>NC_083541.1:1269118-2538236 GCF_018135715.1 Danaus plexippus
ATATACGAACTTATTGTAAATGAATCAATTTTAATATTTTTATACTATGTTAGTTTTGTCGGAAGTCGAATCCATTTTATTTTGGAGATGTAAGCACAGTCACAGACACATTACTACAGACATGATTATTTTTATTTGTTAATAAATTACTCGGTACTTTGGAAGAGCTTCAGATATTCTCAAGTTCAATAAAGCCTCAGATAAAAATTTGTTCCAATATATATACAGGTACTTTTATGGAGTCATAGGATCTAACAGCTGGCGATCCACCGAGCGTGTTGTTAGATTCTCCGGACATGTGAACCATCCAGGTTTTAGTTGGATAACAATCAAAAACGACATTGGCGTGTTGATCACCACTGAGGATATACGGTACACTGATAGAGTACAGCCGGTATCATTGAGCTGGAACTGGACACCTGGTGGAAGAACTGCATTTGCCACTGGCTGGGGATTGACGACAACGGTAGATATATAATAATCATGTTAACTGATGTCTTGTTAAATAAGTACTTTACTTAATAACTATTCTTTGAAACCTTCAAATCAGGGCACTAGTGAGGCTCCGGAGAGGCTCCAACTCCTGTACGTGAAGACAATCTCACCCCTGACCTGCATATTGGGTGTTAGAAATGCCTCCTCAGGCTGGGAAGCGAATCCACCGACAGTGGACCCCCTGCAGGAGCTATGTACATTCCACTCCATGGGACACGGGATGTGCAATGTATGTTAGGCTTATTAGAATATTGAATTTCTCGAGTCTTATTCAATCAAATGCAAAATAAAATAAATGCTATTGTTGCGAATAGAAAGACTTTTTTCAACATTAAAACATTAAAACTACCTCACAAAACATAGTTGTTAGTATGAATGCAGCGATTTTAAATTATCAAACCGAATCAGTGTTACTTTAAGATGAAGCTTTAAAAATTTATTCGTTATGTTGTCAGGGTGACTCCGGAAGTGCTCTGGTGCTGCCGCAGTCGAGGGTCCAAGTCGGCATAGTGTCCTGGGGATTCCCCTGTGCGGTCGGAGCACCGGACGTCTTCGTTAGAGTCAGCGCGTTCAAAAACTTTCTTATACCAATTATTGGATCACATCTTACTGATTAAGTTAAATAAATAAATTAGCAATAATAATTTCCGTTTATTGTTTTCAACTACCTTCCTTTACTAACTCTATTTACAGGACAAAGTTTTTGTTTTTTAACCCTCTAGAACTTGATGCTGTTAAAATTTATATGCTAATGTAAATATCATGAATGCCTGACACGTGCCGTGTTTAAAACAACTACATCCCTGATATAATTCGCAGTGGTTTTAACAATTCAGATACATTGTATTACAAATTTAAGACCTTTACTGAGCTAAACATTTACATTGTAAATGCGTTATGTTGAATTCAGAAAACAAGAAATAAAATAAAACAGTTCTTACATGAGATAAGGGCGTAGTCTAAAATTAATTCCGAAATTTATTAAAGGTTGATTTAATCCAATTTAATCACAAGACAGTCATTTTGTATGTAGTTATTCAGCACACGACTAGTAACTACTAGTAACGACTAGTAACTACTAGTAACGACTAGTAACTACTAGTAATATATAAAACCCACTCCTTAATGAAAGTACGTCTAATGTGTAGCCTTCAGGTAAGTGGAATGTGACTATTTTAATTATACAAATAAACGTTACACTTCGCAATGGAAATAGTAAAATCTGAAAAACTATCTTAACATTAGTTTTCATACATGAGATGTAGATGGCGTTGTGTATAAAATTTAAATGTTAATTAAAAAAAAATCTAAATTTATTATTGTTTATATTTTCTTTCTAAATTCTTGATTACTTATATTGTTAAAGTACTTTATTTTAGAAACTCATAAATTATAACATAAAGTGAAAAGAGACTTCGCACAATTGTTAAAGTTTAAATAGTTACAGCGTTTGTATTTATTTTTTTTTAAACACACCCCTAGGTTCAAAAACGGAGACATAATGTATTAGCAAAGAATTAAGAATTTGGTTACAGAAGAAAAGTAGCTATAAAGAAACACCAAATAAGAATATGAAGTAAATATGTAGTTTCGTATTTATTTATTGAAGGCTTTGTTCGATCCAGTCGCGGTAGGCGCTAACTCTGGCGTACATGTCGGGTGCGCCGCGAGCACAAGGAAGACCCCAAGACACAATACCGATTTGTTGGCCGTCACTTTGACGAAGGAGGGCACTGCCGGAGTCACCCTGCAATTACGTAGAAGATGGTTAATGCTATAATTGTATTGGACATTGCGTATTTACTCTTTCTTTTTTATTTAAGTATGGTTGTAATGTTCTTTAACAATCAATGTCCAGACTTGTACGTTAATGACACACCTTATATGAATTGTACATTCTCCCTTTGTATTTTAAACAGCTGTGACCTGACTGATATTCGATCTATTAGTTTTTGTAATTTGTCCCTAAACGAAACATACAATAATATTTAATATTATTACAATTAAAAAATGCTTCCTATTCCATTTCGTTTACAAAAATTTTAAATTAAAATGACAGGAAGTGACAAAAAAAATCTAAGGATAAGATCGTAAGTGTTATTCAGTGTTTTATGTATTGGAAGAAATTTACAGAATCCTACCTACAAAATTAAGATGGATTAAGGCGTATCAAGACTTAGTTTCTACAATAATGTTTATGTATATATTGTGGACAAACTTACATGACAGTTTCCAAAGTTGAGTGCTAGGAAAGTACAGACTTCGAGATCTGGTTGTACTGGTGGAACCCTCATACCAATTTCCGAACTTCTACGAGCCACGTCAGAGACGCAACGCTCGCCGTCGATGACCTTCGTTTTGAGCTCCAACAGATTTGGTGACAATGATCCACCAGTCTAGAAAGAAATTGGTACGTATGTTTAGCATCTAAAATGTGTTTGAGTTGTATGGTTATACTTTAAGTAATAACATAGTGTATCCTACCCGGATTCTGCCCCATCCATGGATAACAGCAGCTACTTCACCTTCAATGAAATCGTAGGAGATTGGTACCAATTGTATGTTGTCGTTCAGAGATACTTCGGCGTCTGTTACCAAAAAACCGATGTCGTTTTTAATGATGGAACCGACGTAGTTAGGGTGCGTAATGTTTGAGGCGAATTGTTGTTGGACTCCCCCAAAATTCCAGCGATTGGTGCCGACAATTCCACGGAGAGAACTGGAATGAACAAATATATTAGTTGGATTTATCATAACTACGTCCATTTTTAATTTATAAATGAAGACTACAAAAATTATTGTCAAAACTAAAAGGCGCTTGGTAAAAGGTAGTGTGGCAAAATTTTTGACTTAAAATTATATGAGACACTGGTAAATAACGTACCTCAAAAGAGATCCTCGACTATACACAGCTTCAATGCAATGTGCTGCAGTGAGGACGTGTTTCTTGGTCACCAGAGAACCTCCGCAGGTGAAGGATCTAGTGAAGACGCCAGTGGTCAGAGCTACCATATGAGGAACTTTGCCAGCAGTCAATCCTCCGACGATGTATGGTGTTATTGCCGGGTGGTCGAAGAAGACAGACATGTCTTCCGCCTCATTGAGAGGTAGAGCTACAAGAAAATTGATTGATTAAGAACTTCAAAAGGGTAAAACATTTCTTCCTTATTACTGTATACTCAAAACAAAACAGCAATTTAAATCGTGAATATTAGCTTATTTTTGGACCGTTATTGAAATTTTCGTTTTTATTTTTGTAAATGGATATGTATGTGAAATTAATGTTTAATTTATCATCGACTATCCATCATAAGAATTCTTTTAACTGCGATGCAATGTTTCTCTTCGTTAACATCGGACAAGCTATGTATTTTCCGACTCAACCGAATTTCAAACATTATGTAGTTTATACGAGTATTATATTATGTTAAATAGAAAAACAAAAGCATTAAATATCTATTTGTTTTTAATCCAGATAAAAATAAGCGTATCCGGTTATAATAAGCACGTTATATTCTATCAATCGCAACTTCAATGAAGATAAGATATTAAAATCAGTATTATATGTTTATTCTTTATCATTCTGTGTACATCTTCATGATTTATTATTTATCATCTTTTTTCAATCTATTATTTTTATTTTTTTGTTAATCTGTT
Source organism: Danaus plexippus (assembly GCF_018135715.1). Taxonomy (NCBI): domain Eukaryota; kingdom Metazoa; phylum Arthropoda; class Insecta; order Lepidoptera; family Nymphalidae; genus Danaus; species Danaus plexippus. Next base: position 1,273,271 of record NC_083541.1, read on the forward strand.
ACTCAAAAAATTGAGTTAATCTATTGCTACGCCTATTTGTTTATCTCATTACCCATGTACGTTAATTGAATGTTATAGAGACGTCAACATTATCGTTTCCGCTTAAAATTCATTACTATCTAAGTGTTGTGTACAATATATAAACTTGTAGTAATGTTGATTTTTGGTATCCGTTATGATCTTCGGTGTTAATTGTTCCTTCATTTATTTGCAAGAAATTTATTATTTTTTTCCGTAGCACATTTCATATACATATATATAAATATTCCATTCAAAGACATTAATTGTTACGATGTAATTGAAATTTTATTATTGAGCTTAATATGAAAAGGATTTTCCAATAAAGACGAGACAATTTTTTTTAAATAAAATGAAAACCATTTGAGATATGTCAAAAAATTTATAATAGGGTTGAAGTATGTTCAAAACATTTATGAAGAGAACTCGACGTCGCTTATACGGCCACCGCGGGCACGTTTGCAACGGTCGATTCGTTGGTCCCAGTTTTCCATAACTCAGCCACACATTTCGGCCGAAACGTCTGCTATTTCGCGTTCAATTTTCCCTTTCAGCTGTTCCAATGTCGTTTGCTTATTAGCATAGTCCAATGACTTGACGTAGCCCCAAATCAAAAAATCTAGAGACGTTAAATCACACAAACGACTGAAAATCGACTTTTTCATTTCTTGAGATGACACGCTCATCAAACTTGTTTTTCAATAAATCGATTATTTCGTGCTGTGTGGTTTAAAAATGACGGCTTTCATTTTGAAACCACATGCTATCCAACTCTACATATTCAAATTCGGGCTAAAAATAATCGATAATCACGGCGCGATAACGATCACCATTCACAGTAACGTGGCGAACTATCGTCGACGAAAACATATGGCTCTATGACGGCGCCGGCATGTGAATCACAGCAAACTGTTATCTTTTGTGGATGTAGTGATTTTCGCCCTCCTAATACCACATATTTCGTTCATTAACAAACCCATTAAGCCAGAAAGGAGCTTCATCATTACAAATGATTGTGCGATGAAATTACTCAACTTCGCGCATCTTTTCCAAGGCCCAAACGGAGAATGTACGTCGCTTGACGTCGATTGAGGGAGCCTGAACTTGTATGGGTATAAAGTAAGATCGCCATAAAATGGTCTTGGCGAGGTCCAATTCTTAAGAAAGTCGTGGAATTGTCTGATTTGAATCATTTGCTACAGACGTTACAACAGCGATATTTTCGACGTTTTGACCAACCCGTAGTCTCACTGGCAACATCAAGCAACGAATATGTAAACTAAATCTTTTTCACTAAACTTGTCGGTGCCTAGGGAGAATTACGACCGAAAATCGGAGTTAACGCTCTAAAAAGTAGCGGCCACCAACCCCGAATTTCTGTTGTAAATTTTTAAGATTTGCAGACGTTGTTCGTTAGTGTGATCTTGGTTAGCTGGTTGGTTGTTTTAAATATGGCCTTTATCCGTGAAAAGACGTGTACAGTATATTCTGCCAGTGTCGTGTAGATTGGAAGAAAATTCGTGTGATCTTCACCATGTTGAAAATGTTAATAAACTGACAGTGACAGTTCGATGTTAAGCGAAAAGGTGCGTTCACAAACTAAATTAAAAATGTCAAGTCCCTATTGGGAAACCCCTTACATGTGCATGATCATTTTTAATCTCATATTATCAAAATTTTTAAGACCTTTACATTATGGTGTAAAGATGATAAAATTTTACCTTGTATTATTTAATAAATTAACTGAAATATGATTTCCTCCTACTTTTGTAAGATCTAGCTTCTAACGTTCCAGCTTTGTAACGTTAGGATATTATTAGTATATATATTATAATATTAGTCTACTTTAGGATATAATCACCATAACCTGTCTCTCAACCTCAGTTTTATCGTATTTATTCAATATATTCTTAATAAATCTAGTTTCTGAAAAGGTGTAGGTATTTAGATAACCATCCTGTTAATAAATGTAGGAATTGAAAAGCTGAGCTTCTCGTTAAAAATAATTAAACTAATACATTGCTATTGAGTTAAATTTTCTATGTAAATGTTATTTTTAAGTTGTTTTGCAGATTAATATTGTTGCTATCATATCATGACTTGCTCATCTGTCAGTTTTTTATAAGTGAAGGTACAAAAGCCCTTTGTTATCCCTCTTATTACATCTCATCACATCCGTTGATTGTCACCAACTTAATCTCAGTAAACTGCTAACAGGGTACGCAAATATTCCTACTAAATTATCTTCAGATGTAGTGAAAAATACTTTATATATTGAGTAGGGTTTTTGTGTAAACTTGAGGAAGCCATCATGACGATAGCCTCCTCTCCACATTTCAAATTGTAGAGACAGTAGAATATCAAAAGGAATCTCACAACACATTAAGTGTTTTAGACTATTATAATTTTTTATTAAAGGTTTTCCTATGTTCTTAAATCATTCCAAAAATAATTTCTTTTTTGTCAATGAAACAAAAAATATAGCAAAAAATATATACTTTGTATGGGAATCAAATAAAAAGATTACATTGGATGATAGAATTTGTTGCTCGAATTAATGATATGATACTAAAAATATATCAGTTGTCGAATACAAATACATATATATATATATATGTATATTTATATGTAATTTATGGTTTATTGATAGAAAATATTCGATATATGATATTAAAGACCGAACAATGCTGTGAAATAACACAAATATTTAGATAATTATTTCATATAGATTGATTAATTTTATTCAAATCAATAACTTACCCAAACTTCCTATGAGGAGCCCTAAAAATACAAACGCAGCTTTGAACACCATTTTTCCTATTTTTCTTAAACAAACTGTATTTTCCCATTCAAGTTTCCATTTATATGAATGCTTAATAGATAAAATAGATTAATTAGTAGTGATAACTATTACATACCTTCAATAGAATATTAGTTATATTTTATCTAAAATGATAAGTAATTACCAAATGTGGGTAAAACCTTTATATGTTCTGGTGTTTTTATCTATTCTTAAAGTAACGTTTGTACTTTAATGTTAATTTAGGTTATAAGGATAGAAGAGGTAGCTAAATGTTTATGAAGCAAAGAATTGTACTTACATTTTTTTGCGAGTGAGTTAGTTATAGGATGGAATAGAATATTTGGTTTTAAGTTCGTGTAACAAGTTCTATTTCATGCGGAACAGCAACCATTATGATGGTTTACGACTATATTTTGGCGTCGGGACGTGACGGCCCCATCGCCCACCGGGTAACCGGTGCAATCAGTCCCGGGGGGGGGGGGGGGGTTGTTTCGCCGCTGAATGCGGTGAACGGAAATTCGGGCCTCTTGGGAGGTCTGGGTCGCTTAATAGCCGGTCGCCGCTCTGTCTGCCGTTGGACGCTTGCGCTCGACGGTGGGTAGTTGGTGACTGGTCGCGTGGGTGGGAGGGGTAAGGGGTTAACCCTCTCGCGATTAAGCAAACCCGCCAGGCCAGGGGACGCTCCTTGTCACGTGGAGTGAGCCCTCGGGGGAGGTAGCTGTTCGCGGCCAGCCGCCGGATAGTCGCGGATCCATGCCTGGAGCGATTCCCGCGTCGATCCACCAGGCGGTGAGGAGAGTGACCGCTGGTGGTTTAGTGGGTAGGATGGTTCACGACTATATATATATAGGATTTAATACAAATTCGTTGTTTAAAGTGAGAGACACCAGCCTCGGTGACGTCACTAATGTCACTTATTTCATGAACGTTCCATGATATTTTAAAATGAACTTCAATTCTTCTAAATGTTCTTGTATTTCTCGAAGGTTCTTCATAATCACATTCTTTATGCTCCGCACTCGCTGAACTCTGCAGTCCGCTGTCGTGCGTCCAGGCGTCATATTTATACCATAATTCAAACATAGTTCTAGTCTCCTTTTAAACAGTCTTTGATTTAGTTTTAGTTTTAACAATAATTATGAATACCAATAACTTTTTATAATAATTAATAACAGCCTCAAGTTATTTTTATGTTGCATCTGTCATTAACGCTGATAGCGCCGATACGGCCATACTGGTAGATGTTGCGTGCTCTGCACCTGTCTGGTGATGTGTTCTCCCTTGGTTAGTTTTCGTTATGGTCTCTTACCCGTCTCAGGTCTCGTAGAGTAGATGGGCCAGGTTCAAGAATTGATGCTTCATCATCTGAAGTCATGCCGATACGGTTATACTGATGCCTGCTCTGCATTGTTTTCTGTGATATCAGAGAGATACTTATGTAGTCTAGGTACTTCCACAGTAAACCTAGGTAACTTTATATTGTTATAGTTATGGTTATAAATTTGTTCTGATCTTATGGGTGACGTTGTTTATTACGACTCATCGTGAGACGAAATCATAATATAACGTCCAATTATCTAAGCTACTATGGCTTTGGGGAATCACACAAACATTCATAACATATGTAATAGGACGTCTCCACCCGCCTACAACATTTTTTTTAATTAATTTATTTGTTTATTTATATATATATTTTTTGTTATGCTTCGGATCCGCACGCCAAATGCATCTTTTTTATTAATATATCTCAAAATAAGTGTTAGAAATAACATTGCTAGCTACGAAATATGTAATGCCTTTGAATGAAGTAATTTGAACAAAATGAAATACGCTCACCGGATAACTATTAGGTAGGCGAACAGTCCACCTTACTGCTTGCTTAGTAATTCTGTGTCGTCCCTCATATGCTGTGAGGCTTTTCGCAGCTGGTTATGTGCCACTTTTCGAAGTAGTCCATGGTGTCCAATCACTTTCTTTACTAGGTATCTGTCATTCTCAATTATTCTCTGGATTTCATATGGTTCATTAAATTTCAAATCTAGGGGTATCGGATTTTTAGGGTTATATTTTTATTAATACAAAATCTCTATTCTGGAATCTTTTAATCGTAGCTCGACTTCTCAAAAACCTAACTTTGTATCTTCTCTCCGCCTCCACCATCCTGTTTTGAATGTGTTGGTCAATTGCTTCGATTTAAACGGACTGATTGTCAAATTGTAATCTAAACTGTCAAAGCCTAATTGACTTCTTCGTAAAAGCAAAACATCGGCAAGGATACTAAATTGGTCACATGTACGCTTATACCACTATAACGTAAAAAATCTGCTCCAATTAACATATCAGTGGTCGTTTCACAATCCGGAACTAAAGAAAATTATTTCTACATTAATAGCTATTACACTATTTATTGAAATAGTGGGGCACGATCAAAATACACGCAAATAGTTTACGATTTGTTTTCTTCTCCCAGAGCTTTTATTTGTAATAGATTCTTTTATACTACTACTGCATTCTTGCATTTTATGTAACATACATACATTTGATTACATAGATTTTGTAACTAACCAATTGTCTGCACACATTCGAGATCGCTCCTTTAAAAGACTTAATTGAATTCGAATATCATAGTTACTGATTTGGTACGAATTCACAGTCGTAAAGATGCGTTTGAACCATTCCCGAAAACACGCAGTATCACCGGGGTCAAAGGATGATAATAATTAAGACCATCTTCTTAGTAATTTTAATCTTATCCCTTGTTTTTAGTAGCAAACGTTAGCTCACGCTCTGCATTATTGACAGCATTTGCATGAAAGACTGAGGAGCGATTATTTTCTTGAGTTGGATCAGGATTTATAAATACAGTAAGACCGGCAGTAACTGATCACTAGAGCGATCCCACTTCTGATATCGGATTTAATACAAATTCGTTGTTTAAAGAGGAAGACGCCAGCCTCGCTGACGTCACTAATGTCTCTTATTTCATGAACGCTCCATGATATTTTAAAATGAAACTTCAATTCTTCTAAATGTTCTTGTGTTTCTCGAAGATTCTTCATAGTCACAGTCTTCAAGGGTCCGCACTCACTGAACTCTGTTGTCGTGCGTCCACACGTCATATTTATACTAGAATTCAAACATAGTTCTATTCTCCTTTTAAACAGTCTTTGATTTCGTTTTACTTTTGACAATAATTATGACTACCAATAAGTGTTTATAATAATTGATGACAGCCTCGAGTTATTTTCAAGTTGCATCCGTCATTAATGCTGAAAGCGCCCATATGTAGATATATTGTATGTTTTTAAAACTTTTAGAGTTATGATTAAACTCAGTGTGTAAAATTCTTTGGATATTTTTTTTATACAACACGAAATATTTTTCGTGAAAAAAATCATAAAAAGTAAGATCGATTATAGTATGCAAAGTATGTTTATCAATGAATTTATTGATTCAGTGCCAATAAGAGTACAGTTTTTTTTAGAAATCCAAATAGGAAATGCTTCGTATGTAGTAAAACTATTCCAACTACTGGAAAGTCTACCAATTTTAAATGACATTAACGGAACTATGAAAACACATATAATATTTTTATAAAACTATCTTTTATTTTGGTTCACTGTATCATGTTGAGTTATCGTAGGCTTTGTTCGATCCAAGAGCGGTAGGCGCTTACTCTGGCGTACATGTCTGGTGCGCCGCGAGCACAAGGAAGACCCCAAGACACAACACCGATTTGACGGCCATCGCTTCTGCGGAGGAGAGCACTGCCGGAGTCACCCTTAAACAAGACAACCCATTATTATATTTTCGTTCCTAACTATTATCTGACTTATCACTAGTAAATAAATGTGTAATTCTTTTCGTAATAACATATAAACTTTCATTCAAACATGTACCAGTTGCCAATGAAATGTAATGAATTTTACACCCTGGAGAAACTGAATATACAAGAGCTGTAGTAGAAACTAGAATTAGATACTGAAACTCGATTAAAAATATCAACATTATGCTTAAAACAGACTAAAGTGAATCTTATGTTTTGCAATATAGAAGTTAAAACTTACATGGCAGTTTCCACGATTTTGGTCTACGAAGGTGCAAACTTCAATGTGTGATTGTACGGGTGGGACGCGCATGTTGATTTGCGAAGCCCTGCGAGCGACGTCATTAACACAGCGTTGGCCGTCGATGACTGTGGTACGGAGCTCCAACAGAACTGAGGAAAGTGATCCACCGGTCTGAAATCCAACATTAGATTGTCAATTTTTTTATGTCGAAGGGGCACACGAGCGAATCGGCCGTAGTTATATCTAAGGTCAATAATTTTAGGTCGTTTCAGGCCGTCCTATTCAATTAAAACCATCATCAATAAAGGAGAGTTGATAGCGGAACGTCTAAGTGAAGACAACCTAACGTCGAGCTAACAACGTCCCAGGAGAGTGCGGCGTAGGCGGCTTCCTCACGACTGAAGCCATCGTCCTTAAGGAGGACCCGGGGCGACAGACACGGAGAGTCTGCCATTTCACTTCGACGAGATTAACGAGTCGTGCTGTACCATACTGGGACGCCTCTGCTGCTACAAATCCAGCTAGCCAGTACTGGGAGGCACCGTGTTGCACGAAAGCGTTACCGTAGCCTTCCCCCTCCTTTGCAGCGAGGGGGATTTACGCTGATTTTTTTGGTGGTTAGCCGGGGCGCTTTATACCCAGGAGTCCCACATAACCACAGTTGCCCTCCCCGGGCTGGGTGATTACATTTATTGCAGATAAATTGTAATTTAAGACACATTTTCCTTTGACTGCATACCATAAAAAATAAGATATGTATCCGGTTAACTCATTAAATATATCTCATTCACTCACTCTTATTCTTCCCCATCCATTGACTACGGCTGGGACATCACCTCCGATGAAGTCGTAGGAGATTGGCACCACGTTAACATTGCTGTTCAGAGCGACATTCCTGGATGTCACCAAGAATCCCAGGTCGTTTTTGATGATGTTGTGGACGTAGTTTGGATGGGTGATGTTTCGGGCGAACTCGTACTGGGTACCGCCACTGTTCCAACGGTTCGTGCCAACTGTACCACGGAGGGAACTGGAAAAATATATAAAATTATAATTCATCTCAAGTCATCACTTATTACAGTATCGACTATGACTGAATTTTCTATCTGTGACGAGACAACATTATCGCACCTTTATTATTAATATTTTAGTTAACACAATACTTAATAGTTATATTTACATTAGATAATTTTTAATACATTAAGAAATTTAATAATTTTAGGGTTTTTTGCTAATTCGATTCTATGAAATAAAAATTGCCTAGGGTATATAAAGTACAAAGGTTTGTTTTTTACTATTTTTATAATTTATTAGTAGCTTTAACCCTCAACTTCCTATTTTTTCGACGTTCTTTGAAATATTAACTAATGTTTTATATGAACAAGAAAACAGTTGACACTGAACACTTACTTCAAGAGTGATCCACCACTAAATACAGCAACAATGCAATGCGCCGCAGTGAGGACGTGTCTGTTGGTGACCAGAGAACCTCCGCAGGCGAAGGATCTGGTGAAGACACCAGTGCTCAGGGCTACCATGTGAGGCACTTTGCCGGCAGTCGACCCTCCCACGATGTATGGTGTTATTTCCGGGTGGTCGAAGAAGACGGACATGTCTTCCTCCTCATTAAGAGGGAGACCTGTAATTAGTGACGAACTTTCATAACTATCACATAAAACACTACATTCCTATTTTAAATTAGTTTCTAAAAGACTTTGAAAGCCACGAAAAAATTCTGAGTCATCTAGAAAAACATATTTTTAATTTTAGCAGTTTAAGAAAGCTTTATTTTCTCGATTAACACTTTTGTAGATGTTGGCGTATATTTCCTAAACATAAAAAAAAAAGTACAACGTGTATTTTGTTAATAGTAAGTTTATGAACATAAAGGACTTTAGGCTATGGTATTTATTTAAACTGAATTAAAAAAAACTTTAACAAAATTCATTTTTTTTTTTATAAAAGAGGCTCGAAATTTAATTATTTCCCGCAAATTACTTCTTCATCACCAATTATATTTTATAAAAATGATTTCATTATACAGCCTTGGTATTTGAATTGCGTATTATTTAAGAAAATTATAAATTTATGTATCATCTTGAAATAAAGTTTTAAAAACACATTGAAAGCTCACCTAAGCTCCCGACGAGGAGAGCTAATAACAAACACCCAGTTTTGAACACCATTTTCCTCAACACAATGCAGTCATAATGAGAAATGCACAAATTTATATAGAAATATTCGGAGATATTTGATAATAATTATCATAATTTATGACAGTATCTTTTTAATTCAATAATTAAGCACTGCTGAAATCTATATTTGTTCAGATAGATTTAGTTTTACATCAAATATCAAAGTGCACAACTTTTAAATTGACTCAAACCGGACACTACCAGTTATAAAGGACATATTATAATCTCTTTTAAGTAATTTCAAGATATTTTGGTCTATTTTTAGTCAGTGTCCCTTAAAAAGTAGACGCTGTTGTATAAACAGTGTTATATACATTTTATAATGTATTTCTGAAGGTAGGTAGGGCGTTTCGCATCTCGAACATGGACTGTCTCGACGGGGAAGAACCTCTCTCTCATAGAAGATCGGCGTGAAGTAGTCTTTAATTACTGCGTTTCGTCCGATGAGTGAGAGATCCAGTTGCCCTATCCCTTTTCCCACCCTTACTGCGCATTCCCTTTTATCACCCTTTCTTCTCCCTCTGTCCCAATCAAGGGTGACAATGAATCCTCAAAACTATATTGCTGATGTCCATGGGTGACGTAAACTGTCTCCCATTAGGTAGGCCGTCTGCTCGTTAGCATCCTGTAGCGTAGAAAAAGAATATGAACATATATAACATTATTATTAAAATACGTCAATAATTTTATATTCCATAGCTGACGATATATTATTTATAAAAAGAAAATATTTTGTTGGCTTAGAATAGCATGATATTATAATAGATAAGCAGAAAAAACAAGTATAATACACCTTATTTTCTATTTCAATCGACACGGAATTCTAGAGATTAGGCTTTACTTCTGAGTTATGCGTCTTTTTTGGAGGAACGTCACTGTAAAGAATACTTGACTCTGTTACAGAAATCATTACTTGAAGTGAGATAGATCTCCTTTATATAAGACATTAGTTTTTTGAACACCAACCGTCAAATCTTTGTTGAATAAAAAAAAATTGGAAAGAAGGAATCGGCATTGATAGTTGTTTCATTGCTATCCAGGGTTCGATTTCTGTTCAATTTGGTGGATCATACAAATGATGGAGAAAAACAGCCTAGTTTGGGTTAAATTCCAAACTTTTTGTTCATATTTATAGGCACTTCTGTTAGACATTTTCATTAGCTATTTAAAATTATTTAATACTAGCTGTTTCCCGCGACACCGTCAAAAAATTGTAAATAAATAATAATTTTGGTGTATATATTATATTGATATGCATTATTCATGTAGTAAAAAATGCTTATTCCAATATTACAAACAGACACTCCAATTTGGTTTATGTGTAAGTAGTATGTATAGATTGATCCACAAACGGGTTTTCATAATCTGTCGTTATCTACACGAGATAGAAGTCAGTCTTTTATATTACAAATAATTTATCAGTTGACATGAATATTTTCAATTGGAGTCGCTTATAATTACAAAACTGATAGATTAGAAGCACGTGATTTTTATTTTTTTTAAGTTATTGAAGTTATTATTGCTTTCGTGTCCTTCTGTATGTCTTTGTGTTCTTTTAAAACCTTGTTTCAGTGTTAATTCCAAGGTCGCATTTAGTAAAATCTATGGTACATATACAAGAACGAATTTAATTGTTTTTCTGTGTATATAAAACTTTTTTCACTTCGATCTAACTGAATTAATTTAAAATAATATTTTTTATACCTACAACAAAAACATTTATCTTGTTCTAGTAAAAGATTACGATAAAGAATTAAAAATATTATTCAAATATAAATGACGCAAACATAAATATATAATATAAAAATTTTCAGATTATAATCATCATAAATAAATTGATTATTACACTAATTAGGTTATTAGCATTCATTTGAAACATTTACTATTGATATGCTTAGTGCGAGTTGGAAACGTCACGCGATGTACGGAGCATTAAAGGGTTTCATTCATAAATCATCATTATACTTAGGTAACACCGAAAAGGTTTAGAAAATGAGAAACGGCTTCACGTAGAAACTTGCCAATAATTTGGTTGTTTTTCGGAGCTTCTTTTCCTCTCTGCACATCGTCACATTCGATTGAACCACTGAGGAAAGCAGTGGGCCCATTCTTCCCTAGGGGTCTCTTCTATGGCGTTTTCGTACGCTTTCACCGCATCTTCGGGGCTCTTAAAGATAAATTTATTTTTAGTTCTTGGGAATAAACAAATTTTCAGGGCACCAGGTCGGAACTGTATGGAGGATGACTCATTATCTCGAAACCTCCCATAGTCAAATATTCAACAGTCTGTTTTGCGGAGTGCGTTGAAGCATTGTCGTGGTGAAGGAGGATCCTGCTTCGAGGGCGCTGCTGTCGAATTTGTACAAGACAACAGGCAAACTGCGAATGATGTACCGGTTTGTAATAACTTCTCTTCAATTTTCTGGTACGACTGTCGCGAAATGGCCTTTCTGAACATGGAATGAGGCAATGATTTTTTCATTGACTTCTTCTTTTCTTTACTTTAGTTGGCCGATCCTCGAAAAAACACCGATTGTCTTTTGGTTTCAGATTCGTAGCTATATATCCAGCTTTCATCACCTGTGACGATGTCAAATACAGCATTTTAGTCGCTGCCGTTGAACTTATCCAACATTTGGGGACACTAGTCCATAAGAAGGTGTTTCTGGTAGTCGCTTAAAGTATGGGGAATCCATCTGGTACAAAGCTTATACAGATGTTCGTGTAATATTTTTTTAGCTTGACTCATAGCAATCTGCTTGCCCGTGTCTGCTGGTAGGTCACTCTTTTATCCTCCTCTATTGTGCGTCGCGCAGCACTGATTTTAACTTTAGTAGTCGTTGTTAAAGGCAACTGCTACGTCTACGCATAAACTTCTTAAACCAATTGTAAATAGTGGCACAAAAGTGGTAAACGGTGATCGAACATTTTCTCGCTTTAGGTTCATTTTCACGTGTAACAAGAGTTTTAGATTTGCTGCCAATTAACAAATCAAATGACAAATGATTGTAATATACTAGGTAAGGTTAGGTTACCAAAGAGTTCTAAAATTGAAATTCAAAAAAAAAATTGCAATGTTTTTAACTGGCATGTTTAAACATTTTCTGTGTTATCCACGTAGTATTAACGTAAGGTCTTGAATGATAAATGGGGAAGGCTATGTAGGTAGTGTGACGATTCAAACTTGGATGAAACATATAGTATTTCTTGAATACTGGCTATGGGAAAGCTAGCTGTGGAGGCCCACTAAGTATGTCAATTACATACAACAACTTTTCCTTGAAGACGTTGTAATTAATTCCTTGTCAAGAAAATATTCAAAGAATACGCAATTTCCCTACACTATGTATTTCAAAACGTAATATTAAATGATATCTTTAAAATTATGATTATCATGTATGTGTAATTTGTCATTATTATTAACCTTGTTTATCTCCACTTTGTCAATTGACTACAATTAGTTGATAAAAACACTATGGGTACATACATTTCAAATAAAAAAAGAGACATTTTGTAGTGATTTATGTCACGAGAGAAACATTCATAATAATTTTTAAAAGGTTAGTAACAACCCATTAAATGAGTTACATTTTATTCCTTTTTATTTTATTTTGTAATTTTTTTTTTCTAAAAATATTAAGGTTGGTCACAAATTAACTACTTAATTTGTGTAATGAGATCTAAGCTTTTCGCAAGTTTTATTCATTTAAATGAAACTAGTATTTTTCGGATCTGACATCTCATCTGCCCGTGATCCCGGCCCGGTTGCTGAAAAGTAACCGGAACATCGGGAGTATGTAGTTTTTTACAAAAATAAATGCTTATCAGATTAAGATTAATAAAAAAAAATTAAAGAAAAATTGCGTTTATTCTAATATAGTATCATTTATCTTGTTATACTACTATAATACTTGTACTACGTTTTTTTCTTTCCAAAATACTGTTTACGACTACTTTAACGAGCAATATCCACCTCAAAATCACTCGTAAAAACAAAGAAAATTCTTTTAAGGTAAAAATGAGGAGGAAAATCGCGATATACATACATACATACACATCACGATAGTTATGACCGGGCGAAACATGAAGTAGATTTTGATGAAAACCCTTTTGAGTATTTGAAAACCATTTTAAATTAGGAACGAGGAAAGCTTCTCTTGGCTAACGAACAAATTTACGATCATTTTAAGATCATAAATAAGGTGCCCAAAAGTGTCAGACTATATAGGGATCCCGACGAACAAAAACCTGTAATTCCTCGTATCGATTTACACGGCATTCCACCAACGCTTACATGAATTTATGCTATTCGCGCTAAGATGGTATAACTTTTCAACATAGTTAGTGATATGATCGCGTCAGATTAATCAAAATTAAAGTTTTCTATAATAACTAAAGAAGACCATTCAAAAACTTTGAGTTACAATGTAGGTCTATTTCAAGGTTGTTGTTTATCAATTGTGTTTAATATTGTAATTAACATCTTAGTAGATAAATGAATCAGCAACAAGAAAAAATGGGGGTATCGGTTCAAGTTTAATAATAAATACACAAAAACCCTTTTAGCCTTCGCTGACGATCTCGCAAAACTGACACGTAACCCCAAATACTGTCAAGTACTATTGAATGATTTGTATAAATTCTGTGAGTGGGCGGATAGATTGAGGACAAAGACAAATAAATGTCACTGTCTATCTGTTAGGCGGTCAAGGCGGTTATTCAGGGATCGAAATAATTTTGGTATGAAACTAAAAAGGCCATCGGAGCTCTATAAACACCTAAGAGTTTCCAAGAGACATATTCTGGAGAAATCCCAGGATGACATCGTTACATCGCTTCCAAAAGACAGATGCTCTAGAGCTAGAATCTTCAATTCCATAAACAGTTTATGATAGGGTCACAAAGTAACAGAGTACGCTAGGATCAAGTAGGAAGGCCGAAAGTACGAAAATATTGAAGTCTTTTACGCCAGACGAGAATGCTAAATATAAGATCAATGCAATGAGTTTAGACATGCAGAGCGAGTAGTTAGACACAGCAGATTTTCGCGTCCCATTAGCACTAAAATGGCGCACCTTAATTCAGGATTGGTCGCCAGCATTACTAAAATTGTATCTCAATGTGTTCCAAATGACTCTCCCAGATCAAAGTAATGTAGTAGAAGGGGTAAAGGTACCGAAAAAATACTACTACTACTATATGTATACTGTGGAAAGGCAGCTGGAACTGCTAAGCATTTGCTGGTGGGATGTGACGTACTCTTGAATAGCGGTCAATTATCTCCTCGTCCCGATAGGGTTCTTTCTGGAAATCATACGTGAAGCGGTTTGCCTTTTGGTAGCCAGAGCACAAAGGAAAATAACCATAAACGACCGATCAATTGGTTTTGTAAGAGAAGGGACTAGGGCTATAAAATCAAATGTCAAGCCTTACTCTATTCTTAACGCGGCTCCGGATTAGTTATAATGATGGATATATATTGTCATATGTATATAACAATACAAAATCTCAGAGAATATTTGTGCGTCGGCCTCCAGACCAGATATATTTATGTATTCGCGAATTTTAAAGGGCGTAGTGTTACTAGAGCTTACAACTGTAAGCTGTAAGGAACTCCTTGGGAAAGCAACATCCCCAAAAGACCATGCCATCAAAGTCAATAAGTATAACGAGCTCACTAACGAACTCACTAGGAATAGGTTCGTCGTAGATTTGTACGTGGTAGAAGTGGGAGCGAGAGGTATAGCAGCTAAATCTCTCTACAGTCTACCATAAGACTTGGGCCTGTCCAGAACCAACATCAATATGTTTTAGAAGGTACTTCGAAGGCAGTCCTAGTAGGTTCGTTTTAAATTTGGTTAGGTAAGAAGGAGAGCTTGGACGGTAGAGGTGCGCACATAACGCCCGTTAGGTAGGAGCCACTTAAACCTATACCGAGGTCGTAAGTCCGTGGCACTATTGAAGCTCTTCTCCCTGCAACGAGATGGACCCGGCACCCGCTCGGTGAATCCATTGAACGCTAAGAAGATTCGTCTGTCTTATCCCTTTTAAAACTCTTCCCTTTTTATTATTTTGGTTCCCAACAAAAAATAATTTTAATGAGATCTAAGACTTTCGCGAATTTTATTCAATTTAAATGAAATTAATATTTTTCGGATATACAACGCGTGCTTTATTTTTTTGCTAAAACTATCGTCGTTCGTGTGTAGTTTCAACAAAAAATAAATCACTCGTAGTATATACGAAAAAATATTAGTTTCATTTAAATAAACAATAATTTTACTGCTCGGCGGAGCTATATAATAAATCAAAACACAAACTCATTAAATTTAAGAACATTTATTGTTTATTGTTTGGGTAAGGAAAACCTGAGTTTGGCCTTATCACATGTGACCTAGATTTTATAACAATCTGATTCATGGTTTCAGAATACACTGAGGATAAATAAATAAACATGAGTGTTTTTTTTTGTTTCGAAGAAAAAAAGAGATTTGGTCATACAATATGTTTTGATTATTATTTTACTCGAATAAAGCTTAATTCAAGATCTGTTGCAACCATGACTGGTAGGCGCTGACTCTCGCGAACATGTCCGGAGCTCCACGAGCACACGGCAGACCCCAGGATACTATACCGATCTGCTTATTGTTTCTGAGATCCACGAGAGCACTACCGGAGTCACCCTAGAATATACAATGATATAGAGATTAAGTGCCTTATATTAAAGAACATAATATGTTGTGAAAATGAGGGAATATTCAGGTTACTTCTTTAATTATAGTTTGAAAACTTGTAAAATACGATTGTGACAAATGTATAATACAATTGGTAAAGTTTTCTCGAAAGTGATTCTGCAATGATTGCATAGTAGGTAATTGAGGGTACTTCTAAGAAGCTGTATGTTAGCTTACTTCAAAAAATCTCCTATACTTTATGTTTCATTTTATTACATACATTATAAATTTATATATCGAATTCTTACATGACACATGCCGCTATTGGCTCCAAGGTACGTGCAGACTTCGACCTCAGGATCTACAGGTGGTGTATTGGGCCTGTTAAGCTCCTGACCTCTCCGAGCTACATCTTTTACGCATTGTTCGCCATCAACAGTGATTGGACGAAGTTCCCTCAATACTGAAGACGCTGGTCCGCCCACCTGAAAGTTGCATACAATATAGAAAACTGAAATTATAATGGAAGGCAATTCAGTTGATTTAATCTCTAATGTTCCATAATATAATTCTGAAAACTGGATCTGTAACATTCTTAAACCTTTTAGGGTTTAAACGCCTTTACAGCAAGTTTCGTTTAATTTATAAATTAATTTAATCTATAGATTCTTTGCCTTTAAATATTTTACATTTTATAATTATGCAAACTCAAAGTTTATAATTCCAACTTACTACGGTCCTTCCCCAGCCGTTGACTATGGTAGGAACATCTCCTCCGACGAAATCGAAACTTAATGCAACTGGCTTTACATTGTTACCAAAAACTACAGGAGAGGAGGTTATCAAATATCCAATATCATTTTTGATCAAATTATTATTGTAATCAGGATGGATAGCACCTTGCGAAAAGGAGTAATCAGACCCACCAAAAGATTGGGAGACGCTGCCGATCTTACCCCGAACAGAGCTGGAATGAAGTAAAACAAGTTAGATTTAAATTATTATTATTATTTTGAGGGCACAATTACTAAGCATTTCTTTAATTGTAATACCTCGTCACAGAGCCACCACTCAAGACGCTCCTGATGCAGTGAGCAGCAGTTAGGACATGCTTGTCACTGATCAAAGAGGCTCCACAGAAGAAACTCCTTACCATGACACCACTGCTCAAAGCCACCATGTGAGGGACGATTGGGGAAGCAACTCCGCCAATTATTAAAGGATTCACGATGGTATTTTCAAAGAAAATAGAATTGTCTTGTTCCTCATTTAAGGGCAAAGCTGGAAATAAAATTAAGTTATGTTAGTAGAGCTTTAAGTTGGACGTTTTCTTGATCGGGGACAAAGTAACTTGTGACTATTATCTCTGTGTCATTAATTCATAATAGGTTATATTATAATGCACGACGTAACGACGGAGCGGTAACAAAGTAAGCGATCTTTATCTTTGAATTCCAATTATTTTGTTATGAAGTTTTGAACTGATGTCGACGATTCTGGGAAGATTATTTGAAGCCTGAAATATTTTAACAGTATTGAATTATATTTTGTCATTTTAATTTTATAAGGGATATGAATTCAGAACACAAAAAAATAAGCAGGAATTACGAATCCTAGAAAGGGAGTCTTTTTCTAACAAAAGTGTTTCATTGAATACTAATTATATTTTTACATGACATTATCATATTTTATACGTTTTGGTCGTGTTTTTTGTAGCGCTTAACAATCAAATTATAAAATAAATTAAATTCATTCCTGTGTTACAATTTATTTCGAATAAACATTAAATTACATCACAGATAAACAGTTTGTATAAGACATTGATATTTTAATCCTATAGGGCTGATGTTTGAAGATTGGAATGGTACAAGATATTTTTTACCGACTTCAAAAAGGAGGAGGTTTCTCAATTCGACGGTATAAATGTTTTTTTTTAATGTTTGTTCGCGGATAACTTCGTTGTTTAAAAATCAATTTTGATGATTGTTTATTCATGATTTTTGATGATTGTTGTTTCATGATAAGGCAATCAGTAAATGCTATAACATTGCTACAATGCGTATTGAATTATAAAAGAATACTGGTATTTACATAACAAATGAAAATACTCAAAATGGAATTTATATATTAAAAGAAATGAGCAATAAATACATATGATACAAAAATCACTTGCACCAGACAATATAAGTAATACGAATATTTAACCTAACCTTGCGTAATAAAACAAATTTTACGAAAACCTGAAAAAATAACGTTATAGCGAGAACGAAAATTGCGCATGTAGACAGAGCCGACAACAACGTCTACCCTCACGCGTCTGCCCTCGTTCGGGTCGCTCATTCAAGCCCGCCTCCCTTCCCGCACCGCGCACGTGCATGCGTGCCGACGCAGGGAAGGGAGGCGTAGTTGTGCCAGTGCGTGGTCGCCGAGTACTGGTGATCACCACAGAACAGATATTTCGTGACAATTACTTACTAGTATTTTCGTCAGTTGTTATAAAGATTTATAATAGATATCTAATATGTTTACACAGTTATTATTTTACTCGGCACCGACTTCAAATTTATAAAATAATTATTTTATATTATCTTCTATTTAGCTAAATGAAAAAACGTATTACGTTGTACGAAGTAAATAAATTTTTTGCCTTTTAGTTCACTTTTTTTAGTCGGTTTATTTTTTCTTAAAAATTATTTTGCATATGAAAGGTCCTATATATGTTAAATAGAATGTATTATTAAATAAATATGCGTTTTCAAAAAAATTATAGGTTCGGATGCTGTTAAGTTTTATTTTATTTTATTTTATTTTCCTAAAACATGTACATTACGGGATATTACCTATTTTATCCACTTTTAAATTTTACGAACTTTTTTGGAAGCTAGTAAAAAGGATATCGGGTCATAAAATATGAGACACCAGCAAAACTAACAGCATGTATTTAAAATTAAAGGAGGTTTATGTTATTGTTCTTCTTACCCAAGCTTCCAACTAGAAGCGTCATTAACAAAATTCCCGCCTTGAACACCATCTTGACGAACAACTACAAGTCTACAAAAAAAAAAAGTTCTACCTTTATATAAATAGTTCGGAAATTGATAAATTAATACAGATAAGGCATTTAAAAGAGATTATCGTTTTAATACGATAGGTTTATTATTGATAGGTTTTTGTTAATTATAGGTTTAGTAAAATAATAAAAACAGGTTTTAAAATAGGCACGTGTTCATCATTAGGTGTATAAAAAATTATTCCTTTCTTAATTTATTTTTTATGTTGGATATTTTTTTGTGAAATACAACATTGTTGCAGTTTCTTAGGACACATTCATAAATAGTTATGGTTTAATCCCGAGTTAAATGTTGCTAACAATGAACCTAGATTGATTATTTGTACAATTAACTTTAAGAGATTTGTTGAACTTATTACACATTAATGGCGGTAAAAACCCGAGACGTACCCACAATGGTATTGAGGTCAAAACTTTTATTTTTATTTTCTTATCGGTTATAGATAAATGACACGTGAATATTACCGATTAATTAGAAGTTTTTTAATTACAATTTTATTACATTTCAGTATAATTTTGAAATTTAATTTTAATAATGTTGCCATATGAACACATAACTACCACTAAGGCTAATCAGATGCAATGAGACAAAATAAATATTATATATATACTTGGCTCTTGTATATATAGGTGAAATCCGTGTTTTTTTTTAGAGAAAACGTGAAATAAAGAATTATTGGTATCTGTCTGATATCTACTGTTTATAGTTCTAATGTCCACATATATTTTAACGAGATAAAATCGATCATTGCAGAATAATATTAATAAAGACAAAGTATTGTAATGATAACTATATCAATTACGAAATACTTTATGCAAAGCGCTTACGTTTTTTGCTGTTTTGTTTCCTGCGATTGATGTTGTAACTTGGTCTTAATTAAATTAAAAATAATGACTTACCCTGAACGAGGGTAGTTGTAATTTTCAATTTATCTCTATCTAACTTTAAAATTTTATTCTATCTTTATAAAATTGTATATTTTATTGTTTTCACAAAAAGTTATAAGGGAAATATCATGTTTTTTTGTTATCATTTTGTATTAGAATGATTGATTAACGATATTTAGTTTTGATATTTACTCACTACTGATTAAATTCCTATTATCATCTACACGTATTACAATATTTACGGACGATTTATATTTATTCTTACAATGATCGATATGCCTAATTGTTTTGCCTTACTTTTAGTGGCGTCGTCTCAGTATATACAGAGCGTTAGCGTCTTTCATTCATAAATCTTAATTATAGTACTGACGTAGTGTATTGTATGAGAAACGTGGAACGTATCGTATGAAGTTTAATGTTGCAAACTTGTACTAAGCTTTCTCCCAATTGTTTTATGATTCTGCTTTAGGATAAAAAATGCTTTCATTTTAATGTTTTGTTTAATACATTTAAATTTCATATGTTATCAATTTTTTATTCTAAATTTTGTTATATTTAGAATATTTACGGCTTACAAAAACATAAATTTCGCATAAGGTGTCCCTGTCCCTTAAAAATACCCGGATAAAGTCCGAACGCCTTATTTAAGCCATAAGACGGATATTTGATTTTATATTATCAGAGTAATCCACTGTTGTTATCTCAGATATACTTAATGAGTATATCATTCAAATAATCTTCTGGTCCCATGCATATAATGCATGGCTATTTTTTGTTACTGCATGTTATGATCAAGTGTTCAGGTGGCTCCTCCACAAACAAGGTCGGCAACACATCTATACGCAACACCTCCCATCAGGTAAATCGTCCGCCCGTTTGCCTTTGGGTCATATAATATATATATATATATATATGTCGGAGCGTCAGAATTAATTATAATTTATTTTCCATTTTATTTTACAAATTATTACGAATTAGCTGGCAACGTCAAGCAGTTAGCTTGAGTGAGGTCACCCCGGTGTCGGTTTTGACGTTGGACAACTGACAGAGAAAAAAGGGAATGTCACCGACATTTTTTAGAGTGGATGAACTCGCTGCGTTACCAACTAAATCTTGTTCCATCGTTCACTATGTCTGATAATGAGCTATCTTCTGATCCTCCGTTATCAGAAGTGGGATGTAACCGGAACGCCCCACGTGCTGCAAATACATCCGAAAGCGAAAAGTTATTGTTGTTACTGGAGCAGCATAATAGAAACTTTCTGGCCATGCTAGAGGCCGTGAAGCATTCGCGATCTCCGAACGAACTTCGTCTTCCTAATTTTGATCCGGACCGACACAATGTGGACGCACGTGCTGGAATTGCAACAGCGGACACGTGTATTACTGACGGATGCCAACATGGCGCCCCGTTAATGATTGCGTTGAGTCGTGCAATGAAAGGAGACGCATCCACATGGCTGTCGACTGTGTCATTTCCAGGGATGACTGAGAAAAATTCAAGGAGCTTTTCAATGCAAGTTCGCGCCTCGTATTCAACGATTGTCCTGTACCACTGATATTGACAATACAAAATGACTGCAACAAGAGCTTACAGCGGAGTCGTTTTAAAAAGAAGAGCTCCACCTAACATTGACGTGCCAGATTTTAAGAGGATTCGCCCAGCTGCAAGCCATGCAAGCATCAAGTGCTTTCACTGTGGGAAACTGGGCCATAAGTCTACTCAGTCCTTCTCGAGGAGGAATTTGAAGCCAAATGGAGACAATAACCAAACTCGCTTCAACAACTATAAGAAGCCTGCTGCAGAACACCTCTCCATTACTTGTTACTCCTGTCAAGGACAAGGCCACTACTCATCCAGCTGCCCGCAGCGGAGGAGCAAGGACGGAGGTAACGGTAGCAGCGGAGCTTCAACTATAGAAAGCGGGTGGACCTGTGCAATATAGATGCGCCTACTGGATATATGTACCATAACGGTGGGCGTTTTCCATTTTATTTTGATTCGGGAGCCGAATGCTCTTTAATTAAAGAATCTACTATATCTAGTAAATTTAGAGGTAGAAGATTGAATAGTATTGTTAATATGACTGGCATAGGGCAAACATCTGTTAAATCAATGTTACAGATTTTGACTATTATTAAGATTGACGACATTACTTTAGAAATCCTATTTTATGTCTTACCCGACTATTGCCTTCAATATGACATAATAGTCGGACATGAAATATTATATCACGGCCTAACTGTCCACATGACTCGTAACTGTTTGCGTGTAGAGAAAACTTGTATTATCGAATCGTGTAGTGTTAGCGAGAATGAACAACTTTAATTTAATACTGATGTACCTTTAGAACATAGAGCAGAATTAATTGATATCTTGAAGTCTTTCGAAAAGTCGTTTATTACCGGTGTACCTATGACTCACGCCAACACCGACCCTATGACCATCAGGCTTATTGACGCCCACAAAACAGTAAGTCGTCGCCCTTATCGTTTAAGTCCTCAGGAGCGAAAAATTGTTAGGGAAAAAGTTAACCAAATATTATTCGTCCTAGTTTTTCACCTTTCACCAGTATCCTTGGTCTCCTATTTTAGGCAGCTTGTTGCGGGATTCTCACAGACAATGGCACCGTTATACGCGTTGACTTCGAGCTCTTATAGTAAACTAGATTGGAAGTCTGAGCATGAGGTGGTAAGACAACAAATTATTTCCAAGCTACCACGGGAGCCGGTTCTTATGATCTACGATCCAGATCTTCAGATCGAGTTGCATACTGATGCAAGTGCGGTTGGATACGTTTCGGTGCTTATGCAGAAAAAGCAGTGAACTTGCAAAAGGCTGGATTTGACACCTCGAGTTCACAGATGGTGGGCATTTCTCCAGGACTTTGACTTTGATGTAATTCACGTTGATGGTAAGCGTATGTATGGCACATGCGGACTTCATTTCACAAAATCCTCTTCCAGTCAAAGAAGCTCACACTCACCATTCACAGGTACAGTCAAAACAAATTACTATTACTGAGTTCACTAGTAATTGGCTGTTAGCAGAACAACAGCGTGGCGAAGAAATTAGTAAGTTGGTGAATGACCTTAAAGCTAAGAAGTTGCCTGACGATATTGCAAAGACTCACGAGTTCAGATCGGGTGTCTTGTATCGCAAAATACAGCGTCGGGGTAAGTCCCGTTTCTTACCTATGAGGTGGTCAGTCATTAATGGTGTGCATGAGGGATTGGTGCATTTGGGATGGGAGAAGACCTTAGAGAAAGTGTACGAACTTTACTGGTTCTATAAGATGACCAAGTACGTGAGAAAGTTTTGTGACAATTGCATCACATACAGAATTTCAAAGTCGCAATCTGGCAAAACACAGGCCAAGCTTCACTCCATCCCAAAGATAGCGATCCCTTGGCATACTTTACACATAGATGCCACTGGGAAGCTTAGCGAAAAAAGTGATAGTAAGGAGTAGGTTTTTGTAGTTATCGATGCTTTCACTAAGTTTGTTTTGCTCCACCATACCTTACACATCGATGCGACTAGTAGTACAAAAGCAGTTAAAGCTAGCATATCTTTGTTTGGTGCGCCTACACGAAGCGTTGCAGACCAGGGCAGATGCTTTGCCAGCAAAGATTTTAAAGAGTACTGCGATTCTGCTAACATTAAACTACACCTTATTGCCGCTGGTAGTTCTCGGCCAGCGGGCAGGTCGAACGTATAATGAGCACTCTTAAGGGGATGCTTACTGCCGCCGAGACTAGTAAACGGTCGTGGCAGGAAGCTTTGCCAGATGTACAACTAGCACTAAACTGTTCACAACACAGAGTCACGGGGTTAAGTCCTCTGGAATTGCTTATTGTCAAGGTTGTTAGGCCAGTAGACATCTTGTTAGCTAGTGATGTAGAGCCCGAAGTCGATCTGATTGTTGTACGAGATCAGACAATAGAGAACATAACTAGAAATGCCCAGTATGATAAGATACGGTTTGATGATAGGCTCCGTAGGATGCCTGGACCAGACTATGACGACTATGACTCTGACGATGACTTTGCTGTGCTATCTACTAGTTCTTGTTAAAACTGTAAAATTAGCGATATGTTATAATGTCGGATGCCGGGATGGTTGTCCAGGGCATGTTCGGACACCAGCACGGTTATCCATGTGTGGTCGGATGCTGTAAGGTTGTCCATGGCTTGTTCGGACGCCGTTCAGTTATCCTGGTATAATGACTTTATGTAAGGTTGTCCATGGCTTGTTCGGACGCCGACCTGATAATTCTGATGTTGTCGGATGCTGTAAGGTTGTCCATGGCTTGTTCGGACGCCGTTCAGTTATCCTGGTATAATGACTTTATGTAAGGTTGTCCATGGCTTGTTCGGACGCCGACCTGATAATTCTGATGTTGTCGGATGCTGTAAGGTTGTCCATGGCTTGTTCGGACGCCGTTCAGTTATCCTGGTATAATAACTTTATGTAAGGTTGTCCATGGCTTGTTCGGACGCCGACCTGATAATCCTCATGTTGTCGGATGCTGTAAGGATGTCCATGGCTTGTTCGGACTCCGTTCAGTTATCCAGGTATAATAACTTTATGTGAGGTTGTCCATGGCTTGTTCGGACGCCGACCTGATTATCCTGATGTTGTCGGATGCTGTAAGGATGTCCATGGCTTGTTCGGACTCCGTTCAGTTATCCAGGTATAATAACTTTATGTGAGGTTGTCCATGGCTTGTTCGGACACCGACCTGATTATCCTGATGTTGTCGGATGCTGTAAGGATGTCCATGGCTTGTTCGGACTCCGTTCAGTTATCCAGGTATAATAACTTTATGTGAGGTTGTCCATGGCTTGTTCGGACGCCGACCTGATTATCCTGATGTTGTCGGATGCTGTAAGGATGTCCATGGCTTGTTCGGACTCCGTTCAGTTATCCAGGTATAATAACTTTATATGAGGTTGTCCATGGCTTGTTCGGAAGCCGAATTGAGTACCCGCGTATATTATAATCGAAAATGATGTTCATTATTTGATTATTAGTATTCTGAATCATAGTTTACTTAAGTTAAATTTGATTGCTAATTTATGGTTGTACTTTGGTTGTTGTAATAATTTTGCTTTATAAAAGAGGATTAGTTGTTTTCTGTTTGCCATAAAATAATTAAGACTATTCCGAATTCTTTATTTGTGCCAGGTTGGCCGAGTGGAAATTTTTATCTACTGCAGAACCTTTTCTATTTTCAGGTACATCACACGAGGACGTGTGAGATGTCACGATGGCCGTGTCGGAGCGTCAGAATTAATTATAATTTATTTTCCATTTTATTTTACAAATTATTACGAATTAGCTGGCAACGTCAAGCAGTTAGCTTGAGTGAGGTCACCCCGGTGTCGGTTTTGACGTTGGACAACTGACAGAGAAAAAAGGGAATGTCACCGACATTTTTTAGAGTGGATGAACTCGCTGCGTTACCAACTAAATCTTGTTCCATCGTTCACTATGTCTGATAATGAGCTATCTTCTGATCCTCCGTTATCAGAAGTGGGATGTAACCGGAACGCCCCACGTGCTGCAAATACATCCGAAAGCGAAAAGTTATTGTTGTTACTGGAGCAGCATAATAGAAACTTTCTGGCCATGCTAGAGGCCGTGAAGCATTCGCGATCTCCGAACGAACTTCGTCTTCCTAATTTTGATCCGGACCGACACAATGTGGACGCACGTGCTGGAATTGCAACAGCGGACACGTGTATTACTGACGGATGCCAACATGGCGCCCCGTTAATGATTGCGTTGAGTCGTGCAATGAAAGGAGACGCATCCACATGGCTGTCGACTGTGTCATTTCCAGGGATGACTGAGAAAAATTCAAGGAGCTTTTCAAGCCATGGACAACCTCACATAAAGTTATTATACCAGGATAACTGAACGGCGTCCGAACAAGCCATGGACAACCTTACAGCATCCGACAACATCAGAATTATCAGGTCGGCGTCCGAACAAGCCATGGACAACCTTACATAAAGTCATTATACCAGGATAACTGAACGGCGTCCGAACAAGCCATGGACAACCTTACAGCATCCGACAACATCAGAATTATCAGGTCGGCGTCCGAACAAGCCATGGACAACCTTACATAAAGTCATTATACCAGGATAACTGAACGGCGTCCGAACAAGCCATGGACAACCTTACAGCATCCGACCACACATGGATAACCGTGCTGGTGTCCGAACATGCCCTGGACAACCATCCCGGCATCCGACATTATAACATATCGCTAATTTTACAGTTTTAACAAGAACTAGTAGATAGCACAGCAAAGTCATCGTCAGAGTCATAGTCGTCATAGTCTGGTCCAGGCATCCTACGGAGCCTATCATCAAACCGTATCTTATCATACTGGGCATTTCTAGTTATGTTCTCTATTGTCTGATCTCGTACAACAATCAGATCGACTTCGGGCTCTACATCACTAGCTAACAAGATGTCTACTGGCCTAACAACCTTGACAATAAGCAATTCCAGAGGACTTAACCCCGTGACTCTGTGTTGTGAACAGTTTAGTGCTAGTTGTACATCTGGCAAAGCTTCCTGCCACGACCGTTTACTAGTCTCGGCGGCAGTAAGCATCCCCTTAAGAGTGCTCATTATACGTTCGACCTGCCCGCTGGCCGAGAACTACCAGCGGCAATAAGGTGTAGTTTAATGTTAGCAAAATCGCAGTACTCTTTAAAATCTTTGCTGGCAAAGCATCTGCCCTGGTCTGCAACGCTTCGTGTAGGCGCACCAAACAAAGATATGCTAGCTTTAACTGCTTTTGTACTACTAGTCGCATCGATGTGTAAGGTATGGTGGAGCAAAACAAACTTAGTGAAAGCATCGATAACTACAAAAACCTACTCCTTACTATCACTTTTTTCGCTAAGCTTCCCAGTGGCATCTATGTGTAAAGTATGCCAAGGGATCGCTATCTTTGGGATGGAGTGAAGCTTGGCCTGTGTTTTGCCAGATTGCGACTTTGAAATTCTGTATGTGATGCAATTGTCACAAAACTTTCTCACGTACTTGGTCATCTTATAGAACCAGTAAAGTTCGTACACTTTCTCTAAGGTCTTCTCCCATCCCAAATGCACCAATCCCTCATGCACACCATTAATGACTGACCACCTCATAGGTAAGAAACGGGACTTACCCCGACGCTGTATTTTGCGATACAAGACACCCGATCTGAACTCGTGAGTCTTTGCAATATCGTCAGGCAACTTCTTAGCTTTAAGGTCATTCACCAACTTACTAATTTCTTCGCCACGCTGTTGTTCTGCTAACAGCCAATTACTAGTGAACTCAGTAATAGTAATTTGTTTTGACTGTACCTGTGAATGGTGAATGTGAGCTTCTTTGACTGGAAGAGGATTTTGTGAAATGAAGTCCGCATGTGCCATACATACGCTTACCATCAACGTGAATTACATCAAAGTCAAAGTCCTGGAGAAATGCCCACCATCTGTGAACTCGAGGTGTCAAATCCAGCCTTTTGCAAGTTCACTGCTTTTTCTGCATAAGCACCGAAACGTATCCAACCGCACTTGCATCAGTATGCAACTCGATCTGAAGATCTGGATCGTAGATCATAAGAACCGGCTCCCGTGGTAGCTTGGAAATAATTTGTTGTCTTACCACCTCATGCTCAGACTTCCAATCTAGTTTACTATAAGAGCTCGAAGTCAACGCGTATAACGGTGCCATTGTCTGTGAGAATCCCGCAACAAGCTGCCTAAAATAGGAGACCAAGGATACTGGTGAAAGGTGAAAAACTAGGACGAATAATATTTGGTTAACTTTTTCCCTAACAATTTTTCGCTCCTGAGGACTTAAACGATAAGGGCGACGACTTACTGTTTTGTGGGCGTCAATAAGCCTGATGGTCATAGGGTCGGTGTTGGCGTGAGTCATAGGTACACCGGTAATAAACGACTTTTCGAAAGACTTCAAGATATCAATTAATTCTGCTCTATGTTCTAAAGGTACATCAGTATTAAATTAAAGTTGTTCATTCTCGCTAACACTACACGATTCGATAATACAAGTTTTCTCTACACGCAAACAGTTACGAGTCATGTGGACAGTTAGGCCGTGATATAATATTTCATGTCCGACTATTATGTCATATTGAAGGCAATAGTCGGGTAAGACATAAAATAGGATTTCTAAAGTAATGTCGTCAATCTTAATAATAGTCAAAATCTGTAACATTGATTTAACAGATGTTTGCCCTATGCCAGTCATATTAACAATACTATTCAATCTTCTACCTCTAAATTTACTAGATATAGTAGATTCTTTAATTAAAGAGCATTCGGCTCCCGAATCAAAATAAAATGGAAAACGCCCACCGTTATGGTACATATATCCAGTAGGCGCATCTATATTGCACAGGTCCACCCGCTTTCTATAGTTGAAGCTCCGCTGCTACCGTTACCTCCGTCCTTGCTCCTCCGCTGCGGGCAGCTGGATGAGTAGTGGCCTTGTCCTTGACAGGAGTAACAAGTAATGGAGAGGTGTTCTGCAGCAGGCTTCTTATAGTTGTTGAAGCGAGTTTGGTTATTGTCTCCATTTGGCTTCAAATTCCTCCTCGAGAAGGACTGAGTAGACTTATGGCCCAGTTTCCCACAGTGAAAGCACTTGATGCTTGCATGGCTTGCAGCTGGGCGAATCCTCTTAAAATCTGGCACGTCAATGTTAGGTGGAGCTCTTCTTTTTAAAACGACTCCGCTGTAAGCTCTTGTTGCAGTCATTTTGTATTGTCAATATCAGTGGTACAGGACAATCGTTGAATACGAGGCGCGAACTTGCATTGAAAAGCTCCTTGAATTTTTCTCAGTCATCCCTGGAAATGACACAGTCGACAGCCATGTGGATGCGTCTCCTTTCATTGCACGACTCAACGCAATCATTAACGGGGCGCCATGTTGGCATCCGTCAGTAATACACGTGTCCGCTGTTGCAATTCCAGCACGTGCGTCCACATTGTGTCGGTCCGGATCAAAATTAGGAAGACGAAGTTCGTTCGGAGATCGCGAATGCTTCACGGCCTCTAGCATGGCCAGAAAGTTTCTATTATGCTGCTCCAGTAACAACAATAACTTTTCGCTTTCGGATGTATTTGCAGCACGTGGGGCGTTCCGGTTACATCCCACTTCTGATAACGGAGGATCAGAAGATAGCTCATTATCAGACATAGTGAACGATGGAACAAGATTTAGTTGGTAACGCAGCGAGTTCATCTACTCTAAAAAATGTCGGTGACATTCCCTTTTTTCTCTGTCAGTTGTCCAACGTCAAAACCGACACCGGGGTGACCTCACTCAAGCTAACTGCTTGACGTTGCCAGCTAATTCGTAATAATTTGTAAAATAAAATGGAAAATAAATTATAATTAATTCTGACGCTCCGACATATATATATATATATATATATATATATATGTATATATACATATATTTGAGACTAATTGAGGTCAAAGGCTCAACAAGGATCAAGGTTCAAACTATTACCATTTTAAAATAGTTCGCGTGTTTCTTACCACAACTTTGTTTAACTAAATACTCTTTTGGTTTTGGATAACACTATGAATTTTATGATATCATTGAATAAACTAAATTAATTCGTATGTAATATTATAAAGTAAATTATAAACTTTATAATAAACACTACATATATAAATGCTGGAGTTCCATTGTCTTCCAGAATACAGTAGGAAGCTAAGCACAATATACGGTCTCTTTAAATTTTTGCTATTTAATTGACAATATGAACAGAATTAATTAAAAATTAAAAAGAAGGATGTTTATTAATATTTATATTGTTTTAAGTTGTCTTTTTAGTGATAAAGCCATTACAATGATATTATCTTTATATCACAAAATGGTTGTGTCAGCTCGAGATTCTTTAAGATAATTATACATATATATATATATTAGTTGCTTCACTAGACAGATTTGTGTAATAATCTGTACAAATAGAAGAGAACCATTCCTACGAAAAAGAGATATTATTGTCGGTAACGTCATTATACAACAACGAGTCTAATGAAGTTCGTGCTTCGACCGAGTCTAGAATGAGTTTTGTCCAGACCTGGTGTCACTAAAAGGATTCGTAACCATGAATACTGGAAAGCCGTATAGATGACTGTACTTCTGGGAGGCTTTGTAACAGGATTACTGTTACTCATTAACATACTCAACTTACAAACATTACCTACTTCCGGATTACGATGTAATATATGATATAAATATTATCTCACTTTGAACACTTATTCTTAATGTTCCAACTGAACTATTATGAAGTAACTAAATTGATTGAGCACCAGAACTTTATGAATTCACCTTTTTGAAACTCACACATTCAGTGACTGTTTTGGTAACTTTGTCATCTAGAAGAGACATGAAAGATTCTCTTAAATAGTACCCATAAAACCCACCCTTCTAGTTATGTGACATGACAATGTATTAATCGAATGGGTACTCGGAGGAGAACTAGTAAGTTTATTGAAAATATAAAAAAATAATCTTAGGCCATGAAATAAATATTTGTAGAATCTGGAAAGAACAACAAATAATTCTAAGCAAAGGAATGAAGTTACCAGTTACATGTGAGTGATGTAGGAATTATGTTGGAATATGATATACCAGATGATTTCAAAGATAAAATATGACTTGATTAAATTAATAAAAAAATTACTTTATACACACAAGAAATGTATTTACTACAACTTCGGTAAACTTCTTTGAATGTTCTTCTGATATTTTTTGTAATTCCCTCAATGAACTCATCTTTCTCTGATTCACGAGCACTTCATAGATCCCAAACTCATTGTTTGTCTTTGGTCTCGATCGCTTCAATCTTCTTCAATGTCAAAGGACAACTTTTTTGGTTGAATGTTAAGGGTTCTTCGGACACAGCGTCTCTTTTGACTGCCTCGTAACGTATGAAGGTAGGTAACACTAACTGATGATATCGGAGATTCAACATCACTACAGTTCACAGCATGTGCAGCTTCCTGAGGCTTACTTTTAATGTCTATCGGTGTGGATGAGGCCACAGGAGAAACAAGTTTCGAGAATTTCAGTTTCTTCACTCTGTTGTTAGAAACGTTACTTTTGCGTTTCCTTCTGTTGTATCGTTCAATGCGATCTCCCAACAACTCACAGATTTCAGATAGACTCGTTTCCATCGTGATAATAGTATTTATAACTTTATGAAGATGCGTCAATAAATAAAATCCGTTTGATGAGACTCTGATGTTTGTATATCTTTTTATATCAAGGTTCATGGTGGGGACTTACATTAACTTAATGAGGTAGTTAGATGTTACTATTTGGAATATCAACAAATAAACGATAATTAATCAATTTTCATGATTAGTTAACGACTTGTCTCGATCAAATGATATTTACTTTTATTTAAATCAATACAAATATTTCAGAGAGTATTTTAACGCGCAGGGCTTGAAGCTATTAAACGAGAAGCAAAGACACAATATTCATTATCGAAGTAATAAACTTTACAGAATACAGAAATAAAAATCTTTATTTCTAACTAAATTAAATGCAATTCATTAGTCACAGGTAGTTATTTATATCGTTTATTACTGCAAGAAACTAGAATAAAAATACTATTAAAAAAAACAAGATTACAAAATATTTTCGAATTTTTGTCATTTGTTTCTCTGTTTGATCCGGCATACGAAGGAATCTATCGAAGATGAAAGATGTTCTATACATTCTGAATGATAAAAAGACAACGAATAAATCACTGAATGATTGAAAGAAAAACAAATATGGCTTTCAAACATAACGCAGTGCCACTAAAAATTGTGCAAAATTGTTTGGTCTAGAATTTTAGATGTAAGACATGTAGGCAGCTCCACTCGACTTCAGAGAGAGAAATTTATTGATATTCTAGATAAAACAAAGCAAATATTAACAATTAATTACCCCATAGTTCAAACTGACACCAGTTAATGCTATCAGACCACGAATAATTGGGAATATTGCAGATATATGATTATGACCATGAAGGTAAACTCTTCCAGTTTGATGTGGGTACTGGTGTTACATTATCTATACATATGATAAGACAGTAAAAATCGAATGTCTGTACATTAAATATTTTTCAAAAAAACTGATAGGAAGCAATTAAAAAAGAGTCATAGAAACCAAAAATTCTATTTTTGGAATTTTTATCTGTCTGTCTGGTACGTTATAACTTCAAAACTACTCAACGGATTTGAACTCTGCTTTCACAGTTGGATTACATATAAGCATTGTCTAAACTTTGTTTCGTCAAAGTCGGTTAAGGGAAAAAGAAGTTATGGTCAATTGAAAATTTACTTCAAGCACTGCTTCAAAACTTTTAAACACTACAACTTAATATTGATTAGTTATATGTATATTATAAATTAGTTAAAAATTAATTAGTTATATTAGGTACTAAAAAAATATGTTCTTATATATGTTAATCTTTATATTAAAACTTATGAGAGGTAACAAAAATAACAATGCATTGCGCGCGGGCGCAGTTGAAGTGTTGAATACTGTGCTCGATAGATGGCGTTAATAAAATACGTCATCTACCTAGATCGCGGTGTTAAGATTCTCCGTTGTGTAATAACTACCATGCGGTTCGAAAATTCATTGTTGTTTGTTGGTTGTAGTTGTCTATCATTTGTTATCATCTCTTTTCTGTATGTTATTATTTTAAGTTTGATATATATATGGTTATGCAAAAAGCGACCAACACGCGGGCGGATCCGCGGGCGACAGCTAGTATACAATATTAATGTAAAATACAACATACGGAACACTTTGTTCAAATACGTTATTGTTATATACCTTAGAGAGTAATGAAAGGTTCCTTATACTATTACTTAAAAATTTGAATATTTAACACTTGATAATTATTTTTTAAATCCGCTTCCGATTTGAGACATTGACTTATTATTTAATTACGAGTAACTAGGTAATTCAGGTGTTGTAAATTATTTGACCAATCATGTCTTTATCTAATCACGACATTCATTAACATTACTTTTGCTGATCTCCCAAATAGTAACATCTAACTACCTCATTAAGTTAATGTAAGTCCCCGCCATGAACCTTGATATAAAAAGAAATACAAACATCAGAGTCTCATCAAACGGATTTTATTTATTGACGCATCTTCATAAAGTTATAAATACTATTATCACGATGGAAACGAGTCTATCTGAAATCTGTGAGTTGTTGGGAGATCGCATTGAACGATACAACAGAAGGAAGCGCAAAAGCAACGTTTCTAACAACAGAGTGAAGAAACTGAAATTCTCGAAACTGGTTTCTCCTGTGGCCTCATCCACACCAATAGACATTAAAAGTAAGCCAGAGGAAGCTGCACATGCTGTGAACTGTAGTGATGTTGAATCTCCGATATCATCAGTTCGTGTTACCTACCTTCATACGTTACGAGGGAGTCAAAACAGACGCTGTGTCCGAAGAACCCTTAACATTCAACCAAAAAAGTTGACCTTTGACATTGAAGAAGATTGAAGCGATCGAGGCCAAAGACAGACAATGAGTTTGGGATCTATGAAGTGCTCGTGAATTAGAGCAAGATGAGTTGATTGAGGAAACTGTTTAGGGTAAGAGAAGAGTGAAGAACATTTAAAGAAGGTGGCACTAGTTGTAGTAAATAACAATATAGGTTATGTATTAAATAAAGTAAATATTAAACGTCTATTTTTTATCATTCACGTCAGCTAGATGACATGCAAAGGCTTCACCCTTTTCCAAATCACTTTTTGCCTAGGATCCGTCTTTTCTGCGTATTGGAGGATTGGAGGCTATGGGTCTTTTGAGTTCTCGGTTGGCTTTCCAAAGCGAATAGTCGCTTGCAGCAGTGGTTTCAAGATTATCAAGATGGTTCTGTACAGTTTCGTTTCTTTCTGTCTGGATTAGCTTTTTTGGTTTAGCTGTTAGGTAGTTCAGCCGTGTTTTTTCTTTATTATATTTGTTAACTTCCCATATTTTACGAGCCCGCTTTTTTTCAACTACCACTTCACTTATGGGCTTCGATCAATTTAGTTCTTTCTGTTTCTTAGAGGCTGGAGTGCTATCTCAAGCAGCATTTTGGATTCATTCATTAAAGTGTTCAATCCGTCTTAAGAGGCAGATTGGTATTAATATTGGTTTCTACTATGGATCGGAACTTGTCCCAATTGGTCCTACTATCGTGTAGACTTGCTGTGGTCCGATGTAAGATTTTGTAGGGAAGTACATGTAAAACAATTAGTTGAGATACCTTTTATAACACTAAAGTCTACCAGATCAGGGACTTTATTTTGGGTCCGTAGGCCAAAAAGTTCGTTTTCCGTTTGATATCGTATCTAGGTGTAGGTCATTTGTAGCGGTTTGTAATTGTCGACCTTTAGGAGTTGTTCCTAGGGTTTTGAAGAAGCTGATGTATTCTTCTTTCTTAATTACGTGGTTAGGGAAAGAGTACAATGCGGTGACGGCCAAGTGACCACGCCAATCCTCAAAAACTGCACTTGTTGCTTGTATCTTAAGAGTTCTAAATGGTTCGGCTTCTTGGTGTTTTGTATTACTTTTTATTATAATCGCTGATCCTCCGTGGGCTGTACATTCTGGATGCATGTTTTATTAGAATTTGTAATTGTTGATTTTGAGGTAGTTCTTATTTGTGAAATGGGTCTCAGACACTAGTAGGATGTCAAATTTGTTTATTTTCAAAAATGTGTCTACTTCTAGGACATGTTGTGAGAGCCCGTTCGCATTCCAGAGAGGTGTTTTTAATGAACAGAATTGGTCAGTTTGGTCATGATTTCGATTAAAAGATTTGTTATTGTTGTTGATTGTTGCATAAGTACTCAAGATCACTTTCATGTCGTTGTTGTTTGTTTGGAGTTAAGTTGATTGGATTGGATTGTTGGCAGTTAGTTATGCATAACAATAAAGTAAAATTAATTTAAATTAGAATAAAATTTCATTCCCTTGATTAAAAATATAGTAGGTATTATTTAACCCGTCTTGAGCATGCGTGGTGATTAATGCTGTAACCTTCTCCATGCGAGAGGAGGCCTTTGCTCAGCAGTGGTCTCCGATAGGCAGATGCTGATGATGATAATGATTATTTAACATGCTATTTAATAATTCTATATTATATTACTGATTTAACATTCATAAAGTATAATTTAGATAATGCGTGATAATAATAACTAATAAATTGAAATAAATTATTTAGTGTATGGACCCCCCTCGGGTAAAAGCCTCCTCCAAAGAATTCCATTCCTCCCTGTCCATAGCTTTATCAATCCAATTGTCGCCTGCTATTGCTGCAATTTCATCGTGCCATCTAATGCGTGGTCGGCCTCTGCCTCTAGATCAGGCGGTCCGTACCATTTCGTAACTGCCAGCGTCCATCTACTGTCGACATATCTTGCGCCGTGGCCAGCCCATTTCCATTTTAGCCTCTGAGCGAAGTGCACTGCGTCAGTTACCTTGGTTTTGTTGCGGATCTCGGTAGCTTTATTTTATCTTTTAAGGAAATGCCCTGACAACTTCTCTCTATTGCTCTTTGTGTGGTTTGTATTTTCATTATTGATTTTTTGTCTAAAGCCTATGTTTGGCAGCCGTAGGTTAGACATGGTAGTATGGCTGAATTCAAAACTATTTTCTTCAGTTTCATTGGAGGCTGAGACTTTAATATTTCTTTGTGGGCCCAAAACTTTTTCCACGTCGCTGCAATTCATCAGTTTATTTCTTCCGTATGTCTTTTATTTGTTAACGCTACTTGTTTTCCTAGATAAACATATTCTTGTACATACTCTAGTGGCTTATTGTTTATTAATATTTAAAGAAGTTTATGATGCAATCTCAGTCTGTAAACGGAACTATTTAAAAATAACTAAATAAATTTCTCGAAATGATTTTATTTGAACCAGATGTAGCGGCTCCCTTCCGTCTTGGCTGGTACGGCATACATAAATTTCAACAGAACAAATCCAACAAGAATTACTCATACCATAAATTATTATCTATTCGTTATTATATATTGTTATTTAATACAACTACTGAAAACTTCTTTGAACGTTCTTTGCTGTTCTCTTATTCTTCATAATTCTTTCAATCAACTGAACTCATCTTTCTCTGATTCACGAACACTTCATGGATCCCAAACTCATTGTTTGTCTTTGGTCTCGATCGTTTCAATCTTCTTCAATGTCAAAGGTCAACTTTTTTGGTTGAATGTTAAGGGTTCTTCGGACATAGCGTCTGTTTTGACTCCCTCGTAACGTATGAAGGTAGGTAACACTAACTGATGATATCGGAGATTCAACATCACTACAGTTCACAGCATGGGCAGCTTCCTGAGGCTTAAATGCGATCTCCCAACAACTCACAGATTTCAGATAGACTCGTTTCCATTGTGATAATAGTATTTATAACTTTATGAAGATGCGTCAATAAATAAAACCCGTTTGATGAGACTCTGATGTTTGTATTTCTTTTTATATCAAGGTTCCTGGTGGGGACTTACATTAACTTTATGAGGTAGTTAGATGTTACTATTTGGGAGATCAGCAAATAAACGATAATTAATCAACTTTCATGATTAGTTAACGACTTGTCTTGATCTAATAACATATGACACTTGTACTTATTGGTCATAATTTTTCGTTTCTTCTTTTTCATTCTCTGCATTTAAAAAAAATATTTTCAAATTTTAATAAAAAATAAGCTTTTAATTAAATTAAAAGTCAATGACGGACCAGGTATAAACGAAAATTTTCGACCGGCCACTGCTAACTGCTAGCGCCGCTATGCAGCCAGAGCGGCGATGTGCACAACTACTCGGTGCTTATTTTCTATACAAAAATTCTCAAGGACGGTCTAAAATTCTCGTGTTGTATGAGAAAATGTTTGCATGTGTGTGTGCAAAAACCTGTGCATGTGTTGTATTCGAGAAGAAGAGCAAAATGTCGTAGAAAGTCCATTAATTGTCAAATGAAACGGGACTCTCTGATTGGTCGGTAAATTGTTCATATATTTTTTTCGCCATTTTATTATTATTGAATATTGTCATTTGTCTTTCTAAGCGCAAGTGAATAAGTTATAATTAGTTAATTAGTAAATAGTGAATTAATTTATTAACGAATGATGGAAAATTATAGCTGTGAGCTCTGTGCTGGTGATGTGTGTTCATCGAAATTAATTACGAGTATATTTTCAATATTATTGTTTGATAATAAAATTAAGATAATTACAAAGGGAAGGTGTGTGACCGGTTGAGACTGAACTAAAAGAAAGGTAATGTTGTTTGTTTTAATAAAAAGTATTATGATAGTTTTAATTAGCTAGCAGGTTGTGTGCACACAAAATAATAAGTTATTTTGTTTTCCTCGTTTGTTGTTTTCAAATAATAATAATAATAATGTTTGGATCTCCACTGGATATTCCGATCTAAATACATTTAAAAAGCGGTGATGAGCTAATAGTAATCGTTTTAAGGTACTTTCGTGGCTCAGAGAGATTCATAAAATATATAGATGTTCGTTCTGATCGGACTGCTGTAACATTATGTGCGAATATTATCAATGTTTAAATGAAACTAATATTTTCGGATTACTTTGCGTATTTTATTATGTTTAAAAACTACATACTGCCGACGTTTCGGTTACTTTGCAGCAACCGCGATCACGGCAGACATCTCTACTGCCCTTTAAAATAATAAATTACGCGTAGTAATCCAAAAATGTTTGTTTCATTTAAATGAATAATTGCGAAAGATCTCATTATTATCAATGGTTTAAAGGAGGAAATTATGATGAAAATTGTTTTTTTTTTTTTCAAACATATTCTGCTTACCCCATCCCAAATCTCTGTGCACGCCACTGCCATACTGATACCAGTAAATACTAACAGAGCACGATTAACTGGGATTTAAGAGGAAATATGATTATGAGCATGAAGGTAAACTCTTCCAGTTTGATGTGTTACTTTTTATACAATAATGAACATACGGAACACTTTATTCACATACGTTCTCCTTGTGATGATATCTGTTTGTTTTATAAGAATCTTATATTATTACTTAACAATTTGAACATTTATCACTTGATAAAAAAAAATTAAATCCGCTTCCGATTTGAGACATTGACTTATTATTTAATTACGATTAACGAGGTCATTCAGGTGTTGTAAATTATTTGATCAATCATGTCTTTATCTAATCACGACATTCATTAACATTACTTGTGCTGATCTCCCAAATAGTAACATCTAACTACCTCATTAAGTTAATGTAAGTCCCCACCAGGAACCTTGATATAAAAAGAAATACAAACATCAGAGTCTCATCACACGGATTTTATTTATTGACGCATCTTCATAAAGTTATAAATACTATTATCACGATGGAAACGAGTCTATCTGAAATCTGTGAGTTGTTGGGAGATCGCATTGAACGATACAACAGAAGGAAACGCAAAAGCAACGTTTCTAACAACAGAGTGAAGAAACTGAAATCCTCGAAACTGGTTTCTCCTGTGGCCTCATCCACACCGATAGACATTAAAAGTAAGCCTCAGGAAGCTGCACATGCTGTGAACTGTAGTGATGTTGAATCTCCGATATCATCAGTTAGTGTTACCTACCTTCATACGTTACGAGGGAGTCAAAACAGACGCTATGTCCGAAGAACCCTTAACATTCAACCAAAAAAGTTGACCTTTGACATTGAAGAAGATTGAAACGATCGAGACCAAAGACAAACAATGAGTTTGGGATCCATGAAGTGTTCGTGAATCAGAGAAAGATGAGTTCAGTTGATTGAAAGAATTATGAAGAATAAGAGAACAGCAAAGAACGTTCAAAGAAGTTTTCAGTAGTTGTATTAAATAACAATATATAATAACGAATAAATAATAATTTATGGTATAAGTAATTCTTGTTGGATTTGTTCTGTTGAAATTTATGTATGCCATACCAGCCAAGACGGAAGGAAGGCGCTACATCTGGTTCAAATAAAATCATTTCGAGAAATTTATTAA
Organism: Danaus plexippus; assembly: GCF_018135715.1. Taxonomy (NCBI): domain Eukaryota; kingdom Metazoa; phylum Arthropoda; class Insecta; order Lepidoptera; family Nymphalidae; genus Danaus; species Danaus plexippus. Next base: position 1,312,098 of record NC_083541.1, read on the forward strand.
GTTATTTTTAAATAGTTCCGTTTACAGACTGAGATTGCATCATAAACTTCTTTAAATATTAATAAACAATAAGCCACTAGAGTATGTACAAGAATATGTTTATCTAGGAAAACAAGTAGCGTTAACAAATAAAAGACATACGGAAGAAATAAACTGATGAATTGCATCGACGTGGAAAAAGTTATGGGCCCACAAAGTAATATTAAAGTCTCAGCCTCCAATGAAACTGAAGAAAATAGTTTTGGATTCAGCCATACTACCATGTCTACCCTACTCCTGCCAAACATCATCTTAAGACAAAAAACCAAAAATGAAAAAACAAACCATACAAAGAGCAATGGAGAGAAGTTGTCTGGGCATTACCTTAAAAAATAGAATAAAAGCTACCGAGATCCGCAACAAAACCAAGGTAACTGACGCAGTGCACTTCGCTCAGAGGCTAAAATGGAAATGGGCTGGCCACGGCGCAAGATATGTCGACAATAGATGGACACTGGCAGTTACGAAATGGCACGGAACGCCTGATCTAGAGGCAGAGGCCTACCATGCATTAGATGGCACGATGAAATTGCAGCAATAGCCGGCAACAATTGGATTGATAAAGCTATGGACAGGGAGGAATGGAATTCTTTGGAGGAGGCTTTTACCCGAGGGGGGTCCATACACTAAATAATTTATTTCAATTTATTAATTATTATTATCACGCATTATCTAAATTATACTTTATGAATGTTAAATCAGTAATATAATATAGAATTATTAAATAGCATGTTAAATAATCATTATCATCATCAGCATCTGCCTATCGGAGACCACTGCTGAGCAAAGGCCTCCTCTCGCATGGAGAAGGTTACAGCATTAATCACCACGCTTGCTCAAGACGGGTTAAATAATACCTTCTATATTTTTAATCAAGGGAATGAAATGTTATTCTTATTTAAATTAATTTAACTTTATTGTTATGCATAACTAACTGCCAACAATCCAATCCAATCAACTGAACTCCAAACAAACGACAATGACATGAAAGTGATCTTGTGTACTATGACACAACTTATGCAACAATTAACAACAATTTAAACACCATTAAGCCGAACCATTTAGAACTCTTAAGATACAAGCAGCAAGTGCTGTTGTTGAGGATTAGCGTGGTCACTTGACCGTAACCGCATTGTATTCTTTCCCTAACCACGTTAATAAGAAAGAAGAATATATCAGCTTCTTCAAAACCCTAGGAACAACTCCTAAAGGTCGACAATTACAAGCCGCTATAAATGACCTACACTTAAATACGATGTCAAACGGAGAACGGACTTATTGGCCTACGGACCCAAAATAAAGTCCCTGATCTGGTAGACTTTAGTGTTATAAAGGGTATCCCAACTAATTGTTTCAAATGTACTTCCCTACAAGATCTTACATCGGACCACAGTGTAGTTCTGTTAGAAGTTTCTCAGAAATTTACCTGTGTTAAACCCATTGCTAGACTACATGATAGTAGGACCAATTGGGACAAGTTCCGATCCATAGTAGAAACCAATATTAATACCCATCTGCCTTTTAAGATGAATTGAACACTTTAATGAATGTATCCAAAATGCCGCTTGAGATAGCACTCCAGCCTCTAAGAAACAGAAAGAACTAAATTGATCGAAGCCCATAAATGTACTGGTAGTCGAAAAAAGACGGGCTCGTAAAATATGGCAAGTTAACAAATATAATAAAGACAAAACACGGCTGAACTACCTAACAGCTAAACCAAAAAAGCTAATCCAGACAGAAAGAAACGAAACTGTATAGAACCATCTTGATAATCTTGAAACCACTGCTGCAAGCGACTATTCGCTTTGGAAAGCCCCCCGAGGACTCAAAAGACCCATAGCCTCCAATCCTTCAATACACAGAAAAGACGGATCCTAGGCAAAAAGTGATTTGGAAAAGGGTGAAGTCTTTGCATGTCATCTAGCTGACGTGAATGATAAAAAATATACGGTTAATATTTATTTTATTTAATACATAACCTATATTGTTATTTACTACAACTACTGCCACCTTCTTTAAAGGTTCTTCACTCTTCTCTTACCCTAAACAATTTCCTCAATCGACTCATCTTTCTCTGATTCACGAGCACTTTATGGATCCCAAACTCATTGTTTGTCTTTGGCCTCGATCGCTTCAATCTTCATCAATGTCAAAGGTCAACTTTTTTGGTTGAATGTTAAGGGTTCTTCGGACACAGCGTCTGTTTTGACTCCCTCGTAACGTATGAAGGTAGGTAACACTAACTGATGATATCGGAGATTCAACATCACTACAGTTCACAGCATGTGCAGCTTCCTGAGGCTTACTTTTAATGTCTATCGGTGTGGATGAGGCCACAGGAGAAACCAGTTTCGAGGATTTCAGTTTCTTCACTCTGTTGTTAGAAACGTTACTTTTGCGTTTCCTCCTGTTGTATCGTTCAATACGATCTCCCAACAACTCACAGATTTCAGATAGACTCGTTTCCATCGTGATAATAGTATTTATAACTTTATGAAGCTGCGTCAATAAATAAAATCCGTTTGATGAGACTCTGATGTTTGTATTTCTTTTTATATCAAGGTTCCTGGTGGGGACTTACATTAACTTAATGAGGTAGTTAGATGTTAGTATTTGGGAGATCAGCACAAGTAATGTTAATGAATGTCGTGATTAGAGCAAGACATGATTGATCAAATAATTTACAACACCTGAATAACCTCGTTAATCGTAATTAAATAATAAGTCATTGTCTCAAATCGGAAGCGGATTTAAAAATTGTTTATCAAGTGGTAAATGTTCAAATTGTTAAGTAATAATATAAGATTCTTATAAAACAAACAGATATCATTACAAGGAGAACGTATTTGAGTAAACTGTTCCGTATGTTCATTATTGTATAAAATGTAACACCAGTACACATCAAACTGGAAGAGTTTACCTTCATGGTCATAATCATATTTCCGCTTTATTCCCAATTATTCGTGCTCTGTAAGTATTTACTGGTATCAGTATGGCAGTGGTGTGCGCAGAGATTTGGAAAAGGGTAAGCAGAATCTGTTTGAAAAAAAAAAACAATTTTCATCATAATTTCCCCCTCTAAACCATGATAATAATGAGATCTTTCGCAATTATTCATTTAAATGAAACAAACATTTTTGGATTACTACGCGTAATTTATTATTTTAAAGGGCAGTACAGATGTCTGCCGTGATCATCGTCGACAGTAGTGTAGTTTTTAAACAAAATAAAATACGCGAATAAATTCGAAACTATTAGTTTCATTTAAACATTGATAATATTCACGCATAAAGTTACAGCAGTCCGATCAGAAAGAACATCTATATATTTTATGAATCTCTCACTACCTCTGAGCCCGGGAAATACCTTAAAACGATTACTTTTTGTTCATCCCCGCTTTTTAAATGTATTTAAATCGGAATATCCAGTGGAGATCCAAACATTATTATTATTATTTGAAAACAACAAACGAGGAAAACAAAATAACTAATTTGTGTGCACACAACCTGCTAGCTAATTAAAACTATCATAATACTTTTTATTAAAACGAATAACATTACCTTTTTTTTTAGTTCAGTCTCAACTGGTCACACACCTTCCCTTTGTAATTATCTTAATTTTATTACACAATATTGAAAATATTAAAATGTACTCGTAATTAATTTCGATGAACACACATCACCAGCACAGAGCTCACAGCTATAATTTTCCATCATTCGTTAATAAATTAATTCACTGTTTACTAATAAGCTAGTTATAACTTATTCACTTGCGCTTAGAAATACAAATGACAATATTCAATAATAACAAAATGGTGAAAATTATATGAACAGTTTACCGACCAATCAGAGAGTCCCGTTTCATTTGACAATTAACGGACTTTACTTTACGACATTTTGCTGTGTTTCTCGAATACAACACATGCATAGGTTTTTGCACACACACATGCAAACATTGTTTCATACAACACGAGAATTTTGGACCGTCCTTGAGAATATTTGTATGGAAAATAAGCACCGAGTAGTTGTGCATATCGCCGCTCTGGCTGCATAGCGGCGCTAGCAGTTAGCAGTGGCCGATCGAAAATGTTTCGTTTATACATTGACAGATCGTACTTTTAACAAATCTTGAATCAAATGTAATTTTAAATGTCTGTAAACATTTGTATTTCGTAATGTATGATTCAAAGTATGTAAGTAAGAATTAAACAATATAGGTTTAGTTGTTATGTGGGTAGGCTATGCAGGGATTATTTGCATCTATGGTGTGCACGCCGCTACAGTATGAACTATGAGGTAATAAATTGTTGATATTTGCTTTGCTTTATCTAGATTATCAATAAATTCCGCTCTCTGAAGTCGAGCGGAGCTGCCTATATATCTAACATCTAAAATTCACGTCTGAACAAATTTAAACCATCTTGTGCTAATTGTACTGGCTCTGCATTATGTCTGGAAGCCCCGTTCCCTTCTTCCAGGTTGAAGCTCCTTCAATCGTCCACTCATTTATTGATTGATTGACTGATTCTCTTTTTTGTCATTCAGATTGTATAGAACATCTTTGACTCCTTCATAATACAAAACATATAGAAATATAAGTGACAAAAATGTAGACGTGTTTTTGTAATGTTCTTTTTTTGCTGTTACAAAAAATACAAGTTTCTATATGTTGAAGATAATAATTTACATTTAATTTAGTTCCAAACGGACTGTGGCATTTTTGCATGCTATAATGTCTGATGCTCCGATATTTCATAGACTATTAATAAAAAAAACTTTTAATTAGGACTTTTTTTTTCCTAGTCCGTTATTGACTTTGAATTTAATTAAAAGCTATTTATTATTTGTTACAATTTGATAACATTTCTATGAAATACAGAGAATGAAAAAGAAGCAACGAAAAATTATGACCAAGAAGTACAAGTGTCATATGTTATTTGATCGAGACAAGTCGTTAACTAATCATGAAAGTTGATTAATTATCGTTTATTTGTTGATATTCCAAATAGTAACATCTAACTACCTCATTAAGTTAATGTAAGTCCCCACCATGAACCTTGATTTAAAAAGAAATACAAACATCAGAGTCTCATCAAACGGATTTTATTTATTGACGCATTTTGATAAAGTTATAAATACTATTATCACAATGGAAACGAGTCTATCTGAAATCTGTGAGTTGTTGGGAGATCGCATTGAACGATACAACAGAAGGAAACGCAAAAGCAACGTTTTTAACAACAGAGTGAAGAAACTGAAATCCTCGAAACTTGTTTCTCCTATGGCCTCATCCACACCGATAGACATTAAAAGTAAGCCAGAGGAAGCTGCACATGCTGTGACCTGTAGTGATGTTGAATCTCCGATATCATCAGTTAGTGTTACCTACCTTCATACGTTACGAGGGAGTCAAAACAGACGCTATGTCCGAAGAACCCTTAACATTCAACCAAAAAAGTTGACCTTTGACATTGAAGAAGATTGAAGCGATCGAGACCAAAGACAAACAATGAGTTTGGGATCTATGAAGTGCTCGTGAATAAGAGCAAGATGAGTCGATTGAGGGAATTGTAAAGAATAGGAGAAGAAGAAAGAATAATAGTAAATGAGACGAAAATTCTCATCATTCCATGGATCCAACGTGCGGGAGCCGAGTCCATCACGTTGCATTGAGAGGAATTTCAACAGTGCCTGGGATTTGCGACCCAGATTTAGGTTTAAGAACCTATATCTAACGCTCAATAAACGCTCACCTCCACCGTAATCAAATTCGAAGAGAGCCTACTAGGGCTGCCTTCGAAGTGCGTTCCAAAAACGAATCATTATACAAATATTTAAATAATATTGTCTTTTTATATTTGTATTATTTTTATGCAACGCCTGATCTATGACGCCTATGTTCAATATAAGCCGTGCCTGCGCCACTTCATAAACACGTCCAATATCGATGGTAACAACCCAGAAGTGAGTTCCAGACATTGAAGATTAAATGAAACTAGTATTATTCGGATTTACTACGAGGTGCCTCGTCTGCCCGTGATCACGGTTGCTGCAAAGTAACCGAAATGTCGGGATTATGTAGTTTTTAAATAATAAAATCCGCGTAGGAAATCCGAATAATACTAGTTTCATTTAAATGAATACTCGCGAAAATCTTAGATCTCATCATTGAAGATTAAACATTGCAGTTTAACGTTCGGGACTATTTCTTAAATCCATTGCATATTGGGGCAAAAAATAGTCGTCAAATGTAAAAAAAAAATTAAAACTTCCATTATTTGTAAAGTATGAATAAAAGGCTGTTGTATTTCAATATGGTTTATTTTAAATATCTATTCAAGGTATGATATTCATTATACTATACTCTTTAAGCAATACTGAACGAAACTATAAAATTTATACGTCACAAACGTCTATAGATACTCAGAATAAATTATCAATAAAAAAAAATCCATCTCATTGCGGTAACAGATTACATAGTAAAATTATATTTACACAAATCATACAGGACTACATACACTCAGCTCGCCCCCTCAGATCCTACGACGATGTAAAATTACAAAATGTAAATATATCCAAACGTCATTTCCAATATGGCGGTTATATTTTAAAATATTTCCGAACATTAGGCGAAAATCAATTCCTAATCTAAATACACGCGATTTCAAACAATTCCAATTTATATAAGAGCTCGTTTCTGATATTAATTCACAGGTAACATTTGTTTTTTTTCTAATACACTTTTGACGTATGGCAACATTTTATATGTTGTTTTGTTAATTAGAGTTCGTATTATTTTTCTGCGTTAACATCCTGGTAATCTTTATTATATTCATGTATTTATAGCCATTACAATTATACGATACAATATATCTATCACAATCAATATTTAAAACGTGTTGTATAGGCTTTATTAGTCCATCATAAAACCAGTCCAAAAAAAATTATTAAAAACAGTCTTACGTACATTCACATGTTCGGGGTCAATGACATTTTGTTAAAAAATTACTCGTTTCATTTCGAAAACGACGTCTTACAACCGACGAGAGTCGACTAGCTTTCTGTGGCGTAGATACAAAAACGTCCAAATGAAAAATCGGTGATATGAACATATAAGTCAAATAAAGTCACCTAGGTCATTGGCATCACATTGCAATATAAGATTTCTTTACATCACCATTATAACTTGAGCTTTATATACAAGCAATAAATTATACCTATTAACAATGAGTCATAATGTCGTCCATGGAAGACGCTGAAGCCTCAGATGTTTGACGGAACGCTTTCAATGAACCAACGCTACGTACAATATAAAGAAATCAAATATTGTGGCATCTGTGGGTTATCACATTAATCAATATAATATAAAGTAGTGTTATAGCATCAATTCTTCTGCCTCTCCCTGGAGTCTTCTCGGCAGACTGGTCGAGGCGGTGAGTCTCTGCCCCTGGCCTTGGCTTTCCTGGACCTCTTGAACTTCGCTACGTCATCTCCGAACACGTCCCCCGTCCTCAGGGCGGATATGAGGTCATCGAACTCTCCTTTCTGTCCGTTGGTCAAGGTTCCGTCTCTGGACGCGTCATGTCCGTTGCAGTCCCCGTTGGTCTTCCCGAGCGACTTCCCGACCGACCCCAGTAAACTGGAGCCCTGTTTCCTTTCCATCGTCCGTTTTTTGAGCTATCGAACGAAATATAAAAAAAAGTTAATTTCATATGCGTGTCCATATATACTAAATCTTATTTCATACAACGCCGTAGGACGTTATATTTTAAAAAAATATTTCCTGCAGAAGTATCGGTTCAGTTGTACGGGGTCTTAGTATATCTATCTTCTACAAACATCTACCCTCCCCCCGTCTACCCCTGGTTCCCCTTACCTCCTGCTCGTGCCTGGTCCTCCTCTCCTCCTCGTCCCTCCTCCTCCTGGCCGCGTCACACTCGGCTCTCGCCTCCGCCAGCTGTGTGAGGAAGGAGTCCAATGCTCCGAACAGCTGTTCCGGAGACGTGCTGGGCTCCTCACCGAACGCGTGCGCGCAAGCCTCCAGACGACTCTTCATATCCTAAGAATAGTTAGAAGATTTTGTTAGAAAATGCAGATTGACTCGGCCTTCGTGTCCACTGAATCTTTATCATTAAACTTTAAACATTCATATTATTCGGATCCTGTGGGGAGGCGGCGCTAAGGCTGATTAAGAACTTAAGAAAACTATGATAACTAGGACACATATTATAAAACGGCAGTATCAAGAAAGAAGACACTATAGAACCTTATACAGATCGTAAGTTAAACATAGGACTACAATTCATGAATGTCTTAAAAAAAAAACCTATCCCCCTATACCTCTCATCCTGTACATCGTCTATAAAGAAATTAAACAATTAAGAATCAAACCGAAGCGATTGTATAGCGTCTAACCTGGAAGAGATCCTCGAGCTGTGTGAAGGAGCACACAGCATGAGCGTGGAATTCTCTCATGACGGGGACGAAGGCGTCATGGGGTTGCGAGGAGAGCAGGGAGGCGTGGTAGTCCAATTCCCTTGAAACCTCCCGAAGACCGGTCCTCAAAGAGCCCACGTCCTTCTCGAGCTGGTCCACGCATACTTTAGCAGCGGCGCGGACGTGAGGAAGGTCTTCCTCCAGGAGAAGAACGTCCTTGAACTGGAGATTATAATGTTAGTAGATAAAACTTCTGTCTTCTAAACTATTCGTAGTACATTTTTATGGCACAGTGACCTGACTTTGCTGATTGACTCTCTAAAATTATACGTCGGTGTTTGGGCAATTTTCGTGTGAGTTAAAATTTTAATTCTTAACAGCTATAAAAAGATTCAAGGAAATAGTTTATGTATGAAAATGTTTGTATATCCGTCAAAGCTACCTGAGTCTCCAACATCTCGACCAGGTAATGAAGTAGTGTCGTGTTCCTTGTCACACTGGACTTGGTGTCGGCTAGCTTGTTGAGTGACGTCAGACGGAAACCGGAAGCGTTGCCGCGAGCACCTCTACATAAACACGATAAAGGCTTTAAATATATGTATAAACACTAATGTACTTAGAAGTTGGAGTAAATTTCATTCGTTGATGATTTTTTGTGAGTACATTTTTTACTGATTCAATCTGTAAGCTTGACTTCTTTTAGTTCATAACACTCACAGTTCATATTGGCACTTCATCATTAAGTGTTTCATAAAATTCAACTTAAAAATTTTGACCTTGGCCTTCCATTGAACTTGTTTGGGAAAAATCAGTCGCAGGAACTTTTGTTCTATATTAAATCATATCCTATCGCGTGGATCTAACAAGTTATTTAAGAATGCTATGATAATGTCTCCAATTCATAAACTTTCCTCCAACGACTGAAATAATGAAATCCGTGAACTCACCGGTTCATGTAGTTGCCAAGCGCCAGTACAATTTCCAACAAAGCTCTTAGTCTTCTAGAGCGTGTCATGTCCCTCGCAGCTCTCAGTACTACGGAGGCTCGAGAGGAAGCTTCAGACACTGCGAGCGAAAACTTCTTCTTGAACAGAAGAGTCCTCACCCGCTGAGAATAATGGGGAATCCTGGGACGAAAAGAGGTATTTGTGTTTGAGCTATTTTGGACTAGAATTTTGGACCATAACAATATGTATTTGTTTTATTATATCACTTTTCATCGGGCTTCTGTCAGACGAGAGCGGTTCTCTGACAGATATCATCTAACATAACGTTTTAGCACAAATTTATCTTAATTTGTAAAGTCAGATTTTGATGCCCTTTATATAATAATAGGTACAATTATGAACTGGTTCCCTCTAAGCTGCGCACGGTTAAGTAAGGAAACGTCGCTGTCTTTCTGCCGATGAAGACATAATATTAATTATTTAGCAAAACATCGAATAGTCCCTTACTTGGAGATCTCGTATAGGAATCGATCAGCCCTGGCCATGGAGTCGAGTTCGTCCTGGTGTTCCTCGAGGAGGGCGGCCTCCTCCGCGCTGGGGGTGAACTTCAGCAACTGCTCCAGCATATCCAGGGGCAGCTGTTCCCCGCTGTCCATACGGAGGATAGCGCTGAGGAGGTGAGAGGAAAATGATAAGAAAAATAATATCCTTTTTTTCTAATAAAAACTCCTCGCCGTTATGAAAATCTATAACATAATTAATATTTTTATGGACTTAATTAACGGAAAAAAAATATTTTTGTAGTAAGGCATTTAAAAGTTAATTTCGAGTCGAAAGGTTCATTTGAAGAAATAAAAAAATCCTTTTTTTAATTACGATAAAACCTTTTTAATTAAAATCGAGTATGAGACCATTTTATTTTACTCCAGTGTTGCCAACCTAAGGAAAAAAGTTATAAATCTTTTTAAGCCGTAAAATATCATACCGACAAATCTCTTCATCCGTCATCTTGAGTTTGGACAGCAGTATGGTGCAGTTCTGAGCTCTCCGTCCGTCGATCACTGATAGTATCTTGGAGCGCGGCTTGGACCCCAGCTGGCGCAGGTCTTCCACTGAACCCTCGTTCTGGAAACGGTTAGACCAATAGATAATAAGTAATCAATAGTTCAAGACTTTCAGGAAATTATCGAATTTGGTACTTGGCATAACTAATATACCTTCAGGTTCTGTCAAGATCATTGAGGATATTGCGTTTAAATTTAATCTAAGCTTGACTGATGATGTTTCTGTTATAAGACATGAAAACGAGGCAATGTTTGTTCAAGCCTTTATGATTGTTATGTTTAATAATATTACAATGTTCCTAGGTACAGTTGGAAACATGTCTATAGGCTAAAGTGTTCCACATGTGTATAGTGACCTGTACTCCGTTCTTCTGGTAGGCGCAGAACATTTTGTCGATGGCGTTCAGGTCCATGGCGTTGTATAGCTTGGTGTCGTCCAACTCCTGCCAGATGGTGCCGTGTAGTTTGGCGTCGGGCAGCTTGCTCCAATTGAAGCTCTTGAGCGGGTTCCCGGGCGTGGGGACGTTCTTCTTGGGGCGGGGGGGAGCTGGCGCGGGAGGGGGTCCGGCCGGGGCTGGAGGGGGGCAGGCGGCGGGAGGGGGAGGCGGGCACAGCGACGGCGGCGGTGGCGGAGGGGGAGCGGAACACGTCTCTATGACGGCGCTCTTAAGGTTGCTCACCTGAGGCGATTAATCATACATACGTATTGAGATAATATCGATTGAATATTCAAACAGTACTTATTGACACAAAAATTCATCGACATGACATGACCGATGATTTTAGAGTTTTTTTACGAAACATTTTTTTACGTCCGTTTTAATTTTAATTCTTTTTTTATTTTGTTATCGACACATGTACATATATATGTCTTTTTTATCTTTTGTCAGGAGTTGAAGGTATACTTACAAACAATCACATACTTTGCTACATCTTTTTCTTTTGAATGATACTTTGTTACAAACGATGCATGATATAACGTTAAGTGCCTTAACATACAGAGTACCTCAACTCTCAACTCTCTATTAGTAAATGTTATAATACACTCCATGTCTCACCTTCGCATCATCAGGAATACTGCCTTCGCTAACTAGTTTCTCGAATCTAACTCGTTCGGCCCGCTCTTGGTTCAACTAAAAGAATATAGTTACACATTTATAACAAACGAACCTATTAGGTATCTACTAACAGGTGTCCAGTCAAATGGCAAGTGGAGTGTGATGTAGGATCCTACAACGACCATAACAACAATAATAAATTTGTATTATAATATCAGGATCATCATCTCTATCTATCTCTACCTGTTGTTCCAGCTGGTGTGCTCTACAGGCGGAGGCCCTAGCTCTCTCCGTACACTCCATATGAGCCGCCGTCTCTCTCTCCAACCTCTCCTTGAGCCGCGACACAACTCCCTCCAACTCCTCCTTCTCTTGTGTGTGTTGATCGACTTGCTTCTCCTGTTAGTTGTTAGTATTGCCGTTACCGTGCGATAGTATCAAAATTTCTATTATTTCTAAATTAGTGATGTTTTACATCTTAAAGTTATTTGTCTATTACGATTCGTGTGTTCATTGTCCTTAAACGGTCCCATGTATGAGTTGCTGGAGGTTTCGTTTATAAAGCTGATGTAGTGTTGTAACCATCTCGTTAAATGATTGTTACATGACTCGGCACCGCTACCGGATAATGTATTGGCAGTGATCACAGATTAAAAATCAAATTATAAACTGTGAGGAATTAGTCATGAATTTTAAAAATATAATCGCGCCCAAAACACCGCATCCATGTAAATTGATTTTTTTTTAACTTTTTCAGTATGAATGAGTTTCTTAGTTAATAACGCGACAGAATATGTCCTTAATTCTTTGTTTTACCTTCTTGGCCAACTCAGTGGCGAGATCAACGTTTTCTCTTTCCAAGTTGTCAGCTTTATTCCTCGCCGCTACCAGTTCCTCTTCCTTCGCCAGGAGTTGTACGATCTCTCCAACATTTATCTCCAGTGGAGCTACATCCGGGTTGTACACCTGGAAATTTATATCATAAAGGAAAAGATAAGAAAAGGAAAGATGTCCTCAATGTTACTAAATCATATATTATTTTTACGTTTTATATTCCTCACTGAGTTGATAAATTCTTCTGTTACAGGATAACTAATCACAATATGAAGTGTGAATACAACTATACAGATATCCGGAATTAACTTTAAACCAAATTGTGTAATTTATATCTTTTGTTCAGCAGGAATCGAAGTTAAAAGAGGCCTGTCTATAACAGCAGGCGTAAAAAGTGGTTTGATGACATTGCGTTTGGGTTATGGTTTAAAGAAGTCTGCCAAGTGACAGATTCAATGTGATACTATCTATACCTTGGATAATAATTGCCTCACCATATAATAATGGAATCAACAATTTTTGATGCAGCTTTTTGGAGATAGGATTTCTAGTAAAAACTTTAATAAAATACATTAAATATTTATGTTCAATACGTTAAGGTAACAGTCAAATTTATGTCTATTTGCTAAAAAAATCTCAATTTTTTTGACAGACATTAGAAGATATACTATGCGGTATTTCTATGCTGTAAATATTACTAACCTTGCTATCAGAGCCGTCCCTTCCAGGCGCCTGTAGCACTATCTGCTGCACCACCCGATCCAGCAGTAGCCAGTGCTGCGAGTGAGGGTTATACTCCACTGGAAAACCACATATTGAAGGGTCGTTTATTGTTTGAAAATTTATGGCCAACTCTGTATTACAATAGATTCAACGAATAAAAATATTTTATTGCTGTGTATAAGTAAATTTCTGTATAATTGTTACATAGTGGAATTATGGGGAAAGTATAGTGAAGTTATGAGGGTATCTATTGGATAGAGTATACTGAGTGTATTCACATGGCAGAAGTAGCAGATGTTGCAGCAGTGACAGCAGGTGTCCATATGCAGCTGTATGGCTGAGCTTCCTCCTCAGCAGCTCGAACATGGCGGCGGCGCTCTTAGTGTCGACGTGTGTGTGTTCGTATCGTCTCCCCAGTTCCCTTTCATCCTCACAACGGACCAGCTCGAAGAATTCGATGTGACGGTCGAGGGTCTCGTTCTCGTATTTCCGCAGTTTCTCGATGACTGAGAATTGTTAGTTACGATCTCAGTACGAGGTATTTTTAACATTATAGCGTAATTGTTTCTAGGTTTGTTAAAGCTAGCTGTTAGCACGGACTCCGACGTGCAAATAGCTGATTTGGTTTTTTGCTGTTTAATTTATTTTAGAACATTTTTATTAAATTTGATAACACTTATATTGGGACGAACAATAAATTAAGAACTTGCGCAATAATATAATAATTCATTAGGTTTCTTTTCTCTGGTAAATTTGATAACTATTCATACAGTAACAGAACAATCTTATTACAAATTAATTTGTCTATAGTTTAAAAAAATTTTTGCCCAAGTTTATTTCATCTGAAAGTCAACATTAACAACACTACACGGTTATTTCAATTATTATCTGATATCTTCCCACTGACCAGGTTGTATGCCCAACATCAGCAGTTCATATCTCAGATGCAGTCTGAATTCAAGACTTTCTTCTCCCGGCCCATAATTCAGTACAGCGTTCACGAACGACATGATAGCCGTCTTGAGGCCGAGGTCATCTCGATACGCGCCCGTACTTCTATCCAATTCGTTGACTATTCCCTGGAACCTGGCACGCTCGCCAGCGTATTTCTGGTAATGTATCATCGCTTCTAGGACCTGTAGTTAACAAATATTTACGTATATTTATTTTAGAAATCCAATCGAATCGATACAGATAATACTGAAGTCGTAATCCTAATAGAAGCTGTATTGAATAAAAAATAATATATTTAACACTTAAATTAATAAAAACACATATTTATAGATAAATTTTAAGAAAATATACGTTCTTTATGAAGGACAAGTGCTAGATCTGCAAAAACACTCACTTAACCTGGTAGGAGATAAACAGAAGATAACATAGAATATACTAGTAACGATGTTTTCGTCACCGCTCACCTTCTTATGACCGCCTGGTACTAGACAGACAGCTCCCAATATTTCCAGGGCTGCCACTTTAGTCTTAACGTTCTCGGTGTCCATAGACTGCGCTATCAGATCTATACTCGTAGGATGAGCCAGCACATGAGCTCGACCGGTCTAAGGTAACGTTAATTATAATAGAATTACTAACTTAAGAATATAATTTTTATACTATATATAATCTTTTCATTACATAATCAATTTTTATTTCTTTGTCGCAGCCCTACACTCTCCTTCTTTTTCATCTACATTTCTAAGGTTGCAAGTTAGCATTATGCTTACTTTTTGTGCAACATTTATAAATATGTTGCAAAGAAGATAAATATATATAATGTCATTATCCTCTGTTATTATTTTAAATACAATACTAATTTTATTAAATATAGACGGATCCATTCAACAAGTCAAAATGTTTATTGAACAGACGAGATCACTTCAAAATGTGTATAAATTCATCTCTATCATGGGAATAGAGATGAACTTTCAGCAAAAGACGGTCGTAAGAGAAATTTTTTCACAGTTATGGCATTTTTTGTTAAACTTAACCATAACGTCATTAGAATGGACCAATGAACTCACGGAATTGTTCATGAGCGCCTTAATGCCGGCTATGAGGTTGTGTCGTGTGATAGCGTCGTCTCTAGGAGCTCTCTGTAGAGCCTCTAGCAAGGCAGCAAGACCTCCCTGCTTGATGAAACGAAGGACGAAGCTGTGGGCCCGCGTCCTGAGAGCAGTCTTCAAACCATCTACTAGACCGGTAGCTTCACTGGGAGGAGCATTCTCTGATGACGCGAACGCCTACCACAATAAAAGTTCGTTTTTAACTATAAAAAATATATTCTTATATAAGATCTCATTACTGAAAATCAATTCAGTAGACGTAAAATAACAGACATGCTTTGATGGATTAACCAATTTTTTTTATTCGTTTAAATCTATATAAAAGTTACAAAAAATTCAAAATGTATTTATATTTTCTTTTCTAGTTTAAAATTTTTTTACAAAAAGATTATTAAATAATTAACAAAAGTAATAAATGCAAAAATGACATTCCAAACAAATCTAACATTAAGCGATGCAATACAACCGTTTGTTATTGCGAAACGTTGCTTTGGAAGTAACAGTTAGCTTTCAAAACTGCATTTACGAATAATTTGTCTTATAAATTATAAACATGATTATTACCTTAAAATAACAGACCTATATATATCCAGGGGTTTATTTAACTTGCAACTAAATGTCAAATGCGTCTTAAATAGGAATAGTATCTCAAATAACTTTAAAACATTCCTCGCTAATATTAACATTAACATACACAGATTATTTGTTATATTTGTAAGGAAGACTATTGTATAGCTTTTTATTCATCTGTTTAAAATGCAATTAAACCAAAATGTATATCAAGAATCAGTTGTTAATATAATTAGTAGGAACGGAAAGACTATTTTTATACGAGATAAAGCCTCGAGATGAAGACTATGAGTTACTCACGTCTGAAATTTCATTCAGGGCCTTGATGTATTCTTCTACTTGCGGCGCCGTCGCTAGTGGTGGCGCTTGACCTGGCGGTGGTCTTCTGCTGCAATAGATCTGCCACTTCTTGGCTGCTGGTAGTTCCATCATAGCTGCTTTGTTGACGGCTGTCAGGTCAAGCTCCTCCTGAAAATAATAAAATAGGTTGAAAAACGGCCAAAATGACATGACAAAATCGTTCTCTATCACTGACTTTACCTACGTTTTCTATGCCTTACTACATGTAATAAGTCAAATAGATTCACCAACAACATAGTATCAACGTAAATTTATGAATTCCAACTTAAAAACGCTTCGTATATAGTTAACGTTGCCAACTTATAGTAAACGTATCAAGAATTTAATGCCGGCAATGGCAACGCTTATGTGTTGTGTTCACAATATTTTAAAATAATAAGAATTTTAAGACAACTCTGTTAAATGTTTGAGGTTAGGAGAAAAACATGCTCCACAGCAAGTTAAAGATACAAAAAATGAAACAGACAAGGATCTTGTTAATACGGAACGAATACATTAATTGAATGTGTAATTCCTAATGAAATTCAATTAATTAACTTAATACGCATAGGAAATAGGCAAATGTATCCTTAAAAGATGACATGTTGTTTACCAAAACGTAACCGGATCCAAGACTCTGTCGGACCTTCACACGAATACTTTAGAAACGAAAGGAAATTCTAAATAATGTCGGTGGTATTAAAAAATGACGCCTATAAACTAAATATTCTTTTTATTTTATGGACATAACTATTTTGACGGTCCCTTTAAAACGATATTAAAAATCTCAGCTATAGAGTTTCTGCAATACAGTCAAGATTATATGACAAATAACATTACTGTACAACTTTAAATTTGTATGTGATAAATGCACCTACAACGTAGCAGACGTAATTTTCCTCACGAGCATTTAATAATAGAATATGTATTAATTACTACTATAGATACTATTTATTTTGAGTAAAATTAATTAAAAAAAGGTTTTAAATGTTTCTTGTGTTTGTAAAATGTACTATTGAATATACGCTCAGTAAATTTTCACGTCAGGAAAATATAATATTCCAGTTTTTTTATTCTAAATTCAAATCATGCAGATAAAGCCACGGACACATGTTAGTTTTTTATAAATAAAATTATAAATAAAGAATAATTACTAACTTTTTTTTCATAAAAAATTAAAATATTAGGAATTGATAATAATCGAATGATATTAATAGAATTTTAAGTAAAGAAGAGAAATTATAAAAAGGGAACAAACGAACAGACACATAATATAAGACAGACAAACATAAAGATAATTTTACTAGTCATTGGAACTAATCGGTTTGACGTAACTCAACTTATCGCTTTCATACTAACACTTAATGTTACAAGAAAAAAATATATTTACTCTTCATATTTGTGAGTGAAATCGTCGCTTTGTTAGTTTATATTACTTTTATAATGCCATAGTGTTATTAAAGGTTTGATTGCAGAACGAATTTCGGAAGATTTCAATCTGAATACGTGGATACGTGTACAAGTAACACAAAAGTAATGGTAAAAAAAAACAAATATGATACAATTATCTACGAATATTATAAAGAATTTATTTATTAGATTTATACTATTATTAACGTTATATGTATATCTGCGGACGAAGATACGGTATAACTATATGTGATAAACCAGAACGCAGACATATCAATGAATGTATTTAAATTAAACTATGAAAGAGAGCTAGAGTGGGCTGGTTAACGAAGAATGTCAAGGTACAGCCACGCCCTGAGATGTGTTTTGACAGTACGTCTGGCCTGGACAATGAAAACTGCTCGACACACGTCGCTTCCTGATGATTCAGGGTTTGAAACCTTCCAAACATTGACCTAAATACCGAACTCAACACTATCACAAGAAAGAATAGGAAATAATTCATCGCTTTACAATTTAGATATCTCAAACCGCATTTGTTTCGGTGTCGGGAGTAAGTTTAAGCAATAACAAAGAATATGTTATCTGTTCAGAGGGGAATGTTTTAATTCGTTAGTGTACGGCGTCCATATGTGAATCAACCAATTATAATACCGTGGCCTGTCTTAATTACAGCGATTACACGTATTGCGACGTAAAATTATTCAGATTTCTGACAGCGCAACATGTACGAAATAAACATATATACACATGTGTTTACTTGTTTGTTTGTTCAAATTGTATATTGCTTTACGCCGAATACTGTACTATGGTTAAGGATTGACCGTTAATAAGTAACCACAGAGAAATTTAACGTTTATCCAGACAAATAACTATAAAATATATACACAGATATACGGACAAACACTTCTTATTCTCTCCCTTCTTAAGTTATAGTGAAGAAATATAAAGTTAAGCGAAAACTTCCTTAGAGTGATTGCATAACCCGGGTTTCTACGAAGAACTTAATTGTTATAAATTAAATAATATACAAAGAATATTACGAATCCGAGTTCCTTGGGTCTGACGTCTTTGGACGTATGTACACAGGATACTTCTATATATAAACTGTCACACAAGTCTATACAATATGTGCTTAAGTCTTATGTGGACATATTGACAATTTAATCAACATCTTTGAGGCTGTTTGTTCACTGATATTTGTGTTAATTTGAGTGATATTACTGAGTTAAGAAACAAGCATTCAATGAAAAACGAAAGATTTTTATCATTAATACTTCCTCTATAAATGAAGACCTATTTTAAATTTCCACCAATCAGTTAAAAGGTGTATTGACTGCGTAAGGACCGTGTAGTTATTAAAACAGGCTTATGAGTGTTCATACAGAATCTTGTTCATTTAATGAAATTAGTATTATAGTTACGTGTGTGAATTAGTTTCCAACGCTTTAATATTTATTTTATTTTATCTTTCCAATGTTTGGTTGTGTATATGAATGTTCGTTTTTCTTTTACGCAATAACTAGTAAACTGACTTTGATAATCAGTCGTTTTGAAAACAGAAAGACCTTAGCTCCTTAATTTAAGTAATAGTTCATTTTGATGCAATTTCCCGTCTGATGAAAGGTTTCAAAGCTTTTATCTAAA
Source organism: Danaus plexippus (assembly GCF_018135715.1). Classification (NCBI taxonomy): domain Eukaryota; kingdom Metazoa; phylum Arthropoda; class Insecta; order Lepidoptera; family Nymphalidae; genus Danaus; species Danaus plexippus. The sequence goes on from NC_083541.1 coordinate 1,331,230, forward strand.
GAATTTCATAAATGCTGTCGTATAAGAGCCTATAAAGTATAAGTACTTATTGGCCGGGTATACTAGAAAGTTAACATATTGTCAGTTTTGGTATATTACTTTCGACCATAACGGCTATTTTATTTCAATACTAACTTAAAATATGATTCTTGTTAATGTGAAGTTTCTATACGTAATTAATGAAGCGTATTGAGGAAGCAAAAACATGCTGCCAGCGTTGCCTTTAATATATTGCACATTAGTACTGAGGAAACATATATTTGTATGTATATACACACGACTGTATATTTATATGGATGTTAGTTTTTTACGAATTAAACTAGCAAGTGTACAGAATTTCTTTTCTTATATATAAAAAACGTAAAAAAAATATCGATACAGCAGGATTCCAACCCGCGACTTGCAGCAGGACCATGAATGCGATTGTGAATTAAGTTAAACATTATTTTTTTAATTATAAAAGTATAAGGGGCGAAATTATCAACAGTGTGTCTATTTTGAATGAAACTAAGTTTTCCGGAAACTACTTCCGGAAACTTCCGGAAACGTTTTTTATTATTTTATATTTATATGATCAGAACGTTTCGGTTCCCTTACAGCAACCGTGATCACGGACGGACGAGATTAAAGTGTGCTCATTGCATTCAAATAAGTACACGCAAATAAATTAAATATCTATCTGCTGTGATTTTTTAGAACGAGTAAAATTTTATGCTTGCAAGGAAAAGTAAGGGCTGTCTTAAAGTATTCGTTATGATTTGGTAAACGTTTGAACTTACAGTATGACGTCTTTTAATTGGACTAGGAACTATTTTATCAGATATTAAATATTCCATGTGAAAACTGGCCAAGTTCTTATACTTATGTAAATCTACAAACAAATAATTTACATAACAATTATGTCATGTGTTATAGGTTTTGCAGTTTTTGAATAAAAGTGTAACAAACACACATACATCTAAACGTCATTATCAGTGGTATAATAAATGTATTTGTTGTTTGCACTTTTCTTCATACTTATTAGACATAGATACTGGACTTGAGCCAAGGCTCAATAAATAAACATTTGTGTTTAAAGCAGACAAGATTCATTAACTTACTGAACGCTGTTGACATAATGTAAAAGTTATTGTAGTGCGTTGTAACCTTGATCGATGTTTTATAAAAAAAATAACTTGGTTTTACCTAGTGTTTGTATGGGCGACAAAGTTGTATATGCGTTTTTTGAAAATGTATTATTTTTTAAAAACTAATAATGATATCTCGATCAAACTAATTTTCTATGAAAGTTTCCATTGAAATCTACAGCATATATATTTTTTTAGATTTCTCACTCTCTTATTTTAAAAGTTAGAGGGGGGGGGACACTCATTTTTCATTTTGGAAGCGTCTATCTTTCAAACAATTGATTTTGACGACAAATGGTTTAGGATCCTTAACGTCTTTTTTAAAGCCTTATGTATAAACACCCATCACGTATAGATTAGCTGAAAAAAAATTATTTTTTGAATCATTTCCATGTACGGAGTGCCTCCTTTAAATTTTTATTAATTTTCATTCAAAATTCGAATAGCGGTTACCAGAGTACATCAACCTACAAAGTTTCATCTATGCAGGCCCGACAGTTTCGGAAATAAATGGCTATGACAGACGGACGGACGGACGGACATCCGGACAGACAGACATGACAAATCTATAAGGGTTCCGTTTTTTGCCATTTGGCTACGGAACCCTAAAAATCTAAGAGCTGTGAAGACATAAGTATATTTAAAAGGAATATTTACTTAAGTAACGTGATATGGTACATGTATTAAGAATAGTTCAATAACTTTGTCGATAGCTAAAATATTTTAAATAATGTTTCACAGTAAATATTTATATGAGTTTGTGAGGTGCGTGTGTTTGCTTAGCTAATTTAATCCATTAGGTCTGGAATAATTTTGAAGACACTCTCTCATACGTAAATAGTAATAAAACCTACTTATCTTCAGTGTCAATACGAAAATTAATAAGGATTGTGGACTGTTCGTTGCAGTTTCACGCAAAACCTGCAAGACATTTTCCAACAAAACTTTACAGAATATAGCATACACTTCAGAATAAGACACTGGATATAATGTACTATTGAATTCGATTTAGTCAGCGCTAGATCTTAGCGTAACAGTCGTATTTTGCAAGAAATTAGGCGAGTCAGCCTTAAGACGCTCTACGCATATCTCGTTGAGCCCAATTCCTAATAACACGCGAACAAAGTCACAGGCAAAAAGCTAGTGTTATAAATAAATTAATTTTTAAAGCGAATACGATATATAAACAGTTGTGCAAGGAAAAGTAAAACTTTCAAATTATTAACAACAACGTCAGCAGAAAATTGATAAATCATCGATGAATTTGAAGCGTGTACGAAACATGTGGGAGAAATTATTATTAAAGGGGCTCTTGATGATGACGGGGAGAGAGGTAGAAACCTCCATTAGCACTTGTCATAATGGAATAAAGTTCAAATTGCCATAAAGGCTTAAATGATATATGGTAATGAAATTTTGTAATAGAAAAATAGTGTGACAATCAAAACAAATGAATAGATAATTTTAACCTTTAGTTTCTCACAGCAGCTATAGCACTAGACATGAATATGGAAAGTTATGGTAAATTTAAGCATTTTTTTCTTCTGGTGAACATCATGTATATTAAAAAAAAAAACACATAGTAAGCTGAGAGTTCATCTCAAAGTATTGACACGCAAGACATACATTCTAAAGGCTGTACATAATTGTTAAGAAATATCATAAATTAAATAAGAAATAACTTGCTTTGTATAACTACAGTGTGTATTTACGAAAGTAAAATTTCCGCAATGTATATATTCGTATAACCTATATATATATGTACATATAACCTCGTATATATTCCTCTTGGAATATCTGCTAACATACAATATTTCCTCAAGCTGAGGTTAGCGCGTTATCATATATATAGAATTTCATCAATATTATTATGGGAGGAGGTTTGTGTTAATCCCATTTGTATGTCTGTGTGTCACCACTCCGCGATTAACTCATGAACTCTGGATTACATTTCAACGAGTTTCTCAATATTATAAACTTTTGTTCCTTTACAAGTTGTTTTAAATATTTACTGTTTTTTTGCAAATAAAAGTAGAATACAGTCCGTGGTCGCATCTCCGATGATATCTTAGTGATTAAGACTATCTTCAGTTATTGACGATGAACTATGACAGCTGAAATTAATATATTCATATTACCCTTAACATGCGTGTCGAGTTTATCAAACTTAAAACTGAACGTTTCGCGTTTTTTATTCACACATCACGTATGGGCATAAATCTTGCAACTGTGTGTGTTTCGTTTAGATATAAACTCACAGTAAAGATAGCATTACAATCGGTGGATACAAATAGTTGTCACGCGGTTTTCCTTAACTTCATGGTTAGATTAATTAATGCCCTGTTGAGGTGTTAAATAAATGTCATGCATAGAAGACAACCTCGACATCAATACACGTATAACTATGTGTTTGACGTTAAGACACTGTTCTTATTATCGATTTAATATTCAATAAGAATATACTAAATGAAAAATTCACTAAGACGAGCAGTAATCGAACCGCGACCTCTGGAATAATGCATGAGGTATTTATTTTACTCAAACTAGAGAAGGCAATCAATGTAGACGGTATTATAATTGAGACATTTTCAAACAAAAACTTCTAAAAAAATTTATTTTCTTTTCAATGACAGGAATTTTAAGGTAACATACCTATTGTAATTTTATTTTATACTTTAATGTATACAGCAGAATAGTATAGATGTAACATTTGAGATAATCATACAGGTCCGAACGCATCGTTTATATAAAAAAAAAAATGATTCTAACATCAATGAATTGATGAATGAATTCTACGATCGAAACTATTGTTAATAGATGTTTAATCTGCGTCCAGTGAGAGTCGCGTTACACAATCACCATAAATCATTTCGTCCAGCCCGGCTCCTGACGGCTTTCAGAACACTTTCCAATTATTATTTTTACATAACACATCATGTAATGATTGTTACAATTAAATCAGATAAACGTTCTGACACATCTCCAATCCAAACTATTACGTAATGTTGGTCAAAATAATATGTGATAAACTAGCCGGAGCTGCGACTGCGTCTGCGCCGAATTTATTTATTTTTTTATTACTATATTAAAATTAATATAATTTATGTATTAAAACCAGCCTAAATATCTCGTAACATAAACTATCTGCAACTGATGTTCGCTCAAAATCGATGCAGTCGTTTTAGAGATTAGACGGAACAAAGTGTATGTGTATGTGTGTTTTTTGTTATATTGTATACATTAAATGAATGTAATTCAATTCATCTGTATAGGTATAAAAATGATTAGAGATTTAGCAAAACAGATGACTTAACACCAGAGAGATAATGATAAAGTTATGTCCTGTATGATCTGAGCTTAGAGTCGAGACGTTCTCACAGAGCTAGCTACCTAACAAACGTTGTATACATTACACTGTGGAAAGCCAATGTCCAATTAGTGGTTCAATTTATTTGGCGTCGTCAAACCTGTTCTCAGTGGGTGAAACTTCACCGCTGGTGTGTAGCCTTTCCATTCACGTTAACCTAATCTTAGGACGAGATTAAATAATCTGCGGTTGTATGATAGAAACTTCTTACTTATATACTAGGACGATTTGGAACTTGAACCATCACGATGACTCGAAGCGGTCGTGTGAGTGTAGTTGTATATTAAATACATATATAGTATTCTACTTTTAAAATCATTAATTCATTTACTAAATATATATTTATTTAATATAAATATAAATTAAATTAATTTTAATATAAAAAAAAATCTAACGAGTATGACATCTCATAATATTAATTATCACCTCGTTAATGTACACGTATATAACTTTACTAACGCAAGACCGAGTATGGTGACTCAATTAGATCTAATTATAACCTGATATTTTTATTTTAAACTATAATAGATTTCTTTATGGCAAAAAATTATAAATTAACTGGAAATATGCAAAAAATATATATAATTACATATTATATAAGTGAATGTTTTTCTGTGCGACACATATAAGAACGAATAGGAACTATTTTTTTGTCTTGAATAAATCGTTTCATGTGTCAACTTCGTGTTTAGGGCATTGTATATGCTGAGCAAAGGCCTCTTGTCACATAGAAAAGGTTAGAGCATTAATCATCACCCTCGCTCGAGGCGGATTGACGGTTTCAAACTTAAAAATTGAAATTGTAAGCCCAGGCTTCCTCACGATGTTTTCCTTCGCCGTCTGTCATTATATATAAATAAACGTATTTCGTATAAAAAATATTGAATGTTACACAAAGTATCTATTCAGAGACAATATTATTAATTAATACTTTTTATTTGTTGTTAACCGAAATTATCACGAAAAACTAATACATTAATAATTGATAAGTACTGCAATTATTTTAATCGAGATATATATGAGAGTATATGTTTCCTAACTAATTAATTATTTTAGTTATAACCACAGATCTAGACTTATAGTATCCTCACAAAGGATGTAATTGATTGAAATATATTGTTAATCAGTTATAAATAAAGATGTATAATGTGAGTGAGCTAAATATGAAAGGTTCTTATTTGCTAATAAATGTGACTAAATATCGTCGTCTACTTACGAGTAGGTAGCACGAGATATCCCTAGAGAAAGCAGCCTTTGAAATTTTCAAACAACATTCGTACCTAGTTAAATCTATCAGAACCTTCTATTTTAATAAGAAATTTTTGTGATAACTTAAAATGTAGTAAAGTGAAATTATTTAAATAAAAACTTGTATGATGAGAAAATTATGTTGTATTTTAATTATTGTTACAGCGAGTTAAGTATAATCAAAGTTACATGAAAATCTGTTTAGTATTTATAATTTATATATGAATAATACGTAATAAAAAATCTAATTGTATATATAATAAAATTACATCTTGATGCTAAAAAATCGTTTTACTATGTTATTAAAAAAAAGTATCTTTATTGAACCTTTTATTTACAGACAGGTCAAATATGGCAATTAATAAAAATATCAACATGCAACTGAAACTTGTCCTTACGCGTAATTATGTACATTTTTTATTTACTATATCACATCCATACTTTTCGTTTCCTATAATTTTTAGTATGAGTTCCGATAGTCTACCTGAGTACCGATAGTAAGATCGTTACATTTCATTAAATATTGAATATAATATATGGGGTTTTCCAATAGGGACGCTTGAACTTTGACAGCTGATTGCGGCCATGTTGTTTGAGTGACAGCTGTCAAATGCAGTGTGTTATATTCATTCCGTCCTCCCAAACCACCATGGCAGGTTACAGTGTCGAGCAGCACGTGCAAATCATAAAATTGTTTTATGAAAATGGGTCTTCAGTTCGAGCAACGTTCCGCGCACTTCGCCCGTTTTACGGTCGCGATGATCGTCCTGCCGAGTCGACTATCCGTCGATTGGTGGACAAATTCGAGTCAACCGGGTCAGTTAACAATCAGCCGGTTCCCGTGCGTCAACGTAACGCGAGATCTGCCGAGAATATCGCCGCTGTGCGCGACAGTGTCCTCGAAAACCCGCGGCAGTCAATTCCGCGTCGCGCACAGGAACTCGGCCTTTCGCAGACGACAACTTGGCGAATTTTGCGTTGTGACTTGAGCCTGCACCCGTACAAGATCCAGCTGACCCAAGAGCTCAAGGTTAATGACCATAGACAGCGCCGTGTGTTCGCTGACTGGGCATTAGAGCAGTTGGAAGTTGACGCCGATTTTGGCAAAAAAATCATCTTCAGCGACGAGGCGCATTTTTGGATGAATGGCTATGTCAACAAGCAAAATTGCCGTATTTGGGACGAGACCAATCCACACGAGGTTCACCAAGTGGCAATGCACCCGCAGAAAGTGACTGTTTGGTGCGGATTTTGGGCCGGAGGCGTGATTGGTCCGTATTTTTTCGAAAACGATAATGGTGTGGCCGTCACCGTCAATGGTGAGCGATACCGGTCGATGATAACCAATTTCTTTTGGCCTGAAATCGAGAATATGGATCTGGACAACATGTGGTTTCAACAGGACGGCGCTACGTGCCACACAGCACACGCTACGATGGAAGTTCTGCACGAGCAATTTCTGGACATGGTCATCTCGCGCGGAGGCGACGTGAACTGGCCACCGAGATCGTGCGATTTGACCCCGCTGGACTTTTTCTTGTGGGGTTTTCTTAAGTCGCAGGTCTATGCCAACAAGCCGCAAACCACCGATGCCCTCAAAGTCAACATACGCCACGCCATCGATCAAATACAGCCCGATTTGTGCGCCAGAGTCATCGAAAATTGGACCTTTCGTGTGCGCGCCACCAACCGAAGCCGTGGCGGTCATTTGAATGATGTCATATTCCATACATAATGGGGTCGATAGACCTTCCAAATAAAAAAAAAAATTCGCAAATATCTTTCCTACATGTATTTTTTTTTTGCATTTCAAAGATCAAGCGCCCTTAATGGAAAACCCTATACAAGACACCATCGGTGTTAGTTTAAAGTTGCAAACTGCTATTACATGTGTAAAAGTATATCAATGTGACTCACCACTAGTTCAGCAAACTTGGCGTCTAGCTCGTCCTGGGGTGGCATGGGGTGTGTGGGGGTGACAGCCTGTAGTGCCAAACCTCCCTCGCCACCGACGACGCAGTACGTGATCTCTGGAGGTTCGTCATTCTGTTCCACATAATAATAACATTTATATGGTTTGGAGATTTAGAGCTTGGAGGACTAGCCTAGGATTAACGTATAGCTAACTGTCAGGAAACTTGGTTATATAATAAATATGTAAGTATTTTGTATTCATCAAATTTCCAAAACAAGTTACAACAGCAGATACGAGAGGTTATAAGGGCTAAGTTGAAGACATCTTCATCGGAAGTCACTGGAGAATGGGTTCCAGAATTATATGATCATGCAGTTCAGGAACATGAAGGTCTGTGACGTAACTGGCATTAAATCTTCTAAAAATCTCAGATTTGTTAATTAAACCTCCGTTCGTAAGAAATTAAAAAAATAGTTTTTTTTGAAAATCGAATTACGAATAATATAACATTTGAACGGTTTTTTTTAAACGAAAATATTAATCTGTGTCTTATAACAATATTATAAGTATCCGGTACACACTCAGGTCGGAGGAGTTCAAGTACTGACCTTACCTAAAACGGAAACGAAAACAAGACAATATTTTATGAACAATTAACATTAAGGTTCACCGACTTGGGAAGTCTAAAATAACAACTTTTAACATCAACCAACAACTAGCTATATATAACAATACAAGGAAAAGCATATACATTTTATTTTTATACTCTTTGTACATAAAACTTTTTAAGGAAAGTAACTTAAAGATAAATTTGTTTGTCACAGGTCCTGTTTTGATAGGAAGTAGCGAAACGTCATACGGATTTGGTAATTGTTATTATAATCAATTATTATTTTATTTAAATATGTTTCTGTTATATACATCGAGTTTAAGGAAATGATAAATGAATAGAAATAAAAAAATATATTACTTTAGAATTAATTTTGTATTTCATGTTGATTTGTAGAATTCATTGATGTTGTTTTATAAAAAAAGTCGATATAGATATTGTTACATTTGAATGTTTTAGTCCCGGTTGCAATCATTAGAATAAAAATTTAAATAGCATATATATATATATATATATATATATATATATATATATATAGCAAGCAATAAACAAGCAAACTTAGAATCTGTACACTGGCGCACACAACGTTCCAATTGAATTACTGGAGGCTGCAGATTCGAACCCTGCTCGTGTCAATGTGTTAATATTTGTGTATTTTAATTTAATTTAAAGTAATACCTCAGTTATCTTTTATCTTTAAAAAAATCTGTGTCTAAAAATCTGTACAACATGCATTAATAATTAAAATATTTAAAAATAAATATTCTCATTTGATTAAAACATGATATTCTTTATATTAAAGCTACGTCTTTTATTTTCCAATTCCGTGGTATAAACACATAGTCTACTACCCTATGATCGTGTATGTTTTATGTCCTTCTAAATACTTAAATATACTACATTACATACTATTCTCAAAACATTAAACCAGATTGCTGATAGTAAAAGGAACCAAATGAAACTAATATTTTTCAGTTCTCGTCTGCCCGTGATCGCTGTTGCTGCAAAGTAACCGAAACCTGGAGAGTATGTAGTTTTTAAAATGATAAAATGAGCGCAGTAATCCGAAAGATATTAGTTTTATTTTAATGAATACTCGCGAAAGTCTTAGACCTCATTAACCAAAGTTATCAATATTTTGAAAAGTTTTCGATCGTTGATACTTTGATTATGAGAAATCAGAATTAATTATGTTTATATATAATACAAAATGGTTCAGTGTGTAATCGGCCTTATCTTCGTATAAGGAGTTTAATGTTATCAAAGCAATGTATCAATTTAAAATTTATATCCTTAACACTACCAGCTTTCACTTGACAGTGACTATTAAGGGTTTAAAGCATTCTCACCGACACTATCACACTCACTTACCATATTTTTCTTTAAAAGTTCGTAATAAGTCGTAATTTATACGAATTGGACACAGCTCTGTTAAATTTAAGCATACATTCACGATATTTTCATTAAAATATACATAAAAATTATTATATTGAATTCCATATCTATACATAGATAAACGGTACAAGTTTTTAAATATTATAGTATAAACGTTTAGTACGTATGTGTGTACAAACATACATACGTTGTTTAATACCTGAATCATAACTAAATTAGATCTGCGCCTTACACTGCTGGAGCCAGCATGAGAAACGTCTGGAGACTTAAAACGTATAATAAAACAAAAAAATCATCTTGTACGAGATCTCGCGGTCAACGTCACTTTTGTTATAAAATTAAATTATAGATAAATCAGTAGAAATTACTTATTATTATTTGGTCATTTTAGAGTTCAGGTTTGAATAAAAACCTAGTGGTGTTGGAAATATATATATTTATATATATTATCTTTATCGGACGTTGGTTGAATTAGTCTCGAGTGAATAAAACATGTCGTCGCTGTTCCCATACTTCCATCGACACTCCATAGTTGTACAGGCTTTTTTCACTAATATATTATGTATTTATAAAAACATTTTAAACTAACCACCGCTTTGAGATATAATCAGCACGTACATGGCTTATCGTTCGTTTTATGTATAGCTAAGATACATTTTGTGAGCCTTGGAGCCATTAATACCTCATCTAATAACTCTAAAAACTAAAGGGCGTGTTTTATCTCTGTTGTCTCCAACTAAACTCATTTAGGTATCAGCACACCCATCAGTACACGCGACCTTAACTCAAGATAAACCGGGAACCGTCTTAGACGCTATGCAAACATTTAATAATAATTGTCAACAAACACAATCGAACAATAAGACATAATATTTAAATAAGTAACAATGGAATATTTTATTATTTATATTGATATCACAAAACATCTCATTGTGACAACGCTCCACAATATAATGAAGTTCAATACTATAGCGTTTACATTAAACGGCCGTCTCTTAAATCAATGAAATACAACTGTAGCAGTATAGAATAACTTATATATTAAATGAAACTAAGTTTTTAGAATACAACGCGTTTTAATTATTCTATATTCTAAATCAGAACGTTTCGCTTCCTTTACAGCGACCGTGATCACGGTCAGACGAGATGAGAGATTTATAGTGAAATAATAAAGAATGCTTAGTATCCGAAAAGATTTATTTCTGAATATGTACACGCGGTAACTGTAAATATCATTCATAGATATCGTAAAAGCATTGAGAGTTATATAAATTATACATATTATTCTCGTACAAAACATATAATGTATTATTTTAATCAAATCTTCATTATTATCGTTAGTAAGGTACAACGTCGACAATCCCGCGGTCTACTGGCAACGTTATTCCCATCGATGACTTCACCGGGCTGATACGTCTGAATAAATTTCATTCATCTGCACAACTTACGACACGCTTTATTTACTACAACACAAATTGTTTAACGTCATAACGTCATGCCTTAAAGAGACAGTAACGGACGAAAACCTTAATTTCCTACAGCACCGGAGTCAACAACCTACTTGACAATCCAATGTACGCACACGTGTTAATCTTATCTTCAGCGCATATTGGGTCCGTGATAAAAAATATTTCTCTAGACAAAATAACTATAAATATTCAATCAAAATAGTATCCGAATATGATTTTTTTCAAAAGGAGATTTTTTTCAAAGATAAAAAAAATATCAATGTATTATTTATGACACAGTCGATCCGTTATGGGGATTTATAATGTACTTATTTGACACAAGTTAGTTATATTTAATTTCGTATTAATTTTTTTATTCGGTATTTGTATTTTCAAGAAAAAAGATTGTTATATAGATGTAAGCAAAAAACCTATAATATTAAATCAATATATCGATTTGAAGGCTAGAAACTAAAATTAGATTATCTAAAAACGAACCTTAATTTACTACCAAAATATTAACCTTGAAAGGTCAAATTTCCTTACAAAGGACGATCTCAGCGAGTTCTCATATTCTATAACAAAAACTTTAATAAGCCTCTCGGCCTGAAGACATCACTGTTTCAAAAATGTCCCAAACAAAAACGTCCTTGACTGTCTGATGGACTAATTTGGACAATCTTATAAGGGCCAATTACACAGAAATTTGTTGACAAAAAGGTACTACTGAATTCATCGCCTCAGACTTGTGTATACATATGTATATGTTAATATTTCTTCTTATGTCTTAAAACGAGTCTGAATCACTATTTTATCGACATTTACGTTATTCTCATTCATTCTTCTGTGATGAATATAAATTTCTTTAAGTATTCGTCTCTCGGACAAAACATAAAATCTTGTAGCTCAGTTTCCTCGTGTCCTTTAACATATTATTGACTATATAAACCGTATTATATATTATTCTTTAATACTAATGTCACTTTATATTTACTGTATTCATTATAAATGTTAAAAGTATAGTAGCGAAAGGCAGTCCAATTGGAATGGCTAGATGTTAGCTTTTATCCAAGAGCTCGCTGAGATTTCCTCTGGGATGTGTGCAACTAAAACTATCGTGTCTTTTAACACAGAACCCAATCTGTAATAACCCATGCGATACACTCATTTTAGTTGTTAAATAGTTTAAAGGTAGAGCTAGAGCTGAGTCATTTCAAAGCTTTAAAAATAGGCTTAAACAATATTAATAAAGCTGAATTTTATTCAGTTCAACGATGTTATTCCCGGTTATCACTACATACTATTAATATATTATATTTAAATGCATTATTTTTTGTACTCTCATTGTACTTCAACAATTTTCTTATGTGATAAATAAATGTTTTTTAGACCATAAGCTAATATGCGCACAATTAATTTCACAGCATGGTTAAGATTAGAAAAATAATTTAATTATCATGGCAATAGATCTTTTTTTATTATCATCTTTCTGTATAAAAAGAAAATTCAATATTTCGGGTTATATAAAGACCCATAATAAATTCTATATGGTAAGCAACCAGTTTTTAGTACACCTAGCTGTAAACAGTGCCAAATATAACGTAAACCATATATATTTTTAAAACCCAATCTATTTCAAAACATCGACGGATGGTATCTCAAACTTAATTTAAATGAACTCACTCCATTTTTCCCAGAACATTTCCTTTTCGAAGACAGTCCCTGTTTATTTTTTCTCTTTCTCGAAAACATCACTACCACTATTTAATATAAGCACATAATTTTTATATGATTATAATAAGTGTACAGTCGGAGGGTAGCACGCGTCATGACAGACGGACTCATAATGTACGCCTGTAATTAATAACATCGTGGGCTGCATCCTCTTGTCTCGTTCTAATACGATGCACAATTAGTCCTGTTGCGAGCTTTGCTTGCATTTTACGAGATAACTACGTGAATCACGGTGTGGACGCTAAGCATTTTGTAAATATTACTTCTAATAATGTTATCATAAAAATATTATCGGTTTTCGGATGTATTACGCGGTTTTATTATTATATTTTACCGAATTTTCGATCACTTAACAGCATCTGTGATAACGGACAGAGGAGATGAAAGTTTAAAAAATACTAATCAAAGTGCGTGGTATATGTGAGAAAAAAAGTTGAATTATATTTATTCATACTGTGTATTAACGAAGAACTAAGATATCATAACATTATTATAGTAAAATAAAAATATTATTTTATATGAACCATTTACGTTCCTTTGCTGTGAGCGTGATACATTGAACACACTAGCATCTCGTGCGATCTAATTTAACTGTCATCAATAAAATCGACGAGAAAAATCCAGAAATATTTACCTTCTAAAAATGTATATGCACTATAAATGTGTACATCCCAGTTATAATATTTAGCAGAAGTACTCACAATAGCTTTTCACTAACAGACAAAGGTAGCATTCGAATCTTATAGAATTTCGTAATGGCCTTAACTAAATGCCAAATATCTCAAGTACAATGGCTCATTCACACATACATATTCTATAGAACCTTAATTGACTGTATTATAGTACTCGCGTGTTTATAAAATATGAAGTAAATGAATGCATTTAATAACTGCCATCAAACATATCAAATAAAACGAACGTAAACTTTAATCATAAACAATTTAATTAATATTTTAATGACTGTACAAACATTTAATCGAATAATTCATGATTAATAAAATGAAAACTTTAATAAGAAACGTCTGAATTGAATTCGATTAAATAAATGAATTAAGTGAGGGCAATAACGTCATGTTTGCAGTTGAAGCTGTAGAAGTAATCAGACAAATTTTCCTTTGATTGAAATTAACTAGACCAAGATCGCTTCCTGGCTGGGAGTCGGCCGCTGGTCTCGACCAATAACATAAATATTAGAAATACCAATGATTCAATACTAGAATGATAGATGACATTGTCAGCTTATGACACGTACAATTTATAGGTAACTGTTTTATATCATTCAAGATAACTGGGTTAGTAACAGTTTTTCGCGTCCGTATAATATGCTTCAATTAAAACATCTCTGGATATCATCGATATATTGTAATATTCAAAGTGGTTTTATTACAACTTCACAACAACGTTTCCTTGAAAATTACTTTCGATTTTTATCTTCGTAAGTTTTTAATATACATTTTTTATATTCCGTATAAATGTTGACCTATCTTTATTACATATTTTATTTTAAACGTAATATTTTGTAAAATTGTATTGTTTATTGATATTATCGTACGAATTAGTTAAAAACCAGATAAAAATATTGCTCTAAAATATATTAACTATATTAAGCGGGTCATGGCTAAAGGTACTCATAATATTTTTAACTTTGCTATAATCACTCACTCCTTTTCGTCTTTTCGTATATTTGCTACACTTACATCTAACGGTCGATACTCGACCATAATCAATTGGTTACTTCAAGTTCAATACTACAATAGAAGTCATTATATTTGACATTCAGTGATAACGCACACATTGACAAATCTTCACGTATTGATGTATGTGTGTGTGTATGTGAAATGTTGATTGATTGTGAAATGTTGATTGAACAAAATAAAAAATAATTGTTCTATGCACTTTTTTATATATAAAATATGACTGTATTCAATGAAATGAAAGGTGAATTAATTCTGAGTCTTAAATATTGATAAAAAAATTCCGCTTCACAAACTAACATAATGATCACAATGGATAATTCCCCCAGCGTCTTTCACAAAACCACTAAGTCACCTTGATCAAGTAACTTGTTTGTGTGAAGTAAATCGTTTGCATATTTAAATATATCTCAATATAAAATGGCTTTTTGTGAATAAATTCATATAATTATAGTAATAAGAATAATTTTATACCTTTTTGGTTTTAACGGAATGTCCAAAATTCTCTCTATCGTTTTTATTTAAGGACTAGGATACCTGCAAGAAAACCTGCCTGATAGGACAAGGACGCCTGCGACTTCACTTGTATTGTTGTTTCACTTATTATGTCTTAAATGACAATTCGCTGAACATGACATCAATCATGTAATTTAATCAAGTAATTTTAACGTGACTTACAACTAGAGACCTCTGCAATTTAATGAAAGTAGAAATTTGTCTTTCATATAAATATAAGCGACAAAATAGTGCAGTGAATTTAAGACCAATATTTACGAACGGAAAAGAGTACAAACTCACATAACAATAGGAATATATGCTAAGTAATAGTCTACACTACATTACGATACACTACATACGATTTCTGTCTGTAGTGTACCTGTGATAAATACGAGCAAGTGCAGTGAAAGCAGCACAAGCCTGTGATGATGCGCCAGTCGCTACCTGATCTGTATCCTGATATCCTGATACCATGTCACCTGATCTCCGTACATATGATACCTTCAACTAGACTACTGCTGGTTGGAGCAGACACAAATAGTTGGTGATCATTGAACCATGAAGCTTTGTGAGCGTTAGTTATTAATGTATTAAACAGTATAATAAATAAATTTATAATAAACAACTTATTATAGTATAAAAGATGGTATATTCAAGAAATATAATAGTATAAAAAATATATATAAAAAATCTGAAGTGAGTCAATGTTAACACTGTATTTATTGACATTTGGGATAAGGTGAGAATCTATTTTAAAAATATTTCCGTATGTATTTTACTATATACATATATATATATAATTGTTAATACTAAATGTAACGTTATAAATATAACTGAATATTATATAAAACCCAATATTTTTTCTTAAATTCATAAGAGATGTTCGTATCACACGTCCTTGACGTTCCGCTGTTAGATGTAACGAACGGACGGATAAAAACATCCTGCCAAATAATGAGGTCAGATAGACCTCAAGTAATTTGGTTACTGCTAAGATATGAAACAGTACATTATTTATAGACAAAAGAATACGTTTCTCTAATTAGAATTTATTTTATAATTATCAGATCAAAGCTTTGATAAATGATTGCTGTGAAAATTATGTTATTAATATGTAGATATGTGCATGTATGTGTATATTTTAACTAATATATTATGGAACAAGAGTGTAGAGTGGACGTTTAGATGGAATTGTTTTATTAAATAAATATTTAATAATAACAAAGACATCTTAAATTGTTTTATCGAGGTAATATTGAATGTCATTATTGTACTGTTTGAATGCGATCGTCTGTATGAATTAAACCGGATTTGGAACAGGTCTCCTTCAGACTAAAGACCATAAAGTCAACACTGTGACCCCTTCACGAATAAAGCGCACATTATTATGTTTAGACAAAGACCTTTGCAGTTATAGATTCACTCGGATATATGTTTATGAGCGCTAATATACTATTTGAGTATTAAAAAAATTCTTTTATAACATTTTAGAGTTTAAAATATTTTTCAAACAAAAAATTTATCAAAATCTAATATTAAAATATATTTAAGACAATTCTAACTTAGTTAAAACTACCGAAATAACAGTTATAAAAGCGAGCGGTTCCTTAAAGGCGAGTAATATTTAAAACTGAATGCATATGAACGTACCTGTAGACAAGGGCACATGGGCCACCTTCTCCTGAGAGCGTGCGGCATCTTCTTCCGCGGCGGCTCGTCGTTGGCTTCGCCGCACGCCCAGCGGAAGAGCCGCACGCGGGCCGCCTCCGCCGCCTCCAGACCTCGAGACCACGACGGTAGACCCTGGGTTAAAGAAGAAAAGCTATGAAAAATTGTCATAGACTTATACTAGACCCAGAGCAAGAGAAGATATGAAATTGATACCATCGAACTAAATCCTAAATATTCTATTAACTAAAACTATATCTTTCCAAATTACTTTTCTTTAACCGATGTGTAATGTGAGACAAACTAATGAGAGACTTTGAATAGAAAAATGCAGCAGATTTCGAAAGATGAGGCTGAGATATAAAAAAATCGAGATATCATTCAAAGCGTTCCTGACACTATTTTAAATGATTGCTCTATAATGAGGTTGTCTAGAAAACAGCCAATATATTATAAACCTAACAAGAGAATTAAATAATAATAATAATAATGAAGAAGGAGTTTATTACTAAATATCAACCCATACAATTTAAAACCATGGTGAAAGCCCATGGACTGTTTGTTACATTAAAATATTCAAGCCAAGCTGTTATGATGGCTCAGATACATATCAAAGATTTTACATAATCCAGAGTTTAAAGTTCAATACAGAAAAATTTATATTCATAACAATTTCAACAGTAGCAAGGCCGCGCGTAATAAATTTTAATCGATTTGACTGAACTCAAATTAAAAAATTTACATATTAATGTAAACTAATCTTTCGTGTTGAGAAATTTTATGATGATGACACTTGATCGAATCTAATTACGTAATATATCTATGTATCTATATTTTAAACCATTTTTATATTAAGCCGACAGCTTGCGCAATAAATCAATTAGAATATAAGAAAGCAAATTCCTTAAGCAATATTGATACACGCAGTGTGATCTACATACACACTTTTACCTGATGCGTATACAACATCACACAGAACATGATCACAAGTCCACTGACAGCTAACAAACAATGTCAAGTGATTTTATCCACCGCCAGTCATCGGGGATACATTAAAAAATCATTTTCGATATCACAAAATAAATATTTAGTGAAAATCGACAACATTCCTGGATAGCTTTCTATATCATTATGTCATTATAATTAATCGGATTATTTCATTTATCACTAATTGCACTTCCCACATTTCACTTGAATAAATTTCGTATGTACATTGCCATTAGGTGGTGTCTAAAAGTATCGCGACCTACGAATAACCGTGGCTTACATACTGACATATATTTAATTATCATTTTTATGGCGTTATGTGGGTACACTGTGTATTTCTGACACCTTTAACGGACAAATTCAGCCACATTTACTGTTTAGTTCATTTTTGTCATCTGTTTTGTCTGCGCGCTTTTTGGTTTGTCTTCGGGTTTTATGTCTTCAAAAATTTATTAAAGAATTATAGAGTTTTTAACGAAGTATCATTTTGAGGACGCATTACTGGTATGACTTACAGTGAAGATATGTTGGAGCAATTATTTTAATCAACATTTATCAGTGGTACAAAATGTTTTCAGAGGACTGTTAAGATATGAAGCCCTTAATACTGAACGTGATCGAATATCAAGGTTTTTCTTACAATTTTCTTTGATACTAGAAACGTGATGAATCATGATTTCTTGCCACGGATTTGAACGGTCAATATTGTGTTTTATCTGAAAGGTATATGCTATTTGGGCGATGATCGCAAGAATCGCCGGATGTACAGAAGAATGAAAATAGAGCTTCACATTACGTAAATAATTTACACTCGATTGTCGCCCACTTTAGCTTAAAAATTACAAACTCATACAGGAAGCAGCAGACCTAACACATGGCATATATGAAACGACGGCGTTATCCTTCGATTGAGGAGATAGAGACGACATCTTAAGCAAATCTTAACGAGATAACAAAATTATATTCTTAAAATATACTTAGCATTGGATAGGATATATTATTATCTAGTGCAGATTACATGGAAATGAACAAAATACATAATCACGAACAAATAGATAATAAAATTTCAAATTATAAAAAAAAAATTACAAACCGTCAATCTTTTCGAATATCAAATCGCTCAAAACATGCCGATATAAAGATGTATGACATGTGATTAAAATTTTCCTCAAACGAAATTAAAATAATAATCACTATCGATTTGAAAAATTCGCTTCATCAGCACCATTACATACAAATGGTATGTATAATCATTACCATTTTATGGGCTATTAATTCAGATGTGAGATCAATTATTCACGATTTAACACGTGATAAGGACGCCTCTTGTATCACTGAATCCGCAGCAATGATCGAGTTAAAGCAACGATCCGTACGTAACACGCTGTGAGACAGTGAGGATATCTTGACACATGTTTCATATTTAATGTAAAATTTGGTTAAATTGCAAAACTAATATTAAAACTTCAAAGACACCGTAGGATTTATGCCGCGTTAGCTTAATTGTTAATAAAACTGGAAATAAAAATTCCGGATATTACAGATTCGATTCTTGCTCGTGCTATGAACCTGTCATTGTATATATACTATTGGAATTTTAATTGCATTACGATCTCAACGTTATCTATAAGTTAAATGTTTAAATTATTGGTTGTATTTTGGAGCATTTAAATGAAACTAATATTTTTCGGATATACTACGAGACGGCAGACGAGATGCCCGTGATCACGGCTGCTGAAAAGTAACCGAAACGTCGGGATTATGTAGTTTTTCAAAATAATAAAATCCGCGTAGTATGTCCGAAAAATATTAGTTTCATTTAAATGAATAAAACTCGCCAAAATCTTAGATCTCATTATTTTGGAGTATTTTTGCATGAAGCTGATAATCACGGACATAGAAGTAGAGGCAAATTTTGGTCAAAAGTAAATTTTATGAAATCCTTAATGTCTTATACTCGTATATATTAAAGTATAACTATAACATTGATTTCGTCACAGTCGTATCTCCATTGTTCGTTTGAACTTTCCGTACGACATTTAGCGAGCTGTCGGCTTCGATCGGAACGAGAGATTACAACTCCAATGACTACAGCCTACACCTGTAAGTTCAAGGATAAAGGTAGTTAAAGAAATAAATATTCCAAAGACAAAAAATATATATCTCATTGGAAAAATTAACTAAAACTATATAATAAATGTATAATAATGTATATAAGTCTAATATTTCTATATATTCCTAAACATATTGAAATTCAAATCTCTGTGACGAGGTCTTCTCACAGCCAGCTTCATCAGTAAGAACTGTGACGATTAAACAAGTGTCAGGAAACAATATAATAGGAAAATAATATATTTATATATTCCTTTTACTTAATACTTAGATAAAGTTATTTTCATATGTCTATATTATTACAACAATTCTGAAGTCTCGTGGACAGGAACGTTATTAAAATTTAATAGGCTTTTTTTTTTTGGATACTCTAAAAATTATACAGATTTTTAATTTAACAATAAGGACTATCTAATCTTTAAAGATTTTTCGATATCAGCAAACAGAGACAGGAGAAAGAAATTGTATTGCATATAATTATTGCTGAAATATCATAATTTAACGTTACTCTAATAAAGCAAATGCAATATCAGCCAAAGAGCAACAAAATCTTAATTAAGTATTCATATCGAACTATTCGTATAGATACAAAGGCAGACAACAACAGCACAATAAAAATGAATGATAACCATCAATAATAATCGATCGATAACTTTCTATGGTGACCATAGGGTCCGTAGCCGTGATGAAACAATGTGGCCAACAAGTAATGTGTATGCAGTCCGCACGTCACCGCCCGATACTTTCATCTGACCGTGAAAGATCGTCGTCCGCGAGTGTGTCATGGGGTCACAGCGCGCATAGCCATGGACATCACGTACGTTATACGAGGTGAAAGTGATTCGTAGCATCTCCGTTTGAATACCATTATATTATACATATTAAAACTGTTTACGGATCTATTGATTTTGTACACGGATTCACTAGCGCACTAACGCGACTTGGAACGTTTTTTTTTTAATACAAAATAGTTTTATTTTAATTTGTTAATTATAACTCTCTAGTAGAACGAGATATCGGAGAATTTATTACCTTGTCTTATCAGTGGTATGTGTATGGCACCACTAAGATATATATTTTTCTTTTCTAAATCATAATTAAAATTTTTCTAAATCATTATTTTAAGGAATGCTACTTATATAAGTAATACAAAATAATATGAACTATGGATAGAAACTTCTATATAACACAGAAACAAAATATAATTATTCCTGGTAACTTATAAGGAAAAAAAAAGTCCACATAATAATATTCTTTTAGAGAATCCTATCAGCTGCAGGGGACCGGGTCATTAGATAAATTAAATGTCAAAATAATTTAAATTACGTCTCAAAGTCACATCAAACTCAATATGAAGCGATCATCTAAACCTTGACACCAACGACATCTGCATAACTAAACACGAAAACTAATTACCGACATGTCCAATAACACATTATAATGACAAAGTTTCTCCCGTGTCTTCGCTCGTTTAAAATGTACGATAACAAGATTAATTGAAAACCACTTTTAATATATGTAACTTTCTCATTTATTTGTAACAACATAGTCATTATCACCACGACGCGATGGAACTAATTGTAAGATTGTTTTGAAGTAAATATTACATGATTTTTAAATATAATTAAAATGAATGAAACTATATTCATTTTAATTATGTGTTTTCAAGTCTTAATACTATTTGAGAAATATATATATATTTTACCTTGACAATTTTTATTTAAAAAAAATACAACGCAATAGTCGACTCGATATACAAATAGGCAAGATCTATAGACAAATTCCAATTCCAAGACAAACATTAATAAACAAAAATTTACATAAAATAAAGGCATTTATGTCTTGAGTGTTATTCACATTCCTGGGTCCAGCACATGTAGTGAAACATCAGCTTTAGGACCCCGGTAGACCTTCTTTTCGTATACAGTATCAGGACGGGAACCCTTGCTCGCTTTTTAATGGATTTTTTAGTACCGGAGCTGAAGTACCTACTGTTCCAGAGCTACTGTTATTTTAACTTCACTCCACTCCACTTCAGCATACTATCCAATGCGTTCGTAAACAAATTTCTTATAATTAAATCGATCAAAGTGGAACGAGCAACTAAAGTGTCCCACGAATCCGGTCCAATTGTCAGGTGTATTGAAACCACGTAAACGCTCGGTAAATTGATGGCCCGCATTCAAACAATATGTTAGTATGAATTATTCAATGAAACTTGAGATGAGGAAAAAGGTATACTATAGAATAAAAATTCAATACGTGAGGCAGCGTGTTGGCAAAACAATAAATACTTGAACGATGGTTTAAGTAAAATATAAATATATTGAAACAAAAAAAATACAGTAAGAAAATTATTTTATGCAAAAAACATATATAACAAACAGGAGACTAAATCAAATAATATATCAAATTAAAATAAAATATAATTTCAGTTAGCCATCTTCCCGTTAACGCCTCATTTTAATTCTAAGATTGTTATAAAAAATAAATTACAGAAACAAATTAATGGCATAACTAAACACATGTCCGCAACGAAATATGTATCTTAACGACGAGATAACTTTTATATACGAAACAATGGTAAATACAAAAACATTAAGATGAAACATATGAGGGAGTGAAGTAACTTTGTCCGACGAAAATATAATAATATAAAATAAACTCTAATATTCGGAACTAAAAAAAATTTCATTGCATATAAACATCGATATATAAAAAAATGTCAATTAAAGCAGATAAGGTCGAACTAACGTGACATATGTAACTACCGGATCTGTCTATTGTTACATGACCGACCCCAATTATACCTAATTGACATTTCTCGTCACACGTTCAACTGACTGCGATATTTATTTTGTTTCTTATAGTAAATTATTTTAAGTGCCGCTTGTGCAAGTTACTGAAGCATGTTAAAAATTACTCTTCCACGACCGAGAGGTACACGATTTAACTATCTAACGTTTTACTTTGAGAGTTACTGATGCACTATGCGTTTAATATATATATTCCCTATGCAAATGTAAATATTCTGTACACGTATCGAACTGACTCGCTCAGAAACGAAACCCGAATATAAAAACTATTGGTCACATATAATTTTACTTATAACATTAAGTATATTAAATAAGATGAGGTTTTCATCTGAATTTAATCCACATATATAAAAAAAACTCGCGTTAGTTACACTATTTATAACTCAATAACGGCTGGATAGATTTTGCTGAAAGTTAGTAAAATAATAGCTTAGAACCAGGAGACGGACATAGGATCTTCATCCTGCTCGACCGAAAAAGAAAAAAACTTATAAAATCTAAAATATATTTATTCCGCATCTCTTAGGCTTAACAGAGTTCGGCTGGTTTGATACACATTTCTTATACTGTAACTGACTTAGACGAAGTCGGGGGAAGAAACAAATGATTATTTAACATAAATATGTACATTAAGCCATGTTAAAGATCAGTGAACACAGACTCCCATCATCTTATATAATAATTAGTCATTGAGGAGCCGGTTTGTTTACATATTATGCAAACATTGATGTATTTTCGTAATTGCGTAACATACTTTTAAAAAGGATTATATTATAGAATTTTACAAGTCATTTGCCATTTAAATAATAATTTAACAAGTCATACATTCAACGAGATTACTTATATGTCTTCAATACACTCTTGAAATGTAATACAAAAATTCTTTATTCCCACTTATTCTTGTCATAAATGGTATGACACATGACCTCTATTGGAAACCCAAACAACTCTCAGACAACCTTTACCACACAAGAGAAGACACCATTAAGAGATTTATCCAAAACTGTTCCCAATCTTTCACTATTTATATACGTGTGAATTACATGTATATAAAAGCAATAATTACGTAAGCTGTATTTTGACATAACAATATGTGTGGATCCGCGTTCGGTAACATGTCTTTTTATAACATATATAAAAATCTACAAAACAATGACTGTAGTCTTCACACGGGCTTACGTATTGAAGTGAACATTTTTGAATCTAAAAAATATTTTTTATTTTTAAGGAATTATACATATATTTACTTCTTATCAG
This sequence comes from Danaus plexippus, assembly GCF_018135715.1. NCBI lineage: Eukaryota > Metazoa > Arthropoda > Insecta > Lepidoptera > Nymphalidae > Danaus > Danaus plexippus. The sequence continues at coordinate 1,355,106 of NC_083541.1, forward strand.
TAACGTTAATGAGAAATACCTCACGATTTTCAACCACGTGTATGTTGATAATATATGATAAAAGAAGTCTAAAAATTTACATACTATATATGAGATTTTCGCGAGTACACATTAAAAATAAAATAAAGCACGTAATACATCCGAAAAATACATACTATCATTTCAAATATTTAATTAATTCAAAATTCACTAACTAGGTATGTACATCACAGGAACAGGATATCCGAGGTTATTTCATAGTTTCGAAGTCGAAGATAATCTTGATGTTTCTCGAAATGCTAATAACGCTAGGTGTTTTTGCAGTCTGAGTGTGATGCAACGATTACATGGCTTGTAACAGCGACGTACGGCGTTTTTACTTTTACTATAACATCTCATTTCATATTGAATCACTCGTAACAATCACACAAGTGACACACAATCACACCGCCTAGTGTTCTTAAATACGTGCTCTATTATGTGCACATTGTAAAGCTTTTGAGTGCATGTTCAACTTTCACGCAATAACTACTTTAAGTATTTCGTTTGAACACAACTAAAAAATTCTCACGCGACCGAAATATAGTGTGGAAATAGGAAGAAATCACTTTCATACATCTAAGAAATACTAACAAACATATAAACTAATAATATTTATTTAATCTGATATAATTATACAAAAAATGTTAGGTATATAGCCTGTGATAAATACTCTCATTAAAACTGATTGCCATTGAAGGAAATTATTAAAAGCATTCACGAAGGTTGTCCCGACCGGAGCGTTGACTAACACATCAATCATACAGATTGTTAGATAAAAAATACACTTTAAAAATATTAACAAAAACTGCATAAGTATGTTGAAATTCATTTGATAGATATCAAGAATATTTAGAGTCAAAAGTTATTATTTTTAGCGAAAAAACAAATTATTATTACTAAACAGACTTATAGTTATTAAAGAAACAATGTTTTAGAAATTTTGTTGAGGATTATTCATGAATGGGAACATTGTAACAATATATATGTTTAATTTTTCCTAATTAAGTCCAAAATGTTAAATAGCAAAAAAAATATTTACGAATTTTTGGTACTACACCGAAAATAGACAAATATCGATATGATAAAAATACAAGTGGGATACGTTAACAGAAATAAAATAAGTTTTTATCCGTAAGAGGCAACAGGACGTCTCTATTCCCCTCGTTATTCACATGGGGAGGATAGGAGGAGCCATTGCTAGGACACTCCGTAGTCAGAGTCAGAGAGTTAGAGCAATAAAAATAAATCATTATTTACATACAAACAAACTTTTATCTTCAATTCTCTGCAGAACGTATATATATACATATATATACACATATACATGAATCTCTATTTCCCTCGATCGCGTCATCACGCGTTACAGCTTATTTTTATTGTTCTGTTTGTTATTGTCAGAAGAGAAATAACAAAATAAGAAAATTGCGAGAAAAATAGGATATATTTACTTTTTTCAAATCATATTTTTAAAAAATACGAGTTGTTTGTCAATATAATTTACAAAGATCTCACAATTCCAAAGTAAGGTATTATTATTTTGCTTTGATAAGGATTATATTAAGCAGAAATAGGGACTTCGTTATTGAAAACCGTTATCTATGGTCAAAAACGAACTATATGCCTCATCCTGCTCCTTATATGAGCGATTTGTTTGCTGTGAAAGGCCAGATGTGTGGTGACTACTAGTTACCTAATATATATATATATATATATATATATATAATTATTTTACAATATAAAACATTAGTTTGAATGATTACCGCATGGTTCTTACGTATACTATAATTCGTCTCTATTAAGGTATTTAAATTAAGCTAGCCGACACACAAACACATTGACAGATGAGATGTTTATGCCTGATTACAACCTTTGACATCTTAATGTACAACGATTGCCCTCAATATGTCGTTATAAAGAACTTATTGACATTATTTTATAGTAAAATCTTGAAAATTCATGAAAACATTAACTACACATTCATAAAATATTATAAATTTTTAAAATATTATTTCTAGAATTTTCTTTACACAATCGTATCTGTCATAGTCCGATTAAAAAAAAATATTCATGACTTACGGTGATTACGAGAAATCATTACAGTATATTACACATGATTACAAACAGACAGCAAAAACATTCTCAATTAATATATAAATTATTTGTATATGAAGTAAGTGTGGCACATACTCTACGGTATGCGGAAGGGCCATCTAGAAGCAACGGTGAATTGTCGACATATAGAGGTTGAACACACCATCATAAAACATAACTAACAGTAATTATTTCACCAACGATAATAAAATATAAACACCATCACTATTAACAATAGAAAAACTATAGTAACCAATGCACTCCAGCATCCGTCACAACCATTTAAGACGCTCAAAACATCTGAGAATGCGTATAAAACCACAAACTAGACATGAATCATGTAATGGTCACAATCTATAATTATCAAACGCACGCAGAAATATAATTAATACTAATAAAAACAAAGGAATCGAATGGCTTCAGAAAAACATTAATTTATTTCATTATTGTTCTCATCCCACCATAGTATAGAAGTACAGCTTTGATGAGTAATATTATTTAAAAAAAATCTCCTCCGCGACCACGAAAATTATGTCAAAATCCAATATTATCATTTCAGACAGCAGATAAAGTCATGAGATAAGTATGATCCGAATGTAATTCATGCACAGCATCACACTCGCAGAATGTGATTACGTCTCATGATATAGAAACAGAAGCATGAATATTTATCAAACGACACCACTAAGGACGTCTGGAGCACGAGCACAGTGAACGGGGGCATTCTTGACCGCATCCATGGACAACACGACGATTATATGCAACATATATATTAACATGAAAATATATACTTTAGAAATTACATATTGATGATATGATTTCTAGAAAGAACTATGGATATTGTTAAAAAATATACCGAGATCAACTCCTATCAACATAGCTATATAATCTCAGACCAAAAATATAATAATATAATTCATATCTCAACTCGTAAACAGACAGACGGTTCGGATCAGATAAAAAGCATTCATTGTTTACAGTAGCAAAAGTACCGAATAAGGAGACGAAACTCGGGTGAGGCAACAATAAAGATCCCGTATAAATGCAGTTTCTTTAAAAGAATGCACGTATCAGATGACACTGATAACACACGGAGTAAGTCAGTGTCGTGGATACGATAACGAGAGGATGTCACCAACAACGTGTGTTAGAAACTAGACGAGAAAAAAATAGTTGTTATTGACAGGCTAAATTATTTCATAAAATATAAAGATTAAGTTAAATCATTAAAAATCTGATATCAAGAACTTGTATGGGATCTATCTAATGTATACTTTACGTAGCATTAAACTCGCAAATTAATTTCATCGTAATATTAGGTTATCAGTTATGCGCATTATCGTTTTTCGTCTACAAAAGAACAAGAATAGGACATGACCACCGAGTTATTTACCATTAGCAGTACCATCAAGAAATGTTCAGCCTCTCTGAAATAAACATCAAACAAACAGACATACTTTATACAAAAGAAAGCTACATATACGAGTATAGATAAGTTCACTTCAAAAGTCACCCGAGTAAAGAGTAACGATTCACTCTTAATAAAGACTGTCCAAGTAAAAGTTGTAGACACGTGACAGATTTCAAATTTCACATGTAATGAGTTGGGTCTCGTGCTGTCTCCCAGAAGTCAGGAGTCACGATGAAACACCGATAGCATCTCGGCTGACCACACGGTACGCTGGGGCTTGTCGCCACAGTTACTGTCTTTAATAAGACGAAAACTGTTTGTTGTAATGTGAACGCGGAATTAACTTTGGTGATTTTAAATGTTAAATTAATATATGGAACTAAGCGTTTTTTTATTATGTTATTTCTACATGTTCCTACGTTTCGATTACTTTAAAGCAACCGTGATCACGGCAGACGAGATGAAAGTTGTTATAGACTACGACTATTCACTTTATCGTAACTTATAAAACAATTCATACTAAGGATAGTTTCAATTAGATGTAGATAGTCCATTGTGTCTAAAATCTAAATTCTTTAAGAGTTTTTCTTTACAAAGCAATAACAATGACTTTATCTCTGTTTGACGGTAAATTGCACCTAATACGACTGCGACATATTATCTCTTCTATCTGAACGCGTACCTACACTCATATATAATTCATACCTTTTCTTAGTGCATTCATTAACGCTCGTATATATTCTATTGCATTAAACATAATTACATTTATTTAATTATATTTTTAAATCAGTTTCTATTCTATTATTATTATTATTATTATTATTATAAACCTAATAGGTTTTTGTTTTTATAAGTATGACATTATAAAATATTAAAAAATATATTAATAACTGTAAACATTTTAATATCACAAAACAAATATATTATAAAATAACAATTTTCAATATAAATGTTGACCAACTGAATAATATATATATACATATATATATGAATGTATTAAAAGTCAATACTCACCACATTTATCTTTCCCAGTATGTGATTTATTTGGTCCTTGCTACACATCTTTTCACTTTTACAGATTTCAACACATTATAATCTATCTAATGATTTTTTCTATTATAATTTGAGGCCTTGATTTTTAAGTTTTATATATCTATATAAATCATAACTTAAAATAAAAAATTCATATTTTATATAAAATGTTTAGATACACCGATGACATGAAATAAAACAATAAAAAAAAATAGAATTAATTATTATAATTACATCGAGAAATATTTCTGATAAACAATACACTAGATTTAATCTATATAGTTGTATGTTATACTAAATTGTGTTATTACCTTCATTACGTGGGTAGTATTTAATCAACTCGCTAACCGATTGCAAATAACGAAATGTTTATTATTAGTTTCACTATTGATATTTCTATATCACATTAATTACCAGACCAAGGTCGCTGTTAATTGTAACAGACAGACTCTATTAGAAAAACTATCGTAATATATATAAAGGTTTTCCTTTAAAAATATATATTTTTCACACCAAAGATTTAGCTTTAGAAAAGTCAATTTTTTTTTTTTTTATCATTGTTAATATTTTTATCATTTATTATAAGTATACATAGTTCAAACCGTCTACAATATAACAAATTTGAATATAATTACAATTCTCAAATAATACTACTAATTTACAGTCAATGTATCAACGCCCTTAATATCTGATGGATTGACTAAGTCAAAGGTCAAGTGAAAATCACGAGACTTAACAACATTGGCATGAAACTCACAAACCACTTTCCTTTAATTTTCTAATGTACGAGAGATGGATTAAAAAAATCAAGTTGATTACAATTTTCGAAAATGGAATGAGTATAATTAAGAAGAATAAATGAATGACTCTATTTTCAAATTGACTGGTCACGACTCTGGTGACGTCACCAGAAGCAAGTCTATACTCTATAACAATCCGGGACCCTAAAAATCAACAAAGTGTAACTTTCTTCGGCTTGTTTGCATTCCGATGAAAATGAGAGTTTCTTTTAATAATCGTCCGTATTACATTAACAAAAAGGCCGAGAATCGAATAAATTATTACTATAGAATATATTTTTACGATCAATTTCATGCTGTTTGGTTAAATTAGTATCCATTGTAGGCATGCTTTCACAAATACTGTGATCGCGATACAACGATCTTGTGACGTCTTGTGTAACGATGATATAATAAAGAACGTTCAATTACTCGAGAACAATACATATAATACTACTTGCATTCGGTTATTGAAATCCGAAGAAAAAGATTTTTTTCTGGAAACGTTTGAATTAGGAACGCTCAACTGAATGGTTATTCAAAATAACTTTCTAAAGGTACTAAAATTTGATTCTTGTTATTTATATTCCCACATTATAAACAAAATGACGGCTTGAGCATAATTCTATTTTTATATTAACACTTTCACCGCCATAGTGTTATAATCATATCTTGATAAGGGCATTTTTGAACTTATATAATTACGCGATGTGAGCAATGGAATTTTTCACCTCTTCTATACAATTAACATTTTTCTGTTAACTATAAAGTATACATAATATAAAACAATCTAAAAATTCCAAGAAATATTAAGAAACAATACCTCTAGTTAAAAAACAATTTTCTAATGTCAAAACCGTTTGTTACACCAGTTCTAAATTACAAAAGCTGCTTGCACACGGTATAAAAATCTTGCAAAAGGTTGCCAATTAGTGAAAATAATACCCACAGAATACCTTAACAAAATTTGTTAAGCTTTAGTGGTTGATGTTGAGAAATGAATATAAAATAATATAATGGAACAATTTTCCCGTCAGTTTGTATCAGTGATTGTGACAAAACGCCTTTAATGTTGCAGCCGACATACTAATGAAGAGTAAAATTACCCGTTGCATGCTCTGGCGCAACGCGACGTTATAGCAAACGTATTGCAATTTGTTTCCGTGATTTTAGGTATTAAACCATGCATCACTTATAGCTGTGTACGTTGCCGACTTAAATAGAAAAAACAGCATTATCCCAGAGTTATACTAGAACACTTTAGTATTCCAAATGAAAAATTAAAAAAAAAATATTTTTAATAAAGGAATTTCAAAATGTCATTCATATAGGATATTCGAAATTTAAATGTTCAAAAACCGTGGTGCACATACAATATTCTACATTAAAATGTAGAATATAGAAACTTTTGAAAATGGAATTCTGAAATAATATAATTGACGTACCATTTCGACTAAGGACACCTGTTTCCTTATATTTTTTTATATTAAAATGTCAACCTGTCCGAATTCTCCGGTCAGACGCACGAACACATTTCTCGATGCAGTTATAAAATATATTACTGATATAATTATTTTAACGAGGGTATTTTTTTTTCACACTTGCCATTTGTCAAACTGACATGTCATAATTGTCATTTTAAATCGCAGGTAATAAATCAGAACGCTATTTATTTATAGGCAATGAGTTAATTTATTTATATATAGACATATAAATTTTACTTATCTTAACAGAAATACTAAATATTTTCCAAATTTTCTGTTTCATTAAATTATACTATTCACTTCTTAATTCAAGTATAAATTATTTAAATTCAAATTTTTAAATGCAGTGACATTTACGCCGACTAAAACATTTTACGGAAAACCACTTCATATAAAATTATTAAATTAATTCCAGGTAGTTTAATATATATAATATAACGAATTTACCTCTTTATTTTTTTTAACGTATATATAAGAATCGAGACCTCAAAATATCATACACAACACAGATTGAACACAAAGCACGCGATGCGTCCGCCTCTTATGACGGCAGGTGACTGACTGTTGCTAGTCAGTATTGAATGGTAGGTGATAGGTGGTAGGTGGTAAAGCGACAGTTCAGTCGCCACTCACACCGATAGGATGCGACGGTCAACAGTAGTAAGTAGGCAGCGGTGTCACGGAGAAATGTTAGAAAACAATCAACTTTATAGTAATGCTTTATTGTCTGTGACTGGAATTCGTTATGTTACAGAAAGTTCTTTCACGTAACTTGTAATGAGAAATTAATTGTAAATAACAAGTATGTGTCATAAGATACCGATATACAGGTTGGAAGAAATGAATTGATGACAAACGGAAAAGTAATTTTAATAAAGCGAAAATTCTACTCAAAGAATTTATTTCTAATAACAACTATATTTTTTGAATTACTTATTAAAAATTTATTCAATTTAATGTAATGAAAAAATCAAAAACATTATAACATTATATATGATCAATATTTTATTAGAATATTAAGATTTGTATAAAATTATTATTCTTTTTTGGTATAAATCGTGTTTATTTCACCTTATATCACCTTTCCATGGTCAAGGTTGCTGAAAGTAATCGAGTATATTGAAATCCTCAGTTCAAATCGGTTAAAAAAATATTTTATCCGAAAAATATAGTTAGACATTTTTAAGATGGTTGAATCAAATTAAATATTGGCATATTATACCGCTCGTGATACAGGAAGAAAGTAATTTTACAATAATAAAAATCTGTTATAAAGGAAGGCGTTTATTTAAGATAGATGAGATGACATTCCTGATAACGGATCACTCTCTTAATGATAACGTTCAAGGTTATCTGACAACATTTCATATAAATACAAATGTTTATAGTAGAAAGAAAATTTATCAGATAATTGTGAGGGAATATTGAAACGGGTTTCTGTAATAATTTACTTAATATAAACGAATTTTTTTATTTTGAGAGCTTCGTGACGTCACCTTGAATTTTTTCCCTACAAATTGTCTCTAAAACAATTTTGCGTGTGAAACATTAAATAATATTTATTTGTTTATATAAAAAAATAATATATGTGTAATAGATATTGTTCTTAAAGTGCCTTAAAAAAAACTTTAAAACTAAGCTCATTAATTCAAGGTAGTTATAAAGGCCGCGTATATATATATATATATATATATTGATTAGGAAACATAGCGTCCAAAGAAAACGTTTGTATCAGTAACACACGTCTTTCCAAACACAAATTACTAGTGCGTAAATCATTTACGAGGACGGCTGATGCTGTATGTGGCAAGAGCACGCCTTTAACATACAACTGGAAAATCCATAGAAAATCTTGTAACCTACAGATAAGACATAAATTCAGGGACGACATTACGTTTTCACTAACGGCATATGTCTTAACACAGGTTTACACACACTATATACGAAGCGTTTCCCGTTTCAATATCCGTATCCTCTTTTAACACGGTAATATTAAATATAAGTAATTCTAGAAGATTATTAATGAAAAGACTAGCGTGGTTACGTGAACTCGGACTAAGTATAGAGAACGTGTCATAGGAACTAAAAATTTATGATGTATCTAGATGTGTAATAACATTATATCGACTTCAATATTATTTGATACAGTCAAATTTTAATATTATAAATTAATATAAACCATCCATTTCTACAAAGTATTTTAAGATCAGCCATCGTTCTAACGAAATAAACGTTAAGGTATCCGAGGCAAACAAATTGCTTCATTAAGCCGATATCTAGAGTAAATACTACATAACCATTGTCCACGTTTCAATAAAACCTTAATACTGGGCTCATTTGTTTCTTAATTAATCGAACTCACTTACTCAGTTTAACTTTCACGTGTACACTATTTTTCTTCTCTGTATAACATATACGTTCCCTCCCTAGAATATTTCGAACTCTTTCTCTAGCATTTTTATACGTATATACATATATCACTAAGTGACTCCATCGCTTCTATCCTATATTTAGGATTATAAATCTAAAATAACCTTTAAACTAGTTAATGTTAAATCAATTTATAACTTCAATTATTGTCGGAGTTTTGTTAATGCGCTGCGGACTGCGGCGGAACTAAACCTCGCTGACCACAAAATCACGGCTCGTTTAAATTAATAATTAATACTTTCAAATCTACCTAAACTACTTGAAAACTAATAGATATATTTCCGTAACTTAATCAAATACCGCTTTATATGCACGAGTATGCTTTTAATTTCAGTGGACTGAAAACTAAAAGATTAATTTTATAAAACATATTCTTTATATTTTAATAAGATCTTTTATATTGTATATGGGAGTCAATATAATAGTCTGAAATAGATTCAAATGTACATAATGTTAGGTACTATAAAGACTTATAATGTATTGCATGTATGTAGAGATTTCTAATCCGAATGACATCTTAAATACCATTAAGAAGACCGCCAACAGTGAGGCCGATGACCGGCGAGGCTTCAGTCCTGTCTAGGTTCTGATACAGGATTAAAAGTAAGTTACTTAATTTGATCAAACTTCAGACTTAAATAGTTTAGACATAAAAATGGGATATATAGGCTGATGTTAAATTAATTCCTTCATTCCATGTAGTTCCCACCGGATCTCGTGATAACTGTTGTATTGTATTGGGCATGAAATCCTATAACACGAACTGATGTCTCTGCCGGTTGATTACCATATATATTGTTTTCACACATATTACATTTCTCTGTAAGTCGCATTCCGAAGGCCACGCGGACGAAGACTCAGGCAAAAACTTGTTATGATTATAAATTATATAAGTAATTGCAAGGGTTTAGAAATTGCATTAAGTCATCAAAATTACGTATATGGTTACTAAGAGACATATATCAATACATATTATAAAACAAAGTCCCTCGCCGCGTCTGTCTGTCTGTCTGTTCGCGATAAACGAAAAAACTACTGCACTGATAAACAAGTAGTTATCACCATTCGATAGCGTGAGTCTCGAGGAAGGTTTTAGTATATAATTTGTTAAGTTTTTGTATTTACTTAGGTGTACATTAATGACATTTGTTTAAGGTGTCGGGAAAACATGAGCCGTCTGAGAGCTTTTAATGAAAACGCTGCCTAAAGTTTTGAGATATAACAAAATAATATATGGTGGAATTGTGTATCTTATATAGGTCTACAGAAAAGTGCTCGGTGGCATACATCTATACCTTAAAGATAACATACTACATCCATTTTACAACTCTTAAAAATTGGTATTCCTAAAGCGTTTTTTGGAAAGCTATGTACTTATACTGTATTAAATTTTATCAAAATAAATTACTTCATTTTCAAGCCTACAGCACTATCTGTTAATAAGTTTATAAATCATTTAAATCTGGCGACCATTTGAAAGTTATTATAGTATAAGTTTAATAATTATCAAAATTAAATAGGCTGTTTTATATTTTTTGTAAAGAGCCCGTGCGCGGCCGGGGCCGGTACCTAGTATATATATAATTAATTCTCCTCAATCTTAATCTCATAATAATATTTTATTAAATTTAAAACAAAAAATGGTATATCTTAAAAAAAAAAGGTTTCAATCACTTTTCTTTTTAAATATCTAAACTATAAAGAACGTTCTTAATAAAAACAATACATCGCCCTGTATACATATATCTGCATACATATATATATATATTATTTATATCTGTCCGTTGGTTTGACAATAAACTATACAATTCCTATTCATTGTTACGTCATTGATAGCAAACAAACAATCAACTATAATATTATTATGACGTATGTTATGAAATTAATAGTAGATAAATAAAAGTCATCCAACGAGGGTATATACTATATAATAAATACGATTTCACTTGTCAATCTATCAGTAAGCTTACCACAAGTTTTTACTGTCACACTAAATACGGGAAGTGAACGGTTTATCATCCATGAATCTCCGTACATTATAGTACTATCGTGTAATATGGAATGAGAAACGGGAAACGCTACGTATATAGCGTGACAGTGAAACACGTGGTAAGCGTACAGATCACTGATCATAACTGTTAGTACCTATTGTTTTGTAGAAACCTGCACTAACCTGCACCCATACTGGCTCCAGCATCTAATGAAAGTGAAAACTTCAACGTCAATAGATTTGAAGAAAGTTCTAAAATATCAAGAGTCGGAGACAGTAGCGGAGGATAAAATAACTGTTATATAAAAAAAAAAGTCACGTTGATGACTTTTCAAACTGAACATACTGAGGTCTAACCCTACTTTGAATCACTGAACCGTCTTGTTCTACTCAAATAACAGTTTTATTAAACTAACTGATCTTTAAAATCCAAATTAGTCGGCAATTGATCAACGTTAGCAAACTTGTCTCTGTGAACCTTCAGGGGAATGTCCTGCAATGTTTAAGTTCCACTGCATGAGCTCTTTTAAGTGATGCACTCAAGTCTTCAAGGAATTGTAAGCTGAACACTTCCTCTGGCGTTTGAGAGACATTCACTTAGTGGAAGCAACATCATCTGTACTATTTGATTTGACTTTGACAAAACCATACTGGTCCCTTGTAGATAATTAAAAATCCACAAAGAAAGTACCCCTGAAGAAAAACTGATTTCCTCGCTAATTCTGCGGTTATGCTCTAAATTTAATCTTGGAAAATTTAGCCTTCACCAGGCTATTCTCTCATTCTATGTAATATTGACAAATATAATTCTAAACTCCACATCAGTTGTATTACACGAATTCAAACATACAAGGAAATAAGCTACAAATTAGTCAAGCTTTAAACTTAAAAACTTATATTCAAGAACGTGGCAGTAACATATCATCCCATATCAAAATAAAAACATATACTAAAAACCGTGAGACTGAACGTAATTGGCATATAATGACCGAGTCACGAAAACAATGCGGTCATCGAGTTTATATTGATACTGGAATATAAAAATAGCAATGGAATTATATTGAAGATCTAGTCAAAATATGATTACATGTTGAATTAATAACAGTGAATTATTCCGTCAGACGTCAAAAGGTCACCGACCTTTAGGGTTTACAGATCAAGTCAAAAGCAATGTATAATAACTATGAATTCGATCCAAGGCATGTTTCTTTCAATGTGTTTGTATTTTAACATAAAGTTAATACAATAATGTATCAAAATACAAACATAGCCATTGAATACAGCGCAAGCAAACCCTCATTATGTCAAAGGTAACTTTGCGTGTAATGCTTCGTAAATTTTAATACAGAGAGAGGACAATTTTTTACTTATATCAATAATATTTCATATAAGTGAAGCTAGAACGAGCAAAGAACAATAACTTGAACAACCAGGCCGCTGTCGTTTGACGTAAATTGTCTTGAAAAATGTATCACAATCATCATCAGAGCCAAGCGTTTCGATACTGCTCTATAAAAAACAAAACGCAACCAAACAAAACTGTATGTTAACGTTCGATAACGGTGTGTTACAACCAGAAAAAAATATGTTAAATTTGGAAACCGGCTTCCGCGTGCTATTCCGAGATGTAAATAAGGAATGGAGTTTTTCAATTCGGAGACAGATGGTTGGCTCGTACGTAAACAAATGCAATAAACAAACCATTACTGGATACTGGATGGAGCAATCGCCCACTAAAATATAATTCTGGACAGGTTTTTTTAGTGAAGTTATTCAATACCATTGAATTAGTTATTATTAAAATACGTATCGCATAGAAGTGTGTATGATGTTGATATTCACGAACAACGAACGATCAATTCTACAATAAAATATTCTGAATCAAATAAATCTATGTTGTATTTTAAACATAACTATTATTATAATAATATATGTTGTATATGGGCTTGACAAATAAAATAATACGATTGTGATACTATCTCCCAAAAATTAACTAAGGAATTGATAACAATAGGCATGACTCATTTTCTTCTTAGTTCTATTCTGCCGATGATGAGATCCAACCTGCAGGACTACCAGCACCCTTCTCTTGCACCTGTACACGAGTAACTTGTACCCGTGTTGGACCCAATTTATCGTCAACATTCTTCTTCTACTCTGTTACTTGTCATCATATTAATTACTCCTCTTTCTCTTATATTCTGTGTAACACACTCCATTCATTTCTTCCTTCCTCTACACACAGACATACTGTTACTGATTTTGTCGTATAAATTACATTAAGGTATATTTTTCTTCTTAAACAAATTAATATCGCGTAAAAGTCATACTCGGTGCATTGCACATTTCTCTAAACAGTGTTTGCTAACTAGTTAAAAGCGTTATAGTTAACATATTCATAATCAATAATACGCTAAGATTTTTACTCAATAGCACGTTCACGAGTTGTCTAAAACACTTGAAATATCTTAATACCAAACTTATAAAATCGGATCCCTCGTTTGCACATAAACAATCATGCGTATATACATATACAGCATATCGAAACCATATCTCTACCTACAACTATCGGATAAAAAAAACAAAACAACATTTTAACCGCTAAATAATTTAACTAACAGCCTTTTAGCTTCTCCAGTTAAATAAAAAAATACAATTGATGCGACGACACAGTTAATGGTCTCGATGTTGAACGACATTCTGACAAATTTGTAACACACGACCAAAATAAGGAAGAGGCGAGTTTAAAATTAGTTGCACCGATGTTGAATCACGCTGTTTACGAAGATTTGTAAATAATTACTATACTATTCCTAAATAATATACTAGGTCTCGACCGCGACTTTACTCGCACTTTTGCTATTTTTTTTATAATACTAATGAGTTTTAAACGTTTATACAATGGAAAACCTTAAGTTTTTCTTTCCTGTACCATTTCTTTTTGTTATACCGTAAAGTAATAGAGCCTATAGCCTTCCTAGTTAAGTGGACTATTCAATACGACAAAGCTTTTTAATTCGGACCAATACTTCTTGAGATCAGAGCGTTCAAACAAACAAACTCTTTTTATAATATAGATATATTGTTGAGTGACTAACAATGTCATCATGCATATAGAGTAACGGGTATGATAGCTGACGTTGGTGACATACATTTAATGTAGAGGACTGTAATTCAATTTGAACACAATACAGCTTAGATAATTGCTATAGAAACAGAATAACAAACATATTACATACATATATATGACTATAAGTGATTTTATTGAAACATACAATAAATATGTTAATTCAATAAGATGAAACATCACTTATTTATTTGTTCTGTTTAATATAAGCCTTATTAATACTAATGTAGTTAATAAAACGAAATTCCTAGCCTATTTAAAAAAATCTATTAAGATACCTCCGTTGCCAAAATGCTGTACATGTATTTAAACAATACAAATATAAATTATATGAAAGATGAATTTATTTCAACTGAGCCATTCAGTCTATTAGTATAGAAAAAAATGAAATGCGATCACGAATAGCGCAAGGGAATCACACCAACTTCGAAGATCGGAAATACTATAGTTGTACTATAGTCGACTTGTCTAGCCAAATATACAAATTACATTTCAGGTGAGAGAATTATATTAAAATATTCATCAATAAAAACATCCAAACTATTAATATTAACTCAAACTAATCGACAAACAAACATACAAAAACGAGGACCAAAAGTTAGGACCATATATATATATTCCAATATTGCCATAAATGTCTCGTTCACTTTCATAAGTACAAAAGGTTAAAAATGTGTGGTTCCCGACACTTTCAAAGGCAGCTTTCGTTTTTCAAGTAGTAATAATAAATTTATCACACTATAAAAAAATCGCCGCGCAGATATAACCCGCAGTTAATTTTGACATTTCCGTCGTGGTGGGTCGTGTTTAATATATTTAGTGCACGTTTAAGGGTCTATATTTTCATATTATATGGACAGGTTAAATTCATATTCAAATCTCGCTTCAAAGAAAAGGGACACTCAGTTAATGTACATTCCTTTTATCTTGAGTTTTTATGCCTTTTTAAATATGTACATATGTAATATATCAATATTAAATTTATTTACATATATGTATAAATATATATATAATTTAGATACTATTATAACAATAATCATCTACAAAATTATAATGACCGCTTTGTTCTGTGGGCTAAAAAAATAAATATCCTTACTAATACTATAAAAAAAGCAACTCTGTCCGTCTGTTTGTTCTTCTGGTTGTTACGTTTTCACGCCTAAAACGCTGAATCGATTTTGATGAATATTAGTATAGAGAGATGGAACCCTGGAAAAGGACATAGGCTACTTTTTATCCCGATCCTGAAATTAAGCCGGTTAAATTGTGCACCAAATTTTTGTACCGTGACGCTTGCCCATAATTCAAATAATCAGCTTATACAACATTTCATTTCAATAATGACCCCGAGCTCGTTCTCCTTCCCGAAACTACACGGGTGGAACCATAAAATGCAGTTCGGGTTCAGTGGCAGCAGTGGCAGAGCACACCTCTGATGTTCACGCGGACGGAGTCGCGGGCAAAAGCTTGTAATCAATAAATATTAAATACATATAATCTGTCTGCGATGAAATGTGTGAAACATATTTTATTGGTAGTTCATAAATTTATATTAGCATACAATATATGTTTTTGTGACACAAGAAATGCCTCATTCCTATGACCACAAAAATTCCATTCATTAGTCTTTCCAAATACATCAAATATGTACAAGTCCATACATATTTTAAGGCCATATCATTCAATTATAATACAACCAGCTTTGCCCAGCCCACATATTATATCGAAGTACCCACAGTTGTGCTGACTATGCCTAACTATATAAATCATAATTTCAACAATAACATTAGTTTTACAAAACAGTTGGTATTAACAAACATCTATCGAAGCGTGACAAATTTCGATACTGTTTTCCTACACACGCCATGTATAATATTATTGCATGTATAATAAATTCAAATTGGTCTCATTAAACATTGGTAATTAACAAACGGATCATCAAATTTTTCGTTTCGTAGATAACGGTGTAAATCAGGACATATCAAAAACGATAAATAGAATTAGGAAAATGCGAATTAAGTTATAAATGTGGAGAACAAATAAACATTAAATGCAGTGAATATAAAATAACAAGGAGAAATAGTTGAAAATCACTTCCTAAGTCTCACAAACAAAACACTCTTAAACAATTTTCATAATTCACCCACGTCCATCGGAATATAGAAACGTACAATAAATATTTATTAAATCCGCGTAGTAAATCCGAATAATACTAGTTTTATTTAAATATTTCTTATTAATTTTTAAACATAATCGTAAATTATCTATAATATAACATAAAAATCAGTGTCTGTGAGCTAATCAATTATCAACGTTAAACTAACATAAGTCTGTAACCAGAATCACATCTCATTAATAATGCTCTAGTTCATTTACAGGTAATGTTAACAGAGAACTAGGTTCGTTCGATCGGAACTAATTTTATTGACAGCCTATCATCAACAATAGATATAAGAGGAATTGTTTTAGGACGACATAATTGTAGATTAAATTATTATAAATAACATAAAAGAAAAAGAAACGTGATAATTAAAGACAATTTCTAAAATATATATAAAATAAAAAATCAAAGAAGTTTATCTTCTTTACATCAAACATCTTATGTACATAAAATATTATTTACACGTAATTTTTTTATATAATCATAAATCAAAAAGCATAGTAAGCTCCGGAAAACTATTGCGTTCTCTAAAATATACAAGACACCTAGTAGTGAAGTAAAATGAAATTATATTATTACCTACATCTAGAAAGTCATGTTGAGTTTATGTCTGAACAATTCAAGAGCAACAACAACAAACCGTGGAGTCCTTGAATTCTTAACTGATCGCCTCCACTGACCCACTTTCAAACACTCATCACAACACAACACACTAAGTGACATCCCGTGTTAGACCAAAGAACAAAGTACACAAACTTTCGACAGAGTCACATCTCAACTAATAAATAATAATATATACAAGTGAAAACTTAAATAAGTTAAATATATTTATTCATAAAAAAAAAAAAAACATCTTAATTGCATAAAATGGACATAAAAAATTACTCATAGCTTTATTTAAATCATTTATCGCTTGATATAAAAAATGGATACACCTCTATTGTGAGTTACTGTCGAGACTAATAATAGGCTATTATGTACACACAAATATATTTAACAGAGCCTTATCTGAATTGAATTATAATTAGAATGATATCTGGATCGTAATGGAATGTCGTTTTGTTACAGCGCCATTTAATTAGACGTACGAAATCTGTGATTAAGTTCCTTAAATACATATTATTTAAATAAAAAAAAAAACAGATTATGCTATTACATGTATAATTTAAACACAGATAAAAAATATCTTTAAATAGACTTTTAAAAGAAATGTCATATGGAAAGAAAAATTAAATTGAATGCGAAACAAAAAATATAACACACGGAAGTATTTAGTTAGAAAAATATATATATACTTATTATTCATATGACTATTAAAATTATTCAGTAAGTGACATGAGGTATTAATATGGAATAAATTATCATATTAGATCGTATTGATTATTGTTAAATATCTCGATTAAATCCCGGGTACAGCGCTGGATAAGGGAGTCCAGACACAATCGAAGGTACGAGTAGTAATTAACAAAGGTACATGGACATTGTATGGTACAAGGCAACGGTACAAGCTGTTACATTTGGTCTAGATGCAGACGTTGATCTTCTCGGAGGGTGTAGATAACAACGCCAGTTTTCTCCAATGCCTTGTTATTACAATAAAATTAATTTAACTGATATGAGACAACGACAACGAAATACATATATGTATATATATATATATATATAGATATATATATATTTATATATATATGTATTAAAAATTATTTTCAATATTGGAATGTATGTTGCTAATGCGTTCATAGTTTTTTTTTAACCTTTTTGTTAATAATATTCTTTACGTGTAAAGTTTTTAATGAATTTAATTTTATTAAATCTTTTTAATAACTATATGACATCATATTATACAAAATCGATGAACATTTTTCAATTCAATAGTCTGGGAAATAGAATATAATTTTATTGTACAATTATATATTGATAGATTCCTTTTTTTTTTAGTATATATGCCCAGCACTCAATTTGTTTTTAAATTTTTATGGCTCGCTGTTTCACGGTTACTGGCACTGTAGGCCAGTAATCAATCACTCTAATAACACTCAATATTCAATATTTGATTCCATTTGTCTATCATTTGATACTATATTATATGTTTCCAATAAATAACACAATATCCACAGAGCTGTTGGTGTTGCCATTAATCAAAATGTCGTGAAACAAAATTTTAATACACAGTGTCCTTGCTCACAAACTCCGCCTGAGGCTTTTCCTTTACAATAATGATATATTATATAGATACCTTAAAATATAATTCAAAAGAACCTAATACAGTTCAACTATTTCATAACAACGTTATATTATAAACAAAATAGCTAGTATTAAATTATTTTGTAATATGGACTTTTGTTAACTGATTATTTTTCATATTTAGTTTTGATTAATTTCAAAGACGTATTGCCCTTCGTTAGTTTGCACAATATGTTCGTATTTATAATCATTAGTTTGTGTGTCCACCTCTAGGACTTTCACATATCTCAATGTTCAGACGACACGTGCTCGGACTCCCGACGACTCCACCAGACGTACTGTCTGAAGATAAGTGTCCTCACCAGCCACTCATTCGTCACTAACTGTTAACTTCACAGACTATGAGGGACTAATATACATATACACTACACTACACGTTGCGTTCTTGTCACAAGGACCTTGTAGACTACGTAAGTGTCTATTGCGTTTTAAAATGTGGACGAAATCGGAATTCATTGACTACACGGTGTAAAAAAATAGTTTTTAAGTAAAAGATCGTATAATAATTTATACTAAACAGTTTAATTTATATATTATAATTGTGATAACGATAATGGACGAATTCCTATATATTAACAATACAGAAAATTTGCTAGAGAACCAAGATCTTACTGATAGGACTCAAGCTAACTGAAAATAACATTAAAGTTCCTAAACGAAGAATAAAATACTCATAGAATAAAGTAAATTGCTGCTTATCTCAAATTAAGTTACAATCAGCTCGATACATAGCTAGCAATACTGATTAGTTTTGGAGATATTTTCAAATAAACATCGAGTACTTTGATGACTAAATATATAGTTTTGTATCAAAATAAGTACATAAGCTAGAATTACTTTAGTTCCAAATAACAACTATTCTATGTATTGAGCAATACATATAAAACATTCAAATAAATTATCTATCTATAGTGAATTTGTGTTTTACATTTATATATAAAAACGTTATTTTTTACATATTATATTACATTTCGTATACAAAGAACTGGTATAGACTGTGGCATAAACACCTAACGTTTAGCTTGAAACTAATCTAGCTAATGCAAGGAAGCCTTTAGAAAACAGACAATTTCCGCTGAAAATCCCTTTAATCTTGGGAACAGGTCTTTGAAACTCCACTACATATATACAATGTGTATGTATGTACACAATGTCTACCAAATCTTGGAATAGTTTTATTTTCCTCTTGTATTGTCATAGTGTTCTTTACTATTAATGATCATCTAACGATTTAATGCTCTGGATATGTATATCACTGACAGTACGGTAAACACATGCGGGCTTAGTTAATTATAACAGTAAAAACAACAGCGTTTTGTTAATATAACACGTTTACAATATTTTCCTGTTTACTGTTCAGTAAAAACTCGAGCTGCTCTTGAAAAATTCCAATTATTTTCCATTGTTCCGAAAGTACATATACAAGAGAGGCTTAGAGTGGGAAAAAAAGAAAAGTGATGACTTTGTATGGCAAAGTAAGCAAAGTTATTTTTTTACATCTATTCATCTAACTTCTATAATTATTTATTCTTCTCATTGCTCTTTCTCGATTTAGGTTGTTTTATACAATTTAATAAAATCAAAAGCTTATGTATGTGTGCTTATACGTGTAAGTCTGTTTGTGTGTTTATCAAACACAGGCAATCAAAAATGTTCTGCTGACATTTTATAATAGTATTAAATACTATAATATAATAGGAAGCTTTACGTGTATTAACTGAAAAATCACCATAACGATAAGGTTTAAGTATTAAATATACAACCAAAGCCGAGAGTAAAATATAGTTAAGAAATATTTCTTGTTAATTCACATCCATTATATCCATATTTGAATATAAGTTACGAAACTCGAACACCCTGGAAATTGAATCAAAACTGTGGGTGTCGCAGATTGTGACGACCTTGGGAATTGCAAGTCAAGTCGGGCTCATGACCGAGTCTGTCGCAACACACCATTGTTTACAGTCGCAGCACGCTGCAACTTGAAACTATATCGATAAAACAAAGAACATATTATACACCGACATTAAACACGGGAGTCGGAGACGATTCCTGGAAAAAAATATATACTAGCTCCTACATACATATGACATTCCAGAAGCCTTTATTTAAGCAACTATAGTTAATGGTTATGTATTACAAGACAAGCAAATCGTTTTATTGGACATATTTTAGTGGCTTATTTGCAAATGACACTTTATAAAAAATTATCTTATTTATAAGCTTATTACGTTTTCCTCTCTCCCGTATCCTTCGGTTACATTATATTTAATTATGCGTTAATTTAATAAATGATTACTACTACATAACTCTGAATCTCATTATTACAACGAATAGAACTGAACGACTAAAGAGTTTTTATTAGGAAAATCTCTGGCCGAATATAAAACCTTCTTGAAATAAAAAAAAAAGAATAGTAAATAGAGACATTCAAAAAGGGTTGGTGTTAATGGGATACATCCTTATCAGTGACCCCTATTTAGAGGCACGTAGCGGCCTTCGAGGTGGTTTGCATCATCACTGATGGATGACCGACATTATAGTGATGGAGGTTATCGATCAAATTATCGATATGTTTTTGTTTATGTTAGAAATAAAGTCCTGTAATCTTTTACCAAAGATATAAACATAGAATTGAATATATAAATGAAAGCAAAAATGATCAGATTTACTTCGGTAGATAAATTGAACGCTAATACCACATAGGTACATACTAAAACGTATAACCATACTTTCACTCAACATGTAACTACAATATCGTATCTTATCAGCACTCCAATATGACGTGAATTTTATCGACAAAAATACATCACTAGAACCTACTGTATGAGGATGTAGACTGATTGTTATTCTATAGACCGTTAGTCCCCTTTCTATAATGATTTCATGTTCAAAAAATTAAGTGAGTAATAAATGTTTTCTTATTCCCCTTTAAAAATACTGAGACGAGAATTATTTATATATATTAAAGTCGGACTCTCATGCTTAGGTAAAATTATTATCACCAAAATAAACAAATCAGCCTAAACAGCTGGTTTAATATAGCTTATACTTCCTGAAACAGCAAAAAGAAACAAACAAGTTAGCAACGATGCGCACACGCAACACACAGTGGAAGCCACTGGCAACACAGAGCGCAAACATAAATGGAAAGTATTACAATAATTAGTGTTACAAGTCATTAAACATATTTATGATGAAGGAAGTGACGTGCTACGAGAAACACCTGCGAACTATATTAACAAAACATTTCGAAACAATGCCACTGTATTGTAAGACAAAGGCCGAATTTTTTTTTTCTCATTGCCCATAGAAAGTCGAGATTAAAATTTGCCTAACATGTATAAAATAATAAAGAGAAAATAGTAGCAATGACAAATAATTGTTTAAAACGAACGCCTTATTTATTTAACGACGCAATGACGATTAAAATAAAATATTTTTTACAATCAGGCGCAACAAGATCCATTAAAAATAAATTTATGAACACAAAAGATTTTTATAGCAATACTAATGATAACTCTAACTTTTATTTATAAATCAAAATAAGTTATAAAGTCTGATATTATCTAATTATCAATGCAAAGTTTGAAAAAAACTATCTCTTCGGTGAGTAACAAACAGGGCGTGAAGCCATAAGACGAAAAAAAAAAAACTATCGTACATATAACATAAAATTATTAATTAATAACATTTGTGCCATAAAAGTGTGTAGAATTTAAGGAAATACATTATCGTTGGAATTAAATTATATAAAGAATATATAAATTCTTATTATATTACAGTACCTAAACCGAATCATGCGATCACAATGCAATATACCAGCAATATTTTTGTTAGTCGGTGAGCAGAAGCTTCCTGTCGCAAGCGAAAACACAGCAGCTGCAAAACAGTTCTAAGACGATGTAACATTATGCCTACCTCAAGTTCGCACCGTCCGTACGCAACGTTTCCGGTTTTTCATTGAATAACCTAAATTATTACTATAACGTGCGGACGGCGGATATATATTATTGGAAAACTGTTAAGGCTCCGTATGCACTCGATAATGCAAACTTAGGGTAAGCTTAGCTAAGCATACAGTAACATTTACAGTACCAATTCTATTAATAGTTACCATCGATGTATTTAGACATCTTAGTTACAATCTCCTATTAGACTTTTAAAGATTAGAGATATAATTATTACATTTTTATAATCTTATCTTGTCTTTTTAAACATTAATAAATATTTATTTTCATTAATAAGTACAAATAAGTATGATGAATCAGTAGCCGTACGTACAATAAATCAAGACAGTTTAATGTCTTTTTATTCTATCAGGCGCCGCTTGAGTCATGCGCGTGCGCAATTCTAAGGATAGCGTCATATTGGCAATGTACTCGTCCAACTATACTAGTAGTATAACCAGTGCTCGCTTGCAACGTTAACTAACTACAGACATTTTAATGTAGGTATACTGAAATTAATTAGTAAATTTTACTTATAATATTAAAAAATTAGGGAGAGGAGATAATTAAAAATATTAAAAATGCATAAGGCTGAATATATTTTGTCTTTATGACGTCATCGTCAACTTGGTTAATGTATAGTGACGTCAAGATATTTTTGCTTTATTTATAATTTAAGACGACTCGTCTCATCAATTAAAGTAACGTCTTATGAAATTATTAAGATCTCTGTAGTTACGATGCGCTCACCCATTCACTTTCATGGACTGTTGAGTTAGTTGAAGCATCGCATTCATTGAAATAACAAGGTACAAGATTTAAATGAAACTAATATTTTTCGGATAAACTAGTCGGTTATTATTAGTAAACTCCGAAAAATATTAGTTTCATTTATATGAATAAAACTCGCGAAAATCTTAGATCTCATTAAGGTACAAGATACTCAGGTGATTAAAAATATATTACACTAAGCTTTAATTCGACTCAGTAATATCTTATTGTATATTGAATATTCTCTTATTTCCGAATATGGTAAAAAATTGAGAAAGGTAGCGTATTTCGTTAAACGAATGCGTTTAAACATTTAAAAAAATTTATTATCTCTACATTACTGTGATAGAGTTTGACGAACGTGTTTTTATAAATACGCTTTTGTTCTCAATCAAAAGTTACATTAAAATCCGTTCAGTCTTTAAAAAAAACGATTTGCATAAATAAATACAATACATTTACAAAAATAAAACTGTTTTATTCCGCAGATAACTATGGGCAAATGTTAATGTAAAGTTATTCTGAAATAACTTTTACGTATTAATAGAATGTTTTCTTTATAAATTACTTCTCCCGGTCGATGGAAATCGAGCACGTTTAACTAAGCGAACGTAGCCGATGATTCATGAACGAGAAACGATTAAACTTTCTGTTTTTAGTATGATTATTCAGACTCACACTAAGCGTAAAGGTGCGCTTTGATTTAATGTCTCAACTTAAAGTATTAAGTTTTAAAATGCAATAGAAAATAATCATTACATAGTTATATATATTTATATAGGTTATAGGTTAGGTAGGAAAATACTGTAAAAGTATATTTTTTTTTATATCCCGTTTTATACTTTTTTCTTTATGAAAATAAATTTCGATGATGAATCTTAATGAAAAATAACAATATCTTAATAAATTAACGAGAACTCGTTAGTGAAACGCCTAAATTTTATTTAATTCAGTCACAATTATTTTTAGACATCCAAAATAATTCGTGAACGGAAATCATGACGGATGTGATCCTGAATGTAATCGAACAGCCACACGTTAATATTATAATCATAAGCGACAAAATATTCAATTAGAATCGTGAATGAAAAAAATATACAACCTTTCAAATGCAAATGGCGTCACTTAAAGGGCCAACGAATGCATATTTACATAAGCTGTGGTAATTGATACTTCAGACGCATTGAAATACAAGATGACTGTGTCGGACGCTTCCTATTACCATAGACAACCTTATGGCGTTATAGTATTCATATAATAATAAAAAAAATCTCTATTAAAATATGCATGCAGAAACATTTTGAAAAGAAAAGCATCGTTTGATAATAACAACAGACAAAGACACAAAAAGTATAACAAATAAATAAACTTGTCCTGACGTAAGTGTACGGTGATCGTGACTGATAGCCGACAAGCTTTTTGCAGCTTCCAGCATCTGAGATGAATTTAAAACGGAGACGTGTAGAAAACGTTACTTCATACTTGGACGGCGCTCTAACAACAATATTGTAATTAATACGTCTATTGAATCTCAATCATTACACGATGTGATAGACTATAGAGTGAAAGGATATTTTCATTCTGAGAAACGTTTAGAATATTATTTTAGTGAACACATTTCATATATGTATATAAACAATATGCTTTTTAAATATTATCGTCAGTAGAATATTTTTTTTTAAATCGAATTGTTAATATATAGATTTTTCAAACAAAACGTGCAATTCTAAATATAGCTGTTGAACCACGGCAGGGGAATTTTGAGGGTCAAAGACCTAACCGAGCGCTCTGTCTTCATAATGTAGCGATTACTTAGACACGCAAGTTCAGGGTCCCATGTTAATGACATTAAAGATGTTACATAACATGAATCTATTTCAACATTCCGAATGTTAGAAGAAAAAAAAAATAATATTAACATTTCAAAGTCTTGCAATAAAAACACTTAGTTCAAATCCAATCCAAAATAGTTAATATCAAAGACACATACTGAAACGTTTTGACGCCAGTTAAGCCTGATCTGCATTATTTATTGTCTCCTTAAGTATTTTCTTTCTCGTTTTCTGTTACAATAGCTCTTCTTATGTAAGGTCCTGACGGGTTGGCGCATTTCCAATTCTATTAATGTCGCAAACATTATGCACTACAGCATCCTTTAATACTTATGACTCAGGGTTAAATAAAACTTAGGAGTAATATGTAAGGACGATAAGTCTTTTGAGGGACAGTCGTTAAAAATTATATTAAGAATAACGGGAAAACTTTTCAATCGAATAAAACGAGATACTTAGAGATGTTACACGTGTATTAAAAGAACATATATATACAGAATAATATTCTGTCAGTTACATAAACTAAAAAATAACATATTTTAAACCCAGTATAAAAATTCTAGACCACTTCGATTTGCTCAATATATATCTTTTATTATAATATATAGATTGGAACATAGATCGAAAAATGTATACGTCAAATAAAATAAAATGGCGCCTTACTGAATGAACATTCTAGAATACAGAAACATACTTTGAACAAAGGTGCGATGTTGTTATAATGACTAATTATTTGATTAAGATTACCACAGCCGGTGACAGTGACACAATGAGGTAGCGATTGATTTATGTATTAAGATGCAGTCACATGCGGCAGATGTGTCACATGGTTAGAGAATTCTCCTCACCCTCGAAACACGGAACTTCAGCTGACAAAGCATATTCTCGAATCATGGATACAACTGAATTCTAAGAGCACGAAACGCAAACAATTCACATGAATCAAGCTCACCTAATACCAGATATGTAGCTCATTTTAATAATATCGCACGCTAAAGCAGTTTGTTTTAATTAATTTTGAACGTGGTATTGTTTTTTTTAGTCCAAAGAGAATAAATTTATATTGTTATAAATAAATATATATTCCTTAGGGTATAAAATATATGTAAGTATACCTATTCATACTATTGTTTTTATCAAATAATTAAAACAACAAAAATACTTCTTACATCAATTTCCTTAATCCGAATAATTAATAATAATTATTTCAAATACATGGACAATACGAACAGCGAAAACGGTGCATTTCTTCTTCTTCTTCTTCCTGACAATTATCCCAGCATTTCGAATTGCATTTCGAATTAAATCAAAGAAAAATTAATTTCATACTTTAATTTTATTTATTTGAACCAATATGTTTAAGTTGGATATAAAAAAAAATTGTATGTTACTTGTTACTTACCATACACAGCGTGCGTGATGTTGCGTGTTAGAGGAATCCAGTTAATTAAGTTAATTTGTTATTTTTTTAAGAGTAAATTCATAAATTGCTTTCGTATATGCATTACGAAATATTTTTTTAATTACAATAGATGAACAACATTTACTTTCGATAAAAACGAAGTCTAATAACCTATGTGAACATATGAAAAATCCAAATAACTTGTTACTTACATGTTAAAGAATAAATTCAATTCAAACCACAACATTTCGGCATATTATTTGAAATTAAAATATACAAATGTTTGATAGTCATAAATAAAGTTGTAAATCATTTTATGGGCTGCGACCGAGGGGCTAAATATTGCACTAACAAATGCGGGGTAAAATGTAGAGCCGAAATAGGGTACCTCCAGAGGCGAGATAACTAAATAATCCTCATCAAAATCTACAACAATAATAATTCTCAGTTAAACTTATCATCGTATACGTACCTTATGAAACGGTAGGAATGCGATACGCCGGTATCCAAATAAGATCACAATTTATACACAGCACTAAAAATAGCACATCCACTAATATAGCAATTGTAACAGCACATCGGATATCAAAACAGCTGGTTATAAATTTTCGTTCCTGTCAAAAGTGTCCTTGAAGGCGACACGCCATGTTGTTTTGAGGACGGGCGCGTGGCGACTGCGCGCAGCCGCCCCTTACACGGCGCATGCGCAGTGCGTCACCCCTGTCTCGCCCACACTCTTATTATCCTTCCTTCCTTGCTCTATATTTTCCTGATGCGCCACAGATTAATACATTTTACAAATCCGAATGTAATAAAATGTCATTATATTAATTATATCTTTAATGGGAAAATAAACTATAAGCACAAAATTGTTTCGATAAGAATTTACAAAACTATTGAGTGCTATTGTAATGAATGGTAATATTTGGTTTATATTAATATAAAAGGATGGAGAAATATTTTATTTTTGCTTTGTTTGTATTGTATCAAATCCAGTATCTCAAAATTGGCAGCACGAAGCCCTTTTCCTTTAACGATGTCTTAACAATAAATCTATTAAATTTTCTACATACATCTTCAATGACGATGTCGAGTTTGTAAACATTATCAATATTTAGTTTTAATACTGTCACAATGTGATGTAGTATTAAATTACTTCCGGAGAGCACTTTTACTCTTTGAGCCACCACAATAATATAGAACAAGAGGCAATAGCCTCTACAATGGATCATTTGTTGTATCATCCCCCTCAGATTGTAACGGGTTCTTTTTGTTTTTTTGTTCTAAAGTTGTCTGCCAGAAGTCGTTACGATGATCTAGAGATAGTAGAAATTACTGCAAAATTTAACGTACATTACTGGCTTTATAGAAAACAGCATTAGAAAAGTAGATCTGATGAAGACGCAATGTATGATTTTAAACAAAATAATACGAAGTCCTGTTATGTAACGTCGCTCTATAATGTTTTGATGTGTGGGTGGATGTCAACCTACGATATTAAAGATTGTTTTGTTATGCATCAATTACAAAGATTCTAAAGGAGTTATTATAAATTTTATAGTAGACATTTTTTGACATTTAAAAAATGAAAGTATTCTTTTATATTTTCTGTTCAATCTTGTTTCTGCAGTACATATTTCTTTTTTCTTAAAGCACGAGAGTCAACCACCTTCCTAATTTTTAATGTAATTTAACTAACTAATTTTCACTGTATTATGTATATTACAATGTTTTTATTAATTACCTTTCTCGCATGTTAAAATTACGGTTAATTTTGTTTCTTATATATAATGTCTTAAGGATTGTTGATAAAGGTAACACAATTAACTATAATTAAGATATATATAATAGCAAAATTTTCTGAAAGACAAGATATACGCAAAGTATGATTTCGGTGTGACGAAGATTAAATGACGTACCATTCTTATTTAAATTCATAAACTAATTAATGTTTTTAACGAAACATGAAGGTCGTACACTTTTCACATTTAGTCTGTAAAACTTTCCGACTGAATATTTCAAAAAATATGCTCTCTCGTCCTTGTGATTGGAGGTGATTGAAGGCTCTTATAAGAGAATTTAATTGTCACGGCAGCATTTTTTTTTCTATACTTAATTTCTGAAATTTATTTTGTTTGTTTAAACAGGTTTGTTCTTCCGGGCTTTGACAGATTTGTTGGTTACCTTAACGACAGTTTTAGGCGGCATTTTTGTTAATTTAATAACCAGAACTACAACCGAATATTCTTGAAGATTATTATCGATGTGACACTCAGTGGCTTTAAAATATCGCGGTAAGGAGTATTAGAGGAGAATATTTAAAAAAATCTTTTTAGTAATAATTGCTGCTTGCCTGGCTTTAGCTTTCATTGGGAAAAATTTTATCTAGGTGTTGTAAATATAATTATTACTTAAATATCAAAGGTTATTCATTCATATTAAGTTAAAGGAATTGAATAAATCTATGAACCCAAGGATTTTTGAAAGCAAAACATTTATTATTAATCTTGACATGATTTTTTCTTATCAAGAATGTATTTTTTTTTTATTTCTTACTTTTTTTTAATGTTATAGCTCCATTGTATTACTTTCTGTTTTTAATTTAAGTTTATTAGCGACTTATATTATGTTAATCTCTTTACAAGTTATAATTATTATATTTTGAAGTACTTTAAAAAGTTATTAATACATTCCTAAATTAGTATCTACATAAGAAAGTACATAACGTCATTCGCTACACGAACAACTTAAATTAAATTAATTTAAGTCTTATAGGTTACAACGAAAATAATATTGTGATAATTTAATTGAATTTATTTGCCTACTAATTATTATAACTTCAAAGACTTTTTACATTCACAGTTAAAATATTGGTAATATAAATACCTCCATGCATATAAGACAATAATTTTTAACGCACTTTGTAAATGCTTTGCTGTCAAACTTCAAAATCGACAGGAAAAATGACAAACAGTTGATAGTTTTGCGTTTGCCATGAAAGTTAGGATTTAAATAATTTCGACATATTTCACTCCTAATTCTATACATTAAATTATTTTATATTCTTAGAAGACGATCGCTATGCCTGAAGAGACCAAAAAAAATCAGTAAGCAATCAATTTTAGTTAACATATGTTCTAATTTGTTTAATCCAATAATAATTTAACTATATTGAATTTAAGAAAAGGCAAAAATGATTCTAAAGAACAGAGAAAGAAACGACAGCCCCGACACCAAGCTGGGCCTGTTGAGAAAAAGCAAGAAAAGGAACCTGAGAAACAAAAAGGTACACATAGTCATAAATATAAATAATTTCTCATTATAGTTAAGATTTAATTTTAACATTTAACTAAAATTATTCATTAATTAGTTTCAATCCAAATTTTTAGAGCAGCAGTATACATTTTAAAATTGTTAACTAGTTTATATTGAAGTGTCATTTCTTCCCTAACATCCAGATTACTTTGTCATAAATTTGTTCGCCGAAAGATAATATGAATAAGGCATAACAAGAGACAAATAATGTTTTACTTCTATTTACTTCAATTGTAGCCACACAATAAATGTTTGTTGGCAGTCATTTAAAATGCAAAGACGTTGTATCAAGCCCTTGATATAGTTTACTAGATACGTATCTAAATGTAATAATTTTTAATTATTTATTTATATTTTTAAGAAACTACCAAGGCCCCAGAAAAACCAGCATACCAGCCACCAGGCCCTGAATTCTACAAAGGTCTTAAAAGAGAAACAGAAGAAATTCTAAAAATTACCGAAGAAGAGAACAGTAAATATAAGAAGAAGGAAATTCAGAGCAACTGGGCTAAATATGAGATGCCCATCGAAAGTTACGAAGCTATGGACGAACAAGAACATCTTGGAGCGGATTACGAGGTATTTGTACCATACTTTAATATACTATCATTTAATACTTATTAAATTTGCATATAAATATATTGACTTAGAAAATGAGATTCATTCATTGCTATAAGCAAGGTTTGAAGAGAAATATTAACACTGTAATTAAATACATTTTAGTTTTCAATATTACATGAAAGTAAAATAAATTTTATAATGGCATTGATGACAGAATTTTGTAATAAATTATCATTATGCAGTTTGATATAGAGAAATTGTAAATTTCATAGCAAATACAATGCTGGACTGATGTTAAATGACATATAGGTATATTTTTCTTCTATAATTCTAGACTCTGATTCAAGCACCGCTGTCAGTGGGAACACATTTTCAATTCAAACATGAGAAATCATGGGATGTTACATCCAGCCCCTCGCCATATGAAACATATTTTGACATTGATATGGGAGACCTTGTTATCGCACTGTCCACTATACCATTCTATGAGAGGAATAACATCGACAAATCCGTCTTCAGTGAAAGCGATTTTCAAAGCATGGACCACAGAGCGACGAAATATAAACAAAAATACTATAAAGACAACAAATATAACACACCAGACTTGGACGCCCAGAATAGTATTATAAACAAATTGTGCGACAAAAAAGAAGAGAGTTCAACATTAAGTGAAAATATTGAAATAAGCAGCGAAAAGAGTAATGAAGATAATCTATTAGGATTCAAAGATATAAAACTTGATGCTATCGATGATCATCCTGAAGATAATAAGATAGAAAAGGCTTTAGAATTAAATATAAACAGTAACCAAGATATTACTATCATCAAACCTAAAGAAATTGATCAATTAAAAACTGAGAGTGAATCATTAACAAAGCCTGAAATCATTACGGATACAATCCAGGAAACAAAAGAGGATGATCCGATAATAGATAATGATGATGTTGATAACAATTTATTAGCATCCCCCGATGATGAGACTGTAGAGGAAGCTGAAATTCCTGTTAGTAATATAACAGAAACGAAACCTCAAGGTACATTCATTAATAGTTTACTAAGGGAAACTTTCATTCTATATGCAATATTTTTAATTCATATCCATCTTCTGTACACCTCAATATTGAATGTAAAATTTTCTTGTTTCAGTGACATCGCAAATACAAAAAGATTCTAAGAATCCAATCATAGAGTCTCCAGAGGACTTAGAAAAATGGCTTGACGATTTCTTAGACGGTTAACTCGCTGTGATACTGTGTTATGTATTTATGCAATGATATTGAGATATTGACAAACAAATAAAACCATTAATCACTAAAAATTTCAATTTATTTAAAATTATTTATACCTAAGATATTTTCTTTTAAAAGTAACCAACTATTTATAAACAAGGATTTTTTTGTCACCAAGGTCTATAAATGTAGAGTATATTTACGTAATGTTTTTAATTTAAATAAGTCTTGGAAGGAATTTCTGTATGAAATTTCTAATTAATAAAACATTTTAAGACTTAAACGCCATATCTTACCAACTACTTCAATGCAAAAGGCGATGGAAAAATCGTACGCATGCATTCTTGAAAATTGATGCTTTCTCATCCTTCAAGCTTCCTGTAACATTGACATAGTAATTAATATATATATATTTAATGAAATGGAATTTCGTAATATGACTTACCGTTTCATAAAGGATTATATTCATTTGGTGTTGAACATAAGTTGGATAAATGAAAAAAGTGATGGTGGAGTGAAAATATTCTTATTCAAGAACAAGGAAATGAATATGGCTTGTTTTTAAGCCATTCTGTTAGTTTAATGGTTTTGTCTCTTAAATCGTTGGTAGGCACATCTAGTCACCAGTCCAAAATTCCGCAAGTGGTATGGAACAACAGACTAGAAGAACAAATATTCTTCAGTGTAGGGATGTCTTTCTTTTTTAGCGTAATTCAAATCAGACACAACTCTTTATTTATGATTTATTTAATATCTTAAAAAAATTGTACAATAAAAATATTAATCTACAGTAACCTAGATTTAAGCATGAGAACATGTTTTAAAAAGATATTTCGTAAAATTAATTATAATTCATTTTATTTGGAACAAAAATATATTTTTTTACACCCTACCCTCAAAAGTTAAGTTAGTTGGGTCTCGAATTCGAGGAGTAACATTCAATTTTAAATATCTTTTTAAAAAGTTTGGCTAATGATATTAGAGAGTAATAAACTTATAACACATTGCACCTCCAACAGTGGCAATGCTAGTCTATTACCCACACTATTGCATCAGAATAAGATAAAAAGAAAATTGAATGCTTCATTTAATAATCTTTATTTTTGGAGTTCAATAGCGGTAATTGTAGCTGCTTCCATATTGCCCTCTACTGTCTTGATCATAGTTGTTTCTTCGATATTGGTTCGAGCCTTGAGGTTCCGCTTGTTTCAAAGTCTTCGCACGAGCTGCTAGCTGGGACACCAATTGTGCTGGGGTCATATGCGCTATGGAAAACGTCGCACCGTCCGTCACACTGCCACTCGGATTGAAAACGGATTTCGAGCTAACCAAATCCTGATCCACAACTTGCGTGTGAACAGTGGTTGTGATTTGCTCGCGATCTATACACGTACCGACACTGCAAAACTTCGTCGATTCCCGTATAACACACATATCACAAAACGGTTTGCTTGTCTGCACAGCGACATCTTTGAAGTCCTTCTTTACTTTCTTCTTCGTTATTCCAACGATCTTCTCGAGGGACAATGTTGATACGATGGTGTCCACAATTTTTTTATTCTGCTGTAAAGTCACTGACGGATTGAACTTGGAAAATTGAAACTCGGGAGGAGCCTGTCTCTTCAATGGCGAACAGAATTTAGGAGCAATTTGTTTAGTTTCTTGTCCAAATAGTTCATTGTTGATTATAAGTTGGTTTGGTAGTACCATTGAATCTAATTTGGATATGGCACTGTAGCAACGATGAAGTACTGTAAAAAGATGTTACAATTTTCATGAAAAGTTTTGATAACAGGTTTCTTCTTTCCCAAATCACTAAACCTGTCTTGGGGTAAAAAAAAATCAAATAATGCTATCACTGGCTTATAAAAACAAAATTACTTAAAAAGGTAGGTTGAACTCTTACAGGTCCTGTAACTACTATAGGCCGAGACCATAAATTGAATATTACAAACACAATAATCAAGAAATACTTACCCTCCTCTTTAAGACTATTGTTTACAACGGGACCACCTGAAACAAGATCAGCTACAATTGTAAATATTTATTAACACAATATTAATAAGTAATTAAATAATTCTAACAATATGGTTGCATCCATGAAAGTTGAGAATTCAACTACCAATTTTGTTACCTTTATTTGGAGCGAGTTTCAAATAGTCTTCGTGAGATAATTTTCCATCTGCAACCAACTGTAATATATAAATATTTGTAATATTTCTTAATTACACACAAATTTTACTTCCACATTTAATGAGATATAATTACTTGGGCTAAAGCATCCTTTGGTTGATTTCCGGTTTCTAATAGTTGGGAAGTGGATGGCATTTTGGAACCAGGTGAAATGTTTTTTACCAGGGCTGGAACCATAGTGTTGGAGGGAAGAGGTTGTTCTACTTGTAACATGGATACATTGGGCGCTGGAACAGGCTGTGGCAATGCCGGAGCAGATCCATATTCATATGGAACATACCCACTGTAGTCCGCAGCCTGTGGATAAGGGTTAGCCTGTGAGTAGCTTTGAACATTTCCAGAATATTCTGGTTCTGCTCTGGTATACTCAGGAAATGGGTCGCCTTGATAAATCATTTCACCTTTGGTTGGATAAGGATCATTTTGATAATGAAAATTGTCTTTGGCAGCTTTGAAAGAGTGTGATTTTGAAACTGATCTGCGGTACTCCTTTTCAGATCTGTTAAAAGATTGTGATCGGGTTCGATGGTATTCTCTGACAGATCTTGGAGATCGGGATCTTTGCTGGAGACGCTGGTAAGGTGATCTTGATCGATGTTCTCTAGTGAAATCAGAATTGTGTCTATGAAGGCTGTATTTATGAAATCTTTTGTTACTACCATGCGGGTGATGATAAGATTTATGTGGACTCCAACGTGGGCTATGATGCATGTCATTATAATGGTGTCGTCGTGGACTCCAGTGTGGGCGTCGATAGCGCTGCGGGGACATGCGGTGACGTTTTGAAGGTGACTCCCAACGGAATCTATATGATGGTGATATTCTGCGCTCCCTCGGTTCCCTGGGTGGAGATTCCATAAACCCTCTCATAGATGATGGACGTTTTCTGTATCTAGACCGCCTTGCGTCTTCATGCACACGTTCACCATAAAATTCGTCCAGTTCTGTTCCAGGAGGACGTATAACATCATTAGATTCTAAATGTTTAGCTAAGTACTCCTTCACTTTAACCTCCTTGTCTCTCTTAATGGCGTCATTAGTTTTAGATGGATCTCGGCGGCTACCGGGCTTGATGTATCCGTCCATACGATGGGCGCTGAAGGAGCGATCTCTGGTTCTGTAATGATCTACTTCATCTTCATACTTATCATAATATTTCTTATCGTCTTGTTTATCTCCAATAAGCTCACGAAGATCTTGAACACTGTCTATTGCCTCGGCGTTAATTCTAGATCGCGACTGTCCTTGTTTGTTGTCACTTGGATCCCAACTATCGATAACACTAAGACCATCTATAAATTCGTCTTTATGAAAATCATCGAAGAAATCACTCGGGAGATCTTCACCCTCGGAAGAGCCCTTAGGAGCTTCCATTACAAGAATCTCATAATAATAAAAACAAAATCCGAAGTTTCCATTTCAGGTTAAATGTATAATAAAATACAATGCATAAAATATGATACAATAAATGTACTAAAATAAAATTACAATTTCTAATACTAGTGACTTGTTTGGTATTAAATTATTTTATAGTAAATAAAAAATGTCTTCAGAAGCTACACGCAGACGGCAGACGCAACCAAAATCAAAACCTTAGTCAACAGTGATTTGTAAAGAACACATTTATAACTCCACCTATTTGGTTTCAAATTAACGATCCTTAGTTTATTTCATTATTGTATAAAATATAAAGAATGATTAAGTAACCGGTGAACACAACTACCCATATTACTATATATACTTTTCTCTAATGTTATAACTTATAGGTAGCTACTCGAGATATTAGTCTGTTTTACAAAATATTTCATGCTTGACAGGTGACGCAATGCGTATTGCCATTTCTATTTATATTTTCAAAAATCTTAATATAAGGTAACCGACATTTAATATTTAAATACCACAAAGAATTTAGAAATGATTAGCCTAAAGTTTAAACGTTTCCATTTAAAAAGGTAAAGGGATGTCATATTATACATTGGGCTACAAGTAATCCTCTAATTTATATTAACAAATATGATTAACGGGTTTGGTAGCAAGGTTGCTGAAACATAACAATTTCTCAACATATTAAAATTTTATATCGTTTTGGATTAATAATTTGTTTTGGTATTATATATTTTTTTATTTACATTGTGATTTAGAAGAAATTATTGTGAATCTATAATATCAGATTGTAGATTATAAATATAAGACAAAATATCACATATTCAACATATTACCTGAGTACCAAAAGAGACAAAATTTGAAAGACGCTGTAGAGTGTCAACTTAACTTTTAACATTTTAAAAATATTTTATAAGTGTAAAGGATAAATAAAGTCTACAAGTTATTCTAATGGATAGCAAACAATGGAGCTAACTCAAAAACTCGAGTGTACACAAGAAATATGTGCGAATAACTATGAAAAAGAATTTCCTGAACAGGTTATTTTGCAGTTAATGTTTACAAACAATTATTTTTACTTAGTTATCAAAAACTTTATTTCTTTCAAAAATGTTTATCATTAGTACTCTTTCATTTTGTATATTTATTGGTTTATAGATTGGCTTTTTGGGTATTTGTGGTGTTAAGTACCCTTTGAAGAAAGGACCAAATAAGATAGGCAGAGATCCCGATACGTGCAATATTGTCCTTAATTTAAATGTGAGTAAATAAAAAGAAACTTTATGATTTGGACTTTCTTTTATAAAGTCCTTCATTTATTAAATCAAAATTATAATTTAATGTCGTATCAATTAGGAAGTAAGTTAGATAACATTTTTTTCCAGTCTATATCGAGGCAACATGCGGTAATCAACATTTTAAACAGTTATGACTTCATGCTGATGGATTTAGATTCTGCAAACAAAACGAAACTAGCAGATGTAAGTTGACTCGTTTTAGAGTGAAACCCTTAAAACCTAAACCACAGATCATTGATGAAGATACTGCTGAATGAAAAAAAGATTTTATTTAACTATTATATTTCCAGAAAACATTACAAGCATATATTCCGCACCCAATTAAAAATGGAGATATGGTACAATTTGGCCAGGTGTTTGGTGTGTTCCGATTATTTGAGGAAGACAATGATCTACCCATGACCCAAGCACTGGATGTACCAGAAACTCCTGTGAGGAACCAGGCGGTTTATAAAGTTAATAACCTGATAACTACAATTCCAGAATCTCCAGATGTCAGTGATAGGGTAATAATATATATTCTGCACCAAACAAACATGTTTTTTAACATTAAAGTAAATAGAAAGTTTATTGGCACAGTAGGATCT
The DNA here is from genome assembly GCF_018135715.1 of Danaus plexippus. NCBI lineage: Eukaryota > Metazoa > Arthropoda > Insecta > Lepidoptera > Nymphalidae > Danaus > Danaus plexippus. The sequence goes on from NC_083541.1 coordinate 1,392,397, forward strand.
AAGCATAGAAATCCGTGATCACGGTTGCTGAAAAGTAACATCCATGAAAGTAACCAAAACATTGGTAGAATGTATTTTTTTACAAAAATTAATCACACATAGTTTATCAGAAAAATATTAGTTTCATTTAAATGAATAAAACTCGGGAAAATCTTAGACCTCATTAACATTCCAAATATATTTAAACGAACCAAGTAATGTATTTATATTTTTAAGTTATGAAAAGCTACTTAAATAAGAGCTATGAAATATTGTCTTGTCCTTGAACTCAAAGCCATAATTTATTTGTGTTTTCTAGGATGACTCCTTCATTGTGGCCTCACAACCCAAACCAAATAATGTATTCAAAAGTCCAAAGACCAACTTCATAAAATCATCTGGGAAAACAGTACATATAAAGCCTGTTGGTTTCAATAAAATAGATAACGCCTATTGGAGTTCATCTAAAAAGTCTGATTCATTCAGCTTAGAAAGTGATACATCTAGAAATGATTCAGATGTTTGTTTGAAAACTTCTGAAATTAATCAAAATATTCATGAACAAGACACCCAATGTACTGGTTACAATAAAACAGACAATTCCATTTATGAAGCAGAAACACAAATAGACAATGTTCAAAAATCTGTTCATAACTTGGAAACACAACTACTTGGAATCAATAATTTGCCAGAAGTATTCAAAATACAAGGTCAAGAAAATATCAACTTAGATTTGTCTACAGAGAACAAAGAAAATGAGGATGTGTATCAGTCTGACAAAGAGGTTTTATTACATAAAGCAATGGGTAGTGCTGTCAGAGATAATGAAAGTTGCAACAACAAAGATATATCTGATGATATAATATTATTTGATGAGATTGATAGTCCAGTAGGTGAAGATAACATTGAATCACAACAACTTCTCATACCTGAATTAGAAACGGAACATGTTGAAATAGTAGGAGACAGTGAAAAGCCTTCAAACAAGGAGGAGGAGCCATCAAAAAGAAGAGATTCTGGAAGCTCCACAGATTGTGAGGATATTTATTTCGCGCTAACACAGAATTTACCAGAAAAACGAATTGAAGATGATGAAACCGACTGTGAAGATGATCCTGAAATAATTGTTAAAGTAAATAAAGAACAAAAAACAGTGGAAGACTCTAACTTGGACGCCGATCTAACAGACTGTGAAGATGATATTGAAAGCAAAGCCCAAAAAGATCCCGGCTTAGAGGATTTAGCTACGCAAATTGTAGAAGATGTTAGCCATTGCAAAATAAACTCTTCGAAAACGACATCAGATGACCAACAGGGTCCAAATGAAATAGACCTGGAAGATATGCCCACACAGATAATTAGTTACGAACCGCAGAATATTTACTCTGAAGAAGTTGTCACTCCGTTTAAAGTTCCCGCTATATCTCCTATGAAACGTAAGAGAAAAGAACAGGAGCCAAAAGCACTCACAATTATTAATAATAAAAATATAACTGCCAACATAGAGAATGACGATGAGGAAAATTATTATGACGCAACGCAAAAATTATGGGACGATTTATGTACTCAAAGGGAATCATCCCCCACATTAACTTGTGGAGCCAATAAGGATGCATTAGAAACACAAATTAATAAAAACATTAATATTAATCCACCCGATTGTCAACCAGAGACATATGATATTGATGAAAAAATTGATAGATTTGTAATGAATTTGACTAATACGGAGAAAACTTCAATGGTCGGTGCGAAAACAGGCGTGGAATCCAAGAAGTCATCTAGTGATAGCTCTGATGTTGAAACAACACCGAGGAAGTTAAATCCTCTTTCCTTTCTAAATACCGAGCTACCCAACACACAAGAAATAAAGTTGTATGTAAAGGCAACCGGTGATACCTCACCGGAAACCTCTTTTGACTTAGATACAGATGGCTCAGATTGTGAACGACATAGAAAGAAAAGAAATACAAAGAATAAAATTGTTAAAAGATCAAATCTGATCACAAGGTTAGAGTCTGAGAAATCACCTGAAAGAATAATAAATCCCGTGAGACAACCTGAGAATAAAATCAAGCACTCTAAAGACATCGATAACAAAAAACCAAAGAGAAATACTGGATCTGACTTGTTAGGAAATGAAAATAATAACGACGGAAAACTAGTCACAGCTAACACATCAGAAGTTAAAGAAAAATCGACAAGAAGCACGAGAAGTTCAGATATTATTGACAGAAAGGACAGTAAAGAATTGAATAAAAGCAAAGCAAGTTGTAAAAATACAAAGGAAAGCAAAGCAAAAGGAATAACAGATAGCAAAGAAACTGCGAGAAGGGGACGCAAAAATAATATTACTATAGAAAAACAAAACAGCATCGTCAAAAAAACCACTGAGGGCGACATTAAAAATAATGTCACAGTTACGGACAGAGAACAGGCAAAAGAAAAAAAGAGTAATAAAAAATCCACAGACAGTAGTGACAAAGAAAAACGTAACAGCAGTAGAAGTGTGAGTAAACAAACAAAATCAGATAATAACGAGCCCAAACTCCCACAAGCGAAAGGAGACTCAAACAGAAGTAGTCGCAGCAAAAGCAGGCGAAAAGAAACTAATACGATCGACAAATTTCTATGTCCCACTCCTGTTATTGAAGCTCAGAAGAAAACTGTTAGCAAAAGTAGAAGTACAGAAAAAGAAATCAACAACACAGAGCAGGAAAACAATGGAAAAGATAGAGGAAACAGAAGAAAAGATAGCAAAAGTACAGACAACACAAGCAGAAATAGTGACAAGGTAAACAAAAACAAGGATATAGACACTAAAGAAAAGAACAGAACGAGTGCAGAGACGAGAAATCAAACAAGGAGTATGGAGAATAACAAAAAGGAAATACCGGTGGAATTAGAAGTTAGACGGAGCAAGAGGCAAAGAACGGCTAAAAGGAGCTTTGAGATAGAATCAAGGACATCGAAAACTAATCATGAACAGAGCACAGTGTATAATATCTCATCAGAATCTGGTATTGACTCTCCCAACAAGCTAAAGAGACAGGCTAGTGATATCAGTTTACCAAGCTCTAAGAAGACCAAAACGTGCAACGGTTCAAATATCACATTAAGGGCGACACCTGCTAGGAAGATTAAGACGCAGTACGTACTCTTCACAGCATTCCCATGTGACGAGGTCAAAGTTAAATTGGAAAAGTTGGGTGAGTTCCGTCGACTATATGAAGATTATGGAAATTACTTTGTTTACTTTTTTAAATTCAATTGGTTAAAATTAAAAATGAGTTTTTAATTTAATTGAACATAATTTTGTATATCCACATAAACTGTTCGCTAAAAAAATTTGGTGATTTTTTTTGTTGAATGATACAGATAATATATGAGATCCAAAAATGCATCAAATCTAAACAGATTTCAATGACTCTTCCTCATTCAGTTCCCTCAATATGGAAGATGGAATGATTTTCTTAGTTTTGACGGATCCATATTTTGATAACTATTATTTCTTAGTTGAGTTTATTTTTTCAGGGGCAGTTATTGTAACTGACATAATGAAATGTACAGTAGTCCTAACTTTAGAAATTAAAAGGACGTTTAAGTTGCTCTGTGCTGTGGGTCTTGGTAAGCCGATAGTCGGACCTCACTGGGTACAGGCTTGTGTTGACACTAATATGATTGTTGGTAAGATATTATAATTTAATTATATATATATATATATATATATATATATAAATCTTGTTTTAAACATTAAATGTTTAGAAAAGTACTTGATTTAAAGCATGAATAGAAAATATGGAATTTAAATGTTCAAATCCTTTTCCATTGAATTTTTATATTATTACTTTTACAAATATCTTTTTCATTCTGCTTCTGATTACTTACTCTAACTAATGTTTTATAATTATATATTATCAAGAATTTTTGAATAGTGTATATTTTTAATTTATTACGTCACTTTTTTTATATATATCGTGTCTAAGTAAACTTAAGGAAGTAAATGAATCTTTTTAAGCTTAATAAAATCTTCTAGATCCTTGGTTATATCTCATCAAGGACGAGAAAACTGAGAAGCGTTTTCAGTTCAATCTGGAGCGTATATTAATTGGTAAGAGACAATTTCTGAAAGGCTACAACGTGTCGTCAACGCCTAATGTAATGCCAAGCCCTCCTGAGATGAAATGTGAGTAAACGATTAAAAATATATAAGTTTACCGATCTTATTCAATACTTAATATAATAAAAAAAAATACATTGTAAAGTAGACGACAATATTTAAAAAAACGTTTATATTCTAAGATTAGTTTACAAAAAAAATGCGTTTGCCCATCTTTTTTACTGGTAAGTGGTCCAGAAAATCAATGGAATAAGAATAGAAAAAAGGCCTCATATGATCTTACGTTTTCAAAAAAGGTTACTGTTTTTTCTTTGGTCACATTTTCAAGAATAAAAAAAAATAATGTTTAAGTTTCCAGTGTTCACATTTCACATAATCGAAGCTAACAATGTTATTTATTCTTCAATTATTTTTATTCTGGCAATGATAGCCATAAGACCAGTGCCGGCGTTAGGGGGGGGCGTGATGGGGCGATGGCCCAGGGCGACAAATTCGGGGGGGCGCCAAGATCTGAAGTTGGAGTCTCTTGCCTCTCCTGTTGCAAACCCTCAGAACTGTCCTCTACGCTCTGTGCATATGCATATTTTTTATTGAGATTTTTTTTAGATGGATTTTTCGAGGGTTTGTGGTCGAGGAGTGACTCTAACGATATCGTTATCGATATCGTTAGAGTCGCTCCTCGACCACACGGTGCTTACGCTTACGATTGGTGCAATACTTCCACCGCCAAACCGATACGCGTGACACGTGGTAGATGGTGGGGATAACTGAACCTTCTACATCCGCGTCGTTAGCTCTGGGTAACGCTAAAGGAAAGATGAAATTCTTAATATAATTTTACTTGGGATCAGCAAAAAACTAACACTTGAAATTGTTTCCCTCAAGTGGGCGCCACAATATTTTCGCCCTTCGCCCTTACGCCGGCACTGCATAAGACCACCCTTTATTTTATTTTGAAGTTTATTTTTATTTTTAAAGAGGGTTATTATTATTATTCTAGTAATAGTGGAGTGTTCAGGCGGAACCTGGACGGCAGGCGGGAAAAATTGGATATGTGTGTCCTCTAACACTGACAGAGCTCTATGGGACGGGCTCAAGCGTAAGGGCGCCACTATAGTGTCAACGGAATTCGTTTTGGCGGGAGTTTTACGACAGAAAATAGATATCAATAGAAATATACTGTTGTGATGTTTGTGTTATGACTGTGGTTAAAATGTTATTATATTATGAACAATTGTGAAACTATTTTATAAAATTGCAGTTTAAATCGTGTTTTTGCTGTTGTAATTGTTGAAACCGGTTTCGTATGGTCGGAACATAGTGTTATATTTTCAAGAGATCGTTATCGCTAAGTGGTACAAATTTGACTGTGAAATTAATATTCCTATGAGGAAATAATATAGTGGAAGTACATCACATAGAAAAGCTAAGTTAATGTAAAAATGAATCTGCGAATGTTGGGTGTCCGTGAAAGTCAAATCTAAAAGTTAAGTTGTATATAATAAACTTTTATAAAACTATCGCATTTGAGTTTATAAGTTCTCGAGTTATTCTCTAACTTCAGTTTCACGTACAATTAATCTTGTAGAATAAAGCCTCAGTGATACTTTATAGCTTCACACACTTGTACCTGATTGATGAAATAATATTACAAAGTGTTTTGTTTGGTTTTCATTGCGTTAGAATACCTTTGCTTTAGCTTTAAAATCTTTTCAAAAAATTTTACTTTATTGAACCACTTTATCAATAACTTAGTTACTTCAAGAATTATTTTGTGTTCTAAATAAATAACAGTGAAATTATTTAACCATTTCATTATACAATGTTTTAATGACTTTCATTGTTTTAATTTTTTTCATATAAGTGCATCTCAGTCAACATAATTTATGCTCAGCAATATATATATATATATATATATATATAATCTCATTTCTATTGAGGCAGTACTTTATAAAAATTTTACAGATTTATATATGTACAATATATTTTAATGGTGTTTGAGGGAGAATAATAGTAACATAAGACATTTCCATACATTTATTTTATCTTAATGTGTAACAGCTTTAAAATCAATACTGGTTTCTTAAAAAAAAAAACAAGTCTTAGTTTTCTAAACAAAATATTAAGAATATATTTCTAATATATAATAATTAAACTTACATTATCAAAGTAACACGTTTTATACATCATAATGTGATAATATAAGTAATTCGGATTATATCTGAAGATAATTAACAACAATGTCATCTGTGTTGTACATTTAATTATAGTTATTTGCAAACTTTTTGTTTCTGTTCCACATACCTGTTACAACACTTAGTTTATGTGGTTTAAAAAAAATATTTTGGCAAAAAAAAATAATTAAGTTCTAAGTATGTAGTTTTCGTGACTTAAATAATAATAATAATGTTTGTGCTTGCATTTAATTGTGATGAATGTGATTTAATTTAAAAGTATGATAATTTAAACTGGCTAATATTTTAAATGATCATATGTAATTATAAACTATATAGTTACTTTATATATATCTATATACATATATATATACATAGCTAGCATATCTGTGACTATTATTCATAACACTGGCGGCAAATTTATATATAAAAGTAAATGCTAGGTAAATTAAATAGCTGTTATTATTAAATTATATAAGGTGCAAAATACAGTGCACCGTTCATTATCACTCTTAGAATATAAAAATTTATGCCTCGGGGTTTTTCTTCATGAGTTCAAGATCGGCCTCCACCATATCTTTGACCAGCTCTTCGAAGGTGGTTTTGTTGGTCCAACCTAATTTCTGTTTGGCTTTTGACGCGTCACCTAGAAGAAGATCCTGTAAAAAAAATGTATGTAGTTTTTATAGCAAGACATGTATAGATGTGGGATGTTTATATTTGTTGGAAGGTACTTGAAAATCATGATCGCATTCCATATGACAGACTCTGAAGACCTCGACTATGTCTTTATACAGTTAAACACTTAATTACAATAATTATCAACTAAAATACACTTAAGCTATTTCATATTGAGATAACATTGTACATTTTTTAATATCAGGATAACGGACAGATATTACAATAATTACTTAACTAACATTTTAACCCAGAATAATTTTATGTCTTCTTAAAGGCGATCGGAATATGCATTGATTTATTTAAAATAAATGTAATAAAATTAGATTATAAATCTGATGTACCACAAACGAACAAATATTTAAATCTTTCTTACCACTTCCGTGGGTCTGAAATATTTTGGGTTGACCTTAACGAGTAGTTGGTCCGTATGTTTATCGTGACCAGTTTCGTGCACCCCCTCCCCCCTCCACACCACCCCTCTCCCCACACACGCGAAAGCCTTCTCTATGAATTCCCTCACACTGTGAGCCTCCCCGGAGGCAACCACGAAGTCTTCAGGCTCATCCTGCTGCAGTATCAGCCACATAGCCTGGAATTATTCAAGATATAGTTAATTATATACGCAAATCGATTTATACTTTCATTTCGATCAAATATATTTTTCACTCATAAAAAATGTTTTCATGAATTTTTTAAATCAAATTCAGATACATATACTTAATATAATTTGGGTGTATTAACCTCTACATAATCCTTGGCATGTCCCCAATCTCTTTTGCTATCCAAATTGCCCATTTCCAGATGCGACATCAATCCCAGCTGTATCTTGGCCACTCCGCGGGTTATTTTTCTCGTTACGAAGTTCTCCCCCCGCCTCGGGCTCTCATGGTTGAAGAGTAAGCCGTTACACGCGAACATCCCGTACGCCTCCCTATAGTTCACTACTATCCAGTGACCGTAGAGCTTAGCACACGCTACAACGAAACACATGACGTTTGAAAGGTATAGTAATATAGTATTGTTTTTAAAACCACTTCATTAATAACTTGCTAATATTAGAAATAGCGCTTGTAAGGATGATGTGTGGGGATGTATAGCATCTAAGTCCGAAATACACAGAGGAAGTCGCAGACAAAACTAGTATATAAATTATGTATTAAGAAAAATATAACCAGTCATCAAAATATACTATGTACTAATAAATAATCATTTTTTTAAATCATTTACATACATTTTATTTCATATGAATCAAATAAATAAAAAATAATAAGTTATGATACAAGAAACAACAAAAATAATTATCATATACTAGATCGGGGGTTAACTAACTAGTTATGTGTACTGCCCACTTTGAGAATAAAATATTTTTTATCGTCCCCATTTTTTCAAGTACTGGAAAACCGATATATATTACTAGATAAATGAAATTACAAATCTCCGACCAGGCCTCTACAAAACGGTCCCATTTTTCTGGGTCTCCCACCACCCCCCTATAAACCTGCAGCGCTTACAAGGGGGATAACGTCCATTTTGGGATAAGCTGGAATATTTAATAATACTCACCATAAGGCGACCTTGGATAGAACGGCGTTTTCTCGTTCTGGGGAACTTCTAATACTTTCCCGTATAGTTCCGAGGTGGAAGCCTGGTATATCCTAGTTTCCTTCTCTAATCCAGCAGTTCGCACCGCTTCCAGCAGTCTAAGGGTACCCAGAGCGTCTACTTGAGCTGTATATTCACTCAACTCGAACGACACCTTAACGTGGGATTGAGCCCCCAAGTTATATATTTCCTTTGGTCTTATCTGGAAGCGTCGAAGCTTGTTACGTTTTACATTTTACGTAAACATTTCCTTATGGAATGTTGTCATCGTTATTGTGAATTTGAAACGATTCTATCAACCTTTAAGCAGATACACCAGGTATTGTAAACGAGGTATTGTTTGACGAGAAACCATGTTTATGCTAATGCATTCTTACTATTTACTTATCTTACGGTTCTGTTACTCTGTATTCATTTAACACTTTAGTTGTAATCTATTTATATATATATATATATATATATATATATATATATATATATATATATATATATATATATAATTTTAATTCTATATCGCAGGCGTTATGAAATTGTAAGTATTTTACCGTTCTTATCGATATGGGTTAGGTGTTTTATGATTAAAATCAAATTTAGCTGAAGCGTGTAATTGGAAATATCGTTACTGCGATTAACATCGCTATTGTTGATTATAGACTGTTTCCCAGTAATCATTACAACAAACGAAATATCACGTCAACATCATGTTTAAACAGAATATGATAGTATTGTAAAAATACGTAAATGATTAAATAAATATAATCAAGTACTTTAAAAATATATTTTAAAAAATGTAAACAATAAATTCGATATTTTCATTTATTAAAAAGCACGTAAGAACACGTAGAAAAAGGTATATACGTTTAAATATAAATAGATACAAAAATTTGCTAGCATAAATTGTATAGAATAATAATACTGTACATATTTTGTCCTATAATGACAATGTATTGTTGTAATGTTGCAATTATTAGCGTAAATATGGCATCGTACAAATTGCTTTTGTCTACAAACCATGAATATAAAATGGAATAATATTTTTTTATTATATTATATTTGATATGTAAATGTAATATTTCTATATAGTTATGTGATATTTTGCTATTTAAAATTCACTCTCAGAACTATTAAATGGTTATACTACAGAAATATAGTTAAATTTATAAGTTATTTGCAGCTTATATAATCTGTATTTGCCAGTGGCGTGCACAGAGATTTGGGGTAGGGTAAGCAAAATATGTTTGAAAAAAAAATATATAAATTTTCATCATAATTTTCTCCTCTAAACCATTGATAATAATGAGATCTTTCGCAATTATTCATTTAAATGAAACTAATATTTTCGGATTACTACGCGGGTAATTTATTATTTATAACGGGCAGACGAGATGTCTGCCGTGATCACGGTTGCTGCAAAGTAACCGAAGCGTCGGGAATATGTAGTTTTTAAACATAATAAAATACGCGAAGTAATCCGAAACTATTAGTTTCATTTATGATAATATTCGCGCATAAAGTTACAGCAGTTTGATCAGAACGAATATCTATATATTTTATGAATCTCTCAACTACCTCTGAGCCACGAAGTACCTTAAAACGATTACTATTTGTTCATCACCGCTTTATAAAAGTTATTAAAATCGGAATATCCAGTGGAAATCCAAACATTATTATTATTTGAAAACAACAAACAAGGAAAATAAAATAACTAATTTGTGTGCACACACCCTGCTAGCTAATTAAAACTATCATAATACTTTTTATTAAAACGAACAACATTACCTTTCTTTTAATTCACTCTCAACCGGTCACACACCTTCCCTTTGTAATTATTTTAATTGTATCATCAAACAACAACAAACGACAACGAAAAATTCAAAATTCAAACGACAATTGAAAATGTAGGTACTCGTAATTAATTTCGTTAAACACACATCACCAGTTATTATTTTCCATAATTAGTTAATAAATTGATTCACTCTTTGCTAATTAGCTAATTAAAACTTATTCACTTGCGCTTAGAAAGACAAATGACAATATTCAATAATAACAAAATGGCGAAAAAAATATATGAACAGTTTACCGACCAATCAGGGTCCCGTTTCATTTGACAATTAACGGACTTTCTGCGACATTTTAAAAGAAAAAAAAGGAAGCAGTGTCTCTCGAATACAACACATGCATAGCTTTTACACAAACGTATGCAAACATTTTCTCATACAACACGAGATTTGAAGGTCGTCCTTGAGATCATTTGTACTGAAAGCAAGCACCGAGTAGTTGCCTACCGCTGCTCTGGCTGCATAGCGGCGCTAGCAGTTAGCAGCGGCGCGGCGGATTGAAAATGTTTTGTTCCATATACTTTATAGATGGCACTTTTAACAAATCGTGAATCAAATGTAATTTTAAATGTCTGTAAACATTTATATTTCGTAATGTATGATCCAAAGTATGTAAGTAAGAATTAAACAATATAGGTTTAGTTGTTAAATGGGTAGGGTATGCAGTGCTTATTTGCATCTATGGTGTGCACGCCACTGGCATTTGCTTTACGATTTATTCTGCTGTAATCATAGACAATACCAGAACAATATAACCGGAGCAATATATAAAAAAAATATTTACTTTAAGTCTCAAATTAACTCACCTTAGTTATAATGCTTATAAGACATGTTGTGTCTGTGAGGTCTCCATAGTGGAGATGCATTTTACCGCCGGTGTGACAGGCTGGTTGTCCATACAAATGTTGAATACGACCTGTTACAGACAAAATTAATCAAAATTTTTCTTATATGTTTGTTCTAATACTCAAAAATTTTTGTTTATATTACTACTCAATAATAAGTTGTTATATTTATGGTAATCAGTTAATATATAAATGTATTTACTATACAAATGTATTTGGTAACACTGTTAGTACATTTGACTATTAATTGAATGAATTGTTCAGTACACAGTCTTCATAAGATATATCTTCTAGATAGTAATAATTTAAAGCTACTAAAATACAAACCGGTATTAAATGAGGATGACCGCCGAAGAATTCCATGGACCTCATAGCCTTTTTCAATTAAGAATTCAGTTAAATAAGATCCATCCTAAAGATAAAAAAGTGGTTTTATGATGGAAGTAAACAGAAAGTCAAAGTAGTTGTATTTTGTGGACTAGACTAGATGAGGGAAATTGTTGATATATACCAATCAGATTACAAGCATTTTACAACAGTTACCAATAAAACTAAGCACAAATACTGTTTTTTTCCTATATCTAGCCATTGGTTTACTTAATGATGGCACTGACGTTTACAACTTTTAATTCATGAGTTTGAGTACAAAATTTAATTTCTATGGATTATAATTTGACAAATATGAGAAGGTTCATTGAATATATACAATATTTACCTGTCCGGTTATACCGGTGATTAACGCGACTTTTCTATTAACATTTCCACTGGTGCCAGGCTCTGCCATTATTTCTAAATAATGAAATTTTGTTAAAAAATAAACACGTCTGCACTGAGCAACTCGATAACCGGCACTGATAAGCTTATCAAGTTATCACTGACACACCTAAACATGCTAAACATCAAAATGCCGAATTACAATCTTTTAAGTGCTTTTACATGTATGGTTTAGCAATAAATGTACATTTTAAAATCATAAGAACATTTTATAGCATTCCTAAAAAGAGCAATAATCCATAACAATAAACAATTTGTAAAACATCAAATCAACAATTTATAAATGACGTCAATTGTCAGGTATTGAACACAGATGAAACAATGTAGTACCGATTAATTAAAAAATTAAAACTCATAAAAAAATTACATAATACATTTATATGTTTCTAACATATTTTCTTTGAAATTTTCATTTAAACCATTATCACCATGATCAGTTGTCCCTGTTTTGCTTTTAATTAATGTCAGATTGACAATTCGTAGCGTTATATCTGTGAGAGTTATCGTATTATTATCGTCTTAATAACTCTGAAGTCTGAAGTAGTTGTTTAGTTTTAAACATAATAATATAGCATATAATTAATATTGTGCAATCCAATTGAATAATATATATCTAGGATGTATGTTAGTTTCAAATAGCACAAATTTTATTCCTTTATTACTAATTACAGTAGTGAACAAGGTTAAGTTTAGAATAAAAACACAGGTAAAGAATATCACATGTACTTTATTTTGTTTAAAATTAAGTACGCCGTATAACTTTTAACATGCCCGAAATTAAGATAACACCTTTGGGAGCGGGTCAGGATGTTGGACGTAGTTGTATTTTGTTGTCGATGGGAGGTAAAAATATTATGTTGGACTGTGGTATGCACATGGGGTACAATGATGAGAGACGTTTCCCGGATTTTTCATACATAGTGCCAGAGGGTCCTATCACAAGTCAAATAGATTGTGTAATAATATCACACTTCCACCTCGACCACTGCGGTGCACTCCCATACATGTCAGAAATGGTTGGTTATACGGGACCTATTTATATGACTCACCCAACAAAAGCTATAGCTCCAATTTTGTTAGAAGACATGAGAAAAGTTGCAGTCGAAAGGAAAGGAGAATCAAATTTTTTTACTTCACAAATGATAAAAGATTGTATTAAAAAGGTAACAGCAGTGACACTACATCAATCTGTAATGGTGGATAATGAATTGGAAATCAAAGCTTATTATGCCGGCCATGTCTTAGGTGCTGCCATGTTCTGGATAAGAGTTGGATCACAATCAGTCGTATACACTGGAGACTATAACATGACACCGGACAGACATCTAGGGGCAGCCTGGATTGATAAATGTAGGCCTGATTTACTAATATCAGAGTCAACATATGCTACAACTATAAGGGATTCAAAACGTTGCCGAGAAAGAGATTTCTTAAAGAAAGTCCACGAGTGTGTAGAGAAAGGTGGAAAGGTTCTAATACCTGTCTTTGCTCTTGGTAGAGCACAAGAGTTATGTATACTGCTGGAGACATACTGGGAGAGAATGAATTTAAAATACCCAGTGTACTTTGCATTAGGTTTAACGGAGAAGGCCAACAACTATTATAAAATGTTTATAACATGGACAAACCAGAAGATACGTAAAACTTTTGTACAAAGAAACATGTTTGATTTTAAGCATATTAAACCATTTGATAAGTCATACATCGAAAACCCTGGTGCTATGGTGGTTTTTGCTACTCCGGGAATGTTACATGCTGGTTTATCCCTAAATATATTTAAGAAGTGGGCTCCCTATGAACAAAACATGTTGATCATGCCAGGTTTCTGTGTTCAAGGCACAGTTGGACACAAAATTCTAAATGGCGCGAAGAAAATTGAATTCGAAAACCGTCAAGTAGTTGAAGTTAAAATGGCTGTCGAATACATGTCGTTTTCAGCTCACGCTGACGCGAAAGGCATCATGCAGCTGATACAATACTGTGAACCAAAGAACGTGTTGCTCGTCCACGGGGAGGCACAGAAGATGGAGTTCCTTAAAGACAAAATCGAAAAAGAATTCAAGATCAGTTGTTACATGCCCGCCAACGGTGAAACGGCGATAATAAATACTCCAACGAAGATCCCGATAGACGTATCGTTACGATTACTAAAGGCAGAAGCTGTGAGATACAACGCCCAGCCTCCAGACCCGAAACGGAGAAGAGTTGTACATGGAGTGCTCTGTGTTAAGGACAATAGATTATCATTCTTAGATATAGATGAGATGTGCGACGAGATCGGCATTAATAGGCACATCATTAGATTTACTAGCACCGTGCGTTTTGATGACGCCGGTTCAGCGATCAAAACCGCTGAGAAACTCAAGACATTGCTGGCAGAAAAGCTTCAGGGTTGGTCGATTACTATATCCGATGGAAACATCTCAGTTGAGTCAGTCCTCATCAAAGTTGAGGGGGAGGACGATAACACGAAAAGCATCTACGTGTCGTGGACAAACCAGGACGAGGATCTGGGCAGTTACATCCTAGGTTTACTGCAGTCTATGGTACAGTGAAAAAAATGAAACCAAACTATTTTTATGGAATAAAAAACGTATATTAATATTATTTTTATTATTTATAAACACCAACTGACGTCATCGTTACATTTTCCTTGATACCATAAATATTGCAGCCTGTTCGCTTCGTTCAGAATTTTCGTTACATTTCCCGCACTCTCCCGAGGTTCCTGGAAAATATTTGACTTTTACATATTATATGTGAACAATTGTTAAGAAGTCTCCATTGTACTGCAAATTTTGAAGTGGCTTAAGAGTGTTTATAATTCGATTTCTTTATTGTAAATGTATTTTTTTCTAACGCAAAGGATTCTTTCACGACCGGAAATACGTTATAAATCCCAGAACCATAATAGTCCTTATACTATCTATAGCTTCGAGTTCACAATACTATTGGTTAAAATTATCAGGTTTGCTTTACTATTTTAAATAACGAAATGTGAGCGCTTATTCGAGTAGGTTTGTTGATGAAATAAAACTATTAATACCTCATGTATTATATGTCAATGAATATACCCATTGATATATAAAATATAATACTTTATATATAACGCTACGTATTTGCTTCACGATTTTTATTTCTTTCGACCTTTTATAAACATTAGTTGGGTATCTTGTTAACATAACATAGATGGATAGTTGTACATTTTAAAACAAATGAACTTTGAATAATCCTGTTAATATACGTTTGAGTAACGTTGGTTTTAGGGAGTTTGTGTGTTGCATCTCAAGGTAAAATCTTATATTTAATGCACAGTGATCTAGGAGATATTTATGAAATGGATATATAAAATCAGTTGTAAAATAATGTTAATTATTAGGTCTACTTTTGTACTGTAGATACAATTTTATTCAAGATTATTAATATGATTGTAGGATATATTAGAAGAAATGAATCACTACATGAAAATTTAAGAGTTACAATTCTGATAATTTACTATGTTTAGTCTTCTACCAAATTGTCCTTATCATTTTAGGTTTTTCTTAATAAGTATATTATTTCGTGGAGTTAGCTACTTATTTTTGAATTCTTACCATAGCCGGAGGAAACAGTCTTCTAAAATCTCCTTGATGTAAATATTCCCTATGTGCATTTAATAGGTTGGACCTCAATCTAGTGCTTAGACAGGGTCTGCAAAGTTTGCAAATGTCCAATACCGCACAATCATCCCTACAAATAGAATTGCATTCTTCGCTGTATACAGCTATGTTCTTTTGTGACGACATCATATTTCGCACATTATTGTCACTGAAAAGAAAAAAGGATTGAACCCGTGATTGATATTAGATAATATTTTAGATTACAATCCTAACATTTGTTAACAATATATTTATTTGGTAGATATTTCAAATAAAAGGAATTTAGAGCTGTAGCATACGCAAAAAGTCTACATTTCTTGGACCTATTCGAGTTGGTTTATTTAGCTGCATTCGCATGCATTATCGTTTATTGTTGCGTTTAGGAAATTATAGTTTCTTCAAAACGTAACAACAAAACTATATATATACAATGAGTGCATGCGTTCAGGAAACTACGAGCACTGTAAGAAAATTATACGGCCATATACATAAAATATGTGTCGTCCTCGACAGTAGTAAAGTTTTTGTTTTGTTTTTGTAATAAACACAGGAATCTGCTACTTATTTATTATAAACAGGTTGATATGATTATCATTAGGGTTGCCAGTATAAATATTTTGGAAGTGGTGAAATAAAATTGTGATTGGGATAAAACAAAACATTGTTTATGGTCACCTTGGTAATCTACATTAATAACTTTTCAGTGCATATGAAATGTGAGTACCTATAGGTTGATGTACTGCGGAGCCAAGATTAAAAATGAAAAGGCTTGTTACCTTAATTTATAACTTACGTAATATCACTGTTAGAAGCGAGGCCGACCAGAGAGAATAGGTTGTATAGAACCTGCTCATACAAAAGTTGGTTCGGCGGGAAATGTGCCGAGCTAAGGTTGGGGGACATGTTGGCTTCCAGTAGATAAACCTTGAGATTCCCATCTACAACTAGATCAAAACGCATCATTTCAAAGAAGTTGTCCTGCGATGGGTAATTCTTTAACTGGAAAAAAAAATTGAAAGTAAGGACAGAATTGTATACAAGTTTATTATTCTAACCAGTTCTTAAATTAATTAGAAAAAAGTATAACAATAAAAATAATTGGATATTTTACTTACAGCCTCTACTATGTGATGTTCTTTTTTAATAAAAACTTCGGTGATTGCTTCCTGGACATCCTTCCACATGCGAGTTGTGTCTAAACCCTGAGATCATTTCAATCACTTGTTACTATTGAATATCTTTAATATTATATAATATAAATACCCATATAATAGACATTATATATGTACACGGACAAGTTTAATGACATGTATCAATGTAATATATTTTGTAAGGTAAAGGGTAACGTAAACTTGTGATCAATCGATATAAAAAGGCTTAATTCGTTAATCCTATTCCGCCCTTGTTGGGGTGAGCGACATAGCGCCCCGCTAATAGTGGCGCCACCTGTCAATCGACTAAGGCCGTCTACACATTTCGAGTTTATTTTAAGCACTAGCGTTTGTTGACGGCGTTGCTCGCGTTTATCATTCACATTTCCTATTTTGTGCTGTTTATTTTATAAACAAATGTATGTCTTTTTTATGTATACTTCACATTTATTCATTAATTTTACTGCGAAGTATATCTTAAATCTCGAGTATTTCCATTGTGCAAAAATTACCTAAGATAAAAATTTAATTAAAATAACAAAATTGTCTGCTATCTGTAGTACATCAATAGAAGCAATTAAAAAGCTGAGTGTGTAGTGAACCTTATCTCTCCCTTTTTTTTTTAAAGTGCGTATCCTGATGTCGTGTTAGTTATCGTCTGCTGAACGGATTTACCTGTTAAGTGGCTGAGAGTCTGTTAGTGGTAGGTCTTCATTAAAACCAGACGAGAGGTAAGAACAAACCCTTCTACACACCATACAGGTACGGTTTACATTTGTAATAACGTGACGTCGAACTTATTTAAGACATTGATGTCAAGGTAAGTTGGACTGTTCAAAGCAATTCAAAATACTGATTATTAATATATTTCATTAATATAAAAAATACATTAACGTTTTCGAATCCAACACTTATTGTTGGAAGTGCCGTCAGGGTAACTTTTGATCTAGAGCGTGTTTACCTTGGTTTTGACGTAATGATCGAAAGCGTCTTTCATTGAGTATCCGAGTGCATAAGGCTGTGCCAGGGACGGCACCTCCCAGGTCGGAAGGTAGTCATCACCGATGACGTACTTATCGAGATTGTTGGCATCAAATGGATAGTACTTCGTTGGACAATACCTGGAAATTATTTTTTAATCATGATTTTGTTAACAATTAATTTGTAATATAGATTTTTTTTTCATATATATAATTTTAAATACATGTTAACAGTCGACTCACTATATTGTTTACCTTAATCATTATTTAATACTGAACTTTAAGTTAGATATATTATGATGAATTAATGATAACAATAAAATATGTTTTGTAAGAAGGGCTTAATATAAAAGTTACTTATATATTTCAATTATTAATAATACTTGTTTGATAAAAACATGAACGGGATATTACATTACATGAAAATGTATATAAAATGGTCTAACTGCTAACATATACTTACAAATACATTTAACTCAAGTAAAAAATCTGTTATATAAAAATAATATAGGATCTCTTTATATGATGAGATCTAAGACTTTCGCGAGTATTCATTTAAATGAAACTAATAGTTTTAAGATTACTACGCGTATTTTATTATTTCTACATACTTCCGACGTTTCGGTTACTTAGCAGCCACCGTGATCACGGACAGACAACTCGTCTGCCCGTTAAAAATAATAAATTACGCGTAGTACTCCGAAAATATTAGTTTAATTTAAATGAATAATTGCGAAAGATCTCATTATTATCGTTATATATTATTTGAATGCGTATTATTAACAAAGATTAATTATAGCAGATAATTTCGTACACCTGAATATATTAAGGTCAATTACCTGAACAACACATCTCCTTTATACCAATAAACTCTTAATGGATTAACGGATGTCAGAACAACGTACACTCCAATGTCGAACTTGTGTCCATCCACGAGGAACGGTCTTTGTATGAACTCTTGCACGAAACTTTCGCCACTGTCGGAGTCTATTGCAGTCACGTTTTTCAAATACACACCTCTATGCTGATTGTGCTTTTCCAAAAACATTGCATCTTTGTTCAAACTGGCGTATTTAACGAACTCCGCTTTATTCCTCGGCAGCTTGAACGCTCGCGGAATGTATTTCGACTCGGAAGTCGCCAGATCGACTTTGTTTGTTATGAATCCTGTGCCAGGAAAGTGATTAACTTTCTGATTTGGTTTCAAACTGTGCAGATTCGGATAGAGTGCTCGGAACGGGAAGTCGTGGGACCACAGTAGCGTCCACGGCGTTTTGTTCGTACTTTTCTCATATCCAATTCTCTCTAATACTAAATGTACATGTTTCAAAAGACCTTTTCTATTTTCAACATCACTGTAGGCAGAATAAACCCAGTAAAGTTTTTTGTCGTCCTTACATACCTTTTCATATCTATTCCTTACATTTAATATTTCCAATAGAAATGCCAAAGATACTCCTATTATACATATTAAAAGAAATATATTTTTATTTGTGTCCTTATCCGTACGTCGCTTGTCATTGTTTGTGATATCTTTTTCGTTATTATTATATGATATTTTCTCGTTTTTATCCAACATTTGTTTAGTCTAAAAATAAACATGAATATTTCATATTTGTAACTATTAATATTGAAATCCCGATAAACTTATAAGAACCGCTCTTGTTCTGATAAATAACCTTAATATTGATAGTATTACTTCTCACACAATACGAAATGTATTCATTAATATGTTGTTTAATTGATAATATTACTTGAGTATTATTAAGTTAAATGTAAACAAAACGGTAAATATTCATAAGCTTATGAATGTAAGTAAATTTTATTCCTTGATTTATTTGATTTTTACTGATTATATCCAATGAAAACTTACCTGAGCCTTCGTCATGTTACTGTTAAGCTAGTTCTTCACTCTAAGTTTTTAATTTAGCAAACAAACACTTTTTTATCAATGCGCACGAGTATATTAACAAACATATCAACTGAGAATGGATTCGTTCAAGACAGACTAAGACAAATGCATTAGAACCTGCTGCGAGTTGAAAGAAGATAGGTGATACTTTCTAAAATGGTACCGTCTCTTTAAGGTCGCATCATGTGTATTTGTATACGAGATATTTTCTCTAACCGACATATGGGGGAAATCAAATTTTAAAAATATATGTACATCACAAGTAATATATATATGTCGCAGATGTATTAAATATTACTTTTTTGGGTTTAAGTTTTTGTCACATAGAGTTATTTATTTATGGGGCCTTTTAATGAATTCATCTTTGTAGGTAGTTTATACTCGCCATTAAATATTAACGTCAGATCACACTGAGATGTATCAGTTTTTCATTCACAAATCCTCACACGTTGTAGTATGAACTTAATGAATGATAGAACCTCTTTTTTAATTTCTAAAGATCGAATTTCAGAAACCCTTTTACATGTAGCGCGTGGTGTAATATTTTTTGAAAACTCTATTATTTTCTAACATTTATACGGCCATTACATACTTTATTATTTGTTATAAATATGGGCTGATATTCGATCTAAAACAGAAAAGTGATGTGCCGCTTTGTTAATTAATTCATCATCATCATCATCATCAGCCTATAGGAGCCCACTGCTGAGCAACGGCCTCTTCTCACACGGAGAAGGTTAGAGCATTAATCACCACGCTTGCTCAAGACGGGTTGGGATTATTATTAATGTTAATTAATTATTATAATTTTATTTTAATACAATAATTCTGATTTTTTTATTTAAATGACAGAAAGCATAGACACGTTAATTCTATGTAATGGTTATAATATCTGTCGTTAGTTATGGATTAACACCGACCGCCTGAACCTATTTTCATAAAGTTTAGTAAGGAGGCAGATCGGACTCTCTATTCCTATCCGACACACATTGAATTATTTTTAAGTAAAAACAAACGAGATATAAGGCAAGATTAGAAGAATTGTAAAAAAATACTACCAAAAAATTTATTATTAAATATGAAAGGGAAAATGTCAAAATGCTCTTAAATATACCTACTCTGAAAATAGTACGGAAATGTGGTTTAAATAAAGGTATAGATTAAATATATATATATATATATATATATATATTACTTGAGTTAGACACAAAATATAGGCTAAGTTGTTCGGAACAGCTAGTTTTATATCATAGTATTAATTATATGCTACAAGCACATGCTAATGTATATATTATATGCGTGTGGTTACACGTGATATGCGGGAGGTATTTCTGACAGAGGAATGTGACACATACGACTGCATGTCTGTTATTTGTCCAAAAGTCCTCTGAAATATTGATGCAAGACATTCAGATCAAAATACGAATACACAAAGAAAATCTCATTCCTAATAAATAAATGATTTGTTCGATATAATTGGTATATTGTTATATTTTTTTTTGTTTACAAAATCATCAGAATTTAATAGGATTAACTTAATTTTCAGATTAATATTTTAGATGGATAAAAGATAAAAAAGTAACTAACATGGTATTCCAATACCATTACAGTAATCTGCATGAGTATGTAAGTATAATATAAAATACATACGAAAAAATGTTTATATTACGAGGCAACAGAATGTCGAATATATTTTTAAGTGCAAAAGACAATGATAAAAAAAAATTTGATCATAATTCATGCCATGACACTATATATACATATATATAATCATTATACTGAGTTTAAATAATTAATAAATTTGAAATTCTTACGGTAGGTAACTACCTGTTTTTTTAATTTCTTTCACACACATAGAGACGATAAATATAAAATTAAACTAATAAAATATACGAAACCCATGATTTTGTAAAAATACCGACGGATCCCAGAAACCATAAAGACAATCAAAATAAAGAAGCAATCGGAATAATGTTTGGGATATCATCTTAAATGTTTATACTTCTAGCAGACAGACCGACGGGAGCCTTCGGCAGCGGGGAGGTAAGCAACTGTTACAGAAGAATAGGAACAAAAAATACATATTAAAGTTGCTTGAATGGAATTTAACTTTCGAATCACAGTTTAGAAACATATCATATATTAATATATTAAAAAATATAAGCGTAATTTGAAGGTTTTATTATACAAAAAATTAAATATATTTAAACGTATTTTTAAAACAAAATTACTTAATAATATTATGAAATTAACCACCAAAATAATATCTCCAATTAATTCCATATAGAGGTATAAAATTTAAATGAAACTAATATTTTTCGGATTACTGCGAGTAATTTATTAGTTATAAAAACTCCATACTCCCGACGTTTCAGTTACATTGCTGTAAGCATCTTCACGGATCGTAATCCGAAAAATAACAGTTTCATTTAAATGAATACTCACAATAGTCTTAGCTCTCGTTAGGTTTAAAATTAGTAAAAAACACTAAAAATGAAATACTATAATAATATATAGTATTGTAGATACATACCGTGCGTCGCCAGTCGCCGGCGCCAGTTCGTCTGCAGCTTCCATCGATCCGAGTCGAGAACATCACGACGGACCGGCGCCACGTGTCACCGTACAGATAACACTACACACTACACCTACCGCGAGTCCGCAACCACTAACTCGATACAGACAGTCGGCTGGTGACATTCGAGAAGATATATCTTTAAAAAATTTATAACCCGTGGTAGGGGCACAGAACATACAACAATACTCACACGATCTCAACCAAAACTGTGATTTAATTATAATAACCTAGGGTTAAAATACATTGGTTTCATATAACTTCTTATTTATAAGGATTAGCGACTATAATGTTTTGCTTTATGAGTAAAGATATAGATTAATCAGACGTTGAAGTGTGTCACGCTATTAATAGATCTATATAAAATTTTGCCGCACATATTAAATTGTATAAATAATTCATAAAAAACGACGAAATTATATATTTTTAGTATCTTTTTTTTTCAGTAGTTTCATTTAGATACTGTAAAGCCTAAATAAACTTACTGAGCAAAAAACTTTGAAATAACTGACACACTTTCCTGAGTACTGTTACTTTAATAGAATAACATAAGTATAAAAAGTTTTGGAACGAACCCGCGGCGGAATAATATAGTTATGTGGAACAAAAATAATGTCGGATATTATATAGAAAATATAATATTATTAAAGAAATACAAGACCTTGGAAAATTTTGTCCTAAATTGGACAAACTGATTATCCAACGATGTATTTAATAGTTAAGTACTGTTCCTTTAAGAATTTAACGTTATTATATTTTTGTTGTTATATAAAACAAGAACAATTCACAACATATCATTATTAAGTCTAGCGAACTAATTAAATAGAGTATATAAGAAACATCTCAAAAAAAAAAATGCTATATAAATTCATTTTTTTAAACATCATTCTCTTACTATCAGTTTGTATAATGAAACAATACGCAGACAGTTTGAACACGGTTCGTACGAACGTGGTGTGTAACCGAAAAACTCGGAACAGTCAGTATTTAGGTCGGCTATGTAACCTTGTAATAAGGCTAGTCTTCGACGTCATCTATATTCAATATTCAAGACATCCAACATCGAAAATAGTAACGAATTATCCTGTTTTTGTCCCCGTAACTTAAAGATGTTAACTTGTTTACGTATTTTGTGACGATTATTTTAGAATTTGGGTCATTTCAAACAACTTTCTCATAAAATTCACAAAAATTGTAAATGCAAATCACATATTATGTAGATATTTTTTTTGTAATGACGTTTAGGATAATCGTCTGATTATTTTTAATATAAAAAAAAATCAAGTATATAAAAAAACATTTATATTACTGTTGATATAAACGATTATATCATGTGACGAAAATCATATTTTGAATCTTCTCACTCGGACTTAACAGCTATCAGCAGATAATATAATATATATATTAAAAAGTAGTTGCTGTCGTGTAATTAGTGTCTTAAACTAGTAAAAAAAACTCATAGACAAAACCCGTTCAAATTTATTTTAAACGAATGTAACAGAGTAAATTACAATGTTAATTATTTACGGTTTAATATCTGATAACAGATTGACTATCTGTAATTATTTGTTTTGAAATTTTCGATACATTTATATAGATAGATTTTCAATTTAATCAATATTTTGTTTTATAATTCCCGGTCTTAATAAGGAAAATGTATTTGTATATGAATATGATAATTTTAACATACATTTATGTATATAAATGGTATGTAGAGTGAAGTAAAATCATTGCTTATTTTTTCAAGCGTAAGAAAATATATAAAAGGTCTTTATAAAATTTAAATTTAGCACACATATGTAGTTTTTCTTGGTAAGTTTCTGTAAAGTCAAGTTTTCAAGTTCATATTATTATAATCTCTGTAATTTATGATATCCTTCTAAACTCCCCCCTCCACTTTGTCTTTTTTCGTGACTTCATCAAACCCCTCCCCCCCTTTCATGCCTCAAGTGATTAATAGACAATACCTTAATATTAATGTAATCTTGGGATAACACTGAAATTAAAATACAAACACAAAACTTCAAAGCGACAGCCGGGATTCGTAGTTGCAACCACAAAAACATGGCGTTCAATCTGAGATAGTATTTTTATGGTAGTTCATATAGTTATCTTATACTCGTTTCTATTAATAACTGTACAGAGCGAATAATACAAATTAGTCTACCAAAAACCAAGACATAGCCCGTGAATCAACATTTATTTTTGAGAGTTAGGGTAAGTACAACTAACTTTAGAATACAAAAAAAAATAATCTTTAAATTATCTAATGTTAATAAATAATTTAAATCGGAAACTATTTGTAGATTAAATATGTGTATTTTGTTTTATGTAGCCTTATGTCAAAATGTTTTGTTTCTGACATTTGTAATAAAGATAGGTATGTAATGTTAGCTAATTGTCTACACGACACTGGCAGAATATACTGTGCACGTCTTTGCACGCATGAAGGCCATATTTAAAACAACCTAACCTAACCTTATTATCATAGAAAACTAGTATTTTTTTTTTATTAATGTAAAATGTTTTTATGTCTGTGTTGTGATTTCATTAATTGGTGGAAAATAGTTTGGTTTTAAAATTATACTTTAAATAAGTTCGGGTAAATGAAATTTTTGACAATTTCATTAATTGTTCTTAACACCTATTTGATTTCAAAACGTTCATGCAAGAGGTTTAAAATGAAAAATGAAATTTTCTTATATATAAAATTATTTATTTACTAATACATTAGAATATGTTTTATTTATATATATGTTTATGAACATGATATAATAACAGGTCGAGGAAACAATGAAAGAAGTAGTAATAATTATGAAAAAGTTGATTTATTATTTATTATTATAATTATAATAATTATTATAATACAGTTTACAATAATTACAAGCGAACACCAAACGGGGTGAAAGAAAACGGCGTAGTAAATTATTTAGGCCGCCTGCGAAGGAGCCGCGGGTCCGGCTGCGGTGCGGCGCTCGCCCTGCGGAACCCCCACGAGCTCTGAGAAGGTCTCGCGGTATCTGACGGGTCTACCTAATACGGAACTCTGATATCACGGGATAGGTTCCGCACCCGGCGAGTAAAAGTCTAAGGTCGCGCCGCAATCGAACCGCGCACCGAACGCAGGACAGATTTAGGATATAGTCTTTCGAACGCGAGGAACAAAATATTACACAAGTCGAGAATATTATTTATAATCGATTCGGATTAAATCTGATTCGGCGAAAGCGTACCGCATGGGCGGCGGGGAGAGGCGGGGCGACGCGGCTAGGCTATGTACAGGGCCGCTAGGGGCAGTCGCATTCCTCGACCACCATCTCCGGCAGGTCGCGTTTGATGATGTTCGAGTCGGCGCCGAAGTAGATCAGAGACAGCGCTGAGAACCGCACGGGAGCGCAGCACGCGGCTCGCTGAAGACGGGCCGCCTCCACCACCTACACACCACCCACGGCGTGGACAACATAATTGATGTTACCATTATAGTTCTCAATCAAGTTTCGAACCATGCCGTACTGGCGCAAAAAATAAGGTCAATGAGAGCTGCTTGGAAATAATTTGAGACGTTATGAGAATATGATGTTTCATTTCTTATTATAGGGCTTCTGATGAGAATATGTCTGTAGTTAGACCTGAGAATGATAGTTGAGGTAGGGCTCGCACGCTCCGCGGCAGTAATTGGCGTAGTAGCCTTCAGGTGCCACGATCCAGTCGTCCCAGCCGAGAGCGCGAAAGCTCACGTAGTACGTCTGTCGGCAGCAGCGGCCGTGAGCGGCGGCGTCGCAGTCGAGCGCTCGGCGGCGGCGCGGAGAGCGTGCGGCAACACGGAGTCGGAGGAGAGGCCGGGCCGCCGCGGCCCCGCCGAGCCTCAGCCGCACGCGCCCCGCACACCCGCTGCAATCCACTAAAAGGCGCAGTGGCGTCGTAGCGCCGGCCGCCGCCCAGCGCCTGGCCGCTGGGGTCACGTCCACGCGCTGCCATCCTCGACCCGAGCCAGTTCTTCCACCTAGTAACGTAGCGTTATGTTTTTGGGTCCCGATAATATCTATATAAATAGAAATGAGTCAAACCCGGCACCCTAAAAGTTTACATTAGCATATCGTTGGAGTGAGATAATCACGATATTTCCATAAAGTTCCAACTGCATTCTCCGACATAATTGGCAGCGATACAGGTTTTATAATTTACAATTCTGCCTCTACGTACCGCCGATCTCAGCTTCACCAGCCAGTTCCCCAACACTGGAGTTCCCGTGTACTGTGAAGGCCCACAGCGTGTATCGTAGTTTGCGTGCTCTCGGAGTGGCCTCCGCCCGGACCATCAGCTCGGCCGCGGCTACCGACAGGCCCTGCTCGGACTCCGCCTCTTGACCGAGTCTGAACTCTATTAGACGCTGGCCATTTAGCGTCTCACCTGGTAAAAGATGACTTGCAAATTGAGACTAAGCATTATAAGACTATTAGGATGGACCTATAACCTACACATTTTTATTACGAAAGGCGAAATGACTGGAATCTGTGCTCGCTTCATCATTATCGGGGGTGAGTGCGGTCTGGTGCAGCCGTTTGGTGCCCATGGCTGTAGGCTACACTGGCCCGGTCGTGATGTATGAACGTCAAACCAACACTCATACAGGACGATTCAGGTTCGCGCTACCAGCTGTACACAGACTTCGTATACCAAATGCCTACTGAGGTGTACACTTTATACCGAATCTATCAATACAAATATAACGATGTCACGAGCACAGACTAAAATAATAAATAGTAATAAATTTTGGACTACGCAATTTCCAACGGTGAGAACCGCATATGAAGCTGTCCCATAACTCGTTCTGAAACAAAGATAATAATAATTAAAATGAAGATATTTTTTTTATTAGTTTTAAATACGCCAAGACGTAGTTTGTAAATTGCTACTAATTCATATATTTCAGAAAGTATTATTCTTAGAAACTAATCATTTATTTTTCTATATCTCAACATACGTGGAATAAAATATTACATATACTATATGGGACGAAATGATTTAAAAGATTCTTAATTGTACATGTAGTCCAACCAGTGTATTATAGGCCACCGCGGTCCTCGTTGCACACGACCACACTGGTTCAAATCATTGTAAATCATACAGAGTTCATGGCTTAGTTAATTTTAGCCATGGTCTATGGGGTAAATAATTCACTGTGGCATATTGAACGTGTCGCCTATGCAGTGTTATGCAACACGTTATTGATTAAAGCCATTTCTAGATGGTTTCAGAATCGAAGACGGAGCTTTCTGTCTTAGGACCTTTTAACACTGGCCTATAACTTATTAATCGGGGAACATAAACTATAAAGTTACTCTAATTCGGAATGCAGTTGCGTGCATGTGCATGGTCACAGGCGCCATTTCCGCTATTTAAATGCCCTTACAAACAAATTCTTGATAGTCTTAATTTTTATGTTATTACGTTAAATGTTCAAAATGAATCTAATATTATATAACCTTATCATGTTCCTACGTAACCTTTTAATCAATGTCAATTCTTACATTTATTTGTCCGCCTAAATATAAGATTTTTTGCTTACACAAACTGTGAAAAAGTGAAGACTACAATTCTATTCTATTTCTAACTATTTCATATGTACTTCAAGTAATTTGTGTTTGCTTTTTTTTTAGGCGTTAATATGAAAAATGCATAGGTTTACATGATAAAGAAAAGAATTAAGAAAAATGTTCATAAATTAAAAATAAGTATCTGTATGTATATATAGAGCATAAGCGACCTACAAAAAAAAATCAGTTATAAAAATTATCAAAAGTATATATATATATGTGTATATATATATATATATATATATATATATATATATATATAGATATATATATACTGTTGATAGTTTAATATATATATGTTATAATTTACCATACAAATATTTATATAGATACAGTTTTTCTACATTAGGAATTGGGACTAGCCTTGTTTGACAAATAGAAAAATCTGTGTTTAATAAATTCAGGATGAGAGATCAGACGAATAGCACATGATTTAAACATTAGTTCAAATAAGTATGGATCTAGTTCTTTGATATATTTCGTATAAATATTAAAATTACACGAACATTATGTTCTTTATATTGGCAGTATAGAAAAAAATATAATTTTATAAAATTATTAATATACACTAAAGAAAATATCTTAAAATATATCAAATTATGTTAAGCGATGTTAAGTTGCTGGTTTGTCGGGGCCGCGTATTGAGGACTCATGAAGCTATGTGTGAAATAAAATCACTCGTAATATATAGAGAGACGTCACTAAGTCGTTCTAGAAAATTCTTTTAGTGACTAATACATTAAAACTATGTTCAGCCAATTTTATTTTACAAATATTCATCTATAAAAATTATTAAATTATTCCTTTTAAATTTAAAATTAGCAGCTTTATAATAATGTTTACGAAAACGACATACGGCAAGTATTAATTTTTCTATGTCTATCTTTTTGTTCTAGCTAATCTAACAGATTATATTATAAAGATTGACTAAGGCTGCTTTATAATCGACTGATAATGGGGAGGTTCTCGATTCTACTAAATGTCTGTTACGTTTATACTCCTTCAGTTACAGTACAGTCCCCGTCATAAGCCTGAATCTGATTGAGGTTTCTTCGGGAAATTGAAAACCTTCTGATGATGATCACAGCTATATTAAAAGGAATTTCATATGCAGGCAAAGCCGGGGACAACAGCTAGTTATTTTATAAAAAAAAGAATCTCGGCTACGGTTGCGGAAAACATAATTAAACTAATTAATTAAATATTAAAAAACATATAACATATTAATAATTTCTTTTCCTCGTTATTATAGTGGCCACGTTCCTAAGTTGTGACCTGGAAGGCGAATGTTGCGTGATCGTTGGAAGGCATTACAATTCAGTGTCGGTGACGTATATTATCTAACTTCCTTAATTATATTCATGTTCAATAGTTTTTTATTTTAATACGTAGGCATTTACACGCGAACTTTTTATCTTAATATTGGTCGCTCTTAATTGCATTATCGGACGAATATTACTGTTTTTATTTATATTTTATATTTTCTATACTATTGTAATCAGTTGATTTTTTTTGTCGATGTTACATAACACGGGACCTGTGTAATACGATTTCGATATCTACAGAAAATAAAGATATTTTATTCGATTGTTATTTAAAATACGTTAACGATGTTTATCGAGAAGAATGATTAAAAATTGTACTGCAGTTACTCATTGGTTATTCTTAATAACATACGAAAAAAATATTCGTAACGCTTCGCATCCTTCATCTTCGGAGAGATGTCGATTGTCGTTAATAGATTTTAATAATCAACTATATTTCAGGAACGTAGTATATGTAATAAATTATTTGACCGACATCATTATAACAGCGTTGTTCACTGTAATATTTTACAAATTAATTTGGTAAAGGTCTTTAACCTTCGTGTATTTGACCTTCGCGCGTTGTATTCTTATCTAATTAATGATTGATGCTGGCCCTGGTTTTCATTGTGTGAAAGTAATTGATGCTAGGAGCTCATTTCAACACCTATTGTAATCGTGTTTTCTATCTTAAAAATCCTAACTAATAGTTCAGCGTAAAGGTTAAAGTGGCAGGGCCTGGGATAATAACAAGATGTATGAAATTAATAATTTAACGTTGGACTTTGGAATTGGAATTTTGGAGTTGGAATTTTCTTTGATAACGAAACCAGTGCGCTTACTATAATCATCTTTAACTGTCGACAGTTTAATGTATCGTTGTATAAGTTCTGGTTATTGTACGATAAACGGGTAACGGTTCGTATCTTATTACGTTGCAAACTTGGGTTAAGCAATGTGAAAAGGCACGTTGAAGATATTAAAAATAAAAATGTATTTCTTAGTTTCACTCTATATTAATAAATCGTAACGACAGATTATTATAAGTATATAAAGATTTGGAATAAAGTATTCAATATACGTATATATGTTTTTAACATTTTCTCCAAATCCCTCATATAACACTATATGTATTATCCACATACATACATACTAATATAATTCTAAATAAGGCAAATTGTTTGTATTTTTAAGACCATTTGAAACGTCACTTCGATTTGATTCACGAGAGTCGCTTTTAATTATCAGAAAAATCTAAAAATATTTAACGTAAAAAATTATCATTTAGGTTCTATATTAATCAATAAAAAAAAAAAAAAAATTTAATATTACTTGACGTATGGATGACAAACCTCATTTCTAGGCATATATTTTTAAGATTACGTCTTAATTGTTATGTATATTAATATCCTCCGCTATAATACTGCAGTTCATCATAATGCGGAGATGAACACCGGATGTACACATGTCAATATATTTTTTTTAATTGCATTCTCTTGCTTCGATTGTCGTTATCAAACGTCAAATGTGCTCGAGTCACGTGTAACGATGTAATGTATGTAACTAGCATTAATTGGAGACCACTCGTTCCATGTTATAAATTGTATAAAAATGTTTAGTTGTAAGTTATATGAACTTACCTTTACGTAGGAAAATTGCGGTCGGTGGAGTCGCGTAAAAAGTTTTTCCTTATGGCGGCCATGCGACCTCCTCGGACGCTGTCTGGTGAGTGACTGGCTTCGTTGGAGAAACCCTCTTTATATGCCCGCTGATTCATACTAGCAACTTATATTAGCTCGTATTTTTATTGTCATTCCCTTGCCAAGTATGGATCGCTGACTACACAAGTCTTAGTATAAATATATATGATTTGAAAGTACTGAGAAAATTATTATATACATATATATATCTTCATACTTTTAATAAATAAAAATATTATAGTTTAAAACGTATCTTAAATAATTTAAGTTAAAAATATTAAAATGAATTTTTAATGTTAACTTATTAATAATCAGCGAAAGATCTTGATTAAGACTCAATTTGAAAATCAAATAGTGCCAATATTATTAAAACGTAACAATCCAGTCTATAAGTAAATAACATAAAGCTACGAGATGCTACGAACAGTTACGGGTATGCTACGACGATTGTTGAAACAAATTATATATTATTTATTTTAGTATCACGATAAAAGGTTCTCAAATTAAGTTTTAAACAAGTGAATATATTTATTGAAGGCAATTTTTCAAGAGCGCCTTAAATGCAATTCACGTAACGAGATTTTAAATTGCAACAAATTGTAAAAGTGAATCTGTGGTCACCATTAATATCTGGCAGACACCCAGTTGAAGGTAAATAGCACATACATAGCCGTAACAAGAGGAGTTTACTAACTTATATTAAGGAGAATATGTAGGCTGAGACATTGGGGACCATGGGAATAATTATCAAAAGAACAGTTAGAAAAGCTGAATTTATAAAAAAATAAAAATATTTTGCAAACTTTATTTTTTACTTTTTTGTCAAATAAATCTTAATGTAATAGGAAATTGTGCATAATCATGCAAAATTTCGGGAATAAAATCATAAAAGAATAGACAGATATTTAAATCAAACATAAGTCTAACAAAAATGTATTCTTGAAAGAGAATGCATTGTGAAATATTTATGAATTTTGCTTTAAGATTATTTTCTGTGATTAGAATGCAATGAAATATTCGACAATAATTTGTCATAATAATGTCCCATGTCACGAACTTTTAGGCCGAGCCCTGAGGCACAGATTTCAAATGTTCTGTGATATTATCGTCATTCATCCAAACAATTTGAAATATTTTCATTTTTTTTTTTTTACTATGAAAAGAGGATGAATTAGGAACGTTGATTTGGTTTTTAGAAAATTTAGAAAAAGCCAAAGCAAAAATTATATTTTTGACATAAATATTTCTACTGTGATTAAATCATCGAAAGGTAGCTCACAAAGGTAGCCCTTTCGTCACGACTAACTAACTGCTCGGCCGATGTTTTTGTTTCTGTTGATATTTTTTCCATTATGTAGTAGATGAGGATGTGAAGAGGACATATGTGAGGAGAGCTGGGAGAACAGTTCTGTGTGTCTGTCTGCCAACGTCCATACCACGTTGAATACACCGGTTCTCGTCCGATCACCGAAGTTAAGCAACGTCGGGCGCGGTCAGTACTTGGATGGGTGACCGCCTGGGAACACCGCGTGATGTTGGCTTTTTGTTCCTCCTACCAATATTTATGTATACATTATATCTCTTTTAAAATCTCAATTATGCACACCTCCTACAATCCCATGACATAGTATTTGCTACTTTTCTCATTGTTTCATTCACGGCGTAGCTTAATTCTCACTTATAGTTGGCTACCGTTTCACCTCCTCCGATATTTTTGTATATTTACTTGTACGGGTATAAAAGGCTATTGAACATATCTATCCGTGTTAGAATAATTGTTAAGGCATTCTCTCAGACGGACTGCATTGAACGACGTCGGATATTTAAACGATGTGTCGAAATGGCAACTAAGTAGTTAGTACAAATATCAGTTGTGAAAAATTTCGTTAAACCATCAATTCGTGCTCATAGATTTTTCATGGCTGAGATGCGATCGTTTGCACGAGAAGGATTCTTTCATACATATCTTACATATATTACACTACCTTAATAAATAAAACACACGGTGAATTCACACTAAACTGTCGACATTTGATAGTTTGTTGTTGTCGTTCAACATTAAGTATATGTGGGCCGATCCCTGCGGCACTGCAATGCCGGGCCGACCCGTGACGGGAGTGGAGCGAGCCCCGAACATCCCGTCGGTTTACAAAAATCAGTTTAATATACTGGTCCCGACATGCGGGAACTTTCAGATATTAAGCTGAAAAGAACAGATACTACACTTTGATCTTAGCCAAAAGGCCGAGAAGCGATGCCGCTCTAAGGAGACACGTTGGAGCCTCCTTCGGAGAGAAGAAATCTCATCACCGCGATGTAAATGTTGCAAGGGATTCGCCAGCGACATCTAGTGGAGCTTTGAACCGGAGACGCGCTACATGTAGAGTCTGTGTCACAGAACTAGCAGTGGTCGCGTTCGTTGTCTCGCTGTCTGATGGAGATATCTCATAGAATTGACGCTCGCTTGAAATATTCACTGAGCCTATTTCAGTACACGGTGTGAATTATATTCTAAAATGCTCAATTTATACTCGCAACTAACTCGTGTTCGATCTATCCTTCACAAATACTTAAGTTTAATTCTTAAGTCACATTTTTGTAAATTGATTTGAGAAAGTGGATCAAAAAAGGTGGTAGTCTCCGATGTTATAATTATTTATGTAGAAATATTTAAATATCATAATATCAAATAAGAGCTTTATCGTAGGTGTTGCCAGTGTCGAGATAATTTCATTTACCGTATTCGCTATAGTTCTGCGCTAGATGTCTCTGTATGAATACACGGCCTTTTCTGAATCGCGATGATCCTAATTTTTTCCTTCCGATGATGTCACAGGACCAACACTCCATCGTCACTCTGGTTTCCCTTCAGAACGTATAAATCTTTCGCCTTTTACTAAAGATTTCCGTGGAGGGGAACACTCAAATGAGTCTGACTCGACTTTTTGAAGTCTCACGTAGGTGAGATTAATTAACGCTGACGCTTCCAAAAATCAAAGGTCCCATTAGAGATGCACCAAATTCCGAGACAGGTCGTGTTACTGAATCTTCTCTGTCACTCGTTTCAACTCGTTCCAAGATCAGGAATGTCATTTTAACACCCTGAAACTTATCATTACGATTGTCCGGATAGTTCCAGTTATCTTTTTTAGGATCCGAAAAAGTTTCAATTGTATCGAACTAAAACAATGTCTTACTAAACATGTAGAAAACAATTATTAGTCACATACGGAATCCTCACAATCTGAAGCTTCCAAATTTAACTAAAGAGTTGATTAGTCACACTTAGCTGTTTGTTTTATATTAACACGGTCTAGTGAAAATGACAAAAACAATAACCATAGCTTTGAAAACGTAAATAAAATAAAGAGAAACAATTCGAAATAATTACGATTTTGTTTTTAAGGAACTACTTATATACGATTGGAATATATACTAATGTGATTGGAAATTGTGCATAATCATGCAAAATTTCGGGAATAAAATCATAAAAGAATAGACAGATATTTAAATCAAACATAAGTCTAACAAAAATGTATTCTTGAAAGAGAATGCATTGTGAAATATTTATGAATTTTGCTTTAAGATTATTTTCTGTGATTAGAATGCAATGAAATATTCGACAATAATTTGTCATAATAATGTCCCATGTCACGAACTTTTAGGCCGAGCCCTGAGGCACAGATTTCAAATGTTCTGTGATATTATCGTCATTCATCCAAACAATTTGAAATATTTTCATTTTTTTTTTTTTACTATGAAAAGAGGATGAATTAGGAACGTTGATTTGGTTTTTAGAAAATTTAGAAAAAGCCAAAGCAAAAATTATATTTTTGACATAAATATTTCTACTGTGATTAAATCATCGAAAGGTAGCTCACAAAGGTAGCCCTTTCGTCACGACTAACTAACTGCTCGGCCGATGTTTTTGTTTCTGTTGATATTTTTTCCATTATGTAGTAGATGAGGATGTGAAGAGGACATATGTGAGGAGAGCTGGGAGAACAGTTCTGTGTGTCTGTCTGCCAACGTCCATACCACGTTGAATACACCGGTTCTCGTCCGATCACCGAAGTTAAGCAACGTCGGGCGCGGTCAGTACTTGGATGGGTGACCGCCTGGGAACACCGCGTGATGTTGGCTTTTTGTTCCTCCTACCAATATTTATGTATACATTATATCTCTTTTAAAATCTCAATTATGCACACCTCCTACAATCCCATGACATAGTATTTGCTACTTTTCTCATTGTTTCATTCACGGCGTAGCTTAATTCTCACTTATAGTTGGCTACCGTTTCACCTCCTCCGATATTTTTGTATATTTACTTGTACGGGTATAAAAGGCTATTGAACATATCTATCCGTGTTAGAATAATTGTTAAGGCATTCTCTCAGACGGACTGCATTGAACGACGTCGGATATTTAAACGATGTGTCGAAATGGCAACTAAGTAGTTAGTACAAATATCAGTTGTGAAAAATTTCGTTAAACCATCAATTCGTGCTCATAGATTTTTCATGGCTGAGATGCGATCGTTTGCACGAGAAGGATTCTTTCATATCTTACATATATTACACTACCTTAATAAATAAAACACACGGTGAAGTCACACTAAACTGTCGACATTTGATAGTTTGTTGTTGCCGTTCAACATTAAGTATATGTGGGCCGATCCCTGCGGCACTGCAATGCCGGGCCGACCCGTGACGGGAGTGGAGCGAGCCCCGAACATCCCGTCGGTTTACAAAAATCAGTTTAATATACTGGTCCCGACATGCGGGAACTTTCAGATATTAAGCTGAAAAGAACAGATACTACACTTTGATCTTAGCCAAAAGGCCGAGAAGCGATGCCGCTCTAAGGAGACACGTTGGAGCCTCCTTCGGAGAGAAGAAATCTCATCACCGCGATGTAAATGTTGCAAGGGATTCGCCAGCGACATCTAGTGGAGCTTTGAACCGGAGACGCGCTACATGTAGAGTCTGTGTCACAGAACTAGCAGTGGTCGCGTTCGTTGTCTCGCTGTCTGATGGAGATATCTCATAGAATTGACGCTCGCTTGAAATATTCACTGAGCCTATTTCAGTACACGGTGTGAATTATATTCTAAAATGCTCAATTTATACTCGCAACTAACTCGTCTTCGATCTATCCTTCACAAATACTTAAGTTTAATTCTTAAGTCACATTTTTGTAAATTGATTTGAGAAAGTGGATCAAAAAAGGTGGTAGTCTCCGATGTTATAATTATTTATGTAGAAATATTTAAATATCATAATATCAAATAAGAGCTTTATCGTAGGTGTTGCCAGTGTCGAGATAATTTCATTTACCGTATTCGCTATAGTTCTGCGCTAGATGTCTCTGTATGAATACACGGCCTTTTCTGAATCGCGATGATCCTAATTTTTTCCTTCCGATGATGTCACAGGACCAACACTCCATCGTCACTCTGGTTTCCCTTCAGAACGTATAAATCTTTCGCCTTTTACTAAAGATTTCCGTGGAGGGGAACACTCAAATGAGTCTGACTCGACTTTTTGAAGTCTCACGTAGGTGAGATTAATTAACGCTGACGCTTCCAAAAATCAAAGGTCCCATTAGAGATGCACCAAATTCCGAGACAGGTCGTGTTACTGAATCTTCTCTGTCACTCGTTTCAACTCGTTCCAAGATCAGGAATGTCATTTTAACACCCTGAAACTTATCATTACGATTGTCCGGATAGTTCCAGTTATCTTTTTTAGGATCCGAAAAAGTTTCAATTGTATCGAACTAAAACAATGTCTTACTAAACATGTAGAAAACAATTATTAGTCACATACGGAATCCTCACAATCTGAAGCTTCCAAATTTAACTAAAGAGTTGATTAGTCACACTTAGCTGTTTGTTTTATATTAACACGGTCTAGTGAAAATGACAAAAACAATAACCATAGCTTTGAAAACGTAAATAAAATAAAGAGAAACAATTCGAAATAATTACGATTTTGTTTTTAAGGAACTACTTATATACGATTGGAATATATACTAATGTGATTGGAAATTGTGCATAATCATGCAAAATTTCGGGAATAAAATCATAAAAGAATAGACAGATATTTAAATCAAACATAAGTCTAACAAAAATGTATTCTTGAAAGAGAATGCATTGTGAAATATTTATGAATTTTGCTTTAAGATTATTTTCTGTGATTAGAATGCAATGAAATATTCGACAATAATTTGTCATAATAATGTCCCATGTCACGAACTTTTAGGCCGAGCCCTGAGGCACAGATTTCAAATGTTCTGTGATATTATCGTCATTCATCCAAACAATTTGAAATATTTTCATTTTTTTTTTTTTACTATGAAAAGAGGATGAATTAGGAACGTTGATTTGGTTTTTAGAAAATTTAGAAAAAGCCAAAGCAAAAATTATATTTTTGACATAAATATTTCTACTGTGATTAAATCATCGAAAGGTAGCTCACAAAGGTAGCCCTTTCGTCACGACTAACTAACTGCTCGGCCGATGTTTTTGTTTCTGTTGATATTTTTTCCATTATGTAGTAGATGAGGATGTGAAGAGGACATATGTGAGGAGAGCTGGGAGAACAGTTCTGTGTGTCTGTCTGCCAACGTCCATACCACGTTGAATACACCGGTTCTCGTCCGATCACCGAAGTTAAGCAACGTCGGGCGCGGTCAGTACTTGGATGGGTGACCGCCTGGGAACACCGCGTGATGTTGGCTTTTTGTTCCTCCTACCAATATTTATGTATACATTATATCTCTTTTAAAATCTCAATTATGCACACCTCCTACAATCCCATGACATAGTATTTGCTACTTTTCTCATTGTTTCATTCACGGCGTAGCTTAATTCTCACTTATAGTTGGCTACCGTTTCACCTCCTCCGATATTTTTGTATATTTACTTGTACGGGTATAAAAGGCTATTGAACATATCTATCCGTGTTAGAATAATTGTTAAGGCATTCTCTCAGACGGACTGCATTGAACGACGTCGGATATTTAAACGATGTGTCGAAATGGCAACTAAGTAGTTAGTACAAATATCAGTTGTGAAAAATTTCGTTAAACCATCAATTCGTGCTCATAGATTTTTCATGGCTGAGATGCGATCGTTTGCACGAGAAGGATTCTTTCATATCTTACATATATTACACTACCTTAATAAATAAAACACACGGTGAAGTCACACTAAACTGTCGACATTTGATAGTTTGTTGTTGCCGTTCAACATTAAGTATATGTGGGCCGATCCCTGCGGCACTGCAATGCCGGGCCGACCCGTGACGGGAGTGGAGCGAGCCCCGAACATCCCGTCGGTTTACAAAAATCAGTTTAATATACTGGTCCCGACATGCGGGAACTTTCAGATATTAAGCTGAAAAGAACAGATACTACACTTTGATCTTAGCCAAAAGGCCGAGAAGCGATGCCGCTCTAAGGAGACACGTTGGAGCCTCCTTCGGAGAGAAGAAATCTCATCACCGCGATGTAAATGTTGCAAGGGATTCGCCAGCGACATCTAGTGGAGCTTTGAACCGGAGACGCGCTACATGTAGAGTCTGTGTCACAGAACTAGCACTGGTCGCGTTCGTTGTCTCGCTGTCTGATGGAGATATCTCATAGAATTGACGCTCGCTTGAAATATTCACTGAGCCTATTTCAGTACACGGTGTGAATTATATTCTAAAATGCTCAATTTATACTCGCAACTAACTCGTCTTCGATCTATCCTTCACAAATACTTAAGTTTAATTCTTAAGTCACATTTTTGTAAATTGATTTGAGAAAGTGGATCAAAAAAGGTGGTAGTCTCCGATGTTATAATTATTTATGTAGAAATATTTAAATATCATAATATCAAATAAGAGCTTTATCGTAGGTGTTGCCAGTGTCGAGATAATTTCATTTACCGTATTCGCTATAGTTCTGCGCTAGATGTCTCTGTATGAATACACGGCCTTTTCTGAATCGCGATGATCCTAATTTTTTCCTTCCGATGATGTCACAGGACCAACACTCCATCGTCACTCTGGTTTGCCTTCAGAACGTATAAATCTTTCGCCTTTTACTAAAGATTTCCGTGGAGGGGAACACTCAAATGAGTCTGACTCGACTTTTTGAAGTCTCACGTAGGTGAGATTAATTAACGCTGACGCTTCCAAAAATCAAAGGTCCCATTAGAGATGCACCAAATTCCGAGACAGGTCGTGTTACTGAATCTTCTCTGTCACTCGTTTCAACTCGTTCCAAGATCAGGAATGTCATTTTAACACCCTGAAACTTATCATTACGATTGTCCGGATAGTTCCAGTTATCTTTTTTAGGATCCGAAAAAGTTTCAATTGTATCGAACTAAAACAATGTCTTACTAAACATGTAGAAAACAATTATTAGTCACATACGGAATCCTCACAATCTGAAGCTTCCAAATTTAACTAAAGAGTTGATTAGTCACACTTAGCTGTTTGTTTTATATTAACACGGTCTAGTGAAAATGACAAAAACAATAACCATAGCTTTGAAAACGTAAATAAAATAAAGAGAAACAATTCGAAATAATTACGATTTTGTTTTTAAGGAACTACTTATATACGATTGGAATATATACTAATGTGATTGGAAATTGTGCATAATCATGCAAAATTTCGGGAATAAAATCATAAAAGAATAGACAGATATTTAAATCAAACATAAGTCTAACAAAAATGTATTCTTGAAAGAGAATGCATTGTGAAATATTTATGAATTTTGCTTTAAGATTATTTTCTGTGATTAGAATGCAATGAAATATTCGACAATAATTTGTCATAATAATGTCCCATGTCACGAACTTTTAGGCCGAGCCCTGAGGCACAGATTTCAAATGTTCTGTGATATTATCGTCATTCATCCAAACAATTTGAAATATTTTCATTTTTTTTTTTTTACTATGAAAAGAGGATGAATTAGGAACGTTGATTTGGTTTTTAGAAAATTTAGAAAAAGCCAAAGCAAAAATTATATTTTTGACATAAATATTTCTACTGTGATTAAATCATCGAAAGGTAGCTCACAAAGGTAGCCCTTTCGTCACGACTAACTAACTGCTCGGCCGATGTTTTTGTTTCTGTTGATATTTTTTCCATTATGTAGTAGATGAGGATGTGAAGAGGACATATGTGAGGAGAGCTGGGAGAACAGTTCTGTGTGTCTGTCTGCCAACGTCCATACCACGTTGAATACACCGGTTCTCGTCCGATCACCGAAGTTAAGCAACGTCGGGCGCGGTCAGTACTTGGATGGGTGACCGCCTGGGAACACCGCGTGATGTTGGCTTTTTGTTCCTCCTACCAATATTTATGTATACATTATATCTCTTTTAAAATCTCAATTATGCACACCTCCTACAATCCCATGACATAGTATTTGCTACTTTTCTCATTGTTTCATTCACGGCGTAGCTTAATTCTCACTTATAGTTGGCTACCGTTTCACCTCCTCCGATATTTTTGTATATTTACTTGTACGGGTATAAAAGGCTATTGAACATATCTATCCGTGTTAGAATAATTGTTAAGGCATTCTCTCAGACGGACTGCATTGAACGACGTCGGATATTTAAACGATGTGTCGAAATGGCAACTAAGTAGTTAGTACAAATATCAGTTGTGAAAAATTTCGTTAAACCATCAATTCGTGCTCATAGATTTTTCATGGCTGAGATGCGATCGTTTGCACGAGAAGGATTCTTTCATATCTTACATATATTACACTACCTTAATAAATAAAACACACGGTGAAGTCACACTAAACTGTCGACATTTGATAGTTTGTTGTTGCCGTTCAACATTAAGTATATGTGGGCCGATCCCTGCGGCACTGCAATGCCGGGCCGACCCGTGACGGGAGTGGAGCGAGCCCCGAACATCCCGTCGGTTTACAAAAATCAGTTTAATATACTGGTCCCGACATGCGGGAACTTTCAGATATTAAGCTGAAAAGAACAGATACTACACTTTGATCTTAGCCAAAAGGCCGAGAAGCGATGCCGCTCTAAGGAGACACGTTGGAGCCTCCTTCGGAGAGAAGAAATCTCATCACCGCGATGTAAATGTTGCAAGGGATTCGCCAGCGACATCTAGTGGAGCTTTGAACCGGAGACGCGCTACATGTAGAGTCTGTGTCACAGAACTAGCAGTGGTCGCGTTCGTTGTCTCGCTGTCTGATGGAGATATCTCATAGAATTGACGCTCGCTTGAAATATTCACTGAGCCTATTTCAGTACACGGTGTGAATTATATTCTAAAATGCTCAATTTATACTCGCAACTAACTCGTCTTCGATCTATCCTTCACAAATACTTAAGTTTAATTCTTAAGTCACATTTTTGTAAATTGATTTGAGAAAGTGGATCAAAAAAGGTGGTAGTCTCCGATGTTATAATTATTTATGTAGAAATATTTAAATATCATAATATCAAATAAGAGCTTTATCGTAGGTGTTGCCAGTGTCGAGATAATTTCATTTACCGTATTCGCTATAGTTCTGCGCTAGATGTCTCTGTATGAATACACGGCCTTTTCTGAATCGCGATGATCCTAATTTTTTCCTTCCGATGATGTCACAGGACCAACACTCCATCGTCACTCTGGTTTCCCTTCAGAACGTATAAATCTTTCGCCTTTTACTAAAGATTTCCGTGGAGGGGAACACTCAAATGAGTCTGACTCGACTTTTTGAAGTCTCACGTAGGTGAGATTAATTAACGCTGACGCTTCCAAAAATCAAAGGTCCCATTAGAGATGCACCAAATTCCGAGACAGGTCGTGTTACTGAATCTTCTCTGTCACTCGTTTCAACTCGTTCCAAGATCAGGAATGTCATTTTAACACCCTGAAACTTATCATTACGATTGTCCGGATAGTTCCAGTTATCTTTTTTAGGATCCGAAAAAGTTTCAATTGTATCGAACTAAAACAATGTCTTACTAAACATGTAGAAAACAATTATTAGTCACATACGGAATCCTCACAATCTGAAGCTTCCAAATTTAACTAAAGAGTTGATTAGTCACACTTAGCTGTTTGTTTTATATTAACACGGTCTAGTGAAAATGACAAAAACAATAACCATAGCTTTGAAAACGTAAATAAAATAAAGAGAAACAATTCGAAATAATTACGATTTTGTTTTTAAGGAACTACTTATATACGATTGGAATATATACTAATGTGATTGGAAATTGTGCATAATCATGCAAAATTTCGGGAATAAAATCATAAAAGAATAGACAGATATTTAAATCAAACATAAGTCTAACAAAAATGTATTCTTGAAAGAGAATGCATTGTGAAATATTTATGAATTTTGCTTTAAGATTATTTTCTGTGATTAGAATGCAATGAAATATTCGACAATAATTTGTCATAATAATGTCCCATGTCACGAACTTTTAGGCCGAGCCCTGAGGCACAGATTTCAAATGTTCTGTGATATTATCGTCATTCATCCAAACAATTTGAAATATTTTCATTTTTTTTTTTTTACTATGAAAAGAGGATGAATTAGGAACGTTGATTTGGTTTTTAGAAAATTTAGAAAAAGCCAAAGCAAAAATTATATTTTTGACATAAATATTTCTACTGTGATTAAATCATCGAAAGGTAGCTCACAAAGGTAGCCCTTTCGTCACGACTAACTAACTGCTCGGCCGATGTTTTTGTTTCTGTTGATATTTTTTCCATTATGTAGTAGATGAGGATGTGAAGAGGACATATGTGAGGAGAGCTGGGAGAACAGTTCTGTGTGTCTGTCTGCCAACGTCCATACCACGTTGAATACACCGGTTCTCGTCCGATCACCGAAGTTAAGCAACGTCGGGCGCGGTCAGTACTTGGATGGGTGACCGCCTGGGAACACCGCGTGATGTTGGCTTTTTGTTCCTCCTACCAATATTTATGTATACATTATATCTCTTTTAAAATCTCAATTATGCACACCTCCTACAATCCCATGACATAGTATTTGCTACTTTTCTCATTGTTTCATTCACGGCGTAGCTTAATTCTCACTTATAGTTGGCTACCGTTTCACCTCCTCCGATATTTTTGTATATTTACTTGTACGGGTATAAAAGGCTATTGAACATATCTATCCGTGTTAGAATAATTGTTAAGGCATTCTCTCAGACGGACTGCATTGAACGACGTCGGATATTTAAACGATGTGTCGAAATGGCAACTAAGTAGTTAGTACAAATATCAGTTGTGAAAAATTTCGTTAAACCATCAATTCGTGCTCATAGATTTTTCATGGCTGAGATGCGATCGTTTGCACGAGAAGGATTCTTTCATATCTTACATATATTACACTACCTTAATAAATAAAACACACGGTGAAGTCACA
This sequence comes from Danaus plexippus, assembly GCF_018135715.1. Taxonomy (NCBI): domain Eukaryota; kingdom Metazoa; phylum Arthropoda; class Insecta; order Lepidoptera; family Nymphalidae; genus Danaus; species Danaus plexippus. The sequence continues at coordinate 1,435,672 of NC_083541.1, forward strand.
CTAAACTGTCGACATTTGATAGTTTGTTGTTGCCGTTCAACATTAAGTATATGTGGGCCGATCCCTGCGGCACTGCAATGCCGGGCCGACCCGTGACGGGAGTGGAGCGAGCCCCGAACATCCCGTCGGTTTACAAAAATCAGTTTAATATACTGGTCCCGACATGCGGGAACTTTCAGATATTAAGCTGAAAAGAACAGATACTACACTTTGATCTTAGCCAAAAGGCCGAGAAGCGATGCCGCTCTAAGGAGACACGTTGGAGCCTCCTTCGGAGAGAAGAAATCTCATCACCGCGATGTAAATGTTGCAAGGGATTCGCCAGCGACATCTAGTGGAGCTTTGAACCGGAGACGCGCTACATGTAGAGTCTGTGTCACAGAACTAGCAGTGGTCGCGTTCGTTGTCTCGCTGTCTGATGGAGATATCTCATAGAATTGACGCTCGCTTGAAATATTCACTGAGCCTATTTCAGTACACGGTGTGAATTATATTCTAAAATGCTCAATTTATACTCGCAACTAACTCGTCTTCGATCTATCCTTCACAAATACTTAAGTTTAATTCTTAAGTCACATTTTTGTAAATTGATTTGAGAAAGTGGATCAAAAAAGGTGGTAGTCTCCGATGTTATAATTATTTATGTAGAAATATTTAAATATCATAATATCAAATAAGAGCTTTATCGTAGGTGTTGCCAGTGTCGAGATAATTTCATTTACCGTATTCGCTATAGTTCTGCGCTAGATGTCTCTGTATGAATACACGGCCTTTTCTGAATCGCGATGATCCTAATTTTTTCCTTCCGATGATGTCACAGGACCAACACTCCATCGTCACTCTGGTTTCCCTTCAGAACGTATAAATCTTTCGCCTTTTACTAAAGATTTCCGTGGAGGGGAACACTCAAATGAGTCTGACTCGACTTTTTGAAGTCTCACGTAGGTGAGATTAATTAACGCTGACGCTTCCAAAAATCAAAGGTCCCATTAGAGATGCACCAAATTCCGAGACAGGTCGTGTTACTGAATCTTCTCTGTCACTCGTTTCAACTCGTTCCAAGATCAGGAATGTCATTTTAACACCCTGAAACTTATCATTACGATTGTCCGGATAGTTCCAGTTATCTTTTTTAGGATCCGAAAAAGTTTCAATTGTATCGAACTAAAACAATGTCTTACTAAACATGTAGAAAACAATTATTAGTCACATACGGAATCCTCACAATCTGAAGCTTCCAAATTTAACTAAAGAGTTGATTAGTCACACTTAGCTGTTTGTTTTATATTAACACGGTCTAGTGAAAATGACAAAAACAATAACCATAGCTTTGAAAACGTAAATAAAATAAAGAGAAACAATTCGAAATAATTACGATTTTGTTTTTAAGGAACTACTTATATACGATTGGAATATATACTAATGTGATTGGAAATTGTGCATAATCATGCAAAATTTCGGGAATAAAATCATAAAAGAATAGACAGATATTTAAATCAAACATAAGTCTAACAAAAATGTATTCTTGAAAGAGAATGCATTGTGAAATATTTATGAATTTTGCTTTAAGATTATTTTCTGTGATTAGAATGCAATGAAATATTCGACAATAATTTGTCATAATAATGTCCCATGTCACGAACTTTTAGGCCGAGCCCTGAGGCACAGATTTCAAATGTTCTGTGATATTATCGTCATTCATCCAAACAATTTGAAATATTTTCATTTTTTTTTTTTTACTATGAAAAGAGGATGAATTAGGAACGTTGATTTGGTTTTTAGAAAATTTAGAAAAAGCCAAAGCAAAAATTATATTTTTGACATAAATATTTCTACTGTGATTAAATCATCGAAAGGTAGCTCACAAAGGTAGCCCTTTCGTCACGACTAACTAACTGCTCGGCCGATGTTTTTGTTTCTGTTGATATTTTTTCCATTATGTAGTAGATGAGGATGTGAAGAGGACATATGTGAGGAGAGCTGGGAGAACAGTTCTGTGTGTCTGTCTGCCAACGTCCATACCACGTTGAATACACCGGTTCTCGTCCGATCACCGAAGTTAAGCAACGTCGGGCGCGGTCAGTACTTGGATGGGTGACCGCCTGGGAACACCGCGTGATGTTGGCTTTTTGTTCCTCCTACCAATATTTATGTATACATTATATCTCTTTTAAAATCTCAATTATGCACACCTCCTACAATCCCATGACAGAGTATTTGCTACTTTTCTCATTGTTTCATTCACGGCGTAGCTTAATTCTCACTTATAGTTGGCTACCGTTTCACCTCCTCCGATATTTTTGTATATTTACTTGTACGGGTATAAAAGGCTATTGAACATATCTATCCGTGTTAGAATAATTGTTAAGGCATTCTCTCAGACGGACTGCATTGAACGACGTCGGATATTTAAACGATGTGTCGAAATGGCAACTAAGTAGTTAGTACAAATATCAGTTGTGAAAAATTTCGTTAAACCATCAATTCGTGCTCATAGATTTTTCATGGCTGAGATGCGATCGTTTGCACGAGAAGGATTCTTTCATACATATCTTACATATATTACACTACCTCAATAAATAAAACACACGGTGAAGTCACACTAAACTGTCGACATTTGATAGTTTGTTGTTGCCGTTCAACATTAAGTATATGTGGGCCGATCCCTGCGGCACTGCAATGCCGGGCCGACCCGTGACGGGAGTGGAGCGAGCCCCGAACATCCCGTCGGTTTACAAAAATCAGTTTAATATACTGGTCCCGACATGCGGGAACTTTCAGATATTAAGCTGAAAAGAACAGATACTACACTTTGATCTTAGCCAAAAGGCCGAGAAGCGATGCCGCTCTAAGGAGACACGTTGGAGCCTCCTTCGGAGAGAAGAAATCTCATCACCGCGATGTAAATGTTGCAAGGGATTCGCCAGCGACATCTAGTGGAGCTTTGAACCGGAGACGCGCTACATGTAGAGTCTGTGTCACAGAACTAGCAGTGGTCGCGTTCGTTGTCTCGCTGTCTGATGGAGATATCTCATAGAATTGACGCTCGCTTGAAATATTCACTGAGCCTATTTCAGTACACGGTGTGAATTATATTCTAAAATGCTCAATTTATACTCGCAACTAACTCGTCTTCGATCTATCCTTCACAAATACTTAAGTTTAATTCTTAAGTCACATTTTTGTAAATTGATTTGAGAAAGTGGATCAAAAAAGGTGGTAGTCTCCGATGTTATAATTATTTATGTAGAAATATTTAAATATCATAATATCAAATAAGAGCTTTATCGTAGGTGTTGCCAGTGTCGAGATAATTTCATTTACCGTATTCGCTATAGTTCTGCGCTAGATGTCTCTGTATGAATACACGGCCTTTTCTGAATCGCGATGATCCTAATTTTTTCCTTCCGATGATGTCACAGGACCAACACTCCATCGTCACTCTGGTTTCCCTTCAGAACGTATAAATCTTTCGCCTTTTACTAAAGATTTCCGTGGAGGGGAACACTCAAATGAGTCTGACTCGACTTTTTGAAGTCTCACGTAGGTGAGATTAATTAACGCTGACGCTTCCAAAAATCAAAGGTCCCATTAGAGATGCACCAAATTCCGAGACAGGTCGTGTTACTGAATCTTCTCTGTCACTCGTTTCAACTCGTTCCAAGATCAGGAATGTCATTTTAACACCCTGAAACTTATCATTACGATTGTCCGGATAGTTCCAGTTATCTTTTTTAGGATCCGAAAAAGTTTCAATTGTATCGAACTAAAACAATGTCTTACTAAACATGTAGAAAACAATTATTAGTCACATACGGAATCCTCACAATCTGAAGCTTCCAAATTTAACTAAAGAGTTGATTAGTCACACTTAGCTGTTTGTTTTATATTAACACGGTCTAGTGAAAATGACAAAAACAATAACCATAGCTTTGAAAACGTAAATAAAATAAAGAGAAACAATTCGAAATAATTACGATTTTGTTTTTAAGGAACTACTTATATACGATTGGAATATATACTAATGTGATTGGAAATTGTGCATAATCATGCAAAATTTCGGGAATAAAATCATAAAAGAATAGACAGATATTTAAATCAAACATAAGTCTAACAAAAATGTATTCTTGAAAGAGAATGCATTGTGAAATATTTATGAATTTTGCTTTAAGATTATTTTCTGTGATTAGAATGCAATGAAATATTCGACAATAATTTGTCATAATAATGTCCCATGTCACGAACTTTTAGGCCGAGCCCTGAGGCACAGATTTCAAATGTTCTGTGATATTATCGTCATTCATCCAAACAATTTGAAATATTTTCATTTTTTTTTTTTTACTATGAAAAGAGGATGAATTAGGAACGTTGATTTGGTTTTTAGAAAATTTAGAAAAAGCCAAAGCAAAAATTATATTTTTGACATAAATATTTCTACTGTGATTAAATCATCGAAAGGTAGCTCACAAAGGTAGCCCTTTCGTCACGACTAACTAACTGCTCGGCCGATGTTTTTGTTTCTGTTGATATTTTTTCCATTATGTAGTAGATGAGGATGTGAAGAGGACATATGTGAGGAGAGCTGGGAGAACAGTTCTGTGTGTCTGTCTGCCAACGTCCATACCACGTTGAATACACCGGTTCTCGTCCGATCACCGAAGTTAAGCAACGTCGGGCGCGGTCAGTACTTGGATGGGTGACCGCCTGGGAACACCGCGTGATGTTGGCTTTTTGTTCCTCCTACCAATATTTATGTATACATTATATCTCTTTTAAAATCTCAATTATGCACACCTCCTACAATCCCATGACATAGTATTTGCTACTTTTCTCATTGTTTCATTCACGGCGTAGCTTAATTCTCACTTATAGTTGGCTACCGTTTCACCTCCTCCGATATTTTTGTATATTTACTTGTACGGGTATAAAAGGCTATTGAACATATCTATCCGTGTTAGAATAATTGTTAAGGCATTCTCTCAGACGGACTGCATTGAACGACGTCGGATATTTAAACGATGTGTCGAAATGGCAACTAAGTAGTTAGTACAAATATCAGTTGTGAAAAATTTCGTTAAACCATCAATTCGTGCTCATAGATTTTTCATGGCTGAGATGCGATCGTTTGCACGAGAAGGATTCTTTCATACATATCTTACATATATTACACTACCTCAATAAATAAAACACACGGTGAAGTCACACTAAACTGTCGACATTTGATAGTTTGTTGTTGCCGTTCAACATTAAGTATATGTGGGCCGATCCCTGCGGCACTGCAATGCCGGGCCGACCCGTGACGGGAGTGGAGCGAGCCCCGAACATCCCGTCGGTTTACAAAAATCAGTTTAATATACTGGTCCCGACATGCGGGAACTTTCAGATATTAAGCTGAAAAGAACAGATACTACACTTTGATCTTAGCCAAAAGGCCGAGAAGCGATGCCGCTCTAAGGAGACACGTTGGAGCCTCCTTCGGAGAGAAGAAATCTCATCACCGCGATGTAAATGTTGCAAGGGATTCGCCAGCGACATCTAGTGGAGCTTTGAACCGGAGACGCGCTACATGTAGAGTCTGTGTCACAGAACTAGCAGTGGTCGCGTTCGTTGTCTCGCTGTCTGATGGAGATATCTCATAGAATTGACGCTCGCTTGAAATATTCACTGAGCCTATTTCAGTACACGGTGTGAATTATATTCTAAAATGCTCAATTTATACTCGCAACTAACTCGTCTTCGATCTATCCTTCACAAATACTTAAGTTTAATTCTTAAGTCACATTTTTGTAAATTGATTTGAGAAAGTGGATCAAAAAAGGTGGTAGTCTCCGATGTTATAATTATTTATGTAGAAATATTTAAATATCATAATATCAAATAAGAGCTTTATCGTAGGTGTTGCCAGTGTCGAGATAATTTCATTTACCGTATTCGCTATAGTTCTGCGCTAGATGTCTCTGTATGAATACACGGCCTTTTCTGAATCGCGATGATCCTAATTTTTCCTTCCGATGATGTCACAGGACCAACACTCCATCGTCACTCTGGTTTCCCTTCAGAACGTATAAATCTTTCGCCTTTTACTAAAGATTTCCGTGGAGGGGAACACTCAAATGAGTCTGACTCGACTTTTTGAAGTCTCACGTAGGTGAGATTAATTAACGCTGACGCTTCCAAAAATCAAAGGTCCCATTAGAGATGCACCAAATTCCGAGACAGGTCGTGTTACTGAATCTTCTCTGTCACTCGTTTCAACTCGTTCCAAGATCAGGAATGTCATTTTAACACCCTGAAACTTATCATTACGATTGTCCGGATAGTTCCAGTTATCTTTTTTAGGATCCGAAAAAGTTTCAATTGTATCGAACTAAAACAATGTCTTACTAAACATGTAGAAAACAATTATTAGTCACATACGGAATCCTCACAATCTGAAGCTTCCAAATTTAACTAAAGAGTTGATTAGTCACACTTAGCTGTTTGTTTTATATTAACACGGTCTAGTGAAAATGACAAAAACAATAACCATAGCTTTGAAAACGTAAATAAAATAAAGAGAAACAATTCGAAATAATTACGATTTTGTTTTTAAGGAACTACTTATATACGATTGGAATATATACTAATGTGATTGGAAATTGTGCATAATCATGCAAAATTTCGGGAATAAAATCATAAAAGAATAGACAGATATTTAAATCAAACATAAGTCTAACAAAAATGTATTCTTGAAAGAGAATGCATTGTGAAATATTTATGAATTTTGCTTTAAGATTATTTTCTGTGATTAGAATGCAATGAAATATTCGACAATAATTTGTCATAATAATGTCCCATGTCACGAACTTTTAGGCCGAGCCCTGAGGCACAGATTTCAAATGTTCTGTGATATTATCGTCATTCATCCAAACAATTTGAAATATTTTCATTTTTTTTTTTTTACTATGAAAAGAGGATGAATTAGGAACGTTGATTTGGTTTTTAGAAAATTTAGAAAAAGCCAAAGCAAAAATTATATTTTTGACATAAATATTTCTACTGTGATTAAATCATCGAAAGGTAGCTCACAAAGGTAGCCCTTTCGTCACGACTAACTAACTGCTCGGCCGATGTTTTTGTTTCTGTTGATATTTTTTCCATTATGTAGTAGATGAGGATGTGAAGAGGACATATGTGAGGAGAGCTGGGAGAACAGTTCTGTGTGTCTGTCTGCCAACGTCCATACCACGTTGAATACACCGGTTCTCGTCCGATCACCGAAGTTAAGCAACGTCGGGCGCGGTCAGTACTTGGATGGGTGACCGCCTGGGAACACCGCGTGATGTTGGCTTTTTGTTCCTCCTACCAATATTTATGTATACATTATATCTCTTTTAAAATCTCAATTATGCACACCTCCTACAATCCCATGACATAGTATTTGCTACTTTTCTCATTGTTTCATTCACGGCGTAGCTTAATTCTCACTTATAGTTGGCTACCGTTTCACCTCCTCCGATATTTTTGTATATTTACTTGTACGGGTATAAAAGGCTATTGAACATATCTATCCGTGTTAGAATAATTGTTAAGGCATTCTCTCAGACGGACTGCATTGAACGACGTCGGATATTTAAACGATGTGTCGAAATGGCAACTAAGTAGTTAGTACAAATATCAGTTGTGAAAAATTTCGTTAAACCATCAATTCGTGCTCATAGATTTTTCATGGCTGAGATGCGATCGTTTGCACGAGAAGGATTCTTTCATACATATCTTACATATATTACACTACCTCAATAAATAAAACACACGGTGAAGTCACACTAAACTGTCGACATTTGATAGTTTGTTGTTGCCGTTCAACATTAAGTATATGTGGGCCGATCCCTGCGGCACTGCAATGCCGGGCCGACCCGTGACGGGAGTGGAGCGAGCCCCGAACATCCCGTCGGTTTACAAAAATCAGTTTAATATACTGGTCCCGACATGCGGGAACTTTCAGATATTAAGCTGAAAAGAACAGATACTACACTTTGATCTTAGCCAAAAGGCCGAGAAGCGATGCCGCTCTAAGGAGACACGTTGGAGCCTCCTTCGGAGAGAAGAAATCTCATCACCGCGATGTAAATGTTGCAAGGGATTCGCCAGCGACATCTAGTGGAGCTTTGAACCGGAGACGCGCTACATGTAGAGTCTGTGTCACAGAACTAGCAGTGGTCGCGTTCGTTGTCTCGCTGTCTGATGGAGATATCTCATAGAATTGACGCTCGCTTGAAATATTCACTGAGCCTATTTCAGTACACGGTGTGAATTATATTCTAAAATGCTCAATTTATACTCGCAACTAACTCGTCTTCGATCTATCCTTCACAAATACTTAAGTTTAATTCTTAAGTCACATTTTTGTAAATTGATTTGAGAAAGTGGATCAAAAAAGGTGGTAGTCTCCGATGTTATAATTATTTATGTAGAAATATTTAAATATCATAATATCAAATAAGAGCTTTATCGTAGGTGTTGCCAGTGTCGAGATAATTTCATTTACCGTATTCGCTATAGTTCTGCGCTAGATGTCTCTGTATGAATACACGGCCTTTTCTGAATCGCGATGATCCTAATTTTTTCCTTCCGATGATGTCACAGGACCAACACTCCATCGTCACTCTGGTTTCCCTTCAGAACGTATAAATCTTTCGCCTTTTACTAAAGATTTCCGTGGAGGGGAACACTCAAATGAGTCTGACTCGACTTTTTGAAGTCTCACGTAGGTGAGATTAATTAACGCTGACGCTTCCAAAAATCAAAGGTCCCATTAGAGATGCACCAAATTCCGAGACAGGTCGTGTTACTGAATCTTCTCTGTCACTCGTTTCAACTCGTTCCAAGATCAGGAATGTCATTTTAACACCCTGAAACTTATCATTACGATTGTCCGGATAGTTCCAGTTATCTTTTTTAGGATCCGAAAAAGTTTCAATTGTATCGAACTAAAACAATGTCTTACTAAACATGTAGAAAACAATTATTAGTCACATACGGAATCCTCACAATCTGAAGCTTCCAAATTTAACTAAAGAGTTGATTAGTCACACTTAGCTGTTTGTTTTATATTAACACGGTCTAGTGAAAATGACAAAAACAATAACCATAGCTTTGAAAACGTAAATAAAATAAAGAGAAACAATTCGAAATAATTACGATTTTGTTTTTAAGGAACTACTTATATACGATTGGAATATATACTAATGTGATTGGAAATTGTGCATAATCATGCAAAATTTCGGGAATAAAATCATAAAAGAATAGACAGATATTTAAATCAAACATAAGTCTAACAAAAATGTATTCTTGAAAGAGAATGCATTGTGAAATATTTATGAATTTTGCTTTAAGATTATTTTCTGTGATTAGAATGCAATGAAATATTCGACAATAATTTGTCATAATAATGTCCCATGTCACGAACTTTTAGGCCGAGCCCTGAGGCACAGATTTCAAATGTTCTGTGATATTATCGTCATTCATCCAAACAATTTGAAATATTTTCATTTTTTTTTTTTACTATGAAAAGAGGATGAATTAGGAACGTTGATTTGGTTTTTAGAAAATTTAGAAAAAGCCAAAGCAAAAATTATATTTTTGACATAAATATTTCTACTGTGATTAAATCATCGAAAGGTAGCTCACAAAGGTAGCCCTTTCGTCACGACTAACTAACTGCTCGGCCGATGTTTTTGTTTCTGTTGATATTTTTTCCATTATGTAGTAGATGAGGATGTGAAGAGGACATATGTGAGGAGAGCTGGGAGAACAGTTCTGTGTGTCTGTCTGCCAACGTCCATACCACGTTGAATACACCGGTTCTCGTCCGATCACCGAAGTTAAGCAACGTCGGGCGCGGTCAGTACTTGGATGGGTGACCGCCTGGGAACACCGCGTGATGTTGGCTTTTTGTTCCTCCTACCAATATTTATGTATACATTATATCTCTTTTAAAATCTCAATTATGCACACCTCCTACAATCCCATGACATAGTATTTGCTACTTTTCTCATTGTTTCATTCACGGCGTAGCTTAATTCTCACTTATAGTTGGCTACCGTTTCACCTCCTCCGATATTTTTGTATATTTACTTGTACGGGTATAAAAGGCTATTGAACATATCTATCCGTGTTAGAATAATTGTTAAGGCATTCTCTCAGACGGACTGCATTGAACGACGTCGGATATTTAAACGATGTGTCGAAATGGCAACTAAGTAGTTAGTACAAATATCAGTTGTGAAAAATTTCGTTAAACCATCAATTCGTGCTCATAGATTTTTCATGGCTGAGATGCGATCGTTTGCACGAGAAGGATTCTTTCATACATATCTTACATATATTACACTACCTCAATAAATAAAACACACGGTGAAGTCACACTAAACTGTCGACATTTGATAGTTTGTTGTTGCCGTTCAACATTAAGTATATGTGGGCCGATCCCTGCGGCACTGCAATGCCGGGCCGACCCGTGACGGGAGTGGAGCGAGCCCCGAACATCCCGTCGGTTTACAAAAATCAGTTTAATATACTGGTCCCGACATGCGGGAACTTTCAGATATTAAGCTGAAAAGAACAGATACTACACTTTGATCTTAGCCAAAAGGCCGAGAAGCGATGCCGCTCTAAGGAGACACGTTGGAGCCTCCTTCGGAGAGAAGAAATCTCATCACCGCGATGTAAATGTTGCAAGGGATTCGCCAGCGACATCTAGTGGAGCTTTGAACCGGAGACGCGCTACATGTAGAGTCTGTGTCACAGAACTAGCAGTGGTCGCGTTCGTTGTCTCGCTGTCTGATGGAGATATCTCATAGAATTGACGCTCGCTTGAAATATTCACTGAGCCTATTTCAGTACACGGTGTGAATTATATTCTAAAATGCTCAATTTATACTCGCAACTAACTCGTCTTCGATCTATCCTTCACAAATACTTAAGTTTAATTCTTAAGTCACATTTTTGTAAATTGATTTGAGAAAGTGGATCAAAAAAGGTGGTAGTCTCCGATGTTATAATTATTTATGTAGAAATATTTAAATATCATAATATCAAATAAGAGCTTTATCGTAGGTGTTGCCAGTGTCGAGATAATTTCATTTACCGTATTCGCTATAGTTCTGCGCTAGATGTCTCTGTATGAATACACGGCCTTTTCTGAATCGCGATGATCCTAATTTTTTCCTTCCGATGATGTCACAGGACCAACACTCCATCGTCACTCTGGTTTCCCTTCAGAACGTATAAATCTTTCGCCTTTTACTAAAGATTTCCGTGGAGGGGAACACTCAAATGAGTCTGACTCGACTTTTTGAAGTCTCACGTAGGTGAGATTAATTAACGCTGACGCTTCCAAAAATCAAAGGTCCCATTAGAGATGCACCAAATTCCGAGACAGGTCGTGTTACTGAATCTTCTCTGTCACTCGTTTCAACTCGTTCCAAGATCAGGAATGTCATTTTAACACCCTGAAACTTATCATTACGATTGTCCGGATAGTTCCAGTTATCTTTTTTAGGATCCGAAAAAGTTTCAATTGTATCGAACTAAAACAATGTCTTACTAAACATGTAGAAAACAATTATTAGTCACATACGGAATCCTCACAATCTGAAGCTTCCAAATTTAACTAAAGAGTTGATTAGTCACACTTAGCTGTTTGTTTTATATTAACACGGTCTAGTGAAAATGACAAAAACAATAACCATAGCTTTGAAAACGTAAATAAAATAAAGAGAAACAATTCGAAATAATTACGATTTTGTTTTTAAGGAACTACTTATATACGATTGGAATATATACTAATGTGATTGGAAATTGTGCATAATCATGCAAAATTTCGGGAATAAAATCATAAAAGAATAGACAGATATTTAAATCAAACATAAGTCTAACAAAAATGTATTCTTGAAAGAGAATGCATTGTGAAATATTTATGAATTTTGCTTTAAGATTATTTTCTGTGATTAGAATGCAATGAAATATTCGACAATAATTTGTCATAATAATGTCCCATGTCACGAACTTTTAGGCCGAGCCCTGAGGCACAGATTTCAAATGTTCTGTGATATTATCGTCATTCATCCAAACAATTTGAAATATTTTCATTTTTTTTTTTTTACTATGAAAAGAGGATGAATTAGGAACGTTGATTTGGTTTTTAGAAAATTTAGAAAAAGCCAAAGCAAAAATTATATTTTTGACATAAATATTTCTACTGTGATTAAATCATCGAAAGGTAGCTCACAAAGGTAGCCCTTTCGTCACGACTAACTAACTGCTCGGCAAATTTTTTTGTTTCTGTTGATATTTTTTCCATTATGTAGTAGATGAGGATGTGAAGAGGACATATGTGAGGAGAGCTGGGAGAACAGTTCTGTGTGTCTGTCTGCCAACGTCCATACCACGTTGAATACACCGGTTCTCGTCCGATCACCGAAGTTAAGCAACGTCGGGCGCGGTCAGTACTTGGATGGGTGACCGCCTGGGAACACCGCGTGATGTTGGCTTTTTGTTCCTCCTACCAATATTTATGTATACATTATATCTCTTTTAAAATCTCAATTATGCACACCTCCTACAATCCCATGACATAGTATTTGCTACTTTTCTCATTGTTTCATTCACGGCGTAGCTTAATTCTCACTTATAGTTGGCTACCGTTTCACCTCCTCCGATATTTTTGTATATTTACTTGTACGGGTATAAAAGGCTATTGAACATATCTATCCGTGTTAGAATAATTGTTAAGGCATTCTCTCAGACGGACTGCATTGAACGACGTCGGATATTTAAACGATGTGTCGAAATGGCAACTAAGTAGTTAGTACAAATATCAGTTGTGAAAAATTTCGTTAAACCATCAATTCGTGCTCATAGATTTTTCATGGCTGAGATGCGATCGTTTGCACGAGAAGGATTCTTTCATACATATCTTACATATATTACACTACCTCAATAAATAAAACACACGGTGAAGTCACACTAAACTGTCGACATTTGATAGTTTGTTGTTGCCGTTCAACATTAAGTATATGTGGGCCGATCCCTGCGGCACTGCAATGCCGGGCCGACCCGTGACGGGAGTGGAGCGAGCCCCGAACATCCCGTCGGTTTACAAAAATCAGTTTAATATACTGGTCCCGACATGCGGGAACTTTCAGATATTAAGCTGAAAAGAACAGATACTACACTTTGATCTTAGCCAAAAGGCCGAGAAGCGATGCCGCTCTAAGGAGACACGTTGGAGCCTCCTTCGGAGAGAAGAAATCTCATCACCGCGATGTAAATGTTGCAAGGGATTCGCCAGCGACATCTAGTGGAGCTTTGAACCGGAGACGCGCTACATGTAGAGTCTGTGTCACAGAACTAGCAGTGGTCGCGTTCGTTGTCTCGCTGTCTGATGGAGATATCTCATAGAATTGACGCTCGCTTGAAATATTCACTGAGCCTATTTCAGTACACGGTGTGAATTATATTCTAAAATGCTCAATTTATACTCGCAACTAACTCGTCTTCGATCTATCCTTCACAAATACTTAAGTTTAATTCTTAAGTCACATTTTTGTAAATTGATTTGAGAAAGTGGATCAAAAAAGGTGGTAGTCTCCGATGTTATAATTATTTATGTAGAAATATTTAAATATCATAATATCAAATAAGAGCTTTATCGTAGGTGTTGCCAGTGTCGAGATAATTTCATTTACCGTATTCGCTATAGTTCTGCGCTAGATGTCTCTGTATGAATACACGGCCTTTTCTGAATCGCGATGATCCTAATTTTTTCCTTCCGATGATGTCACAGGACCAACACTCCATCGTCACTCTGGTTTCCCTTCAGAACGTAAAAATCTTTCGCCTTTTACTAAAGATTTCCGTGGAGGGGAACACTCAAATGAGTCTGACTCAACTTTTTGAAGTCTCACGTAGGTGAGATTAATTAACGCTGACGCTTCCAAAAATCAAAGGTCCCATTAGAGATGCACCAAATTCCGAGACAGGTCGTGTTACTGTATCTTCTCTGTCACTCGTTTCAACTCGTTCCAAGATCAGGAATGTCATTTTAACACCCTGAAACTTATCATTACGATTGTCCGGATAGTTCCAGTTATCTTTTTTAGGATCCGAAAAAGTTTCAATTGTATCGAACTAAAACAATGTCTTACTAAACATGTAGAAAACAATTATTAGTCACATACGGAATCCTCACAATCTGAAGCTTCCAAATTTAACTAAAGAGTTGATTAGTCACACTTAGCTGTTTGTTTTATATTAACACGGTCTAGTGAAAATGACAAAAACAATAACCATAGCTTTGAAAACGTAAATAAAATAAAGAGAAACAATTCGAAATAATTACGATTTTGTTTTTAAGGAACTACTTATATACGATTGGAATATATACTAATGTGATTGGAAATTGTGCATAATCATGCAAAATTTCGGGAATAAAATCATAAAAGAATAGACAGATATTTAAATCAAACATAAGTCTAACAAAAATGTATTCTTGAAAGAGAATGCATTGTGAAATATTTATGAATTTTGCTTTAAGATTATTTTCTGTGATTAGAATGCAATGAAATATTCGACAATAATTGTCATAATAATGTCCCATGTCACGAACTTTTAGGCCGAGCCCTGAGGCACAGATTTCAAATGTTCTGTGATATTATCGTCATTCATCCAAACAATTTGAAATATTTTCATTTTTTTTTTTTTACTATGAAAAGGATGAATTAGGAACGTTGATTTGGTTTTTAGAAAATTTAGAAAAAGCCAAAGCAAAAATTATTTTTTGACATAAATATTTCTACTGTGATTAAATCATCGAAAGGTAGCTCACAAAGGTAGCCCTTTCGTCACGACTAACTAACTGCTCGGCCGATGTTTTTGTTTCTGTTGATATTTTTTCCATTATGTAGTAGATGAGGATGTGAAGAGGACATATGTGAGGAGAGCTGGAGAACAGTTCTGTGTGTCTGTCTGCCAACGTCCATACCACGTTGAATACACCGGTTCTCGTCCGATCACCGAAGTTAAGCAACGTCGGGCGCGGTCAGTACTTGGATGGGTGACCGCCTGGGAACACCGCGTGATGTTGGCTTTTTGTTCCTCCTACCAATATTTATGTATACATTATATCTCTTTTAAAATCTCAATTATGCACACCTCCTACAATCCCATGACATAGTATTTGCTACTTTTCTCATTGTTTCATTCACGGCGTAGCTTAATTCTCACTTATAGTTGGCTACCGTTTCACCTCCTCCGATATTTTTGTATATTTACTTGTACGGGTATAAAAGGCTATTGAACATTTCTATCCGTGTTAGAATAATTGTTAAGGCATTCTCTCAGACGGACTGCATTGAACGACGTCGGATATTTAAACGATGTGTCGAAATGGCAACTAAGTAGTTAGTACAAATATCAGTTGTGAAAAATTTCGTTAAACCATCAATTCGTGCTCATAGATTTTTCATGGCTGAGATGCGATCGTTTGCACGAGAAGGATTCTTTCATATCTTACATATATTACACTACCTTAATAAATAAAACACACGGTGAAGTCACACTAAACTGTCGACATTTGATAGTTTGTTGTTGCCGTTCAACATTAAGTATATGTGGGCCGATCCCTGCGGCACTGCAATGCCAATGCATTCTCTTTCAAGAATACATTTTTGTTAGACTTATGTTTGATTTAAATATCTGTCTATTCTTTTATGATTTTATTCCCGAAATTTTGCATGATTATGCACAATTTCCAATCACATTAGTATATATTCCAATCGTATATAAGTAGTTCCTTAAAAACAAAATCGTAATTATTTCGAATTGTTTCTCTTTATTTTATTTACGTTTTCAAAGCTATGGTTATTGTTTTTGTCATTTTCACTAGACCGTGTTAATATAAAACAAACAGCTAAGTGTGACTAATCAACTCTTTAGTTAAATTTGGAAGCTTCAGATTGTGAGGATTCCGTATGTGACTAATAATTGTTTTCTACATGTTTAGTAAGACATTGTTTTAGTTCGATACAATTGAAACTTTTTCGGATCCTAAAAAAGATAACTGGAACTATCCGGACAATCGTAATGATAAGTTTCAGGGTGTTAAAATGACATTCCTGATCTTGGAACGAGTTGAAACGAGTGACAGAGAAGATTCAGTAACACGACCTGTCTCGGAATTTGGTGCATCTCTAATGGGACCTTTGATTTTTGGAAGCGTCAGCGTTAATTAATCTCACCTACGTGAGACTTCAAAAAGTCGAGTCAGACTCATTTGAGTGTTCCCCTCCACGGAAATCTTTAGTAAAAGGCGAAAGATTTATACGTTCTGAAGGGAAACCAGAGTGACGATGGAGTGTTGGTCCTGTGACATCATCGGAAGGAAAAAATTAGGATCATCGCGATTCAGAAAAGGCCGTGTATTCATACAGAGACATCTAGCGCAGAACTATAGCGAATACGGTAAATGAAATTATCTCGACACTGGCAACACCTACGATAAAGCTCTTATTTGATATTATGATATTTAAATATTTCTACATAAATAATTATAACATCGGAGACTACCACCTTTTTTGATCCACTTTCTCAAATCAATTTACAAAAATGTGACTTAAGAATTAAACTTAAGTATTTGTGAAGGATAGATCGAAGACGAGTTAGTTGCGAGTATAAATTGAGCATTTTAGAATATAATTCACACCGTGTACTGAAATAGGCTCAGTGAATATTTCAAGCGAGCGTCAATTCTATGAGATATCTCCATCAGACAGCGAGACAACGAACGCGACCACTGCTAGTTCTGTGACACAGACTCTACATGTAGCGCGTCTCCGGTTCAAAGCTCCACTAGATGTCGCTGGCGAATCCCTTGCAACATTTACATCGCGGTGATGAGATTTCTTCTCTCCGAAGGAGGCTCCAACGTGTCTCCTTAGAGCGGCATCGCTTCTCGGCCTTTTGGCTAAGATCAAAGTGTAGTATCTGTTCTTTTCAGCTTAATATCTGAAAGTTCCCGCATGTCGGGACCAGTATATTAAACTGATTTTTGTAAACCGACGGGATGTTCGGGGCTCGCTCCACTCCCGTCACGGGTCGGCCCGGCATTGCAGTGCCGCAGGGATCGGCCCACATATACTTAATGTTGAACGGCAACAACAAACTATCAAATGTCGACAGTTTAGTGTGACTTCACCGTGTGTTTTATTTATTGAGGTAGTGTAATATATGTAAGATATGTATGAAAGAATCCTTCTCGTGCAAACGATCGCATCTCAGCCATGAAAAATCTATGAGCACGAATTGATGGTTTAACGAAATTTTTCACAACTGATATTTGTACTAACTACTTAGTTGCCATTTCGACACATCGTTTAAATATCCGACGTCGTTCAATGCAGTCCGTCTGAGAGAATGCCTTAACAATTATTCTAACACGGATAGATATGTTCAATAGCCTTTTATACCCGTACAAGTAAATATACAAAAATATCGGAGGAGGTGAAACGGTAGCCAACTATAAGTGAGAATTAAGCTACGCCGTGAATGAAACAATGAGAAAAGTAGCAAATACTATGTCATGGGATTGTAGGAGGTGTGCATAATTGAGATTTTAAAAGAGATATAATGTATACATAAATATTGGTAGGAGGAACAAAAAGCCAACATCACGCGGTGTTCCCAGGCGGTCACCCATCCAAGTACTGACCGCGCCCGACGTTGCTTAACTTCGGTGATCGGACGAGAACCGGTGTATTCAACGTGGTATGGACGTTGGCAGACAGACACACAGAACTGTTCTCCCAGCTCTCCTCACATATGTCCTCTTCACATCCTCATCTACTACATAATGGAAAAAATATCAACAGAAACAAAAACATCGGCCGAGCAGTTAGTTAGTCGTGACGAAAGGGCTACCTTTGTGAGCTACCTTTCGATGATTTAATCACAGTAGAAATATTTATGTCAAAAATATAATTTTTGCTTTGGCTTTTTCTAAATTTTCTAAAAACCAAATCAACGTTCCTAATTCATCCTCTTTTCATAGTAAAAAAAAAAAAATGAAAATATTTCAAATTGTTTGGATGAATGACGATAATATCACAGAACATTTGAAATCTGTGCCTCAGGGCTCGGCCTAAAAGTTCGTGACATGGGACATTATTATGACAAATTATTGTCGAATATTTCATTGCATTCTAATCACAGAAAATAATCTTAAAGCAAAATTCATAAATATTTCACAATGCATTCTCTTTCAAGAATACATTTTTGTTAGACTTATGTTTGATTTAAATATCTGTCTATTCTTTTATGATTTTATTCCCGAAATTTTGCATGATTATGCACAATTTCCAATCACATTAGTATATATTCCAATCGTATATAAGTAGTTCCTTAAAAACAAAATCGTAATTATTTCGAATTGTTTCTCTTTATTTTATTTACGTTTTCAAAGCTATGGTTATTGTTTTTGTCATTTTCACTAGACCGTGTTAATATAAAACAAACAGCTAAGTGTGACTAATCAACTCTTTAGTTAAATTTGGAAGCTTCAGATTGTGAGGATTCCGTATGTGACTAATAATTGTTTTCTACATGTTTAGTAAGACATTGTTTTAGTTCGATACAATTGAAACTTTTTCGGATCCTAAAAAAGATAACTGGAACTATCCGGACAATCGTAATGATAAGTTTCAGGGTGTTAAAATGACATTCCTGATCTTGGAACGAGTTGAAACGAGTGACAGAGAAGATTCAGTAACACGACCTGTCTCGGAATTTGGTGCATCTCTAATGGGACCTTTGATTTTTGGAAGCGTCAGCGTTAATTAATCTCACCTACGTGAGACTTCAAAAAGTCGAGTCAGACTCATTTGAGTGTTCCCCTCCACGGAAATCTTTAGTAAAAGGCGAAAGATTTATACGTTCTGAAGGGAAACCAGAGTGACGATGGAGTGTTGGTCCTGTGACATCATCGGAAGGAAAAAATTAGGATCATCGCGATTCAGAAAAGGCCGTGTATTCATACAGAGACATCTAGCGCAGAACTATAGCGAATACGGTAAATGAAATTATCTCGACACTGGCAACACCTACGATAAAGCTCTTATTTGATATTATGATATTTAAATATTTCTACATAAATAATTATAACATCGGAGACTACCACCTTTTTTGATCCACTTTCTCAAATCAATTTACAAAAATGTGACTTAAGAATTAAACTTAAGTATTTGTGAAGGATAGATCGAAGACGAGTTAGTTGCGAGTATAAATTGAGCATTTTAGAATATAATTCACACCGTGTACTGAAATAGGCTCAGTGAATATTTCAAGCGAGCGTCAATTCTATGAGATATCTCCATCAGACAGCGAGACAACGAACGC
Source organism: Danaus plexippus (assembly GCF_018135715.1). Classification (NCBI taxonomy): domain Eukaryota; kingdom Metazoa; phylum Arthropoda; class Insecta; order Lepidoptera; family Nymphalidae; genus Danaus; species Danaus plexippus. Next base: position 1,455,103 of record NC_083541.1, read on the forward strand.
GACCAGTGCTAGTTCTGTGACACAGACTCTACATGTAGCGCGTCTCCGGTTCAAAGCTCCACTAGATGTCGCTGGCGAATCCCTTGCAACATTTACATCGCGGTGATGAGATTTCTTCTCTCCGAAGGAGGCTCCAACGTGTCTCCTTAGAGCGGCATCGCTTCTCGGCCTTTTGGCTAAGATCAAAGTGTAGTATCTGTTCTTTTCAGCTTAATATCTGAAAGTTCCCGCATGTCGGGACCAGTATATTAAACTGATTTTTGTAAACCGACGGGATGTTCGGGGCTCGCTCCACTCCCGTCACGGGTCGGCCCGGCATTGCAGTGCCGCAGGGATCGGCCCACATATACTTAATGTTGAACGGCAACAACAAACTATCAAATGTCGACAGTTTAGTGTGACTTCACCGTGTGTTTTATTTATTAAGGTAGTGTAATATATGTAAGATATGAAAGAATCCTTCTCGTGCAAACGATCGCATCTCAGCCATGAAAAATCTATGAGCACGAATTGATGGTTTAACGAAATTTTTCACAACTGATATTTGTACTAACTACTTAGTTGCCATTTCGACACATCGTTTAAATATCCGACGTCGTTCAATGCAGTCCGTCTGAGAGAATGCCTTAACAATTATTCTAACACGGATAGATATGTTCAATAGCCTTTTATACCCGTACAAGTAAATATACAAAAATATCGGAGGAGGTGAAACGGTAGCCAACTATAAGTGAGAATTAAGCTACGCCGTGAATGAAACAATGAGAAAAGTAGCAAATACTATGTCATGGGATTGTAGGAGGTGTGCATAATTGAGATTTTAAAAGAGATATAATGTATACATAAATATTGGTAGGAGGAACAAAAAGCCAACATCACGCGGTGTTCCCAGGCGGTCACCCATCCAAGTACTGACCGCGCCCGACGTTGCTTAACTTCGGTGATCGGACGAGAACCGGTGTATTCAACGTGGTATGGACGTTGGCAGACAGACACACAGAACTGTTCTCCCAGCTCTCCTCACATATGTCCTCTTCACATCCTCATCTACTACATAATGGAAAAAATATCAACAGAAACAAAAACATCGGCCGAGCAGTTAGTTAGTCGTGACGAAAGGGCTACCTTTGTGAGCTACCTTTCGATGATTTAATCACAGTAGAAATATTTATGTCAAAAATATAATTTTTGCTTTGGCTTTTTCTAAATTTTCTAAAAACCAAATCAACGTTCCTAATTCATCCTCTTTTCATAGTAAAAAAAAAAAAATGAAAATATTTCAAATTGTTTGGATGAATGACGATAATATCACAGAACATTTGAAATCTGTGCCTCAGGGCTCGGCCTAAAAGTTCGTGACATGGGACATTATTATGACAAATTATTGTCGAATATTTCATTGCATTCTAATCACAGAAAATAATCTTAAAGCAAAATTCATAAATATTTCACAATGCATTCTCTTTCAAGAATACATTTTTGTTAGACTTATGTTTGATTTAAATATCTGTCTATTCTTTTATGATTTTATTCCCGAAATTTTGCATGATTATGCACAATTTCCAATCACATTAGTATATATTCCAATCGTATATAAGTAGTTCCTTAAAAACAAAATCGTAATTATTTCGAATTGTTTCTCTTTATTTTATTTACGTTTTCAAAGCTATGGTTATTGTTTTTGTCATTTTCACTAGACCGTGTTAATATAAAACAAACAGCTAAGTGTGACTAATCAACTCTTTAGTTAAATTTGGAAGCTTCAGATTGTGAGGATTCCGTATGTGACTAATAATTGTTTTCTACATGTTTAGTAAGACATTGTTTTAGTTCGATACAATTGAAACTTTTTCGGATCCTAAAAAAGATAACTGGAACTATCCGGACAATCGTAATGATAAGTTTCAGGGTGTTAAAATGACATTCCTGATCTTGGAACGAGTTGAAACGAGTGACAGAGAAGATTCAGTAACACGACCTGTCTCGGAATTTGGTGCATCTCTAATGGGACCTTTGATTTTTGGAAGCGTCAGCGTTAATTAATCTCACCTACGTGAGACTTCAAAAAGTCGAGTCAGACTCATTTGAGTGTTCCCCTCCACGGAAATCTTTAGTAAAAGGCGAAAGATTTATACGTTCTGAAGGGAAACCAGAGTGACGATGGAGTGTTGGTCCTGTGACATCATCGGAAGGAAAAAATTAGGATCATCGCGATTCAGAAAAGGCCGTGTATTCATACAGAGACATCTAGCGCAGAACTATAGCGAATACGGTAAATGAAATTATCTCGACACTGGCAACACCTACGATAAAGCTCTTATTTGATATTATGATATTTAAATATTTCTACATAAATAATTATAACATCGGAGACTACCACCTTTTTTGATCCACTTTCTCAAATCAATTTACAAAAATGTGACTTAAGAATTAAACTTAAGTATTTGTGAAGGATAGATCGAAGACGAGTTAGTTGCGAGTATAAATTGAGCATTTTAGAATATAATTCACACCGTGTACTGAAATAGGCTCAGTGAATATTTCAAGCGAGCGTCAATTCTATGAGATATCTCCATCAGACAGCGAGACAACGAACGCGACCAGTGCTAGTTCTGTGACACAGACTCTACATGTAGCGCGTCTCCGGTTCAAAGCTCCACTAGATGTCGCTGGCGAATCCCTTGCAACATTTACATCGCGGTGATGAGATTTCTTCTCTCCGAAGGAGGCTCCAACGTGTCTCCTTAGAGCGGCATCGCTTCTCGGCCTTTTGGCTAAGATCAAAGTGTAGTATCTGTTCTTTTCAGCTTAATATCTGAAAGTTCCCGCATGTCGGGACCAGTATATTAAACTGATTTTTGTAAACCGACGGGATGTTCGGGGCTCGCTCCACTCCCGTCACGGGTCGGCCCGGCATTGCAGTGCCGCAGGGATCGGCCCACATATACTTAATGTTGAACGGCAACAACAAACTATCAAATGTCGACAGTTTAGTGTGACTTCACCGTGTGTTTTATTTATTAAGGTAGTGTAATATATGTAAGATATGAAAGAATCCTTCTCGTGCAAACGATCGCATCTCAGCCATGAAAAATCTATGAGCACGAATTGATGGTTTAACGAAATTTTTCACAACTGATATTTGTACTAACTACTTAGTTGCCATTTCGACACATCGTTTAAATATCCGACGTCGTTCAATGCAGTCCGTCTGAGAGAATGCCTTAACAATTATTCTAACACGGATAGATATGTTCAATAGCCTTTTATACCCGTACAAGTAAATATACAAAAATATCGGAGGAGGTGAAACGGTAGCCAACTATAAGTGAGAATTAAGCTACGCCGTGAATGAAACAATGAGAAAAGTAGCAAATACTATGTCATGGGATTGTAGGAGGTGTGCATAATTGAGATTTTAAAAGAGATATAATGTATACATAAATATTGGTAGGAGGAACAAAAAGCCAACATCACGCGGTGTTCCCAGGCGGTCACCCATCCAAGTACTGACCGCGCCCGACGTTGCTTAACTTCGGTGATCGGACGAGAACCGGTGTATTCAACGTGGTATGGACGTTGGCAGACAGACACACAGAACTGTTCTCCCAGCTCTCCTCACATATGTCCTCTTCACATCCTCATCTACTACATAATGGAAAAAATATCAACAGAAACAAAAACATCGGCCGAGCAGTTAGTTAGTCGTGACGAAAGGGCTACCTTTGTGAGCTACCTTTCGATGATTTAATCACAGTAGAAATATTTATGTCAAAAATATAATTTTTGCTTTGGCTTTTTCTAAATTTTCTAAAAACCAAATCAACGTTCCTAATTCATCCTCTTTTCATAGTAAAAAAAAAAAAATGAAAATATTTCAAATTGTTTGGATGAATGACGATAATATCACAGAACATTTGAAATCTGTGCCTCAGGGCTCGGCCTAAAAGTTCGTGACATGGGACATTATTATGACAAATTATTGTCGAATATTTCATTGCATTCTAATCACAGAAAATAATCTTAAAGCAAAATTCATAAATATTTCACAATGCATTCTCTTTCAAGAATACATTTTTGTTAGACTTATGTTTGATTTAAATATCTGTCTATTCTTTTATGATTTTATTCCCGAAATTTTGCATGATTATGCACAATTTCCAATCACATTAGTATATATTCCAATCGTATATAAGTAGTTCCTTAAAAACAAAATCGTAATTATTTCGAATTGTTTCTCTTTATTTTATTTACGTTTTCAAAGCTATGGTTATTGTTTTTGTCATTTTCACTAGACCGTGTTAATATAAAACAAACAGCTAAGTGTGACTAATCAACTCTTTAGTTAAATTTGGAAGCTTCAGATTGTGAGGATTCCGTATGTGACTAATAATTGTTTTCTACATGTTTAGTAAGACATTGTTTTAGTTCGATACAATTGAAACTTTTTCGGATCCTAAAAAAGATAACTGGAACTATCCGGACAATCGTAATGATAAGTTTCAGGGTGTTAAAATGACATTCCTGATCTTGGAACGAGTTGAAACGAGTGACAGAGAAGATTCAGTAACACGACCTGTCTCGGAATTTGGTGCATCTCTAATGGGACCTTTGATTTTTGGAAGCGTCAGCGTTAATTAATCTCACCTACGTGAGACTTCAAAAAGTCGAGTCAGACTCATTTGAGTGTTCCCCTCCACGGAAATCTTTAGTAAAAGGCGAAAGATTTATACGTTCTGAAGGGAAACCAGAGTGACGATGGAGTGTTGGTCCTGTGACATCATCGGAAGGAAAAAATTAGGATCATCGCGATTCAGAAAAGGCCGTGTATTCATACAGAGACATCTAGCGCAGAACTATAGCGAATACGGTAAATGAAATTATCTCGACACTGGCAACACCTACGATAAAGCTCTTATTTGATATTATGATATTTAAATATTTCTACATAAATAATTATAACATCGGAGACTACCACCTTTTTTGATCCACTTTCTCAAATCAATTTACAAAAATGTGACTTAAGAATTAAACTTAAGTATTTGTGAAGGATAGATCGAAGACGAGTTAGTTGCGAGTATAAATTGAGCATTTTAGAATATAATTCACACCGTGTACTGAAATAGGCTCAGTGAATATTTCAAGCGAGCGTCAATTCTATGAGATATCTCCATCAGACAGCGAGACAACGAACGCGACCAGTGCTAGTTCTGTGACACAGACTCTACATGTAGCGCGTCTCCGGTTCAAAGCTCCACTAGATGTCGCTGGCGAATCCCTTGCAACATTTACATCGCGGTGATGAGATTTCTTCTCTCCGAAGGAGGCTCCAACGTGTCTCCTTAGAGCGGCATCGCTTCTCGGCCTTTTGGCTAAGATCAAAGTGTAGTATCTGTTCTTTTCAGCTTAATATCTGAAAGTTCCCGCATGTCGGGACCAGTATATTAAACTGATTTTTGTAAACCGACGGGATGTTCGGGGCTCGCTCCACTCCCGTCACGGGTCGGCCCGGCATTGCAGTGCCGCAGGGATCGGCCCACATATACTTAATGTTGAACGGCAACAACAAACTATCAAATGTCGACAGTTTAGTGTGACTTCACCGTGTGTTTTATTTATTAAGGTAGTGTAATATATGTAAGATATGAAAGAATCCTTCTCGTGCAAACGATCGCATCTCAGCCATGAAAAATCTATGAGCACGAATTGATGGTTTAACGAAATTTTTCACAACTGATATTTGTACTAACTACTTAGTTGCCATTTCGACACATCGTTTAAATATCCGACGTCGTTCAATGCAGTCCGTCTGAGAGAATGCCTTAACAATTATTCTAACACGGATAGATATGTTCAATAGCCTTTTATACCCGTACAAGTAAATATACAAAAATATCGGAGGAGGTGAAACGGTAGCCAACTATAAGTGAGAATTAAGCTACGCCGTGAATGAAACAATGAGAAAAGTAGCAAATACTATGTCATGGGATTGTAGGAGGTGTGCATAATTGAGATTTTAAAAGAGATATAATGTATACATAAATATTGGTAGGAGGAACAAAAAGCCAACATCACGCGGTGTTCCCAGGCGGTCACCCATCCAAGTACTGACCGCGCCCGACGTTGCTTAACTTCGGTGATCGGACGAGAACCGGTGTATTCAACGTGGTATGGACGTTGGCAGACAGACACACAGAACTGTTCTCCCAGCTCTCCTCACATATGTCCTCTTCACATCCTCATCTACTACATAATGGAAAAAATATCAACAGAAACAAAAACATCGGCCGAGCAGTTAGTTAGTCGTGACGAAAGGGCTACCTTTGTGAGCTACCTTTCGATGATTTAATCACAGTAGAAATATTTATGTCAAAAATATAATTTTTGCTTTGGCTTTTTCTAAATTTTCTAAAAACCAAATCAACGTTCCTAATTCATCCTCTTTTCATAGTAAAAAAAAAAAAATGAAAATATTTCAAATTGTTTGGATGAATGACGATAATATCACAGAACATTTGAAATCTGTGCCTCAGGGCTCGGCCTAAAAGTTCGTGACATGGGACATTATTATGACAAATTATTGTCGAATATTTCATTGCATTCTAATCACAGAAAATAATCTTAAAGCAAAATTCATAAATATTTCACAATGCATTCTCTTTCAAGAATACATTTTTGTTAGACTTATGTTTGATTTAAATATCTGTCTATTCTTTTATGATTTTATTCCCGAAATTTTGCATGATTATGCACAATTTCCAATCACATTAGTATATATTCCAATCGTATATAAGTAGTTCCTTAAAAACAAAATCGTAATTATTTCGAATTGTTTCTCTTTATTTTATTTACGTTTTCAAAGCTATGGTTATTGTTTTTGTCATTTTCACTAGACCGTGTTAATATAAAACAAACAGCTAAGTGTGACTAATCAACTCTTTAGTTAAATTTGGAAGCTTCAGATTGTGAGGATTCCGTATGTGACTAATAATTGTTTTCTACATGTTTAGTAAGACATTGTTTTAGTTCGATACAATTGAAACTTTTTCGGATCCTAAAAAAGATAACTGGAACTATCCGGACAATCGTAATGATAAGTTTCAGGGTGTTAAAATGACATTCCTGATCTTGGAACGAGTTGAAACGAGTGACAGAGAAGATTCAGTAACACGACCTGTCTCGGAATTTGGTGCATCTCTAATGGGACCTTTGATTTTTGGAAGCGTCAGCGTTAATTAATCTCACCTACGTGAGACTTCAAAAAGTCGAGTCAGACTCATTTGAGTGTTCCCCTCCACGGAAATCTTTAGTAAAAGGCGAAAGATTTATACGTTCTGAAGGGAAACCAGAGTGACGATGGAGTGTTGGTCCTGTGACATCATCGGAAGGAAAAAATTAGGATCATCGCGATTCAGAAAAGGCCGTGTATTCATACAGAGACATCTAGCGCAGAACTATAGCGAATACGGTAAATGAAATTATCTCGACACTGGCAACACCTACGATAAAGCTCTTATTTGATATTATGATATTTAAATATTTCTACATAAATAATTATAACATCGGAGACTACCACCTTTTTTGATCCACTTTCTCAAATCAATTTACAAAAATGTGACTTAAGAATTAAACTTAAGTATTTGTGAAGGATAGATCGAAGACGAGTTAGTTGCGAGTATAAATTGAGCATTTTAGAATATAATTCACACCGTGTACTGAAATAGGCTCAGTGAATATTTCAAGCGAGCGTCAATTCTATGAGATATCTCCATCAGACAGCGAGACAACGAACGCGACCAGTGCTAGTTCTGTGACACAGACTCTACATGTAGCGCGTCTCCGGTTCAAAGCTCCACTAGATGTCGCTGGCGAATCCCTTGCAACATTTACATCGCGGTGATGAGATTTCTTCTCTCCGAAGGAGGCTCCAACGTGTCTCCTTAGAGCGGCATCGCTTCTCGGCCTTTTGGCTAAGATCAAAGTGTAGTATCTGTTCTTTTCAGCTTAATATCTGAAAGTTCCCGCATGTCGGGACCAGTATATTAAACTGATTTTTGTAAACCGACGGGATGTTCGGGGCTCGCTCCACTCCCGTCACGGGTCGGCCCGGCATTGCAGTGCCGCAGGGATCGGCCCACATATACTTAATGTTGAACGGCAACAACAAACTATCAAATGTCGACAGTTTAGTGTGACTTCACCGTGTGTTTTATTTATTAAGGTAGTGTAATATATGTAAGATATGAAAGAATCCTTCTCGTGCAAACGATCGCATCTCAGCCATGAAAAATCTATGAGCACGAATTGATGGTTTAACGAAATTTTTCACAACTGATATTTGTACTAACTACTTAGTTGCCATTTCGACACATCGTTTAAATATCCGACGTCGTTCAATGCAGTCCGTCTGAGAGAATGCCTTAACAATTATTCTAACACGGATAGATATGTTCAATAGCCTTTTATACCCGTACAAGTAAATATACAAAAATATCGGAGGAGGTGAAACGGTAGCCAACTATAAGTGAGAATTAAGCTACGCCGTGAATGAAACAATGAGAAAAGTAGCAAATACTATGTCATGGGATTGTAGGAGGTGTGCATAATTGAGATTTTAAAAGAGATATAATGTATACATAAATATTGGTAGGAGGAACAAAAAGCCAACATCACGCGGTGTTCCCAGGCGGTCACCCATCCAAGTACTGACCGCGCCCGACGTTGCTTAACTTCGGTGATCGGACGAGAACCGGTGTATTCAACGTGGTATGGACGTTGGCAGACAGACACACAGAACTGTTCTCCCAGCTCTCCTCACATATGTCCTCTTCACATCCTCATCTACTACATAATGGAAAAAATATCAACAGAAACAAAAACATCGGCCGAGCAGTTAGTTAGTCGTGACGAAAGGGCTACCTTTGTGAGCTACCTTTCGATGATTTAATCACAGTAGAAATATTTATGTCAAAAATATAATTTTTGCTTTGGCTTTTTCTAAATTTTCTAAAAACCAAATCAACGTTCCTAATTCATCCTCTTTTCATAGTAAAAAAAAAAAAATGAAAATATTTCAAATTGTTTGGATGAATGACGATAATATCACAGAACATTTGAAATCTGTGCCTCAGGGCTCGGCCTAAAAGTTCGTGACATGGGACATTATTATGACAAATTATTGTCGAATATTTCATTGCATTCTAATCACAGAAAATAATCTTAAAGCAAAATTCATAAATATTTCACAATGCATTCTCTTTCAAGAATACATTTTTGTTAGACTTATGTTTGATTTAAATATCTGTCTATTCTTTTATGATTTTATTCCCGAAATTTTGCATGATTATGCACAATTTCCAATCACATTAGTATATATTCCAATCGTATATAAGTAGTTCCTTAAAAACAAAATCGTAATTATTTCGAATTGTTTCTCTTTATTTTATTTACGTTTTCAAAGCTATGGTTATTGTTTTTGTCATTTTCACTAGACCGTGTTAATATAAAACAAACAGCTAAGTGTGACTAATCAACTCTTTAGTTAAATTTGGAAGCTTCAGATTGTGAGGATTCCGTATGTGACTAATAATTGTTTTCTACATGTTTAGTAAGACATTGTTTTAGTTCGATACAATTGAAACTTTTTCGGATCCTAAAAAAGATAACTGGAACTATCCGGACAATCGTAATGATAAGTTTCAGGGTGTTAAAATGACATTCCTGATCTTGGAACGAGTTGAAACGAGTGACAGAGAAGATTCAGTAACACGACCTGTCTCGGAATTTGGTGCATCTCTAATGGGACCTTTGATTTTTGGAAGCGTCAGCGTTAATTAATCTCACCTACGTGAGACTTCAAAAAGTCGAGTCAGACTCATTTGAGTGTTCCCCTCCACGGAAATCTTTAGTAAAAGGCGAAAGATTTATACGTTCTGAAGGGAAACCAGAGTGACGATGGAGTGTTGGTCCTGTGACATCATCGGAAGGAAAAAATTAGGATCATCGCGATTCAGAAAAGGCCGTGTATTCATACAGAGACATCTAGCGCAGAACTATAGCGAATACGGTAAATGAAATTATCTCGACACTGGCAACACCTACGATAAAGCTCTTATTTGATATTATGATATTTAAATATTTCTACATAAATAATTATAACATCGGAGACTACCACCTTTTTTGATCCACTTTCTCAAATCAATTTACAAAAATGTGACTTAAGAATTAAACTTAAGTATTTGTGAAGGATAGATCGAAGACGAGTTAGTTGCGAGTATAAATTGAGCATTTTAGAATATAATTCACACCGTGTACTGAAATAGGCTCAGTGAATATTTCAAGCGAGCGTCAATTCTATGAGATATCTCCATCAGACAGCGAGACAACGAACGCGACCACTGCTAGTTCTGTGACACAGACTCTACATGTAGCGCGTCTCCGGTTCAAAGCTCCACTAGATGTCGCTGGCGAATCCCTTGCAACATTTACATCGCGGTGATGAGATTTCTTCTCTCCGAAGGAGGCTCCAACGTGTCTCCTTAGAGCGGCATCGCTTCTCGGCCTTTTGGCTAAGATCAAAGTGTAGTATCTGTTCTTTTCAGCTTAATATCTGAAAGTTCCCGCATGTCGGGACCAGTATATTAAACTGATTTTTGTAAACCGACGGGATGTTCGGGGCTCGCTCCACTCCCGTCACGGGTCGGCCCGGCATTGCAGTGCCGCAGGGATCGGCCCACATATACTTAATGTTGAACGGCAACAACAAACTATCAAATGTCGACAGTTTAGTGTGACTTCACCGTGTGTTTTATTTATTGAGGTAGTGTAATATATGTAAGATATGTATGAAAGAATCCTTCTCGTGCAAACGATCGCATCTCAGCCATGAAAAATCTATGAGCACGAATTGATGGTTTAACGAAATTTTTCACAACTGATATTTGTACTAACTACTTAGTTGCCATTTCGACACATCGTTTAAATATCCGACGTCGTTCAATGCAGTCCGTCTGAGAGAATGCCTTAACAATTATTCTAACACGGATAGATATGTTCAATAGCCTTTTATACCCGTACAAGTAAATATACAAAAATATCGGAGGAGGTGAAACGGTAGCCAACTATAAGTGAGAATTAAGCTACGCCGTGAATGAAACAATGAGAAAAGTAGCAAATACTATGTCATGGGATTGTAGGAGGTGTGCATAATTGAGATTTTAAAAGAGATATAATGTATACATAAATATTGGTAGGAGGAACAAAAAGCCAACATCACGCGGTGTTCCCAGGCGGTCACCCATCCAAGTACTGACCGCGCCCGACGTTGCTTAACTTCGGTGATCGGACGAGAACCGGTGTATTCAACGTGGTATGGACGTTGGCAGACAGACACACAGAACTGTTCTCCCAGCTCTCCTCACATATGTCCTCTTCACATCCTCATCTACTACATAATGGAAAAAATATCAACAGAAACAAAAACATCGGCCGAGCAGTTAGTTAGTCGTGACGAAAGGGCTACCTTTGTGAGCTACCTTTCGATGATTTAATCACAGTAGAAATATTTATGTCAAAAATATAATTTTTGCTTTGGCTTTTTCTAAATTTTCTAAAAACCAAATCAACGTTCCTAATTCATCCTCTTTTCATAGTAAAAAAAAAAAAATGAAAATATTTCAAATTGTTTGGATGAATGACGATAATATCACAGAACATTTGAAATCTGTGCCTCAGGGCTCGGCCTAAAAGTTCGTGACATGGGACATTATTATGACAAATTATTGTCGAATATTTCATTGCATTCTAATCACAGAAAATAATCTTAAAGCAAAATTCATAAATATTTCACAATGCATTCTCTTTCAAGAATACATTTTTGTTAGACTTATGTTTGATTTAAATATCTGTCTATTCTTTTATGATTTTATTCCCGAAATTTTGCATGATTATGCACAATTTCCAATCACATTAGTATATATTCCAATCGTATATAAGTAGTTCCTTAAAAACAAAATCGTAATTATTTCGAATTGTTTCTCTTTATTTTATTTACGTTTTCAAAGCTATGGTTATTGTTTTTGTCATTTTCACTAGACCGTGTTAATATAAAACAAACAGCTAAGTGTGACTAATCAACTCTTTAGTTAAATTTGGAAGCTTCAGATTGTGAGGATTCCGTATGTGACTAATAATTGTTTTCTACATGTTTAGTAAGACATTGTTTTAGTTCGATACAATTGAAACTTTTTCGGATCCTAAAAAAGATAACTGGAACTATCCGGACAATCGTAATGATAAGTTTCAGGGTGTTAAAATGACATTCCTGTTTACATAATTTCCTTATCTGTGTATAGCATACTACGTGTCGTATTTCATGAATTACATATTGGTTATGCAAAGTTTTCACTTCTTTAAAATTCTTTCATTATTGAAATAATATTTATATAACTCGCAAACTCCCAGTTTGTATCAATCCAATGAGTGTATTGAGGGCATCATTAAAATATTTTTCATTTGTTAATTAAATCAGATGATTGTTTTTACTTCATTTAATTTTTTGTAATTTTTTTGTGAGACTTATTGCTATTTTTTTTTTTCATTTAACTTATTCATATTATAGTTGTTTATAGTAAAGTATAGGTTGTATAAATAAAATATCATTAAATTTTAAATATTCATTGTTATATATTTGAATACATCAACAATCACAAAATCTACATCAAACATCTAATAGTGATTCATTTCACTACAGTGTATATCCAACACATCAATGTAAACACTTAAATAGTTACCGATGTAAACACGCCCTAACGGCGGGAGAGTAAACATACGACGAGTATAAGTCACAAAAAATATTCAAGATGGCGGCATTACACACATTCAATAAAATATACACTATTATGAAGGAATATAACTAGAAAATTTGAATATCAAACACAGTCACGGTCTGACAGTTTTATTAAGAGTACATTGGACATTTCACGATCGTTAATAATCAAACCTTACTTTAATAATTAAAACTTCAAAAAGATGTAGAGCATTATAAGACAAGATTTATTCAAAATTCAATAATATATATATTTTTTTGATGGCAATAATTTTAAACATTTGTGCAAGTAACTATTAACGTTGAATATCGTGTGTTATAATATAAGAGAATAATAATATCTATATGAAATAAATTGTAAATCTTTGTTTGTTACTTAAAACAAAACTCTTTATTGTTTATGGCATCGGATGTCATTATTTTGTCTATGGTATTTCTAACGCCATAATGCATAGCGAGTCATGCGGCGGTGGGACCTTGAAGATCGGACCGTTCTGATCGCAGTGCTCGGAGTAGCGGACCTTCTGGAGAACCCTCAAACCCAGGCTGCTGCAAATACGCTGGGAGTACGCCCCGGTAGCGTCCACTTTGAACAGCTACGAGATAATATTAAACTTAACGATACAGAAGGAACATTATTATTTTTTGAATGTCCTAGTGAAATGATGATAACACAAAGTGAATGTTTAATACGAAATGTCAAAGCAAAAGCATTCTAACCTAAAGATACAAGCATATCCTGTTGGAACTTATGCGAGTTTTAGTAGTCTTAGCCTTTAAGAACTGGTGAAGTAATCTTCTTTGACTGACCTTAGCTGTCTTACATAATACTCGAGCTGAGAAATGATCCTCCGAGGACCTAAATTGATGAGTCTCTCACCTTGAAGCCATGGTCCATGGCTATCTGGATGCTCCTCTTCATCAGCTCCTTGGCCAGTCCCCGCCCACGCGCGTGTTCCGACACGGATACGATGCGACATTCCAGAACACGGTCCACACCAAACGTCTGGAATAATTCCAAGTCACGGCTCACGGTATACAGGATGTTGAAAATCTGAAATCAAACGACATAGATAACAGCAAATTATTGGGAAAATATCCGATAGAATAGTTACAAACGTGACAGAAATACACTTTCAAATGTACAAATTGTAGAAATGTTGAATACCCAAAAGCCTTTCAAGCTACAATTGTTGCAATAAAAAATACCAGTGATGTGTTTCTCTATGATCTCTTCTCTTATCCTGTCTAAGTCCCACTAAAATCTATTCAACCATGTCAAATCTGGCACTGGCCTAGCAGGAAACATAAGAAATATTTTAAGTTGGCTTTGAGTACGGACTATTTAATATTGATTAATGTTGAGATCTAAGACTTTCGCGAGTTTTATTCATTTAAATGAAACTAATATATTTCGGATATACTACGCGAATTTTATTATTTTAAAACTACATAATCCCGACGTTTCGGTTACTTTTCAGCAACCGTGATCACGGGCAGAGAAGATATTGCTGAATAGTAACCGAAACGTCGGGACTATGTAGTTTTAAAATGTATCGTAGTATATCCGAAATATAGTTGTTTCATTTACATGATTAATGTTCCAGAACACCATATTGCATATTTAATTTTAATTTTAAGCTACAAAAACATCCTCAACCTTGTTGTATTTTTCGTCCGAAGACTGTTGAATCTTCTCAATGGACTGCTCGATGTCCCCGGGTCACAAAACACCATTCAAAGCCACTCCGAGGACCTTCAATGACACATAATCATCATCAACCTAGTCGGTACACCCTGCTGGACCCATGGCTCTCCTCAAACCAGGGTTTATTGTTTAATGATAAATACATAATACTTTATTATTACTCTCTAGTCTCAAGCCTCTATGAAATGATAACTTTTAAAATGTTTCGCACTATATTATGCCATTGAAATTCTTATTCGTTACGTTATAATTCTATTACAGATAATTTTGGCAATGACTATAGTCATTATCTTACGGTATCTCTTTCAACAGCAGCAACGGAGAGCCCATCGGCTATGGTGGCAAGGCAAAGCCTCTCTAGGGCAGCATGAGGCTGTCCGCGTTGGCACAAGCCAACCGCCTTGTTGAGGGGTTCATCGGCGAAGAAACTGTCCCGCAAGTGACGGATCACAGCCTCGCGCATGTCCTGAGTTACCGTGATGAACTGCACCATTGTGGTATACTGTGGAATAGAAAAAGACTGTGACGAACCGGTCACTGAATAAGTATTCAACATTAATTCTTATATACTTTTTCGCTAAATCATATCCTTAGCACCAATCTCTACTCCAACGCAATGGAAAAATTCATGTTGTCTATCGATCCTAATTTACTAAACATTCAATGAAAATTGAGCTCCTTATAAAACATTTACGAAGGAGCATTTTTTTCGTTATTCCACAAGGAATATTAAAAGTAAAGTACAAATACCGATTTCAATAAGAAATTTCAATTAAGAGGAACTTAGACGTGGAAGCGCGGCGGGGCTCTAATAAAGCGTTCCAGATATGAGGTCAAGGCTGTAAGGTCGGATCGAACCCCGCCGCATCGGATAGTGTCTATTATTATTGGAATAACAACCAACGCTATACAATAATAACATAGATATGACCTACAACCTGACCTCTCAGGACGGACGATTTTATTAAAACCTTTAAAGAGATATAAAATCAATATGCATACATTACGATTTACGTGCTTCAGGGAAACAATAAAATATTATGAATTTAATGCAATGGACATTTAAATATTTCTTAATAACGAATATCACTTTTGATTGACATTTACGATACAAATATAACCTTAATTCTGAAAATAATGTCTTATATTCTGTAAATTCTGTAAATAATGGGACGTGTAGTTTTAGGTGAATTTATGTGAGAGCCGGCAGCAAGGCTGTTAGAGCTCCCGACGTGCAATAAAGCTTTCGATAGAACGTAAACTTACGTTACAATATACCTCGTTAAGACTGCTTGTTCAACTAACTAACTTGCTCGCGCTATTATTTATTAATAATGGAACAATATCTTTATAACAAACGAGATATATTGTACAATAATATTCAGTTACGTGATATGATATGATATGATATGATATGATGTGATATGATGAAAAACATAGTGCAATGTTATTCGTTCCCGAATTTATATCCGAACAGTCAATCGAGACACAAAGACAGTCTTTGTGTTGTAATTAATTACATTGCGAGTCGACATCAGCGTGTCACAGCCGTGGATAATCAAGTCATGTTTTATTATTGAGAATTGAAATTTATTATCATTTTTATTATAATATAATAAATTATTTAAGTAGACTTCAGTGTAGTATAAAGTGATAATGACAAATTTTGCTTTCACCATAAAATTATTAGTAGCTATTTAGTACAAGTGATACTCTCGTCACATATGCATGATACAACTATTTGTTTGAAGTGACCAACATAAGTTTATTTCGGTCACTTCAAAAACTATTGCAATAAAATCAGAAAGACTTGATAATATTATTTTAATTGTTCTTTCATCTAAATAGGATGTTGAATGATAAATATAACTCAGAACGATGAACTATCTGGCACTTGTACATCTTTGTACACAAGCGCCTGGGAATGACAGTCCATTAGTGTTTTTGATGTGTGTACAGGGTACATATGTCGACGGAGATTATGAAAGTCAAATGAAAGCTCTTGTGTAAAAGAAAAAAAGAAATATTGTATACAATTTAAAGATTGCTTGAGTTGCTGACTGTACCGTGTACCAATTGATTAGATTCAGGAGAGTCCTTAAAGATTGATTTCATTTGCATAATTCAATACAGGTAATAAATTCAAATTCATATAAATAAAATAAAAATATAAAAAGTACACTTACGGTGTTGTCATTAATGAAAAATAAATAAAATATGTAAAAATTTATTAACATAAATATACAATGGGTGATACATACGTTTTATAATTTCATATTAACTTAATAGTTAAATGATATAAACGTTTTTAATAACAAAATGCAACAAAGAATTATTTGTTCAACTCACCAAACGTGCTTACCGCCTCGATATCGGACGCGCACTGTGCAAAATCGCCCTGGGAGCCGGGACGCCCGCCCTTACAAAGAATAAAACGCAGATTGGACACTCATACTTCATATTATCTTACTATAAAAATATTATATATATATATATATATATATATAAACTTTAGTCTAGTTATAAAATCAAGATCAACTCGATTGTATATATATTTCCTTTTAAATAGATGCACTTCGGAAAGAAAGATGGCGAAAACAATATACGTAAATATTATTATTTGCGAAATAACATGTATGTATATTTTTAAATCAATAGTTGTGGATTTGGATTCTATTTTGTAGTTTTTATAATAAGTAGACGTATTATTGACCGGATTTATCATGTAACTGTTTTTACGAACATGATTTACACTTGTTGCGCTTTATAATATTATTGTGTAGTGTCTTTGTCACAGCTTATTGACTGAAATGGACAAAGCAGTAATATAGGTGAGTAAAAGAGACGCGATTTATGATCTTAGACGAATTCTACAAACTACTTATTACAACGAGTATTTCATTAATGTGTACTCACTTTATATAAATAGTATTTGTACCAATAGATATTTTTCTAAATGAAATTTTACGCTTAAAAGATGTCAAGTTTTGTGAAAAGATGTAACATAAATATTTATAAACGATAATGTTCGTTACCTCTAATAAATAAAATACGTACGTAAGCAAGCATTTAAATTAAAAAAATATTTTTATTCCTTAACAATTTGTGATAACATTAAAGATGGCGGACTAACAAAAAGTATCACATAGTTTATTCAATTATAATAAATTTGAAATTAAATTTTTAGTAAATATAAATGTACATACTCTGTATAAAAGGATTATTCATCATTGATCTATACCTACAAAATACAAAGCTCTCAGTAAAACAAATGGTTCCGCCATCTATTTGAGAGTCATCTAATTCTCGCAATTTCTACCCAGTCACGTACAAATAAATACCTACCGGATATAACTTCATAAATCCAAAGCATTTTATATTCTACCACCTTGTGATAGAACTTAAATATGAATGAACGAGTAAAACGTTTTCGTTCCTTCAAAAATTGAACTTCATATTTTTTTATTTTTAAAACACGAATGGGATTTTGCATTTCCGATTAAATTGTACAGATTGGTTTTTTTTTGCACGGGATATTTATGAAATAAAAAGTCTATGCCTGTATTTGAAAATAAAATTTAATTACAGGTGTCAATTACATTTAAGTAACAAGCAATTTGTAATAAGAGACACATGTTTATGTCTGTTATTAATATGAGGATATGTATGTTAAAAATATTCGCGGTATTAAGAATAAAATAAAAACGTGTACTGTCAAATGGTTCCCCGTCACGAAATCTTAATTGGACAAGAACATCCTCAAGCAGCGTTCTAGAACCAGTAAAATTACGTATTTGTATTGTAATTATAAACAGTTATTAATATTTCATTTATACATCGTGACAAATCAGTACAAATATATGTAGTCAAAACATAAAACTGTTTTTATTCAGTATGATTCAATTCAATCTTAGGGCCAAATACCTACAATAATATTCAATAAAAAGACAATACTTACACGTTATATCTGCTCATCATCATACCACAGTTCCACTAGCCCTTCGCCGAAAACAAATCCCAATTCTAAACAGCTTCTTGTCATTCTGCCGCCATAAGATCCATTCTCACATTCACACAATGCTTGGATACCAAAACCCGTCGAGCCCTTCAAACCCAAATTTTAATAGCCGGTCGAAATTAAATATATCTAATTCCGACGTCAATGTGAGACTGCTTTAATCGAATTGCCAAAATATCTCACGGTCATTTGATACGCAATTGTTAAGATAATTATAAAAAAATATGCTGACGCCGTCATTATGTTTGTCTGAGTTATTTTTTTAATGACGTTTCGTATCATCTGGTCCGAACACAATCGCGCCATTTTATATTTATAGTTCCGTTAAGTAATTATGTATAAAATATTGATCCTCCATGGATATATTTAATAATACTGATAGCTATTTATCGCTATTTTCATCAAAACTTCATATTAAACAAAATATATACATTTAACGTCAAATCATTCAAAACGACTCAATTGTTGGGGTTTGGTTGAGTGAAGAATTCACTTTTGAAGTAAATTTTATTTGCTTAACTCCAAAAACTCACTTATAACACAGGAAAAACATTATCGTGTAATTATGTTACAACTATGTATGTGTAAATATAACTTAAACTGAAACAAGCAAGAGTTGCAGCACTAAAAAATAATTCATACTTTCTAAAAATTTTTTTTAATTTACATCACGTGGTTGCAAAAAAACAGGCACTTAAATATTTATAAATAAATAAATACATAGATTATAATAATAAGAAATAATTCAACGCTTACGCAAAATATATTATCTGTGTAGTCTCTAAACAAAAGATCGAATAGAATAACAATTTTGACATTACTTTGACGTTAAAAAAGGCGCCAATTCATTTAAACAACTCGTTCACATAGCCGCTATTTCGCACCCTTTTAGAGAATACCTTAATATTATAAAGCTAGAATAAAATATAAGGCATAATATCACTGCCGGTACATACGACCTCAAATAAATATCACTCAACATAAATTTACCATTACATTCCCACATAATAAGATCAAGGATATGTGATATCAAGATCTTATATATTAATACAGATAACAAATCACTACTTTTTTAAGGAACATGACAGAGTATATGAAAATAAGCCTCGCATAATAATATTAAAACACCTACATAAATATAAACTATTCAGTAATACATTTAAATAATATTCAAGTGATTTTGGTCCATAGCTTGTTTCTTTTAAGTTAAGGAAGATCTAAAAATATACTAAATTAAAGAAGCAAATATAAGTAATTAATGAGATTTAATTATATTTATAATGGAATAAATATTTTTTAGGTAATAATAGTAGTTTTAATAGCAATGTCTTTGTTGGCATTAATTTATAACGGATACAGATTCTAAATTTGAATTACTTCATTTTCTTTATTAGTGTGTTTGTTTATCAGTTGGTTATTTTGTCTGGTGTTATGTTTATGGTGATATCTCCTAAACTGTCTTTATCTAATACATTTCTATTGAATGTTATAGTGATCTGTCCGTCTGTCTGTTTGTCTTTCTTCACCGGCTCGCTCTGTGACTCCCCTTGGTCGTTGATGTAATGCACCGGGTAGTGGCTTTTTAATTCTCTCATTAATCTGAATTTAGCTTGACATACGGTGCATCTGAAATTAATAATGTTAATATATATACGGGACTGTAATATAAAAGCAATAATTATTATAATTTTAATCATATATTTACGACTTTTAACTAATTTTATAATAACCACAGCATACAAAAGATACAACGAAATAGACCTTTGCTTGTTTATATTCAGTATTTGTTTCTCTAATATTGCAAGTTATTTTGACGTTTCCAACTCTAACAAAAGAGTCCAACGGATTTGTAAACTGTATTAAGTTGCAGTTATTTATAAGACTCGAGTAAACTAGTATGTAGTTATTAATTTTTTGCAAGACTTATTCTAGAACTTACACAGTGTGCAGTGAATTAATGTGTAGTGTGTGTTTCTGTGTGTAAGTAGATAGTGTGTGTATGTGTGTGTGTGCGTGCGTGCGTGCGTGTGTGCGTGCGTGCGTGCTTGTGTGCGTGCGTGCGTGTGTGTAACTCACTGATAGATATTCTGTCCGAGGTGGGCCCGCACATGCTTATTGAGGTCATTGCTCTGTGTGAAGGTCCGAGTGCAGTGTGTACAGCGGTACGGCCGTTCTCCGGTATGAATCCTTTTGTGGCGAGTCAGGTGGTCCTTGCATGTAAACCTGCGGGGAAATAAAAAGAAAGAAAAATTTTACATATGTCATAAGACGAATCAGAACCCTCCGTATATTAAGATATCTTGTTCTTTTTAATAACTTTAGTTTTTACGTTTATATACATATAAAAATGTTTTAGCACTTTGTTTGGTGAGTTTTTCAAAGTTGTTACTTTGTTATGTCCTTAAAAAACACCTCAAACTTTGAGATCTCATATAGAAATGTTCAATAGAACTTCCCCCCGCCCTCCCCCTCCCCGTCGTCAAATTTGGGACATGAGACCGCACAGAACGACTGCCTACCCAGGATCGACCCTGTCTATATAATTTAAATGCGCGTTCCGGTAAAACAAAAATTTGCACAACACCACTGCCTAAAGGCGTCTCTAAGAGGTAAAACCTCGGCTAAGGATGTAGTCGAAGGTAGGGAATAGAGAATTTGGCATGTGCTTTGAAGTGCATGGAGAGATTGATGAATTTATTCGGCCAGAGTTTTATATACACGTCACCAATGACGTCATAGGCCACGCCCCCAATCGTGACACTTGGGTGCTGTCTTGTAACAATAGGTATGATTATTTAAAACCCACCTCATATTACAAGTGTCGCAAGCAAACGGTCTCACGCCGAGATGTATTAACTTGTGTTTCTTTAACGAGTTAGGTTTAGTGAAGGAGGCGCCGCAAACACTACACTTGTACGGGTGTACGCCTGTGTGTGTGTCTATGTGCTGTTTCATTTGACCTGAAACACATAATGTGCTGATATTAGGATTTATATTAATTATTTCTGTTTATATATAAAACTTGCACTAAATTTGGGTGTTCAAAATATTTTAGCTAATGAAGTTTTATTTGGAGTGAAACTTATTATGCGACTTCCAACAAGATTGCGTTAAACGTTTGACGCCCCTGGGGGGAGGGGTATAGAAAGAGACAGAACGAGAGGGAACGCGTGGCGCTCGAACACATGCGGGCAATCAGTTGTGCCTTGTAAGTAATGTTAATGAAGTTTGCCTTAAAAAAACATTAAAAATCAATTTCTATCCCTTCCAACATTAAGCATGATTACATCTTTCTTATTACACAGTTAGACTACTAAAACAAACAAATAATGTACTGATTCTGATGGTCCATCGAGCAAACATATTAATATTAATTATTTTAATAGTACAAATCAGTTAAAAATATTACTTTTTTGATAAATGTACCAAACATTCATCTAAATAATTAATTATAGAGACAAACTTAATATTACTATTGGAATACAGATATCTTCATATAAAAACATAGGAAGGAGTTGGTTTAACAACTGCAAGTAATTTGAGTCACTACTTTACATGTGCTACATAAGATAGCTGTTTTGGTCTTCAGATTGAAGGTCTTATAGATTTCAATTTATTTGCAAATATCAAAGTATGAGAAATAACCACCACAAACATTTGTCCATAGATTTATATTGTATTGGCTTAGAATTTTATTTGCCTTTTTGTAAACCTGAGAATTTACTTGCAAATGATAAATTAACGAACAAACAGACAAACAGCAAAATAAAATATATGAATACTGATTTTATCAATAATTACAGTTGAGAAAACAAAAAATGTATATTTGTACCTTTGGTTGAGAATGTCTTAGGGCATAGACTACAAGCAAACGGTTTCACACCAGTGTGCCTTCTTAAATGCTGTCTTAAATTGGAACTGTTAGCGAAGCCCTTGCCACATTGGGAACACAGAAACGGCGTCTCCCCTGTGTGAGTACGGACATGGTCTTTAAGACTGCACAGCTGGGAAAATGCTGTAAATAAAAGGAATCAATATTATAAAACCAAAAATTATTCGAGGATTTTAAATATTGTCATAGGATTTTAAATTCTGGCAAAAATTTTATAGTGGATCGTTCACAACAGAATTTCTGTCACATTATTACTTTTAAGCAACCAACCTTTGCTACAATGTGGACAGGCATACGGTTTATATCCGTCATGAATTCTCATGTGTGCCGCCAGCTGGTCTTGGCGTGTGTAACACTTGGAGCACTTCGTACATTGGAACGGTTTGCTAGTGGAATGTAGCCTCATGTGACGTCTCAGCAACGTCTTCAACGAGAATGACTTACTACAATTGTCGCATTTGAATATTTTCTTACGTTTATCCTCCTCTTGATTTTCTAAATTATCTAAATATGATTTATCTTTGAATATCACATCGGAGTCCAAATATTCGTATTCATTGTAATTCTCCAACTTCACTTCCCTGTTAGGATTGCAGATGTCGATATGCTGTAAAAGGCTTTCGGTGCTAACAAAATTAACGAGACATTTCATGCATTGATTTGGATTTGTCTGCGGTTTACTGTGTTCTTCCATATGATGTTTGAAAACTGTCTCTAAATAGAAATTTTTCTTGCAAATATCACACACATATATTGCGCTAGATGCGACATGTTCTTTCATGTGATCTAACAAACACGACTGAGTCTCAAATACTAGGTTGCATTCCGGACATTTATATAAATCATTGATATCTTCTAGTTTCACATCAATATCAATGGCATTTGCCGATAATTCATCAGGGTTTCCGCAATCTGTTACTTCAATGTGTTTACTAATGTGTTTGTTCAATGAAGACTGTTTATGGAAGGATTTATTACAAGTAGTACATTTGTATTTACGATTTTCATGAGATGCTAAATGATTCAAAAACTTTTTGTGTTTATGAAATTGTTTGTTGCAAATGTCACAAATATATGTTCTAGCTTCAATGTTGTGGTTTGAATATTCTAAGTATTTGTAAGGATTTGTATACTCTACTTCTTCTTTGTATGCAAAATCTATTTCATCTTTCATGTGTGATACACACAATATTTTTAATTCAGTTTCTGCTTTTTGCGCTTTCCTTCGGAAAGAATATATTGTTTGTAAAACTTTCGCACATTCTTCACATACATTTTGAGGCAACCCATCTTCTACGCTGACCTACAACATCGAAAAATAATATTAAAACACCTGAATTTTTAAAATAAATTGCACTTCTCAAGTTTCAAAAGTTTGCAATAGTTTAACTACACAGAATATTTTGTAGGCTCATTACCTCTAGTGTATTTGTTAACATTAACACGTCTGCGAGATTTAACGAGCAATTTTCCTCGATTTTCAAGGGCCGAAATAAATTAATTAAAGATACGTTACTCTTCATACAAGTACGACAAGTTTTCTCAAAAGGAAACATATTTAATACATGGACAACAACAGAATTATAAAGTTTATATTATTTGAATATTAAAAATGCCATACATCGGAATCATTAAGCATTTAGACCATCATAACAGTTTAATTTATAATCACAATAATTGTCAAGAGTTACAAGTGGGTAGTGATTGAATTTTACTTTGACAGTTAGTAAGTAGTAGATTTAAATAGAAGCTTGGATTCTGAGCAAAAGTACGTATACCCATGGAAGAAATTTCTAAGGTCTCAATTACTCTAAAAAATAACAATAAATGATAATTTTTTTCTATTACAATAAAATACACCAATATTCTAATTATTGAGTTTGCTTTTGTACCTAACTAATCTTCTTTGTGTTTTATTGTTGACATTTTGACAAGTGAAGGCCTAACATGTAAAGTTGTCAAAAACTTCAAAGAGTGAAGTGAGAAAGTATGTAATCTATTTTTATAGCAATAATGAGAATTTTTAGGAACATTATATTTGCCTAGATACCGATAGCCACGTTCAATTAACATTTTTATCAAAATGGATGATATAGTGTTCATTGGTGACTGGATTAAGGATAGAGTATTAGGATCCGGAAGTTTCGGGACCGTTGTTCTTTGGAAACATAAAAATAGTGAGGAAAAACTTGCAATTAAGACATGTAAATGGGGCGATGAGCTCACCGCCAAACATAAAGAAAGATGGGCGAAGGAAGTAGAGATGCTGCAGAATTGCGACAACCCAAATATCGTTGGCACAAAACCATTACCACCAGAATTCGTGTTGGGGCTGGCTCGAGCAAATCCTTCAAAACTGCCAATTCTATGCATGGAGTATTGTAGCGGTGGTGATTTACGCCAAGTGCTTAATAAACCTGACTCATGTGGAGGGTTAAAAGAAGCACAGGTACGGAGAATTCTTGGCGATATTGGTAATGCCATGAAATTCTTGCTTAAAAACAAGATTACTCACAGAGATCTCAAGCCTGAAAATATTGTGATGAATCAACTACCAAACAATGAACAGGGTCAAGACATCATTTACAAGATAATTGATCTAGGGTATGCAAAAGAAATAGATTCAAATTCTGTTTGTGCTAGTTTTGTAGGCACTCTACAATATTTGGCACCTGAATTGTTTTACAGCAAGTCTTATAGCAACTCTGTAGATTTCTGGTCATTTGGATTGGTAGCTTTTGAAATTATCTGTGGAACAAGACCATTTTTGCCACTTAAAGCGCCTGTAGAGTGGATGCCATTAGTGAAAAAAAAGAGCCATGATAATATTTGTGTTTTTGAAAGTTTTCATGGAGATGTAACATATTCAAATGAAATATTTGAGGAGAATCATATTTCAAAGCCTTTTAAATCCTTAATCGAAGAATGGCTGAAAGTAGCTTTAGAATGGGATCCGAAGTTGCGAGGCCGCGATTCCCCTTCAAAAGTAACATTTGATATACCATCTGAAAGCAAAGGTGTCGCCAGCAACGTCGTTATATATAATATGCTTGAAGATATACTATCTAAAAAGATCATCAAAGTTTTCTCCATTCCTACAATCTCAAATTTAGCATATGAAATCCAAGATATAACTACAGTTGAAACATTGAAGACCTGGATATGCAAAGATATAAATATTCCCGTCGAAGACCAAATCTTAATATCACAAATGAATTGTACTAATATAAGCAATGATGAGTTTGTTCTTAAATATCACAATGAGAACAGTAGCACCATGTTATTTGTATATAATAAAAATAATATGCTAGGTGAGGTCTCCGCTCCATTTGTCCCAAAGTCTGTCCAAAGATGTCTTGAACTACCGAAATCTTTGTATAACTACAGAAACAGCCAAGTTTTGTACCACAGTGCCTTCTTCTTTGTTATAGCGCAAATGGATATGTATGATGCTCTTATTAATGGTATTTTTACTAGAGCCGAGTGCCTGAAACTTGAAAGCAAACAATTGTTGGTAAAACATAATAGTGTTGATAAAAGTCTTGGGAAATTGTTGGCACAGTCAGAAATATTGGTGAAAATGAGGGAACAGGGCCAAGAGCATATAGAGAGTCTCAAACAAAATAGTATTGGGACAAATTTCTTGGGTGGATTCAGTAAAATATTCAAAGATTCTGATGAATATCTAGAAAAAATCCAAAAGCTGAACAATGCCTGGTCTCAGCTGACTGTGAGGTTACAGTCTGCTGTAAGACGCATCAATGAATCCATGTCAAGTGATCTAAACGGTTTTGTTACTAAATACAACTATCAAAACCTGTTCTCGAATGCCTACAAAACATTCATATCGCACAAAAAAAGCGATTTTTATAGCAACAACAGAGAAAAGGAAAAGCAATGTCCAGAAATTGTGAAAATATGTTACGACTGTTTGAAGCTGAGGAGTAAAATAATTCAAGACCTCCAGCATCAACAGTTTTTGATAAAACTCAAAGATTTGAGCACAGAGCTTACTAAGATATCTGACATCATTATTAATGCTACAGATAATACAGAGAAATTAAACAAGGATTTAGTTTGTCTCTTTGATGAATTCAATACATGCGTTTGGTCAACTATAAGTGTAGCCATTAGGGATGCTGATAATTTAGCCGATGTTCCATATAGTGTTGTGTCATTTCAGAAAAGAGATTTTAAAATTGGTGATTCGGTATCCAGCCATTGCATCCCCGTTAAGAACAAATTTGATAACACTGTCAGATCTTTGATAACGGAGAGCTTAAAGATTCGACAGAATCACACTAATTTATGTGAGAAGTTGAATTCCCAGAAGCAGTTGCTCCAACAATCAATATTGGACTTCAGTTTCCTCAACAATTGATCTTAGTCTACACATAGAAATTAAAATTTACTTTTAAGTGATCAAAGTTGATTTTATCTGTTACTTGAGAGGCTATGCAATAATAGATGTAAAAATATGCTTAGCTATAAGATATAATGTGCCTTATAATATGTAATATTTAAAATTAAAATTCTATTATTGGTTTTGTACTTTAAAAATAACAAATTAATATAATGAAAATTATAAAAAAAAATATTCTATTTTTTCTAGTCAAAGGTTTTTACTAATGTTAAAAATACAAAATGTTTTTAATAATCTATGTATGTTGAAATTTTTTAAAATATAACTGTTTACGATGAGATTTGTTTCAATAAATTTTTTCTACTATGTTTTTACTTAATTACAACTGAATTCAATGAGAACTGCAGCCTGTAAAATTTTCGAGCCATTCAGTAAATTTTTTCATAATATTTTTCAACTTGGCTATATCTGCCGGAGTGTTTAGATATTCATCCGGGGCAAATCTTGGTTCTGTCATGCCGCTGACGTGCAGCCATATAGCGAAGACAGCGTCATGAATGTTTGCTACTTCCCGTCTACAGAGTCTAGCGGAAGTGATGCAAGTGGACACTAGAGCCTCAAAATTTCCGACCGTAACCGCTTTAGGTCGCTCTTTACGAGCTGCGAGAAAGTAACTACTCAATAACGTATCCGCCTCCGCATTTAAAGTGACCCTTACATTGGCTACTATATCTATATATTTACGAATGTCATTCAAAGCTTGTTTTTCTTCATTTGTAACTGCAGACGGATTTATAGCTCGTTCTAGCGTGAAATCTGCCAATTCGTCGGCGTATTCTCCACAGTCCCCGCGATAAACTGTCCCAAAAACACTGCCGAAGTTATATAATATAATCTTCTTAAAGTCGCTACCATACGCCCATACGGCACATCGTAATTTTGCTTTATTTGGAGGAATATCACCAGTTTCTATGACGGATAATATAGAATGTATTTGTTTTTGATGATAAGCTTGCAGGGGTAGCGGCATAAAACAAATGCCACCCGAGGCATTGATCAGACATGTGGAAATCGAAGAATTGGTACCAATGTACGCACTAGAAGCTGCTAGTAAGGCAGCTTCACACATAAGTCTACCTATGTATCCCAGGTCATTACCAGTTGCTAGAAAATGCAGAATTGGAGACCCACAGTATACATTAGCCTTCACGCTTGCCAGGCTCAATAATAAACCGATCTTAGCAGTCACAAAATTATTCAGAGGACATATTCGTCCTCCTATCGTCGAAGCCAAGCAATACACAAATTTCCAAGGAACGCCTTTGCATTTATCAAATAATTCTTTTATATCATCTGGTATCGGGGTAGTGAGTGGTGCCGGCAAAGGAACTACTTCTTGTATGGACCAAACAATGGTCCGTTTTTTCAGAACTGTTATATATAGTAGATATTCGTATCCAAATTTCAGTTTCATTATTAAATCATCTACCATTACAAATTTTCTTGGTAATATTTCTGTATCCAATTTAAACGTTGCAACAACTTTATCACCACACTTTCTTAAGCCACTGTTTTCAAAAAGCGTACTTTTACATGAATAGCATTTTGGTGGTACTTTGGGTATATTATGCAAAATTACCTCATTGTCTTCACACTCTTCAGGACACGACCACACTGTATGGTAAACGTAATTAGTAATACTAGATACATCTAACAACTTTCCTTGTACTACGGTGATACCATCGTAACATCTTAATTTAGGATTTAATAAAAATCTAGGCACACATTTCACTCTCAAATTTATGTTTATCTGACTCGGTTTAACGTACTGAAGAAAATCGCTCTCAAAAGACATTAAACATGCAAACAAAATATCATTGCAATTATTATTAAATTTAACCGGTTCCTTTATTAAATAGTTACCCGCTTCAGGATACTTGTCTAGTAAGTCCATCAAATCAATTTCTAAAGAAAACCTAAGGGGTGGATATTTGCAAGAGGTCTTTTCATTTAATTCGATTATGAAATTTTCGCAATTGTGTTTCATATCACCTAAAACACTCCTGCTATCAAAATAAAGCAACAACTTAATATCGATATCCATGAAGACAGTTTCCAACTTTAATATGGTTATTTTAGTAAAAAAAATGTGTTCCCGCCATTTCATAAAATTTATTATAAAAAAAAATGTACACCCAAATTCATAAAAAAAAAAATTATGATATCTCAATAATTATTCAGTAATAAATATGAACATGTTCGTTTTATGACTATATTTTTCCTTTAATTATATAATTGAACCATTAGTTGTTTATTTAGAGATGGACTAGTCACTAGGGCTTTAGCGTACCTATTTCTTGAAAAGGAAAAAACTATCTTGAAGACGTCATCAAAACTATTAAGATTTTTACGATGTTAAATTATTTATTTTAAATAATAATAATGCAAATATGTAGGACAGAGTAAAAACTAATAAAGTTGAGTGTATTTTTTTTAATGTTTATATTTTTTAAATTTAATAGATAAGTCTATCAATGAATTAAGCGTTTTTAATCAGTCCTAGGCCATTGGAGCTAGCTTGTATGAAATATTAAAACTTTTAATGAAATATGGTAGTCACTAAGTACGATGCTTTTTTATTTAGTAAAATTTAAGTAGTTAGGTATATATTAAAAATAATCATAATCTTTACAAGACCATCAAGAGAGAGCAAAAAAATTCTTATACAGCCATAATGAAAAACAAATGAAGTATTAAAATTCGGTGATCTTTTAAAAAAAATTAAAAATAATAAAAACAGGATTAATTATAATCCCTCGATATTTGTTCTATACCTTCTGTGAAACGTCCCTGAATAATTTCATTAGCATATGTATTACATACAGAAACAAACAAATCCTCCTTATTGTTATGCTACAGTCGCTCACGTTAATAACACCATTATAATATATGAAATAATAGCCATGTACCGCGGCGTCGTTGCTATTAAAATATATTAATACAGGATTACGTTTTATCTTAATATCATCATCATCATCATCATCATCAGCCTATAGGAGCCCACTGCTGAGCAAAGGCCTCTTCTCACATGGAGTAGGTTAGAGCATTAATCACCACGCTTGCTCAAGACGGGTTGGCGATTTCAATCTCATAATTTGAAATTATAAGACCAGGTTTCCTCACGATGTTTTCCTTCACCGTCCGTCAGTGGTGCCTAAATACTCTTAGAAAGTACATATGATTCGGAAAAGATCACATTGGTACTTGCCAGGTTTCGAACCCGCGCCCTCACGTGTGAGAAGCGGGCCTTTTAAACTCCAGGCCACCACGACTTTATCTTAATATAATAATTCTCAAATTGGGGTCATTAGAAATGAAACAATGTGTTTAAAGAAAATATTATTCTGACTTTTTCGTTGTCTACAACTACTTAATTACAATTTAACATAATTTCACAACTACCAGTAAACAAACAGTTACATAATCTATCATTGCGGCAGTCAACTTAACGCCTACTCCGTTTTATACTTATTTAAATATTTAAACTTCATTTGCCTACGCTATTCTTTTTCAAGGTCAAATACGTAATTATTAAACAAGATACATAGAAGTTAGAACGGAAATGCCGAAACCAATATGTAAATACTGTCAGATTTATAGCCGCCATGGCTATATGATGTCCACCTCCTTGTTCATTCATCCTGACAATACTATCGCGCCATTAAGCGTTAGAAAAAAATAGCTAATCACAGTAACAATTCTAAGATGTTTTATAACAACAAATAGATAAATCTTAAATTTGCGACCCATAAAAGTGGTATTGTAGCTGCGTCTAATAGATAAAAATTGTGTTTTATCTTAAATCCTCGTATTATCGACAATTTAAGAGTGCCTTCCATGTCGAGATAAACTGATAAGGTCATATAAAAACTAAAATCTTGCGAAATGGGCCTACATTATCATTATTTTACGTAATGTTATGATGTTATAAAATTTTAAATTACAAGATAATAAAGTATCTTAGTATCGCACCGAACATGAATGCAAACGCCTACGTCGTTTTCAATTGTCAAGATGTTGTCATCGTGCTACGATGAGACCAGTTCTATTTCTAAAGTAACAATAAAAACTTAGATTGAAATCTGCAATATTAAATAACACATTAAATGACGGATAAAACTATAAAAAGCTTTAAAACATATAGATAGTGTAGATGATTAAGTGTGTAAAAATCTTGGTTTACAACATAAAAAAATAAAGTTATATGCAATTAATTAACAATATAAAACGATAATTAATTTGGACGCGACAATACATGAACGGAAAGGCAAGTGTGGGCGGGGTGAGCGTATTTTTTTAAAGCGCGGGCGTCGTGAGTGGCGTGGGGCGAGACGCTCGCGCATGCGCATTCGATGCCCGATCACGACAAGTACCAGCTGCGTCCGCGGGCGGCGCGCACTCGGGAGAGTCGCGCGCGTCGGGCCCCGCAACCTCTCAGCAAGTATCGCAGGAAAACTGCTAACGCACGCGAAAGATCCCGGATGAGAGAGATAAATAATGCCTTCGAAGCCTTGCGAAGAGCGGTCCCAGCTTCAGAGATAACCGGCAATCCTGTGCCATGCGAGAAGCTCACTAAAATAACGACGTTGAGGCTCGCCATGAGGTACATCACCGCATTATCTACCGCGCTGAGAGACACCAGTCCCGAGTCGGAGTCCGGCTCCAGACCTGACCGCTGGCCATCTCCGCTGTGTTCGGAGCTGTCTGAGTTCTCCACAGAGCAGGAGACTCCATCAGAGTTCGCGGAGGACTCCCTGTCGCCCTTCGACTCTTTCTTCGCGGAATTCGACTATGAGTACATAGACAGGACATTTACGTGACAGTGAAGTGTTTGAACGTTCGTTGGATTTCCTCTTATTCTGCCATATTAATTATTAATTAATTTTATACATAGTTTATGTGAGATGTTATGAGATTTTATTTATTTTTAATAATAAATTGTTTTGTTATTTTTTTGACATCTTTTATTAATTAATCGACGAAAATTAAATTTAACATCGATAATGATACTGTGTGATGACGATTCGTGTTTATTTATAGTGGAATATTTATGATATTACACCATTTTCTATTAAAAACGATCACTAGTGAGACGGGATCTAAGTTTGTTATTACCAACAAATAACTCACGAACATTTGATTCTAAGAAGAACATGTAGAGAAACATATTCATTATTTGTTTGTTGAATATTTACCTATACAATTAAATAATTTGCACTAAACTATTGAGCCAATTATAAAAAAAAAATATTATACTTCTTCAACGTAGGCTTTAGTAAT
Source organism: Danaus plexippus (assembly GCF_018135715.1). NCBI lineage: Eukaryota > Metazoa > Arthropoda > Insecta > Lepidoptera > Nymphalidae > Danaus > Danaus plexippus. The sequence goes on from NC_083541.1 coordinate 1,487,250, forward strand.
GAAAATATTATATGCAAATTATATTATATCTGGACTCTTATAACATATTTTTGTTTCTTAAAAATAAATTAACCACCCGTTTTTTAGACAAAGTGGACGTAAAGAGAGTTATTAAACGATCAATTCAACCAATTAATTAGATTTGTAAATATTATGAATATTAACATAGCTTACAAAATATTCGTACGTATACTCAGCGTCGTTGACGCCATTTTTAACGCCCGTTGCGAAAAAGGGTTGTAAAGTTGCAAATTGATATGTGAGTGTATCTATCTGTGGCATCGTAGCTCTAAAACGGATTGACCGATTTCGATGCAGTTTTTTTACTTGGAAACCAGTTTCCTTGCAGTGGTTCTTAGCTATGTTTGTTTAATATCGGTCCAATGTTGTTAGAGCTGCAAAATGAAGTAAGGCAGTATGGCCTACGAGCGCTCAATTAAGTACCTCACGCGTGACAGTAAAAACTTAAAATAAAAATTGATGTTTTTTATTTTTTTATGCTTATCATTAAATTTGAAAAATTAATAAAATAACTTTCAAGTATTAGGTATCTAACCGGTTTGTTTTTATGTGAATTTTATTTCAAAGAAGGTTTTAGTGTTTTATATTTTTTAATGTCAAATATTCATTTTTTTTTTATTAATACTTCATTGCAAACTTTTACGTGAACCAAAACAGTGCCTAATTATTATGAACCTTCATATACTATCAATTTGACTTACTGTCAATACGATTACCACTAAGTAATTTCAACATGAAAAGACAATTTTATTTGTTTTAGTATCTTTTTTGTGTAATACATCACATTATTGTGTTTGAATCCCTCAACTATTCCGGAAGTCGATCCGTCGTTATAAATTATTGACAGATATATTCAATTAAATCTTTATCAATTATTTTGTTTAACAGATTATGTTCAGCTTAACAGACTGTTACAAAGAAGCACGGCATATTTTTTTAATTAACCACATCTAATTATAACTATGTCATAAAAAATAACTACACTTATATTATTTAAAACTATGCAATCTTAGTGTGCTAAGTAAGGCATTATTTTGTGTATGTATAGTTATTATTATTGAAGAAAAAATTCACATAAAACTTTTTCGTCGAATCAGTTTGGTTTAGTCTACAAGCAATGATTTAAAGAAATTCAGTTTAAGAAATTTACTGATGCGAATCAGGGAGCGTGGGCTGACATGGTGCCTTGCCCGGGATACCGTCACGGAAGATAAAACCTTGTCGTAATAACCCACGCAGAGAACTCATTGTTCAATGATTGCTTTTGCATTGTTTTGTTAATATTCTTATGAAAGTATTTGGGGGCGTAATTGATATTTTTTGTGACTTACATTATAGTAGATTTTTTTTAAATTACTAATGATTCTAGGTCATTCGTTATACTTTATCGCTATTTTGTTTACACTACTACGTTATATAAGTGAATAAAATACTCCAAGATAAATATTATTTTACCGTAAAGACTTAATAAAATCATAACTATGTATCCATTAAATGTAATTAATAAGGTTTTAATTCTAAGTAAACTGTGAGTCAAAAACGAGTTGACCGTAAGAAAAATCCAGTACAAATGAGGTCGTATTTAGTATCGATACTTAATTTAGTTAGACCGCGTTCGTATAAAGTCTTGCCACTAAACAGTGTGTAGGTCACGATTGAAAAGAAGATAAACCATAGATAAAAAAAAATGATAAAATTTAGTCTACTGTCATCAGCTTCGTACGAGTCAAAACAAATTTCTTCTGTCATTGAATAATTTCGTAAGAGCTTAGGTGATTAATTATTGACGTTAGTATTTTTTTATCTCTACAATCGTGATGATTCTGTTGTATTGCGACGGTTTGTGTTGGTTATATTATGAGAGGCTGTAATTGTCTTCTATTCATCTTCAAATATATTTTTTAATTAGTTAAGTATGTATTCATATTTCATACAATAGTCATTTGTCTATTTATTTTTGATTAAAAAAAGAGGTTGGTGACATTAAATTACAGAATAAAAAATCTGTTGTCTAAGATTGAAAGAAGTTTTTCTCGTTATTAAATTTTAAAAAGAAGAAAGATTTATTATACATATTTAGAATAAATCACAAGAAAAGATTTGTTGATAAAATAACAATTACGCAACTAAAATTAATTGACATATTACATTATATTTAAAATGCATGATAATATTGTATTCATTTTAATTTAAAGCACATATTTTTATGGCTTAATCCAATTATACATTGACGCAAAACTGTTGTCGAGAATTAAGATCCTATCAACGGTGGAGTTGAAATGAAATTAAAAGAAAAATGCAAATCTTATGCAACGTTATAAAGATCCAAGCCCCAGCGTTGACCATTTTGGTTTAAGCGGCTTTCCCGCCAAATACGGCCGCCATGACAGTTCATTGAATTATGTGATTAAACCGACATGACTTACTGTTTTTTTTAAAGCTGTCCATCATTTTGTAAATAGCCCCTTGATTGTGTTACACGCGAAATAAAAGAATTGAAAAACATTTAGGGATCTCAACGAACGGTACCTCACCTCGGCCAATATTACTGAAGAAATACTTTCAATTCAGAAAGATAATTCAGAAGTAAAGATAAAATTAATATCGCTTTTAAAATAATATATATTATGAAAAAACAAATCATAAAAAAATATTAATTGAAAAACAAAATACATAAATGTCAACAAACAGATAATAAAGTTTTAAAACGATTAAAATCTCTGTTTTTTTTTTTTAAATAAGCCGAGTTCTTGACACACAGAGTAACAAAAATAAGCTTCAGTCACATTTATTTGCCATTTAGATTGCAACGAGAAATAATGGAATCGCGTGGGCAAACCGCTCTGTCAAGCAAAATATTAAAGGATGTTTTAAAACATTATTCATACTTTTTGGTGCACATTTTACTTGTAGAGCTGTATTACAATAATCCATTACGTCCTGGAATATTTTTAGGTTTATAAAAACTCAATTGGTTATGATTTAATAATAACTTAATAACATTTGTCAAATTATAAATTTTTCATATAATCAATGTACTTAAATATAGCTCAAATACTACAGAGAACTAGTTAAATTGGTCATTAGGAGGAAAATTGTATACAATTTATTAAAGTCAAGTCAACTCGTAATTATGACATTTATTTAATTAAATTTAAGTAGTTCTTGCGATAAATGATTCATTATAATTAGCAGCAAGTCTTAATATAGTACATGACTGAAGTCAATAATCATAACAAAATTATAAATGAGACTACTTTGTAGTTATACATATTTAATATAATGTTTAGCACCAAAAATCCCTTTAAATAAAAAAATATTAATATTCTTTGGTTACTATAATTGGTCGCCTGCTTTTTTTTAAATAATCTTTAATATTTTTTATAATTGTCAGAATAATAAAAATCATTGACGCAGTAATAATATTATGTATTGTAATTTTTTCGTTCTAAATTTAAATAGCACATCAAAGTTCAAACCGCGTCCTCTTCAAGACAGAAGAAAGTTTAAAAACAAGCAACCGGTTCTATTACAATAAACAGCCTAAAGGTGATAATGTCATAATTTTAAAATATATACTTTATTGTGTGCTTACAGCTGAGTACATGCTTATAAAGATTGGAAAGGAAATTACCAAATAATATAAAATTTCACTACCGAATTTCGGTGAATTCGATGACGTTTTAAATTACGTACATGTGAGTGTAAAGGTTCTAAAATTAATTGAGAACTTTTTCGAATATTTAAATTAATGTCACTTAATATTTAAAAAAAAATCAAGACAGGTAGCAAAAAGATATTGTAAAAACCTTAAAACAATTAAGTGAATTATTCACTGATATATTGTATATAAAAAATACTTTAGTATACTCAAACCGGTAGTTTATCAGGATTACGAGAATTTGGTTCGTTTACCATTAGTTGGTATCGTCGAACTTTATACGGAGAGTTTCCAGTTTTCCATTCACTTATACCATAAAGTGAGACGATTTAAGAAGTAAACACTTTTAACTGGCTGTATTTATGTTGACCATTCCAACTCGTAGTACGGTACAAAAAAAATGAAAGGACTATATTATTAACTTATGAAACTGATTACTAATTGGTATAAATTATAAATGATTTCAATTAATCCATATATGTATATTAGTTCGAATTGAAAAACAACGCAATTTAAAATATAATTTACGTTAATTTTGCTTCCTAAACAGATCGCATGTCAAAAAAAAAAAATTATACGTAACTTAAATTTGTTTTACGTACCTAATAAGTTTCAGGAGAATTGCAAAGCCGTTTCTTTTGTAACATCGACATACGCTTACCCCAAGTTTTTATCGTCACACTACATACGGAGCGTAAATAGTTTTTCATTCATATAACTTCTCATAGTAATAACTTTGAGAAACGGGAAACGTCCCGTATGTAGTATAACGATGCAAACTTATGCTAAGCGTAGAGATTGAACTCGTTGATTTCTGAAGGGAAACTGAAAATTACTGCCGTTAACTTAACGATATAGCCAGGAATTTCAAGGTTTTCAAAAATAAAATCATCGCAATATAGAAGTCGATGACTTATAGGTATACCTAGTATCAAGCACTCATACATACATCGATAAATTTACAGGTACGTGAACACAAAAAGATTACTAAATATTCAATTAACCTTAATATATTATATATCTTCAAAAACATCAAATATCGTAGGAGCGTTAGAAATCCTTTAAATATAGGATATAGGATAAATTACAAATGTTTTGATACATAACCATGAAATTATACCTGTTTGTTTGTCACCGACGCGGCCGCGGCCATATTGTTTTTTTTTTTTTAAACGAATATTAGAATATTATTTGTATTTGTTATGTTATAATCTAAACAATATTATTAATAGCTTAAATTAAGTGTCATCATTGAATTTAAATCGGATATTTTAATTATATCAATCATTAGGACGCCATGCTCAAAAACAAAATCGAAAAAAATGACATATTTACAATATTCTAGTGACGTAATCATACAAAATTCATCTTTATAATGAACTATCAAATAATAAAGTTATCGATTTAGTGTAAACGCAGCACTATGTAGGCGCCTAGCGGGGCGCATTAAATCTAGATTCTAGTGTGAGAAAAATGTCCTAGCCCTCACCTAGATAGGACTCCACTCTTCGTGTGAGCTATGTCCCTATATAGAGGCGGTCGGCAACTATGATCAACAGTACCCGTGACTACATTCCGAATTCTGTTCCAATTTCGTAAAAAAAGGAAAATTTTCTTAAGTATTTATTACACGAGAGCCATATATATAATACATAATGTGCATATATTTCATTAACATTTAACACTCTCAACATAGAAAATGGGATTTTTAAACGTTGATTATAAACAAACGTACATTGCACTTGAATATTTAATACTCTACGATTATTATTCGCCAAGTAATAATCACAATGGATGTTCTAGTTAGTAGCTTAATGATGAAACAGCGAAATCAAAGCTAATTCACTAGTATTACGGCTTTGTAGTTTGTACAAACAAATCTATTACGAACGCACGCCACATTTTCCGGAATTAAAATAGTATTTTTCGTTCCAGATTCAATAATCTAAGTACGTTCTATACAGATTTTTTTATTAATTCACTGTAATGTCTGTTTTAATTGATTTATCGTCAATTTAGGTGTCTCTCTGCGATCGCGTCTTCCACCTTCCCACGCCCACGGCCAGTATTCGTCGCTAAACCCCATTTCCTATCACCGAGTGGGCTAACTTATTACTCAATATAGTTTAAAACGAATGTAGGTGTATAATTTTAATGTCCTAATTTTATTCCTTGTTCGCTTATATCTTCTGGACTTTCCGTATGATATCCTTTGAGCTGTCTGTTACTCTGTTAGAAAATTTGACTAAGACAAACTAAATTTGGATTGGCTAAGAAATATGTGAAAGTAAAAGAATGTTTCTTTTTAAAACGTCGTTGATTATTTTGCAATAACAGATAATACTTGTCAGAAATCTATTCCGCTAAATCACTTAGCCTGATTCTGATATTATCCACGCTATCCTGGTATGGTCAAGCACTTTTGTGAGCCTTTTAAAAAGTAACACAATATCCACTGGGCCGTGAGCTTTTGACACGTTTTAAGATTATGATCAATCAAATACATCCCTAACACAATAGAATAAAGACTACAATTGTTTGCATGTTTTTATCTGATGTCGACATATTTGTGGGACATAGTTTGTCCACCTGACTTAGACGTATATGGCAGAGAGAACGTGTGATTGGGGCAAGCCTATGGTGATCTCATGAGCTGTCATTGTCATAAATATATCTACAATAGTAGTTCAACAGCTACGTATCCTAGAATTAACAAATGTATATTTTTTCACATATGAAATATTCTATATTTATCAAATAGCTCAATATTTATAAAGCTGATTTATCCAAATCTTAAAAATCACTTTTAAATCTCAGTGATACGAACGCATTTATTAACCATCAAAAACTATTGTTAAATGAAATTAATAGATGTATCAGATAGAGGTTTACGTGTTAGGAATATTATAAGTGATCTCCAAATACGTAGCAAATCAGATAATTTTAAAATGTCAAGCCAGGGGCAGACTAAAATCAAAATATACCATCCGTAGATGTGTAATGAGCTGAACAAAACTAAACTTAACATCCTATTTTTATGTCCCTTTACTATTTTTATAACGTTAAAGACAACTGAGAGCAACATCTCGGTATGAATTCACTGCACACGGACAGCATCGTAACCTTCAAACCTACAGTTTAAAGTTATTTTATTCGTAAATTATGTAGATCATTCAGGTAGTTTACTATGTAAACGATATTAGTTCTTACTAAGGATACTCACATTATCCTATTTTATGAATGTAACAGGTATTAATTATTAAAATGCTCTAAAGCCAGCCTTTAAGTTATCTAGAATTTAATTTAAGACGAAATTTAGTGTACATATATTTGGTCCAACGGTTTATAAATTAACCTTACCACGAACTTATGTTGTAGTGTCATAATTTTATAATATTAACTGACAATGACCATAATACAAAAAAGTATTCAATTAAAAATATTCAAAAGAATCCAATATGTACACATATGTCTAATTTAGGCCATATAACAACGATAATTGCCATGTTCAAAATTTTCTTGAATTAAACAAAAATATACAACCTATTACATAAATCTAAATTTTAACAGAATTTTAAATCATTTCGAAAATAACTTTGAAACGGAGAACATAAGCTAAAATATAAAAGCTTTGAGTCTTTTGATCGTTTTTATGGAAAAAAAAATTTAAACAAATTTAATTAAAATACTTTTTTAATGTAAAGATGCAAAAGAAAAAACATTATTTCTGAACGTAATAAAATGTACATGTTACAGTACCTAACCTGTGCTCATTAATTATTCTCCAGAACACATTTTATGAAGTAATAGATCTGTCGCGTTAAATGTATTTAAAAAAAAACAGATATTTAAAGAGAAATAACAAAAATCTTTAATGGTTTTAAGTCTCTAAGCTTCTATCAATACATTGTAATAAGTCAAAAACGCGAACAACTAGCAACAGAAGAAAATAACCATGTAATATTCGTCATCCGATCCAAACGATTATAATAAAATAAAATCTTTTCTTATCTGTTACGAGAACAAACTTTGATAGAATGTTTCAACATTGATAGAGTTTTTAAAAGACGACAGAATCTTAAACTGATCGAGTTACGTGTTAAGATAGTATTAAGAGACTCCAATAACAATATAAATATTCACAAAACTAACGATCGTTCGTACGTAATAGAATCATTTGAATACCATCACTAAAGGATATTCGTCAAGACATAAAGTAAAACAATAAGTTATTGTTACAATCTATTTATAGCTGACATAATAGTTCGTGGAAGATGTTACCGTGATTCAGATTAGCCATATTGAAAATCAAAAAATTATAGTGACTCACCCGAGTGGGTGATGAATGTAGTTAACGCGTCTGTTAGAAATACGGAATATGCAAAACCAAAACATTAATAGCATTATTAAGTTAAAAAAAAATTGTATTTAAAGTTATTTTAAACGTCCGACGCCAAAAGGATGTTATGCGCTTGTTACCGATGTTTGTACCTTCATAGCTCTCATACGGATTGACTTATTTCGAAGCGTTTTTCACATTTCACGGCGATTATTCTTGTGGTGTTTCTTAGCTACGTTTGGTTGATATCGGGCCAGAAGTATAAAAACATCTCTCTTTCAAAAAGACAACGTATCATTACTCTATTCACTGATTAAAGCGTGTCGGTGATCGGAATGAAAAATGACAATTAATGGGTTAGGGATTTTTTAATTTATTGAAATTATGTTATAAAATTTTTATTTTTTCTCTTTGACACTCAAAACTATAAAAGTAATCACTACCAACTACTTATCTCGTGTATTCTATAGTAATTTATAAAGATAACATAGGTATGATTTAAAATTTGATGGAAAAATATTTGTTAAATAAAATACAAAATTTTGCATAATTACACCCGAATCTAAACTAGAAATTTAATTTCCGACATTCTAATAACATAAATTATGTATTTTTTTTTATATTTATATACTTTTAATTTATATCATGAACGTTAATAGATACCAATGTGACTCAGTTTCTCGCCGCAACAGACTAACACCGCCGAATATGGCCATACAATAAACTGGTTGCAGAAATATTGATGATTTTATATGACTTTTTATGAGGTGATCGATTGATTCCATACTCGTATTTGAATGGTTTTCATACTTTAGTGGTATTTTTCTGTGTCAAGAATAAATTATTGCATATATCCCAGCCCTTTAGCGTAGTTCGCAGAGCGCAACTAATGAACAGTCTTTCGATTTGGTTTCATTATGCTTACTTTAAGTTCGCATCGGCACATTACATACGGGGATTTAATAGTTTTTCATTTAACTAAATCTTCGTATGGTACTTAATACAATTACTGATTATGGAATGAGAAACGAGAGACGCTACGTGTGTAGTGTAACGAGTTTTGGTGAACAAAAAATTTTATTGCAAAGCAACGCTATTGTTATGAAAACAAAATTAATATGTTACAAATGAAACATAAGTTCATATTAAAATTATTTCAAAATTATTAATTACTGGTATTGATTTTGTCACACTATAAGGTTCATCGGTTTTGTAAATTTAATTTTATATTTGAGAAAAAGTTAAAAACCGCAATGAATTAATCACATGTAGTAGTTAGCAGTTACAGATAAAATTTTGCTAGTATGTATTATGAAAAGTGAATATTTTTCATCTAGACTGTGAATGTAACTTAACAATTAGTTATTGAAATTATTTGAAGTAAAATCTCGTTTCTAAACCGTACACATTACACGCTCATATTAAAAGCTTGCATTGGTAACCTAGTCACTGACAGTTACAACGTTTTTTAATTATCATACAACATGTAGGTATTTATAGTCATTTACATTCGTGATATAGTGTGATGCATTGAATATTCGAAGCCCAAAGATCGTAAGAGTATAGTTACAGCGATGACAAGCGAGATTATTTACGCCAACTGTATATTGGAATATTAGACAGGAAGGTTTTTTTTTTTAATAAAACAAAATGGACGGAATCAAAGAAAGTCATTACTGAATTTTCGACTCACAGTTCAGACAGCTTCGGATCTTTTTTTACAGAATCAAATGACATTTTTATCCACGTTTTTGTAGATCCTGAAAATATCACTTCACATTCCTTGATCGATATATTTTTTCAACTCAATGAATTACCAACTGAAATTAAAAAAAATAATCATTTTTATGAAATAATACCCTATGTAAGTCATATGTTAATGTTACATGGGACTGATATGTGTCATTAACATATAATCACATATTTCGAGCTCAGTGTACGACAACTTTATTGCATACAAAACCCATCATTCACTCAAATCTAGTCAACTCACATCTCCTAGACTACACTTGGCATTTTACCTTAAAAGACTCGACAAACCAAACTGACCAAATTAGTTTTTTTTTTTATTTACATCAAAATTCGACTCTATTGTTTTAAATATAAAGTTTCATAAAAAAAAATTGCAGGTAAACATATCTTTGTTATATATTTAACCAACAACTAAGCAAATATACTGTTTACATTAAAGTTAACGAGCACAATAAATTGTTTTAGCTATTTTGAACACTGACAGCTAGATTTAGAGGTCATAATCGAGTGTTATATTGCTTATAATAGGAATTTCATACATATTGTTTAATTATCTAGTGGCCCTGTCTAATAAGCACTGAAGTAAATATATTTGTTAATACTAGTTTTTGATCGTTGGACATCAATGTTGCGCTCAGAGAGAAATGTATATATAGTGTTAGAACAAGACATATAGTAACCTACGTTGCAGCCTTTTCATTTTCAATAACCTAGATATCGACTTCAACGCCATCTACCGGGCTGATTTGGAAATCTTGGGCGCCACCAAAACTCATACACCAAAATTCATTACAGAAAATCGATCAAGCTATTTAGGACTTCAGTGACATATAAGTACAATTATATATATTTATATATATCTTTCCTATACATACAAATCTCTAGTAATTCGAGTGAAGTAATAACAATTGTAAATAAAAATGTTTTTCATATTCACTGAATAAAAGCGACTAAGATTTTTTTTTAAGTTTTACCGACAAAAAAAAGATAATGGAATCCACAGAAGAAATAAAGTTTGATATATCTTAAATCTTCTTTTTGACGGTTAGTACCTAAATCTCATATATAATAGTACATGAAAAAATATTTTTCATGTCCAAATAGATAGATCGCATGAATTTAATTGCAGAGTTCTGGGCCATCTTCCCAAATACGACACAGTCCCAATTATAAGGCAAAGATTTTAAAATACCTTACTAAGAAATATCCACGAGGTATGAGATCAAACTCACTCTGAGTAATTTGTTGTTTATGTCAATTCCCGGCACTAGATTTATTATATTTTAAATTGTTTTTGTGAATCTATTCACATACATAGTTTTAAATGTTATAGATATATACGAGTGTCAATTTTTTAAATTTTACTTCATACTTAACTAAAAATAAATCATGAAAATGTTTAGAGATATGTTGTGACTATTCTGATCCCTAATTACAAAAAGCTTTAAGACAAAGTTTAGTCATTTTTTCGGACCTAGTTTTCCACCTCACTTCAACCATGACTTCGGATTTGATCGTTTTGTTTCGGTTGCTTTTACAGCAACAGTGATCACGGTTGAAGCGCCGTGATTATATAGTTTAAAATAATAAAAATTTGCGTGGTAAATCCGAAAAGGTATTAGTTTTATTCGGATTTGAGCTTAAATATGTATGATATGTATAAAGTCGTCAGCGACATCTATTGTCTGTGTCAAGGAATTTCATATAAAATCAACTGTTACGCTTTGTCCCTTTGGGATCTATACAAAAAATTATAACCCTGTCTTATTCTGATATCTATAACCCTGTCTTATTCTGATATCATTGATGAGAAATTTAATGAAAATCTGATAAGAAGTATTTGAGTGGCAGATCAAGAAACTTGCATGTAAATAAATATTGAATACTTACTAATTTATAATATAAGAATAATTTAAAGCTATAAAGTAAACTATATAAAAATTGTTGCTGCTATTCTCTAATATATGTCACAAATTTTTAAAGTTTGCTCCTACACAGATGACATTAACAAATAACAGGAACTGTTCTTATATGTAGATCTGGACGATTACGTAAAATCAATTATCTGCCAACTATCTGTACGTATAAGAGAATTCAACTAAACAGCTTCACAGACAATGGAACCAGTTAATTGGTGCATAATCCGTTTAACAGTAAACTTGTTACTCTATAATTATCCAATTTAGTTCCGTACATGTAAGAATATCGTTCCATGGGAATTAGGACACTTATAATAGGTATAGCTCACAAACAAGCGTTTGATTTCTTTGAAACCATTATACAGCTTGATGAAATTTATTATAGTTATTCACTTTAATCCAAAGAAATTACCAGAGAACACCCTAACAGATTTATTCAGGAATAATGAAAGAATATCTCCTGCAACTACTGATATAAATACAAATCGTCGTCACTTTAGAAGGAAACACTGAGCTGGTACCAATTAATTAATGAAGACATTTAAACCAATTCTAAAAAAAAATAAGCTTTAGGCGTAACATTAGTAAGTCTTTAAGCCCTGCAACAGGTTAAAATGTTTGATTGTTAAGAGACAATATCCTTAAACGTTACCCTTCGCAGTTCAAAGTATGTAGTTGCAAAATTGTCAATTATTAAGAAACTATCACTTTCCAAGAATTTGTTACAAAGCATTGAATTAGTTTGCATGCTTTGTAACTTGTTTTAAACGTTCTTTTTCGTTCTGTGTAACATGAGAACTTAAAAACTACTTTATAATAAAGATTATAGCAACAGAAATCACCAGTACTCAAAACTATGTTTGTATTACAACGCTACTTATGAAGCTCGCCTGAATCCTATTCAATGACCTACGTAAATTCTATAATTCGCTAAAATATTTTAATGATAAATTCCAAACATTCTTAATATACAATCTTTTGAAATGATTAAAAGATATCAATTTCTTTAACTTACTTGGGGACGTGTAAATAGTTAGCCAATCATAGTCGACTAAGGAAAGAAGATTTGGATTAGGTATAGCCTGAGATTAAACAGGACAAATAAATATTCTAAAACAATTAAAACATACTGAAATTTTATTTATACTACTAAAATTCATGTAATAAAATTATTGTATTCCATTACGGGATAATGCTGTCGATGTATGTACGTAATATACTCTCAATACAAAAAGTGGATGATCGAACGAATTATAACAGAAGATGGCACGAGGATTAGTTAAAACATATAAGTTACACAACATTTATAAATCTAATACATGTGATAATATAAACATCAAAGTTTTCTTCTTCTTCAGACTCGCTCGGATTTAGAAACAGGAACTCAAAATACGTAACTTGATAGAGAGCATTACTGTCTCGTTTTTTAAAGATCTTTTTTATTTAGTTTATTGGACGCAATGTGTACAAACAAGGGGAAGAAGAAAAATACAAAAAAAAAGAAATGTCCTGATATTAATATCAATTCTTAGCTTTTTCTAGACTGAAACTGTATTGCACCGCCTTTTGAATGCGCCTAGCGTGTTGACACTTTATCGAGGTGTTGTAATTCCTGTAATGTTTTTGAGTAGACTGGCACGTTTCATTTATTAATAGGTGCCCCTTTGGTATTATGTCTTTTAACCTTTGGTATTGTCTGCTTCACTTCTTCCACTTTCAGGTTGAGTAAAAGAGTAACATAATATTAATTGATTACAAACTAAACTTTAGAAGTAGTTTAACTAAAGGGTTATGTAACGATGGTGTTATATTTGATATAATTCTTTAATAAAACAGGAATTTTCTTTTAAAAGGTATCTTCTTTTCCATACTTGGAATATGATCTGAAATTTCCGAAAAGGTGACGTGTTCATTTTTTTGTTATTTGTTTATGGTATATAATTTAAAATACTTTTATTTATTCAGCATTTAAGGGAAACTGATGTAACATGTTAAGGATAGCCTAAGAACATATTGAATCACTACATCGATATTTATTTATGAAACCCAGACAGCAATTATTTAGAATCAATCATTTAATTCTTAATTAACGGATAGATCACAAAAAACCCGCGTCAGTACACAAGAATGTGAATCAAAAACATTTTTCTAAATTAAATACATCATTAGATCCGAAGTACATTAGGGCTGAGGTTGCCAGTCGCCATTTCTTGTGTTGCCAGTTTTTATTTATCATTTAAAATGCTATAATAGATAATTATATAAATTTCAAAACCGTAATCAATTATTATGTGAATAAATTAATTAATGAATATAATAAATATTTATGTTTATCTAATATTTAAAAAGATGTTTCATTGTCTTTTAATTGTTACGGGATTCGAGGCAATATTTCCTTTTAAGACCACTTTTTAACATCATTTCTGTCTTTGCTCCATATATGGATATTATTGTTATCTTTAACACAAAACATTTTTATGTTTAAATACATTAGTGTGTATGAACAGTCATAAATCGTCGCTTGAGTGGTTTAACTCCACCTCATATAGTACCGTATAGCAACAATGTGAAGTTTAAGATAAAACGGCGGTGTGTCTGTACCAGGCCTAACCTTTTATTTCCCTCACATACTTTATATCTTCGTTTGCCTTATCCTCCAGGTATCTTTTTTTCATCCCTCCATCATCCATCACAGAATTAAATGCAGATATAACCAGTGGAAATATTTTAAACTCTTACATAATTAAACTATTTTGTTTTGTCTAGCATTTAATTTGGATCCTTTTAATAACGGTGAATCTTGAATAAAATAAATGAAAAAAGTTAAAATAAATAAGTGAACCAAAAATCTTATTTAATATAAATTCACGTGCGTATTTGGTCTATACCAAATATGGGTCTATAATGCAGTCGTGAACTCTGTTAGAAAATATCAAAAACAATTGATTTCTAAAATTTAAACCGAACATTTTTTTTATCAAACCGGTATAGCTCAGAATTGATATTAAATATAAAAAAATCCTGTCAACACTGCAAAATAATAAGGCAGTTAATGCAATAAAATATAATTTTAACGTTCATTGACTCGATACCCTAACAGTAATAGCATTAAAAGGTCATCGTTTTGTAATCACAAGGAGTTGAAATCTCATTCATTACGAGAAATCAAGTAAGGCGTGAATCATACGGCCTTAAACGAGCCTCCGCTAACCACGATGTTCATGGTTGCAGCACAATATTTATATATAATATAACTTTATTATTTTATTTTACTTTCGCATTTTTTTTTTATTCCTTTATAATTTATACATAACCTAAAATTGTCTCCAGTGGATAGAAACGTATATTCTCTGGATAAAATAAATCTATTTAACATGTGACTAATAATAACAATATTTATTACTATAAATTAAATGTATTAATTTGGCTCAAGTTCACAGTACAGTGAGTCGTTCCTTCGGCGCCAGTCTGTTACAGCACAGATTCCATCTGTTGGATATTTTGGAGGGAATACGTGACCGCCATATTTGGTGGCACTTTATGTTTTTTAACATGATTTTCACCTTAAAAAAACTTGTCTTATAATATAACGGAATTAATTGTTCTTTGTTTACGCAAATATGGTTGTAAAATTCTAAAGTAACAACTTTCCTTTATCTGATTTTTTTTTTCATTTATCTCATGTAAGTTCAGGTACTTAGGTTTTTATCTGATTGCGTGTTACGTTTTTTAATAAGCGAGCACTCGAATCCGCTACAAATAAAAATGTTTCTTTTTTTATTCCAGTCGAATAAAATAATTGGATTTTTGGTTAACAACAGAATTTAATCTATCTACATATTTTTATTGACATTATACCAGAACATCTGTATTTTATACATGCGCTTATCATACGTTTTCACTGGGAACACTAACGCCTCGTTTAAAAGTATATACCCATACTTTTATACAATCTATAAAGTGAATTTATACTCTTATGCCCTTGCTAATACACAAAAAGTACACAGCTTTCTGACATTTGAGTCGTGTTCTCGATGACTGTTTACTTTAAAAACATGTAATAATATTGCTACTTATAAACACAATTACGACAAACCCGATTCAAATCTCAATCCAGATTTGTATAATACGAGGAATTATTTTGAACATTTTTCAAGTCAGAACGAACGCAAAATATCATATGCAAATACGTTATTTATTTTTAATATAATTAACATATTCTTAAGCTTTATTAAAACTTTAATTTAAAAAAATATATATTACCTACTCATGAAATTACTTACAAATAATAAAATAATTACCAAATATCTGAATTTTTAAATGTAGAAATTATTTGTTGGTTTGATATCAATATAAATAAAGCTACGGTATCATTTACGTGTTAATTAAAAAATATTTATGATACGTTCGGAAATTTTGTAAAACGTTTTTATTGCTTTTAATCGGTCTCCGAAATTAATTATAATACGACATTTACGCCTAAATCCCTTAGTATCATGTCCTTCCATTTTAGGTGCTTCATGACCGGTCGTACCTTATAAAGAAAGATTTTTGGCTTTCGAAATTATTTGCAAGGCTGGAACCTACTTTGTAAGTGCATGTATGTAAAGGTCATTGTCCTGTGAACAACTCGAAAAAAGGATGAGCGTCTGTTACAAACTATTTATAAAATTAAAAACATTAAGTTACATAAAGAACAAAATATATTTGTAAGTTCGCAATTCCAGTTACCAGTTATTTAATGAATAGCATCAAATGATATATCAGTACGCTTACTATAAGACAGCATCATCACACTACACACGAAGCGTTTCCCATTACACATTCAATAACCTGCGTTAACGAGACCAAACTTCTCAGCATTCTTTGGATTCACCGTGCGGGTGCCGGGTCCATCGGGTTACAGGGAGAGGAGCTTCAACAGTTCCTGGGACTTGCGACTTTGTTGTGGGTTTAAGGACCCCTATCTAACTCGCGTTAAATGCTCACCTCCACCGTCCCAGCTGAGGAGCTCTCTACCTAACCAAATTTGAAACGAACCTACTAGGGCTGTCTTCGAAATACTTTCTGAGAATGAATTGATGTTAGTACTGGAGAGGCTTTTAGTAGGTTGTAGAGAGACTTAGCTTTTATACCTGTCGCTCCCATTTCTACCGCGTACAAATTTACGACGAACCTATTCTTAATGAGTTCGTTATTAAGATCATAATACTTATTGACCTATCACTAAGAAAAAACAGTTTATGGTCTTGTTAAAAAAGTTACGACGAAAATTATATAAAAGGGTCAATGAAGAGTTTTAAATTGCAAAATTTTAAGTTTAATTTGATATGCAAATATTTGCAATTCAATTTTTTTTGTAAAACTACCCGATAGCTTCGGAATACTCTTAATAATTTTACATACGAACCCATATCTGAAACAGGTATAATATCATTTAAATATTCGTATGTGTCCTGCTCCAAAAACTTTGAATTCATCAGCATACATACAATATAGTTCAAGACATTAAAAATTTTACAACACTTACATAGTGGTTACTATACATGTTTTACTTATATATTACTTTTATTACTTGCTTCTCTAAACTACCACATTTTGGTAGTCTTCGAAATGGTGGACTCAAAGGGGACAAAATATGTGCGTAAATAAAAAAGCTAAACTCGATTGGTTACAGCGCCATCTACAGTATAGTAATATTCTAGCAACATGATATTTTAGGATAAGAATACATATTTCACTATGACTTAATAATAAGGTAGTAAACAATACAATATCGGTAATTTGTAATTGATGTTACCACCCGTCAAAGAAACAATATTAAGAGGTAATTAAAAATAAATTAAAAGCACTTTAAACAAAACTATTATTTAATAGCTCTTATAAGTATATTATCAATCAATATATAATAGTTTAATAGATAAAATTTTATGTGCAACAGATAATACTGACGAGCTCTGTCATGATGACTTTGTCAAATATTGCGTGACTTTGACAATACTTTCACTCTGTGAATGGCCGATTTCGATTCGTTATCGTTATAACCATTATATATTATTTACATTGCCATTAAAATGAGCTGACGTGGATAGTTAAAGCCTCATAACTTATGCATTCCAGTTGAACGTAACGCATAATAAGTGTTTGTGATAATGGCCGGGGCGCCGGTAAAATTGGGATCTGTTTTGTCTGTTTGTATAATTTTCTACGCTACATATTACAAAAAACATGACATAGAAGATTTGAGATTGTCTCCGGTAAAGGAGAATTTGCTGTCTCTGGAGATTGAGAACAGAGTTGCTTCAGGAATCAGCCAACCGAAAGTCGCTCTTGGCTATGGAGCGTGTCATGACCTCTTCGTTAACGCAACGTCATTGTTAAACCCAAAAGACTTGTCGGGCGAGCCGGAACATTTTAGTGAAATAACGAATAAAGAAACGTTTCTAAAAAGCTTCACATACTTCTTCAAACACGGAGCTGCTGCGGAGTGAGTATCAGAGAAGTGAATTCAAATTAGTTTTGGATGAACATTTCTTACTATGATCTTTGTTAAAGCTTTGGTTATGCTCTATACTGTGTATTTTAAATTTTTATAAATCGGATAATTACAATAGACTAAAGTATACAAACAAAACGAATATTACCTAAATTATGAATTGAGTTCCATTTATTAATATAAGGATTTTTTGTTTTCCAGACGATTTATGTCAAACGGGGAACTCTATGATGAACTTGTCGAACAAGCTCTAAAACTACCAGACACAAGATGGGCTATTGGGGGTAATGCTCCTCTAATGGCAAAGAGGTTTTTTATTGAAGGCTGGAAAGTATTGTTGGGCGGTAAAATGAGTAAAAAGTTGAAATCATACATTCCAAATGAAATACAAATAGTCGGTGATGATAAGAACGAGGATGTTAAAGACGATATTCACATGATATTAGAGTATAGGGCGGACGAAACATTTGGCCCCTTTAAATCCCCTCGGGCAAATAGATTCATCATGCACAACGATGAAAACAACCCTCTGCTAACTTCACTCGAGAAATTAGGTGAAAATTTACACAAATTCAGTCCCAACCTATTAGTTATTAGTGGATTGCAAATGATGGATAACTTTCCATTCAAACATAATGGTAAAGGTAATTAATACTTTTTATATATCATTAATTTCATTTAATTCATATAAATAATTTACTTTTTTCTGCTGGGTTTTATTCAGCATGATATTAACATTATTAAACGATGACTAACAATTTTTTTTTAACAATAGTTACTGTAAATCTTTTATAGTTAGTGAAGACAGACTAAAAATACAGATGTACATTAAAAATTACAAGTAAAGTATATTTGCCCTGTAGCTCTTAAATGCAAATTGATTGAATATTACACACAACAAAGTAAGACCTCTAAATCTGATAAAGTTTTACTTCAACAATCAGCAAGAAAATATGGCTTCTTACCATATGTTCATATATTTTTAATGAAGAATAACATCAATTTAATAATATTTTATGTAACAAAGATTTTGTTTTCAGATTTAAGACTAGAAAGACTGAATTTAGTTAAGGAGCAAATTTTATCACAGCCATTGGATACTTTAACTCATTTTGAGATGGCAAGTTATGTTGACCTGGAGCTGCTGTTACACCTCACAACTAAAGTTTTGCCATTTGTTGACTCCGTTGGTATGAACGAACAGGAGCTGTCAAACCTCTGTAGCGTGCTAGAATATGGAAAGGTTATTGTTGTTGCCGACTCAAATCCAAGGGTAGCGACAGCATTAGATCAAATGCGTAAAATATTCCATTTAACAAGAAAACTGAACAAAGAACACGGAAGTAAAAGAAAATTAACTAGAATACATGTACATACTCTGGCTTATCAAGCAATATTGACCATCAAAAGCTCTAACTGGAAGCGGACAAAAGCAGCAGCAGCTAAGGCTTCACTAATAGCCCACAGATATGTGTGTAATGACCAGAATATTGACTTGGAAAAAAGTAAACTGTTGCTAGATGACAGTTTTTCAACAACAACCCATAATAACAACAGCAGAGTGTTCTTTGAGCCGACACAGCCAGTGTCATGTTGGGAAGAACTTCTTGACAGTGAGCAAGTTGATATCTGTGTGGCCCCCGTACTTATCTGCACTGAAGCACAGCTCACCGCTGGCGCAGGAGACAATATATCAGCCGCCGGACTCGTCTTGCAAGTTGAGAAATAAATTCATAGATGGAACAAAATTTATCTAAACTATAATTAAGCTTATGAGAAAATTTATCTTATGATTTTTACTATGGTTATATCCATTCCACTTAAAGGCATTTAAGTTTAAAATACATATTTTATGCTGACTAATGTTCGGATTACGAACATAACTGCCACTAAAGTAAGTTTGTGCTAGTCGATTATTGAGTCAAAATATATAATTTGTCACTATTATTGGATTTGTACAACAGATAGCAATATAGCAGTGAGGGTAACTGTGTGTTTTTAAAATTATGTAGTATATGATATTAACATTAGCTTTTTCAATGATTCTATATGTGTACTTATAAGAGCAATATTAGACTTTGTTATGTGGTATTTTTATAGGATATTCAAGTACAATTTTCATTGAACGTAAATGGTAAGACATTCCTAATTTATTTCAAATATATTGTGTTAATAAAAATTATATATCAATTTTTTTATCGTTTATTTATTTAAAAAAAAAAACTTACTTAAACATGATAACTAGTATATAGGGTTAAATAACTTACAATTTAGTTGTTTTGAAACGCTATAAGTAAATTTTATAATAGTCTATACAAAAATTTAAAGGAATGTGTTAGTATTATATCTACAACGAAAACATTGACACCATGTTATAGTAAAATATGGAGACGCAATCCTTAAAACTATTAAAAAATGGCCGATATAATGCCAGATTCATGTGTAACAATTAATTTATGGCATATAGTCATTATTTCATATACCCTTACCCATAGCGTTGGTTCGGTAGGACTATCTACATTAAGGATACACAGCTTATTAGTTAGTGCATGCAATGTATGCTATAATACTCAATGATAATAAACAAGGTTACAGCAAATAATAAATTTAAATCTTAAAATATTACAGGCATTCATATAAATAACATTCCCGTTTTAATTTACAATAAGAATGTAAAATTTAAAACCCATCATATCCTAAAAGGCTTCCTTCTATAAAGGAAATTTTTGGACATACACCAATTTACACTAATGTAGATCAATAGATTTTTGGTTGGAGCCTAAATACGAAATCATTATATTCTATTAAAAAAATTCATACATAAATAAGTGCTTAAATAGAAATCAACAATAAACACGATAATAAAAGATTCGTATTGAACGGATAACATCATAAAGAGGAAACTATTTAGATAATTCAGTCTTGAATGGGGTCTTAAAGGTAGGGCGATTGTGATTGGCTAATCTTCTTCCATTACTTCAATTATTTTCAAGTGAGCCGGATTGCCCATGGCTCTGAATGGATCGTATAGTCCGCTCCTGATGAATCTTTTCACAGCTTGCAAATCGACTGTCGGCCTTTTTACGCGGTCTTTTACCTCTTTCCACTTTAGCATGGCAGCTTTTACTCGGAGCAGTTCGTCTTTAATGGGATGCGTCGTCGGATCCACGCCCTGTATTCGCAGAGTTACCCATTGCAATGAATTTAACGTGAAAGCCAAAAACAAGTCCAATTCAATCTGAGCCGGTAGTGACATTTTTTCATAATGTTGCTTTAAAGGCAACAATTTGTCCAATACCTTCTGCAAATCCATCAAATTTTCCTTCAAATCTTCGCACTTGTTTACATATTCTTTGTCGTTGGCAAGTTCGCCGTATTTGAGGTCCCAATCCATTTTATATAAATAAAGATTTTTTTTTCTATCCAACAAATACCACACGTATACGTTTCAACTACAACAACAATATTGCAACTAATGCATTAAAGTCGCAGTTACCACGTTTCTTATTTAACCTTTGCTACAATTGACAAGGGGAAATCACTTTATGTCAAGTGCGGTTTATTGATTTTTCCTGTAGGAGCATAGACAAGATATTGTATTTTTAGTTACAAAATATTAAATAAATATCTTAGATGTTATCCATTAACATTTTGTTGCCAATGATGATAATACCATTTTATACAAGTTGTAATTATTAATGTTGTAAATTTCATTTAGAATGAAAATAATAAAATTAAAATAGTATAATAATTATGAATTGGGAAGTATCATTACGAAGAGGTTAAATGAGTTTTCAATTTTGCAATACATTGCTGTTATTCTTAGACGACGTATAATTTTTTCTTATTAACCTATACACAATTTAGTCTTCGTTTGAATGGTATTTATTTATAGCTCTTGAAGAGACTAAAGATTTTACATAGGAAATGTTCTCTTATTATCCAAGATATCCTATGACAAAACATTTTCTTATATTCACTAGACTTTAAAAATAATGAATTAAATTCCAAAAAACACCGAATAAACAAACGGTAATGCATTTTATAACTATTTATAATACCGAAATCAAATGACAAAACTTTTACTTTAAAATAATTAGTCTCGAAATGTTGACTCTGTTATAAATGATAGTAATAACTTGTTTTAAGCGAAAGAAAAGGAGGTGATTCAATTAAGACAGGTGTTTTTACAATTATAATTATTTATTTGACAGAGAAACACAATTATAATTTCCAGTTAGTAATGGATGTACTTTGACATGTTATTTTAATAGTTCAATCATATAATAGATTTTATATTGTCCTACGTATTACTTCGCGGGTACTTGTTAGCCGAATAATGAATATCATTCGTCCAAGTATTCAAATGGTTCAGGAGGTTCAGGTTCTTTTTCTTCTTCAGCTTTCGGACCAAAAGCAGCGACAGGTTCCACAAGCACTTGTTCACTGTCTCCCGTATGATTCAACATTACGATACCGCCAATAGTGACGTCCTTCAAAGGCATGTATCCGGAACCCTCAACAACTGTCAGAGTTTTTAGTTGTTGACGCATAACCCTGGCTGGGTTGCTGAGAATTTCAAAGTTTGGTTCCGGTTCCTTCTTCTCCTTGACATCTTTTTCTTCTGCTTCCTTTTCATCTTTCTTGCCTTCTTTCGACGACCCGGCATCTTTATCGGATTTACCGTGAACTGTTATATTTGGGTTTGGTGATTTGGAAGGCTTCTTCTCTTCTTCATCGACATCCATCTTAGATGTGGTTGATGACGTCACACTACTGCTAGCGGAACCCTCTGTTCCGTGAGCTCGTCTGCGCGCTCTGGCCGCGGCAATACTTAATACGGCAGTGGTGACTCTTTCTCTTTCTTCGCGTTTCTTTTCTTCAAGCGGTGCTGGGTAGGCGTACAGCGATGGTTTAGCATTGGATTTCATTTCCAGTAGTGGCATTTTTAAATCGGAATTTAGGGCAATCACGCACGTGGGCGTAAAAGCAAGTGATAGGCAATGAGCCAACGGGAACCAGTACCAGTATTGAGTGAATACTAGCATGCCAACAACAGCCAACATATTCATGTGACCGGTTCTGTTCTGAAGGGAGACTGTTACATTCCGTCCACCTGCATCTATGATACCTTGGGCCAATATAGCCCCAAATTTGGCCATAACATCTTCGTGTTTGTTTGATATTACTTGTGAATAAAGCGTACGGAAGTATGTAACTTTGGGACATAGCGCCTCGGTCTGCTGAATCAAAATCATCGCCGATGCTATAAGCGCTCCTTGTCTGACGAAATTAACAGGGTCAAATTTGACCATAGGTTCTAGAAGTCCGATAGCTTCACGATTCCCAGTACCGGCGCAAGCGATACCCAAGGCCATAGCAGCGCCGTACCGTACATGAGGATTGTAGGACTCCGCCAATAGTGACACCACAGACGGACATTGTTCGGGCGTTCTGAACAGTAGGAATCCTAAAGCAGTTACAGCAGCACGGCGGACGTCGTCGTTCACGTCAGAAACGGCCACGTGAAGTAATGTACGAATTGAATCGTTATTGCCAGTGCCGCAGTAGGCTGTAGCTATGGTGTAACAACCAGCTCGACGCAATAACGGATCCTTATCTCTCAATAGCTGTTGGACGAGAGCATCAGCCTCTTCCAGCCGTCCGTACATGGTGAAGGATATGCCGACGGCTAAACCACGCAAAATCTTTTCGTGTTGAGTCTCCTGGGCATAGGCGACCATGTCCTCGATGGCGGCAGCGTTGCGGGAACCCAACATGACCATTCCCATGGCAATACCAGCAGCTTCACCGGTAACTGCGTCGTCTTGGTATAGGTTGAACTTGAGTTGTTCGTAAACGTCCTGCCGGTGAGTGCCCATTGCAGCTAAACCGAGACCCAGACAGCCTCCGTGGCGAACCATTTCATTCTGAGCGTCTTTTAATTGAGTTAAAAGATAATCAATGATATTGGCGCCGTGGTTTGCATGAATCAAACCTAAAGCGTATAAGCCGCCACCTTCAGAATAGCCAGATGATGGCCCAGCCTCTTTTGGCAGATAAGATTGCATGAGAGCCAAGGATTCGTTCTCGTGGCCTCTGTGTATTACGCCAAGCGAAGCCGTCACTGTGAGTTTTGCCCAATTCGTCGCTCGCGCCAACCATTCCAAGTTATCCCTTAAGAACTGATCGCTTGTCGTGCCAGCGTGCATGAATGCATTAGCTATAACCGTAGCTGTGTGGCAGATTGAAACTCTGATGGCATCTTTCGTGTTCTTTAGAATTAACATATCCGCATGATTAGACCTAATTAAGAACTGTAATTGTAAACCTATTGATACATCTCCTCCTAATATAGATATTAATTTTTCTACTCTCCTCTGATGTTCCTTTTCCTCATCATTAAGACTATCAATATCCCGTTCTGGTTTCTTAGGTTCTTCAGAGGGTGATTGATCTACCTCCATAGTAGATTCTGGGAAAGGGCCACCTTGCGGTTGGGGTTTACCGCCCAAAGCACTCGGTATAGGTGCTGTAATTCTAAGGGCCTGTAGAACTCGCCCTAAAAATTGTTGAGTTGCTGAGTCATACAGATCAAATGCAATTTGGTAAGCCATTAGTACTGAATCTTGTGGGCCGTGAGTTAATTTGTCCAAGATTTCTGCGACTGATAATGGATCCTCTAAGAAGATGAGACATTGACACATATTGACATAGTCTGGAATGTTCAGACCTCGGTATAAACCTACTAAAGATCGGAGGACTGTGCTTCGGAAACCTCTGTTCTGGAGAAGACTCATTGCCACAGTAAATGCGTACTGCAGCATGCCTGGAAGATACAACAGAAAATTTTAATAAAATATTTGTAAGAAATTCATATAATGCTAGAATCATTATATTTAATTAATGGCGTAGCAAGTGTGATTGGTTTTTATTTCAGATCAATTTAGTATATCCATTCTAAGTAATACTTTTCTGAATGCACAATATCAAACACATTCACATAAGCTATTGATTATGGGTGTTACTCACTGAATAAAAGTAGCAATGTAAAAAAAAAATATCGTTTTGGCAATATTATTATATATATGAAGGATAAAATCTCATAAATAAATCTTTTAAGACAAAAGACTGCCGTCCTGGATGCATATTGGGATCATATAAATAATGTAAAGTATTGAAGAAATTATAGTTACTTGTGAATAACAATCATGACTTAATTTATTATTATTCAACATAATTTGTAGCACATTAAGTAGTATGTAAAGACAACGGATAGAGGATTTTATATAGGTTGATACCTGTTTTACACAGGATTGCTTAAATGGGTCATAATATCCACATGCAGAAAAGACACTTAATATAATATTGTTTTTGAAATATCAAAAGTAACTGTTGTATATAATCATTATACCTGACACATCATCAGACTTCATAATAGATTCTTCAAAGATGTCCATTCGTCGCGTCTCTAACGCCAGACCGAGGGCCTGCCTGTATTGACCGTCATCAAGACACCGTTGGAACATTCGGTTCACGATAGCCTCCAGTCGAGGGTCAATGGTCTCACAGGCACTATCAATGAACAGGGCTTTACGTTTCTGTGTATAGAAATCGATGGCCTTTGCAATCGTGGTGTCGACATATTCGTTCCTTGCGTTTACATCGAACAACTCCCCAGCTCCTAGCGCGTATGTTAGAGAGTCTTCGAATGCACCCAAATGATAATAAACTTTGCTTGCCACTAAAGCAGCCAGTTGGTGCTGTGAAAAAACTTTATCTTCGTGTAAAATTTCAATCTTTTCAATTGATTCAGAAATTTCCGGCCAGAATTCGTCTACGATGTTGTCTAATCTCTTTAGAGCGAACTTTTTCACTTCGTGCATAGGCTCATCAAGCAGGGATATTATCCCCGCAGCGGATGTGATATTCATTTTGAAGAATTTCTTTGACTATTCAATAATACACCTTGTTTCAGAAAATACAATATGATCGTGAAAACTAAGTACAACTCACGTCTCACAATAGTTTTGTGATTTTGGGATGAATTGACAATTTTGTGTTGGCCATAGATAATATAAAATATAAAATGGGAACAGGCTATCTGATTATATTTAATCATTTTATATAATGTTAATATACAATAAATAATTTCTATTAAGAAGGAGAGAGAAGGAGAGGGAATAATTTACACAATATTGAGCAAATTTATTTTATTATTAATTATTTTTAAAAGCCTGGTACTATCATTATATATATAACGAAATGGTTATGGCAATAAGTACTACTGGGATATGAGGTGTCACTTTTCTGTCATAAACACGAGTCACAATTTACGCAGTCAATAGTCAATACGTAGGTTTCAGAATAGTGCGAAACAGCTGCTGATAATTATCAAAGTGGATTAACTATCATAATTTTTAAAAATGTTGGATCTATTTAGCATATTTAGTAAAGGAGGAATCGTCCTGTGGTGTTTTCAGAGTACCAGCGATATATTCTCGCCTTCTGTTAACGCTCTTATACGTAATGTTATTTTACAGGTAAGTTATTAACGAAGAAACCTTTTAAATCCTGATCACCTTAATTAATTCAACCTTTCACTTTTATCCTGTAAGAAAGAATTTAATACACTGCAAATTATTTTGTTTTAGGAACGAACGGGCAATAATACGTTTAGCCATAACGCTTTAAGTCTCCAATACAAACTCG
This sequence comes from Danaus plexippus, assembly GCF_018135715.1. Taxonomy (NCBI): domain Eukaryota; kingdom Metazoa; phylum Arthropoda; class Insecta; order Lepidoptera; family Nymphalidae; genus Danaus; species Danaus plexippus. The sequence goes on from NC_083541.1 coordinate 1,514,150, forward strand.
ACAATGAGTTTGAATTAGTTTTCGTGGTAGCTTATCAACGTATACTACAATTGTCTTACGTCGACAAATTTCTAAATGATATACACTTGGAGTTTAGGGACAAATACAAAAATGAATTGCAAGGTGGCCAACATAACATGGACTTTGATTTCAAAACTACATTTGAGAGTGTTCTCAAGCAGTGTGAACAATGGGGTTAGTGTTACATATTACATTCAAAGTTATAAACAACATACATTCAATAATAATGATTCTTGATTGAATCAGATTTATATTTATTTGCTATAATATAATGCTATATATATTATATATGTATATTAATAATTTTAATTTCATTATTACAACCAGCAAAAACACAGGCTCAGATTCCGAAGCAGATGCGATCATTTGAAGACTCGCAGAAGTCTAAAAAGACTGTCGCCTCTATGATTGAAAGGAAAGGAGATGAAAAAAATAAAAAATCTGGTAAAATTATGTGCTACTTACTTTAGTATACTTAATATCCGAGCTTACATCTTATGTCTAGGAATAATGTGATTGTATGAGAATTGATGAAAATTATTGTTTGCTAGATCTATGTTTGATTTAAAATGATGTATGTCATTAAATATATTTTCTGATATTATCTTAATAAAGCTACAATAATGTTGTGTTTACAGTGAAAATAATAGAAAACAAAAGCATTCCCAATGGCAAGGTAGAGGAGCCAGAGGCGGACAACGACTTGATAGCTGCCAACAGAGCTAAACTGGCACAGAAAATGGCAGCCAAAAACAAAAAGGAAGCCAAGTTAGTACATGAAAATCATTGACAGATAAAACATTATAATAGTGACGTCAAATACATTATATTGTTAATTAATTACAATAAATTTGTATACTATGTTGGAGTAATTGAAACTTATACTTTTTTTTTTTTTTTGTATATACATTCAAGTGATTTATTATTAATTTAATACTCGTAATGTTCTTGAATACTTTTGGTTCTTGCAAATGTATTTTTTATTCTGTGAGATTTGAAAGAATGTTCTTGATTATTTTATTGTAGTGTTAAGAAAATGTTCTTAAATTTGTTATTTACTTTAATGTATATGTACATTATTTAATAAAGTTAGTAACTTTATAGTATCACATATAATTGTGTCACGTAATATTGAAATTTTTTAATGTTATACACAGATAACATAACAATTTTGTTATTAATATATTTTTAACTTAACTTATAACATAGCTAATCTAAGATTAAGTAGTAGTTTTTTTGATCACATCAGGGTTGTAGAAAGTGAAATAAGTTGCTATAATAATAAGGAGATGCATGTTCTCATTTTAAAATACTATTTGCTTAACATAACCTTAGTGATTTGGTACCGAATCGTTTTTTTGGAAGTGTTCCGTTTTCCGGGCCTAATATTAAAATCGGTTGTCCAATCTAATTTTTTTTTGATAAAAACCAACCTATATAATCGGCCTATAACGAAAACAACCTCGACTCGATCAGACATTAGGTTGCCGAGATCATCTCCGTGGATGAATGACCTGAGTCGCCAGTATACCGTTCCTTCCAGTCGCGTCGCTAGCTTCGTTCAATAATTTTTAAAGTTTTGTTTTCTTTACTTCCAGAAAATCTCCAAAAAGTCCAAAAGCAACAGATCGTGTGAAAAAGCCACGTGTCTGGGAACTGGGAGGTGATTCCCGTGACTTACCCTCACTGGACTTCAGTACTGATAAAGAAAGTTTTGGAGAAATAGCCCCCGACACACAGGTATATTATATATGCCAGTTGTATAACAATGTGATATAGAAATTAATAAGCATTTACATGAAGTAATGCTTATATTCTCTAGAGTTTTATTATTTCTTTCATATTCTTGCTTTCAGTAACAAATATTCGAAATTATATTTTCTGTATGACAATAAAGCTAATGAATGTTCTAAAACAGTTCTTGCCATTAAGGTTTTTTTTCATATTAAAGTTCTATGTTAGAGACAGAAGCATTCACCTGTAAGATTTTTTAATATTTTTCATTTGAATATTGTATTAGAAGTGTTCAAATACTTGAATTTTTTATATTAAAAAAAAAAAATTTCAATGTTTATATATAATAATTCAGTTGGTGGGTCAAATGAAAGGCGCTATTCGCGATTTGGAAGTCGAGGAATCTGATGCAAGCAGTTCTGAAGAAGAAGAGACACATCAACCCAGCCCCAAGAAGACGGGGGGAATGTTCAGCATATTTAAAGGTATATACATGATGTGATCCCAATGGAATAACTGGGAATGCCGGGATAAAGTGTAATACATACATTATTCTGATGTCTCAGCTACAGAAGCATAAAGTATTTAGACGATCCATTATTTAATTTTTGTGTGCAATTGACAAAAGCATGCATACATACTCACAAACTTTTATTTTCATTTTATATATATATATACCCACACACCCACACACACACACACACACATACACATACACATATACTCTCATATATATATAAAATTATGTTTACTTAAAGCAATAATATTTAAGCAATTGATTGACACTTGTCGGTTTAAACTAGCATCTAAGAAAATTAATTTAAGTGCACATTAATATAAATATAATATCAATGAGGCTTATTTGTTACTCATCAATAACTAACAAGTGTTATGTGCAATCTGTTTTTGCTGAAGCCATTCAACGCTTTTGCAGTCTTGCTAATATATTACTTAATTAAAGCACCAAAGAGAAAAAAAGGATCTATACTTATATAAAAGATCTTACTTGTATGCGTGTTTTTTTCTATTGTACATAAATATTATGTAGCAATATGAAAATACTTTACACTACTGTAGTTGAGACAACAGAATAACATACGTACTATACTATATCCCGGAATCCTGAGTGATTCCTCTGGGATTGTCAGATGTAGTACCAAGTCACGTGACACAGTTAGCACTACTAATATAACAGCAAACTGTAGTCACTCATAAACAAATTGACTAAATATATATTTTTTTCTGTGTAAAGGTTTGGTTGGCTCCAAAGCACTTACCGAGGAATCAATGCGGCCAGTGTTGGACAAGCTAAGAGATCACCTCATAGCCAAGAATGTTGCCGCTGATATTGCTAACAAACTATGCGACTCTGTTGCCGTTAAGTTAGAAGGAAAGGTCGGTTTAAAAGCTTCATTGATAGTTCCTCTTATAATATTCATGTTATATACTTATGTATCACTTTTACTTGGTTGGTGTTGTTTAATAATAATATTATGTCAAGTATAAAGTAGGCAGATCATTTTATTTTATTAATTCCTGTCATTCAGTCTTGCTACTTAACACAATACTGAATACAAGTATAGCAAATTTAATATAGTTTTACTGTACACTAAACACTACTATTGGTGATGACATATATTTTAATGTCTTTTATATTATATAGGATAGCAGATAAATAGAGTATTAATTAAATTTCCATATTTAAATTTAGAAATGAAGAATCATCTTAGGTTGCAAATACAAATCCTGCTTGTTTCAATAAAACATTGTGTATATCCTATTTGTAATATTAGTATAACCATAAAGATATTTTGCGAATTAATTTCATTAGATCTGAATATGTAAATTTTTATTTTAATTGATTGTTTCCAGGTTTTGGGCACGTTTGATAGCGTCGCTACAACTATCAAAGCGACTCTAACGGAGGCGTTAGTACAGATCCTATCTCCAAAGCGTCGTGTCGATATACTAAGGGACTGTCTCCACGCCAAACAACAAGGAAGACCCTATGTTATGGCTTTCTGTGGGGTAAGAACTAGTGAATATTGAAATTAAATAATATGTAACCTTAATAATATATAGCAAAAATCATGACATAAAATAAAATAATAATTTTTCATATAAATATGTTGAGATCATTAAATATTTTATATGTATTGAATATAAACACAAATATTTATTTATAGGTTATCATTATTCAACAAACAAGCTTATTTTTTAACTTATACGTAATAAATTATAAAAAACAAATTAGAATGAAAATTCTATGTAAAACACAACTAATTGAGATTAAATCTTCTGTCACTTGATATAAATTTATAAAATTAATAAGATCTCTTTGATTTTAATGTATTGTAATAATTGCCAGTAACTAATTCACTAATTTTTACACTCGACTTCACTCGCATTTATATCGGCAGCTGCGAGATATAGTCTTCTTTTCCCGGATGATGTTAATATCCGTTTAAAATTTCACCTAAATCGGTTCAGCCTAGTAAAAAGAAAGGTATATTGTTCAAATAGATTAAAAAATATGTATATTTCGTCGCAGGTGAACGGTGTCGGTAAATCTACGAATCTTGCGAAGATATGTTTCTGGTTGATAGAAAATCGTCTGTCAGTCTTGATAGCGGCCTGTGACACGTTCAGGGCTGGTGCAGTGGAACAGCTAAGGACTCATGTGAGGAGATTGGACGCAATGCACCCGGGGTCCGTCAATCTGTATGAAAAAGGATATGGTGAGGATAATCTCGTTTATGCCTAGTAACCCAACGAAACAAGATAAATCATTGAAACATTGTTTGGACCTATATGATCAAATAGTAGATATGCTTTTGAAGGGCTTAAATACAACATTTTGTTTTCCTGATAATTTTATTAACCAAATAAGTAAGTGTAAAATTTTTTGGAGTGTCAATATTTTGGTAAGGAAGTATGTAATTATAAAATCATATTTTCTTCATCCATCATCAATGAAGGGCATGCGTTCCTATTTTAGTAATTCCTAAGTCTGATATAAATAAAGTAAATATCTAAATATTTCCATAAATTTTAGGTAAGGATGCAGCGGGCATCGCAATGGAAGCTATCAAGTATGCAGCGGATACCAAATATGATGTGGTTCTCATAGATACAGCAGGTCGGATGCAGGACAACGAACCTCTAATGAGAGCTCTGGCCAAACTCATTAAGGTCAATGAACCCGACCTAGTACTGTTTGTAGGGGAGGCTTTAGTTGGTAATGAAGCCGTCGATCAACTGGTTAAGTTCAACCAAGCATTGGCCGACCACAGCTCCTCGAGCAATCCCCATGTCATTGATGGGATCGTTCTCACTAAATTTGACACAATTGATGATAAAGTCGGTGCGGCCATCTCCATGACCTACATCACCGGCCAGCCTATAGTTTTTGTTGGCACCGGACAAACATACACAGATTTGAAAGCTCTTAATGCTACCGCAGTAGTTCATGCTCTTATGAAATAAATCCATACAATTCATAGTTTTTTTTTAAAAACAATATTAATATATGACTAATTTTCTATTGGGTTTTGTCTTTTACTTTATTGTCAATTATAGCGGACGGGTGTGGTCTTGTAATTTTTCATTAATTTTTTTTCTCACAAATATAGTACCATATAGTATTGATTTTAAACTATGTAATAAAATTCTCCCTTCAATTCATCATTGTTAATATATGTAATACCAATTTACTGTTTGCGGGATGTGGTTAAATCTTCAAAATATACTGTTTGTTTTTTTTTTTTTTATTGTCTTCTTCAGGCTTTTGAATATTAATTAATGCATTGAATCTATGATGTATGTTCTTTGCTCTTAGACGCTGGTTAAAAAAAGGAACCAATTAGCAAAATGTACACAAAACGCGTAGAATTAATTTTACAGTGCCTTGACCCCGAAATGTTATTGAACATTGGTTTAGCGATTTTGTAAACAACACTGCCTTATTAAAATCATGTAATATTTGACATATTTATATTATTTGTTAATTTGTTATTATAAATAATAATAAAAAAAAATATTTGTTATATATTTCGTTTTAAATGTCATATAGTCTTAGGGGACTTATTCAATTATATTTGATAAATTATAAACGCCGAAAAGTATGAAGATTTTAACGATATTGTCACAATTGGGAATGTGATTTTTTTTTAAATAGTTATATCAAAGTGTTTATACTTTATAATACAACCGTGAACTTGTTCATTGGGTAGCGATTAAATAAATATGAAATAAAGTATCGTTTTTTTTAAACTTTTATTCTTATGTAACCATGACTAAAATTTAAAATTAAATCAAAGAATATTAGCATTCATATTGTGAGGCTACAATAAGTCGCTCAATTTAATGTATATATATTTTTTTTAATGAGAGAAAATTCGATTTATACTTGCTATATCATAAAAGTTCTTTAAATATTATAACTTAAATATTCCTCTTTTTGGCCGACCTCCATCTACTTTCACGGTAAACATAATGGATAACGCACATTAATTATTACAAATGCCTATAAAAATTTATAATTGACCTTTTAAATAAGCGTTTCCTAATTATGGTGGATAGTTTTAGCGCATTTTTCGGACAGTCCAATCGGACGTTTGTAGTGACAACTGCGTTTAGAAATGGACAAAGCATACGAATATGTTAAATCCGCTATTATCACATTTAAATTGGAAACATGTTGTTGCTTCGCCCCTATACGTGTTGGCGTTTTAATAGTTGGATATTTTAATTTGTTTATATCGGTGAGTGCAGCAAACAATAATCTTTTTTTTATAAGTAAAATATTATATATGTTACAATTTACGCGATAGTTGAGATAATTTTATATTTATAAATGGTCTAGTTTCATTGAATAATTGTCTTGATTATTATTAATAATATGTTGCTAATGGATATTTTTATAATATAAAAAATATGTAGATTTTATCCCTGATGGGTACAGCCGATGGCGGTATTACGCCGCCCTTGATGGAAGTTCAAGATCAATTTCTCGAGGACAACGCTTCTAAACCAGTTGGGATTATCGCATACTCATCGGAATTAGCATTTAGTGCATTACTTTTGGGTGCCATGTACCGTGTAAGTAGAGGGTAAAATATTTCTATTGTAAATTTTTAATAATATGAAAATAAAAAAATACCTAATAATGAAACATCCGTTCTGAAATAATCCATTAAATTAAGTAAGGTAATACTTAAATCTTTATGTATAGTATCTAACATTGATATAAGTATGTCAAATACCCCACAATTGTTTTGCAAATAAATTTATTCTCCATTATATGCATAAGGTTGTAAATATAAAATTCTTAACCGTGTACAGAACGACACAGTTTTGCTTCGTGTATATATGTACTACGTTGTGGTGACCATCGTGACTTCAATACTGGTGTACTCCATGGTGATAGCGGCCGTCTCTCTCCTTACAAAGATGGTCATTATTGGAAATATGGGTAGGAAATAAAAAAAAAATACTTTTATCAATAAAACATTACATCTTTGTACCTACAATTCATTGATGTAAATTATTTTTAATCTATGTTATTATTAAGGACGGTCCAAATTTGTTTTTAATATATTTATTATAATTATAGTTTACAATGGCTATGTTATATTACTGGTGCGAAGCGCAATCGTTGAAATAAAAGAAACGAGAACGTCCGAAAAAAATGGTCACGTCACTTTATATTCTGTCGCGAAGTTCCAATGTGACGAAGAAAAAATCGATATTGGGAATGTATCTGACACTGAGCCTTCGAAACCTATTGAGAGTTTACCGAAAGAAGAAAATGTAGTCAAAGAAAATGAGAGCAACGACAAACAAGAAAATAAAACTCCACAAAAATTGGAAACAGTCGCCGAAAATCCTAAAGAGGAATGATTTGTTCATTAAATTATTAACATAACTTTATACTATTTATTTTTCTAATGTCTTTATGCATTTTTATGAAAAAAAAATTAATAAAAAATTTCAGACGGAAAGGAAAATAAAAATAATATTTTTACTTAACATGTATATTCTTCAACTTTAAATCACAGATAAGCAATCTTGTGTCAATATAGTTCAGAAATTCTTTACCCTGTTGGTAATTGGTATATAATTAGTCAATGAAAACACTAATTAAGGACAAAAAAAAAGCCTTAAGATTTATCTTTATAAACAAATGAGGTTTTTGAAAAAAATTATTAATAATGTAACCCAAGAATATAATTGGCAATTTAAATTCTTTTTAATTTCAATCAGGTATTTGTTGTTATGGCGGACATACACATTACAGTATACTTGTGAAAGTCAAGTGTATTGGAAGAAAACTGTACAAATTTTTGGCACGCACAGGTTCTCCAAATTTCAATACAAAACTTGTGTAATATTGCGTTTGTTAAATTTTACATAAACATGTGTAAGAGCAAGTTACAATATGGTAGTAGCCACCTACATATTCATGTCATTTTCGCGCCAAAATGAACGAGAATGTAGAGGCATGGATTTTGAGCTATAATTGAAGATTTTTTAATATATAGGTATGAGCCATGTCTTTGGTAACTAAAAGCAAGGGATACCACTACAGGAACAAAAAATAACCAGTCTTAGTTCACACAAATCGTCTTCTCTTCTGAATTTTTAGTTCTTTGTCGCTAAAATAAAGCCAACTTCAGTCATTGCGTCATCCATAGCATAAGTATCTCGCTGTATGTAGTATGTACACACGCTTGCTCAAATGTCACTGAAATGACGTTTGTGCAAGCGTGTTTGGGCCGTTTGTAGTCACCTCCGAAATACGTGTATTTGTGAATGTCTTGACTTAAGTACACTGTAACGTGTGTGGCATAACATATTTAGAAAAATATCAACTAACATTTGAATTGTATGTAATATTCTGTTTTATTAATTAATTTTTATTTATCAACATTCACATAAACGGTGTCTGAATGAAAAAACAACAGGACAAAACGTATTAACATTTATAAAGATTCATTCACATGTTCAACGTCATCTTTTTGTCTGTCAAAGCATATTGAAACATGAGGTATTAATGAGTATGGCTTGAAAATTAACTCCTTACAACTAACACTCAGTATACATAGTCCAAGTTTTCATCATTATTATCGTAAGCGCATACTGTTACTCATTTTAATTACATTCATTAATATTATGATACACCTAGTAGGTTCGTTCCAAGTTTGGTTAGGTAGAGAGAGGAGCTTGGATGGTGGAGGTAAGCGTTTAACGCGTTATATAGGGACCCCTTAAACCTACACCTGGGTTGCAAGTCCCAGGCACTGTTGAAGCTCCTCTCCCTGCAAGGATGAACCCGGCACCGGTCGGTGAATCCATGGAATGATAAGTTTCGTCTCTTTGTATAGGTAATTGAATGAGAAACGGTAATGCTCCGTATGTTGTGGGTATGTTACAAACTTGTATTAAGGATACTGATGATATTTTTTTCATGTTACTTCTCAGTCTTCAGTTTAGGTAAGCTGCCGCCCAAACCGCGTCCTGTAAACAAATATAGTTTGTTGTAATTTTACTATATCATAGTATAGTGTATAGCGGTCCGTTGCTCAATATTTTAGCTTGTGGCAGACAAAATGTGACATATTTATAATCTTTTCTGTTGAGTTAAAGAGGTTTTATATGTAACAATATAATTTTAATATTTAGAAAATATGATATTATATAAAAATTATGAAATGTGATTGAAAAATTAATGCCCAAACAGAAAGTTTTAAATCAAGAAGGATTAAATATTATGGCTTTTCAACAAGGTAAAATTTTGTAGACAGATATATATATATATTTTATTATTATTATGTTTTACAATTTAATGAGTACTAGTAAATAAGTTATACAAAAAGTAATATATATATTTGAATTATTTAATGTTTAAATTTCCTACAATTACTGAATTGAATTAGTTAAATCATTTGGGTTGCCAACAAAACCGAGTGATATAACTAGTTATATTACCTCTTCCTATGCGAGAACCACCAAGACTGGGAAATTCTTCTTCGGTTAATTCAGGGGCCAGGCGAATAGCTTGAGAATCTGCAAATAATATGAGAATTAAAAAAAAATAATATTAATTATTAATTAATCACATTAACTGGCAACACGTACAATCAGCTTTAGGCATCCTCAGTGGCACATGAACACGTTTCTCCCTTCGGCTGCCTAGAAATATTTATACTGTTAAATCACACAAGATAAATGATTTAAATATAGTTTGCATACAGATTATATTATTTGAGAAGCAAATTAAAGTTGAACTTTTCAATATTTATTGCATAGTGAACAAAAATCATATGAAAAAATAATGGTGAGTAATATTTTTTTCATGTAGTTATAGTGTTTATACGTCATTTTCTAGTGTTGATTAAAAATTCGGTGGCGTCATTACACCGCTTTAGAAAAATTGTGAAAATAACCGTAAGGACTACATTAAGTAAGGAGATTATATGCTTTTAAATTGGTCGATGTTAATTTTTTTTTAACTTAAAAAAATTCTTTCATTTAAATGAATACTCGTGAAAATATTACATCTCATTAATTTTTAACTTTTTTAAGAGTTTAATTAAAAAATATATTACTTTTCATATATGAGAATTGACTATTGTATACTTCTTTGATTTGATAAAAGAATAGTTCAAAAGAATTTCAACTTTCAGTTAAATTTCTAATTATCAAGCAGTCAAAACTAAATTTAAGTATATAGAAACACAAAAATATATATGTATTTTATTTTATTAAATGAGAGAGACTTACTGTCTGTTGTCATGTTGCTTGTGGTGTCCAAAAACGAATCACTTAACAGAGATGAATTGCAAGACGACAAGTTGAACTGGAAGAAAGGTTGAATTAATAAATAAATATATATATATATTAATAAATATATATATATATATATATATATATATATATATATATATATATATATAAATAAATAAATATATATATATATTAATAAACAAGATATTTCATTATATATAAACGCTATGTAACATTAAGAAATTAAATTTTGCGGAGTTAAAAGATTAATGCAATATTTCATACACGTGGAATATATAGGTTTTTTTATTATTTTATATTAAATGTGTTTATGATCAGTTCCTACCTCATATCCACCTACAGACGGAGCGACCCTGCCCCTCTTCTGCTCCTGATAAACTTGGATGCTCTGGAAATGGAGATAACGTATTTCTAATTAAACATATTAAATTAGTTAACAAGCAATATTTTTTGAACGAACCCTTAATTGTTTATTGCATGTGTTTTTTTATTTGTTGAGAACGTAATACAGCTTGGAAGTCATAATGGTAAGCAGAGATTGCTCCGTGCCGTGACCTTCCTTTCAAAGTAAATCTCATCCTTTTTGTGCAGACGAAAATATTAAATAATAACGAGCCGTTAATGTAAAGCAAACATAGATAAGGCAGACCTCAGAAAGACCCCTGTAGACGACTATTGGCTCACATCAGCCGTAAGCAATGACTCGTTAGGGCATAGTCCGTCAAAAAGTCTGCTATAATTAAAAAATTCTCCGTCGTGGCTATCGACCAAGATTGTCGGGAGCTTTCGAGATTTTAAGTAAAGCTGCGAATTACACCTTCGTTACTTAGAGGTATTCCTCATCCTCATAACTGTGTTGCGTGTACCAGAACATCCTCGGTGGAAGGAATTTGACAATACCCATTCTCGTTTAGTGAGCTCCTCTTTTCCATAGTAATTTTCCTTTAGTAAGACCATCGTCTGCTAGGTGTGCAGAAAGATGTCCTTTCTATACATAGTTCATAATGCTTCCGAGGAGAGAAATAATTGATATCCAAACTATTGTTAGTATTTTCTACGCGGATTCTTTTTTTTGGAAATACATTATCAAGCTTTAGACATTAAAGAGAATCAGTAAAATTCTTGTGTGCACAAGTTTTTAACATCACCGTGGAACTACCGCTCGTGACCCTGGCCTTGTTCTCGTCTAAACTACAATTTTCAGCTCAAGCGTAGAAGTGATACGGATTATTGTCATAGAAGAAGCACAATTAAATAAACTTGGTAGTATATGAGGGTTGTAAAGACGTGAATTTATATCAAAACAGGAAAGGGCCATCGACTCTCTCACTCAGTGGACGAAACGCAGCCATTAAAGGCTACTTCACGTCTAACGTCTGTGAGAGGGTGGGACAGCCTGGGTAGTACATCCACAGCTAGGCTCTACCTTAAAGACTCGTTGCACCCCACTGAATTCTACCATCAGAGTATTCTGAACCCAGCTATAATCACCTCCAGGTCGTAGTCCGGTGGCACGTGACAGGCGGGTCGGGCCGTCACCCCGGCCACGGGACAGCACGCGTCTAACACGGTGTACGACCAGCGCTTCACACGGGACAGTGTGCACTCCACCGACTTGTCATTCTCCTCGTGATGCTGGAAACGAATATATTATAATGGCAGCATTAATCATAAGATATAAGTATTTTTATGTATAGGGAGTTGAGAGTAGGACTTATATAGATCATAGTTGTGGGGACTTGTTAGAAGCTTAGGAGTATTTGGACTTTACCTGGATCTGTTTTTTTATGACCATACTATTTTTTATATTTGTATTTTATGTATTGTATCTGAATCTGAATCGTTAGAACTTAATGCTGTGTAGTAGTTGTTTTGTAATATAAAAGTTATTTTACACTATGACAAAACAACTATTCAGAGCAAATCTTTATTTTTGACACGTTAATAACACTCCATGTAAATACTATTGATACATAACAAACAGACAATTTTAACGTAAAAGAATAATTTGTGCAGTCGGTATATTATATAAATACCTCACAACCAATCCCGGGTGAATATTTGAACGGATCTTTCTTCAGTTGCAGTAAAGCCAATGATTCCTTCGGGAAACCCTCGTCAGCCCGAGTTTTGAGGGTATTGATTAAGGTAAAAAATAACGTATCCAGTTTATAAATTCTAAATTGATTTTCATCTTCAGCTACGACAGGAAAATACAAAGTTAATATACATTTATATTATATAGTACGCAATAAAGCTATAAAAAATTATGCCGGTCATGTCTGTATTGTGCTGCATAGCAAGACTGAATGACGGAAACTAATATAAAAGAGTAGTCTACCTACATTACACTTGACATCATATTATTTTACCAATACCGAGCAAGTATAACTGATGCATACAATTAGTATGTGATTCTGGCAAGTTACAAACAAAAAAGTGAATTTTTGTATATATATATATATTACCTACACGCCTGCAAAGTTGATGTATAAAGTTCTGAACAGGGGCCACTTTATCCGGCATCGTGAATATTGGCGGCAGGACCTTGGATGTGCGATCTTGTTGTTTTAGATAGTCAATTATATTGGCCAGTATCTGCATGTAATTGGATTTTTTGGAACCCTCATCCGGCATTTCCAGACCGAACTCTTTGCAACTCAGCTTCATATCATATGCATACCCCACCGGTATGACACCTTTAATAATTATACAGGACCAGGAATTTTATTAATAACATTGTATTAACAAATGACATTAAAATAACTGTAGAGTAAAATTCTTATTATATGATCAAGAAGTCTCCTGTATACGGTATCAATACACATGTTAGGAAATAATAAGACTTATTTAATGTAAAAAGAATATCTAAATATTAAATGTACTGCACACTTGTTGATTGATAATAATTTATAGTAATTGAGTAATAAGCCAAATTAAAAATGAGATTGTTGCAACCAAGATTATTGTGCTTAATCTATTTAACAAAATCTTACCCGGGTTGATTATTTCATGGTAGGTATCTCTGATTCCTTCCTCCACATTAAATCTCAGCAGTGTACTCTCACCGATGATGTAATCGGAACCCGTCTTGCAGTAGCAATTAACATCCATCACATAGATATCCAATGTCTTAGCAGCTGAAGAAATCAAAAGTCAGTCAGTATAAAGCTAATAGGATTTATTTCAATATAGTTTTTTGGAAGTATTCACTTTAATGTGCAAACTTTTTTCAATGACATGCAATAGGTATGTGTAAATATATAAGACATGAAGTAAATATATGATAAATTAGAACTAAGAACATACTGTTGTTAAAACCGCGTAATTTAACAAGATTTTTGATATCCTGTATCTCTTGTTCCTCTGCCTCTTTAGCTTCTCTTTCGTTTTGTTCTATAACAGAAATCGGTATGCCGGTGGAAGTAAACTTTTGATCAGTGAAATTTGTTTTCTGTCTGTGTTTTTTGGCTATTTCGTCATATTTTGTCCTTATTGAGGGCGGTGCATCCTATAAACATAAAAATATGGAACTTAAGGGAAAATTTCTACAAACAAAAAGAATTAGAACCCAGAATTTAAAAATTTAAAAATATGAAAGCGAGGAATATCGTTACGAAAAATTCTTGCATTGTAATTATTTAATTGCTTACCCTCCACAGAGGACCTGCTGCATCAGCAACAGCTGCCAAATTGCTATAATTTACACCTTTTTGTCTTTGTTCCTCTTTATAATCAAGCATATAGAAATAGAAAGCATTTCGAACCGGTTTCTTAGGCATCTTTTGAGATTTGTATACAATAACAACTTTTATTTCTCTTTAAATATCCTTTTCATAAATATTTGTCACAGAAGAATTCTTCACAGACGAGTGAACATAGTTTGATAAATAAAAGTTCAAGGGGGGCGGGGGCATATATTGCAACAACATTTATTCGTACTCACTATGAACTAACTAATAAGTACCTCGTACCTGTCAATCTGAGGAATTTGACAGTGTCCTGTGTCATACTTCATACTCGATATTTATATTTTATTTCAACATGTGGGTATATTATGACTAAATCATATTTATTTTATTATTAGGTATTGATTTTTGAAAACATATTATACTCTTATTAAGAACTTAAACAAAATAAAGAGTAAGGTGAACCGTTTCCATATTCTGGCATTATGACGACGAATTTAATTTCATGGTTGTGGTGTATACGTCAATTAACGTAAATTTTTTTGTTGAAAATCTATTTAGTTGGATGCAACAATTAGGATTATATATATTTTTTAATCTGTGGCTCACAGATTAAAAAGGTGATTGACGTTGAATGTCTTCTGATCGACTGAGGAATGACGATTGACGATTGGCGAGACTCGAGTGTAGACTGTGGATGTCCGAAATCGGAATCCGAAGTCGGTGCGGTTTTATTAGTAGATTGTAAAAAAAAACTACTGTTTGTGAATTATTTAGGGCATTCGTTGATAAAACCTTTTAACAGTGTATATAAAAACGATAAAAGTGATTTAATATAGTGAAAATATTTTCATAAACACATTTTTTATTCTTGTTCTTTTCGAAGATTAAATCATAAAACAAGGTAAGCTTTAAGTTTATATGATCTCGTTTTTTTAACATATCCATTAAAAGTAACTGTTCACCGCTTCGAGCTACGTTTTAAAAAATTATAGCTATACGTTATTAAGTATCCAAAAAAAAAAATAATTAAAAATTGTAATGAATTATTTTCGTCATTAAGTATATAATTTTGTTATCTGTTTATATAGTGAGTTATTCTATGTACTCATCTCTAATCTTAAAATAACATTCAATCTTAAAATCTTAATTAACTTAAATAATGTTTACAACATTTAATAATTAGTTACTCTTTCATCAGAATTCAACAATACATGTGCTAAAAAAATTATGCTCATACTCTATATAATATTAATTTACATCAGAAAACACTGAATTTAAAAATACAGATATATTTCGCAAGCTTTACATTAACTTGAGTTAAAAAAATATTTTTTGTAAATGTGTTTTAACATTAAAACAATGTCGAATGAAAGATGTGCCATTCATAGGGTTTAAATTTACATCTTTTGGAACATGGCCTGGAAACAAGCAAGACAACCTGGAACAAAATATTACAGAAGTTGCAGATTTTCATTAACTAGTATGTATATATATATATGTATGTTTGTTTGTTTTTGTTCTATTTTTACTTATATTTTTGTTCAAAACAACTTATTCGCATTGATAATGGTAACAGGAGAAGATTTGTGGTATTTCGTAAAATATTCTCTGCATTTTACAAGGTTAAAAATATACTTACATGTCAATAATAGTTATGATAATTCTATGGCATATTAGCTGTTACTTTATATTGAAACTAAGCTTAATGACAACAAAATTATTAATGAACCACGATAATAACTGCTGATAACACTGAATGAAAATTAATGGTTGACAAAAAAGGTTTTAATAGAAGTAAGAGATGTTTTACTCGGATTTATGTTATAAACTGTGGAGTGCAAATTATCAACAAATAAATATCTGAATTCCATAGCATATCACATTCTATTTGCTTTGTATTTAAACCCTACTTTTTTACTGAAAAAGCAGATCATGCGATTCTGTGAAACTGTTATATAGAGATTTATTTAAAAAGAATTGACAGTATTTTTGTAATTCTATACATAAAATTATATATATATAATATATATATATATATATATGTATATATAATATATATATAACCACAATATATATATATTTGTTAACTGTATAATAGAATTAAGAATAAGTGTATTATTTTAAAACATTAATTATTTTTCATGTAGAACTAGATTGGATTGTCTGAATTGTCTAAATATTAACCTATATGTTACCAGATACATGTTGTATGTTATATATCTTTATGTTATACATAATTTAAATGTTTCTAACAGTTTTTTTGTCAGAATATTAAAAAATAATCAACTCGAATATGAAAATAATATTTTATGATCTCCTTCACAGTCATAGGAAATTTTATCACGCACTTTCCAATGAAATATTGAGTCAAAAATTACTAGAAAATAGTATTTTCTATAACACGTATAATGAATGGTTGCGACATGGTCTCATTAACATAATCTAGATATCTTTATAACCTGTGTACAATAATTGTTCAGTAACCGTGGGAATGGCAAAGAATTTCTACAAACAGCCATAGCTTCATGGTTCACGAAGTTAAACACAAGATATTGATACTTTTTTGTGTTTCATCCAGTTTTGTAGTATCAGTCCTACACCTTGATATAAACCAGTTTTTGTTTAATACTTATATGAGAGCGAGGTTTTATTATAATCGATTGCAATATTATAACATAATTTTGATGAGATATTACTAAGACGAAATATCGCTATGAATTTATATGATAATAATATATTACTTAGATTTTTTATTTTATCAATAAATCACTAGTATATTGTTAAATTTATTACATACAGAGAATAAATTTTTTTAAGCATCCATCAATCAGTACTTGAAGTAATCTGTGAGATTTAGTATAAACTGTGAGTAATGATTAGTTATCTGAACTATTGGGACCTATTGATGAATAAAGTTTTTAATGACAGAACATATAGTATTCATATTTCGGCTGGGTAAAAAAAAAAATTGTATCAAAGAGCTCTTAAATTATAAAAATATAATTAGATTAGAGGAGATCGTCTTGAGATTAAATAAATACGGAAGATTTATTTTCACGATATTTACGAGGAAATAATCTGTTTACAATGAGAATTATATTGTTATCTTAATATCCATTCTAACGTTTCTCCATCGTAATTAGAAATTGGTATTAAACGAATTATATAAATTCATACATAAATGTAATGCATTTGGATCTGAATAAAAATTTACCATGAGTTAACTATACCAGAAATATGTATGTAAAGTCATACTACATACGCGGCGTTTATCGTCATTCATTCAATAAGCTACGTTAATACTAATGTGTTAAGTGTGTTAATAAAAAAACTGCTAACGCTACGTATTTAGTGTGACCATCCAAATTTGTTGAAGTTTACAGGTGTCAAACTAAAGTAATGGATACTTTTTCATACGATTTTCTTCATTATCTAAAGCTTCTAATATGGTGAAAAAACTGCCCATTTCCAGTTTTCTACTCATTATTCTATGCTGTTTTTTGATTAAATTCAGATCCTTCCAATGATATTTTCGTAAATAGAAAATGTTATGTCAATCGTATTTATATTGTAAATTATCTATGGCAATAAATCCGATATTCAATTTCGTTTGACTGGCTGAATTTTATTTTTTTATTTCAAAGAATTTTTGTTGTAATACAACACTGCGGTAATATAAGATAAACCGTACAAATACGCTCAATTTCTGCCGAAATTTAATTAGTGGTATCAATGAAAAATTGTAGGAATTCTTACATTTTTAACATGTGTCACGTTTACCGAGTTGTTTGTTATGTATGTTTGAATTACTTTTATGTGTTTGGAGATGTATGTCCACAGCTTTCTGCCTAATTATAAAAGAGGATGAAATTAAAAAGTTTTATATTAATTTGAGAAGCGTTTTATGGATAGGTAGAGGATTTGAATTTATTGAGCCTTCATAATTTCTTTCTTATTTGTAATAAATTCTGAAAATTTGATGTCTTATATTTAAGTTAAAGCATGAAGATGACTTAATTAATAAATACATTGAAAATATTATATATAGCAAATGTGTTCGTTTAATATTTTATACAAAATTGAAAGAAAGGCCGATATTTTAATAGTAAAATCGTTGAATACTATGCTGAAATTTGAATACTATGGAATTATTGTCCAGTCTGGATGTCAGTGACGGTGATGGTTAACAAAAAAAAAAAGTAAACCAAAGGCAGCAAGGAGTTTCTTTGCAAAAGAGAAAATATTTTTTAGACTAAAAAGGCCATAGATATCTCCAGAACACTCGAAACGAATGGGTTTTCAGCGAGAAAAAACGTATATATATCAAAATTTTTATAGTATTTAATGCAATTTTATTCAGAAAATATAGGAAACAAAGTTTGTGATACAATTCCCTCGTGCTAATTTCGTCTTCGTGTCTCTTATACAAACATGTTTCACAGATATCGCATAATACAGAAGCCAATATGTAAATATGTAGATTACACTCACAATATTACAAGGTTATGTGCGGATACTTTCAGTGTTACGCCGGAGACAAGTATTTTAATATTGTATATTGTATTCATCAAATTTAATGTTATTAATATTCTTCTATTTTCTTTATATAAATAAAATGATGGATATCTGCTGTTGTGAGTACGTAGAGTTAGGAAATTAATAGATTTCAATATAAAAAAGTATTTAAAAAATAATGTATGCGTTTTATATCTTAAACTTTTAAAAGGGCCTTTGTTCAGTGTAATAGATTTTAATGTATGTAGAAGATTTTTTGTGCATATATCAAACAAAGAAGACGAAGTTGTCGGTTAAAATTAGTGAAGTAAAATAAATCGATACGTCTAGGATTTGAATCAGCTACCTTCTGAATTTTACGTCCCAGTCAACTAGTTCGGTTATTTAGCTCGATAGGTAAATCATCATTTCATACTAATCGTTCATATATGTAAATTAGGCATACAAGCGTGGGCTATCGTTAGTCGACGCCGAGATTACTGGTTACGCCGGAACGAATTAAAAAGTTAAGAGAATCATGGCTCCGTGTTAGTCAATAACAATTTTCTGTTTAATTATATTAGATTCGGTACAGCCAACACGATATTTCTGCCTTTGTTTTGTGTCAAGCTTATCAGAGGTTCCCAATATTTTTTCTAATAGGTAGTTTTCAATATTGTCGGGTCTGGTGGATACTGCAACAATATTTCTAATATAAGAAAATTGACAAGAATGTGAAGATCCGATTTAACCATTGAAATTGTTTTTTTAGTCGACAGCTTTATGTAATATTCAATTTTCTTACCACAGTCGCTGAGTTCCTAAAACATTGTCTGGCCATATTGGTAGTCGATGTGAAGTCAATATTTTATATATATATTGGAGAAACAAATAGTTTTTCTCGGCTTACAAATTAAGCGACATTTTTAAATCAGACGTTCTTTGTCACCATGATTTTGACCATCAATGTATCCTGTTTACCTTAAGGATCCATCTAAATTAATTTGAGAATCAATGATCGATTTGAACGAACTATTCAGCTATATTTGTTTAAAGGTTTTAATGTTAAACTAAAGTCTCTATAATAATATTATATGTTTAAATGAAAGTAAATTTTTCGAATTACTACGCGTTATTTTATTATTTTTAAAAACTACATACTACCCACGTTTCGGTCACTTTGCGGTCGGGAGTGTGTTAAAAATAATAAAATAGGCGTAGTAATCCGAAAATATTAGTTTCCTTTGAATGAATAGCCGTGGAAGTCTTAGTTCATTATATGTTCTGTTCCAGAAGGATCCACAGTATCCAAATGTCAGCTAGGATGCTGGATTCATGATGAAGCTCCACCCCGGCTGGCACACGGGTCTTGATGGCTACTTTATGATGTACCTGACGAAATGGAAGAGGGCGGCTGTGCTCTTACTGTTCATCTGGATCGCTGTCACCTATCTAGTCATATCGCCTCTAAGGTAAGTCACACGTTATTTGATCTCCAGACAGTTATCATGTAGCTATTTATTACACACGTAAAATTTAAACACTTACTTAATCCTTGGTCAAACCATTCAACTTCCATTTTATATTAATATCATAGTTATTTTCTTTTCAAATTTAAGCGTAAAACCTATTTTTTCAATGTATAGTATATATTTTTGTTACTCCTAATAGGTATAATCTAATTTACTGGAAAAAATCCTAGTAATACTATTAATGTAAAACTATGTGTGAATGTTTCTGGTTCTTTCATAAGACAATCTACTTTACAGAATTTGATGTTATTTTACCGTAGGGTAGCCATTAAATAAAAACAGGTTAAATTATCTCAAAATTCTGTGTGATCACCGCAGGATGAGTCATAATAGTTCTCCCGAGACAAGGACGTACAGCGTTTGATTACTATACTCTTTTAACATACTTCATACACATTTCTTTGATCCTGATATCGAAGTCCACACGAGCGAAGTCGCGGTCAAAAAATAGTTCATCATATCTCTGTTCTGTTAGTGGAAAAAATTACATTCCATCATGATAGGAGGTATTGCGTAATGAATGACAAACTACCTTCCTTAATTATATCAATGAAACTATATACAATCTCCTCTAGCGGTTTATTTTAAAATACAGTTTATAACTTCGAATAAAAATTAAATTATATCGAGTGTTAGTTTAATTTCATTATTTAATTATAAAAACTAGCTATCTTTTATTATTCTTATAATTTTAGTTTCATCCGTAACGATGTAACAGTAGCCTGGCAAGCGTATGATATGTATGGCGAGGCTGAAATAATTATGAGGCAAGTGTTCAGCTAATTTGCTGATATTATGTCATGTGCACAAATTTTTATTCAGTATCCAAAGCCAAAATCATATTTGATTATTTTTTTTTATCAAATATAAGTTATTGAGTATTTAAATCGACATTTAGTTTATGATTTACTCCTCTATATATACATATATACACTTTTTGTTTTTCATAAAAAAATTATGATTTATTCGATGTTCCTGTGTGGGTTTTTAGTCTCTTCATGCAAAAAAAGGTGTATTTTAACAAAATTGTATCGTAATATAGGTATAAATATTGAGATAGAGAGAGATAGAGATAGATAGAGTGAGATAGAGATATATAGATATATTGTATAAGGTAATACAAACATTAGAATACACTGTAGTTTCTTGATAGTACGGCATAATAGTTACATTTTGTATGAAGTCATGTAGAGACGAGAGTCGAGGGCAGAGCTAGTATGTAGTAATAATATCCTGTGGATCCTCACAAAGAAATCCAAGACGTCGTGAAAAGTCATGACAATTGAAAAGTTTTACAATGCAATAATAAAGTTTTTCGTCTAAAAAGTTTTTTACTTGTACTCGTATAAGATAAGACTTGCTTGGTTTCAAATTGAACCGGAAATGGATTTATATTTGTTATTTTTATTGTTATATTTCATATAATAATATATATATATATATTTATTTTACAAAAACAAATTGTTCACTTATAGACGTGATATTTATTTTTTTACAAGTTATTTATATGTTATAATTATGTATATATTTTGAAATAACATTTTTTTTTATTCAGTAAGCAAACCAACAGACACATAATGAATAAAATTATAACATATTAAAAAAAGTTAATAGACAAGTAAATAATAGAGATAATATTTTTATCATATATATAAATAAATGAAACCTTATTTTTCCTGGTCTCGTAATTCAAGAACAGATTTACCGATTAAATTCAACTTTATTTTTAATCATTCGTAGAGTTTTCTTACATAAAAAAGAATATGTATTTTAAAAACTTAACTACCTTTGTTATGCATATTTTTTTAAGGTTTTACTTTTTTTTATTTAAAATAACTGTCAGTTAAATGAATAGTCGCGGAAGTCTTAGATCTCATTAACTGTCAGTTGTTTGACATTTATCAATTGTTTTTTACAGTTAGCACAATTTCCATATCGTTTCCAAAGATTGCATAATTCTAAAGTGACATTATTTTTTAATTTTTAATTTAAAATCCATGGTCGGATATGAGTGAAAATTCTATGGGGAGGATTTATGTATTTGACTTGACAGGACAATGGCCAATAAGACATTTTTATCACTAACTATTGGACCTGCCTGCTCCGCGAATTGGTGGTAAAAATAATATGTGAAAACAAATTATGACCTGAGTACTTAAAAACCACGTTATTCTATTAGAAAACTTCATCTTGATGCCTCCACGCAGAATTGGTTAAATAAATAAAAACATTGACATTGGCAGAATACTCTACAATCATCATTGTGAATGAAGCTATGGCTTAAATTAAAAAAAAAAACGGCTCAAAAGTACATAGATTTAACTTTTATCAAATTCTTATCGAGAGTGTTGTGTTGCCGTAATTACTTTGACATCAAAGAATGTTCTTTTTTTTTTAAGAACGTATGGAATGTAGTTTATTGATTTTTGTGCTGATATTTTTTGTTTATTCCTCAAGCTGTAACATGGTCTTGTGGCAGCTGGATTTTCTCGTCTGATTCTCATAACAAACATTCCGAGCTTGGTTTGATTTGATATCAAATATTTAATAACGACCATTAAATATATATATTGATAATAAAACCTTTAAGGTAACTTTTGGACGTATTATTTTATTCCTTGGTCTTTTTAAAATCATTCGAATTATAAATTTTTTTAGATTATGTTTACAATAAATTTTAAAGTCTAGAATTATCACGTATGTTTTATTTATTTTATATTATATATATTTATGGACTTAATTATTTTTAATTCAATTCTCGTTTTAATAAAGGTCGTTAAAAACGTTTATATCGCTTTTTATTCATGAAATCAATTAGAAGTTATGGCTCGTGGGGCTATAAAAAATAAAATGAGTAGTTAACAACAATATTTAAGCAAACATTTAATAACTAATTATATAGGGTGTCAGCCAGAGGTTCCAGTAAACCTACGAAACTTACTTATATGTATATTATAATAAGAATTACATATTAAAACTTATAACTTATACCTAAGACTATGATTGCCTCGATGTTAGGATAGCAATGCCATTCCATAGCTTGTGTGGTGTCAGGAATCTTCTGGTTCACACGGCTTGGTGTTGGTTCCGCGGAGTCAGCGGCGTCACTCGTTATATAATATTTTAACCATACAGCGGTGTTGCCCGGGTGATGTTCATTTATTTTATAATAAGTAGCGCGTACGTAACAAACTGTAATGATTTATTATATATAATAGTAATAATAGTGTTTCCAGCTATGTATGTTTACAATGTGAGTAACCAGGGCATCCTTTTAAGCAGAAAGTGCTTGTGTCGGGACACCAAGTTCTGTCATTATATATAATAATACGTTATTTATATGCTTTTGATATTTTCTTCTGTATATATAAAGTGATGCGCTTATAATGAGATCTGAGACTTTCGCGAGTATCTTTGCAAATCATCCAATACATTAATTAAAACTGTATTAATATATATTATTTTGTAAATGAAAAATTAAATGTAATCAAAGAAATTGCGATCCAAAAAGTTTGATACATTAAAACGGATAAGACTGTGGCTTTCATTTTAATAATTAGTCGAAAAATATTAAATTAATGTAATACAAACTTAATTTTTCGTTTGGATATTTTATGTTCTCATAAGGCTATATACTTCGATAACAGTCTACCAGTGGCAAATGAATTTCATTATAGATTGCTCTTTCAAATAATTGCGCTTCAACCGGACCTTTTCTATAAATTTTGATTTATTTGTTGAAAATATCTGAAATAACTGCCTTATCTATAGAATAGAGCTCATTTCGCCATCTGAGTATCGGATGTTATAATTTCATCGTCTTATAGTCAGATGAAGATAAATGTAATTTTACAAAACAATTTCATCTGCTGCATATAAGTTCACGGATGCTGTAGTCGAAATTAAGGGGGGGATTTAAAAATGAAATAATAAATATATATTCTTGGTGGCCTGGAGGTTAAAGGCCCGCCGCTCGTACGTGACGGCGCGGGTTCGAAACCTGGCAAGTACCAATGTGATCTTTTCCGCATTATATGTACTTTCTAAGAGTATTTAGACACCACTGGCGGACGGTGAAGGAAAACATCGTGAGGAAACCTGGTCTTATAATTTCAAAATATAAGATTGAAATCGCCAACCCGTCTCGAGCAAGCGCGGTGATTAATGCTCTAACCTTCTCCGTGTGAGCAGAGGCCTTTGCTCAGCAGTGGGCTCCGATAGGCTGATGATGATGACAATATTATACGAAATACCTAATTTTTTAAAAAGTTTGTATCTGAAACTCTTAAATATCAGTAATCTTAAATTCCATTTTAGTAATTCAAGCACGGAGTCATAAACAGATGAGTTGTATCATATTAATCATATCAGTATCACAATGTACGGATTTTATTATTTCATGGAAAATTCTAGTATTTCCTTTGAAGTGTTAACAGCTGTTTTATGGGCGGTTTTATGTAGAGCTCAAACAAAGCGAGATTCTGATAATAACTGAGACTCTTTCGCATTTAAATAATGGATATCACTAACTAATTTCTTGTTGTAATTTTGTCATAGAGTTTACCTTTGTCACGGTAACTCAGTTGACGGGTTGACGGCATTGTTTATCAGTCGTAGGTTCGAGTCTCTTTTTATATTATATGGACATTAGTATTGAATTACGCTTACAGATGCGACAGCAGTTCAGAGGAGTCGATTGATTTCCAGGAGAGGCTGAAGACGGCCTCTCTACAGCTGGAGCTTCTAAAACAACAGCACAGTAACCTAATATCACAAATAAAGAAATCCTCTGGGTGAGTCCGCTTCTGTTTTAACCAATTGGTACATTTATTCAAGCATACATTGATTTGGAACTAGGATTGTGTATGTTTGTTTTATACTAAAAATCTACTAAACAAATTTTAGTATTATAGTAGTTTTAGTAATATATATATTTATAAAGCGAACACGCTTTTATATATATTATGAAGCGTCACGTCACTTCCCGATCTATTTAATTTTATTGGTCATAAAATCAATTATAAAAGCTCCCATCTTACAGATTGAACGTTAATCTAAACGAAATAGATGCAGCCGAGTTCCACAACGGAGGCGGTCCATCCGAGGAGTACGAGAATCTCAGGAGGAGAATATACTCTAATACCAAGGAAATATGGTACTTCATCAATCACGAGCTGACGAAGCTCGTCAACGACGACGTCCAGCCGGAGAAGGTTCAAGCGATTCTCGACCAAGTTGCAGACAGAAAGAGGTCGGTATTTGTATGACAGTTCATAGTTAAATCTGGATAAGAAACAGATCGATGAAGTCAATGCGATTCTTGATCCAATTTGTATAGGAGTAAAGTTGTTTTTACAATGTATTTTTTTTGAATCGTATCCCCAATTCCCATCTACATCCAGGCCAAATAAATTCAAGCGATTCTCGATCGTATTATATATGGAATAAAGTAATTACTTGAATGTCAATTTCTGTCTATATTATCCCTCGCTTCATTAAAATATACAGGCAAGCGATTCTCGATCGTATATCATATAGTATTCCATCAGATATTTGCATGTGAAATTTTAATAGGACTTCCGTATCCGTTCCACAAATCGTCGTCACGGTACAAAAGTATCGTAATAGAATAATAATTGCAAAACTCGATCCATTGTGTACTGTTTGTTGCAATCAGAACGACCTTACATGTAAGTGCACTTGATAGTACCGATTGGAGAATAAAAATAGCGGTTAATTACCCGAGCTAGTTTTAGACCGCATTTTCGTCCGCGTGGACCTAAGTATAACTTCAGAGAGAAATTAAAACTATATTTAAAAGTTTTTTTTTATTGACTGGTAGCGACATCTGTTGTCTGTAACACGTAATCAATAACAAATTTCAATTGAGATGAGGTACACTAAATTTCGGAATAAGTTATATATACATACATATATATATTTAATATATTTCCAAGTGTGTGAGAGTTATAGTTCTTTAACAAAATGATTGTCATTTTTGACTTACGATTACTTGCGCGCCAGTCACTATAACCGTCCGATATTAATATTGAAAGAAAATATATGACCTCTTAGTATTTATGAATTTAAATTCATCTGCTATTAATTATTAATGAAAAAAAAATTGTAGGTAATAATAGTTTGACGCGAATCTTAACATGAAATATCAAGTAGATATTTGAGATATTACTGAATGATGCCACTCTTCAATAGTTAGTTATATCTATATGAGCACACGCAAGACAGTTGTCAAATTAATTATTGCTAAATATCTTCGATTTCTATAACAGCGATGTTGTTTGTCGTTGTGTTTGTACACACTGAACTCCGGAACTATATGTTCAATTCAACAAACAACAAAGGCTACAAGCTATATCGGATGACTAAGCTAAGCTAAGCTAAGCTAAACCCAGCTAAGCTTAAAATGTAACCAACGAAGAAAACATAGCATCGGTTAAACTAGACATCCAATATAAATTTTTTTTATAACACAAGCGAAGCCGGGTACAAAGGTTATTTTCATTCATAGATCACTGCTATCAGATCAAGAGAAACTCCCGAAACTCGATGGTTACGAGGATTGGAGGCGGTCTGAGGCGAGTGAGGTCAGTGACCTTGTTCAGAAGAGACTGAAATACCTACAGAACCCACCAGACTGTAGGGACGCTAGGAAGGTCATATGCAACTTGAATAAGGTTAGTATTATATATATATATATATAAATCATTTATACTTAAAACATGTTCATTCTTTCATTTTAATATGTGAACGATATTAAAATGATAGAATCGTATATATTTCATTTAATTATTATTAATATAAATATATGTAAAAATATTTTGTCATTTAAAACGTTGAACAGAACATGTTTTGGGCTTGGGCTATGTTGAGTTTTAAAATTTATTGTAAAATTTTCAAATTATGATTTTTTCCCAAAGACATGACAAAAGTACAAACATTCGTACATACAATATACAAGATATATATGCACATGTATAGTGTGTTTGAGTATATAGTCTCGTGTTTCTAATAGGATTGAGCAAAGATAATTGCAGGATCATTCAAATCGGTTTCCTCTTGACGACGCCAATATAAATGATACTGAAGATGTTATATTTTTATAATATATTATATAACATCATAAATAATGTATGAATTTTACATGGAATAAAAATAAATTAAATGTGTCACAGCGAGGTCGAATACGTTTTGAAACCAATAATATTTTAACGCAAGCGGAAGTCGCGTTCAGAAACTAGTAGGTATATGGAAACAAAACAATTTGTTGTCATATCAGTATAATATAATATAGGCGGGGTATTCACTGCATGTCTAATAACAGGAAACGTTTAGACAGAACACGTATAAAAAGCTAGTTTAATTTTTAATGATGGTTTCTAGTATATAGAATGTTAATTCATAGATTTTAGTCATGACACGATAGCTCAGTTGGTGAAGTGACTGAAGCGACACATTCCACAAGTCGCAGGATCGAATTTTTCATTCTCATGTCCCATTTGTATAAATAACGACATGCAAATTTCTCTTACTGTTCAGTTGTATGACGTAATATTATAGAATTATTAAAATATTCGAGAATTTAATTTTTTTTATATGTTGAATTTTGTATGGATTTATATTTATATAAATAGCAATAAAGCAGTGATTACACGGCTGAGTAAATGTGTTTAATTACGATTATTATCGTGTTATCTGCGGATTTATTTTACAAGCACGTTTTGTTTCAACAGACGTTGTGTTAACAACATTTGTATGCACACACACACACACACACACACACACACACACACACACACACACACACATATATATACTTTTACTGTTAATATATCAATCATATTAGTGTCTGTTCGTAAATTCAAGGCAAACAAATTTTTGTTAAATGCTTCCCATGACATAGAAAAAAAAATATTAAAATTGTTGACTGTTTTTGTTTTGTTTCGTCTTATCCCGGGAGCGGCTGAGCACGTTTTGATGTGATATACATTGGATTATAGCTAATTTAAATATCACGATATAAACTAAACAATCAGACTGAACATTTAATAGACTAGATATTATAAACGCGAGGTTATGAAAGAATTAATTGATGTATTGACTTGACGTTAGTTACATGATTCACAGAAGAATTTTAATCTATAGATTTAGTGATAACATGTGTGAAGTCGGAGGAAGTTAGCAGTATTTAATATAAACTATCTTCCGACGCTGCTCTGTACCAGCCATCCATGACTATTCAACCAACCATCAGACCAGTCTTCCATCCATCGTTGCCCGATCATACTCGTCTTATTTTTTATGACGTAGTATATATTTATAAAATAGTTTGTTTTATACATCGGTGTCGGCTGTCCGGGATTAAATTGTCCGCTAACAGATACGGTCGCCGGTCAGTGACCCACTTCATCTCCCAAAACTAACACTAGTATGTTAACTGTGTTCCGTTTGTTTTTGCTCTACGTAAATATGTTGTAGGGAATTTAGAATTGTTTATATATATATATGTATGTGTATATTTTTTTTTGATATGTTTGTTGGAATTAAGATGATTTATTTTATACGAAACATAGTAGAAAATCAAAATCTCTATTTTTGTATATTATACATATAAATAAAGTAGCAAAAGGTCAATGAGCTTTGTAAGATATTTTAAAGAAAAGCTGTTGTGAGTTGTCTCTCACGAACTAACTGCGAATAAATGTATGCATAACAGTTTAAAATAGTATCAAAAATTTTATATATTTAAAATTATATTAACGAATGTTTAATAAAAACTAAGAATTCAGTATTCACAAACAGTATATATATAGTTGGTTGTTTTTAATAAAATCTATATAACCATGTTTTACATAGTAATAGTTTGTGGATATATCTCCAGGGTTGCGGGTTCGGCTGTCAGCTTCATCACATAGTATACTGTCTGATATTCGCGTACGCTACCGAGAGGACTCTCATACTGAACTCAAAGGGCTGGAGGTATAATAACAAGGGCTGGGAGTACGTGTTCCATCCCATATCAGACACCTGCACCACGGCCTATGACGATAAGGTGGTGCCCTGGCCAGGTGAGGGCATAGCTGTTACGGAGCGTAACGATCGTTCGTTACAAAAAAAAAAAAATGGTTCAATAATACCCATACATATTTAAAAAAATATTTGATTCGTCTATTCATATTTTTTATTTATTTAACAAAAAAAATATTATAAACTTACATTCTCTTTGATATTCTCTGTCCGTGTTAAAATTAAAAAGAGATAAAGTATTATCTTTTTTTATTGAGCGAAATTTTTACAATACTAAGTTTTTTCTATGACAATGCTTTCATATTACGTGGAAATGTTTTTAAGTGAAATTCAAGTTAGTTAGGTTTTGTGGATTTAATGACAGTTCACTCAATATTAGTTATTTTTTTTATTATTGAATACAAATCATAATTATTGTCAGATCTATACTTATATATGTGTTATATTTATTGTTTGTAAATTTTTTACTTTGTTATAAAATAACATATAACTTATATATTATAACTATGTAATATGTTTACGTCTAGGTTCGATCCTTACAGCGTCTTACGACGCGAAGGTGGTGTCTCTGCCGTTCATCGACTCTGTGTCTCAGAAGCCCAAGTTCCTGCCACTGGCAGTACCCTCGGACCTGGCGCACAGGTAACGACACCAGATACCAGATCTTCATTTATATCTTTTGTATATTTATATAAGTAATAGCAAAATATAGTGCAAAATAGGTGTCTTCAAGAAATATACGTCTGATATAAAAAATATATATATCATCATTTTGTCAATATATGTTATAGAAATGCAAAAATAAAGTATCTGTATGAGTTCGTATCTTCATTTATGCATTCATTCATTCCTTCATTCGTTCGTTCGTTCATTCCTTCATTCGTATATCAATCAACTGCTTTCCGTAACAGGATAGTCCGTTTCAACGGGGACCCGTCGTCATGGTGGATCGGTCAGATGCTCAAGTACGTGCTGAAGCCCCGCGCCGCCATGCAGAAAGCTATCAACGAGACCATAGCCAAGATGAACTTCAAGAATCCCATAGTCGGGTGAGGCGAATATGTTGTTTGGCACTTTGTTATCTAATTTATATTGTTGTATGTAATTTTCGGTAATGTTAGGACAATGTATAGAATAATGTTTAAAGTTTGTTTGCACACCGTATGTGGTATCCAACCGTCAGCGACATCTATGGTCTGTTTCACAGAACTTGAAAAACAATACAACTGTCAATATTTATGTGGCGGGATATACAGGGTGCTGCAGGATATAACCCTAGCCTATGTGTTACTGTGCTGTCTAAGCTATTACTGTAAATTTTAATCTAACTCCGTTTGGTAGTTTTTGAACGGAAGAGCTACAAACATCCACAAGCTTTCGCTGTTTAGTAGTATTTTTTTACCGCTAGTTATATAAAGAGGTTTTCAATAAGGTCGGGTAGACTTTGCAATGAAATTAAAGCTGTGTGTAAGGTTTTAACAAAATATTTTTTTTATTTAAAAGGTCCATATATGTCATTGAGTATGGAAGATGACATCATTCAAATGCAAGCCTCGGTTTCTCACTGTGTCACGGATCCGAGTGGCCCAATATTCAATCACTCTTTTTGCATGGGTCCCGCTGAATATGAGCGGCTGCTTGTGTTATGTTCGCCTTTAGGGCATCCTGCGACTTCACCAAAACCCCGAAACAAAAAAAAATCTAGCAGGGTTATTCGCATGACCTTGGTGGTCAATTCCCATCAACCCTGCGAGAGATAACCTTAGTGTCAAATCGCTCATGCAGGATGTCAATCGTGGGGTTCTGCTGGAACCACGTGTCGTTCAGGTCCATATAGTTTAATTTGAGCTATAAGATCTTCGTTGTCATCATTCTGCAGCTCTCGCCATTGACGGTGACCGTTTCGCCAACGTCGTTTTCGAAAAAATACGGACCAGTGACGCCGCCGGCCCAAAACCTTCGCTAAACGATAACTTTTTGAGAGTGCATTATCACCCGGTGAACCTCGCATGGACCTGTTTTGTCCCAATTTTGTTTGTTAAGAAAGCTATTCATCCAAAATGCGCCTCGTCGCTAAAGATGATTTTTCGGCCAAAATCTGGATCCTATTCTAAATGATTTGAAGCCCAGTCAGTGAACAAACCGCGTTGTCTGTGGTCTTGAACTTTGAGTTCTTGGGTCAGCTGAATCTTATACGGGTGTAACCTAAGTCTGGTCGCAAAATTCGCTAAGTTGAAGTTTGCGAAAGACCGAGTTTTTGTGCACGTCAAGGAAACAATTGTCTCGGGATCTGCTGTACACTTTGAGAGACCGCGGAAATGTTCTCGGCTGATGTTGCGTTATTGAACGTACGGATGTAGGCAGATCGATTACCGAACCGGTCATTTCAAATTTGGCCACCAAACATCGAAGAACCGACTGTGAAGTGCCACCACGTGTACTGAAAAAGGAAGCAATGCACGCAACGTTTTCGCTAGCAAACACTTTTTTAATAATAAAGTTTTATGATTTTTACGTTCTGTTCAATCGGGTGACCTGCCATGGTGATTTGGCATAAGTAACTGAATAATAAAAAAAAATTACAAATGTTATCTAGAAAAAATGGCCGCCATGGGCCGATAAAATTTACGGGTAGATACATATATTACTGGAAAACCCTTTATAATATGACAAAAAATAAGGGATAATAAATTTAACACTATCTGATATAATAATGGTAATGTTATTTTTTCGTTACCAGTGTCCACATCCGTCGCACAGACAAAGTCGGCACAGAGGCAGCCTTCCACCACATAGACGAGTACATGGTACACGTGAAGGAGTACTACAGGACCTTGGAGATGACCAAACATGTGGACAAGAAGAGGGTCTACCTCGCCACTGATGACGCTAATGTGAGTAACAATAGCAGTTACAGTTACAAATGAGAACTTTCCGTCTTTATATTGCGTTTATTTCAGTCCTACGTGTTTTTTTAATACAATTCCAACTATTTGTATAAAATCGTCGGAAAAATAGTTTATTTAAGTCTTAACCTTTTCGATTACATGCGGCTATAATCTGAATATTGTATCTTTAAACCTTTTTATTTATAACTAGCGGAACCGACGGACTTGGTTCGGTCGAAATGATTTAGAATGTGGCAATTTTTTGTTCCCACTTATTTTACAGTCGGCGCAAAAATTCTCCTGAACAGAACCGTCACCCTGATGATAGGATGGTGTGTGAGGTTTGGTTCGGGGGACCAAAGTATCTGCGCTTCCACGAACTTTGTCCCACCCTCTGGGACCCACTAAAGAACACCGACGGGGTGTTTTATTTTCACTGAAGTGCTTTGTTTTACGATATGTTTTGTTCGATTATCTGGCTCATAGACAAACAAATGTGTTTTTCAAACACGGGAACAGGCGACATATATTGACCATGTGACAAACATGGGTTATCTAGAATAATGCCACAAACACATAATGATTGGTCCTGGGACTCATTATTGGTCATAGCAAAAGCAAGCCGCACTGGAAGCTTTAGTCGTTTCAACTCAAATGGTACACCAGTCGGAATAATCTGATGCGTGGTACCAAAACATCTTCTCCATCACATTCTCCTTTTAGTGTAGTTGCTTCTACCACTTTGTTCTGTAATTTGTTTACTGCCAACCCTGCGCCGTTGCAAAGCGGTTGATAATTCGTTACATTATTACAACCGATCCGATCTTTAGTTGAAGGTTGTCAGGTGGCATCCTGGCAAACCCAGCGACTTACAAAATCCCGGGATATAGTTAGCGACATCATCTTTGTCAGTAGCCGAATCAACTGATTTTTATATCCTCAATTCTCCTCTAATTTGTTTTTGATTTTTGATATTTCATTCGTTTAAATCTATGTTTTTTGCAGCCAATATAGCTCGTTCTCTCAACTTTAGTCGAGTTAACTGACAAAAGTTTTGTGGAAAGTTAATGCAGCCAGTCAACACATGGCTTTAGGAAATTTGTCATCACCAATGTCAATGACCTGTTTAGAGAATATGTCTCCAGACTGGTCATTTTGCAACTCGACATGCATATTCTTACTTAAAAGTAATAATTTGACGGGATTCCGCAAAATGGAGGACTTTAAACGTGAATTGAGTTCACAAGTTGACGTTGATCGCGGAACCACTGGCTATTTTTGACAAAAATCTCCCGCTAATATTTTTATATTATAGATTACTTACATTTAGATAATTTAATTTTTTAATTTGAAATTTATTGATTATCTGGGATTGATATTAGTGTTGTCGGGTGTATAAGTAGGTGTTATTCCCTCGCTATATGTGTATATATATGAAATGTTGTATATTAAAGGGCGTATTCTAAAACAAAACATCATTATTTACACACCCTGTATATTTCCAGGTGCTACAAGACGCGAGGAACAAGTACAAGGAGTACGAGTTTCTAGGCGACCCGTCCATAGCGAAGACCGCGGCCACTCACCGTCGCTACACCCCGCTATCTCTCACCGGGCTGCTGGTAGACCTGCATATGCTGGCTATGTGCGACTATATAGTGTGCACTTTCAGCAGTCAGGTGGGTTTGAAATAATGTATTATATAATAAAATTATTAATTACAAAATAAATGATATTTTACTTTGTTGAACAACCTGTATTTTTATATATGTCGGAGTTAGTGCAAATTCGCTGTTTTTTTTAAACGGAGTGACGTCGGCATAACTGACGTCACCACTGAGTATGTTCTTGGTTATCGTCAGGGTTTCAGGCTCGTGAAGGTAACCACGGAGACGATTACACGAATGTCTTTCTTCAAAGAAATCCGATCCGAGTATTTTTATCTGTACTCTGGCCTCTATTTATACCAGTCGACGCTCATTGTTCTGACGACAGTTTCACAGGTAGTTACGCACGTGGTTTTGCGAGTGATACCTGATAATTTCAACTGTCCTCAATTATTGATTATTTAAATACAAAACCGAAAAACAGTGATAATTATAAAAATATAAATAAGATATAATTTTCTTAAATTTCCATATGTTAAGGTGGGTCGCGTCGCCTACGAGATGATGCAGGCCAACAGACCTGATGCATCCGACAGTTTCCACTCACTGGACGACATCTACTACTTCGGGGGTCAGAACGCTCACGACAGGAGGGCCCTCATGAATCACGAAGCCGCGGGGCAGGAGATAAGCTTTCAGGTAAAATAATATATATGTGTGTGTATGTGTTTATATTATTGAAACTGGAGGCTAGCATTTCCCAAAGTGGACAGTTGACAAGATAAGTTTGGGAACCCCTGCTGTATCCTAACTACATACGGGCAGTTACTGGTATTCCATGCATATACCGGAGGACGAATAAGATGCTGTCTGTTAAGTTTTATGGTTCAACATTGTCTTAGGACTGTCGCTGGTCAAAGCAAAGCAATGACATTCTCAGATGGAAAGTAGAGATAGCAGTTAGTTAGTAACTAATACATGTCTAAAGTGTGGGCGGGGATTGAAATAATGTGATTAAATAGAAAGTATACAGCGAGTTTGATATAAAGCAAAAGCTATGTGTTCAATGTAACAACTTTGAAGTAAGGATGCGCCTTTTACTTTCGCCCTACCCTGAATGTAGGTTGTGTAACGCGACATGCGATAGCTGGATGTAAAATTCAGTGATGTAGTTTTTTTGTCTACAGTAAAATAAATAATGAAATATTATTTAAATTTAAGATTTGGAATTATTTTTTAATTAATAAAATAATAGTAAATGCAACTTGATGTATTTAAGTGCTCCGTCAAGCTGTGTGTTGCCATGTCATTATGGACACACGTAATATTACAATAATAAGTAAATGATTAGCGAATATGATATTTGAAAATAATCTCTAATTATACATGCATTAAAGATCAATTTCACCTTAACAAATATTCTTATTCTTCAAGGTCACTCCAATTGTATCTTATTATGCTAAGTATTTGTCATATTAAATAGGACTTATTGATTTTGTTACTCAGGCTGGTGACTTGATCGGCATCGCCGGCAACCACTGGAACGGCTTCGGGAGGGGGACAAACAAACGGACTAATTTGGTGAGTATAATATTGTATGTCCTATATCATATGTGTGTAATGATATCAATGTGTTTGTCCCTTTCTTCCAGAACGGCCTCATACCATGGTACAAGACCGCGGACCACCTCGTTCTGTACCCATTCCCCGAATACAAACACCTGCAGCCGGACACGCGACAGAAAGACTTATAATATAAAACACCGGCGATACGAGAACGTCACCGGTTGCAATAGAGTTGATTTTTGAATGCGCTAGTTGGTTAGGCGCAACCGTCAGTTTGTACCGCACAGCTTCGATCGTATCGTGTTCGTTTTAGAGTTTAAAATTGCATTTAGCTTTAAAATGTGATAATAAGTGCCAACACTTGGTACTGAATATTATTCGAATGGCCTTGGTATTGTACGGACATTTCCGGTTCGTATATTAATTAGAGAATTTATTATTCGATAAAAAAAAAACATGATTTCTTTTCTCAAAATATATACAAAAACATGAGATACAAGTAAGTATATATAGAAAATTCTCGAAATGTATGTTTTATATTTGTTAGATTATACTATTACGTATGTTTTCAAATGTCACGTGTTTTATTATATATGAAATAAAACCAGTTGAGATTGTATTAATGCACGGTGAGGAGTTATATTTGTTATAATTTCATCAAACGTACATTCATCTCGATCGCATCTCACATGACTCCCTTTTGCTATGTCGCAGTCGGGTAAACATTATCCCAGTTTCTGTGCCATCATGATATCACATAATTCTCTATATGTTCCAAACTTCTACATTCCTATCTCTTTTCCTAACATCACTGGTCTGGTTTTTATAATTCAGTGTTGCTATATTAAAAAAAAAACTATTTAACTTTATGGAAAAAAATAGTTGACAAAATCAGTTATAATATCTGTTTATTTCTTCATAATATTATGTATCTGAATTGTTTTTAATAATATGAGAATACTCGAATAAAATTTTGTTTTGACCGTTTAATGTATGATAATGAAAAAAAAAAAAGGTTTTATATAATTTATTATTTATATGTTTTTTAATATAAGGGTGAGGTCACACGTCTCAGTGGTTATTTTACTTTATGTACGGGTTTAAAATATGGGTATGTATTGACCCTTATTTTAGCAATGGGTAATTTAGCAACTAATGGTAAATTAGTCCCATACGATCTGATATTAATTTTTTTTTTGGGGATTTTGTCACAAATATTATATTATAGTGGAGTTATTGTTGTTTTTTTTTTATAATGATATAGTTTGTTTTAAGTATAGTAACTATTCTATAGTAATTATTTTACTGTCTTGTATTTTTATATTATATATATAATATTGTAATTGTAATTAAATCTCGTATATTTTTTTGTTATCAAACACGAATTAATTGGTTTTTATTCTAAATTAGAATAATTTTCATTTTAATAAACAAAAATCTTAATTCCATTTTATACCATTATATACATAATATAAATTGTACTCGATCTTGTCTATGTATTTTTGTATTAGTACAGTACGCGACACGGATATTTTCAAATTTATTAAAAGAACATCTACAAACCCCCATTCGAGAAGATCTATGTCGCTGGCTGTAAATATTACTATAAGGCTGAGAGTGCACTAAAATTGTTTATTTGTTTTTGTGTCTGAATATTTTTTTATGTATCAAAACCTTATATATCACTTTTTTTTTTAACTATTCATATAATTATTGTAATTTTTCTTATTGTGTCTTGCACTCTCGACCTTGGTCTAACGTCAATCAATGTTTGTATTCAACGCTTCGAATTATATAATAACTTTATCATGGACCTAAATCATGTGTATATAGCTTTAGTGTACAGAAAAAGAAAGTAATATAACTTTAAATAAAACTTTTAAATATGTATCGTATTTCATTTGGAAATCCGCAATACCTTTAATATGTATATAATTTGAAAAATTTTATTTAAATTAATTAATTAAAATTTTTATTTTATGGCAACTATAAAAATTGACGTCAGATGTCATTTTTGACGTGACAATAAAACGCAAAGTTTGATGTTGTCAAGGCTAAAATGGCTTCAGTGAAAGAGACATCATTACATCACTGGGAATGCTTTACGGACTGCATATATTAGTAGGTAGTCTGTACAAGGTGTTCATAATTAAACATTCTCTCTACGAATGTATTATGAAACCCTTGTTAAGTAATTCTATAAATAACTAATAACTTTCACTATCAGCCTTAAACCGAAAGTATGCATATATATATATTTATTTATTTATATTATATTATATATATATATATATATGTCGGCGCAACGACATTTAACAAACCATTATAAAGGGTAGTTGTTTCATATGTATAGTTGTTTCATATGTATTTCACTTTAGAGGGTAGATGTGACATAAACAATGTCAAGGCGTTAGTAATAACTTTAACAAAATTATTTGTTTTATAGATCGTCGTACGATTTGTATTGAAGGAAAGTAAATGGCAATTCGTATCGTGATTTGTAATATGTAAAGATAAGTTATTTTGTGAGTTTTAGTAAAACACAAACTTAAACAGTAACCATTTTGTAATCAATGTTATTCAATTATGATTTCTTTAAATTTTAAATGGCAATATAAAGTTTAGTTGGTTTAATAATTGATTACGAAAACTTTTGTAATGATTACTGTTTATTTGAATTACTACGAATAATCTTTGTAACTTATTATTTAAAATTAAGAGTAAATGTAATGACTCCTCGAAAACCATTTATATTCGGAGACATCTGTGGCGAGGACACAGTGGTGTGAGAGCTATCCAGGAGAAATTACTAAGTGTTAGTTAAAGTTGAAAATAAAGTGGTGCGAGTAAGTGAGAGTGCTTTATTGGTGAAAATGGATAACCTGATAGGTGGAAATAGTGTTATGTGACGATAACATCGCTGACGTCACAGCTCCTAATAATCAACTTGGACATGGTTCTTCGACATCAGAAGCGGGATTACCCACTTCTACTCGTCCATCTGACAATACTGGAGGCTCTGTTGCAGTGGTAAATACCGAATTATTATTTTTTTTTCTTTTTTTCACAAATGCTAAAAGTGATAAAGCGGTTGTCGGTCGTATTCCTGGTCAACCAGAAGCCAAAATTAAAATTACTGATACCTGCCATCATATGACCAGGACATGAATGTTGGAATCAGAGAATGGTGTCAACATATTACAACTGCAATGGAAACCTATAACTTTACTGATTACGAAATCAGAATGAAGGTCCGGAGTCTACTCAGAGGACGCACAAAGTTATGGGTTAACAATTGGTTAATATTTACAACAACGTGATCGGAATTGCGGGATGTTTTGATTACGACTTTTCACATCGAACCAGAGACTGGATACTCGCGGGACATCGTTCGTTTTAAAGAACATAACTATGATAATACTAAGGATATTACGCAATTTTTGTCACAAGCGTGGGTTCTATGGCGACGTATAAGAAAGGCAGTGATTGTTGTATAGGGGATGAACAACTGCGAATCGAATTACTAAATGTTAGAGCGTCATCAGTACCCGAATTGATCTCTGTGGCATCGCCGATACGATACGTGAAACGGTCTCACCTTAATACATTGAATACATTACAAGGAACTATAAAACGAACAAATTTAGTACGATATTTGAAAGGTCTGAGATAATTTACAGTAGTGTCGCTATCAACATTAACAACAGTATGCGTTATAAATGATCTTCGAATAGAGATTCAGTTTCATATTGTACCTGACTGTGAAATATGTTCAGATGTTTTAATTGGAATGAATTTGATTGAAAACACGAATTTTAGTGTGATAGTAAACTTGCATGGTGCTATTTTTCTTCACCAACCTGCTATACGTCATGTGATGTCTAGGAGTGATAAATTTAATAATTTAAATTGCGACCTAACTGATCAAGATCTAATAAATAGATTAATAATTCTGCTCAACAAATATGAAAATCGCGTGTTAAACACCGAAGTACTACAAATACGCTTAAAAGATAACGATAGATATGTAGAACGTAGACCATATCGATTAAGTCCTGTGAGGAGGGAAACAGTTCGTTCAATTATTAAGGAATTACTTGAACATAAAATTATTCGAGAAAGAAACAGCACCAACAGAGCTGTATACAGATGATAGTAGCATTGGATACGGAGCAGTTCTAGCTCCGATCGTTAATGGGCGCCGTCATCCAGTAGTGTATATGAGTCAAAAAAAAAAAAAAAAACTACTGACGCGGAGAGCCGATACCACTCTTATGAGCTCGAGACTCTGGCAGTAGTACGGGCAACAAAACATTTTCGACACTATTTATACGGTCGAAAGTTTAAAATTGTAATGCTTTGAAAGCATCCAAACATAAAAAGGATTTACTTCCGTGAATTCATAGATGTAGAAACCCATCTAATGAAATATCTGTCAATATGATAAGCAAAGACATGGAATGGTTACAAATAGAACGAAGACTCGATGATTTACTTCGTCCTTTAATAAGATAGCATGAGCAGCGACCACGCAGCCGCAAACTATACACTAAAAGAAGGTGTC
This sequence comes from Danaus plexippus, assembly GCF_018135715.1. Lineage (NCBI taxonomy): Eukaryota > Metazoa > Arthropoda > Insecta > Lepidoptera > Nymphalidae > Danaus > Danaus plexippus. The sequence continues at coordinate 1,554,101 of NC_083541.1, forward strand.
CTAAAGAAAATTTTAACAGATCCTGTGCTTGGCCAACATGAAGTCATTGTCGTTCCTATCATCATTTCAGGGGAGTATAGTAAATTCATTTAAATGAAACTAATATTTTTCGGATATACGCGTGCTTTAATTTTGTTAAAATTACAGGCTCCCGACGTTTCGGTTACTTTTGAGCAACCGTGATCACGGCAGACGAGATTTAATAAATTCATTTCACACCGCATTACATCACCCAGGATGGGAGAGAACTTTTCAAAAAATAAAAGACATATGTTTTTGATAAAATGAGTACTTTAATCGGAAAATTTGTTGAAAATTTTATAATTTGCAGAACATCCAATCCAGAAACCCACGGCAGCATTTCAAGTAGTACATATGGACATTACCTGGAAATTAGGAACTAGGAGTAGTGAAGGATCAGTCTCGCAGCCTTGAAACGATTAGTACATCTTTTTGGAACACCAGTTCAGATCATGGTTGATGGAGGTCGAGAGTTTCTTGGTGAATTCAAAGTTTATTGTAACCGCTTTGGGAGCAACATACATTCAATCGCACCAGGAATAAGCCGAGCTAAAGGACAGCTTGAAAGTATCATGAGCACTTTAAAAAATGCCCTAACTATTATAAAAATTACACAACCGAAAACTGGCAGACTGCTCTTGAAGCATTGCAACTCTCGTTTAATTGCACGCCTCATAGAGTTACTGGAGTTGCACCTCTAACTCTTCTCACTCGTCGGCAGCATTGTGTGCCATCGGAACTATAAAGGTTAATTGATTTTGAGAATGAATTTATAAATTTTGATGTATTGGAGGAATATGTGCAACAGAAAATGTTGGCTTCGGCGGAATATGATAAACAGAGTTTTGAAAAAAGTAAGGGTAAGCTACGTTCATTTAAAAGAGGTGACTATGCACTAATCAAAACTAATCCTCGTAAACAAACTTCTTTGGATCTGAAAAATACTGAACCATACGAAATATACAAAATATTGGAACGTAATCGTTACATGCTAAAACGTGTAACCGGTAGAGGCCGGCCGCGTAAGTTAGCTCATGATCAATTACGTCCAGCACCAAATCCAGCAGCAGCAGGAACCGTGTCGGCGGATCAGATTGATGATCCTCCACATTACGACAGTCCATTAAATGTTGAAGCTTCTGAAAATTTAGAAGTTGAATCCAATGAACGATCAATAAACTTGGTCCAACATTCATTGCTTAGTAAAGTATCAATTTATTGACAATTGTCTTTATCAAAAGATCTCTCAAGTTGAGGAACTTGACATGAGGTCAATAAAAAAAAAAAAAAAAAAAAAAAATTTTAGAACCTATACTAAAATATTACCTTTCTTCAAATCTTTTAGAGCCTCTGTGGACCACGGACAAAAGTCCTAGACCACAGCATCGACCTACCTCAATCCCTTAGAGCCCCTGTGGACCACGGCGTACGAGACCGCCCAGACCACAGCAACATCATAAAATCAATATCCTCTGTGGACCACGGACAAAAGTCCCAGACCACAGCATCGACCTACCTCAATCCCTTAGAGCCCCTGTGGACCACGGCGTACGAGACCGCCCAGACCACAGCAACATCATAAAATCAATATCCTCTGTGGACCACGGCGTACGAGACCGCCCAGACCACAGCATCGACCTACCTCAATCCCTTAGAGCCCCTGTGGACCACGGCGTACGAGACCGCCCAGACCACAGCAACATCATAAAATCAATATCCTCTGTGGACCACGGACAAAAGTCCCAGACCACAGCAACATCATAAAATCAATATCCTCTGTGGACCACGGCGTACGAGACCGCCCAGACCACAGCATCGACCTACCTCAATCCCTTAGAGCCCCTGTGGACCACGGCGTACGGGACCGCCCAGACCACAGCAACATCATAAAATCAATATCCTCTGTGGACCACGGACGAAAGTCCCAGACCACAGCATCGACCTACCTCAATCCCTTAGAGCCCCTGTGGACCACGGCGTACGAGACCGCCCAGACCACAGCAACATCATAAAATCAATATCCTCTGTGGACCACGGCGTACGAGACCGCCCAGACCACAGCATCGACCTACCTCAATCCCTTAGAGCCCCTGTGGACCACGGCGTACGAGACCGCCCAGACCACAGCAACATCATAAAATCAATATCCTCTGTGGACCACGGACAAAAGTCCCAGACCACAGCAACATCATAAAATCAATATCCTCTGTGGACCACGGCGTACGAGACCGCCCAGACCACAGCATCGACCTACCTCAATCCCTTAGAGCCCCTGTGGACCACGGCGTACGGGACCGCCCAGACCACAGCAACATCATAAAATCAATATCCTCTGTGGACCACGGACGAAAGTCCCAGACCACAGCATCGACCTACCTCAATCCCTTAGAGCCCCTGTGGACCACGGCGTACAAGACCGCCCAGACCACAGCAACAAACCCACTTCAATAAAAGTAAGCAAAGATGCGTGGAGCATTTTGCGTAAAAAAAAAAAAAAACACAAACACAGGTTCAGAGAATCCAAGTGATCTCTTTAATACAGCGTATGTTGATACGTTGATATATCACAACAAAGTAAAACTGGTGCAGGGCACGCACCAGGCCGCAGAATGGCCGTGTCGGCGCAACGACATTTAACAAACCATTATAAAGGGTAGTTGTTTCATATGTATAGTTGTTTCATATGTATTTCACTTTAGAGGGTAGATGTGACATAAACAATGTCAAGGCGTTAGTAATAACTTTAACAAAATTATTTGTTTTATAGATCGTCGTACGATTTGTATTGAAGGAAAGTAAATGGCAATTCGTATCGTGATTTGTAATATGTAAAGATAAGTTATTTTGTGAGTTTTAGTAAAACACAAACTTAAACAGTAACCATTTTGTAATCAATGTTATTCAATTATGATTTCTTTAAATTTTAAATGGCAATATAAAGTTTAGTTGGTTTAATAATTGATTACGAAAACTTTTGTAATGATTACTGTTTATTTGAATTACTACGAATAATCTTTGTAACTTATTATTTAAAATTAAGAGTAAATGTAATGACTCCTCGAAAACCATTTATATTCGGAGACATCTGTGGCGAGGACACAGTGGTGTGAGAGCTATCCAGGAGAAATTACTAAGTGTTAGTTAAAGTTGAAAATAAAGTGGTGCGAGTAAGTGAGAGTGCTTTATTGGTGAAAATGGATAACCTGATAGGTGGAAATAGTGTTATGTGACGATAACATCGCTGACGTCACAGCTCCTAATAATCAACTTGGACATGGTTCTTCGACATATATATATATATATATATATATATATATATATATATATATATATATATATATATATATATATATGTTATGACCATTAATTCTAACATTACATTTAGGGATAGCCAATTTTTCGGTCAAGATTAATTTCATATGAGAAAGATTTAAATCAAATGTGATCCTGTTTTGTGCCACATATTATATATTTGGATAATATATTATACGAATGTTTGTGGTATTTTATAATTTTAGTTAACAAGTTTGCATCGTTAAAGTATAGACAGCTTCCTGATATTCTTTTCTAGACCTTTCTGACATTGGGGAAGCGAACTATTACTTTCCTCCGACTTAAGGAAGTTGAAGGTGGTTAAGGTATGTCTTCCAGTGATAGGCCCGAAACTACCCACTAAACTTCAGCGGCAACCTTCATCGCCTTAGTAGATAGCCACGGGGTAGTTTGCGCATTAGACTTTGACGCTCTGGCGGAGAGTCCCAACCCTCAAATAAGGGTGCTCCGAGTACCATATGCCTATGTGGGGCGAAAGGGTGGCCCCCAACCCCCTATCGCTAAGGCTCTATTTTTTTTTATATGAAAAAGGGAGCAAACGAGCAGACGGCCTACCTGATGGAGGTAGTACCGTCGCCCATGGACATCCGCAAAATAATTTAGCGGATGCGTTGCCACTCTAATTTGGGGAAGAGGGAGAGGAAAAGTTGGGAAAAAGGAAAGGGCAACCGGCTCCCTCACTCATCGGACGAAACCCAGCCATTAAAGACTGCTTCACGCCGAACTTCTATGAGAGGGTGGTGCTTCCCCGGTCGAGCGAACCCATGTTCGAGCTACAGTAATTTGACCTTAGCTAGGCTCAAGCACCTTACAAAGTTCTACCAACTAGTTAGGAAAGTGGCTTCCATAGTTCCGCACTTTGCGCAGAAGGTATATCATAATCAATAGGGTTATTCAGAGGTTCTATCATTGCTAGTTGTAAGCTTCATTCAGGGACCGCCGTGGAGACGTTTACGAGAGACCGAAAATACCTTGCAAATAGAACTTCTAAGACTTTCTTAATGTGATTATTGTCACGTCTATTTCTAATTTATTTATTCTATCAATTCTTAGTATATTAATAACAACAAGAGATTTAAATAAAACTAGTATTATTCGGATTTACTACGCGGATTTTTATTATTTTAAAACTACATAATCCCGACGTTTCGGTTACTTTGCAGCAACCGTGATCACGGGCAGACGAGGTAAAGTAACGGCAAAGTAACCGAAACGTCGGGATTATGTAGTTTTTAAATAATAAAAATCCGCGTAGTAAATCCGAATAATACTAGTTTTATTTAAATGAATACTCGCGAAAATCTTAGACCTCATTAAACAACAAGAGATATTCAGTTCCATTATTAAGTTTATATTTTAGGTTTATGGATATATTTGATCGACAGAAATGAAATACGTTGAAACTCACAGTTTAGGGATACAATCGGAAAATACTTAGGAAACTGATGAAACTATTCGTTAACGAGGATAATTTAATATCCTTACAATTATTAAGTAACTACTTATACATTAACTTTCATTAATGGTTATCAGAAACAATTATAAAACTAGATATATGTATATATTTTTTTGTATTTTTATGTACAGTCGTGCATATTTAAACATCACGTATTTTACATATGTTGTGGTAATTTTTTGCTGCTCGCAAAAGTACCTTTTATAGAAGAAGGAATAACGAATATAAAATTAATTTTTTTACACAAAAAATAGAAGCTAAAATAACCGGCATAAATAAATGTATATAAGAACATATGTACAGAAATGAATGAGGAGTATAAATAGAACGTTAAAGAGATCAAACTGTCATTTGGAACAAATAAAACGTGAATGTTCTCTTTGCACATATAATTAATTCTCATTTACGATCCGTTCACCCGGTTTTCAAAACTGTATCTCGATGCAGTCACCGTTTATCATCTGTTATGAGGTCGAGAGAGTTTTTTTGAAGAAATCTCTTTAATGTTTTTATAATATTTTCCTCAATCACATGTAAATGTCTCCGAAGAAATTGAGACAAGTAATGTGAATCATTACACAGTTAGACCCGATTTCTTTTTCATTGGTAATTTTTATGAAATTTTAATACGTCCTGTATATAATTTGGGGTTTTTTAATTCATGTGTCCTTATCTTTTATTTGTATTGGATGTATGCGGAATATGATATTGTTCTGCGGTTTTTCCTAACAGAAAGTTCCATGGGTTGATCTGTGAAAGTTGCTTCTTAGTCAAGTTCAATAACACCGGTAACAGTACCACTGCCACGGCCAAACGCGACGCGCGTCTCTTTATCATCCATATTTTGATCTTACCGTATAATGGTTTGATGTTATAAGTGCAATATGAAGAATTTTATTTTTATCCTCGTCGTATGCTGTGTTACACCACTAGTGTTGCCAGCTAAATACATTCTGCCGAAATGGAAGAAACAGGTCGGTACTTTTATTTTGTTTAGGTATGGTTAGAAATATTTTGCACTAAAGTGTTGCATGTTCCTCTTGCATGTTATGGTCAATGTTTGTTTAAACTTTTTCTTTTTATTAGCAATAAAAATATTTTCAAATTATTTTTAAGGTAATTAATATTATTATTTTTTAAACAATACGACCTACCTACGACCTACGAGAATTTTTTTTTTAATTCATTAATTAATTCAAATATTTTTTAATATACTGTTTTCATGCAGTTACTGTTAAGAAACTAACTTTCTAACAGATATAAAATCTAGTTTTTTTCCTGTAATATTTAAATAATTATTGAGTTTTTTTTAGTTCTTTGATAAAAAAGGGCCTAACAGATAGCTGTTATGCCAGCCTTATATATACATAAAAAAATCTACTTCGCAGGTAAATAATTTATGTTTAACACATACAAATTTATTTATAATAAATTTATTTTGGTTGTATATTAAAATATGAATATAAAAATCATGAGCCACTCTATTAAATTTACAGTAGTATAGTCGTATTATTTAAAAGCGTTTTAACTGTAATTCGTAAAAAAAAATAAAGTTTCAAGTAAAAATCCCATCTATACCTCGTACCATATATTTGGTAATCGATATGCTAATTGAATCGCCTCATTTTAATTGTAAGTAAGGAAACGCTAGAAATGGCAATTTAAATTACCAAACACCAAGTTTCCTCTAGACATGTTTATGAGGATTCGGTTTCCATATATAATCTGCAACCGTTTTTGGTTTTTTATAAAAAAAAAATAGAAGTGGCACGTATTAAGTATCTGTGAAATGAATTCAATCAACTTTAAATAATTACAGACCACACACGTACATGTAATAAGACATGCATTTGTTAAACAGTTTTTTTTGTTATATATATGTACTTTGAAATGATAAAAAGTTCATCCAAAAACATACTTTCGCAATAATAAATATAAAACCTTTTTTTTAAAATCGTCCAAAAAGCCGCAAATGGTCATTCAGAGCCGTTAAATAGAATAAACAAAATACTATATGAATGACTATACCTAAGAAGGTACAATATTTAAAATTTACGACTCTGGGAGCTTATGAACGAATTTTTTTATCAGGCATTGACAATTATAATGCACAATTAATTTTAAGAATTATAATACGTACAATTATGTGGTTATATTAAATGTGCTACCGAGATTGGCAAAATATTCCACATTTTCAGTGTCAATAAGGTCATAGCGTAGAAAAAAAAAGTGGTATCGTGTGTTGGATAAAAGAATATTCTATTTTTTTTTTAAATATCAGTTCTCATCATAAGTTTAATATTATTATTTCCAATAGAAACATATTTTAAGCAGAGTTTCTCTGTGCGGCATACTTTCTCGCGGCTTTCTCTCATATTAGAAAGTACCTTCACGACATCCTGACGGCTCCGTAGGATTTATATTAATTGCCGTTCTTTATGCTTAGTCCAAGTTTCACAGTCACACTACATACGAGGCGTTTACCGTTTTTCAAACAATACAACTTAATCCTACAATGTGCGAATGTTTATGAACGAGAAATTGTGAGAAGATGCAAGCTTAAGTAAGCTTACTGTTGCCAATGAAACAGCGACATCTACTGTGAATGAAAGCAATTAATCTATTGAGAGAAATGTATTGTGACATTTCATTGATTTGATCATTTCAAACTATGTAGGTCAAAAGGTGACGTTAGATGCTTTTATTTTATACTACCTTAATTTTGAATATTTTTTTTTGTTACAGAGGATAAGAAATTGTTTATTAATATCGTTATGAATTATGAGTTTACCTGTCGATTAAACCTCTTATTTATTGGGATATTTTTTTTTAATTCCAAACTAAATGATAAAAAATAATATTTAAGAAACAGGGTATAAAAAGATTTTTATATTCGAATATTTCCTACGCAGAGGAGTTAATTATAATCTGACTAAGTATTTAAAAAGTTTCATTTATTTTTAACATTCCAAACTTTACAAGGTTACTTACAAAATCCAATAAATGTGCACATAACAACTAATCAGTAATATATATTCCATTAATGTTCTAAACAAACGTTCAATTATTTCACATTAAACTTCTGTATCTCACTTTTTAATCGGTAAAAATAATCGTTCTTATCAAGATATAATTCATACGGAACTTTCATTTCAATTACTCTATGATTTACTAAGAATGTTCACGATTATGATAATTATACTTGTTACGTGTAATTAAACGTAAGATCCGAAGCTATCGCGTGATATAAATCTATGACTATGTGTTATGTCATAATGAGGTCCTATTAAAATGTTCCAAATAGCATTAGAACCAGCTAAGGTATAGTGAAAGGGAGCAGAAATTTTAAGATCACACATAAAATATATATGATATGTATGTTATGGTTTTTGTTTGTCCGTTGTTATTCAATTACTTTGTAATAGGTGGGTTAATACAGCTATACTACTATAGTGGTATGAAGTTGCGATATAAATCTTGTTTTGATTATATAATTAACTAGCTTTTGTCCTCGTCTCCGACTGTGAGGAGATGTTTATCACAACAAAAGAAATCCGATCTTCATAACTTAATTTACCCAATCTCGTATAGACTGTCGATAAAATCAGTTCATCCCCGAAAAGCAGACTACATTTTCGCATATGAGCCGAAACTTCCCAGCATTCCATGGATTCACCGTGCGGGTGCCGGGTCTATCGTTGCAAGGAGAGGAGTTTCAACAGTACCTGGGACTTGCGACCCAGGTCTATGTTTCTCTCTCTATATATATATATTTATTTATTATTTATACCCCTATCAGACGCGCGTTAAGCGCTCACCTCAAACGTCCAAGGTCCTCTCTCTACCTAACTCAATTTGAAATAAATCTACTATGGCTACCTTCGACGCTTGTTCCAAGAATCAACTGATGTTAGTTCTGGACAGTCCCAAGTCTTTTAGTAGATTTAGCCCTTATACCTCCTACTTCCACTTCTACCGCATACAAATTTACAACAAACCTATTCATGGTTCCTTAGTGAGCTCGTAATACTTGTTGACCTTGATAGCATGGTCTTTGGGGATGTTGGTTTCTTAAGGAACCGTGAGCTATATTAGCACAACTCGCTTTAAAATCGCTAGTATAAAAATATGTGTGGTCTGGACGCCGACGCACAAATATACTTTGGGATTATATATTTCTCCTCATATGTATTCATCAGTTGAGTCCAATCCGAAGCCGTTTTAATGTTAGCGTAACTAAGAGTAAGAGTAAGGCTTGATGTTTGAATAAGATTTGTAGCCCTAGTAATAATCGTAGCCTTAGTGCCTTCTCTCACAAAACGTATTGATAGCTTGTTTGTGGTTATTTCTTTTTGCGCTCTGGCTACCGAAAGACTAACCGCTTCAAGTAGAATTTCTATAACCCTATCGTCACGACGCGAGCATTGACCCTTCTCGAGGAGCATCTTACACCCCATGAGCAAAAGATTTGTAGTTCCAACTGCCTCCTAACAGATGTAGCAATTTTTTTCGGTACCTTTACCCCATTCTAGGAAATTATTCTGATCTAGAAGAGTCATCTGCAATGTACTGAGATAAAATTTTAGCATTGCTTGCGACCAATCATGAATTAAGGTGCGCCATTTTAATGCTTATCGGATTGTTCTGAAAGCTAAAGCTCATTGCATGAATCTATTATATTTAGAAGGCTCGTCTTGCTGAATAAGTCTTTAATATAGCCATATATTTGGCCTTCCTACTTGATCCTAACCCTACTCTGTTACTTTGTGCTCCTATCCTAAACTGTTTATGGAATTGAAGTCTTAATTCTAGCTCTAGAGCAGCGTTGTCTTTTAGGAGTGAGGTAACGATGTCATCATGGGATTTCTCCAGGATATATCTCTAAGAAACTCTTAGTTGTTTATAGAGCTCCGATGGCCCTTTTTGATTTATCCCAAAATTATTGCGATTAATATTAAATATTTTGACTTATATTATATATTCTTCTCTTAACTTATCTCCTAACCCATCATCAATATATATCAATGCTTCATTATGAATAAAATATTAACTGATTTTATACAATAATTCTTAAGACTCATACACAAATATTAAAAAATATGTTTGTAAATATACCCTCCCGACATAGTTTTTGATAAATTTTAAACAGAAAACTGTCCATCGCTACTTATTTGTGAATAACACATCCATGAATATGCATATCCTTAAATTATGTGAACCTATTGTGTTAACATTGCACGCATGTAACAAGCACGTTAAATGCACCCCATAGCCTCTATATAAGAAGAGTGTTCAGGCGTGCGAGCTGCCGGCTGTTCAGAGCGAACACAGTCACTACGTCTGTGATGATAAGGGGGAGCCGAAGTGTCTCCCTGGCTGGCAAGGAGACCTCTGTGATGTACCGATATGCAAACGAGGCTGTGATCCACTACAAGGTGAGTTTTAATCTTTATTTGAACCTGTTTCCTACGTTGTAAGCTTCGTTTATATTTTAACATGTATGTCTAAGAACTTGAAATGCAGTATAATATTTTTTACTTTTTCATATTGTATTGAGTTATTATATCATTGAGATATTGGAATAACAATAAAAGAAATATCTTTTTATTTTGTTAGTAAGGAAATATTGCTTTCATTATTTTCAGGTTATTGCAAGCGTCCTGGCGAGTGTAGATGCAAGCTAGGTTTTTACGGAGAGCGCTGTAATAAATGCATACCACTCCCAGGATGCCAGCATGGCTACTGTAACGTCTCCTTCGAGTGCATATGCAGAGAAGGATGGGACGGCATATTCTGTTCAGAACGTAAGTATATAAACAATACCAATTTGTTGCAATTATATTTTATAAGGCATAAGAAGATTAATGATCATGAATGCATCTAAATTAGTTTTGGATACTTTTATATTTCGATATTTATACTTTTTGAGCAATCGGTTTATGAATAAGTTATTTAATGTTTATATAAAACAATGTTCTATAGCAATGTGTCGGTCTGATTGTCATGCTACCCGCGGTTTCTGTGAGACGCCTGGAGAGTGTCGCTGTAGACTCGGTTGGGCGGGACCGACATGTCGAGCTTGCCAACCTTTACCCGGCTGTCAACATGGCTATTGTGACAAGCCACTAGAGTGTAAATGCTTACCAGGATACACCGGACTATTGTGTCAAACCCGTAAGTATACTATTATGGTTTAACAAAATATAACTTACTGTATGAACTGCATACATTATATTAACATTGTGTTTAATTAAGATTTTGTATGGGATCTCTCTCTCTTTTTCTAAAGAAAAATTGTAATAAGAAAATTAGTATTTCAATAAATAAGGTTTTACAAACGAAAACAACTTAAAACCTTCCTACTATGTTAGATTTGTTGAAAATGTTTTTTTCCATTTATTTTTTACTTTATAAATCTACGTTAATTAAATGAGTATTAAGTACAAAAAGTAGGGTTGTTAATTTAACACACGGTTCTAAAAACAGTCAGGGTTGTCAATATAAATTCAATAAGATACTTACTTTGTTTGACCAGCGATTTGTGCTCCTGGATGTCACGGGGAAAGAGGATATTGTCGTCGCCCTGGTGAATGCCGCTGTAAAGTTGGTTGGACCGGGAAGAACTGCTCCCAGTGTCACAAATACCCAGGCTGCGTCCACGGAACATGTAGCAGGCCCTGGGAGTGCAATTGCGAGAAAGGTTGGGGAGGCATGCTTTGTGATGAAGGTTAGTTTGTTAGAGAATTTTGTTAATTTATATGAAACGTCTGAGAACATTTTAATGTACTATATTTATAATTAGAATTTGATTAAAAAATGTTTTATACATAATAATATTTAGTAGCTATTGTATAAAATATTTATGATAAATATTTATTTTTATAATTACTTAAGTTTAGTGGAAATAAAATTTGGTAATAGTGTACTCATTTAGGTATCTATAGACGATCTTCTATACAATAATAACGTTCAAGCCAAACGTAATATGTATTAATTTTAGCTTTTGTTAGACAAGAATTATTCTGTAGTTGTGAAGTTTGAAGGTTATATGATTATTTATTAAAATAACAACTAGGTAGGATGTAAAAGAGAAAATTCTGATATTCGTGATTAATGTCAAACAGAGTCTGATAATGTTTATTATCAATAATATAATTTTTCATTCGTATTAGTTTAATTTATTTCTTAATTTTCTGTTACCTTTGAAGTTTCTAACTATTTACTCTTAATGAATTCTTATCTATTATCAGAGTTGAACTACTGTGAAAAGAATCCCGATACGTGCAAGAATGGCGGGAAATGTCAGTCTTTGGAAACCGGGGACGGTTCCTACAGGTGCCATTGTCAGGAAGGCATTAGCGGGAAGCACTGCGAAATATTGCCAGAATCCATGACCACGTCAAATAACACAGAAGTGATGGACACTGATGAGATTACAGAGAAACCTGAATCAATATCCGTCGAAGAAACAACGACACCCAAAATAGAAGAAGATCTTAGTGATGACAATGAGACTGAATGATTTTATTCATAGGCAACATGTATTGTGATAGATTATAATAATTTATTTAATTCATCATTTCATAATCACCGTTTCATCATCACACATTAAGTTAATAAAGTATTCATCATCATATCTTCATAAAGCTTTGGTTCATTCAAGTGTCAAACAATAAAAGGAATTGTAATGTTACAATTATGAATAAAAAATAATATATTTATAAGTATGTATAAGCATTTAAATGTAATTATTTATTCTAGAATATAAGATGATTAAATTATAAAATGACAGCATTTTTTCTTTTAACATGAATTCCATCCCAAAAAATTACGCCAAAAAATAAGAATCGTAATGAGTGTTACATTTTATCTCCAGTCGAGATATAAAGGTACATAGAACAAGACGAAGACAAGCTGTCGGCGTCTTTATAGGAATATTTCTAATTTATTGCTATTTGAATATTTGTAAATACTCTTGAAATATTAAATCAAAGTATTAGAAATCTTTGTATTTAGCTTACGACACATAATAACTTCATTACAAAGTTTCAGAACTGGCTGCAAATTTTTAATAATTTAAATTTCTTTTAAATGAAACTAATATTTTTCGGATGAACTACCCGTGAATTATTTTTGTAAAAAACTACACACTCCCGACGTTTCGGTTACTTTTCAGCAACCGTGATCACGGGCAGACGAGATCTTAGATCTCATTAATTTAAATTTCTTCTCATTGCGAGGATATTGTTTTGATGGCGTACTTATCATTTATTAGGTTCGTTATTTGTAGATTACAGTCACAAAGCTCCAGACATTTTCCATACCGGACATTTCTCAGATGCTTTCGACTTAACTGTATTAAAAATGACACAATATTTAGGACATCGTATATTAATTTTGAATAAATTCACTCGTTTCAAAACACGGCTACAGATAAGTTATTGCAATAAGTGACTTAGACACTTATGCATAAAGTGCAATCTATATCTTTATGCAATTTTCGAGTACGATTGCTAAGCCAACACATGTTTGTTAGCCAGTAACGAAATTGTTAATTAAATTCAATCTCTCTGTAGTCAATGTTTGTGGCTGTGCCCATGCTCTTATAAGAGCAGTCCGGTCTAGTCTAGTTATATGGTTGGCGATGTTAGGGTTTTGATTAAGATTAACATTTAACTAATTCACCTCACGAGCTACCAGTTAATTATTATTTTATATAATATATAACTTATCTCTTATGCAGACACGAAGTCTTGGATGTATTTTAAAGTATGGAGCATATATATAGTTGCATTTTATTTATAGCTATAAAGAAAGCATTTGGAATAAATATTTTTTATACGTATAAATCAAACATCATTATAATATTACTATAACGTATTAGTATTGCAATTTTTTTTATAATATGGCCGTTTTCGTACGTGCAAAGACGTGCACAGTCCGATAGTTTTGTTGATTATTTATTTAATGTCAATGTCATTAACGTCAGTGTTGCAATTTCGTTCGAATTCTGATAGGTTTTTCGCCAGTAGGTTTTAATTGATATCAGTTATTCAGAGCAGAGCATCTGATACATGAGGCATGGACTACATTCCGTAAAAACAGTGTCCAGCGACGTTTTCGGTCAAGCAAAGCCTATTCAATTAATTTACTTGCATATGTTATCTTCGTTTGGTTGTAATACCATAAATGGAATCAGCTGTAACCTAATGCATGGTTCGAAGCCCGTTTGAATTTTATCTCGACCAAACTTAGCGTTTAAACTTTCGAGATCCTATAATAATCTAGTCAGCATTGGTATTACGACACGGCCCTTCAATCTGCATTTTTTATCCATTAGAACATTTTTTTTTAATCTGTAACAGGTTTTTTTTTTAATGTATTATTCCGGCCTAGAACCTTCAGCTCATTATGATGCTTTGGGATTACGGAGCCTTATCTGACGAGATATGTTTTGATATTTATCGATACACATCGTGTATTAGGTCATATTAGGTTTCGTGTTGTGATATGTTACCTAACATAGAACGACTGCTATCAAGAACCAACAACATGCTTCGTTTCTTGACTGCGGTTGCAAGTGACTTTTTTTTTTGCGTTTTTTTTCCCGAGTTATCAATAAATGTAACACGTTGTTCTGATTTTTCAATTATTTTTATTTGATTTGAAATTGTCAAAGAAATAAATTTGATAATTTTACGATTTGTTTATATCTGTCCTAAGACTTTATTTATAGTGATATAATTGAATTATAAAATTCAAGTTTTTCTTCGAAATTAGCAAATAAAACATAAAAATTTGCGACATAAACTTTTTTGGCAATGAAATTTAAATTCCATTTAGCTTTAAACTTTAGATTGTTTACTAAGATCTTAAGTAATTTAAGCAATTATTATTTAATTTTATGTAAAACAATTAATTATATTTATGTAACAAGGAACAACAACCAAATTCTACATTCTTAAAATCTCTACAAAATTACAATTTCAATCTGTCCTTTCAGTATTTTTTCTCATGAAATAATAGCATAGTATACATCGTTTTCTCAAGTTGTAAGTTGCATGCCCCAAATAAAAATTAAGATTTCCATATTAAACATTTTAAATATCTCAGGAAGCGTTGAGATTGGCCATTTCAGTAAACTGGATTAGGGCAGTAAAGATGTCCAATTAAAAAAACTTACTAACTAAACGAGTCTGTATAATTTAACGAGATATATAGACATGAAGCAGAAGCTCACAAGACATTAGTATTAAGTATATATCTAATAGGGACTAAAGTGCCATGAAGTAACCGCAGCCCGCCCTGCAACGATGAGATATTGAAAAGTGGTTTCGGCGTATGTTTGATGTTAGTTTTGTGCTATATAAAGGTGGAGGCAAAGGATATGCAATAGACTGACAGCACATACAACGTGGAGCGGTCGCATATATATACTTGTCAAAAAGGAATGTGAATTGGTGAAAAATCGGGAGCATAACTCGATAAAGATGACGGCTATACACTTTTTCATGGTATGTATTTTTTTTTAATTTTATATTAATAATATATGTGAAATAACGCTAAAGATAAATTTATTATTTAATATATAATATTTTTAATTTATAATAAAAAAAAACATCAAAAAGTGCAAAAAAGCCGACAGATTTTTTTTTTCGTTTTTTGTAATATCTTTAATTTTTAATACATTTTCATGCGTTTTTTTAATACATTTAAATTCACTCGTGGGACGAAGGGAAACTTTTCTCCAAAAAAAAGAATGACTCTTCTTGACCCTAAATTTCGAGTAACAACTTCTCTCACACTAGGGATAACTTCTTGGAGTAATTATTAATTATTATTGAAGTCCAAGATCGATACTCCTCCTACATTCAACAATTAATTGTTTCTTAAATGTATTAAGTTAAATACTAATTTATTTTGTACTAAATGAAAGGATATTAATAGAATCAATAGTTACAAAACTTTTCCGAAGTAGGCCATGGTAAGCTAGAACCCCCGACAAACGATAAATAAGTGGCCAGTGGTAGATTTAGATTTTTTTCAATAAACCTAATTTTTTAAGTAAATATATATTTTAATCAACTATTTTGACGAGTAAAAAATGTGTTTATTTTTTTTTTTAAGTTTGTCGTCATGTAATTCTTTCATAACAAGATTTATACGAAAAATTACATAACATTAAGTCCTTGTGAGTTTGATATTTTTGTGGAAATTTAAGACATTATATTAAGACAAAGCAAACGAGGGACATAAAATAACCCTATCCTTGCTTAAGAGCAAAAAGCATGAAAATATTTATCCTAATTTACATCGTATAAAGCCTTAGAGTAAATATAAGTTGAACCTCTAGGTGGCAAATCATATATATTATTTAGTTGCAATTGAAGTTTTAAGAGTACTTTTTCGGCATCCCGGCATAAATAAAAACAATGTTTGATATGAAATACATTGATGCGAATGATAACGATGTGCTAGAATATTAAAACGATAGATTTCTTTAGGATTCACATTACCTTAGATAACTGTAATTAAATTGATTGATTTATTTCAATAAAAAATCAGTTCGTGTTGCACATTGTGTTACAATATACGAAATTATTTTAATTTGTGGAGCTAGAATTCACCACGCAACTTCGTAACAGGTAATTAAAAAAGATCTTCCTTCTATACTAAGACATACCTTCGTTCTAAAACAGTTTAAAAAACGTATTTGGTTTAACATAGTCGAATAAGATTTCTTCAACATATTTTAGCTTGTCAAAACATTGTTTCAGACATATTCCTATGACGTATCAGACGGTACAGTATCATATTATGTAACAAACGTCGCATTATTTTAAAGCTATGTACGTATATTTAAAAATAATAGTTAATAAAATTAATAAAAACGACGTAAAAGTCTGCTGGGATTTATGAACATTATAATTAATATTAATGATAACAGTCTCTTTGTTGTATCCATACGTATTTCATTTAAATGAAATAAATCCAAAATTGGTATAAAGTATATATATTTATTGCGTTTTATTGTATTTATCGTCTCTCAAAGATATCTTAAGTTCTTGAAAAACTTTATCCGTTGACGTAATACAGAAGTATTAATATTTATACAAGTTTCATAATTTCTGAGAATATGTAAGGGCCAGTGGTTTCAAAATATAAAATTCAACATATTTCCCAACTTACCCGTTCAAGTACTATTTACGCAATCGTCTAAAAACTAGCTAATACCGACACAACAAATCTAGAACATGTGTGAATAAGCCGCCATCTTCCGTAGGTGATACAATTATAATTACAGTATAGAGTCTGTGACATAAACGTATACTTTTTTTAAAGAATTTTAATTGACGCAATCCATTCCTTTTAAATGATTTTTAAAAAGCAATCTACTTCTCAAATTTAAGCTCTTTATAAGTTGATATATTAGTGTTGTACTTCAACGGTTATTTATATGGAAGTGTTATCAGAAAGCTTAGTTGGCTTTGCCTTGACCTGGCGCATATGGTAGAATATACTGCATAGACTAACACTAAGGTCGTTCGATCATAAGCCTTTGAAATATTTTTTTTTTAATTTTTTTTTTTTTAATAAACTGAAGATATTGTTTGTATACCAACTAAATATTTAAAATTTAAAATACAACTCTAATTTCAGGTTCTGCTTGTAGCGAGCAGTTTATATGCCAAGGAAGTAGATACAAAAGCGAAGGTATCAGAGCTCTTAGAGAATGGCATTAAAGACGCTCCCGCTGGTAAGCCTGTCAAAAGAGGAATCCTATCTTCTGGATATTCCTTAGGCCTATCCTCTGGTCTGTCTCATGGAATCGGTATCGGTTCAGGCATTGGACTTAGTTCTGGATTAGGTTCCGGAATAGCTATCGGCTCTGGATACGGTTCAGGAATTGCTATCGGTTCGGGAATCGGTTCCGGAATCGGCTCTGGTGTGGCTATCGGTTCTGGAATAGGTTCAGGAGTAGCTATTGGCTCTGGAATTGGAATTGGTTCTGGAATTGGAATCGGTTCTGGAATAGGAATTGGCGGAGGAATCGGTGGAGGAGGAATCGCAGTTGGCGGTGGTCCAGCTATAGCAGTAGGCGCCGCCCCAGCTGTAGCTGTAGCAGCAGCTCCAGCTGCCGTGCAGACCTCCGTTGCTGTCCAACCCAACCCCGTCATTCTCCGTCAGGAAGTACCCAGATTTATTACGAGAACAATCACAAGAAACGTCCAAGTTCCCGTTCAGGTTCCAGTACCTGTCCCAGTTGACCGTCAAGTTCCAGTTCCCGTCAGGGTGCCAGTTCCCGTGGCTGTGGACAGACCGGTGCCAGTCATCCACAAAGTACCAGTAGAAATTACCAGACAAGTGCCTGTATATTACGAAAGGAAGGTACCGGTGCCCGTTAGAGTACCAGTATCCGTTCCCGTGCCCTACCCCGTCACTGTTGAGAGACAGGTCCCAGTAGACCGACCAGTCATTATTAACAGGCAAGTGCCAGTGCCGCACCCAGTATACGTTGACCGTCAAGTTAACGTACCAGTGCCAGTACAAGTAGACAGGCCAGTTGCAGTACCCCATCCAGTTGTCGTTGATAGACCAGTAGCCGTGCCACAACCCGTAGTAGTGGATAGGCCAGTAGCTGTTTCATCCGGTGTTTCTGTTGGATCTCTGGGTGGTGGTGTAGCGTTAGGTGGCGGTGTAGGCCTAGGAGGTGGTGTAGCGTTAGGTGGCGGTTTAGGCCTAGGAGGTGGTGTAGCTCTAGGCAGCGGTATAGGTTTAGGCAGTGGCATTTCTTACGGAAGCGGCGGTGGCCTATCTTACGCAAGCGGCGGTGGCCTATCTTACGGAAGCGGCATTTCTCTCGGACACGGAGGTCTTTCGCTCGGTAGCAGTGGCTTGTACAGCGGAGGACTTTCATACGGCCACGGTTATTCGTCCGGAATCGTATCCAGCATCGGCCATTCGTCTGGCCTCTCCGGCGGATACTCGAAAATCATCAGTAGCCACTAAGATGACTGTCAGTACTTTAATGTACAATGGATATGAAAGATGAAATAAAATCATTGAAAATATAGTAATTGTTTTTTAATGTATATCTATTAAAGTCTAAAACACACAATACTATATAATAGATATTATTTATATGTGAAAAATACATAATTATTTATTTAATTGTAAGCAAATACTTCGGCACTTATATTTATATCAGATAAAGTTATATAAAATTAATACTTCAAATCATTATATTTTTATACTTATTTACGAGGGACGGTTACTTTACTTCTTTATTGTCTTTGTTTGTAATAAAGTTTTGTTTCTTGACGGTTGAGTCTTATTTTCGTATTTTTTTTTGTTCCAATTACTATATAAAACTACTGTTTAGTATATTGTTCGAAAATGTAGTCAAACTACGAAGTATTCTACAGTCAACAGTTGGGACATAGTGTCTAGTGCCTAATAGATAATACATCTTTTTGTTGGGTTCATCGGAGAATCGGGGGGGCATTTCCATATTCTTGAGAAATCTGCATTGTTCTGTAGTGCACCGCGGGCCCGGAGATGTTGAGGAGAGTGCTCGTCGGATAGACCTGACTTCAGGGAATCCTTGGTAGATACCTCACACCACAACTGGTGACAATATTCAGTTATTATTAATAACATTTTTTGGATAGTTAATTTGCACTACGAGTATTAATATTCAACATTTTAAACAAAAGAATATTTTAAGTACATTTAATACGAACCACCTTTAAAAATATCTAAAAAGTTCGATACATAATATGTAACATGCACAATGAAACGGGAATAGTTTAATATTCTTAAAACCTAAACACGTCTTTCTTGTGTAATTGTTATTTGTAATTGTCGAAACACTTGAACAATCAATTCTTAGTATTGTTTATATATTTTTTTTATATCTTTAAAACATAACATACTTAAAGATACTTCAAGAGCAATTGACGTACATTTCCATATGATATAAAAAATAATTGTTCTGGAGTAAATTCTTCAAAGCCGGGTAGCTTTGGTTCAGGGCCATACTTTTGTAAGTGTTCTTTAAGAGCCCCGAAAGACTCCCTAACACCACCGTTATCAGCGATATTTTCTCCTAAGGTTTTTTTGCCATCTACCTAAAATATATTGAGACAGAAATATCAAAATCACCTTCTGACAAACAAATATCAATATAGGACTCATTTTCATACACACATGCTCTCCAAGTTCAGGAATATAAAAATTTGAGTATTGGTCAACGAAGCATTGGGTCATATTGACGAATGATTGTATGGTGTCGTTGGACCACCACGGTAGCAAGTTCCCGTTCTTGTCGAAACGTCTACCTGTTGGCATTAATATTATTATAATTATAATAACAAAATCACATATAATAATATGTCTTACCGAAATCATCAAAACCGTGTGTTATTTCATGTCCAAGTACACTGCCCAATGCTCCATAATTTAGCGAACTGAAATTGAATTAACATAGCAGATAGGTTTAAAGGTTTAAGTTACAACGATAAATTAATTGAAATATATAACTATTTTATATAATGAAACTGTTTGAGTTTATTTTTTTAAATGTACAGTACATACTCAAGTCCCAAATCGAAGAATGGGTGTTGTAACATCACTAAAGGCACGGCTGCGTCCACAATTGAAAGAAGTTAATGAGACCAAGTATGAAGGATAAGAAATTTTAATCAATTTTTATATTTCAAAGAGGATGAATGGAAACGAAATTTGGTTTTTTCTTCAAGTAACAATCGTTATGTGTTTAACAAGATGGTATACAGATAATATTCATATATATTTTTTACTTAGATTTGGTATGTGATGTTCAAACCTTATTTAAGAATAGGTATTGGAACCCAATTAATGTAGCAAGTTAATGAATCGCTTACTCACTTATGGTATTTTCTTGAAAAGTATGATAAGCATTTACTTCTGTAGGGTCGGTAGCCCAAGCGAATTCGTTGCCAGTGCGAAATTTATTAAGGGCTTTCCTTATTTTCACCTGTATTATTTTAATCATATTTTCTAAATGCGTTTTAGGACTAACTTCGATTCCCTCGTAATATTTCTCAAGTGAATCCACATGTAGTAACCAGTCAGGGAAGCCAACGAATGACTTCATATCTATGATCTTCTGATAGGTCGCTAATTTTGTGTTATCATCCATCCATTTAGCTTTACCAACAAGTCGGGCAAGTGCGTTTTTCATTTCGTGTAGCATTACTTCAATCTTAGAAACAAGAAACATTTCTTAGCGAAGTAATTTAAACTGTTGCCATAATGCTTAAAGTAAATATTAAAACCTTTGGCTTGGTATCACTAAAGAAGTGGGAGTCGGCTATGGCATAGGACACAGCCATGCCCATCATATCGTTTGTGGCACTAGCACACTGAAGGCTGCGCGGTGTGATCGACAGTTCTCGAGATCTCAATGCGTCATATGACCTCTGGAATAACAGTCTCAATTCCGTCGTCGTGTGAACTGCCATAACTTCAACTACCTTCAAAAAAATAAGACTTATCACTTTTATAAGTTAAGTAAATAAAATTAAAGTATAATCTTCAGTATATAAAATATTTAAACCAACCTTTATCCAAATGTAGAGTTCAATTGAAACAGGAGAAGCTTTAGATACGTAGGCAGCCATAAGTGACATGTATTTTAAATCGGGATCGGAAACTAGAATTAAATCTTTTTTAAAATCTAAGTCGACATTGCTTATTTTAAAAATACCCTCTAGGTATTCTTTCCAAATGTCCATTTTAACGCCGTCATTATCCTGAACTATCATATCTGTATGTTCTTGAATTTCTTCTACCGTGTATTCAGGTATATTTATATAAATTTCATCATCACTCGTCGTAACATTGACATCGTCTTCTAGCTGAAAAATAAATATTTTAGTTTCTTGTCTCATGGATTGATCTTCCTGATTGTATTTAAATGTCTGTGGACATTCTTTCTTCCAAACTTACCTCATACATATCTTCATTCATATTATAATATTCATTGGCAGACAGGAATATGTTTTGATCTAACTCTACTTCAGTCAAACTAAAGTTCTTAGCCGTGGCTTCAACTACAAAAAGCTTCATCATTTCTGCGTAAAATAGTTTGTATATATGTGCAGTCTTCTCTTCATCGTCATTATTATTATCTACATTCTTCTTTTTATTTTTATTGTCTATTACAAATGGAGCATTTTTATGTTTTTCTTTTTTCCTTAACAAAATACTTTTACGTCCTACATGACGTTTCTTTTCAATGAGAAAGCTGTAATAAATATAAATTTAAGTAAACGTTTATTACTTTAAACGAAAGGAACTATCTTTTTACCTTGGAAAAGGATTTGTTGCTTCGGGTGATCCCATAACAAGTCTATAAACTGAAGAATTTTTTGGATCAGTGAAGATATCAAATCCAATGAGTACATCCATCCCTAGTAATGTTTTAATTTTTATGACTGCTTCTAGCCAATTAAATTTGTAGGTGGAGTAGTCGATGTCATCAGTTACGTTGATAACTGTTGGATACGCGGGTAGTCCTAAAGATTCTAATATTTTTATCACAGGTTTTAGTCCCCTCTTATCTAGTTCTTCTGCAAATGATGTTACAGCGTTGTTAAATGTACTAAGTAATACAATTTAGTCGCGAAGAGATTTGGTTTTAATGTTAATTGATATTTCGACATCATTTTTACCTGTATCTATACAAGCACTGTATATATCCTTAGCCTGCTTTACCGGTTTCGGTTCGTTGGTGACATTCTTGGCGAGGAAATCTCGTATAGTGGCAAATACTTTCCTCTGTTTGTCATTGAACCAATCATATGAACTATAAGCATCCGGCCTGGGATGTTCTTTAGGCCAATTGCCGCATACGTACTAAAATATAGGATTATTTTATATAATATCACACATGATGACCTCTTGAAAGAGCTAAACTCTTGAATGTCAAGATTAATGGTATAGTTAAGACTAGGTCATCGGAGGGAATTAAAAAGGAAAGGAATTCCTTTACATTAGATGGTTGTTAATATCAATTAGTACGACTGTAATTCTCACTTGGTAAAAATCATTGCAAGGATCCACTGACTTATCCATGGACAGCGCGAGGTTCGCAGCTGATCTTAAACATTGTTTGCTTTCGCATATACGTATAGGTTTGCTCCGTTTTTGTTTGACATCTAAGAAATAAGTTTTTATGTTTATATTTAATTTATCAATAAAAAACTTCAAAAAAAGTGATCGGATTATTGTTCACATTAATAATTTCTATGGAGTTAATTGAATTAAAATGTACTTGTATTCTTTAACGTCATATTTTTAGTCTATGTTAAATGTTTTATAAGGTCCAAAAATCACGTTACAACCATTTCCTCTTACAGTATGACGTAAAAATTTTAAATTTCAGTATAGTTTTACTGCATTTTTATCATACATGTGATCTTATTTGAACAAAGGTCGAAATTTATAATTTTATTAACTTCACTACGGCTTACAGTCACGGTTGAATACATCGATAACGCTATTTTAGAAGTATATTGCAAAAAGTACTTACATAAAACCGTCATTGTGACAGCTAAACACAAGAATATAATGAGTAATAATAGTAAAATGAGGATTATCATCTTATTTTTATGTTTCCTTCTGAATCTAAAATAAAAAATACCGTGAACATGTTATCTTAGTTTACTGTAATTATATTTTATAACAAAGAATACTACCGAGCTGTTCTTGAGCCAACAGCTATGAGATAACCCGATTCGCGCATTTCATTACCATTTTTTAAAGGTGGCGTAGTCGACTTCGCACTGCAAGCACCTACGAAATAAATTTTAAATAGAGAGCTTTTATAGGTATTTATTTTCTCTCCATTTCAGTCTGGTTTTTATTTATAATACCATGAGTTATTACTTTCGAAAATAGATATTAAATGTCTGTAAAAGTGATAATTTTTTATTTTAGCTATCTGATTATTTTTTCTATATTCTTATAAGTAATCGTTTCAATATTAAGTTCGATTTTCAAAAAGTATATAGAAAGCGTAAATATTAAAAATGGAATATTTTTTTTATATTATAGCTATATAGTAGGGTAACATATAGTTTAAATTAGTTTTAATGGCTTAGAAAGTATAATTTGAATCATGAATGACCTCCATTTAGTCTTTCAGTTTGAAATTAATACTAAAGTTTTCATAATAATTTCACTTAAGGAAGCGTGCTGTTAAATATATATATATTTTTCTAATTTTATACCGAGTTCCAACTTTTACCAATCTCCACATTATTCACCAAATAATTAAAAAAAGACATTTAAGTGAATTTACTACTAATAAATATTTATTATTCCTTCTCTTGTATTTATTAACTTCTAGTTTGTATTATTATTATTATTTTGTTTCTGTACACCAACATACAGGAACAAAATGACAGAGACAAAAATATATGTCTTAATCAAAATACGGACTTATATCTTAAAGGTGATTTTCAGACAAGTGTAAGACAACTTTTAGTTTTGTTAAACTATAAATACTTTTATATATATATTTATTTATAAACGTATGTAGGGGAGGTTTTTGACAGCATTTATGGCAATGCTTTACCATTTATTTAGTATGTTATTTTAATAATTATATATTATTTAGCTGTGATATTAATCTGATTCTGTTTTTGAATCCTTTTATTAATTGGCGATAAATTTCTTGTTTATCAGCCCCATATCTGTATCTGACGTAGTTTACTAATGGTGTAAGGCCAAATACCTAAAAGCTAGTGCTATTAAGTGGGCACAGATTACAATCGAGGCCGTTAATGTTACCTGTGCTAGGGTTAACTGACCTTTGTGAGGTGTTTCGATTTCTTTTTTGGCATTAGAAAATTCTATAGGCATTAAATCATTTTACTTGAAATTTATAATATAATAATAAATTTTAATTTGTTCAAAGTTTAAAGACAGTATACGCTAAGATGAGAAAATATCTAGATTTTAGTTTTGTTCTTTCGATCTTTTAAAAGATTTTTTAATTGAATCGGCTACATAAATCACTCAGTTATTTTCTAGAATGAGTAAATTTGAGGTTATATTATTACAAAATTATAGATAAGCTACCTTTATTAATTTATGTTAAACTTACGAGTAACCGTCGGTCCCATAGCATCACTATTATTGCCCGACCAGGCATTCATTTTGCAACACAATTTGCAACAAAATTTTATTTATATTTACACTATAATCATTCTTATTACGATAAAATATGAGTGATATTCGCTCGCTTTTATATCTAATGTACTCAGTGCGTTCAGTTTCAAGGCTTTTGAGTTACTGAAAGCCTGCTGTTGTGAGCTGAAATGTGTCTACCGTAGTATTGTGACCATAATTGTTGTTAAAAATCATTAAATGGGATAAAAAGTTTTACTTTAAGTATGACATACATGCATTATGGATTTGAATGCTTTTTTTCCGAGTAATATTCTTTTTTTATTCTAAATGATAGTTTTTTTTAGTCTCTTTTTATCTAAAACGTATGGTCAATGTCATTCAAAGTTAGGAGGACAGTGCGATGTACAACACGCGATCGTTAGTGATGTGTCGCTATCGATTAAGATATTAATATTAAATATAAACATATTGACCTGTCACTTTCACTTTGTTTTATTTGAAATGTTGTTCCAAATAAGTTTACTACTTGACAACAATGTTCAATTTATTACTTCAAATATATACACTTTTTTATTGCCAGTTTTGAAAATCTATGTATATCATTTTCTTTTCAGTTTCATTATAAAATATGTTATAAGATTCAATAACATTTCTTTGTATAATATTGTGTTTGTTTGTATGGTAATGAAATAAAACTTACTTCATACGAATCCAAAGAGCTTTGTGAGATAGTTTTACACGCGATAGTGATGGGAATTTTATCGATTCAACAAAACGTTTACCGTTTCAGTATAAGTTTGTTTTCCTTTGATTTACATATCAGCTTACGATTTGTTGTGACATTCTTTTTAAATTTATAAAGTATTATTTACATTCATGTATTTTTTGTAAAAGGGAAGGTTTATTGAATAGTTTTTTTTTATTGATAAATAAAATTTTAGTGATTTAAAATTTTACATTCAAACTTATACAATTAAATGCTACACTCTTTTTATTCTAAGTAGTTTTTACAAACGTAAAAAAAATATTAATACGGAATATTATTTACTCATAACCTTCAACACGATAGTATTAAATTATTTATTGCTATTGAATGAGAATTGGAAACGTTCCTTATGTAGTGTAACAATGTAGACTTGTGGTAAACGTTGTTGAATTTAGTTTGGGTAAATAAAAATACTGAATAAAAAATTCAAAACAAATCTCTGCAATGATGTGTAGTTTCATCCTCTTTAAATCATACTTTTTAGAAACGTTTAAAGTAATTAATAAAATAAGAAGCTAAAATACTTTATTTAGTATTCGTACTAATGTTCAATAAAAAAAATAATAATAATAAAGTGATGTTGTTAATTTGTAAAGAAACAGTTTTGAAGTCGTGGAATTAACTTTTAAAGCAAATAAGTAATAAATTTAAAGGACTCTTAGAATTTGTGAAGAATTTTAAAAGTTATACATTGATGTAATTAATACGTGTTAAGTGTGTCGTGATACGATTTTTAATAAAAAAAAATGTTTTTCTTATAAAAGATAAGAAGTGATAATATATTATTAATATTTTGAATGTTTGTAAGTACCTAACTTAACGAGATCTAAGACTTTCGCGAGTATTCATTTAAATAGAACTAATATTTTCATCACGGTTGCCACTGGCGCTGTGTCATCGAAACATATGTAGTTAAAATAATAAAAAACGCATAGTAAATCCAAAAATATTAGTTTTATTTCTAAGTAATTGTTTGTTAGGATTTTGACTTGACCTGTGCACGTGTAACAAGTGTTCCAGTTAATTTGTGCGCCATCTTCCTTTTTGTTTAACTTTCACCTTTTTTCCCTAATTCATTAGTCTTTTTTTCTTTACATTATTTTCTTTTTTGTGAATAAAATACTTAGCTATGTGAAATACACAAGTTATTAATACCAACCAATATGACGCGGGTTAATGTAAACGAAATTAAAATTGAAATTTGTCAGACGTTACAATAACAATGTCAAGCGGAAAAATGACGTTTTAATAAACAGTTATGTTACTAACGATGGTTTGATTACATGTATGTTTGTTATTCCCTGGAATCACACACATTTAATATCAGAATTTTTGGGTGCAGCAATAATGTATGAGACGATATATTTTCCGCAAAATTTTGGGCATAAATTATAGCAGTTCATATTATTTGAGCTACTGAATAAAATCTTTATGATAAAAGTGATATATTTATATGGAAAATATATAGTATTATTATTATCAAATGAAGTCGCAGCTACAAACGAGTATGAAATAAAAGTCGGAAATAAAAATTAAGATATAAATATTTATTTGCACCACCCCGACATATCGGGCATGATCTCAACGCGCTAACAGACAATACATAGTTACTTATATTATTAGACCCCTTTACCAACCATGACCGTAAGAGATGGGGCCATGAGAATCCAGGGAGAGGATGGGCGCTGAGTGGATTATGGGAGAGGCTTGAATGATCTTAGTGGCCTGGACCACAGGGGCAGCTTGCACGATCTTATGCGCCACTGGGTGGATCACCTGAATGACGAAAGAGGATTTTGGATATTGACCAATATAATAATTGATGAGTTTCTATAAATGTATTCAAATACATTTACTTATTACAAATTACACACGACATTAATAGCTAGATTATAGTCTTCGAATCTTTGACTTCTGTTATTGAAAAGTCTTATTGATAGGGTTACAAAAAAAAAAACATTTGATAAGTATTACATAATTTGATAAACTTACCCTTTGGAAGGAAGAATAGCTTGTGGCTTGTGATTTAGCAACAGCGATTGGAGCAGCGTGTATGACTGGGGCAGAGTGGATGACTGGAGCAGCCTGGATCACTGGGGCAGAGTGAATCAACTGAAGGGGAGCAGCGTGTTCTAAGCTTAACGATGCTCCGTGGTCTAAGCCGTACTGTAACAAAGTTATAAATAGTTATAGTTATCAGGCCATTTGCATAAATTGCATTAAGGTTTTTAACCTTTTTAGCTTTAACCAAAAATGTACCTTACATTGAATATTGACCAACCAATTAACCAATTCAAAATAAAAATTAAGTAGGTATATGGGATCGTATTTTACGACCACACCAAATTTGCTGAATTTAAGACCATTACTTACGGAGCCGTAGTCCAGTCCTGAGAGCAAACCTGGCGCTGGCTTGGCAGCTACTACAGCGATAAGGGCGAAGAAAGACTGGAAAATAATAATATATAGCGACTTTTGGATCATAAAACTTAATCAGACAATATTTACTGGCATATATTTGATATTAAATCTTTTTAGTATGTGTATTTGTATTGTATTATACTTACTAGGCAGCGCATGTTTCTGACTGTTGCTACTGAAGTAAAAATGTAGTCTGGCCAATTAATGCGCTCGCGCACCTTTTATACCTATCTGGAATTTAGTTGGGATGGATTAGACCCCTTGAGACATAGCTGATTACGATATATTAGGGTACACGCCTTATAAACATTTCAATCACGTCGTTAAAATTATTTAATAAGTAATGAGATTTCCATTGAGTTCGTACATTTTGGACACTGATTAATGGGAAGCAATGCACAATGTAGATTAAATGAAAAATTTGTTATCAAAATAAAATATTATATATCATATGAATTAATAATTTTATTCTATAAGAATTTACAAATAACAATAATTTAATGCCCGAATCTTCTAAGGCTTCGCAATTTTAATTGCACACATATACACTGTTATCAGAAAATGTAATTACGAAAGTATCTCCAAAGATATGTGCGTAACTTATAAATAATACATTCTCTTGATATGGCACAGATCACGAGATCTCAGAACTTTGCTTAAACGTTGTCATAAAAAGGCCAGCTATTTGTAGAGCGCTATGCGGGGAACTTATCAAATGTTGTATAGAATGAATATATTTTTTCTGAGAAGTTTTTATTTAAATATTTCAAATATTCGTCTTATTAGTATATTGATTGATCTTTGTTTTTATAGAATTATAGTTATGAGACTGCCTGACGCTGTACAGATGTCCATAATTTTATTTATCATATATACTAGCTATTAATGTCTCTTACCATATTAATACTTTATTTATAAAGTCGTTTGTTTTACATTGGACCAATTCGCTCGTGACATATCTACTCCTTATTTAAACATAAATTTATTATGTAACTAATTTCAATTGATCTTGATTATTAACTGATGTTAATAAAATTTTTATGATATAGGATGAAAAATTTTGAATTGTTTTTTAGAAAATATCCTTAGTACAAGTTTACATAGTAACATACGAAAAATTTCTCGTTTCTTATTTAATAATCTACTTTAGAGCTTTAATAAGTAAAGTTTTTTGTTTTTTGGGAACTACTGCTATCG
Organism: Danaus plexippus; assembly: GCF_018135715.1. NCBI lineage: Eukaryota > Metazoa > Arthropoda > Insecta > Lepidoptera > Nymphalidae > Danaus > Danaus plexippus. Next base: position 1,583,476 of record NC_083541.1, read on the forward strand.
GTCCTTTTGCACCTTTTGTGAGGGTGCTAACTTGGGTTAGGTAAAAGAATGGACTAGATACCTTGTTAATTAACAGACTTAAGCAATGTTGGATAAAAAATTGTCTATTAATTCAAGGAAATGCTAAATTGCTTTTTAAGATATATGTGTATTAAGTCACGTTTGATGTTGGTAAGTTAAATAGTGTTGTGGTTCCCTTAAGTTAATTGTATTTATTGCAATTTAAGTATTGTTGTAACTTATTCCATCATATCAGCTTAAGTTTTTATATTTGTTAATTCATAGCTTCAGAAATTTTGTATCATTTCCATAGATATATATATTTTGGAAATTACAACGCTGTTTAAGAAAGGAACTGGTGAGAATAGAGAGTAGATAGTGTGTGATATAGGTAAATTTTTTAATACCTTAACAAATTTTATTATTAACTATTTAAGAAATTCGTCAAATTAAAAACTTTTGACACTTGAGCGTATTTCCTGTGACATTTATTGTAGTTCTCGTATTACAAAAATAAATATGTCAAGTGTATGTATGTATTATACAGAGTAGGTACTATATGGTAAGTTTTAATTTATTTCTATGTATCTATAAATATCTCCGAGATTATTATTAAGAGAATTTCCGTTACCCTTGGACATTCTTAGCGTGGCTTTCTTGAAAGGTTGACTGTAATTACTAGAAAAAGAAGGTTTTTTTTTATAGAAAAATGTTTTTCCATACAGAGTGTTTTTAATATAAAAAATAATAATATGTACTAGGTATCTGGTAAAAAAAAATTTGGAAAAGTTTTTTTTTAAATTTATCTTTTGTACCTTATTCGTTTTTAATTAAAAAAAACCTCGTATGTGAAACCAAAATTGGTCACTGTCCGTAAATTATTTATAAAAAAAGAGATTTTCTCAGAAATTCACTTCAATTCAACAATAAGTTGTTGGATAGAAGCCTCCTCAAGTTAAACGATTAAGACAAAAACTATTACACGACATCGTTTAGCTTTGATAAGTCTTTTTACGTTCAACAAAATCGACTCCAAAGAAACAACATTGAAACACGGGAACTAAACGGCAAAAAAAATATTTTACACTAAATACTATTTCTTAATCTAACCTATTCAATAATAAATTAATATCTTCACAAAAATCGACTAAACACCTAATTTAGATAAACGATCGCTATTTCTATCTACTTTCCAAGAATCTAATTTTATACCTAACTAAATATATACAGTATCTGAATAAACACCCGTTTCAAGTCGGAGCCTCAGGTTCACTATAAGGGTAAAATTTCTTAGTAAGTAATAATTTTAGTTAATATTACTATTGGTGACAAAATGGCGCTAATAGTATTATGATACGCGCTAACATAGTTCTTTAACCTAACCTGAGCTAACCTGAGTGTAGTCTCAGTCTGCACTGTTTCATGCGTTTTTCTATTACGATATCATTATTTAGCTAAGGAATATTCGATATGTGTCTCGTGGTTTCACTCGTGTTAATAATAAACGAATTTGATTTAGTTTTATACTGATTACTTATATATTAAATTGATCGGGTTGTATCAGAATAAGCGTAGGTTACTTAAAGTATTACTTTTAGGTAGTTGTTATTTAGTATTTTAATATTCTATATAAATGTTTAGTTATTAAATCTGTACAAGCAACCGATTTAGACGATTTTTGTGCAGATATTTTAGACTTTACTATTAGATAGATTAGGTTATGCAATAGCATTTACAGGAAACGTTTTTTTTTGTGTGTAGTTCATGTGTTCCTACGTTGTTTTTTTGTAGTCATTTTTTTTTATTTAAAATAAATTTATGTCTTCCCTTAGTGTAATTATAAAATAGGTACATAGGATAGAGTAGGCGTCAAGATAGGGAGACCTTCCTTACGAGCATCTCGTCTGAAAAAAGTCGAGCTGAGGAGTGTGAACTAGACAAAATAGGGTGTCTAAAGCGTAATAGAGAAAGAAATGCAACACGACGTCTTCAAAGGTATTTATTTTTATTTCCTTAAATTTTTAGAGGATCCCATTATAAGAACCCACTTGGTGACCATAAGACCAACTGAGGGATGCAATTCTTCACATAAAAAAAGAATAACTTAAATCGGTCCAGGAGTATACGGAAAATCGGAAAAGACAAATAAAGATCCCGACCAATTAAGAACCTCCTGCTCCTTTATGACGGTTAATAACAAGATTACAAAATCTGTCCTCCGACAGTGAAGCGCAAACATAATACAGCTAAGAAATGTCATTACTTAAGATAATGTATGCCTATACATATTAAGGATTTTCCTTACTTTTCCCAGGATTTCATAATCACGTCTTATTGTAATCGTCATGGGATCATTTGTGAAGTCTTTCTTATAAATAAATAAATCTAAATCGGTCGGCGTTGAAGCTACTCGTTCATTCGTTTCACTCATACTTAATGCTAGTTTTAGACTTATATGGCTTTTCCATGGTCAGCACTGTCAGAAAGCACCAGCTTTTAAATAAAATACAAAATCATTAAAATCGCTTCACCGAGTCTAAAGTTATGACGTAACGTACACAAATAAAATACAGAAGAATGGATAACGTCCTCCTTCTTTGAAGTCGTTTGAAAATACAATTAATACGAAAACAGCCTTTTAACTTTGGCCGTTTAGCGCATTGGTTAGAGCCGAAGTAATATTAAAAAAAAAAAAATAATAACTTCTTTTACAATTAATACATTATTACTAATTAATAGTCAAGTGAATGAACCAAATATTATATATTCGCTGTCATTAATAAATATATAAATTCATAAATTTTCAGTACTTTGTATCCTCAAGTCAACTATCTCTTAGTTTTCTTAAGCATATAATATAATTGGGATTTGGGTCAATACGTGTAATTGCTGTAGAAATGTGGCTATATTTTCATAATGTCTAGTTGGTCAATAGCCGGTCCCATTCGGACGGGATCTAGATTTATAGTTTTTGCTAAATTTATTTGGATTACGTAAATCTGTATTCCTGTGTTCGTTGCGATAAGTCGGGCGATATGTACTAGTTTTAGACTTTGCCGATCAGATTCTATGTTGCAATTATTAAATTGATTATTTTATTTATAATAAAATCTTATGTGTTCAATGATTTACATAATTTGATAATGAAACAGAGAAAATTTTATGTTAGTATTATTTTAGATTATAAAACCATTTTTAATGAAATAAATGCGGATGGATTTGTAAATACTTTTTACACGTAATTATTAAATGTGATTAAAATGAAAACGGTGTACGGCTCAAGAAAATTACGATTTAAGAGAATTTTTATATAGAAGGCATATGACAGAGAAACAGTATTTTTTAAATTCAATCAATTATTATTAAAAGATATCATACGTGGATCTGAATAGTACAATACAAGATACTAAACATATAAATTACAATGTTTTTATACTACGGAATATAAATACATATATTAAATAATACATAACACTGTCATATTTAGCGGGTTTTGCGTAACGTTTTTACCCCCTCTCCATGGTCAGTTTCAGTACGACATGCGATAGATAGTAGAAAATATCTATTTATAAAAATTTTTGTTTTATAGCTAAAAGTAACTTACACATAAATTAATCTTGATATCAATTTTGCATATTATTAGAAAATAAACGTACATAAACCTTTTATATGTATATATCTTTATATTTTATATATTAACCAAATGGTTGAGTAGAAAAAGGGCTGAACGTTAATTTTTTCTTAATTATAGATTAGAATTGCTGATAAGATCTGGTGTAGGACACTCGTACATATTTAGCAAGGCTTCAATTACGGTGTTCAACTATGCTAACCAAATGTGGGTCAAATAGAATTTTTTTATTAATATAAACAGTACCTATATAAAAGGCATAGAAAAGGAAGGTGTCCATATAAAGGTGGGCAACCGTAATATACTTAATATAAAAAAAATATTTGTATTTACAGTTGAGGATAATTATTACTATTAATTTATTTTTATATTATATTATATAGTTAAAACTAAAGGGCTTACTAAGCCTGATTGTGTAAAAATGTTTCTACTTAATTAGGAAACGACTTGCTTTTATCGGTTCTTTAATCCGTCTTAGTTTCGAAAGTATCACTATATTTGAAAATATATATAAAAAAATAATAACTCTCGCTTGTCAGAGTAATTGTAATAAGATGGTTTTAGCAAACGGATATAGAATAAGGGACTTGCAAGATATTAGATTCTTGCAAGATATTGCAAGATATTAGTATTCCTGTGTGATTGTCTTTGTAGATCTGTTTTAAAACCTTAAAACGAGATGAGATGAGCCTTAAAAAAGACTAAACATCTTCTTAATAAAATCAATATTAGTAGAAGATTATTTATGCTCAGTCCATCATAGTTCTATATTTTAATGTCAACAAGAGAATTGAAACCTTCAAACCCTCTCTTGACCTGGAATCAAGGAAAGAGAAAAACACCAATTAAATAATTAATTTGTAACTATATCACAAAACAATTAACACGTTTTCATTATAAACTTATTCGCATTTGACATATAACGCAATATATACACATACATACATACATATATACAAATATACGCCCTTTGTAACATCTTTGTAAACTATATAAGCGACTTGTTTCCGTAGACTCAAATTCAAAGTAAATGAACAACATTATTTTTTTTATCCTACAACTTAGCAATCAATAATCTAATCATTTGTCAGGTTTCCCTCGTCAAATCGTCTTTAGCTGAGTTTTGCATCCAGTGATGCTAGTCTCATCATTTGTCTGCGAATCTTAACTCAAGATCCACAATGAACTAAAATTATATTGAAAACTTTTTAAGGTTTTCATAAAAAAGAAATTGTACGTATACCAGTAGGTTATGACCTTAATAAAGACTTAAATATTAACTTAACCAATATAACGAAATTATATAATTATGTGTATTTTCTGTCTGTTTTATAATGGCTGTGACACAGTTTACAAACTGTGATCAAAGTAATGACTGTCTACGTACAAAGTGATTTATTTTATAATTTCCTCTACATATATATGGAAGGCAAATCCTTAATATGTTTAAAATTAATTACGTGATACAAAATAGTGTCTGGTATTGAAATTAATATAGAGTAGAGCGAGTAATGTCAATAAGAATGGTATTTTGGAAGCGCATTTAGTTATGTTGAAAATACATTTGCCCGTCGAAGCGTTTCAAACTATAAATCCAAATGTCAAAATAAAAAAATAGCTTAAGCAAAGAAGTCGTAATGACTGCTACGACTTTCGTTAACGATTTTGAAAATATGATTGATGGTGAAATTATATGAAATAAAATACATACAAGCTGCCAAGTCACTGGGTCAATCGATTCATATTAAAAATGCACGAATATCGATTACGACCTGACACGCGGCCATAGACCATCAGATAACATCAGGAAGATAAAATTAACAATCAAACATACACCTATTATAATAAAATGTATATGAAAATGCTTTTAGCTTTGTTTCATTTAAGTTATATTCATAGTACTTGTTCAAAAATTCGAATTGATTTTAACAAACATTAGATTTAAAAAAAAACAACGTTGTTTATGATGAATCGGTTTAAAATTATTTAAAGAAAAATCTATTTTCTAAATACGACTACTTAAAAGATAACAATATTATCATTTAGATAACGAAACGGTGGTTTTTAATTAAACTATTTCCTAACTTTTCTCCTTGTTGAGGGGCATAAAGCGAAATTTAGGATATAAAGAATAGAATTTAAAAAAATCAACACACTGCTTGCAATGTATAATATATTTAATAAAAGTTAAATGATATGATTTTTAATTTACATATATATATAAGTATTTATTAGTATTTATTTATATATTTAAAATAAGTATCTCTCAATCAATCAAAATTTAATCAACTCAATTAAGCACATTATTCAAAATAATTATGTTTTGTAAATAAATTTTCAACTATAATAATATAAAATTTAACAAAATTCACTTTTATAAACTAATGATGATTCCAGTGCGAGCGAAGCCTTAGCTTTAATAATATATATCTATTTAAACGGATCGTTACTAATGACGTTTACAAAGCACAAATATATATACTTATGATTTATATGTTAGAGTTTTTTTTCTTTAAAAACAATGACTTATTCCTATATTTTGTAAGTTGATTATTAATTATTTATTATCCTTGCTTTACTCTTTGGATTATAGTGATAAAAAGTCGAGCACCTTTGTAGGATTTATTAAATTTGACACTAACTCATAACTTTTATAAATTAGTTAATATTATATGACTGAGCAGTGTTTACTAGATGTGCTTTGTTTAAATGAAAATAATATTTTTCGGATAAACTACGAGTGATTTATTTTTGTAAAAAACTACATACTCCCGCCGTATCGGTTACTTTTCAACAACCGTGATCACGGGCAGACGAGATATGCTTCGATTTCAATTAACAATATTTTTTTTATTAATTTTTTTAATAACAGTTTTAATTCTATATGGTTGCAATGACTTCATCAAGTCAATATTTTAGACATTTTTTTTTCCATATGCTTTCTCCACACTATGACGTAAGAGACGTACTTTAAATTATTACATTCTACAATATATTACTTCTGGTCAAATAATGATACATGTATGTATTTTGAATTAAAACATTATTATCAGCGACATCTATATCGTTGTGGATGAACTACGTCGGTTTATATGTTAACACAACTTCAAATAACGTAATACATTTACAGAAAGATGTCTCTTAAGCTAAATAATAATAATTTTAAAATTCTACACTTAATTTTGAATAAATAAATAGCCTTTATAAGCTTAATAATGTGTTTTCGTAGTTTTTTGTTGTCATTGATTTAGCATATTAAATTAAAAGCTTAGAATGGATTTTTAACGACATTGCTAGTTACTATTATAAAAGTTGTATAAAAGACTTTTTACTCAAAACTTAAATATTTTAGTTACATTCGCTATTCGTACTTATTTCACGATGTAAATAAAATTTTCGTCTCTTTTTCGTAGCTTCCACATTATAAGTATTTCAATTTTTGTGTTATTAACCAAATTACCAAATGGCGAATAACATTGGATTTGTAAATACACTTGATTTATGTATTCGTTATTAAAAATTAAGTAAGCGGACCCCGTGTAGAAGCGAAACAAAATAATTATAACCTGTAAACCATTTGTATTACACATAATACATATACGGACACACATCATTAACCGAGTCTATTGACCGGACACTGTTTTATTCAGTTAAAATAAAAATATAACCAGTTGTAGGCCTTGCTGTTTAACGAGTCGTAATTGAGTTTATGCATAACATGTTGTTTTAAATATCCAGATAAGAATGTTAGTATACAAAGTATTAAGACATGGAATAGCTTCAATCTGTGAAATGGAGATATTTTGTTTTATTTCGGATAAAACTTGTATAATAGCAATTATGTTTGAAGTAAGATTTACCTTATTTTGGTACAGATATAATTAATTTGGAATTTTAAAGCTAAGTTTTGGGCATTTCTACTGAGGTACAAGAGCTGCGTTCTTAAAGACCAGAGATTATTATGAAGTAGCTGAAATCAGTGATGACTGAAATCTATATCTTCTCGCAGTTCTCCAATCTCACTGATCCTTAATTACTTATATATCCCAATTTGGTCATAAGGAGTTACTTATACACTGTTTATACGTTCCGTCATTATATAGGCTGGTTACACATAATGTATGGTATTGATAAAATTACAGCAGCCATAGAGTATAGTGAGCCGTGCATGTAACGCTACAATAATCCCAGGTCACGTCCGCTTGTGTAAGTTCTGTTATTATTGTGACACAACCGTGTCACAGGATCAATTTTTACTTTACTAATAACGTTACGTCTTTTACGGAATAACGTTATCCTCACCACTTACCATAAGTTTAAATTATAGATTAAATACGGTGAATTAATAGTTTTTTCATTAATATATTCTGCATATTTTAGTATTAACTTAGGTTATTTAAAAAGAAGTGGGAATCGCTTCGTGCGTTGTGCCACGATGTATACTTGAAGCCTTTGGGTCTGAATATAATAGATTTAGTTAAATCGTTTGGATAATGAATTAGTTCTAAATAGTTTTACACTTACACGTTATAAAACTAACCTTTGTAAATTTGTTCTGTTTTTTTCCTGATTTTAATTTGCATAATTAATTGCAGCCTAAATTAATATTGTTTACTCAATATTAAGTAATAATTCTCTAGACTGACTTCGTGAGAACATGTTTTGTATTCAAATTTATACATCATACACATTGACCTAATGTCTTTGAAATTTTCTGTTAAAACTATTGTCTTCGTTTGTTTATTTTTTTAAATCTATCTCTAAAATGTTTTATATAGAATTAAATGTTGATAAAACAAACAAAAACCCGTTCTTTACAATACACAAATTGTTAAGTAACAGTTGCAATGTGCATACACATTTGCATATAAAATTGTTCTGCTTTTCGTTCAACCAGTTTCCATAAGTTGTTTTAATATTCGTAATTATAGATAATAAAATTAATTGTCTGTTAATTGGTCTACTGTTACTGGTTACTCTGTGTATTATATAGCTGTTCAAATTCAGGAAGTTTCATAATGTGTGGGTATTTTAAGAACAGAGAATTTTTATTATTAAGTTTGATTAATAAAATTCATAACTCGGAACTTTACAAAAAGTATAAACTTTTAACAGAAAAATCTGTCCATATTTTTCTTATGGTAATGTATGTAAAAAAATATGTATATGTTTAAGATCATTTAACATTATCATATATATATATAATGTTTAATCAACACTATGAAATAGTTTGGGGTAAATAAAATTATGATATATATTCAAAATACATTTTATTAGAAAAAAATAATATAAAGATCGATAATATTTTTTCGACTGCGGACGAAATAGACTCATAAAAACTATACAACTAAAGAAATCCTATATACAATAGTGAACCCAGGTACAATCGAAGCTTTGCCTCGGATATTTTGGGCAAAATCAGCATCAATTTTATACAGAGTGATGAAAATTCATTGAAATGCGCCTTGAATAGACTTTATTCTAACCCTCACACACCCAAATCTCAACTTCTTTATTTTTAAAGACGCCAAAAACGATCACTCTTAAAACTAAGCTAGCCTACATCACAAGACACCAACCGGACTAAGTAACGCCTACCGAATTGACAGCGGTTATTAGATGCGAAGAATTTATTAATAATCTTCATTATTAACTCAAAAGCTTTAAGCATTCTATTAAATTTATCAGTCTAAAATATTGGGCTAAATATCCAAATTTCAATGAACGATCTAACAACCGAGCGATGAATCGGTCTACCAGATTTTACCGTGACCGTGGCCGTGGATGCCACCGCCGTAGATGCCACCGCTATAGATGCCGCTACTGTAGCCGCTACCACCGTAGATGCCACCGCCGATTCCGCCATAACCTCCGCCAATGCCAATAGCTCCAACTCCAGAACGAATGCCAGCTACAACTGGAACTCCTACAGGTTGTGGTACTGGCACTGCCACTGGCCTAGCGACAGGCACTGGGTACGGTTGCGGAACAGGGTATCCCACCTTGAATATGGACATACATTTTTATTATCATTCCGTCTCAAATGGATCTATTCCTTCTTTTTATTCTATTAAAACTAAAAGTAAGGAATTTTATAATCTTATAACCTAAAGTTTTTGAGAATTAAGAGATCCTATATCAGATAATAATTTAATTCCAGAAATATATTGATGATTACTTGTTTGATGATTGGCACGGGGACTGCGTGAGGTACTGGAACTGGCACGGGGCGATCTACTGCAACTGGCACGGCCTTCTCAACTGTCACTGGGTAGGGCCTTGGGACGGGCACAGCGTAGGGCCTGTCTACTGGCACTGGCACTCCAACCTGCAATTATTGGTAACACAAAATAATGGTTTGTTCTATTAGATCAGACATTTAATTTCCTACTTTATGTCCATAATAGGTTGGACCATTTTTTTAACATGACCAGACTAAAAGGGAACATGATCTTTACGTTGTAGGAGTAAGCGTTTTTGACGCGGATTATTTGTATTGTTTTTAAAGTTATTTACCTTAACGGGGTAAGGCACTGGTCTGTCTACGGCCACTGGATAGGGGGCTGGTACAGGGACTCCAACGTGCTTGGTGACGGTTGTGTGGACATCAGCACCGACGATTGCACCGGAGGATAAGCCCAGGCCGGATCCGATTCCAACACCGCTCACGATACCCCCAGAGCCAAGCCCGGAGCCGAGTCCGTACCCCCCATATCCTCCATAGCCTCCATAGCCTCCATACCCGCCACTAGATATGATAGCTCCGCCATAATGACCAACAAGTCCGCTACGTTTTTGGACAACCTTGCTCGGTTCCGCCAGAACCGATGCAGTTATGAAAAGAATTGCGATCTGTAAATAACAAGTAAATAAAACATCAAATTATATATAAAAAGATTATTCTAAACGAAAATATTTAAAACCGAAAGTAAGTTTGGTGCCAAATTCGGTTACAAATGCAAAAAGCTTTTCACTATTACACGCTATGACTTCATCATTGTGATTCGCGTTGGGTCCTTACAAACGAAATTCATGGCGTGTGTTGAATTACAAATATTCGTGATCGAATTGTGGCAGTTTATGAATGATTAATGTCCGTCCTTTGTTATTGTTTATGTTTTCGCTTTCAATGAATTAATATATATGTGTTCTCTGCTTAATTTGATTCAACATTATATTTATTAAAAATAATTTCAGCAAACGTATCAGACGATCAAAGACAATGATTTAGATTGAAAAACTAGAAGTCAAAAATGTCAAAACCGTTTGGTTCATATTTAAATTTAAAAATATTTTTTGAACATGTTAAGTAGGGTTGCTTAATTAGTGTTATTTTTGCAGGAATATTTCCCTGTTCCCTCAAGTGATAAATAATTACAAAAAGTGAATAGGAATTAGAGATGTCGCTGAATGTTGTGCAGAAAAGCTTTTTATAACATTATTGTTTAATTATAAATTAAAACGTAATAAGTAACTACCACGAGTCATTACGGATACCTTACTAATACATACGAGTACACTAGTCACTTTAATGCACAAACGTGGGAATTGACGTATTTATAAACGGTTGTATGTACGTACGTATACGCCACAGAGCAATAATAGAAAATTTAAATATGTAGTCTCCACCCAGAGTTATCATTACCTAAAAAGTGATGATTTTTTTTTTTTATTAATTTCTTCTAATAATTTTAGGATAAAATATCCATGAAAAATCTGTTTTTTTAGACGCAACTCAAAATATAATGATTTTTTACTTTTTTTTCATTTTAATTTATTTATTGGTGCATGATATTTCACACAAATAATAAATTAATTAATTTTTACATTTAAACATTTTTAAATTGCGGTGATATAATTTATATAGATATATAAAATATCTTATCGGACGTACGAATTAAAAATTAAAATATAAACAAGACTTACAAAAGCCCTCATAATGTTTGATTCACAACACTGTACTGTGATGTACGCAGTGTGTACTGGGACTTATATAAGGGCTCGAACACCCCACTCGTAATACTCAGCTAGTGGGGTCATACTATTAAATCTTTTTGGACATTACTCTGCCATAAGTTTTTTTATTATATAACATAACTAAAAAAACATAGATAATAAAAAAAATATAATACATATATATATATGAAAAAATATATACATTAAAACTAAGAATATTTCTATTTTATTTATTGTTCATGTACATACTGTAATCGTTACAGAACCAAAGATATAAATCAAAAGTAATTTTCCACTAAAATACGCTTCATTTGCCAAACTGTAATAATGTTTGATTCGGTTCAGATTTTAGATAATAAACTGGTTTAACACAATGACTTCCTGATACAGGGCCTATTTCTACACAGAACTTAAATATCTAGTTCAATAAGTTCAAACTTATAACATCCTGTATTGTGTCAATTCAGTTTCGTGTTAGTCGCCTAAGACGTAATAAATATAGTAATTATTTTGGGCCATACCTATTATTTTGTCAATTTACATAGGAAATTTTAAGAAAAATGAAATATATTTGGACAGTCTTGTGTTGATTTTTATGTGGTACATTTAAGGTAGATTTCACATTTAATAATAATTTCTTAAGCCTTTTTCATTAAAGATTCAATAAATAATTTACATTGAACAAATATATTAGCAGACATTTTTAGATGATTTGATTAAGTGTAAAAAAAAACAATTTTTGTTCATTGTTTCCGTTTTTTGAAAACATGTGTATGTGCTTTATTTTTTTTTTGAAGGCGTTTATCCTAACACTTCAATAAAAGCTGATAGTTAAGATTCTAGAACTATCCCAAAGAATTGATGTTTGAGTTTTTAAAACTTGATTTTATTAACTAAAGGTACGGTGTTCGAATTAATTGAATTACATATATAGAAATATAATATAGTTAATTTATTTTTTATCATAAGCAAACATAACATTTTTCTTAGGCGGTCATATTATTTAATTATACGTAAATGTTAAGATTTGATTTAATTTTTTTTTATTATTAATCATGTTTCGAAAAATATTTTTAAATTAGCTGCCAGCAGTAAACTTTTACATCTTAATATATAAAACCTTCCCGAATCATAAACTGTTAAATATCAGACAAGGAGGTTATTTTTTTTTAAATATAACTTAAGATCTAAGAAAAATTTAAATATAATGTTACGAATTATAAAAAATATATATTCAAATAAGTATGATATTATCATTGGTGTAGTTATTGTTGTTGAAACGGTTTCCTCGTCTGAGTTACTAAATACATTTGTCATTAGTTGATTTTAAAATAAGATTTTTTTCCTAAACATTTCAATTCGATTATTAAAATTCTCTATATATTTTATTTTTCTGCAAATTGTTGTGAATATCCCATTGGCAGTATGGTTTATTCTAGCAAAAATAGTTTGCCGTTTATTTTTTTTATTTTTTTTAGTTTAAGCTAGTCAAAGGTCAATATTATTTGCACACAAATACATATACACTATGTATTTTAATATAATTTATATGTAAGAATAGTTATTTGATAAACAAAATGCATAATTAGAATCTATATTTTAATAAGAAAACTGTAAACATATTATTTTAATATATATATTCTATGATATTTGTCAATTCCTTTCTAAGTAAAGTCCTTAAGAACAGGGACATTATTAGGTAATTTCGCTAACTTACTGTGGGCGGATAGATTGTATTGACCAATATTACGTTTAAGAAAGGTTGGACCTTTTAATTTGCATGGATATGAGAATTATGGTGTTCTGAATCATAAATTGCACCCATGCATTGTACTAGGGAAAAGTTTTGCAATCGAATGCATTGTTAGTTATTAAAAATCGGATACAATTATTTTCTCACCAATTTTTCTATTTTTTGTCTACTTTTTTAATTTTCTTGCTTTTGTTTCAGTTGGTAAATTTTAATTAATTTTTCGTCATACATTAAATTTACTTTCTCGCGAATGCTGTATCGTCTGCTAAAATATTTAGAACATTTTTTTCACATCTTTCGAGGGAATTTAAAAATTTTCTGTCTATGGTTCAAGTTAGGAAACTTTTTGGGATTGTTTGTTTATTGATGAAACACTCGCCCACCGGTTAATTCTATTCATTTGTAACTAATTTGCATATTGATTTACAGCTAACATAATAAATTGTACGCTTTGAAAGGACCACTGTTCCCACAGAACTGATCTAGATTTTATAATTAATACTAAATGTAGTATGTGACTGGATGATTGGGAAGAAAATTAGACGTTATCTGTTTGAGAATAGAGTCACAAATAGATTGTTTTGTGAAGGTAATTTTATGTTATTTCCATCTGTTTCTACGTTCAAGGACGTTCTTGGTCTGACTCCCAGTTAGTATGTTAGCAGTTTCTTTCTAATGCCAAATTCCTTGCTGGTGTTGTAAGGGCACTTTAATAACCCCCGCTTGGTGACCTATTTATAAATACACTTTACCCACATATATATATATATATATATACATATATATATACATAGTATATATACATATATACATAGTATATATATCTATAAATATATATATTGTATTTATTTAGTTTTCAATACCAATGTCGAAGTGGTTAGTCCATAGTGTTTTTTTTTAGTTTATTGCAATAAATCAGAAATGTGAATTGAACAGATATATAAATATTGAATTAACTATACATATATACACATATTTCAATGATAAAATATTTATAAGTAGAGAAAATATATTTATTAACATTTGTCTGACATCATATATGTTACTAATAATTTTGCACTATTTTATAAAAAAATAAATAAAAAAAAAAAACATTTATAGTTAACTCGTGGTAGTAACAAGAGTATTGTTAATGTACCGACGGAACCTACAGTCTAGTTAACGTTTCCCATTATATAAACGGAACTCTAATACTGATGTAATGTAGTCACGCGTGTTACAACGTGTTTTTGTATTAGGACACTGGTTCACTATAGATTTTGCGGGTTAGCGGACCATTAACAAATTATTGTTAAAATTCTTCTTCATTACTAAATTTATTTCTTTGTTGTATTTTCGTGTCCACTGAAGTTTTAATCTCATAACGAATTAAAGTTACGAAATCTGAAATATATTATATTTTTGTCATGAATCGAGGACAGTAACAATTATTAGCAACCACCAGCCATTTAAACTGTTCTAGAATACTGTAATGTACGGTAATCTACAGTTGACAATATGGTAAGACCATAAATAACACTGAATTATTTCGGACTAAGAATTGTATTTATCGAAAGTTCAACCGTTTTAATAACCATTGCCTCATATTGTCTATTAATAAGAAAGCCTTAATACTAATATATAAATTTTATTAAAATAAACATAACATGCTAATATAAAACACATTTTCACAGATAATTAAATCTTTATAATATATATAGAGTAAAAATCCTTAATTTTTTTTTCAAATATAAAGATACAAAATGTATTGATTTTTTCTTTTAAAAAACAAAAAAAAACTGAAAGCATTATTAAAATTTATTTTCAAATTTAAGTTTAGAATATTCATGCTATGTTATTATTCCAAAAAAAAAAAATGTCTAAAAAATTATTTATTCCATAATTTTTTGACAAGAAACGTCAGGGTAAATGCTAATGTATAAATAGGTTTAGATTACCGTCATAGTTATAAAGTTTTATTATCTAAAGCCTAGTCGCTTTATTCGTTAGGCGTAGTGAGTCATGTCGCCATTATGACATAATTAATGCAGGTTTATCGATGCATCTTTCTATTGATTTGGCATTAGAAAGTGAACGAGTGTGTAATGAAAATTTTATGACTACTGTTACATTTTTTGAACTATCGCAGAATTTATTTTGCCGTTTATTTTAATGAAATTAACGATTATAATAATATATACTATCTAATTGACAGAAAGATGAAATAATATTTTTGTATTCATACGGTTAAATTAGTTTGGCGACCGTAGTTAGGATTTTTTTATAAGATGCAAATATTTTCCGATGCATCAAACGTTCTGTCGCTTCCCTTTCTTTTTATTGGTTTGTATAGCATGCGAATTGGATTGCAAGATAAATTCTGACTTTTTTAAATGCTTGCGCAAAACAGAACTTTGTCATTGTGGGTTGTTATATTGCGCAATATTCAATAACTGTACGAGTGGTTGAAAAAGGCGCCTTTGTTTGAAAATGTACACATTATTGTATCTGTTTATGGGAACGCTTGTATTTTTAGTATGAATTGTTATTGGAACAAATGATTTATACGGAGTTTTCTATTTGGTAATAAAAGATTTATAAGATATATAATGATATACCTGAGTGTCAAAATTAATTTAAAAAGAAACAAGCATAGACTAACGCGGCATTGAAAATATCGATGGATAAAATAATTCTATGGTATAAATGACAGTTCATCAGTATAGTGACGTAAGAAAAAAATGAAACTAAGATGTAGTTAAAGGCTCACATATTACCTGCTATGATATAGTATCTTGTTAATTAATTCCTAAAATATAATAATATACTTAATTATGTTGGTGTCATAGATGTCCTGACACATATTCTTACGTAAAGAAGATTACAAAGTTACTGGTTCGATAGAACAAACCTCACCTTTTCCGGTGCAGTTACGTGTAAAGAATGTCGGTCGGTCTGTCAGCTAATAAGGTTAAAAGATTTCCCGATCTACCTTTTTCAAGACTGCCCAGGTAGACTAATTGCTTCCTTGTTTAAAATCTAGGTTACATCTGAATCTTTAATTTATTTTATTTATCCTCCATATTATTCTAATGTATTATTAGTTTTTATTGATTGCGTAACCAAAAGTGGAATAGTTTTTTTTTATTATTATTTTAAATATTTTGTCAATCATTTGGGATCGCGAGCTGATGCCATGGTAGCGAATAACTGGCGCGCCGACCGATTGAACTACTTTTGGTAAATAATAGACATTCTGTACGCACAGACAGATGTACGAGACAGTTTTTTTTAATATAACGTTATATGTTACACCACATCTCACTATTTGAGACAATGAAATGCCCACATTCGGAGTTAAGTAGTCTTAAAGTGAATGCTGAATCTATTCTTACCTAGTGTTTAAATTTAAACTATCCATATAAGGACCAACTAAATTTATTAATTTCAAAACGTCTCCAGCGGATACATTTGTACACGTTTCCTGTAGTCCTTTATGTATGACGTAATTAAACTGAGTTATTACCATTGAGATGTCGCTTACAGAGGATTTACATACCAATTAACATTTGTTATTATATATATATGACGGCGCGCCGATTTTGAATTAGTTTAATAATAAACGGCATAAGTAATTAAATCGATTTGTTTCATAGAAATTATGAGCGGCGAATGCCGAATAGGGTGGCTATTGTCACTGAGAGTGTGGACGGCCATTATGCGATGGACACCCGTCAAACGAAGTGCACAAACCTAACCTATTGGCTCATAATCCATTTTCATCTTATTATTTGATTGTGATTTTAAATACAGTTGTAAAGAAATCGAGTAAATAAGATATTGGACAGTACAAGTGTTCTTTTATTTTTGAGTACCGAACGTTAATACGCCCATGATGGGTATGTATAGCCAAGACGGTAATGAGGCACCATCCTGACGCTATATATTAATATAGTTATCTAAACAGAATGTTAATAAAATTTTGCATTAAAGTATTGTATGAGTATTCGATAGCATATAAGTAATGTTGATACTAAAAATATATTCATATGTTATTGTATTATATGATATGTTGCTGCCTAAGTCAATATGCATAGACTATAAATGCAAAAATAATAATAGTAATAATGATAAAGATTAGGTCTCGCTCCAAAAGTTTACTGTCTTCACCAGTCTCTGATATGGCTAGATTTTTTATCAGTTTAAGTTCAATGAAGTAAGTTTTAGTATTATTTTTATTTACTAGGAGGAAAGATGGGATTTAGATGTAGCTTTGTAGCTAAGAAGTCGCCAAATATAATAGGGAAAAGGTTTCACTCAATATAAGACATCCTTATTATAATTTATTCACCTGGGAGAAGATTGTAAACTAGTGCCGAATATTGCCGAATACAAATCCCTGTTCGCAATTGTCTATGGAAATGGAAATGTTAAGTACTAGTAATGTATAAGATCCTTAAGCTACATATACACAAACTAACTGGTAACGAATAAAATAACAGTATTTGAAGTTTCATGGGCCGTTAAATATTATCCAAATTAAGAAACATTTCTAACCCTAAACTATCTTATACACAGTTGCATAGTATTTATACGTGAATCGAAAATTTACTATCTATTTTTAAGAAAAATATTCGAACGGATGGACGTGGAATATAACAGTCAAACTTTATAGAGAGGGATGCAAGATATTTTTTTTTTAATTAAAATGTATGAATTTAATTTAATACGATGAAATTATTATAATAAACATTACACAAAACCATGACTTTGACACACATATGACATATCATACGTCAATCTCTATTGATTTCTCGATGTGTGTATTGTCATTAAACGTCAAAATATAATATGACATTTCATTCGACTTGAAATATCAAATAATCAATTGATTATGGACAAGTATCAAAAGCCTACGCAAAAGAAGGATTATCAAGTAATGATTTATTTGAATCGTAAAGGTTATTTTAATCATAAGTCTTATCTTCAGGAAAATGTCATTTCTATACATTGTAGTAATCTTAAGTAACGGTAAATTTGGCTTAATCCTTAATCAATTAAAACATTCGTTGAGATACATTCGTGTGCACCAAATGCACAAAAACAATTCCAGCCGATTGTTCAAGGTCCACGTCTCGTCAGTGAAGCGTTGATGGATGAGCTTTTAATAACATTTCGAAATTTAATATTACGTAAAGAATTTCGTTCAGTGTGTTCGATCAATATTTATGAGACTTTCCTGTCAATACTTGAAATACCTGATGCGGTGCACTCGTATCCTAATTTGGTTACGAGTTTGGCTAATGTTACGAGAAAACGTGACGTATCTTATGTTAGAGAAGTAACATAATACTGGATTAAAAAAATATTGAGTAAATATAGAAGTGTATTGATATGGAATGAGAACAAATTTTTCATGTTAGGATAATAAAAATAATTTATTTTATATTATGCAAAAAAAATCTAATATTGGAATGAATTGAATATATGTAACTAATTTTGGGTAAGAAAGAGAGTTTTTTTTTAAATAATATTCAATATTTTTTATTTTTCATGATGTTGATTTGAAACAAAACTTTTAGTTGTGTAGCCTTACTCATAATGACTGTATCCAGCTCTTTTGAGAGTAATTTTGATAATAGGAGATTGCGAAAGCCCTTATTCAGTATTCTGATTACTTCAGATGGATGATTTTAATAATGGTATACATTTAGTAAAGAGAAGTAAAAGTTTTAAACATTAGATCTTACATATTTTTTAAGTAGTGGTAACATTTACACAATGGAGAATTGGTAATGTTATTCTGTCAGATATGACTTTGAAGGATAATATAAGATGACTTTTTGTGTCGCGTGATATAATAGCAAGTGGGGTCGATGGCATAAGCTAGTACCTTGAAAATTTAAGAGTTAAATACCTCTTAAGTACTCGTAATACAATTTTGACTTCGGAAGAGAACAAATTTACTTCTAAATTCAAACGCCGTCTTTGTTTTAACGATACGGACGTATCATGAAATAATTAGTTTATATGCTAATAAATTTTACGAAGATAAAATGATAATTATTAAACTGAAAGCAGATAAACATTATCTCAAATTATCTGTGATAGATACGTGTATAAAATAGTTTAACTAAATCAATGAGACAAAAAATATATTACATAATTTTTACGAGCTGTTACGTTCGAAGCTGGTCTGGATCCATACTTGCATTGGCTTTATTAGTAAAACTAACGAATGAGATACGCTGGGATGTAATCACAAGAGCTGTTTTCACTATTCAATATTACTTTTAGTAATTATTTGTATATGTAAATTGCATGAGACATTTATATAGAAATTATTATATGGATCTTACTGTTTTTGCGTTTGTAACTTTAAAAAATTATGGCGTAATATTTTCTCTATCATCGCTGTTATTTTTATAAATTTTAAATAATGAAAATTAATTTATAAGTACTATATTGCATTAAATTAAAAATATAATGTCTAATTATTCTACGTTATAAAACTAGTGCATCTATTTCTACGGTTTAAATGTGAGAAATGTGAGTGTTGCAACTCGAGGCATTATAGCGAAATTTTCCTAGTTTTTTCGATGATGGAGAGTGTTGGTCAGTAAAGTTCCTGAAGTTTAGTTTAATCGTGTATGACATATAAATACCAAAGACGACTTGTACAAGAACATTCACAGCTTGTATCTTAACAGTCTGCGTCATGTTTCGCTACGCTTTCGTAAGTAAAAAACTTTTTGCAAGCGTTCAATAACTATTGCTATAAATGTAAACAACAAATTATTTAAAGAAGCTGTATTTAATATGTATTGTTTTAGATTCTGTTCGTACTGTGTGTAACGGCACAAGCGAAATCAGAAAATAAGAAGCGATCCGCATCACCTCATATCCCGATAAGGCACAGCTATTCGGAGTACCAAAACAATGTAGCCATTCCAATACCCCAGCCGGTACCCGTGAGCGTCCCACGGCCAGTGCCGGTGAGTGTGCCAGTCGCTGTGCCAGTGGATAGTCCACGACCAGTTCCAGTATCAGTTCCACAACCCGTGGCCCAAGTTATTGCAAGGCCAGTAGCAGTGCCGGTGGATCGACCTGTAGCAGTTCCAGTTTCTCAGCCCGTCCCAGTTACTATAACCCAGGGTGTTGGTATCCCAGTACCACAGCCATACGCTGTCAGCGTGCCAGCACCTGTCCCAGTAGGAGTACCGCAACCTGTTGCAGTGCCGGTTGTGGCACAAGCTGTTGGGATTGGATTAGCCGGTTCGGGAATTGGAATTGGTGGAATTGGTGGAATTTCTGGAGTAGGTCTCGGTGGTTTGTCATCTGGTATATCCATCGGGGGCTTATCGTCCGGGATAGGCGTCAGTGGGATATCTTCGGGTGTAGCGTTAGGTGGATATTCTTCTAGCATTGCTCATGGTATTGGCAGTAGAATATTGGCTCCAGTTTCCATTTCTCATCCTATAATAACGTCTGGTTCAGGATATGCATCAGGTTACGGTGGAGGCTACTCATCCAGCGGTCATTATAGCCACCATTAGTTATACTCGTAGTTTTAATCTACTTTAAACGTTTTTATGCTATCACCTAAATTGTGGCTATAGGGTCTCTTTTTATATTGTTCTAGTCCAATTTTTGTTTGTGTCATGAGCTTGATAATAATGTTTTTATTTGTCAAACTTTTGTAATGGAATCGTCTTTAATTATTAGTAACTATCAACATAAAAAGATTATCCGAGCAATGAGTCTAGTCTCTCAAGAGAGTATTTGATTTGAATTCATATGTGATATTTTGTCGTTTTGTTTGTGAGTATTTTTTTAAGACTGTATAATTTTATGAGGGTTAATTCCACTCCACCCACCTTTGTCTATATTCATTGTATGTGTTCTACTAATTCTCTTTAATAAATATTGTGTATAAAAATTAAATTGCTATTTATTTCTGAACGAGAATATTTTTGAACCATTTCATTATTTTTTTATAGAACTAACTTTAACTTACTACACGGACTTCAAAAAAATATATTTTTTAATTTGATTGCGTATTGTATTTGAGAATAAAAATAAAATGTTATTTAAAATTTTAATCGGTCATAATTTAAACGAGTTCATATTTGTGTAAGGGACGTGACTCACAGAAACAATAATTACCTATATAATGGAGTTTGATATTGTAAACAAATCGTAACGTCCTTAAGGCGAATCATAATCTGTTTGGACTGATAATGTCCATTTTATCAGAGGATACCATTTTGTTATGATAAGATATGTGGCTATTGCTAGTATGATTTGTGATGTCGGAAAATAAACTGCTTTATACATTAAAATTTATTCGCAAAGGGATAAATCAATAGAAATTGGTTCACAGTTATCAAGATGAAGTCCAGTAAGTTTACCAGTTACGTTATATTATATAGTTATATCGTGTATTGTGTTAATTAAGGATTTATTTTGTTTCGAATGTTCTTAATCGATATATTGTGATTAAAGAAAACTGCCGTGAAATGATAAGAAATTGTAGATGTGTATAGAATTGTTTATATAGCAAATAACATGGACATGTGTTACATTGAAGTCGGTTTTAAATGAGTTGCCAGTTAGAAACATATTGTGCTTATAAACACTCAGTAATAAGTCTTTATTGGAACTAAAGTCGTGAAACTTGGCTTTTTTTTAATAGTTTCTCGTTGGTGGTGATGTCGTGAAGATTTATAGATCGTTTTGGTTTCACTTGGATTTGGACACGTGTATCAGAGAATTTGTTGCTATGTTACTATTATTATGAGTGACAACAAATGGCTTCGTGTGTGATTACTGTTTCCGGTAATATGTGAATATAATTTTTGTAGACAATATGTTGATAAAATAACGGTTCTCCCTATCTAAGCTTCCATAAACATGATTGTTATTAGTATTTAAAGTAAATTTTTCACTAACTGCCAATAGATGTCGCTTATGACAATAATATATTATACACTTTTTATCGAAAATGATCAATAAAAAAAAATATTAACATTATTTATGAACTTATATAAAATACTGCATTTTTCATCCTATTCTTTAAGATTATAAAAGTAAATTAAAAATATGAATTAATAAGTTTACAATGTCAACGTTAATACTTATATTAAACATCATTACACTAAAGAAATAGCAATAATTAGTTAAATAATTCAAATTATTGGTGCATTTGAATAATTATTTCATATTTTTGCTTTTTGTGACTTTTGATTGGATATATTTTATTCACGCACCGCTAGATGTCGCTACGAAAATTCTTAGTAATATTTACATCGCGGTGATGAGATTTCTTCTCTCCGAAGGACCATCCAACGTGTCTCCTCAGAGCGGCATCGCTTCTCGGCCTTTTGGCTAAGATCAAAGTGTAGTATCTGTTCTTTTCAGCTTAATATCTGAAAGTTCCCGCATGTCGGGACCAGTATATTAAACTGATTTTTGTAAACCGACGGGATGTTCGGGGCTCGCTCCACTCCCGTCACGGGTCGGCCCGGCATTGCAGTGCCGCCGGGATCGGCCCACATATACTTAATGTTAAACGAACCCAACAAACTATCAAATGTCGAGAGTTTAGTGTGACTTCACCGTGTGTTTTATTTATTAAGGTAGTATAATATATGTAAGATGTGAAAGAATCCTTCTCGTGCAAACGATCGCATCTCAGCCATGAAAAATCTATGAGCACGAATTGATGGTTTTACGAAATTAGTCAAAACTGATATTTGTACTAACTACTTAGTTGCCATTTCGACACATCGTTTAAATATCCGACGTCGTTCAATGCAGTCCGTCTGAGAGAATGCATTAACAATTATTCTAACACGGATAGATATGTTCAATCGCCTTTTATACCCGTACCTACAAGTAAATATATAAAAATATCGGGGGAGGTGAAACGGTAGCCAGCTATAAGTGAGAATTAAGCTACGCCGTGAATGAAACAATGAGAAAAGTAGCAAATACTATGTCATGGGATTGTAGGAGGTGTGCATAATTGAGATTTTAAAAGAGATATAATGTATACATAAATATTGGTAGGAGGAACAAAAAGCCAACATCACGCGGTGTTCCCAGGCGGTCACCCATCCAAGTACTGACCGCGCCCGACGTTGCTTAACTTCGGTGATCGGACGAGAACCGGTGTATTCAACGTGGTATGGACGTTGGCAGACAACCATTCGGAATATTTGACAAAAATTTGTCATAATAATGTCCCATGTCACGAACTTTTAGACCGAGCCTTGAAGCACAGATTTCACATGTTCTGTGATATTATCGTCATTCATCCAAACATTTTGAAATATTTTCATTTTTTTTTTTTTTTTTTACTATGAAAAGAGGATAAATTAGGAACGTTGATTCGGTTTTTAGAAAAGTTAGAAAAAGCCAAAGCAAAAATTATATTTTTGACATAAATATTTCTACTGTGATTAAATCATCGAAAGGTAGCTAGCTCACAAAGGTAGCCCTTTCGTCACGACTAACTAACTGCTCGGCCGATGTTTTTGTTTCGGTTGATATTTTTTCCATTATGTAGTAGATGAGGATGTGAAGAGGACATATGTGAGGAGAGCTGGGAGAACAGTTCTGTGTGTCTGTCTGCCAACGTCCATACCACGTTGAATACACCGGTTCTCGTCCGATCACCGAAGTTAAGCAACGTCGGGCGCGGTCAGTACTTGGATGGGTGACCGCCTGGGAACACCGCGTGATGTTGGCTTTTTGTTCCTCCTATACCTATATTATGAATATATTACATCTCTTATCAATCCTCACATCCTCATCTACATAATGGAGAAAATATCAACCGAAACAAGACTTACTCGTAAAAAGAGTACCCGACAACGATTCTATAAATAGTAGTATAAGATATTAAAGTATCGTCCTCGTACAATCCGATCTTATTTATTTATTCTTTCCTGTCATATATAAAGATAACAAAGCATGAATTCTTGTAAAACGGGGCTCTTATATGAAGCGTCTGTTCATCAAAATTTTATAAACGAAACCTTATAAAGTTTATATTTTATAGCAACTCGTACAAAACAGAATTTAACATTTACAACGAGCGTTCTGTTTCAGCGTTCCCCTTTTCATTGGAAAATATTCCAAGACGGACAAGTTTTGCTTGTTTATCACTTAAATTTGGGAGTGTTTTATCTGCTTTGATTTTAATTGTGAGTATTTCAAGCCAACTTGTTTTTCATATGAGATAATATAAAAACTAAACAATGAGAACGGAAAAAATTACAATAAAAAGTTTATTGAAGTATGTATTTTGTATTTTTTTTTTAAATAAAACTAATATTTTCAGATGTAGTATCGCTTTTTTATTATTTTCAAGTACAGACTTACTCCAGACTCCAAACGAGATGAACTTCTGTCGACGACATTTCATCTCGTTTGCCCGTGACCAAGATTTGTTGCAAAGTAACCTGAAACGTAGGGAGTATATAGTTTAAAATAATAACCGGTGATAGCACATCCGAAAATATTAGTTTTGTTTAAATGAATACTCGCGGAAGTATCATTATTTAGTAACTATACTTTAAATTATTCTTAAAGCTCTGGTTGAGCAAAGTTATACTTCTGGAATTTGGAAATCTGGAATGGAATTGGAATTCTGGAATCTGGAAGACGAAAATCTTATTCGTTAATTAAAATCCAATTCCAAAGACCTTCCTAACTCTGCTTCACTCTATCCCTTCCAGCTATATTCCATCTTCGGCCTGGCATCATGCCTGGCGGCTCTGAACGTTCTCCCGTCACACTGGTCCCTGCAAGACACCGATGTAATTTTCTCTTACGCCGTTATAGTAATCGTCGCTATCGTTCATGCGATAGCACTGTTCCTGAGCACTCTTATGATGATAGGAGTCCTGAAGGTATGCACTGGATTTGACTAAAATACCTACATTATCGTTTAGTTCGCGGCCATTAGCTATATTCAATGTATACGAGGATATAGACGAGAAAGCTCGTTTGTTACTCTTCTATGAAAAAAACGCTGAATCGATTTTAATGTAACTTCAATACAATATAGATTATACACTTGAATAAAACATAGTGTATAATTTATCATGAAATATCTTATATATGATTAAATATATACAAATACAAGGATGTCATCTGGACTTATATGTTTTAAGTTTCTGAATTCTTTTTTTTTATGTTCTTAAAGAATCCTTCAAATAGGGTTGGCTTTGTTATTGTATCGAAATGTCTATAATCTCCAGGAAAAAGCTAATCTCATCAAGCCCTGGGTGATTCTGACATCGCTGCAGGTGTTAGTGGATGTCCTGATCTTTGTCTTCTGGACCACACTCAGTATGATACATCACTACGGTGACGGAGACCTGCTCATGTTTGTTCTGGAATTTATGGGACTCAGTGAGTAATTAATGAGATCTAAGAATTTCGCTAGTATTCACTGAAATAAATACTAATATTTTTCGGATTTACTACGCGTTTATATTAGTAGACGACATTTCGTCTAATAATGGGATCTAAGATTATCGCGAGTTTTATTCATTTAAATGAAACTAATATATTTCGGATAAACTACGCGTGATTTATTTTTGTAAAAAACTACATCACGGGCAGACGAGATGTGATCACGGTTGCTGAAAAGTAACCGAAAAATCGTTAGTGTGTTGTTAAAAGATAATTATAAAGGCGTAGTAAATCCGAAAATATTACTTTTTACGAAGTATTTTTAAATGTTGCTCTCAAACACGCACTTTGTTTGTCTGTTTTTTTTTAATACTTCGGCCGAATTTTTGAAATGACAGGTTAAATTTTGACGGAACTTTAAATGGAATATCTATAAACTTTGCCTACAGTTATTTTAGAAATTTTAAATTATTCTATCAATATGGATAGTCAAAATATAAATATTTAAAAAGCACGGACCCGCGGGCAAAAAACGGCGAATTGTAAAATGTTCAATAGCATGGATTTGTAAACACAAAATTCTTAGCTATTATTTTGTTTAATTGAAAAATTCTTATCAAAATAAAAGGGTTGAAACATTATTTATTCCATAGAAAGTTGGTTTAATGAGTACCTAATTTGTTATTTTTATAATCAGTTATCATAGAATTCAGAAGTTAAGTGATAAAATAATTTACACTGATGTAATTTCTCTTAATATTTGATAAGATATTTTATAGTTTTATTATAAATTCAACAAACAGCCTTCAAGCGTTACACGCCTTTGCCTTTTCCCTTTCCTGTCATTTCTTTATTCCCACCCCTCCCTTTAACTCAACAACCAAGGTTGGCAACGCATCCGCAACATCTCTGTTGCGGATGTCCTTGGGCGACGGTGACTACTGCCCGTCAAGTAGGCCGTCTGCTCGTTTGCCACCGGTCACATAAAAAAAACATTCAAAGCCAATACTTTTCCGTAATAACCTTTTCGTTTTGAAAACAACGATATCAAACTGTTTATATATGTGATTGTTAATAGCTTTAAAACATTTTCAGTGATAAGATTCTACATGCTGATGATAGTGTCCAGCTATTATAAAAAATTAGACGAGGCGACCTCTGAGGAAGTTCAGAAGTTAAGAAATATCACCAACCACGAGAGCTGGTATAACGCAGCTTAGATGATTTATATATTTTTGTTTTGTAAGAAATACAATATATATTTTCTTATAATTTGTTTTTTTTTATTTTTACACTATAAAATTTTCTTAAAATTAATCTCATTATACAATCAAATATGTTTTTCTAATCTATTACATAATTTGATTTCTTTAAAGCACTATAAAAATATAATATTATCTCAGATATAAAATATGAATTCTTAATATAAAAATATGTCTCTTGATTCAGTATATGAAAGTTTTTTTTTTACATTTGTACTGTATATATTTTAAGATAAATTAAATCTTAGAAGAAATACGTTGGATAAAATAATTATTGTTGTAATCACATTAATATATATGTATATATAAACAAATGACATTTTGAACAAACCAACGAAATGTTGTTGGTCTGCTAATTCATATTTTCACAATATTTGGCACATAAAAGAGCATATTATATATACATATATATATATATATTTTTTCATCATTAACATTAAATATTCGTTTAACCGACATTGTATTTAAGTCTTTAATATCACCTCCTTTATAATCTAATTTAAAATCAATTTCCATATATGTAAACTTCTTGGTAACCTGATCATGGCAGATTAAATAAACCCGAAGCCGTTTCCGTTCCAATAAAATAGTATTGTGTTTATTTCTTTCAAAATTTTATTTTCACTACTTTTGCGTATCTAGGCTTCTCTCGTGTACGTGACGGTGTCATCTCTTTGCGTTTTCACGATCATACTCCAGATTAATAAAATCACATACACGTTGATCACTGAAAAGTAAAAAAAAAATATTCATATAGTATACATATAATGTATATAGTTATTAATATAAATAGTTCAGGTTCGCCTGGGAATAGCAAAAATAAATTCTCAACATTTTCAACTTAAGCATAGAGCTTGCTAAACAATAAAATAAAACGAGTCAACAAAAATTTTATGTTTATCTGATCGATAATTTCAGAGCACCTTTAGGATTAATTGGCAGATACTTTCATAGCATTAACATCTTATTGCTTCAATAATATAACATATTTTTTTAATATCGTTATTAACATATATATATGTTATCATGTATAGTATACAGCCTTACGTAAAATATATACCAGAAGTCGGAAGTGTCAACCCTATTTTTTTTCTTTCGAATGGATAGTGCTTGACTGTTATTCCACTCGTTGGATGGTGGAATTCAAGTCGTAGGTGGTGACCGCACTATTATAGTATTAGCCTATTCACTCTTCTCTTGAAGAAATCAAAAAGTGTACCTCGATAGAAACACACACGCTGGCAAACTATTTTATTTCTTGCTGTTCGTAACAATGAGATGTTCATATCCATTTTATATTTCCCATACCAGTTTCAATGCAAATACTAATATCAATATCGTTTTAATATTATAAAAATCGTTATCAATATGTTAATGTTCTTCATTGTCACAAGAGACTTTGCAGACTCGTCGTGGTCTTCACGTATCAGTGACCCGCATCACAAACCGTCGCCACTCCCCCTGATTTCTGCCTTTTTGGCATATTGGTGCAAGGAGCCGTACGCAGCCGCTCTGATCTGGTCAGTCCATCTTATCGGTGTCTTTACTCGTGGTCTGGGGCCCTCTATTTTCCCCTTTACTACCAAGCGCTCGATAGACTCGTCATTACGTCAACAGAAGTGACCAAATAATGTAAGTATCCGAGCCGAAACAGTGGAGGTCAGACGCTGCTTGACCCCGAGTTCTTCGAGGATGTACCGGTTAGTGCGGAAAGCAGTCCATGGTATCCTCAGCATTCTTCTCCAGCAGCACGTCTCGAGTGCGTCTATCCTCTGTTTTTCGCTCTTTTGTAGGGTACTCGTTTCAGACGCATAAAGGAATATGGAGAACACAAGCGATCGTACAAGCCGGGTTTTAATCGCTTTGGTAAAGTCGCGGTTCTTCCATTTTTTGCAGTTTGTGCATCGCTGACCTAGTGATTGCCATGCGTCGCTTTTCTCATAGATAAAACGCCGCTGTTCGAGATCAACGCGCCAAGATAAGTGTATAATTAGACAACATAACAATTCGCGACCTCTTTGATTTCTGGTAAGTTGTTATTCGGCCAATAAACATGATTTTGGTTTTGCTGCAGTTGATCTTCAGGCCAAACTCGAGACTGATTCTCTCCATTTTTTTAAGAAGTTCTTCCATGAAACAAGCACTGGTTACGAAACTACGGTGTCATCCGCGTAGCGCAAGTTGAAAAATTTCCATCCCCAAGTGTGATTCCGTCAGTCCATGTATCATGAGTACGCCTCATTATCAACTCTATGTAGATATTAGAGAGCAGTGGAGCTATTATGCATCCACGAGGAACGCCTGCTCTAGGATGAAGGGGAGTCAATGTTTAACTTACTTAATTCGAAGAGTATCAGAAACAGTTCGTCACCGGTTTCCTTGATGAGGACGGCGAGGCTGTATATGAACCCGATGATTGATAACGCGATTTGGAAGTACAGGTACAATTTCATTAACATCAGATGTTTCTGTAAATAAAATGAAGAACATTTATTTCTTTGAAGATATAATTAGCACGTCACTCATATTTTATTTGTACGGTCAAAGATGTGAGTCGTTTTTAAAATTTTGAATAATATTTAGATATGTATAAGATGGACTTTTTTGAATTATTTATTGTTAGCTAGTTATTTTAGTTAATTTATTGTTAGCCAAATACAAAAAATAAGGATGATTAGTGAGTGGAGTGGCGCGGCGCAGTCATTTTTAAACACATTTTTATTAGTGAAATCTTTGCCCGTACATAAAGTATATTTTTCGAAAATTCTGTTCCTTTAAGTTTTACACGAGATAATTTACATAGATATAGGTTACAAGTTTAATTAAAATAAAATTACCATATGCAAGGCGACAATGAGCACTATTGTCAAGACAAACTCTAGTACAAGTTCTGTGATGTCTACGATCAGATTTGGTAACTCGGAGATATCCTCAATATCCTTCTGGGAGTTTCTGATGTATGATATGTATATAGAGAGAACAGATGTCACCACTAGCGATAGAATCTGAAAGCAGCCGACAATTATATTAGTTATAAGGCGGAGAAGTTTCAAAGAAACAGAGATATAATTTTAAAGCCCTTCAAACAAACCAGGGCATAGAAAAATTATTCAATAACTGTTTGATAGACACTTCAAAATAACACAAAAATATGTTGAAGAATATTCGATTTTAAATTTACGTTTAAAAGAATGATATTAAATACATCTTACAAATGCATTATCAGTACGTAAATAACATATTTACGTGATATTGAGTGATGTAATTTCATGTGTTCCTAGCATAATTATTAGATACGTTACGTTTTATTTTGTGTAATTTGAAACGTAAAAAATGCAATCATTTCACAGTAATTATTCCTATCCGTAAAGGTTTAATATTAAAACAAATATTTATTAAGCAGCCTATTTTGGACCGTTTTATTATAAAAGCCACGATTGTATGATTTTCTTTGTGTTTGTTAGAAATCACGTTAAAGCTAATTCAGTTGTTCTAGATAAATTTTCATTTTATGATTTTACTAGTAAAGTTAATTTAATTCTATTATTAATTTATTGATATAATAACTCACCAAATATCCGTAAGCAAAAGTTATAAGTCCTTTTCTAAGCGGGAAACAAAAGCAGCACCTCGTCAGAATTGGTACGTCAATGTAGGAGGATATTTTATCTCTGAAATTTTTTTATAATTATTATAATGATATACCAAAGGCTGTATAATGTAAACATAGTATAGGCACAGAACGTATTAAAAAAAATGTATTTCTAACTAGATGCATTAAGACGTGTTTTTTAAACTTTTTTTTGCATATTTTTTAAGGCCATCGTTATTGCAATGTTATTCCGTTGATATTTCAAAGTATGTGACATTTTGTAAAGGTTAAGTATTATCGCAATTTATGAGCACAATATACAAAGTAAAATAGGTAAAGTAAATTTCTAATAAATGATTAAGTAAAATTATATATAGGTTATTCAAGCAACTGTTAAATTTTGCATGAATGTCCTTCTATTTATAGAGTGTCATATAGAAAAAATATACTGGCAGTTAAAATAAACTTAAATTTGTGTAAAATAAAAAATTAATGTCATTATTATTAATTACATAGAAAAAAAAAATATTTTCTCATACGATTAATGACTTTGTAGATTTATTTATGCTTATGTTGTGAAAATTGTTATGGAACTAAAAAAAAACTTTTTAAATTGAAAGAGCAAACTGAATAATATTTCTCCGAAATGATTTAGAAACGTATAAAATAGAAACCGTACGTAAAACATTTTTTTAACTAAACCCCAAGCGGACAAAGTGGTAATAAACTATTTACAAAATAATAGCACTCGGCTACGCTTAAGTGACCACGTTAAACATAATTTATCTGACAAACGGAAATCGTAATCACAGCATTTTTCAGGATTAAATTAACTGTGACACGATTGAATCTTAAGTATTTTATTAATTATCATTATTAGTCATAAAAGTTGAAAAATAGAATAATAAGACTTTTTACGAGAAATTATATGAAGAAGGCTAAAGATTTAAGGACTTTTGATGGAGTCAATAGTCCTTAAATCTTTAGCTTTATATATATATATTACGTTGGAAATCAAAACCATTACAATGTTGACTGATAATAATAATAATAAATAATGTCGAGTACATGAATTATGATACATTTACTGACCTTTACGACATTCAAATATTGGACCTCCAAAAAAATACATATGCGTTAGGAGCCTTGGTTTCCAAATTAAGCTCATGTCAAAATGTACGAGTATAATAAATGTAATACATAAGTTCAGATTTTCTTCTCCTCTTGTAACTTTTTCATTCTACGATACTTCCATAGTCGTAAGATTTGTATGTGTATGTATTTGTAGAATTGAACGAAATAGTCATTTACATGAAATAATCATTAAAAAGGAAGCCCTATCTTAATTTAATACTATTACGGATGGACATTGTACATATATTATCAGAAAATGAACAATGAACAACACTCTTCCTCCGATAAGTTATCACATTAAGACGGTATCTTGTATAAATTTGAATTTTTTGTTTGTATTCTAAGATATATGTAACTCATTAAAGTAAGTTTTGGTAATCAACACTAATGATGTGAGCTATGTCATATTTGAAAAAAGATTCACTTTTAATGATAAATGTATTTTTTTGAAATTTTATATGAAAGGTTTAATCCAATTTTTTTAATATACTCATTCTTACTCTCTGCATATCTCATATTAATATCGTCTAACCGTTTAGACTTGATTTCAAGTTGACTACTAAAATAGAAATGTCATATTATATTTTGACGTTTAATGACAATACACACATCGAGGAATCAATAGAGATTGACGTTTGATATGTCATATGTGTGTCAAAGTCATAGTTGTGTGTAATGTTTATTACGTTAATTGAATGTATTTCTAATAAATTTGAAATAAAAGAATAGCTTTGTACCTAACTTCTTCATATAAATTTTGACTGAGTATAAAAAAAAATCCTTCCGAGCAGTGCTTTTAATAATGGATACAAATACAAAGTAGTTGTGATGCATCACATTTAAACCATAGATTATATAATTCAAGACTTCATTGACTTCAATTGTCTATAGTCTATAAGATTGTATGAGTTTTGCCTCATTGCGTATAAATCTGTAGTAGCTTACAATAACATTATTGTACCTATCATCAACATTATACTTACTTTCTTTCTTGAATTTATTCTCTTAGTTTAACAAAACGATGAAATTTAATATTATGAAAATTAAACCATATTTACATTATCTTAGGTGTTATTTTAAAATATTTACTTTTGAAAATTAAATAACATTTAGTATAACTTTATAGCTTTCTGTAGTCGTTTGGACGATTAGATAATAATAA
This sequence comes from Danaus plexippus, assembly GCF_018135715.1. NCBI lineage: Eukaryota > Metazoa > Arthropoda > Insecta > Lepidoptera > Nymphalidae > Danaus > Danaus plexippus. Next base: position 1,616,371 of record NC_083541.1, read on the forward strand.
ATCATTGAGTTATCAATAAAAGCTTTCTTTGGACAAATAACACGATTATTTTAATACAACAATTTTAAAAAGGCACTTAATTATCATGCATTCTGGATGGATAGATGGATGGATGATGGACATTTGGCCCAAGGATTGCTCATGCTACTTACTAAATAAATTTAAATATCCTCCTCAATATTCAATTTTAAAATCAAGTGTTAGGCTGTAAGTGAGGTTTTTTTTACAACATACGTAAAAATCAGACCTCAGACTGTAAGTAAAGTGAGAATAATTTTTACTTACCTATAGCGCCTGATACCTAAGAATTAGCTATGTATTAGTTAGGACATATGTTTACGTTTATTGTAGACATAAATATTAAATAAGTAAGTCCATCAGAAAATAAGTAAAGTCTGGCGTCCCTGGGACTAGGTATAATCATACATTTCACAGTAAAAACATAACAATAGTCTGTGACAAAATCTCAGATACAATAAAAAGATACCGAAAAAGAGTTGCATTCATTTCACAAAGAGTACAATATCTAGGCATCGTGACTTATTAAGGTATCTCGACGGTTACATAACTGTAAGAAGTCTCATAGCTTGTACGCCTTACTATTTTTAAGCTGTTAATATTTTCTTGCTGTAAGTGAATAATTAACTAAGCTAGTTTTCGTTTTAGCTTCATTCTATTCAGTATTTGTCAATATAATGTTATCAAATACCTGTATGTTATCTTTTAATTTTATAAACGAAGTTTATAATTTTGTTTGCCAACTAAAAAAAATGAGGTTTTCGTTAATACATTCAATGGTCTCAGCAGTAACAAATTACTTAGTGCCTAGTCACGACTTTGTCCCTTCAGAAATCCTTCTTTACATGATTCAGTAAGCATAATATGTATAATATACGCAGTCACATTGGCGAAATCAAACTATAAGAAAAGAATAGAATGTATCCAAAGCATGTCTTCTAAATGGTTCACAGATGGTTTGTACCAAAAGGTATTTACGTAATCCTGTGATATAAAGTATATAAGACAAGTAGGTCACATAATGCAATATCCGGGAGATTAAGTAGGTATTATGTGTGAAGGAAATGTTTGTTATGGCGTGATTTGCTAACGACCAGGTATAATTTAGTTATATATAACTAGAAATAAACATTGTTTTTTATGTTATCTCCTCTCTCTCTCTCTCTCTTATATAGACGTCCGGAAGATTTTATAACACTAACATTATGTTAAATATGATTTTAAACACCCAAGACTCATTTAAAATAAGATTATTAGTTCTTGATATGAGATTAAGTCAAGTGTATGTAGCTAAATCTGTTTTCAAGTTATAAATCGCGTGCATTTTAGACGTTGAGTATTAAATTCATTAATGATCTAATTCTATGGCTAAACAAATAGTAAATTACTATGATTTTCAGGAAATCATTTTATTATCTCAGAAATGACATAAATAATGCAAATATTGCGAAACAGCAACCTTTGCATCCCATATCGTCAAAATACTATCATTTAGTCTCAGACAAACAAAGAAATATTTAAAACAAGTGTATGCAGGTTAGGTTCACTCTAAAAATCTATGATTTTCGTTGCATATTGTTTGATTTACTTATAAAATATATGATTATAATCGAAAAAATGGAAGACAAATCTTATTTTACAGTCTGGTTGAATTTTTAAATTATTATAAAAAAATATTACACTTTTGTATTTTAAGGAATACATTACAAAGTAAGGTTTAGTTCCATTATATTTTATTAAAGTAAAATTTTTATTTTGCATGTTTATCACATGTCTCATTACATCGGGCACGGGGTGGGGGAAAGTCAAAAGCCCCAGTCAGAGCTGCCAAAGCTATAATCATAGCTCGCATCAGATGACTGCGTAGATTCTATATTCTCATTTATTTTTGCGATGCTCGACAACGTTTGTGTATTTTAATTAGAGATTTAAATTGTTTATTCAATTTATAATGAGCTTTTGATTTATGGAAACATATTTTATAGTTTGTTACGTACGCGCTACATATTATAAAATAAATGAACATCGCCGAGGTAACATCGTTGTATAGATAAAATATCATTTAACAAGTGACGGCGCTGACTCCGCGGAACCAACACCAAGCCGTGTGAACCAGAAGATTCCCGATACCACACAAGCTATGGAATGGCATTGCTATCCTAACATCGGGGCAATCATGTAGTCTTGGGTATAGGTTATAAGTTTTAATATGTAATTTTTTTTATAATAAAATATACATATAAGTATGTTTCGTAGTTTTCCTGGAACCTCCGGTTGCCACCTTATATAATTAGTTGAATGTTGTATATTATTGATATCCCATTATTATTCTCTCCATTTATTAATTGTAAAAGAACATTTTAATATCAGAAATACATATAATAATAGAAGTGAAACTTCCTTCTGGTTTTACAAAGTATTATATAAAATTTAATTCATCATCATCATCATCAGCCTATAGGACCCCACTGCTGAGCAAAGGCCTCTGCTCACACGGAGAAGGTTAGAGCATTAATCACCACGCTTGCTCAAGAGGGGTTGGCGATTTCAATCTTATAATTTGAAATTATAAGACCAGGTTTCCTCACGATGTTTTCCTTCACCGTCCGTCAGTGGTGTCTAAATACTCTTAGAAAGTACATATGATGCGGAAAAGATCACATTGGTACTTGCCAGGTTTCGAACCCGCGCCCTCACGTGTGAGAGGCGGGCTTTTTAACCTCCAGGCCACCACGACTACGTAAGTTTAATTAATTACATTTTAATTCGAACATAGTGTGCATAATAGAAATTTTTCTTGGGCTGAAAAACATTTAATGTCTAATTTAAAATAAGAGGGGAAAAAGTACGGTGGCTACGTGGGCATCGCTAGGCAGAGTATCTAAAATACTGACTAAAACGTAGCGGTATCCTGTATTGTTTTATTAAAGCGTCTCGGGATGGATTTTACCACGGTTCCAAAAGAAAAAAACGATAGGGGACACCCGGGTTTGAACCGGGGACCTCTCGATCTGCAGTCGAATGCTCTACCACTGAGCTATATCCCCGTTGCGTAGTGATAAATCAATTTCAAATAACAATAAAGTCATATTTAAACATAATACAGATTGAGTCATTACTAATTAGATAAGTAGTCTTAGTCTAAGTTTGTATCGTAACGCAAAACGGAGCCATAACAGTTTTTCATTGATGGATCTTTATCACATTATAGTGTTAACCAGGGTTAATAAGAAACGGAAAACGCTTAGTATGTAGTGTGAAACTTGAATTAAGCATAAAGATGAGGTGACCATCGCCACATTTTTTTTCTTAATATTCACTCATTTAAACATATTTTAATTATAAGACTTCTCAAAAACCTACTGCCTTATTACATCTAAATCAAAATTGGAATTTTGGCGTTGATGGTTAAAGTAAAAATATGTTTCTATAAACTTAGGCAAAATTTGAAAATATTCAATGTGTAACAAATAATAAACAGTTATCTTGGTAACGGTTCAGTTCATAACTTAGATAAACATCGATCTTATTGAAATAAAACTATCTATATTTTTCGGATTTACTACGAAATACGCGATGAGCATTTCTCATAACTTTAAATTGTTCTAGAGATTTTTTTGAACGCAGAGTTAGACAAACCTCTTTTTTTAAACAAAACGAATAAACAACGTTTTAACAAACATTAATGGATTCATTTAGTACTGGCAGATCTGTCAGACTTTTTTTACTTTTTTTCCATTCAACGTTACATGATGACGACGGCGTCCCTTATATTCGTTTTTAACGAAGCTCATTGTTGAAACATCAACTAAAAATATTGTTCAATGATTTTTTAACTGACGTAGACAAGTAAATAATAAAATAGACGTAGTTTAATTTAACACACACAAAACACAAATCAGTTAATGATATCCGAGATTTTCGGGTAGTAAGCGTTTTTCATTATTTTATTTTCATCTCTTCTGCCCGCGATCACGGTTGCTGTAAAAAAACCGAAACGTCTGGATCATGAAGATATAAAATAAAAAAGGCTTTGTATCCGAAAAACTTAGTGTCATTTACAACGACAGTTGCTATTGTTTTAATATGCTATGTACTCATATGTCACAGACGTGAAATCTGAGCCTTATTCCAGATATGAAGTAAATAAAAATGTCATGTGAGAGCTAATGTCCCATTGAAAACAATTACCACTTCGTTGAATAGTCCGTTACTGAAAACTGATTCCCGCCCTGTCATACACAAGGTTGTGTCATAATATGTTTTGGTATAAATCATTTGTGTACACCACATTATACGTGTATTTTTTTATACAATTTTAATATTTCTATCATGTATAATAGCGATTATATACATATTATATGTAGATTTCATAATTTTATCCATAAAAATAATCTCTTAATACATGTTTCAATAAAAATGTGGTTTAACAAATTACTTTAAGCTAAAAAATACATTAATTTACTTTTAATACTTCTGTTGAGTATACTATAGTAAACAAAATAACAAACTAATTCCTAGAGATTTGAATGGCATATGTCATTTACATTGAACTATGTTAATGTTTGTTCAATAATATATATAAATGTATGGACGAAAATATTCTATACAAAGAGGAAATTGAATTAAGGAATGTATGTATGTATGTATGTATGTTTGTATGTATGTATGTATGTACTTGAATAAGTCTTTTTGAAGCCGATTGATATATTATTAGATATGCTGTTCTCATGAAATTAAAGATTCTTTCTCATGAAAAGGCGTATTTTCTATACTGTTTTGTATTTAGATTAGAACAATGAGTAACTATAAAAATATTCACTTTTATTTTAATGCAATTTTTTTATTATTACTTAACATATGTATTTTACTACGCTATATCACAACCCTCATTTTCAATCAATTCCAGAAGCTTTAGGTAAAAATATATATTGTTTATTTGGTACTTTATGTCCTATCAATGTATCAACGAACATACTCAGAAAGAAAGGGCTCTGGCCCTCAACGTAAACAGAGTGTCCATCACAATTGACGTTTTAATTGATGATTTCCTTTGCATAAAGCAAAAAGTTTTAAATTATTTTGCATTTTAACAGATTAAAATATACTCGTATTTCAATTTCTTGTTTTAATAATTTTCGACAAATATTACTAAACGAATAGATCAATAAAAATTTATAAAAATATTGGCGTCCACACTCGTACGTACGTGGCAAAGAAACATTGTTTTGAAACAGTAATGAAATATATAACTATTAAAACCAATCCTCGTGTCTTGAATGTCACAGTCTATTTAAGTTAACATTAGTATGATATTTTCATAATAAAGTGAAGAGTTTCTTGTAAATTCATGACCGTAAATGAATACATTACGCGTTCCAGAGTATACTACAATGGAAGTGTTTTTAAATAAAATGTTTATAAACCAGTTACATAAACACCTTCACATAGAAATAGCGTTAGTGTATTTACGTGTGATGTAAATTGTCACTCAGAAATTAAGTTCTTGTTTCTCAAGATAACCATAGAAATTGACGCTCAGGAATCAAGTTCTTGATTCTCAAGTGTGTTAACCTATATAAAACTTAAACCGAAGAATGACCCCCGTTGGTCGGGAATGTTAAGTACTTGATTATTTTTAATTTTACCAACATATGACATCATGTAGGTCGTACATTAAGGTAGATTGTAAGATTTCTTTTAAATATAATTAGTTTGAAGAAATCTTTACTTTTCTTTCGACCTTCCGTCTGTAGCTAACGTAAATGGCTGTAACTCCGTAAGAGTATCGTAACAAAACCTTCCGTAATTTGCATTTCTGTTACGTGTACGCTTTCATTAATATAACGGAAATTAATTGAATTATTATTATCGTTTGTTTCTAATATTAAAATTAATTAATACCGTTTGAATTTAAGATATATTATCTATTATTATGCCTATATATTTTATGAAAACTAGTTAATCTCTCTACGACCTAATAAGAACTTGGACCGACCATAACTAATATTAATTCAAAGCATGCTAATTTAATAATATTTTCTATTTTTATTCATTTATTTAATTATTTAAAGGCTCATCAACAACATAAACACAAACATTTATCATAATACAATAACAGTATTCAGGCCCTAACAGCCCTTCAGGCCCCTTTGTAACTCGCCGGTCTGAGCACTGGCCCACTCTTCCGGTGACGCTGTAAAAGCCACAGGGCTAACAGCAATACACATTACAAAAAAAAAATAATAACAGTATTGTCTAATACTGGTGTTTATATTTATTACAGACGAGCTCAACATTTATAAAATGCGTGTTAGAAACAATATAATTTTAATAATTTAATGTATCTGTCGGAGTAGGGTCCAAACCGTAGTTTTTACAAAGGGTGACGTCAGCATAACCGACGTCACCAATGCCTATATTCATGAATGTCGTCGGGCTCTCAGACTATTGAAGGTAACCTCGAAGACGGTTTGACGAAACCCTTACTTCGAAGGAGTCCGTACCCTGCAACGGCTCGAGCGAGACTTCATATAATATGTACTCTTGCCTCTATTTATACCAACATTGTTGGGACTACACTTGCACAGGTGGCTACGCAGGTGGTTATGTGGGTGACACCTGATAATTTTCAACTATCCTCAATTATTAGTTATTCAAATAATATCAATTGTGCCGAAACGGACATTCTGACGGTTGGTGCGTGCTCTGCACCATCCTGCAATCCTAAATCAATATTTTTTGTTCCTTTTTTTTAATATCGCACTTGTAGCCGATCTGGTTTAGTACATGACATACTTGGTTGAGATTCTCTGGTCACCTGAGAAGGGATAGACTGATCGTTATGAGCCGATACGGCCATCCCGACAGGCTGTGCGTGCTCAGCGCCAGCCGTTAGTGTAATGTTACATAGGTATCTGAAATAAAGGATTTATGTTTGAGCTAGGTATCAGTGATAAATTCTTGTTATCGCTTTGAAAAGACTATGCATTGTAACAGAAGACAAACTGATGTCTATGTTACCGGATTTTGTATTTTTTTATAAATCGAGTGACTACAAGTCTACTCATGAATTCCGTAGGCATTCCTACGTTACCTCATGGTTCTCTTAAGGATACATCAAGGACCTGTGGTTATCTCAAGCGTAGCACGTGATTGGATCAGAGGTGTAACATTCTCCAGATCTGTGGTGTATACGTGTCTTCTCACGTTACCACAAGGCATCAGTACGTTATCTCGTGGTTCTCTTAAGGATACATCAAGGACCTGTAATCAGCTCAAGGGTAGCACGTTATTAGCTCAGAGTTATCACTCTGTGGTGTATACTTGTCTTCTTAGGGCTTCACAAGGCGTCTCTACAGAATCTCATGGTTCTCATAAGGATACATCATGGACACGAGATAGCTCAAGGGTACCACGTGATAAGCTCAGAGGTAACACTCCAAATTTTTGGTGTACACTTGTCTTGTCACGGCTCCACCAGGCGTCCCTACAGAATCTCATGGTTCTCACAAGGATACATCATGGATACGAGGTTTGCTCAAGGGTAATAACACATGCTAAACTCAGAGATACTATTCTCTGATTTTTTTTTATTTCGTATACCACCATCGTCGGTTATCGCGTCAGGTTATGCAGAACCCCAAAGGTGTCACAGTTCCCAACGTGACTGATGGAATTGAGGCTGTAGAGGCAGTGGTTTAGATTGCAGCTTTTCCGATCCCACTTCTGATGTCGGAGTAGGAAGCATTTTGTCGTTTTTGAAAAGAGTGACATCAGCATATCTGACGTCACCGACGACTTTATTCTTGAATGTCAGCAGGATCTCAAGCCCTTGAAGGTAGCCTCGTAGACGGTTTGACGAATCCCTTACTTCGAAGAGGTCCGTACCTTGCAACGGCTCGAGCGAGATTCCATGTAATTTGTATTGTCGCCTCTATTTATACCAACATTATTGTGACTACACTTGCACACATCGAGGTCATCTCGGGCCCCCCAAGGGGGGGGGGGTCGAGTATAGCTTATCAGGGCGTAGGCCCCCTGAGCTGGCCGCGACTCCGCCTGTGAATGCAGGCGGGTCGTTGGGGCGGGCATTTGTAGCCCTGGTGTCGTATCAGAGTCGCCGCTGGCGAGGCGATGCCCAAGGACATCTCAAATAGGCTGCCTCCAGCCTGCGGCAGTAAAATCAAGGTGGTGTAAAATCAAGGTTGTAACACTTGCACAGATGGCTACATAGGTGGTTATGCGGGTGACACCTGATAATTTCAACTACTCTCAATTATTAGTTATTCTAATAATAACAATTGCGCGGACATATCTGACACACTTTATATGGAACAATATCTGTGTGCATTTCTTCTTCGTATACACTTTGTCTTTGTTATGTTCTACATTCATAAATCATGACGTCGTCTTAAAAAGAGATACAATATTATTCTTTTCGTCTATTAATATTGTAACCCAACCATCTGTCCTTACCCTCTTTGATAAAGTAGTGGACTATGAACTAATTTGCTCCAACAACTATCAGTTTATCATAATACTATCTTATAAACAATGCTTCATGTTTACCAACGTAAATTGAGTCGTCTATAGTCTATTCAGTGTATCGAAATACATATATATATAGTATAGTACATATATATAGTCTATTCAGTGTCCTACTATGTTACTTCTCTTTGTTCATGTACTAAGGTATAGAATTTCATAGCTGTATTTATGACACAAATTAAAAAAAATCGGTTGTTCAGTAAATATTTTGAAATATAATTTTGGTAGTTTGCTAATATTTTTAAGATATAATTGAAAAAGGGCCTTATCAATTTTCCTATTTGTAATCATGTTGGTATATTCGTAATTGTGTTTGAAGCAGCCTTTCAGAAACATTATTATTTTATTAAGTAAATAGTAAAAATACTTAATAAATAATCTAACTAATATATCAATGAATTGGAAAGGATTTTTTTATATGAATTTCCTTTAAATGTATTTGATGAAAAGTTATACAATTAATATTTTTAATTACTTTTTGTCGGTAGTGGAAAATAATCTATCAGACGATAAAGATTCGTTTTTCATCATATATAATTAATTAAAGTTTGTAACAATGTTGTTTACAAGTTTAATTCACCGTATCTAAATTGTTTTGCATGAGAACGGGAAGTCGCAGAATCGTATGCAACCTTCAACCTCACTGGTTATGAAATCAAAGCTTGTCGTAAATTACGAAAACGTTTTACGTTCATGGAAATGGAATTTGATTTTAACCATGAAATTAAACGTGAAATTTTTTTATGTTATTTTCCTATCTAAATAACACGTAGTATGAAACAACACGTAGTTTTCAGTTCCATTACTGTAAACTTTTTTATTTTTAATGAAACTCATGAAATTTAAATTTATTTACGAATAGTAATGATAAGAGTGTTAACAGATTGGCGACGATTTGCTAACGTTTTTTTGTGGAGTATATTGATGTTAGTCTGCGTCTTTGACAGCGTCATGTGGAGAGGCGCTAACCTTGTTAATTTAAAAAACGATCTCTAAAATTTCACTTGTCTGTCGACGTAAATCAAAAGAAAAGGTTTCGGAAAATATATCTTACAATTTAAATAATATTTAATATCAGTGTCTTTAACTAACATGTTTTTAGAAGTTTAATTTGTATAAATAGTTTTTCTTAATTTTGTTGTTAAATTAAAAATAGGTAAACATTTTTATTAAAGATATTCAAATCACATCTGTGTTTATTTACCAAATAGGATTCGAATACACAAATATAATAATATAAAGAGAAATTGTTATTATCATATATAATTTAATACTACTCCACGCGTACTTTTGAAATTAATTTTAGTTTTTTTAGAAAAAAAAAATTGTTATAAAAAAAATAAGTTATAAACATACACATAACTTAATGATAACAATCATATACAATGTAAATAAGAAATTAATAATATATGAAATTAGATAAATCATATATCAATTCTCACTCGGATACATTTAAAACGAGACTTTCCCTGACAGAAAGCAAAACTTTCTTCTATCGGTAACACACTATTAATTCAAAGATACTATTTAATTTAAACAATTAAACAGAACTCGTAACTTACCGATTAGGTAAACAAATCCAATTTGGCTAGTGGACAAACACATAAACAAAAAAACAAATATATAACAGGTTTAGTGAAAGTGTTGCTTACTTTATAGTTTTACCCATGGTGGCGGCCATTTTGACGTCCATTACGCGAGACTGTTATTTGAACACTGATTCCCCTGCTTGTTTGGATACATTGTGTATTGGTATAATGATAGAGAGCTGTTATTACCGTCATTATTCTTTAATATATGAACTATGCATAGTTGACATTGTTTAATTTGGACAATTGAATAGTAACTTTTATATAGATAGAATTTCGATAAAATAATGTTATTGTATTCGATATAATGTTATTATTACACCACGCAAAATATAAAAATATATTAATTTAGTAATATATTCATTAATAAAATTTAAACGCATTCCGCTTGGGTCACGTCAATAAATAAAAATTGGGGAATCGTATAGTTTTATATTTTAATTTTTTTTAAGTAATGGCTTTTGCGTATTATCTTGGCAACATACTTAACAGCTTCATAGAGATCTCAGTTAAGAAATAAAGATACATCTAAGTCTTGCAATACCGTGAGAATATGTATGTTTACTGTGCTGTTCCCTTTCATCTTGTGTATTTTTGCGACACATATATATAGTATTCATAACGAACGCATAAAAGAGATCATTAGAAAAAAGTTCACATTTTAATTAATACGCTGTAATTTTTTTTAATCTATTATTATATTCACTGTCAAATCGATGGAAATAATTAACCAAGCAGGATTCGAATCTGTGCCTCGAATATATCGCTTTTAAGTGACAACGCGGAATGAGCCATAGCGTCCTAAATGATTGTTGAGAAATATGAATTTAACATATTTACGTATTTTATTATCATGACATAATTATAATTTTTTCACCTTCGTACGTAACAATAACTATCGTTTCAATATCTGTAACATCGTGATGCTGGTCAGAGCTGTTATTTATTGTAAATTAAGACTTAAAAATGTTTGTAAAATATAAACTGTTTTTTTGATAAAAAAGTTTTGGTATTCATTGAAATGTATAAAATATTTTGTATCATAATGAATAAAATATTTATTACTAATGTTGTCAAAGATATACATTAAAGATACATATATATATATATATATATATATATATATATATATATATATATATATATGTCTACTACGAGTTTTTTATTATCTAACATCTACATAATATGTTATATGTGAATAATTACTAATTAGTGTCAGGCACTTCCTCGTCTGCCCTTGATCACGGTTGCTGCAAAGGAACCGAAACATAGCGTCATATAGATATCAAATAATGAAAACTCGTAGTGTCCGAAAAACTTATTTTCATTTATTTCATTACTATTTAGTCTATATAATCTTATTTAGTCCCGTTTCATTATTAAAATTTTGCTGAATTCTCACAAGTAAAAGTCGAATAAGAAACAAATATTTATCAAGATAATTTATGCTTGCATTACTTACACAAACAAAAGCTGTGGTATGGACCTGGTGTGGATGGATCTATATGAAATGTCCGTTCTCCTGATAAGTAACATACTGAACGTCTCTCTTCTCATTGATAACTTTGAGGGTATTGTAGACTAGGAACAGCAGATATAAGTTCAGACCTTAAATAAAACAGGCTTATATGAGAAAATGCATCTTTTTTTTGGTATATAAGATCGTAAGTCACAATTGTTATGGCCTAGAATGTCGTTAATGAAGCTACAGATTTAACATTTTAGTTTTAACTTAACTAGATTTCACTCCTTTCTTTGCTTTTTACTTTGAAATTTATATGTGAATTTTTTTTTATGACTAGAGAAAACATACATCAGAAAAATAATTTCGGCAGTTTTTTTTTATTGCTAACAAAGATACACATAAACATTAGCTCTTGCTGTTGAACCGTATTTAGTAGGACGACAAAAAAAAATATTCCCAAATAGAAATATTTACCTAAAAAGAAGAAATACACTGAGTTCTCAATATATTCCCTGTAGTCAAAGTAGATGAGGTCCATGCAAAATGTCACCGATTGGAACACCAGCCCGAAGTATAAGTAAACTTTTAAGAGAATAATTTTCTTCTGGAAATATATGAAGGCTATTTTATTTTACTTTCGTGGAAGAAATAGAACATAGACAATATTTTTACTTCTATGGTGTGTAAGGGAAGGATAGCTCAATTCCCAAGTAACTGGAACATCCAAGACGGCAAATGTCTATGATTTACAAACTATTTCATATCTAATTCAAGAGTTTGTTTAATTTAAAAAAATTTATTGAACCAAAGAACTTATTTAATATAAAATTTAAAGCTGGTAAATATATTATTTCTACATTATTATTAACTATCCCCGAAAACCTTGGATTAAAGAGAAATTTATATAATAGCTTTCTTATATATTATATATTAAATTATATATTAATATCAAAAGAATATAACTTAGATAAATCAATTATAAACCTTTTCATATTAATTGCTATTTATATTCGATTTAAATAAAATATAATATACATATGTTTAATATAGTTAAGTTATATTGTTATTGTAAATATAAGTAGGGAGCATTTTGAAAATGGTTGAGATTTTAATTTCAGCGCTTACATCAATTCGATCTGTGTGTTTTGATTGTAAAGGTCACACACGAGTAGCTGATTTGACAACAATTGCAATCTTACCACTGATGCAATCCCACGACACCACACGGTCATGAATTTGAAACTTTTAATCATTCGAAACTTGTTTTTTTTTTATTTATGTAAATATTTTACGAGTATGTAGATATTTAAATATTTTTTTTTGTAATAAGAATTGAATTTTCGTATTTATTTAGAAAACAACTGGCATTTAGAGACTGCTTTAGCTGGTGTGAGATTGAAGATGTATATTTTAAAATTTTATAATGTAGTACAAATAAATAACTTTAATAGGATTTGTGGAAACTATAGTTTTTAATCTTATTAGTCATATCTAAGTTTTAGTAATAGTGGGCGTAATATTACATTTTTCGGGTCCGCTTGAGTACATCTTGGTAAACTGATACTTATGTATTTTCCTTTTTAATATATTGACATATTCCATAAAACCGATTTTCATGTTATTTTTAGGCAAAACGACGACCGAACAACGAAAAAAAAATTTAAGTTAAATAAGTTATCTTTTGTAGTAATTGATAATATTTAAACATTGTTATAAAATTTAACAGAAAGTTACTATGATTGCTCCTTAAGTATAAGTAACTATAGCATTATGCCTATAAAGGAACTTTGAAGATCAACTCGTATTTATAACTAATTTAATATTTTTCTTTAATTATATTTAATATATTTAATAGATATGACTTCATTTTATATCTTAAATTACAAGCATATCACATACACATTCAGTTAAATTGTATATACGTTGATATTAATAGATAGTGATGTAGATTTATCGATAACTTAAATTAGCAACATTTCCAGTCATAACGGCAGGAGTTATATAAGAGAGGTGTCATTAGTTAATTCGAAAGTAGGTAAATGTATAACTAGGCTCTGATGTGAATTGAATCTTGTACTTTAGTATTTGATATTAGCTTGGTGGTGCCAGGTGTCATGTCTGGCTGAGGTACTTAATAAGAGTAGAATATTGTATTAAGATTATTTAGGATTTAAAAAAATGTGATAGTCTTAGAACAGAACCATGTGCTACTATTTGTTAGCCACTAACATTGTATTGAGTTTTAACTTAGTTAACATAGATTTTGAATTCCTATATATAATCCAAACATCATGAGATTAAATAATTTCCTTTCATTTTAAAGATATTTATAGCTCTGTGGCAATACGTTTTGTTTTTAAGGCTAAAGCTGTCCGGAAGTAAATAAACAATGTAGATACGGATTATCAGTTATTTGGCTGGCGGACAAAAATTACGCAGACTCTTTTCGTTAATGAAAACTAAGTTGTGGTATATAAAAGCAAATAATTTCAATGGAATTTACGAATGTATTGACTTATATTCTTAACGAAGTTTAAGACAGTCGTGACGTAAAATTTAACTAAATTACAAAACAAAGTAAAATTTTATATGTCAAGTGCTTAGTTAGCAATTTATATATTTCTGGCATATCCAGTTAGGCCCAGACGTATCTCATAGACTCATACGGCAAAGAATGATTCGCTCAAGTAACTCTATTAAAACTTTCAGTATCAAGAATAAATACAACTTTAAATTAATTAATTTATTTAAAGTTAAATTAGTAAGAACTAAAAATAAAATAAAATAGATAATTATAAATAGAATTCATAGAATAATTGATTTGAATTCATTCTTTTGAACGTATAAATGAAACTAATATTTTTCGGATAAACTCGCCCTTTTTTTTTTCGGATAAACCGTGATCACGGGCCCTCGTCAGTCCGTGATCACGGTTGCTGAAAAGTAACCGAAACGTCGGGATTATGTAGTTTTTTAAAATAATCAAAATCCGCGTAGTTTATCCGAAAAATATTAGTTTCATTTAAATGAATAAAACTCGCGAAAATCTTAGATCTTTTGAACGTAATTTGTCAATTGGAATGTACAATTTTGTAGATTTGAAAATAAGTGAATAAAGAATTTACAATAGGATACCTTATGTGCTCCGACTAGTAATATGATTGTCATCACAACGTCTACCGACACGAAAAAAATCGTCATTGGAAGGTGAACCAATGGGACATAGCGGCTCTTGCTATAGTCCCTTACAGGTTCACCCATCAATTCCTCCACCAGCAGAAATATCAGCAGGGGGAAAGACAGAAGCGATAGAACCTGACAACGAAAACAACTGTTTGATAATACACATATATATTAATGAGTTATTATTTCATTAGAAAGTATTAAAACACTCACCAAATTAAAATACCCAAATATTACAACGCCCTCTCGTATCGGCACGCAACAACAGCATTTTGTGACTGTGCAAAATGTTTGCCATTCGTTTTGAAAACACTTCATTATATAGAGAAAAATGTTTTTATATTCTGGATAATGGCATAGTCTGATAAATATAGTCCACTTGCTAGCAAAGTTCGGACAACAATGATATAAAGAAGTGTAACCACATCCCACATACATAATTACAACAATAGGACACTTCCTCAGATATCTTTGTAACAGTCATGACTAAAACTGGAACGTACATCCATTATTATTTACCTATATCATATTTATTATTCAAGAAAAAGATTTAATATAAATTTGTAATGAAATGTAACTTTGTATTTACGCTAAAATGAATACATAATTAATTATATATATTTAAGAAAATAATATGTACATTTTTAAGACAAGTTTTAATGATATGCCCAAAAAAAATTTCATACATCTATCCCATGTTGCATCACAGCCGGCGGCAGAGTAGGGGTAAAGTAATAGGCACTCAATAGATCCGAATTCCCGAATCTTATACGTAGATGGAAATAAGAATTTGGGTCTAGATTTTGTGTCTTCGATTAATTTTCAATTATCATTTCTATGTTTCTATTCTTAAGATTTAAATTATTTTGTTTATTTTAACTGTTTAGTTAAAATTTAAATAATATATATCTTGCTTGGTTGTTTTATGAATCATTTTTATATGAAATTTAGAAGGATAATATTATGAAATTAATATTTAAAAAAAAAGCTTTCAGTTTTTGTATGATGTTGGCAAAAATAAATAATTTTGTAATAGTATGTAGAAATAAAATAAAACAGAATCCTTGCTTTACATAACGCCTATAAAAATTTTATAGCAAATATATAAGAATACTACTATTGCTATAGCTCTTTAGGATACATGATTTCATGTTGCAAACACCGCTTAATGTTATAAATTCCCGATATTACTACAGTAAGGTACTCAATTTGTGTTGGGTTTAAACTCAAAAGGCAAGCAATGAAAGTAGCATGTTACACATGTTATTCAAATATATTATATTTAAAATTCTATTAAAGTATGTATAGGAGATCTGATATACCGTAATCTGAAATTGATGGACAAGGATAATGTGCTAGTATATCTTTGTTTGGAATCGGTAAAATATATCTAACAAGTCTAAACGAACACCACAGGATAGAATGTTTGCCTTTAGTCTTTCATATGAACTTGACGTGACAGTGTGTAAAAGTGTGTTCCAAACTTTTTAATTTCAGAACAGTATGAAAACATTATCCTTATATATGTAAAAGGAAGACATTACTGAAAACAGTTGTTGTCTGGGATTTTATTCTTTTTGTAAGACTAAATAGATCACATTTTTTTTTAAGAGATTAGATCTTTGTAGATCGTGTTATAATAAAATTTCTATACTTGACTGACGATAAATTAGGAAAATTGTATATATGTGACATGGAAAAGGAATATTATATGTGAATTGTCGGTTTTTTTTAATTTACAGTTTATACGTAACCTCGGTGGGCAGGTATAACAGCAGGATTGAGCTAAAATTATCATCCATTTGACAGTCATGATGTCAAGCGTTTTGTCGGGTTCCGGTGTTTTTTTGGATGAATCCGTATGGTTGATGGATCTAAGCAGTTGCCTTGAGATTTAGCTGAGTACTAAAAGTTAAGATTTTCATTGTGTCAGGTGGTTGGTTACGCAGAATGGCAGAATCCGAAAACAGGAACTCCGATCAGTGGTGGCCCATTTATTGGGTTTAACGTGTCTGTTCACCTTGACTCCATCTTTTTTTAATGCGTCCTTGGAATTCTCCGACGCCTTTAGTATTTGGGTATTAAGGTATTTTAGAACTTTAACTTTAGACGGTTCAATGAATTCAAAACTAGGAAAGCTAAAACATACGATGTCTCTGCAAAAGAAGGGTAGTGCTTTACGCCCGGACATATTTTTTGTCAATTCAGAGCATATGTGCGGTCTTGTGTGGAATACTGATGTCACAGTTTTTTAAAGGACTGTCAAACATTATTCCTCTTTTTTGGACTCTATGGAAAGATTTGTAAAAATTTCGTAACGACTATTTTTTGCTTTAACCCATCTAGTTATCATTGAACACAGCTACAATGTAGTTAATCTCTGTTTATTATTTTTGGAGTGTGTGCAGGAATTGTACGCTTTAGTTGGTGCATTCCCATTTTTATCATCGCATAACCAAACATTTGGAGGCTGCATTTTTTAACTGTAGCTCTTCGCGTTCAGATGAAGCATATGCTTGTTCCTTCCTCATGTGCACAGAAAAGGATTGGAACAGTGTGGCTGCTTCTGTTTCCTCCTAATTTCAATTTGGGTGTCATCAAAACTAGATTTAAGGCTGTTACTGACACTGTTTCTTCCACCTTAGGCTGAATTTCCACCTTTCAATTGGTGCAATGACAGTTAGGTGTCATATAGTGGAAATTATATATATACATGTATATGATATGAAACAAATTATTGTTAATTGTTGATCAATAAATCAGCAATAAACAATATTATAAAGTAAATGAGAAACTTACATTGTATGAAACGGTTGAAATAAAAGACAGTTTTATTTTTCAGCGTCCTTTACGAAATAATAACTTAAGGTTTAGAGAACAGTCAGCTTCATAATAACTTAAACAAAACACTCGTACATATAACATATATTTTGTACAAATATTAAAAATTAAAGTTAACTATACAAAAACTACAAAAACAAATTGTTACTTGTATAATTTGAACTAACATAATATACTGAAAAATTAATCTAAAAACTCAAAAAATCTTCAAAAAATTAAAAATGTTTTGGTTTTCAAAACTGTATTGAATATAGCGTTTGTGCATTACATAACCTATATAAAACTTGTTTAATTATTTTGATGTATCAAGAGTATAATCTTTTTTCATATAGTATGATCTATTTTCATACAAATTGTCAAAAATTATAAATTAGATCATAGACTAATTAAAATATAGTATAAAATAAAAAAAAAAAAATTAATTTTAATATGTTTTCAGTTATCGCCTGTGCAATACCGTATACTTACACCTCGTAAATAATTTCGAGTTGAAAAGACTATAACGAAATTGTCCGGTTTAATTACGTTATAGGAACGCTTTGGACTGAAATATAAAATAATTTATTGCAAAGTCTTAACATTTAAATTGTCATTTTTATCTGCGGCTATATTTTCTTGTAGTGTCGCGGAGCATTGAGCCTCCGCTTCATTATTCACGAACTGAAACTGCGCGTTGTTTTTCAGCTTCAGAACTTCACTTCGTACCAGCACCATGAGATACAGTTGAAGCACTGAAAATAATCATGAATTATATATATATAGATTGACTCTTACTTGAACTAGCTATTGATAAAGTTGTTTTAATAAATTATTTTTATGTTTGTTGAATCATATAGCGTTTTATAGTTACTTACATATAGTCCATATGAATGTCAGAAATATAAATATCACATATTTCAAAAGGAAAAAAAAAACAAATATGTTCATGTAAATCGCCATATTAACGGAAAAAAATGCTGTTACAGCTATAATATTATAGACACTGTATCTGTTGTACATTCTTATCATTCTGTGGTTTTTCTGCAAGAAAGAAAAAATGGAATCAAATTAACTATAATAAAATAATATTCAATAATATTGTTTGAGTTAAAATAATAGCAAAAGAGAGATATTAAGTTAACAAATTCGTCAGTTCATTACAGGAAGGTGTTGATGATTTTTGTAATGAAGTGCTCACCTTGTGCGCCCCAATAATAAATACAGTGTGAAAAACAACATCCACTAAACTATTCAACATGGTAAAAATTAGGATAGTCACAAAAGCTTCATGGTCTCTGACCACTCTGTGATATATTATTGCATATAATGTCATTAGTAAATAGATGAAAGACAACAGACTCAGGACCTGGAAATATGGATCAATAGAACAAGACACTGCAAATGTAACATTCATATTGCGGTAATAAAAGGAAAACATATACAAGTCTTATATATAATACATTTAAATGTTTGTATGTGTGTTTTGTCTTCAAAACCTATTAGAAACTTTGAATGTTTGGACCGCATAAACTTAAAATAACCCATGGACTTTTTTTTGTCTTCATAAACGAGTTTAACCAAAAAGAAATTTCTATTAGTCATTAACATATGTAGGGACACAGTGACACGGGGAGGTATGGATCAGTCTGCATAAATATTTGAATTTAGTCATTAGTACTATGCATGCCAATAATGAGGTCGTCCAAAATAACGCAAAGAAAAATACTTAAGTGGCAATAACCGTCGAATATCACTAAAATTTTTCAAATTCACGTTATATTCACAAAATACGCCTCGTTGCAATTGGTATTCCAATAAACAAATAACCAATATTCATATTTAACTGTAGGTACTAGTACCTAGCAGAAGACTGCTAGCAGTCTTTACACAAATTATTTGACCGGTCACAAAACGTCTTCTTTTTAATTCCTTAAAAGAAATTTATATTATTCTTTCTCTTTATAAATCATAAATGATTTTCCCTATATGTACATGACATTATTGTGTTGAACCCCTCTATATTCGTCATAATTTACTTTGAGCTAGTGTTACTGCGTTCTAATTCTCAGGACATGGATTGTAGCCAGTTATTGTCTGCCTTATCTCGATGTTCCTAACTCGCATATCGAATGTACTAATTTATTTACTAACTAACACATGCTTTGGATCCAATTCATTTATCTAAAACATCACGAGTAAAAATTTTCTTGCTAAATATACACCCCTTCATAACCTTATTTCGTTAAAATTAAAAAAAAAACACAACATATTAATGCTATTAATTAAACTTTGTGTTGGTTATTTACGTAACAACCTAATAACGCAGTAGGTACATTTTGTTCCTTATAAATATATCTATAAAAAAAAATATACCCACTGTTGAATAATCAAATAAATGGTAGGCGAAATATTATGAGAATTTAAAACGAAACTCTGTCTATGTGGGAGATTGGAGTATTATGACATTGAATATTGAACTCACCAACTTAACGTATCCCGCAACTAGCAATCCTATTCTAAGAGGTATACAGAAGCAGCATCTTCTTAGTACTGGGATCTCACAACGCATTTTGTTCAATAGATACAGTCAACATAGATATAGAATATACGACATTTATGTTAAAGGGAGCGCATAAAAACTGTGTTTACACCAGCTATTGTAACTGATCTGCCGTCGGATGTTTGACGGGCTGTTTTATATGATAATACGACTAAAAATAATATGTTATCGGAAATTTATTTCCCATTGTATTAATCATTGGGATTTGCTATCCCAGGACGCGTTATCATTTAAAAAAAAACGCTCATTGTTTTTAGCTTAATCAATCTGGAATCTGAAAGGTTTTGAATACTAATTGATAAGCGAATAGGAAGTGATGTTAGTGATAAATATTTACAGGCATCCGACAAAATATGTACGTTTTATTACGTGTCAGTTTTGGTCGACGAATGGGTTCAATTAAAATTACAATTGTGTAGTTGACCGGGCAAAATTCATACTGAGTTACGGTAGATGTTTTAATTACATATAATTGTTTATACTTATTCTGCTATTCGGTACGCCGCGCCACCGGGTCAGCCCGTAAGATAAAAAGAAAACAACTACATTAGATATGTCAAAAACAGTATCAAAACAACTGAATTTTTTAAATAGTTATATATTGACATCTATAATTATACTACACGAACGTCATTCAATTGTTTTGCCTAACCGAACCCTTTCCACTGAAACTTAAACTTTATGAAATGGTATTAAAGTTAAAATTCACTTTCAAGTATTGCCACGAATCGTTTATATGGCAGTATAGACTATAGAAGGGTTGTTTTTTGACTTATTCAGACAATTTTTTTTATTGTAAAGGCATTCCTCGTAGTTCAAGGAATATTCAAAAAAAGAATTAGCTAAATCGGTGCAGATACTCCCGAGATTCGATCTTAGCAACACATTAAGCTAACCATTTTATTTCGATATTTTTTGTTTTATGTTTTTTGCAAATAAATCTTCGTACGTCATACTCAAACCGATTTTAGTTTGATGGATAATAGTTTATAAAGTGTCTTACAGAAACTGACCAACTCAAAGATCTGTTATCAAATTTTTTGTAAGCATTCACAGTGATTATTTTGATAAAAAAAAATGGCAAGAAGCGTTGTATAGAAACATCTTTGTTTATGAATTCAACCGCTCTGCTATGTACGTCGTACTACAGAACACTACGCACTTATTAATATTGCACTGGGCACTGGGCAATGACGACCTTGCTATAATCTTTATCCGTGACTTCGTCAGGCTTGGCTTTAGAATAGATCCCGGGAGAAAATTTTAGTTTTTAGGTAATTATAAAAAGGTTAGGCTCTAACCATACGAGACCAATAAAGCAGAAATTTACTTTAATCTTTTTTGATACATTTTATTGACGCTGCCCAAATCCGATTCCAAATAATTATGGAATTGTTAGTAAATTTTTAATTTTAGTTGTTTTCGGAAAACGCAATGAAATATAAGCCTTATGCAAATGGAATATCAATACGCAGAATTCGAAATAATATGAATAAGTAAATGTACATTTGATTAACAAAGAGATACTTCTTGCACAATGTCTTAATCATGCATGTGAATGACGTCACTTTAGTTTTTTTTTTTTAAATGAATTCGGCCATTTCGTCTGCAGACGTACGCGCCAATACAACTGCCATTAATTATAACAAAGAACGAAAATTGCCGGTCTGGATTCTTGAGGTAGGTGACTTAAAAAATCTATTTTTATATCATTATACGCTAAAATATTCATAGTTAGAAATAAAAATTTTCACTGTTAGAAATAAGTTTTTTTTTTAAATAAGAAGAAGGAATTTAGGTACATAATTAATTACAGAATTGCTTTTGATAAAATGAATAAATAATTGCAAATAATAAACATTTCTTTTAATGCTGTTTTCATAATAGCATATATAACAGTTGTTGTGCGCTGGACCTTTCAGGTGTTTTGACATATCTTTAATAAAACCAAATGTTGAATTTAGTAATTGTATTGTTTGAAATGTATTCCGCAAAAAAAAAAGTTTTTTATTCATATACCGCGAGAAACACTAAAAAAACCGCGTAAGTTTTTTCTAATAATACAATAAGGCGAAGTAATTCGACAATATTAGTTAATAAAATGAATACTAGACAAAGTCTTGAACCTCATTATGTGAAATTTAATATGTTCGAAGAAAGAAATTGCAGACAAACGATATCATTCTTGAGTAGGAATTGATAAACTTTAATTATCTCGACATCGAAGTCCATTCCCATTCTATTGAATGAATGTATTCGATTCCTATCGTTCAATCTATTTAGTGTGCAGCAGCAAGCGGTCCAGACTGAGCAAGATTTTGGTGAAAACTAAATATAGGTACTAACTTTAACCAACATTCTGTGTTAATTAAAATTCTACTCTAATACCATTAGTTAAGAACCAGATTAATTATTTAAATGTTCCTTATTGTATAGGCGATGTATTTATATAATTACATCTTACGTCACCCCTGCTATTTACGGAGTATTTAGTGGTGTGTCTCGATATAATTTTCAACAAATGTTTACCGAGTTAAAAGAATTAGTCAATGATTATAATTCGCATCATTAACCATCAGATTAATTTTTATTTATTCTTTTGTTTTCAGTTTCATATTAGGTGTTGTGTTTTGCGAATGGAACCTCGTGGACCAAGTTTAAGTGGTGGAGAAAGACTGACAAATAAAGAAATCGGGATGCTTAGAAAAATTTGTTTGAACTCTCGCTGTGATTTGCCAGATCCTGATAGGTGTTGTTGCTGCCTTCCTTTAAGACCTGGTCTCCTTACATTAGCTTATATTAAATTGGTAAGTTTCTTTTTATTTTTGCAACACAAAATATATTAAATTTTTTGCTATTATTAATTAATTTATTTAGTTAATATTTTTGTTTGGCCAGCAACTAGTAGTATATAACTAACGACTCTGCTTCAATATTTACGAGAATAATAAAATAGGTATACCTACCTATATTAATAATAATAAAATGTGAAGTCAAATCCAAAATGGCCACCCAATTTCAATTTAATTCAAAAGCTGTTAACTTATAAGTATTATTAATGATAAAATACAAAGAAAAAAATGTGCTTATGTTTGGCCATGTCTTGTATGTCATGTAAAAATCACATAATTTTTCTTTTCAGGGAATAAGCGTGCTGTTGTTATTGATAATAATCTATTTCATTCTAATCATTTATTTAGTATTCACTCAACACACGGATGTGACCCATGTATTGATATGGATAGCTCTTTGTCTTGATTTTGTGGACATAGTTATTGGAATTATCATAATTGTAAGCGCTCATAAGGTAAGAAATTATTTGATAAGACTTTCAAATTTCTATTTGCTTAGTAGGAGTTTTAAAAACAAACTTACATATAAACAGTTTTGAAATTAAGAATCTATTGATAATTTTGACGCGTTTTTTATTACATTTTAAAACTTAATTTTTTTTTATATCTGTGAACACGCAAATACAAAAGTTGATTCCAAAATTACACATACGTATAATATGCGTTACAATCCGTTATTATTCAGTAATATATCCGAGTTTAAGGCATTCCATGGCACGTTATACATTCGTATTCAATTATGTGATTAAAATATTATTATTTGTTTCAGAAAAGCATAAAATTCATGGAAATTTATTATAAAACTAGTATCTTTGTCTTTCTAATGCTGTCGTTCCTGTGCGCTGTGATATTTCATGTTATAGCAGAACATGTGTATTCTCTTCTAATCCTGCTAACTGTGTTTTTCTTAATACTGTGTAAGTAAATTTTCCCATTATCGTATTATATTTAAGATGGCGCAGGCGCGAATGATACGTTATTTTTTATATGGATTTTGTGTAGAACTTTGATAATATTAAATGTTTTTTTTTCTAGTGCTGCAAATATATATTGTACTACTAGTACGCAGTGAGGTCTTGAAGTTGAGAAGCAATGCACAATTCCAATTTTTAAATAACGAGACTGAGCCAGAGTGTGTATATATCAATGGTGGTAGTACGTGACGTTTCTGGTGCACAGATTACGTACAGATAAAATAGAATGCCGTCCAAAAATCGTCACAGATAATTTATATAATAAAAAAGACTTTACTATTGTTTAAGAAAAAAAATTCTTTGGTAACAAATATTTGTTACGCCATATTTGTGTTGTAACTTGTAAGGGTATAATTTTTTTATATTATTTAAAAAAAATGTGATATATGAAATACATATTTCTGTACTAGTTTTTTAAATATATTTATTTTGACTGAATTATGTTCTGTTTGGTTTTAAAATAAAATT
This sequence comes from Danaus plexippus, assembly GCF_018135715.1. Lineage (NCBI taxonomy): Eukaryota > Metazoa > Arthropoda > Insecta > Lepidoptera > Nymphalidae > Danaus > Danaus plexippus. Next base: position 1,640,850 of record NC_083541.1, read on the forward strand.
TTACTTAACATTTCATTTATACTATTGAGGCAAACCGAACAGGTTAAAACGTTGCCTTTAAGGGTAGGGCTATGCGAAATTTATTCTAAAATACGTAGATACGTAAAGAATGTGAAGGCTGTGTTTTTATTTTTTATTTTAATAATACTATATTGATGTGAAATCAGTCATTTTTCCTAATTCATACTGATCACAATGATCATTCATCCTGTTGTAAGATTGTAGAGTGCAATCTTCGTCCAACAAACCGTCGACAGCTGGTTCGTAACTTCCGTCTTTTAAATCCTCCAATGTGTTTATGTAACTACGAATTTTAGTTATAAGGTATACTTGAACTGCAAACAAAATAAATATATATTAACCTTTGTTACGAGATACAACATACATAAGAAGTTCTATTATATAATAGTTCTGGAGGTGATGTGGGATGAACAACGAATAGTTAATGCTATTCATTGCGCTCTTGATATGGTAAACTAACTATTATGAATGGACTGAAAAGTTAAGTAATATCAACGGTTTAGACAAGTACAATACACTTTTCTGTAATCAAATTCAGTTAAATAAAATAAGAATACTATGTTAATTTGTTATGATTATTAAGATATGTTTATAAATGTAAAAATATGACAAAGTCCTTGTATTTTTGGACCAGTTTTCCAGGGGTTAGAAACTATCGCTGCCGAGACTTGGTATTCGCAGGTTTTTGACATAGCATGTCGTGACATAAGCAATAGCAATGGATAGTATCCAACAAGTATGCATTTAAAATTAAAATGTAAATAAATTATACGATAAACGTATGTCAAAAGGTTGGGAATTTCTTGCGATGATTAAGCTTTTATGAAATGACTTACGTAATAATAATATTATAAACGGGATCCCAACTACAAGTGTTAACCACATAACATAATGTGTAACTGTCTGGTAGTTCTTGTGTATCTGCAGTGGCAGGTAAAGTGAGGAGACTATTACTTCAATGATAATTAGTAGCGATTGGTATCCGTAGAAAACTTCTAATAGGCCACGGCTTTTCTGCAACAAAAGGAACAGCTTCGTTCATTTATTCGTTTTAATTGATAAATAATAAAAAAGATACGGTCATACTTTTTGTGGTTGTATTGTGGGTTTTTTACCAAAAATTATATGCTTTATATACTAAATATTATACATATGTAACTGAAATTAATTACGGAAGTCAATCTCATAAAACGTTTATGGTATAATCAAAGCGTACTCACTCTGTGCAGTCCAGCGACCAAAATGATGTGAAATATTAAATTTATGATCATCGAAGAAAAGGTCAGCGACAATTTTATGAATTCAGACGGATAAAACGGACCCTCGCTGTCCGCGCAGTCGCTCAGCTGGAATAGCTCATGCAGTATACTCAGATAATTTACTACCTGAAATTTAAAATAAATTGGTCCTAATATCAACCAAAACAGTACGGAATGATTAGATGTGAATTATATAATGTTATTTTAACAAATGTACCATCATTTCTGGTCAATCTAATATACGTGGCCTTATTTATAAAATTCTTTGAAAATGTATGGTTACTATTAAATTAATTTATCGCATTTGAGGATAATTTACTATGACTTTTTATTATTTTATCGTACATATATTTTCTTCTTAATGACAGTAAGAAATAAAACATTTCAAATCTAGAACGATCACATAAAGTCTTTCTAAAACGGATTTTATACTGATTCTTTCTCGGTGACGCTGTCAGAGCCGCAGGGCTAGCATGTACATAACATTACAATAAAGGAAAGGATGTAGGGTTCAGTTATAACTGTTTGAAGATAATAATTGCTATTGATTTAATAAACATTACTTACCAAACCAAAATATCCATAAGTAACCAACCCATGCCTCAACGGTAAACACAGGCAGCGGTTTGTGGATTTCCAACACATTATCAGCTGTTTATACTAGATATTTGTTTAAAATACATTAATTATTTCATTACTAACATTACGTACTGTAGAGCGATCACTGTTTGATATTATTTTCTCACAAGATTTATACTATATCGCTGGGTTTTACTTGAAATAAAAACTTCGGTTTGAGCTCCGCCTATTACCGAAGCGTTTGGTGATAATAATTACGACTAACGAAATTATTTGAATATGTCTGACACATATATATACAATTATATAACAAAAGAATACGAGATGTATTTTTTATATAAAAGTGATTTAGAAGAAATTAACAATAAATAAGTAAGCGTGGAGAGGAAATGTATTTTATTCTTGTTTTCCTTAAAAAAATCAGTTTAGTTTTTTGCGTAGTTCATAATTGGAGCACTTTATTATTGTCGATTATCTCATTAGAACTCTTTTTTTGGTTGATTAAGCGAACACTTACTGGTCATATATATTTAGCTTGCTAAATAAATATTTTTTTTAATATATATAAAACAACGTCGAACAAACAGAATGAAGAGCATATATTCAATGTACATGACGGCGATAAACTTTGACCGTTGGTAATTTTTATTAAATATCACGTCATAGCACTGATGCTAACGATTTACACAAAGGAACTTAATGAATTATATTAATGTTGCTCAAAATCATCTTCAGTTCTTATCATGTCCTTATTTTTTATTCTAATCGGTACACAGATAATTATTTCTATGTATTTAAGTCCACTATATAACCGAACATTAAATATATTTAAAAAAAAAGATGATAGAGAAAAAAAAAATTAATTTATTAGAAAATATTTGTAATTTACAAAATTTAAACAAATAATAATATAAAATCAAATACACTTAATTGACTAAAGAGAAACTTGAATTAATTATCTACATCACAATAGACGGTGATCTAACTCAAAGGGGGTTTCGACCCTCTAAATGAGTTCCGTAGCTTAGAAGGGGTTTCTTCCTAGTTGGATGGGGGTTTCCACCATCACCTCTGCGGCATGGTTCACGTAACACAGACGGCTTGAATGACGCAGCTTGAGCAGTTCACTTCGCACCAACAAAAGAAGATACGCTTGGATACCTATTCATTAAATTATTAAAGGTATATCAATAAAAATTAAACCGGGCATTCGTGGAATTGCTTATCAATAACTATTTCTTTATTTAGGATTAATAAAGAATACCTATTTATGTTAACGTACTGTAACATTAATGTAAAAAAAGTGAGCTTCAATTACTCTTTTACTTCAACGTATTACACAGTATATCAGAATAGATACGTGGGTTGTGGTTAATTGTTAGCGTTTAATGTAAAATCTACATAAAAAAGTTAACTATTTATTAATATATTAGTATAAAAAAAAATTGGGACTGATATTTAAACTGAAGGAAAACATGAAGATAAAAATAAAGTATGATAGAAAAGAATTAAAAAAAAAATAGTGGTTTCGGTTTACTGATATGGGCAAGTCTTCATTTCGTCTGAACGTAATGGTTGCTTCAAAGTAACCGAAACGTCGGGGGTATGTTGTCTAATATAATAAAATAACGCGTAGTAATCCGAAGATATTAGTTTAATTTAAATGAATACTAGCGAAAGTCTTCAATTCTCATTCTAATTAAAAGTCTCTAGTCATTAAAATATATTTTAATTACTAAATGTTAAACTCACTCAGTCCGCATATCACGAAGCTCCCCTCCACTATGTAGTACGCCCAATGATGCATCATATTATCTTGACGTACTACTATGAAAGTTACTAGTGACGCCAGTGTTGTAGTTATTCCGTAGTAGTAGAAAACTCGGAGCAGCTTGGTCTTTTTCTGTCAATATAATATAATTACTTAACATATTACAACTATGGAGGGGAAGTGTGTGTTTGATTGTGTGTGATATATGCAAGAACTAATTATTCGAAAACTCTTTTAGTTAATGTTCTATGTAAAAGTACACCAAAAATTATTGAACCAGACTATTTTTAGTCTGACAATTGAGATTTATGAAGAAAATCTACTTATATTATTAAAAAAAAAATTAAGGCTGAAATGACTTTAGTAACGAAAATAAAATATTACCAGATGAAACAGAACTGTGGATATAAAAAAAATTATATCGAACCAAAACCTTTCATGTTTCGTGAGTTCAGTCTTTGATATATAAATTTCTTAAACCTACCGTATGAGCGCCAACCAGTAGCACGATATTGAATACGATTTCTGCGATGTAAAGCACCAGAGCGAACCAGACCTGAAGAGAAAACATTTTTGTACCAAACCCGCTTCATGAATGCTTCGGTTCATCTTATCATTAAAATTATCAAAATAAAATTTATTTATTGACACTTAAGTATTTATATATAAGGCTATTAAGACAACACCTAATTACCAACACAGGTTGATGGTAACTATATTTTTTAGATTAATGAAATTATTTATTATTTACCTGAGAGTAAAATGAAACCCCCTTGTACATGGCCATAGTGTACGGCGTGTACATATATTTGATGTTAAGTGCTATTTCCAGCGCTACCACAAATAATGAGAATAACTGAAAATATATTAATAATATTATAAGTCTATGATTATTTTGGTAATTTTATAAAAAAAACCTCAACTGAATTAAAATAATTTTAAGCGTACTTATATATATTTTTAAATTGTTTATTTGTAAAAAATTTCTTCTCATTTATATAGTAGTTATTGGGAACGTAGTGTATAATTCAAAAGGGAAAATAGACAACATTTATGGTACAGTGTGCGTGTGCATAGATTAGGATAAAACCTAATCTTAACTTATAACTGTGAGGATTAAGAAGATTCTTGTAATGATTTAAGCCTAAAAAAATTTCTTAATATTAAGTTAACAACAATTTCAAAAGGAAATTGTTAACAAGTTTCTTGCTACGAATTATACAAGCATCAATATGTATGTAAATAAAACGACACTTACCAAATTGAGATATCCAAAAATAAGAATACCGTGTCTCAAAGGTAGACAGCAACAGCATCTTTTACACTCAGGTATCTCCACGCGCATTGTTTATAACGAAAATTTAAAAAACAATCAGGTACAAAGACGATCTGTTCATAACATGTATGTGTGTTAGTGACACAAGTTATCCAACTAATGGTTTTAGTGTGACCGCTGACTTCATAAGATTGCTCTCATGAAGCTGCGCCACAATTATCTTATTTATCGGTTAAGGTGCGGAAATGTGACATTGTGTATGCTTTGTGTTCCTCGTCCTACATTTATCAAGACAAAACGACCCACGGTATCGCTGGGCTGGACTCTATTGATAGATCTCAGTTTCACATATACAAATAACAAAGAAATTACTTTACTATTTCGAGCATGTGCTATATAACTTATGAATTTAATTTATTAGCTTCTATTCAATTGATTTTATTGAAGTAGCCGTGATAATTGTCTTGATATCTTCCGATACTTTCCACCACCAAAAGCATCTCTGAATTATATAATTATTTTCATCCAGTCAGTTAGAATAGTTAGATTCTTCAAAGTATAGATGTAATACGTGCTTACTAATAAATATCTTTTATAAGAGCTGGAGTTGGCACTGATGTTATAATAGATTTAGACTGGATGAAATCACAAATCTTGTTTCAATATATATAACTGTATTCATAAAAATATATGTATTTGTAGAATATATCTCGAATTTAACGTATAATACTGATTTATAAGAAACATCAAGGGTTCTATTTTGTTAGTGAAACGATCTCAAGAGACAATTTACATGTTATGTATTCCTCATACACGTACGTGGATATTATTTACATGCCAGTTCCCTTTTTTATTGTGTCACTGTAAATAGGAATACGGGAAAAAAATATTTTAATAACAGCTTTACTATCAATAAATTTACTTGAACCAATATATATAGTTTCAAATGAATTTTAAAGTATACGTGAAATAAAATACGATTGTTTTTTTTAATTAAAATTTAGTTTATTAAATCTTTATATACTAAATTAAGTTTATGAGTTATATACAATATATTATACACAGCCCAATATTTATCTCTTTGGCCTACAGTTCCAAGTCGCTGTATTTACCAATGATAATTAAATTATTGTTCATATTGAACAATTTTTATATTAAGATATGATTTAAAGTGAATCTGTCGAGAGAACACTTGTAAATATAGTCCTTATAGCTTTTATATATGTACAAATTTTTTGTAAAATACTTGAAGGACGTATTTTTACTATCATTTTTAATATATTTTAAACCGACAAGACTGATGTCTAACTAAATTTTCAATATGCAAGTAGTAACTAAAACTTTGAAACTTGTCTTGTATACGAGCTAACAAAGCCTTCACCAAATGAGTATTTATGTTATACTTATAAATAATGTATTATTATTATAAAAATAAATTATTAAGATTATTATTTCACTACACTGTTTCGTTTGGAACAACAATGTTCGGGTAGACGCCGTTCCCTTCGACTCTAATTTCCCCGTTTATGAACTGTTGCAGTTGATTCTCATATGCGCTACCTTGTATGTCCATATTCTTCAGGAGAGTTCTCACCAGGAACAGAAGGTATAAATGTATACCTGGAAACATGATTAAACGAAAATAAGTAATATTCAAAACAAGTTTTTTTAAATCATATTCATCAATGCCGAATTTTTCAATCTACTGTCTAATTGAATTGTTTATGAGTAGTATATTAAATTTATGAGTAGTATATTAAATATAAATATCAGTCAGTATAACTATTAACTCACACAATCCCAAACAAAACAGAGCCAACAGTTCAAAAGCCTCGAAGAATTGTGAACCGACTATGGACACTATCTCCAATATAACCACAGCGACAACCGTCGCTAGCGTGTAGTAGTAAAATATCTTCAAATAGATCATCATTTTCTGTAATAAAAATATTTATTATTAATAAATAATACTGTGATATAAAGGATATACTTGGCAATTAATGAAAATCCATTCATTTTAATATAAATTATAGATAATAATTTGCAAAAGACTGATTTAATATGCTCTTTTTTTAATTACTTACTCTGTGAGCCCCATACAAGAGTACAATGTTGAATATGATGTCCACAACGTATATGGTGATACAGAGCTCTTCCTCCATTCTGGTTGCGACACCATGGAACAACATGAGCATCCCGTACCCTTCATTAACTGAAAGACTGTACACCCCGATCATGAACATGGAGAATAGCTAGAAGAAAAGGAAACTTTATTCATTACATCTTTAGATATTGCTATTTAGAACAATTTTCATCATAATTTGTTGTAATTATTCGAGACAGGCATAAGCCATACAATTATAATTATAAGTGATGATTAAAAAGTTATTTAATATTAGTTTTGCACAAATAAATTTTACTTGTGACTTGATATCGATTCTGTACGTGTTGTTGAAACGGTTTCCTAAATATAATTGTGTCAATTTCATGAATCCTCTCTATGCTAGCGCTAAGGCTTTTACTTTAAAAAAAAGTTCAATTTTTTCAAAACTTTCAAAAATATTCTTAAGTTATCGGGTGACAAAATAAAACTTATTGTTTTTGTTAAAATTGAGACATTTCCATAAGGGAATGATATTATACGTAATAGTCGCTTTTTATTGATTAGTCAGTATCGCAATGAACAGCATCCGGGATGAAAAATGGTTCTACAAATGTAATTATCAGATAGCGTGTAAGTTTTGCGACTGCAGGATAATGTATAGGATTTTTTCCTTATATCCAATACGTTACGCGTAATATTTATGTATTGTTTTGATTTCAATCAATGCTAATATTTATAAAATCGATGCAAAACCGCAGAGACCTCAGTTTATCTCACTTTATATATATCTAACCAATAAAATGTAGGGAAAATAACTGTTGATAGTGCAGCGTTATCGGAGACTCGGGTTTCCGTTTTCAATATTTATATGTACTAAATAATCCATTGAATATATATGTCTGTTTATTACGTATAGAACTCGAAAACTCGTTTAAGTTTCTCAACTAAATATTTACAAAAACGTATATACTTTCTGTTTAATTTATTATTAGCAAGAAATTATACTCATTATTTCAACTATCACTATTTCAATTATTAACTGTTACGAACTTATTTTATGTTCTTTATATTTTAGTTATTTAATTTGAATTGTCAAATGTACATGTAAAATGTAATTTGATATTACTGTCACAGATAATTAAGAGCTATTAGAAATATTTTAAAATTCTATTTGTGGAACATATAAAAACTCCTTTGTTTATGACATATACATTCCTTTCTGTTTATTTTAACAACCACAAACCCCTATTGTAAGCTTAATTATATCTTTATTTGTCAATACTTAACTAGTCGGATATTATCTCATTAATAATTTCCGTGTCTTCCATTAATAAGTTTTATCTTTTATCCTCTATTTTATGTTTTCCCAATTAAAATATCGACGCCATTATGGAAAGTAGTAATTAAATGTTTGTAAGCATGCAATTACACAAATTAAGTACTTAATATAGTACTGTGAGAGCTTATACAAGAAATTTAATATAAATACAAAATTCTAACGACATATTATACAAAGCATCTACAATACGATGCATAAATATAAGAATATGCATCATAAATAAAATTTATACTCACTATATTTAAATAGCCGAACACCAATATCCCTCTTCTCAGGGGCATGCAAAAGCAACATCTTCCGAATTCTGGTATTTCGCAGAACATTTTCACAGAAACGAATATTACAATCAGACAGTAACGTCCTGTACGCCCGTTCACAATGGAGCGACTCTTTTATCTCATTGGATTTGACGGATCTTATATGGGGCGTGAATATGATGTATTGTTTACGTCATTATCAGCATTCGGGTAGTTTAGATTTGTTTTCCCATTTCCTATATGATAAGCTGTTACGGGAATTGTTTATGGATGACTATAAAGCTGACTTTGGGTTTTTAACGGATATCTGATGTTTGAATGAAACTTATATTTTCGGATTACTACGCGTTATTTATTTTTTTATTATGAACTACATGTGTATACACTGCAGCAACCGTGATCACGGGCTGACGAGATGAGAATCTCGTCGGGAGTGTGCAGTTCAAAATAGTAAAAAAAAAAAAAACTCGTAGGAATCCGAAAATATTAGTTTTATTTCAAAGAATACTCGCGTACTTACGCGATCTTAGATCTTAGATCTCATTGCGTGATGTTTAGTTTAGAATGTATTACGGAACGTAAACGGACCAAATGTTTTTAATTATAATATTAATTACATGCGTAATATACTCGTAATAGCAACTGAATATGTTTCTTAAAGATACCTTATTGCCATCCAACATCTAAAGTGCCATGAAGAGAGTTTTTAATGTAACAGCTCCTTAATTTTATATATTTATATGTAACTAACGCCACAGAAAGGAGAGGGGTAAGTATTATTTTAGCATAACCACTATTCTGACCAACATAATATAACTCGTTTTTCTCTGCTCATTTTCGGCTGACCTAAAGGAAGTTTCTTGTTATGTCCATTACGATTCATTAATATATTATATTTTTTGTTTTATGGAGTAGTAATTTACTAGTCACTAATTCACCTAGTAACGTTGGTATTGTATTTAATTTGAACTATACATTTTAGTTATCCAGACTTGCGATCATAATTTCTACTAAACATAACAAGAATATTGGTTTTGTTTCTTATTACACGTGTAATGCCACTAAATGGAATAGGTGAAAGATGTGACAAGCGAACCACTACGGGTCGTGGCTTTATAAAAAAAATAATTGTGAAATGTGAAGGACTAAATGAGAATTTTATACCAAATCTTTTACTTTATATATTTATTAGATCAGTGATAAATAACTTTATAAATTTAAAAAATTCTTTGAAATAAAATATAATTAAAAGGTTAAAGGAATTGAGGTAGTAGTAGTTATTTTAACTTCGTAGAAGTGTGGATTCGGGTTGCAACTGTAGTGTTGCAACACTACACTTAATGCATTAAGATACTGTGTATTGCCTTGAGAAACAAAAAATATACAAGATTGAAAATAGGAACATTTATCTAGTAATATATTTAGACAGTAGAATTACGAAGATTGGATTGACGATTATTTTAAATTGACACCAGATCTGATCTTTTATATAACAAATTTTGCGCCCTACATATAATCAAAATTTTTTTATAAGTTAGTGTAAGTAATCACCGCGTATCTCATAGTCTTAAGGACTTAAGAACGTCGCTGTCAAAAAAAAGCCGCTTGTATAAAGCCATCAATTTTAATTTTAATTTTTCAATTAATATACGTTGGTAACATTGAAAATGTTTAGAACTGGCCAATTTAAAAAATTAGCAATGATATATATTTTTTAAATTTCAATATTAGTACTCTTTTGTAACCTAATTTTACATTATTGCATTCATTTGTCAATTGTTTTTGTGAATTAAAAATGAACCTGACGCAAGAAAATTTTCGGTCAATGATTTATTATGACTATCGTTGTAGGCTAATTTAACGGCTAAGCTATGATAGGCTGCGATTAGAATTTCTTAAACAAGCCCCATCGCGAGCCACTATTAACGAGATTTAACGAGTTTAAAGATGGACGTAGCAATCAATGATGTTCTGCGTGAGAGACGTGCTTTAACAGCGACTACTGAATATAACATGATGTGTTAATGTTACTGAATATAAGAGCAGATGACAAGTTCAAAAATATTATAGGAACATTTAAGCCTCAGGAATCTTTGTACCAGATGGATTCCCATACATCAACCGACGACTAGAAACACCTTCGCCGAATGTTAGTTAAGTTCAACGGCAGTAACTCAAATGCTGTATTTGAAATCGTCACAGGTGATGAAAGCTGGATATATTGCTACGTGTCTGAATCCAAAAGGCAATTAGCTCTGTTGGCATTTCCATTCGAGGATCAGCCAACTAAGGTAAAGAATGGTACAACTCCACGAAAAAAGATGATCATTCTTTGGTCAGAATGGTCATTTCACTGCGGTTGAGCTAGAAGATGGTAGGACAGTTGCTTCAGACGGGTATGTAATCGCGAAAGCGCGGGAAAATACCATAGCACCCCTAAGAAAGAATGGGCTCACTGCTTTTGTTCCATCGAATGCGACGAGTTGTAGAGGGGAACGGAGGCCGGAGATTACTTAGAAAAACAATAAAAGTCAGTGTTACCTAAGTATAACAGAATTATTTATTTTAATAATTTATATATAAATAAATAAAAAAAGTAAATTAATACTCGTAAGTAGACAGTTGGCACTGATTGTAAATATTACACAAAAAAGAAACTGTTTTTAACATAATAATTATGTGAGATCAGTAAAATATACGTTAAATTACATCATTAAATTTCAAAATTACTCTAATTTCAATGTTTTCAAATAAATTGTTAAGTAAAAGTAAAAAAAATACATCTCAAAAGATAGCAAAAGTATACCGCCGTTAAAATATAATTAATGTTTGTATTATGTTTTATTCATTATTAAAATACAAAAGCAATATTTATTATCGCGATAGTTAAAATTTATGATAAGTACATAATTTTATAAATACGTAATCTTGAAATTTGATCTTTGACCAGCCGCTGTAATATTTATAGCTAACATCACTAATTGATAAACCGTGCAAATTGAGTTATTTTATTAAGTTGTAATGACAATTAGTACATTAAGAATATTCTGTTTAAATACTTATATGCAAAAAAAATAATGTATTATTTCATTGCTTTTATATAACTAATATATGATGAGTAATTCCTTCACATAAATGGGAATAAATCTCTTGGAGGGAGTTTTGTTTTCAAAGTCTTTTATAAATGTTATAGTGTTTTTTCCTAGTTTTTTTTTAAATCAATGTTTGCTTGATTTGTAGGCCAATTAATATTCTGTTTTTCTTGTAATTTAATGTACATGAACGTAAATATTATTGTTTATACTCATGTTGGATTTCCATCTGCCACGATAAGCATTGCGAGAAACCGCTGGACATATTTATATGTATGTAAATAAAAGTATGTTTTTATTTACATTTTTTATCACATTGAAATCCCGAGGTTAAGTTATAAAAAAAAAACTATTGTTGTGATAATACTATTTATGCGGAAATTTGTATTCCTTCGAATGGACTTGCAACAATAACAATAGATCTCTAACAAAATTAATGCTTTTGCGAAAGTTAATTTAGCTTGAGCCTTTCATTTCTAACACCGAGCTACTTTATTAACACTGCCCCAAATATCCACGACATAAGTCCTGAATAAAATAAGGATTTTAAATAAATTATTATAGGTTGGAGAAGAAGAAATTCATTATTTTTACATGAACTTGACGACTTTTTTTAACATGCTTAGGAGTGTCAGATTCAGGTCAAATATGCATGCACATTTAGTTATTATGCCTCTCTTATATAAGTCCCTCTAAATATTTGCAAGAAACTCTAGTAGTTTATTTTGAAATTTTTGATTTGAAATTTAAAGAAATTTCGCAATGCAAGAAGAATATAGTAATCGCTTGGTGGCAAGTTCGTATTGTATGGCGGATGCATTAACACTTTCCAACAAAGATCCCAAAGTTCTGGCAATTAGTAGACGTGTGTGCGTTGTCCCGATGGAACGCGACACTCTGTTCTTGGCAACGTTTGAGGTGCTTCACCGTTTTTTGACCATGATCGTTTTCGCAAAGGAATATCATATGTCATCCATTTCTCATCTGTAGTCAACATCCATTTAAGTAATGGGTCTGTCTCATTTCATTTGGCCAAGGCTTTGCAGATAATATTAGATCCATCATGTTTTTGTGGTAATTGCTCTGGCACCCAAATGATGAGCTCCTTTTTGAATCCAGATTTGGGTAAATAATTTAAAACTGTTTTATGATCGATTTTTAGCTTCAGGAAGATTTTACGATTCTGACATGCAAACTCAATCATTTCTACGATTTTATCAATATTTGCAACGACCGGTCTACCTTTGCGGGGATATCCTTAACATCAAAAATTCCCAAACTTAATATGCGACACCAAAGTGAAACAATTATGTGTTACTTTGGTTTAGCCAATTGGCTGTGACAATATCGAGACTGGCTGGCTTCCATTTTTGGATTAGTCAGAGGAAATTCGTAAAATGTGATTATTTTTCTGATTGCTTATTTTCCATTTTTAGCACTCACAACTGAATGCAAGGAGGAAAAAAAGCAAAATATTTTTTTACTACAAAATATCACCTCTCTAATGAGAATTGATCTGAAATTGTTTGATCGATACTTTACTAGAAATCTGTGACTTCAGCCATCTAGCTAAAAAATAAACGATTTCTTTTCTCCCAACCTATTATATAATAATAATTTTTCTCCTTCATCTTTATCCACGATCTCAAGTTAAAGATCAACTAACAAATCAAATATATACCCAACATATAAATCCCTCTGTACATTATCAATTTATATTTTAAAGTTCCTTGTCTCCCTCTGTACATTATCAATTTATATTTTAAAGTTCCTTGTCTCCCTCTGTACATTATCAATTTATATTTTAAAGTTCCTTGTCTTCAATAACTGTACTCGCTCCGATGTTTAATTGATTAACGTCGTATATAATCGGTTCGTCTGTAACCACGATCTTCTCATCATCAGTCGTATTAAGTTTTGAATCCAATGTATTTGGTCGCATACAACTCGTTGATGGTTCTTCTGCGACATCCTCCAGATTCAAAATTCCTGTTAAAGCGTAATTAAGCTCAAAGTCGCTTATCTGTTTGTCTGTAACAGAAGTTGCATTGCTTTGTGTAAAATTTGACATCTGGTTAGTAGATACAGGTTGGAGTGATTGAAATGTTTCGTGGCACGTGCAAGTCCCGCAATGCTGTGTATTGTATCTTAAGTCTCTGCCAAATGTGGTGCTGCTCTGCGACCAAGGTTGAGTCCTATAATCAGCCTCTATATCTGTATACCGCGGTTTCAATTTACCAGTGAGCCTTTTATATTCGCTACTTACTGCCAGAATATCATAGCCTTCAAATACTGAAACAAATGAAGCCTTTATATGTATGTACAGGTCTATTTTATGAAAGTAATAAGATATGTTTTTAAAGATAATTATTGTATATTTACAGATGCAGAGAAAGAGCAGATTTCTTAACATTGGCCCATAATTAATTATTGTTGTGACCGTAAAGATTACAATTATATCCGACAGACAATTCGGTATAGTCACGTACAGCAACATTTTGTACATTTTCGTGTTTCCCTGAAAGAAATGAGTATAAATCATAGCGATTCTAAAATATTCAGCTATAGATTCAACAACTTTTTTTTGTATATTCTCTATAGTCAGATCAAATCAACGTACTTAAAGGTTGATTCGCTATTTATATATCGAAATTTTTAATATCACAAATATTTTCTTTAGAAATCTTATAATTTTAATAGTAATTTAATAGCTTAATCACGTAATATTTACTAAAATAGATTTTAGTCACATCAATTTATTAAGATATATACGGTAAGTCTATTTATATTAAAGTAAAATGGTTCAATTTATAACACCATTAAAAACAGAGTATCTATTCGATTTTTTTGTAAAAGTGATGACGTATTTTACTATGAGAAATCTAAAATGTTATAAAGCATTGTACGAAATTTTATAATCGAGAATGAGCTCTAAGAAATCTCACAACAAAATTATTAAGATAAATCTTGAACATAGATCAAATAATGGCTTCTTAGGTTACGACTCGTAATACAACCACGCGACCCTTTTTATTAATATATTGCATGTTAGGCGAGGAAAATACGATATAATTTTAAGTTACTCTATAATGATTATAATTATTTTTATTTGCAAAAATATCTTGGACAGCGAGATTTTTAAATAAAGATTTTACTATTTCACGTTAATAATAAATATTTACGAAATAGACTTAAACAGCTTCTTATTTATATTTTAGGAATGTTATAGCAAAAGGGTCAGCATTATCTTAAGTGTTCTGATTAAATCAAAAGATCACATTTTGAAGAATAATTATAAACGGTGAGTGAAATTAAATTTAAACCATAAAAAATAGCTAAGGTTAAACTTATACGTCACAATTCTTAAATATATTTTTCAAATACAGTCACTAAGTTAACGATAGGATACGACACTTGATTTATATGTAACACTTAATGATATTAATCGTAATTTCATTTAAATGAAACTAATATATTTCGGATATACTACGCGATTTTATTATTTTAAAACTACATAATCCCGACGCTTCGGTTACTTTTCAGCAACCGTGATCACGGGCAGACGAGATGTGCCATCTACGTAAAATCCGCGTAGTATATCCGAAATATATTAGTTTCATTTAAATGAATAAAACTCGCGAAAGTCTTAGATCTCAATAATCGTAATTTCTTGGTCAATTACATATCGATTATAAAATTTGGTACAAATCACGGAAATTTCAACAAAATAAAAACACAACATACTTTAAACAGAGCTGGAAGAGTGAATATCAATGCTAGTACGTAGATTGTCTTGTAGGTGAACCAAAATATGTAAAAAGCTATTAAAGCTTCGTATATTTTTGGATTTTTTTCCAATTCGATT
Organism: Danaus plexippus; assembly: GCF_018135715.1. NCBI lineage: Eukaryota > Metazoa > Arthropoda > Insecta > Lepidoptera > Nymphalidae > Danaus > Danaus plexippus. Next base: position 1,656,413 of record NC_083541.1, read on the forward strand.
TCCATGTATGTGAACATTATGATTAGGGATTCATCTTGCGTAGATACAAAACCATCTTTTGCCATAGATTTTAATATTATGATACGTCTGAACGTGTCGCCCATTATGGCAATACACACCAAATTTGCTATCTGAAACGGTAAATTAATGTATTTAGATATCTGGTTGACTAAATCTTACAAAAATAAAATTGTGCACATAACATGTTTTTGTTGTTTTCGACAATTTACAACATCCAAGAAGTGAACAGTAATACAACAATCTAATCTCTCGTTCCATTCCATATAACAGATACACAAATAAATCTTATAGTAACGTAATAATTTTTTTATTTATTTTGGAACAAGTAACTCCTTTTTCTCTGAACAAAACTAAAGCATAGAATTATTGTTCAGCTATAGACTGAAGAGTTGATTTAAATTAATCTAGAGAGTCCAATTTCATGAGGGTACTAAATACTTTTTCCATGAAGAATACAATATATAGTCAAAAATATAATTTTGAATTTATTATTTTTTGTAATTTATTACAACAGATTTATTTGTAGCCAAGGTTATTTCAAACGGTGTTTATCAAATATATAAATGGTGTTTTAAAAAATTTACTCCAAAGCATGACCAAAAACCGAAAATACTTTTTACATGATCTTTTTCGATGACTTTTATTGGTATTTTTACTGAAGGTATTCAGTCTTGTTTTGGTATTTTATTTATATCAAAGATCCCTTTTTTACTGAACACAGTATTTTGATAGGATTAAGGACTCCTTAAAACCATATAAGATATTCAGTGAAACGGGTCACGTTAGGATAATAAAGAAACAAAACAAAGGTAGCTAGGTACCTGTCATTTTCTGTAGTTACATGAACTACGTTTATTTTACACGAAAATATAAAAATTTTATCTAACATAATATCATTTTACAAAAGTTGCAAATACAATTAATGTAAAAACATAAATTTGTGCGCGAATTGAAAAGAAGGCCAATTACTGCTTACATTTCTATCGCCTTATTAACAACTCCGATGCTTTATATCATGATTGTAAGGAAAATCTAAACCTATTTAATTGATTTTTTTCTAGAAAAATGTTGTATTCGTTGAAGTAGAAACTAGTTTTGAGCTACTTAACAGATATTGCAATAAAATTAAGGAAACAAAAGAAATTTACTTCTTTTAAATTTTGAACCAGCATGCAGTAGTTCTCTTTATCTTTTATGTTAATGTAACTATATTATAAACTTGACTAGTTCCACATTATTTTCTAAATGAAATATTCACAACCTTACTCCTAAATTTCAATAGATCCTCTTATCCATCATCACTTGTATAAATGATATTAACTAACAGATCAAATATATACCCAACATATAAATCCCTCTGTACATTATCAATTTATATTTTAAAGTTCCTTGTCTCCCTCTGTACATTATCAATTTATATTTTAAAGTTCCTTGTCTTCAATAACTGTACTCGCTCCGATGTTTAATTGATTAACGTCGTATATAATCGGTTCGTCTGTAACCACAATCTTCTCATCATCAGTCGTATTGAGTTTTAAATCTAACGTATTTGGTCGCATACGTCTCGTTGATGTTTCTTCTGCGACATGATCTAGATTCAAAACGCCCGTTATAGCATAGTTAAGCTCAAAATTGCATATCTGTTTGTTTATTATTGGAGTTGTATCACTTTGTATAGAATCAGGCGTTTGTGGAATAGCGATTGGTTGGTCTAATTGAACAGGTTCGTAACACTTGCAAGTCCTACAGTGTAGTCCAACGTTTCGGAAGTCCTCACGAGATATACTACTGAATTGAGTCAAGGGTTGGCTCCTGAAATCACCTTCGATATCTTTATACCGTGGTTTCAATTTCCCAGTCACTCTTTTGTATTCGCTGCTTATGGCCAGCATGTTGTAACCGTCGTACACTGGAATAATGAAATTATTTTAAGTTGGTTGATTGTATACAAGTTACAATGTGAAAGTGAACAAAGAAATATTTACTGAGGCCAGCAATAAGCGGAATTCTCAGAAGAAAACTATAATTTAACAATATTATAGCCAGTAACGATAGAAATATATCCAATATCCAATTCGGTATACTCACGTACAGCAACACTTTAAACATTTTATGACCTCCCTGAAAGTATAAAATAAAATATTAAGTAACTATTACATTGAATATTATCAAAAATTCCCCTCACATAACGAAACGAAATGACCAGACCATAGCTTTGCTAGCCGCTTTTAACAGCGATTCTTTAAGAGTTAGTTATCTTAATCATTTCAAAAAAATATATGAATATTTGAAGTGTTTTTTTTTTTTTACGACAAAATCATTTCGCTTCTCATTCATACTTTAACTGAACGCTGTCAACTTAATATACCTTAAAGAAAACTGGAAGAGTGAACAACAATGCTAGAACGTAGATCGACTTGTAGGCTAGCCAAACTGAGTAATATAATACCATGAAATGGAAAGCATGTTGGTATTTCGTCGCTTCGTTTTTATTGTAGGTGAGATTTAGGCCCAAGATTTCATCTTGAACAAGTATGTTATTTCCACTTATTGTACCTTTTAGCTTCAAAATATATCCAAGTATCATGCCATTTATAACTATCAATACTAAAGTAAACACCTGAAATAAGAGTTCATTTCAATAATCTAAGGAGATAATGGAAAAACATTTATCAAAGCACTTTTAAATTACGATAATGATAAACATGAAATATTAAACTGCTTTGAGAAACGCTAGTGGATAGATAAAATATAAAATAAATAATTTAAATACAGTTAGAGATATGTTAAAAATGTCCTAAATGATGTCCTCAGAATTGCAAGCCTTACTGAAGTTAAGCATTACTAAGGTGGTTGGTTTTCTGTTCTCCGCAGCTAAATATGCACATATTCTACGACTTTTAATAATGCTGTCATAACCCATAACGAATTGGGTTAACTATTAACTAATGAAAGAAATGAAACGAAACAAATTTTACTATCTAATATAATCACTTTGAATACTAACACACCTCTCACATCTGTGAATCAACATCTCTAAACCTTCATAAAAATTATTATAATTTTAAGTCCCAAAATGACCGAAGATGGCTGCCTGCAACTCTTCATCGCTTGAAAATTTTCTTCCTCTAAGTCCCGCTTTACATTTGGAAATAAATAAATAGTCAGACGGGCCATGCCTGAAGTGTAAGGTGGATGTTCCACTTCTGTGAAACACCAGCGGTATAAACAGGAGCTATGTCTTTTTCCTTTATCTTGTCTAGTAATTTATATATAATATCCGCCGTTCACGACTGTATTACGTACTTTAAAAACCAACATCAAAATGTCTTAAAAATTCCAAAAGATCGTGCACATCACTTTTTAGTCGATTGTTGATCTTTAAAAAAAAGAGGGGGTCCTTACCCTTATAACGCCATTCCATTGACTCTAGCTTGCTTTGTGGATCATAATAAAAGATCATTCTTTCTTCACCACTCACTAGCAGCTGGATCAGTCTTTGAATTTTCGCCTCAAAGATCCAAAAAATCCGAAGCGCATCTCTTTCCTGTCTTTGTACCTTTGAAAGAAGTTTATGTACCCATCTTGGACCCATTTCTTATCACGTGAATATGTTCATGGATCCCACATAGAACGGTAAGTTTAGAGAGCCCAAGCTGAGCGGCAATTTCTCTAATCTCCAAACGCCGGTCACTCAGAACCTTCTCTTCGATAAGAGCAATCGTTTCGAGATCACTCCCGAAACGACTGCTCTTCCACAGGTCGACCGTCGTGTCCAATGTCTTCGACGGTTTCTCTCCCGAGGCGAACTCTTTCACTCAACTTTTCACTGTGCTACAAGAGTCCATTCGTTTTTTTATTTGGAGGGGATAAACGTTCTTTAAACAGAAACTTTATGTCACTTCAATACTCAGTTTTAGACATTTTGAAAAAATACGCGAATCCCGTTATTAAAATGCCTGCTAAACTTAGACTAAGCATTTTATGCCGATGCGTGTTTCTTATATCAGGTACACGATAAATGTACCCTTTAATGCAACACAACATGAAGCGAACACGTCACGTAGAACTATATGAGGCAAGTTCATTATTGGACCGACTACTAATTCCGTGCAATTTTAGAAAATCGGATTAAAAAGTACTTAGAAGACAATAGATTTAAATAGATTTCGGGCAAATGTGTAAGTTATTTACAAAACAAAACTACGTTCAATGATTATGAATTTCGACTATAAATGGAAGTCTTCTTATATTGATGTAATAGAAAGAGGTAATTTTTTTGCCAAGTTTTAGGGAAAGTATTAAAAGTTAAAGAGTTTATTAGTTTACAACCAATATCTTCCATTATTCTAAATTAACCTTGAATCAAGTCAGATTAAATAATCTTATTTGGGTTTCGACATCTTTTTTGCACACTTGCGCTTGTGAAAAGTAGTTTTTTTTATCGGTTTGACAGTTTGTAATAAGAAAAACGAAAATTGACTACAACGCAGTACGTATTCCATCGACAAATTAAAGCCAATCCTATGGGGAGAAATTAATTTCTACTAGAGGAATTAGAGACATTTTAAAGCTAGAAGTCAAACATTGGAGCTTGTATGATCTAAAAGTACTTTCGCGATACAAATATTGAGACCAGCTAATATTATATTTCGACCACATCAAGAAAAGTAAGTTTCTACAATATCTTTTCAACAACACAACAATAATCGATATTTCAGTCAGGTAATTGTCAATTTCTAATAAAAGATTTGTATAATAAGCACGAACTTTCAAGAATAGATACTCTAAATTCCAAAGATCCCAACATTTAGCCATAAGAGAAAAAACAAAAGCTTTTTGAATTAAATATACACATAATCACCTTTTCTACCTATCCTACAGATTGGGAAGAGAAAAAGGAATAGAAGTCCTTAACTAGGAATTAAAACAAGGATATAGCAAACATTTACGATACTAAAATATGCTAGTGAATCTAAATCACAATACCTTAAGCATTGATAAGGAAAAAATATTGTAAACACAGCATTGTAGTGCTTCAGTTGAAATAAAACCAAAATCAAATGAAACGGATACGCATCTGAAAAGAAGGACTTCACTCTACCAGGCAATTGTTCGACACAAGACAGAAAAAATATTTACAAGATTTACTAACGACCGTAAGAAAAAACCTCAGGAAAATAAACTTTAGGTGGTAAAACAAAATAAAAATAACAACTTTAAGAGTTATTGAAAAATATTTGTGTATACAAAATATTAAATAACAAGAGCTATTCAAGTCCGCCACAAGTTTTCGTATATAGTTCCTGCTAAAATGGACAAATATTGTTACATTAGAATCAAATTTTTGAGGATTTTTATCTTCCTACGAGCTATGAATCTTTTTTGATCGGATGCATTATGCTTTCAGGCGAAAACAGTGTACCGACAGAGCCTGCAAAAGCGAGAAAAATGCCGTTCTAAACTAACGCCTGGAGATGAGAACTCCCAACACGTAGGACAGATATGCGGTATTCTTCTTGTAATAAAATTATATTGAAAAACTATCAACCTATATTCTCTCTGAATCATGTGAGTAAGCTGCTTTATAGAGTCGATATGAATTGTATAGCTTGAAGATCCTATAAGTTTCTCGGGAGTGGGCCAGGTTACGAACTGGCTTAGGCACTATAGATCACATCTGAATGGTGAGACAGATTATTAGAAGACTAAAATGCATCATCGGTCCTTAGATCTTACTTTCTTGGAGTATGAAAACGTCTTCGACACTATTGGAACCTGGTCTCTTTTATATTCTCCACAACAAAGGCAAGTTGATTGGGGACACATCGAAGTGATAGGGTGATATCATGTTACCGAAACTGTTCATGAGTACAGTTGAGGATATAGTCAAGACTCTGGACTGAATAGGCTATTGTACCAATAGAAATGCCGTACATATTCTATTTATATAGCTGTGATTTGTCATTATAATGGCTGAAACGTTGTAGAAACTATAATAGATGCTTTTCAGTCTGGCTGTATTCAGCGTAATGGAATAAAATTAAAATTGTAATCAACTCGCACGTTGACCGGGAACTCCAGCGATAACATCTCTTAAGACTTATCGATAAAAATATATTTCTAGACGGATAAAAGAAGTTATTATGGATATGGTTATTTTATTTGTATATTTTTCATTTGTTGCTACTGGGGTAATTGTTAGGAAAAGAAAAGCGTTTTTTTTATTTTAAGTAACATCAATTTCATTTGAAAACGAAATATTGGTAGCATCCTACATACGAAATATTTAGGTTATAAGTAATGGCACATATACGTATATATTTGAAATGAATGAAAAATTTATAAAGCTGAATGCATTGCTAAAATTCTGCGAATGTCCTGTGACAAAATATAAAATATTGAGGTTGTTTAAAACATACTTAATTAAGATATAAATTCTATGTAAGAATTAAAAATATGTAATAAAAATTTGGAATTAGGAGTTTAGTCATAAGGTTAAGTCTATGCTTTAGTTATTGTTCAGTGGGCTTATGATTATTATTGTCTTAATTTAAGAAATTCAGTCCAAATTCTAAGGTATTTTTCCACTCACTACTCACTAGTAATAACATTTGTATCCGATGATTATTAACTATATTATCATACAATTCATCGATAACTAACCAACTTGCAAAGAACTTGTCTTATCATGTACAATGAAAACTTATTTTTGTACAAGAAACATATAAATTAATAATTACCAAAGTTATAATCGATGTTATGAATATTCCGGTCGATAGAGTGCAGCAACCGCAGTACGTGACCAGCTCTGGCCAGTTTACTTCCTTTTTCTTTTCATTCCTGAAAATAATATATAATTACACAGTAGTACTAGCAAGCATCTAAGAAAGACGAAATGCATTAAGCGGTTGAATTACTATTAAATAATTCATTCAGTTATAATAAACATCGCAGTAATGTTAACAATATATCCAAAATAAAAAGGTTTTAATGAAATAAGTATATGCTATAAATGTTTATCCTATTGCTAGAAAGCTATATGATAATAATGAATAGTATCAAGAAAAAACGCTACATTGATATGTAGAAAAAGCAATATCGCGGATTGCATCGAGGCTTGTGTCAAAACAAAGGTCAAGCTTGAGGCTAAGAGATTACCCAGAAGTGCTGTGGGGCAAGGGATCATCTTTTTCCACTAGTAGTAGAGACGATTGGACAACATTCCCCTCTGCAGCCTTAGCAAGCCACCACAAGCCATAATTACGAGAGGGGTAGTTTGCCGGTCATGAACAAATTCTAATAATAAAATCGAACTTAGGCCTGGCAGGCGCTCCTTTACTGGACCTCAAGGGAGGGTTAAATTGCGTTTCACATCAGAAATCTTTAATTAGACCAAGTTTTGTACGCAACTTCCTTGACATTTTTGGTTTTATTGGAGAACTGATTGAACCACCGCCCATCTCAAGTAATAAAGACAATGCATCGCAGTCTGCTGACTTATGCAATTACCCGCAGCGCGAGTCTGTCTTTCTATTTGTACTAAGCTGCTTAAATGGGACTTAAGTCCGGATGAGAGAGTGATCAGATGAATTTAGCGGTGTTCCAACTGAGTTTGTAAATTCTTCCCAGCTCGTATAGTACTCAAAGCCTAGAATTTTTATTGCTGAGGTAGCCAGCTGCGAGAATCCGCAGGCCAAAGTAAATTCATAAGCAGATTGCCACTTAGGCAGTAGACCAAGAAATGGTAATGGGCGTTGAAATTTTCTAAAGGCACTAACTCAGCGGTAGTGTACAACTCAATAATTTTGAGGTCTTCAATTTTAGGTGCTCAAATAACCGATTTATGTCACTGTCGCCGATATTTGATTCGTTTAGGCACACATAAATTTTGATTTGTGGAACACGACACTACCTGAAAGTAGCGGTATTTGGTTAAGATCTTCTGTAAACCTGAGATAACTAGGAGTTAGGCTCCATCAACTCGAGCAAGCTGAAACCCTTTATACTTTTGATTTCGACACAAGCGTAAAAATACTATTACTGTATTAATAGGTTACTATCTATGGCTTCAAATCCTCTTCTCATCAGGTGACATAACAATTAATTATTATCCGGTCTTAAAAAATATTTTTGTGTTTAGTCTTTTCTTTGCTATTGCAGTTAAACTTGCAAAAAAAAATATATTAAAACCAGCAACTTGAGAACTAACCGTAAAATAGATTTTCTGTTGCTGGTCAACAAAAGTAATATAAGTATTAGATAAAAACGCTGTTTCATGCTGAGTATTCGTCAATAAACTTAACCTAGTCTATTGACACCCACTTTTATTCAACGTCACTTATCTAATCAAGCAATTACTTCACACTTGCGTAATGTATTATGTACTGAATAAAATTAATTTCAACAACAACAATTACTGTTCTTTAAGAATTTACCGTTTTCTTTTGTAACTTACTAAAAAATAGTCAAGTCAAGATATGTAATGAATGCGTTATTCTAAGAAGCGGTATTTGAATTTCAATGTTTATATATGTTTAAGACCAAATTTTTAGAAAAGCCGTTACTACCTACCGACGTCAAAAAAATCGCAAACGAAAGACATAATACACGACGATTAATTAATATACATAGTTTTCAAATGCACGTCAAACTTATTTTAAATGCCAATAGTAAATTATGTTTTTTCATTTCTATTTTTTAATCTGTACACGCACCCACAACACTTTCAGTTGACTAACTTATGGAACTTCCAAACCTAGACAACATTGACAATAATTTAATGTTACGGGAATAAAGTCTGAAATTATTTCATCCATTTATATTCAATAGGTATTTAATTTTGAAAAATATTTTGTTTACAAGATTTGGCTTGCAATTTCGCCGGTGTGACATCAGAATTACGGTGAATGAAAACCGTGTAATGTATAATGTGAATTAAAAAAAAATACATGTCAAGTACAACATACAACCTTTTTCGTTGATAAATTTAAATCCATTTGCTTTTCCCGTATCTAAGCTACTCCTTTCTAATATTAGTAAAATTAACAGTCATTCTTCAATATCATTATCATAGTGTTAAACCTGTGTTTGTTATTATCTTTTGTCAATGTTATAAAACATGTAAATCATCATTTTTATTATTTTACATCTACATAATATTTTATATGTGAATAATTAGTGTCAGGCACTTCCTCGTCTGCCCTTGATCACAATAACTTACTTTCAATTTTAGACCACAAATTCTCAGAAATTGAGGAGAATACACTTTTGTAGGAACAATACAATATAATAAATATAATCTTACAGTAATTTAGCAGGCGCTTTGAAAATCCAACGCAAATACATCTATGGATAAGAATCTGTTGATTATATTGTACTTTAATAAACTTCAATTTTCTGCCGTAAAAATAAAAATTAATTTATAAATACTTAGCATTCCTTTCAGGCTAGGATAATGTTAGAGGAAATAGATAAAGTATCACTTACCCACCTCTTATCCTTTCGAAGATTTTACAACACACTAAACCCTTCCAATAATTCGCCATAGCCGTGTATAAGTAAAATATATTAAAAAAAAAACTTGATGTTTATCCGACAATCGTCACTAAGGGTATGGAGTTATCTTCTCTCTATGCGATAATAAATATCTTATCTATTGTAACAATGTGTTCAATGTCTTTTTATAATATCTGTTTTATAAATACTATTTTTATGCTGGAATAATATTTAAAAACAATGTTCCAGGAATGATATATGTCAAACTGAACCTCGAAGCTTAGTTACTTTTGAAATTTATTGCTTACTAGCTGTTGCCAGCGGCTCCGCCCGCGTGTTGGTCGCTTTTCGCATAACCATATATATTTATAAAACTTAAAGTTAACCATAACTTCTTTTTCCCTTAACCGATTTTGACGAAACCAAGTTTTGACAATGCTCCTAATTATATGTAATCCAACTGTGAAAACCGCGTTCAAATCCGTTGAGTAGTTTTTTAGACAGACAGACAAACAGACAAAAAATTCCAAAACTTATTTTTTTGGTTTCTATGACTCTTCTTTAATTGCCTCCTATCAATTTTTAGGAAAAATGTTTAATGTACAGACATTCGATTTTTACTGTCTTATTATATGTATATTAATGTCTTCGTAGATGTATTCAAATGTTGTACAAAAACAAATTTCATATTAAGTAGAGTTATATATTCTGTACCATCTAATCTTAGGGATGTAGAAGAATTACAAAATTTTGTTTTATTTGAAAAACCTTTCATATTGGCTGACTCGATCGGGGAAGTACCACCCTATCAGCCATTAATGGCTACGTTTCGTCCGGTGGGTAAGCAGCTGGTTGCCTTTTAACTGTTTCCACCCTTTCTTCTTTCTTCAACAACGAAGGTAGGCAATTCATCCGCAACATCTCTTATGTTGCAGACGTCTATGGCCGACGGTGACTACAAGTAGGCCGGTTGCTCTTTTGCCACCTTTGACATAAAAAAAAGTATTGTACTAACACGCTTGAAGCTCTTAATCGAGTAATCATATATCAAACCATATTTAATATTTTTTTAAAAATGATAGGTACAAGCCAATTATAATCAAACAAGGGAGTTGCTTTTCAAACGAAATAAACCTCATCGATATAAGTATCGACTTATTTTGCTAAACGGAGCGTCGTTTGAGAGTTACTATGCCATATAGATACCTACACACAAACACACACAGACATACATTTCAAACCTATGACATCCCTGTTTTTGCGTTGAAGTTTAAATAAAGACGGGGCTGTCCAAATCCAAAAACTCTAAAAATCTTATAATAGAAGGAAAGAAATATACACTTATGTGTTAAAAATTAGGACACATATTTAATTTTCAACTGATGCGGATATAAATTTTGCATATAATTTTAATATACCGGAGGGGTTTTAACGTAAAATATCAATAAAACTGTATTCGAATATTATGTGAAGTCTGTCTTACATGACAGCGGAAATCAAAACAAAAATGACGGAACGAAATTACTAAATAACTAAAATAAAATGTGTGTTAATATTGAAGTGATTGTACCAAAGTTAGAACAATTTCTCTTAGTGTATTCTTTGCACTGCGGTTCAATATTAATTTTGTTGTGGACGACGGTAAACACTAAAATACATCACATTTATATAAATCTCATCCCATAAGAAATATGTTCAAATTGCTCATAGTAAAGTCAGTTTTATACTTTATTGTATCAAAATCAAGGATAATTTGGCCACATTGATTTTGTTGAGTAGCAACTTTTCTCTTAACGATCTTTTCAAGACAAACTTACTATAATATAAAATAAAAGTAAAGAGTATTTGTGTTTATAAATTTGTGTACATTAAATATTATACTTATATATAAAATATGATCCTATATTTTGAAAATACATAGACTTACTATAAACTTTAAGCAATAGTTTTATTTGAGTCTTCTCAGAGACTTCAATTTAAAGCCCCATTTTTTATTTTCAAAATTAATCTATATATTAAATGACTTATCTCAAAGATCTATCTCTACAACTTTCTGCTAGAAATATTTGTTAAATAAATACTCTATGTATTTATATTGAATATTCTATGTAAATATTATGTTACTTTCTACTTCCAGCTAAGATCACTCTTCTGTGTAGTGTTCTTTAGTACGGCAATTCTAGAAGTATTGATAGGGAAGGAGTCCCCATTCGGCGCGTGGCTTGTGAGAGGTCCATCTTACAACGCGGAGTTCTTTTATATCATTTATTACTGCATGTTGACATTACTTATATGTGAAGTTGTCATTCTTATATTCATGTTTCATCTGGGTATCGGCTTGATCCGTGTAAGTTTATTTGTCTCTGTAAATTAGGAATTTATTAAACTAATTTTTGTACATTAAAAGAGAATCGATTTTAAGAAAACTTTAATTATTGATTGCCATAAAGAATCAAAAATGCAGAACAAGGTTTTTCTTTCATATGACCTACTTAATTAGTTAGACTTATAATTACTATCATGTGATGATATCTAAGATTTTCGCGTGTACCTACTCATTTAAATGAAAGTATATTTTCGGTTGCTATTCTTTTTTTTTATTAATTTGTAACTACATATTTCCGACGTTTCGGTTCCCTTACCGTGAAAACGTATTTTATTGTTACGACGTAAATAAACCTGTTATTCTATTTCCTCCACAGATGCACTCGAAAATTCCTCTTTTCCTGCTTTTATAACTTGTGATGAATTCACGACCAGCTGGGCCAATTATTGATAGCATTTCTTTTTTGCAGCATAAACCGCATTTGTTGAACCACTACCTAGTCTGTCGTTTTATCACCTGGATAATAGAGATTGTTGGTCTGTTCATTGCGTGTCTATATCACAAAATTCTCATCGGCTGGTATTTGGGAATAATGATTTTTGTTAGTGAGTATAATTTTATATTAGTCGCAATAGACTTTCAATGTAATGTATAATAGTACTTTGTTTCAGTTTTAGAGCTGTATTCCATCGTCGTCGTTTACAGCTATTACGTGGAATTGATACAATGCAGCAAAGACGAAACAGGGTTGGAAAAGCCAACGTGCGAATAAAATCAAATAAAATTAAAAACTGATTATTATTTAACAATTCAATGACGTAATAATAAGGTCCTTTCTTTTAATTTCTTAATCACACGTAACCTATAGTCTTTGTGCGTGTGTGTAAAGTTTAGTTAAACTGTAATGTTATGACAAAAAAGCGTATAATATATACGATCATGTCATTGTAAGGATATGATTTCTAATAAATTCATGGAACATCTTTAACTAGTGCCTCTTGCTAACGGAAAGTCATCAATAATTTCATTCAAAAACTCTCACACCGAAGTGGGCAATGTTATCTCAAGATCATTTTTTAGTACACGTAGTACAGTCACGTACAGTCAGGTGGTACTGTTAAAATGACCATTTTTTACTAAATGCACTTTGATGCAACCACGGTTAAATTCTGAAAATAAAGTTTTTTTTTAACAATTTTGGTTTGTCTGTCTATCTGTTTTAGGTACTCTCTGGAACGGCTGTAATGATTTTGATGTCATCTTTACTGGAAAATCGCTTATTTCATAATTGATTTCCTAGAGTATTATATTAGTATATAATTAATATGTTTATTTTTTTACTAATATAAATTTTGATAAAATAACTATTTTACCCGGACGAAATCTGTATGACACAATGTGTCTTTTTCGACGTTACCCCACACGCACATTACACTTTGTCTGTGCCTGTTCGTCTAGGTATAACTGTATCATTCGCAAATAATTAATAGATAACTGCTGTCTACTGATAAAATTCAGTTTTTTGATACACTAACAAATGTTTTAAGTACATGAAGACAAAATATAATGGACTGATGACATCTACGTATATTAACAATACTATGACTTTGCTCTGTAGTAAAATATTGGTTATCTGCCGGTTCAGATGATTATAAATTATCTATAAATTTGCTATAATTCATAATCTAATCAAAATATTACTTTATTAGAAAAATGATTAAAACAAACATATCTCATATTTAAAATAAAAAGGTTGCTAAGAAAACGATTTGTATGCAAGTTTTACATATCAGAATCAGTAACTTGCATCTTGGCCATCATTTTATGTGATAAATAAATAAAATTAATGTTTACAATATACAAAAATCTGTGTACAACTTTTATCATAGAGTCGTCGGTCAACCGCTATCTTCACTAATCTGATAACCAGATAAAAGTATACACAATTGTGCATTAGCAACATATAACCACAGTTTAACCTCAAACATTAGGCATTTTTATGCCAAAAAATTAGGTATTTTAACCATATACCTATTCTGTTATAGTTAAAGAAAACGTTGTTGGTCGTGTTCCGTTTATAAGAATGGCATTTCCGCTGCCAAGATTCGAAAAATGTTGTTGTTGTTTACCTTTGAGGACTGGCTCTCTTCTTATTGGATACGTATCTATAGTAAGTAAAATGACAATATATAATAATATATTTATGACTTCTTCATTTAATTTATCAGAAATATATATGTTTATACCACTTGACTCAATTAAATATGCTTAAACGCCCGCCTTCTTCAATGGTGCTTTTTGATTATTGCTTGTATAAAAAATAGCACAAATTCAAGACATTTTATTTCTTACAGGTATTTTCTCTGTTAAGTATAAGCGGGATATCATATTCATTATTTAGGGTTGTAACATTCGTCCAGAATAACGAGAACCCGCCCGACCAAGAACACAGCAAAGAAGAATATGACAGAATTACGATCAGCCTGTATATATCTCACGGTTATATACTGTTTGTATATTTATATTATGCAGTTATGAATCTAATGCTTATTATAGGAGTACACTTGGTAAGTTTAAGATATCTTTACTCATATTCAATAACAGAAAATCGTTTAACATTTTTGTAGTACAGGTACTTGAAATATTTACTTTTCATACCGGAACAGGGAATAAGAAAGCATATTAGAAAAAAAAGTCATAACTGGCATTAAAAAGTAATAAAAAGTTAGTATTGGAGTTATGGTGCTTTTCAATTCAATGAATTCTGATTAAAATACTTCTGTTCAAAAGAATATATATAACAAATCTAGGAGTTGTAAAACGGCCAACCCAAAAAAAAAAAAGATTGCCTCAAATCTTAACTTTTAAAACAATAACTTTCTACTTGTAAAAATATGATTAATTTTCAGAACAAAACACACATTTTGAAGTACTACGTGTACTGCGCCTGGTTAGTGCTAGTACTAGCGAGTGCAACAGTCGTTATATCAACAGTTCTCTTACATTTTATCGCCACAATTGCATTGTTGAAGTGGTGCTGTGAGTATTGTTTACGCACAATTTGATGAATGATAAAGACTTTAGAGATGGCCACGCAAATGTTAAATTCAATTCAATTCAATATTTGAAAATAGAGTTTTTCTTGATATTTTTTTAGGCTCCAACATATATAATACAATTTATAAAAGTCCGATGGGAGTCTTTTAGTCTGTTACTCTTCTTTGTTATAATCGATTTGATTGCCATATAAAAGAAGTCTGGAAATGGGCTTACATTTGTTTTTGCCAGATTCGAAATCCGGTTGCACTGATTAAAAAAAATTAAATCATATTGAATTTTTCAGTAATTATTTTCTACTGCCTGCTAGTAGTACGAAGTACTTTTTTACAAATGGAAGAACGGAATAAACCCCGTGAATTTGAGATGCAGAACTTGTATATTCCACAACGAGCACCATTATTACTTTAGCATTTAAATAATGCTTATAAAATAAATATTTATGATTTTTAAATCAATGAATAAAAGATTTTTTTTCTTTTAAATAAGTATTTTATTATGATTGCAATTTCAACTAAATTGTAGGTGGAAAAAATTATTCCGTTTATACTATCCTTGAATAAATTCTTCAATCTTAACATTTATTGTATTTTAAACTTTGAAAGCCTACTTTTGTATTAGAAAAACATTGAAACTAAGTTTGTTGTATCACAAATCTGACTACTGCTATATTTATTTTAGTTCATTATTTATTTTTTCCAATATAATACATTGAACAAATATCAAATGATATTTTTATAAAATAATCGATTTCTTAATATTATTTAGTCTGTGGAAGTGGCAAACTAAAATCGATGTGAGCTGTGACGTTTAATTTTATTATCTGTTTAAACTAAAATTACATTGAAGTTAGCTGTTTGAAGATATTTTGTAGATTTAAAGTTATAATTTCTTGTAATATGAAAATTACAATATATCCTTCTTAACTGTTTCTTTATATGCAATGTTTGTTTGAGAATATATCCTACAATAATGTCGAGTAAATATCACCCAAGCAGTGGCGGTACCGCTCAAACACAGGTTGTAACCTAGAACGAAGCTTTTGTTTTGTAATACTATTAGAAATTCAGAAATATACTATTATTTTTTCTAAACGCTGTTTTATTTCCCCTTAATTTTAGCTAGTACAATGGATAAACGAGGCAGGAATGTCGGAGGGCAACAAAAAGGTGAATTTGTTGCGAAAAATTATAGAGGTGTTATTACATCAAGCACCTCAAATGGTGCCAGTTTATATGGATAACATTCTAAGTTGCGTCAGTGATAAATCTGCTGATGTTAAAAGGCAGGTTGTCGCATTTATCGAAGAATTAAGGTAAGGCCTACAGTGATGACAACGTTCCTTAAAGTAAAATGATTTTCCGTCTCTTAATATATCATAAATACGGTTTAGGTAATTGTACATAAGTTATATGATATTTTTTCTTGACTCTGGATACAAATCTATGACTATTTCGTAGCTTTAAAACCATTGATTCCTAAATAAAATATATGAAGAAAAAAATTAATGTATTTTTTTCAAATAGACATTACAATTAAGTTATATTTTAACTTAAACATTGTTATATCTAACAAGAATTATAAAGATGTAGGTGGTAATACATATATCAAAACCATACCCTCAGTTATTCCATACAATAGTTTGAATTTTATAAACAATTTGTGCAATTTTTATGATTTTAATTCTACAAAACATTTATAAATGAACGATTTACAATCAATACTGACAAATACTTTTGATAATATTGTTATGAGCTCCGAGTTCAATGTATATCTTAATATTTTCAAGCAAATCATATCCTGAATATCTTCCTAAAATAATTGGTCAGCTGCAATTACTGGTGATAGATACGGTTATTGCGGTACAGAAGAGGGCCATTCAGGCAGCGAGCCTGGTTTACAGAAATGTCCTCCTTTGGATATGTAAAGGAACCTCGGAAATGAAAGACATGCAATATGTTTGGGAACACTTATCCGAATTAAAGGTTTAATATTATTTTAAAGTACATTAATGTAAAATTTATGTTATAAAATTGTTTTGCAAATTGAATAACACAAAATTAATTGACTAAAAGACTAACTATTGATTATCTTGCTTTTATTTTGATTTTTAAGATGATAATACAGATTTAAAAGGGATTTAATATGAAAATAGTACTTTTATACACGTTAATTGTATGAAAATATATTTCAGCTTCTTATTCTCAATATGATAGATAGTGACAATGAAGGTATAAGGACACATTCAATCAAGTTCTTGGAGGAAGTTGTTGTACTTCAAAGTCCTCATGCAAATGATGACGATGACTTTAGTTTGGACTGTTTACCGTCACACCTGCCATTCCTCAACAGAAAGGCCATGGAAGAAGAGTCCGAGTAAGTGATATCATATAACCAATAATTTTTACTATCTATATCATTGTAGTATAAGAAACATTCATTGATTTAAAAATCAAATATATATAAATATATTTTCTTAATAAAATATTATTCATGAAGTTCAAATTTTAATCTGTTGATATTCTTTCCTTCCAGCCATATTTTCCAATTACTGTTAAAATTCCACAACTCGCAACATATATCAAGCGTTAACCTCATGGCTTGTATGACAACGTTATGCATAGTGGCGAAACTTAGACCAAAATATATGTCGAGTGTGGTGAAAGCTTTAAACGACCTGCACACGACACTGCCACCTACATTATCACAGTCACAGGTGAATTCAGTGCGGAAACACCTCAAGATGCAGCTACTGATATTGGTCAAACATCCTTCCTCATATGACATGATGCCGCAATTGACGCAGTTGCTCATGGACATTGGAATGACCCCACAAGAAATAAATAAAGCTCTACCTAGAGACAGAAGGAACAAACGATTGGGAGAGTTGAGGGCTTCAGAAAATCCAGCAAAAAGATTCAGGGTTGACTCGCCTCAGAGCACCTTGGGCAGCGATAGCAACAGTAACAGCAGAAGTGAATTCAATTTGTTTGATGATGACAACAGCCAGCAGGGCAGCCAACAGAGTATAACCAAAGCATCTTGTACAGAAGAATCAATTTTAGATGGTCTGAATAGTTTAGAAAATGTCGTCAATCTGGTTGTGACAACCCTGATTAATAACCTGCCGACTGAAATGCCCACTAGTTTCATCTTGGCTTATAAACCTATTCCAAATTCGGGAAGCAAGGTCCAGAAGCAAAGTCTTGCTAAAATGATGATGGCATTGATCAAAGACGAACCATTGCCAATACCTACCACCATGAAGTCTTTGGATACCACCACAAAAATCCCATTACTGAGAGACGACGACGATAAAATCAATCTAAAGAACGCGGTCGCAAAACTACAGGAGTCCACCAAAGTAGACAAGCAAATAGAAAATGCTGTATCGAAACTGATGGAAGAAACTAGACAGGAGCATCTCAAAGAAGAGGAGAGAAAGAATAAGGATAAAGAAAAACCAGTCGCTCCACCAACGCCATCTATACCGAAATTAAAACAGAAAGTGAAACTACTAAAACTCCAAGAACTAACTCGACCCATACCAAAGGAAATTAAAGAGAAACTGATGATTCAAGCCGTGGAAAGAATATTGCGAGCCGAGAAAGAGAGCGTTATCGGGGGAGCGGCTCAAATAAGAACGAAATTCATCACGATATTCGCGTCAAGTTACACTCCGGAGATACGAGAACTGGTCCTCAACTACATACTGGAAGACCCGTTAAACAGAATCGACCTGGCATTATCCTGGCTGTACGAAGAATACGCGTACATGCAAGGCTTCAACCGGCATCCGGTGACGCTGCAGCCCAAACTGCACGAAAAACACGGCGAAAACTACAACCAGCTGCTATGCGCTCTGATCACGCAGATATCAGAGAGAGGGGATCCGGTGATGGAAGGGAGTAAGGACGTTCTGCTGAGGAAGGTTTACTCCGAAGCGCCCGTAGTCACCGACGAGGCGGTGGACTACTTGAAACATCTGGTCACTGAGGAAAAGTCAGCGACGGTAGCCCTGGAACTGCTCGAGGAGTTGTGTCTGCTAAGACCACCTAGGGCGCACAAATTTGTTGCCGCCCTAGTATGTCACGTGTGTGAGTATTAAATAATAATTAAAAGGTCTTAATCGACTTCAACGAAAGCGAGTTCTGTGCCTTACGTGTGGTGTTTTTTTAAATTGAAACTGCAAAATATTCACATGCACGTCTAAATATGTGAGCTGAGCGTAATGCGTATATTGTATTTTTTTTCCCATTCGCCAAATACTTAAATTTATTGAATTATACACACAAGGACATCACCAAAATTACAGATATATATACTCATTATATTGCTTTCTTTTCCAGTGAGTGAAAACGAGGAAATTCGCAATATAGCCTTGAAATCGTCAACCAAAATCTACAGACACAGTACGGACGCCGCTAAGAAGGTCATAGAGAAACACGCTATGTTGTACCTCGGCTTTATCTCGCTGTCGACGCCGCCCCAAGAGTTGTATGGCAACAGACACGCGAGCAGACCCTGGTCCGACGACTTGTATAAAATGTGCCTCAATCTGGTCATGGCGTTGTTCCCAGAGAAGGAAGGTGAGATGATTGCTTTAACAAGCCTTTTCTCTAAACATTACTGCAAACTAAACAAGGACTTTTATTTTATATCTACTTTATTTATCATTTCACATGCAGTTATATATATTTTTTTAAATCAAGTTTGTCAATGACCTTACGTATTATTTTTTTACGTCTGTTTTAATATGAAATAAGGTTGAGTGTTCTGTGGTAAAATATAAAAAGCAAAGTGAATGCTGAAGCTCGTTTCTAAAAGTGTTGACTAAGAATACTACTAGATATAATAGTTCCAAGTCTAGTGTCTACGGAACGGCAGCCGGTAACTCCGGATGTAGTTTGATGATAAATTCCTATTATACACATTGACAAAAGTGTTTTAATCTATATAATTCCTCTTTTGCAGACGTGATCATTGAGATCGCCCGCGTCTACGGAACCACAGGCGCTGAGGCGAAGCGCTGTGTGCTGCGACAGCTGGAAGTGCCTGTGCGTGCTCTGGCCGCCTCAGAGCCTCCTGGACACTTGTCTCCTGCGCTCGCAGCACTGCTGGATGCGTGCCCGCGCGGCGCCGAGACGCTACTGACGCGGATCGTGCACGTGCTCACTGATAAATGTACTTATCCCCACCACTCACACTCTCACACACGCACACACACTTATAAAAGGTCTGAACGTGACCATAAAGATTCATAACATTAATTGTATATACATACATATATATATATCGACACAGGCTTTTAATATAGACCCATATATAATACATAATCGCGATTATATAGTTGCAAATTAATAAAACTAGGGAGCATTATGTGCAATACATGTGTGTACACGGAATTTTAACAATAATATGTATAATAAACACTAATCGGTCATAAACTATATATTCCAGTATTATAATCAGACATCCATAAAAATATTCCCAGATCCGCCGAGCCCCGAACTGGTGTCTCGTGTCCGCGAGCTGTACGCGACCCGAGTCTCAGATGTGCGGTTCCTTATACCGGTGCTGAATGGACTTACCAAGAAGGAGGTAACAACTCACAACTATTTACCCCTGGATAGTTACACTAACGACTGCTTACAACTAAACCGTTGATTTTAAAAGCGTTTTGACTAAAATCTGGACATTGTTTCTTTAGCTTTTATTTAAAATAGAATATGGTAATATTTTCTTATAATCTCTCTGTCCAAATAGTCCAATTGCTTCTCCAACGACTCATCTATCTCCTCAACAATTCCCATCAAATTCAGTTCATTCATTTAGATATGATAATGCAACATACAGACAAATGGCAAAGTTGAGCAAATCGATATATATATATGTGGTATTATTATGTTTGTTTTTCCTTTCAGATTCTGGCTGCCCTGCCGAAGTTGATCAAATTAAATCCAATAGTAGTGAAGGAAGTTTTCAACAAATTACTCGGCCTGCAGAATCCCAACGAAGAACAGTTACCGGGTAAGTGATTAATGTTGAGTATGGTCAAAGTAAAAGATATTCTATAAACTTAAACCAACTGAGCATTAACCAACTACGTATATTCCAGATGTAGTATGTAAGTATGAAAAAAACAATTACTTAACTCATTCCATACTTATTAATTTTCATTATAACACATAGCTTTAATATTGAATACCTTCTTAGAGTACTATAAATTTAATTAAATAAAATATTAATGTAGTATTGGTATTAAATAATAAAATTAATATATTTTTCAGTCTCTCCCGAAGAACTACTGGTAGCTTTGCATCTTATAGACCCGAGCAAAGCCGATCTCAAGTACATCATCAAAGCGACCGCTTTATGTTTCGCTGAAAAGAACACTTACACACAGGAGGTATGGAAGTATTACTTTTTATATGAAAATTAATTTTTATATCAAATATCTTGTAACTGAGTCAAGAGCACAAAACTCTGTATGAAAATTTAACAAAAATTTTATTAACATACGGATTAATTAGTCTTCATTTAAATGAAACTAATATTTTCGGATTTACTAAGCGTTATTTTTTTTTTTATTCTCATTCACATCTCGTCCGGCCGTGATCGCGGTTGCTGCAAAGTAACCGAAACGTCGGGGGTATGTGGTTGTAAAAGTAACAAAGGAACGCGTAGTAATCCGAAGATATTAGTTACATTTAAATGAATCGCGAAAGGAATCTTATTAACCTATACATTATTATAGAAATACATATCACATGATGTGTCTCCATCTATCGACAGGTGTTGTCTTCAGTTCTCCAGCGCCTGGCTGAGGAGCAGCAGACGCCTGTACTGATGATGCGCTCTGTCCTGCAAGCGTTGACCCTTCACCCATCACTAGCGCCGCTCGCCCTCAACATACTATGCCTCCTGTGCGAGAGAGAGGCGAGTATATTTTAGACACAGATAGATAGATAGACAAAAAACATTTCAATTAATTATTTGTTTAGTAGCTACGTTAAGTTTTAATGTAGCTAGCTGGTTTATACAACTTCTGACACCATTGTCTACTTTATCATCAGGTTTGGAACAACAAAGTGGCTTGGGAGGGTTGGGTGAAGTGCGCTGAACGGCTTGGACCTCGAGCGGGTCCCGCGCTAAGGTCACTGCCACCGAGGGCGAGAGACATGCTACCATCGCACCTTACAGCCTCGTGTCCGTCGGTGAGTATATAATAGTTGCAAATAATGTCAATAGATGGCGCTAAACCTCGTCACGGGTTGGTTGATAGTTTCTATTATTGTCAATAGATGGCGTTACTAGTTCACTTTTCAGAAACATCACATTATTGATGTTTCGGATTTAAAACGTTGGATTCGGATCTGAATACAGATATTTTAATAGTATTATATTGGCTTCTAGTGGTATTACGACGATAATATTATATTTATTCAATTAACAAAATCATATATTTTTGATTTGCAATTATTAATGTATGTAACATTTTTATGGCTTCGTTTGATAGTTTTACTAATAACGTAATTATAATACCATTCATATATCTAATGAAAGATTCAAACAATATACTAGAACAATTTGACTTAGTAGGAAAAACGTCTCTCATTTAAAATAAGCTCTTATATATTTTAAAATTATATCACACATACCTAAAAATTCCTATATTGTTTGAATTTCACAACATCCCTCTGATATATTTAACTGTATTTTTTAATTTTAACTAATATTTTAACTCATAATTGTATAATCAACTGTATCTTTCCAGGATGCTCCTTATTCTGGCCCAAACCCGATAGAGCCGTTACCCCCCGGAATGGAATGACACGCAATTTACTCCCTGTTCAGTCTCCCAACAAATTTATGACAAAAAATAAATATTGTCATAAAGTTACAACATTATATATAGGATTATTATGTGAGCAGGATTTACATAGAATAAATAGAAAGATTCAGAATACTTTTTTAATCTTCCAACAACAATATATTTTTTTTCAAGTACTTGCAAGTTCCTGTAGATACATGACTGCAAAGAATCGTTAGATGCAAAAAAAATGAATAAAATATTTACATATAACGAAACGATAATTTGATTTGATTTTGTATAAAAAGGGCTTTTTAACTGTCAGTATTGATTTATATATATATATATATATATATATAAATATAATATATTTAATAAATGTAATTAATCGCCACTTCAGTGGTGGTTGTAAAGATTTTAAAATACACGGTTGTTATGAGTAAACTAATTATTTGGAAGTCTTATTTTATTTTCATCTCAGTTTTATTATAATTTTGTTTTAATATGAATATAAAAATGAATAGTATCAGATACATTCATTAAAGAACAAAACGTTATGTTCGCTTCGTTAATTTATATTTGTGAAATTAGTTAAGGCCTATACTAGTTTTTGTCTGCGACTTCGTCCGCATATTATTATCATGGATTTAGGAATTGGACTTCTATAGTGTGGCAGTGACATCTATAGTGTGTGAAGTGACTTAGTACATACAACTATTCTGACGAGATCAAGTAATTTTAAAACGATATTAATAAATTATAGCCAATGTATTAATCAAAGGTTATTTATACTGTAAATTTTTAACAAAATTAAATTACTATTTAGAGCGTTTTATTTAAATTTCTGTTACATTAAAACCTAGTTGTATTTGAATAATACGCGAGTCAAATCGGCCGCTGGCTGCCCGTCGCCCAACTCGCCGATACACAAGATAAGTAACAAGGAGTAGCTATTTGACAATTACGACTGTCAACACACTATTGAGTGACCGTTACAAGTGGCGCCATCTGCACTGTAGTAATTATATTATACTGTAATACTTAGAATTATTTTTATGACTGATTAAAATTAATTATAATCCTGAACTATTGTAGTTTTGTAATGGCAACATTTAAGTATCAGCCTGTATTTGAAAACTATAAATACTGGCTTCAGCTATTTTGTAGGACATTACTGGGAGTGACGCTAAACATTAAAAATTCAACTTTAAAAAACGTACATCCAACATGACTGGCGACACACCACGTGTCGGTTACAGTATTACGATCCAAGAAATTACAAGCCTTCTAAATTGTATTGAAACTTCTTCTAAAGAAGCGTATCAGTGTTACCTGTGTTGATAATTTAACGTATCACCATTAAGACCATTTCGTAATAAATTGTTGCCCGATTTACAATAACTCAGTCATATCAAATTAGAAAAAACTTTATTTAAAAATAAAGAATAAAGATATTGACAAAGCATAAAACTAAATCATATAAATTTAAAATAAAATTTGTCTGTCTGTTTGTAGTATTGAAATAACCTTTTTTTACACATATGAAGTTTTTTAATCTGATTTGCAGAAACAATAATATTAACTACTACAAGGGTATTGAACTGAATATTATACTAACCAATCAGAAAACGGTATCCCTAAATTATATATTTTTTTTATTAGATCTTATAATCTTTGGTTACATCTGACACTTGACATTTGATGTGTTTGGAATAAGCTCGTGATGCTTATTTGAGTCTGAAATTGACTGACAGATGACAGTCAACAGAGTTGATAGCGTGGTATATAACAAGAATGTGTGGAAAAACAGACGATAATATTTGTACACTATATTATAGTTGGCTTGGCATATTATAAAACTAATCAAATAGTCATGAGTGCAGAGCCCCCGCGCTGCAGAAGTGAAACTTAGTAATGTTGGAATGAAAACAGGAAATGGTAGAAAATATTTTTCAAGGATGTTCAGTGTTTCTTTAAGACAAAATTCATTGCCCGCATGCGTTGGAGCGCCTTCCATTCCCTCTCGCACTGTCTCTCATTATCCCCCCCCCCAAAGCTTCGGAGCGTAAAACGTTTAACGCAACCTTGTTGGAAGTCGCATAAGAAGTTTCACTTCAATAAGCTCCTACTCTTTCTCGTTGTTGTTTTTGTTTTTTCAAAAATAGGTTTTGAACGTTTTTATACAGAAAGGTACAGTAAAAAATTAAAATAGGTCAAAGTACTTTCGTATAACAAGTACACGATTTCTATAATAAAATGTAAGTTTTACAAACCAAAGACTCTTGTCTCTATGTCTCTTCATGTCTCTAAATTATGTTGCTAGTAATGTCTGTATCAAATTTTCTGGAAGTAGCTGAGGCTCTTTATTTCTCATTTCTTCATAAGCGTAGTCCACAGAGGGTAGTTCTAGAAGTATTGTGAGTTTAAAATAAATGGCCTTTGAATAAAGTCGACCCTCAGTAACGAAACCTGTTGAACCAAAAGTGATGAACACTCCAATATAATGGAAAAAAGATGATAAGCATGTGTTGTTTACTATTTTTTTCGCGATATTCTAATACTAAGTAAATTATATTTTATTATTTGTAATCTTGATAGTTTATGTTTGGTGTACCTAGTATCCGTGCCGCGAAAGCGGGAAAAAAACAAAAGAAGGGCATAAAGGAACAAACATTTATCAGTAATTGTCACTAATAGTATTAATCATTTTGAAATGTTTAATTTTTTTTTTTGGGTTCATACAATTATTTGAATAGATTTCATTTTCGTCTGCTGTCATTGAAGAAGAAACTAAAATATTTAAATTCATAGAAAACTCGTTGTGACAACGTGAATTAGGGCAGTAAATAAAATTTATGACAATTAAAATCATCTGAATATAGTTTGTCACACTCACAGGATAAAAGAACTCCATACTTGACTGCAGAGTACCACTTGTTTTGCATTAATTGTAAAACAGAATTTACCATCAAAATCAGTGTCAGCAAAACGGTAAGACCGAAGTGGGCATCCCAGAACGAAACTGGGACGATTCTATGAAACAGAATACCGTATAAATACATTTGCTATATACGATAATTTTAAAATCATTTCAAACATTTTTTAATCCTACTAACAGGAGAATGGAAAACAAAACTGTCAACAGCGATAAACCCAATAGTAATATAATGATCAAATGTATTGAGGTCAGGGTTATATGTACATTGAATACATGTTTTTCGCCTATGGAAACTTGTCTCTCTCTCTTTGGAGTTGTTCTTCAGTTATAATCCTCTTAATCGACTTCGCAGAAAGACCGACACCAACTCCCTAAAAGTTATATAATTACAGCCATTGAAATAAATCTTTGATTGAAAATATTCCAAAAAAAATAAGTATCTTTATTTGTAACATACCAAAAACACATGCCTTAAAATTATAATCAATCATATATTCTATTCACTTTCGGGCTCTCTAAAGTTTGTAACGCAAAAATGTTTTTTTTTTGCGGTATTTTTGAACTTTCACCTTGTGAGTCGTTTGTTCATCGTTCGTTCTTGATTGTTTGCTATTAATAATTGATTGTTCTTTATTTATTAAAACAATAATAATAATAATAAATATCTACCCTCAAGTAAGCAGCCCTATTGCAACTTTTCATATTTTTCCATCAATGATGGACTGTGATTATGAAATTTTGATCGTCCTTGCATGATTTAAGTTTCTTGTAGGTACTTCCAAATTACTGATTTTTGCTTTAATGATTTTGATTAGCGGAATATACTTACGCCTAGTATGTTCATTGCGCATGCGTGGACTGTACTCTTAAACTTTAAACGCGGTTTGAATCGCAATAAAAACACAATTATAAATAATAATAATATAAGATTAATGATGATTGATGGTTTCAAATATTAAAGATGTTTGTTTTTAAGCACTAAAGTAGGTAATGGAATGTTAGCTCGTTTGATTTTGTCAATACTGATAGTCCGGTCAATATAGACATTTAGAATAACAAGAGTTGTGAGCTAGGGTTTATGTTAACAAATGAAATTGAAAGTCCCCATCGATCCCATGTGTGGTTCTAAACTTATTCGGGGTTAAAGGTCATTTGAGATTTCTTCAGTCCGGGCCGGACTATGAATAAACTAATAGGAAATCCTATAATATTTTTTGTGTAAAAATACAAATTAATATAAAATTATAGTCCGCGAGAGTGAAGCTGTACTTTGCATTTGTGTGAGTGAAAGTAAAAGTAGAGACAGACAAAAGGCTTTTACAATTGAATTTTACTTTTGTAATTGAATTTTATTATTTTTTTATTAAATACATAACATAAGTGGGAGAACTATTCTAGATTAAAAATAAAATAATCAAAGCTTGTTGAAGGCCAGGTGTAAATATTATGTGAAGAAAAATAGACTTATTTATGAATACAAATTGTTAAATAAAATATACGAATTCATCCTCAATTTACTTTCTAAGAGTATTTAGACACCACTGACGGACGGTGAAGATAAACATCAAATTATAACATTGAAATCGCCAATCCGTCTTGAGCAAGCGTGGTGATCAATGCTCTAACCTTCTCCATGTGAGAAAAGCCTTTGCTCAGCAGTCGGCTCCGATAGGCTGATGATGATGATCCTCAATTAATATTTTTATGTCATAATTTCTTTAAAATAACTATTTAAATTACGCAAAAAAATTTTACTTGGTTTTTAAATGTTTAAGTACGATTCGTTTATTTGTGTTAGAATCCATTTCAGGAATAAATAGAACACAAAAACTTAATACTAAGTACTCAATAACGTCACTCAGCTAACAGTATAAAGGGTGAAGTGCGGAGTAAAAGCAGTATAAACCGGTTGAAACCTGTAAAAGCACGTGGCACGCACACATTTGACCATACCTACACGACTATGTACACTCACACAAACGCAAAGCTCAGCTTACGTCTCACGCACTATACACGACTATTCCTAATTTATTAACTAGTTTTTTTTATTACAGACTACAAATAAATCCAAGACATATTATCAAAAATACTTTTTATTTGCTTTATAATAACAACAAACATATATGAAACAGCTATCATCAGACATTTTATTATAAGTCATTTCATTTTAATCTGTAGCTGTTGATGTTGGGAGAAATTGCTCTAATTATGTTGTCCACGGTGTACGGTGTGTCTGAAACAAAAGGAACAAAAGAAGCACTTAATATATATAAACATATAAAAAATAATGGTTTTATAACTAACGATTACAATCTTTGGTTTGTAAATATTAACCGGTTGTTTATCCACGGTCTATATCCTGAAGCATTCCATATAAAGGTTGTCTGAATTAAAATTAAAAGTAACACTTTCATAAGGAAAGGCGAAGAAAATTAACTCGTTTCAATACGACATCTAGTCTGAAACGAATATGTAGAGTATTATAAAATGAATTGTTTAAGGTGAAACGAATGCAACACGAAGTTATCAAACACCGAGTGACGGGGTTCGTTCACGGATCGTACGTTGCGAGCGGGCGGGAGAGATGGCGCTTGAAATCAATCAAAGCATTCTACATCGCGGTGATAAAATTTTTCCTCCCTCAACGACTACGTGGAAAACTCTTCTTCCCCATAGGTGCTAATAAACCGATTGTGATATGCTGTGATATTTAGTCATTAATTAGGTTACTGGATAGTAAAGTTATTTTATGAACCAGTGCCTAGGTTAATGTAGATGTCAAACAATTTTTGGTAGCCCCTGAAACGGGGGGGCTAATAAGATATATCTTGTCCCATACATAAATTCGGAATCTCTATCATATAAAAGTATAAATGCACGTTCTTTAGATTTTTTTACTTATATCGTACAATAAATAGTCTCAAGATATATTTTCTTATTATTTTACGACACAGATTCATTTATTACTAAAGAAAATGTATATGAAACTTTAATAATTTAAATGTGTTGTTGAATTAAACTGGAAAAATCCGACCTTCGTATTATTCCCGTAATAAATATTGCTTACTTACATTAATATACACTAATGACGAATAAATTTCGAGTAAAACGAAACTAAATCGTATAATTTATAATTTGTCACCTTAAAATATAGAATGTTTACTAAGTTAATTCACTTTGTCGGAGCTTGTAGGGTTATAGCGATCGTAAAATTTTGCTGACGAAATTTTTCTGCGAGACATATTCGACATATCCATTTGATCTTTATTTATTTTGTTCTATACATTAAAAATGTTATCGTAAAATAAACTAGAGCTATATAATATATATGTTGGTTGTTTTAAATATGGCCTTCATCCGTGCAAGAAAGTGCACAGTATCAATGTGCACAGTATATTCTGCCAGTGTCAATAGTCTCATTTAGTTCCTTTGAAATATCAAAAGTAATCACTTAGTTTTGACAGTAAGGTAAGGTAAGGTAACGCGTAATATTGTTAGTCATCCATAGATCGGTACTAATAATTGTTTTAAATATTAACTGAATGACATTGACTATCATTCTACATATCAAGAAAAGTGGCAATGAAGCCGAAGACGGTCGACGCTGAATTTAAAAATTTAATAAAAATAAATAAATAATATAATTTTTTCCTCTATTCCTTGTCCTTTAATAAAATTCTATATTTAAATGAAACTAATATGTTTCGGAGAGACGAAACCTCTCAGCATTCCATGGATTCAACGTGCGGGTGCCGGGTCCATCGCGTTGCAGGGAGAGGAGTTTTAACAGTGCCTGGGACTTGCGACCCAGGTGTAGGTTTAAGGGGCTCCTAACTAACGCGCGTTAAATGCGATATATACATACATCCACCCGACGTTTCGGTTACTTTTTAGCAACCGTGATCACGGTTACAGAAATAAAACACGCGTAGTATATCCGAAAAATATTAGTTTCATTTAAATGAATAAAACTCGACATAGTCTTATATCTCATAAAAATTCGGTATAACGAAATTTTTTTCTTTTCATTATATTATTTGATATTAATATAGTTTAGTGTCTTCAAAATCTATTGTCGTATTTATGAATTCACGAATAGCGTCAAATACATGGCCAACTTCAATTACCACAGATGTTCTCACACAGATAACAACAAACAGTGTAGCAATTACGTAATCATTAAAATTTTTATTACAAATTATATACTCTTTGATTTTGCAATTATAATATTTTAAAGTTGAATACGACAACGTCTCTTTGGCAACTATTTAAAAAAGTTACCAAAAAAAAAAAAACTCTGTACAGTTTAAGCGGACCTCTTTAAAACAAAACATGAAGATAATTCATAATTATTATCTATATGCATAAAGTAATCATTTTTTTTGTCTGTCGGTTTATCTGTTTATTTAATAGAATTTCCATATAGACATAAAATTTTCCTGCTCAATGGCAGTTATAACTTTATATATCAAGCTAAGGTTTTTTCTTTTAGATTTATATATACTCGTATATAGGTTTTTGTCAGTCTGGAATGGGATAAAATGTTATTTGGAACACTGATCGCTGATTGATCCTTACTCAAAGCTGAATAGTTTTTGATGTAAGATAACAAATAATCGTGATTTTAATAGCATTCGCTGATAAGTTTACTTTTGCATCAGTTCCTATTTTAATGCAATATTTTTGAATGTTTCTCGTAATATCATAAATTTTTCTGAGCTTAAACTTGTAAGAAACAATTAATAGATTATAAGATAGCAATATTTCGTAGACGCCAATGAATATTATCAGCTTGAGAAGTTATTACTCAACTTAGTAGTCAGTTAGTTTAAAACTTAAATTTTTTTTTGCGAATTTCACGAACGTTAAAAGAACGTAATTTATTTAGTATTTTTTTTTTTTAATAACAAAAGAAAATCTGTTCATTTTATATATCATGCAAGGTTGTCTGATCATATGCTACATATGCTAGCACATAAACTTACTCACCCACATGTAACCAGTCTACATCCACGTATCCATATTCTTTCCGTGCTTCCAAAATGGCGTCATGCAACGCCAGAGCTACCACGACGGATAACACAAGAGCTGGCTCTCCGGTCGCTACACAGTAAGAACTCATGAAATACTTAATATATTTATATATATATATATATATATTTATCCTGAACGAAATATTGGCAAAGTATCAAAAAAAAAAAAAATAATAATGAAGAATTATATTTGAATTGAATTATATTGAAAATGGCGATTATATTTCTATAATTTTCCCTTAAGTTGTAATATTTTTTTTGCGAGTGCTACGGTTTATGTAAACTTCATAGCCATAGCCGTAGCCATAGCCATAATTACCTTATGAAACCATAGCCATAGTTACCTTTAGACCTCAGAACACCGTTGTTGTTATACGAGTTTCTTTTAAAGGTGATCCTGAAGTCGATCGGGATGTCGCAGGCGCCGGGCGGTTTGTAGCTCCAAGTGCGATTGGTCAATAGCTTCCCAGTCTCGTCATATATTAACTTCTCTGACGTCCACAAACCCAATCCCATTATAAACGCCCCTTCGATCTGATGAGAAAGTTTGTAGTCATGTCACCGAATTTACTTAGTTTCGAGGGACGTTTATAATTGTCACGTTTGTTTTGTTTGTATCGAAGACCGTTTGGACCTTATCTGTTCTTCCACTAGACGCTGATGATTGGCCACAAAACGATATTTACGAGGAATAATGTTAAGCCAAAAAATTATGTTCAATAAATACTGGACTTAAAAAATATGTTACTGGTTTTTTTTGCTTCAAATTTACTGCGAGAATTTAATATATATAAACATTAAATATATTATATAATAATAATAATAGCAAGCAAGTATATAAACATTAAATTAAGAAGCTACTCAATTAGAAGTCACCTGTCCTACGTCCACTTCCGGGTTCATGCTTCTGCCAGTGTCTTCCAATAAATCCACTCTTCTGATGAGAGATACTCCGGTCAACACGTCTAGTTCCACCTCCAAAGAACCTATCCCGTATATTGAATAGCCCTTCACATCGTCTAACAAAGACCAGGACGAGCTCGCTTGTAGGTCTATGCCTGTAATTTGATTAACTATGAACTTGCTTCCTCTGCACCAAAAGATATATTGAATTTTGTTTGCTATAACACGCATTACATTTATGGATTTAATTTTTTATTTTTATTTCATAATAAAATCAAATAATATGTACTTTAAGCACACCTTTGTTATGAGCAGCCTTGACAACTTCTTCCCAAGTGGGTTCTTTCAACTCCAGCCTGACCGGTTCCAGGCGGCTCAGTAACTCGTCGCAGGCTTTGATGGTTGCGAATGCAACACACTCGCTAGTAATACTTCCACTGCTCGCCATGTTATTCGGGGATATGAAATTATCGGCCCCTTTCACTGCCACCATTTTCAACGGCACTTTGAGACTGTAGGCGCACACTTGAGCTATCTTCGTGTTGATTCCTTGTCCCATCTCTATCCCACCGTGAGATATCAATATTGTCCCATCACCGTGAAAGACTGATATTACCACAGAGAAGTTCCCGTAATATTCTAACGGAAAGGACATTATAGATAGCTTCATGGCCCTTTTCTTCCAGGCGTTGTTGGTATTAAATGTCTCAATGTCGGCTTCACGTTCCTTGTATCGAGAGTCCGTAACGAATTTGTCAATCATATCACTGAGCGCGCTATGTTCCAACGCCAAATTGGCTTTGCGAACAGCGATTGAGTCTCTGTTAGTGGCGTGAGCTATTCTCTCCATGATGTGTTCCAGCATCGCGTTAGCTTCGGTTGTTCCTGAAGCGTAGATTATTGATAAATTTTTGCTTATTGCTAGCGAATAGCTGTTTTTCAGAGCATTTTAAAATTATAGCATCATGTACTCACCAGGTGCCCTACACCAAGTGTTACTCGCCTTGTCAGTGAGAACGCTGTACCCTGATATGTTCCACCTAGAGGTGTCATACAAGTTTGTCAAGGGGCCTGATATAGCCTGCGCTTGCGCTTCGTTGTAAAGGTAACCAGTATCGGAATAGTAATTTATATTTGCGTATTGAATTAGTCCGTTATCGTTAACACCAATCTGTAATAGCATATTTATTTAACCTGCGGTCACGCCGGCACACAAAAAAAAATGTTTGTACACCGGGCATGCAAAACCTAAACTGACTTAAGATTCGTATTCAGCGGGTCGAACAAGCCCGCAGGTAGGTGTCGCCCGGTGTACAAACAATTTTTTTTTATTTGTGTGCCGGTGTTGTTGATATAGTCCACGTAAAGAGGTGCAATCACTTAATAAATAATAATCACATCTTGGCAAATGTTTTTATTTATCATGCGTATACGGCCAGCTGGTGATCCAGCCTGAATCATCATCGAGGGCCTGAACATTGTAACAAGTAGAGAGACATTAGCTAGAACCCAAATAATACCGAAAACTTGGATTTCAAATCTCATTAACTTTTTATTATATTCCTTCGCCGGCTAAATTTTAAAATTGACATAGTAATCTGATATTATACCTCGTAATTAAGATACGCAGGGTGTCGTTTTCCTATAACCTCCATGTTGTCAGTTATCGGCAGTACGAAGGATGCGTCCTTGTTGAGTTTGTAAGCAACAAGTGCGCATGCGCACGCCACCACACTCGACCGCGAAGCCTTGCCCCCGTACCCACCGCCAATACGTTCCACTTCCACGTCAACTCTATTGATAATGGTTGGGATGATGATATCAAAACATAAAAAGTTAAAATCTGGGATTCATTCCTCGAAACAATTTAAGACTTTTCTAAGAATTCCTTTCTCACCTATTATTAGGTAGTTGCAGACTTCGTGCTATGGCTACTTGCACCAAATCCATCCACTGGGTCGCTGCCCGTATTTTCAGACCTCGTCTCGAGTGCGTGACCCTACAGCTTTGAGCCTCCATCGTGAAGTGATACTGATCAGGGATTTTAAAATCACCTCTCACAGTACGAGTTACGTCTGTTCCTTTTACTTTCGCTTTAATTGTTACGTCTTGACGGATCTGTAAGAATCATTTATGTGAAAAAAGAATTTTTTTATGTATGTAATACTGTTTGCCTTAAAATGTACCCGCTTGTCTTTATCGGGAGCATTTAGCGCGTCTTCTATGCTGAGGACAGGTTTGGAGGGATCCTGTTTATAAGAAACCTTTACGAGACCGGCTGCTCTCAATGCAAGTTTTCTGGTAACCGCTGCTACAACACCAACTGGCTGACCGTAATACATAACCCTTCTACTCGCTAGGATTTCCTCTTTTAAATCGAGACCATAAAATTCGCTGGCAACACAG
This sequence comes from Danaus plexippus, assembly GCF_018135715.1. Taxonomy (NCBI): domain Eukaryota; kingdom Metazoa; phylum Arthropoda; class Insecta; order Lepidoptera; family Nymphalidae; genus Danaus; species Danaus plexippus. Next base: position 1,690,408 of record NC_083541.1, read on the forward strand.
CTGTTTACGCCTGGAATGTCCTTAGCCGTATAAAATGCTAGAACTCCAGGAATTTTCTGTTGAAAATAGATAATTTAGATACTTAAACTCTGTTTTGGAAGGAGCATACAAAAAATATTAGTACATATAAGAAACAATGCCGACCATGGCCTCACTGGCATCGAATCCCACAATATCTCCAATACACACAGACGACAGAACGAAAGCTACGTGAGCTTCGCGCGGGGAAGCAGCGTCACAGGAATACAAAGCCTCACCGGAACACTGAAAGAATAGTGTTGGTATACATCTACAGAACTTCAAATTTATACTCCATATATAAAAAAATAATGGTATGCGTACTTGTGTCAACGCTTCTAATTTTGGTACAGGCTGATTTAGAGGCCACAAGCTCTTGTCCGTGTCATACGTCTGAGTACCGCTTGATACGGGTCTAATAAGGTCGGTACCGCCCGAGGCGAACCGCGGACTCACGGACGGACTTAATGAAAGCATTGCCTGGAGACATTTATAAATTGTTATCATTATAGGAAAAACACTTACTCTTACGTACTTTAGCGTATTTGGACTTTCAATAATTTACATTACAACCCTAAAGGTTTATGAGGAAGCAAATCTCGATTTTTAAAGTTTTCAATCAGGGACGTACCTTGTAAAAAAGTCCTAACGCGATTGCTTTTCTAGTAAAAGGAGAAGCTTCTGGTGGCAACTCCACAGGTACCAGCTCTTGTTGTAATATGTATAAGGCTTTTTTAAGAGTTTCATCTTTGAAAAGTTCCAGTCCCTTCAACATACTTTCCACGTTTGTAGCGTGGGTGAACGTGGAACTAATACCACCGTAGATTACAGAAGCTCTTGTAATCTTCTTGTCTGATCCCAGAAGAAAATTAAACCCAGCATTCACAATTGCATGAGCGTTTTGGGCGCGTGGCATTATCTGTGGAAAAGGTTCCAAAATAGTATTTGTTAAAACTATCAAAATATAAATTGCTTCAAAGTAATCATTTTACGTTAGGAAAAATTGTACTTCACTCTACTTTGAAGCTGAATATGAAAAGCTGCGCCTCACCTTATAAGTTCTGATTAAGTTGTGTTGGGACAAGGGAGGTAGTTTCACGTTAAGCATCAGTCTGCTGGTCAAATCCAATTTTAAAAAGTTCTCTAAATTTATCTCCGTTTTCTTGAGAGTTTTATCAACTAAAGAAAAACAAACATTCTATGACATAACAAAATATACCTTGAGCTGAATGTGAAGAGACACCCAGCAGCACGTGGCGCGGGGTAGACATCGTGATTGTCTACAAACAGAAGTTTTGATAAAATTCTACAAACCTATTGTGACAGTCGCACCTACGGTTTCAAACATGATAAAAATATCCGATTGAAATTCAGGATGAGCGTTCTTGAGCGCCAAATTCCCTCCAATAGTGCCAATCTAAGAAAATAATTAATTGTTATTTCATAGACAAAAAAAATATATATACATTTTTAATATCAAAAAATTTGTGCTTACGTTTTTTACTGGGATACTGGCTACAAGCTCCAAGTGATCACGAAATTTGCTTAAGTAACTAAATTCTTCGTTTTTCATTTCTTTCTCAAATATTATCTTCAATTCAGATAGCGACAGTCCTACTCCGAGCACAAGATTGACATCTTTGTACACGTCTTTAAGGGCGTCTACAGATGAGATGTCTATATGGACCCTTGGCTCAACAGGGTTGGGGTAAACACCTTTACAGAAACGATACGTATTACAACGGTATACTTGTCATTAAATGTTAAACCAACATTGTATGTGGCAAATAATGTTATATTATTATTATATTTGTATGTTGGTACTTCGAGAAAAGTGTGGTTACTAAAATATTAACCTTTTCCTGTATTACCACCAACCAGTTGGTAACTATCCGCACCTTCTTTGTTGAGTACCTGAGCAAATGTAACTTTGAGTGTTTCAAAAAAAAAAATAAAAATAAAATATATTAGTATTATTTTTTACCTTAAATATGTCTTCTACAGAAAATGCTTTGTACCACTTGTTCGGATCCACCGTGATGTTCATCAACTCATCGCTCCTATCAAGGAAGCACCAGTCGTCTTTGTTGTAGCAAATACTGTTTTTCTTCTTGCATCTTATTTCGTGCAATTCCTCTAGATCCTGTAAGTTGGGATTAAATCGTGAAAATATTTGATATATCAATAAAATGTTACAAATTATATCGTATTTAAAAACCTGCAACCCATCGTCATAGTCATCGGTGGAAAAGGTTTTGAAGGCGTCAAGTATCGAACGATATCCGGTACAGCGGCAAATGTTACCTGCGAAGGCTCTTTCTATTTCCTTCGTTGTCAGTGGTTTGTCCGCTCCTTTTTGGAGACTAGATAGTAAAACATTGCAGAGTCTTACAAGGTATGAAAATTTTTGCAATTGCTAACATCTAACTTGCATATGAATTCTGTATTATGAACGAGTGTTTTCTCCTAGAATTTGGAAATTTTAGTTCGCTTGAACGAAATAAACTGTTATAAATCTTTAAAAAAAAATGCTTAGAAAAGATATCTCAACCCTACTTGAATAAAAAAAAATACTGTATTAAAATTGCAAATGAGAGGAATGAAACGAAAGTCAGATCAAATATTACCTATACATATTCATGATCATCCCTGGGGTGCAGTAACCACATTGGGTGCCGTTGAATTTAGCTAATCTTGTTTGCAGGTTGTGATATCCATCTTTTCGGTTGCCAACCCCCTCGATGGTTGTTATATCCCACTCATGACAGGATAAAATATGAACCAAACACTGCAATATTCCGTAAGATAGAAGACCAACTGCTTAACTTCCAATTAGATAAGAAATTGCAAGCAAACTAACAAGCAATAGTTTTGTTGGGGAAAGTTACAACACTTATAACTGGCAATATTTAGTTTTACCAAATAAATAAAACGATAATAGTAACGTTGTAAATTTTATATTTTAGCAACTTATAGGTTAGCGCTTCTAAATAACCAATGAGCCCTAAATAAATAAAGATAACAAAAACAAACAAGAAATAGAGAAAAAAAATTAGAAGATTTGCAACATTGCAAAATAAAACGGATGGTTGATTTTTGTAGGAACTTAATTTTTTTAATTTATTAATAAAAACAAATATCGCATTCGATTGTAATAAAAAAAAATACATTACAATTCAAATAAATTGTGAACTCACGGAATTAACCGCAACTATTTGCCTCCCATTAGTGGTTGGGTGATTTTTGGCGACCGTAACGATGCAGGCGCCGCAACCACCCTCATGGCACATTGCCTTCGTTCCCACAAGGCCAAGGTTGTTCCTGAGGTAATCATTGAGAGTGGTGGACGCAGACACTTCCGAACCCGCTGGAAGAGACAATCTTTACTATGAATTTAATATTTTGAAGTTTAATATCAATATTTTTGAAGTGAAACTTCTTATGAGACTTCCAACAAGGTTGCGTTAAACTCTTATGCTCCTGGAAGGGGGTTAAAAAGAAATAAAGCGAGAGGGAGTGGCGATCGAACACACGCGGGCAATCAATTGTGACTTGTTAATTATGTTAATAAAGTTTGTCTTAAAGAAACATTGAAAATTTCTTAGAAATCAATTTCTACCCCTTCCTGTTTTCATTCCAACATTACGAAGATTCACTTCTTCCACGCGGAGGGACTCCACGCAAAATTATTTTTTTTTAATGTTTTTGCCTTATGAAGTTTCTATCAAAATTTTTCTACAATATTACAGTGATCAGTCTAACTTGATTATAAATACAGAGGACGAATTTAATATAAATAAAACTAAATTTAATAATTTTTGGATTATACTACGCGTTTTTTATTATTTTAAAAAACTACATACGAGACGTGCCTACACACATCTCAGATCTCATTAAGAAGTTAGTATATTACAGTTCTTATAAGTCAACCTTAAGTCTGTAACAATAGATATGAAATATTCCTTCTAGAAAAATATATATATATTTCAATATTTTGTTTTCCAAGTTCGAACTTAATGTAAAGTCTTATTTAGGTTAATTTAAATTATCAAGACTTTGTTAATTTGTCGAAAAACAGAATATTGTTAACTCCACGCATTATTAACATACAATAAACGTGTTATCTGTAACCATTGTTTTAAATATGTATATTAAAAAATAAAAAATTTTCTTTACTTAATATTTCAAGGATTACTGTAACAAGCGCAACTAAGTTAGTTGTAGGAAATGTTGGTATGTTTAAAAAAAAAAATCATGATTGAATTAAATAAGAGACATTCAGGAGTATAACACAACAGAATCTATGACAAATGTTGAGTACCTTAATATTTTAGTATGTATGTGTCTATTATAACTTAAATAATAAGATACTTGTACTCACATAGTGAGAAGTGCTCGCCGTTTATCGTAAAAGATATCTTGTCCATTTCTGCTTATGAGATACCTGTGGAAAAAAAGTGGATAACTTATCAACTAAAGATAAAATAATGCCTCCATATTTTAAATCATAAAACGTCATTTTCTAACTGCCCAAAGAAATAAATGTATTTTTATAAAACTAACATTAGCCTAACAGTGTCATTTGTTTGACTTTCGTTAGAACTTTGAGTAATCAGGACTATAATAAAAACTATGGGTTATTTCACTGAAGCGACAATACAGACATGTTTAATTTGTGGTTTCAAATAAAACGTTAAGGGATAACAGCTACACTAATCAAAAGTTAAACAAACAATTTTACTCCCAATACACTCTGATTTTCATTTAATTATAATTAATGACTCTGTTTATAAATCAATAAATTTTAACTAAAAACAAATGTTGTGTTTATTTCTATAATATTAAAACTAATTTTTTTAATATTTATTATGTATTTTTGCTTGTAACTTTACTGGTTAAATCAGAGAAAATAATTTTCCGTTATTAAAACGATATGGGTGCTATACATAGTGATAAGTGATAACTATTATAGCGGTCCTGAGTTCAATGTAACTTGTACATAGTTTTGAATCGGGTTTTTCTCAATAAATGTGAGTCTGTTTGTGTATCAGGAAACATATACAAATATTTCGTAGTTTGTTAGGTAGTTGACTGAGTAAATCGCGGTTTATTACCAGATGTATGCAAGACATTTTATTCCGCCGAATGCTTACTCCAAGTTTTACATCGCCACACTAAATACGGAGCGTTAACAGTATTTTTTTCATATATCTTCGCACATATTAGGTTATTCATGGGAAAAGCTTCGTAGATAGTATCACTTGATACTTGCGCTAAGCTACAGGTACGTATTATGATTATCGTTATTCCTAGACTCGTGTATATTGTTCGTTGACTTTATGATAAAGTTTTAAGCATTTTAATTAAAAACTACTGGAATACGAATATTATGACGTATCAATAAGAACATCAAAATTTCTTAGTCGGCTCTAGAAAATTAAACTAAGAAGGGAATTAATTACCTGTGATAATGAATGGTCAAAAACTAAAACAAGCGAGTGATTTAAAGTATAAAATCATTTTCGTCTATTAATATATACTTTAAATAATAAAATTACAATTGAGTTAAATAAGATTACAAATACTTATTATTTGTAAATATTTCGGTTGCTATTTTGACATACAAAAACTATTATTGGACGAGAGATTTTATTATTTTAATAAATTCGTTAACCTTTCAGATTGTGGCCTTTAAGGTTAAAAAATATAATTAATCTCAATTATAATCTGTTTTTAATACAACAAAAGTAATGTTGTATGTTAATAAAATACATCTTTTAAATTCCATATAGGTTAGGTTAGAACTACTTCTTGAAGATGCAACAAACGTTAAGGTAATTTAAGAACACGGAATAGAAATATATGTGCCTTGTTTGTAGCATACGAATTCAAAATATTTTCGTTGTTTTAAATCGATTAAAAACTCATACTACAATATGTAAATACCTAATGAATAATGTTTAATTAAATAATAAACAATTTGGTGTTTTTAATGCTGTGAAGATAATTTTAAAATGAATTTGTTTAAGATATAATACAAATGTATAATGCAAAATATAACTTCAAGGTTTTTTTTTCTGTGTTTTAATTTTTTAGCAATGACATTTTCAAAAATTTCAATAATAAAATTTAACGCTTAGCAGAATTGTACCAATTTTAATAAATTTACATGTAAAGAGTAATCTAGTAGGTAAGTTCAGTAATTACAATGTTTTTCGAATTTCTACGCTCGTAAAAGAATATAGTTACTATTTCCGTTCATCTCAATTACAAATGATTTTTATTTTTAATTCCATCGAGTTTTAATTAAAACTAATATTTACGGTTTTACTACTCGTTTCTTATTATCATAAACCACGTAATCCTGACGTTTCGGTTACTTTGTAGCAAACGTGATCACGGGCAAAGTATAAGGTATTATTCCTCGAGTTTTATATAGTAAAAAATTATATAGACGGAACTATAACAAAGTTGATTGAAAGTAAATATCTTTGGATAAAACAAAACTACTCGTAATTTCCATAATCTCGTGACCTTCGACAAGTACAACTACAAGTAGTGTATATAATTTTTTTATTTGTAGAGTCACAGAATATTAAAACGTAAACTCTTATGTCGAGGTCAAAATTTACGTTTTTTTTAGAACGGACGAGATGTGGCAACACTGATATCAACACTACTTCAAATGATATTCAATCATATTGTCAAATTTCATTCTTCTGACGAAAACCTGCACCTATGATTGTTACTACATAGATATACAATAAATGACGGATTATTCAAAACTTTGCTTGATATGATATTAATAATTAATTTGTATTCCGTATAAGAACTTCATTTTTTTTTTGTCAATGACGCGACCACGTTATACGGATTGTTTTTGAGGCCTACGATAGGTAGACTGTGATACCTTGTTTATTTTTAATTGTAAGCAACCAGGTGAGGCATCGCATTACGTGAACATTTCTTTGCAAAAGAATCATTTAATTTATGGTTGAAATACTTTGAACTAAATACTATTTACATATTTTGAATAGGAATTTTTTTTGTCAATATATAATTTCCGTGCTCTGACCCCGTCTGTAATGATAACTTTGATATCTGATACTTGGAAATCTTGTTTTGACTTTATCAATTTAGATCGATGATAAGAACTAGACTGTTTTACAGTATTTCAATATATATGTCAATTGACAGTTTCGTTATTTTATTTATATTTTTTATCTTTAAAAAATTCAACTTAAAAATTTAATTTGTTGGAATTAATTTTGATAAAAATTTCTTTAAATTAAATATCTAATTATATTTCACATTTTCGCTAGCACCCGTTGAAACAAATCTATTGTTTTCGGACTTACTACTATTATACTTTACTTGCGGTTTTTCTTCTCGTGATCACAGTTTATGTAAATAAAATTAATGTCGGATGGAATCATAGTTACACTAAACAAATATCTTTTTAATAACACGCACAAGTAATTAAAATGCATCCATGTTAAACAGTAAAATTTTAAATTCTCTAAATTTCTAACAAAACAAATCATTCGTGTTGATGTTTGTTCTAAATTCAAATGTAAATCAACATTGTTCGTTTCATTCTATCACAGATACATAATAATTTTGTTTATTAAATTATATATTTAAAAAAAAACAACATTTCGTCTATTGGAATATGAGCGAAAATGAGCCTTCACTTATATAATATATATAATTAAAAATATATATTAACATTTATATAATTAACTTTCCTTTAAATTTGACAGTTAGCAAATTATTTGTGTAATAAATGAGAATATACGTAATTCAATGGACAAAAAGCGCTTAATTAATAGATATTATTATATGGTATTATTATTTAAAATTGAAATTTTCACCTTGTACGGTTACAAACCCAATATTAATACGCGAGAATTCACTCGATCACGTAATTTTATTGTTATTTAACGAATTTCTGTAAGTAATAGTTTATAATATATAACAAAAACTTTAAAGCCTGAGGCTTGTTGCGTAAAGTTAAAAGTAGATTGATTTATTTATTTCAATTTTTATTCTTCACATACTAGGAAGTTTCGTATCAACATTTGTTTTATGTTTTTAAGTAAAATTAAAAAAAAAAGGAATAAAAAGAGGTTGTGCGCCGTATCATGACAACTTAATATACTAAATGGAATTATTATAATTGTACTTTAAAACTTACACTCCCAATCACAATATATGTTCAAAATAATTAATTTTCTTCAATAACATATAAAATGTATTCAATTAAATTTAACTACACATTAATTTATTTAAAGACAAAAAGAAATATCCTTATAAATAGTCCATTACTCTTATATAATTGATTTAAATGTTACACCATACCTCGTCTGTATACTATAATTCAACACTTCACCTCACATAATAATTAATGTGCTTCGAGCGGAGCGCTTTAAAAACTAGACTTGTTTCGGCGATGTTTGAATGTAGTGTAAACTAAATCACCACCGTAAGATTCGAATCTCGGGATATTATCGCTATAAAAAGTCGGTTAAGATGACGAATTGAGCTACATAATTTTTATAATATCTTGAGACTTGTTTTGTGTTTTTTCATCACGTGTGTCATGTGTGCGATATTAAACCACAGGTTTTATTGTGTACAGCAATAATATTTAACTTTGCAACTTCGGTATTTTTTATATTATATATGTTTATTGTATTTTTTTATTTGTATGGCCTTATTAGAATTTAAATTAGATGTATGAACGACATTTATACTTTCAGTTATACAACTATTAACAACTCTCTCACTTATAATATATGTAAAACATTATTTTTTAGTAGTGTGATTGTTTATCAAATTTTAATGGTTCAATTTATTGCATTTTTTGACAATAAACATGATTTTTCCATTATTTTTTATAATTTGTTTAAATAAAATTTAATTTTAACTAAGCTTATGAAAATGATATATGTATATATTTTCTCCAAAAGTATTTGTCTAAGACTTATCTTTTATCAACAATGCCTTAAAATGCCATAAAATTATAATACATATAATAAATGATAAAAAGATAAGTCTTTTGACAATAATAGATTTGATAATGTGTTTGTATTATGATAATAGATAATAAAATCTAAGATAATATTATGACTATCTTTGAATAACATTCATAGGTCGTTAGTAAATAAAAAGTAACTTAGTACTTCTCTAAATTAAAAGTGCAATGACCTTTAAATTACACGAACGAACTGCATTAATCATTACTTATCTTATCAGTAATATATGTATATTTTAATTGGAAATGTATTTTATAATTTTAAAGTAAGTTTTAATGTTTTATAAGTAAGTTAGAAAATAATATCAATTTAAATAATTCAGCCAACAAACATAAAAGAAGCGAGCTTGTATTAGAATGATTTTCGATTTTGTATGAAGAAATTATGATTACCATTTTTCCCTGCAAAAATGAAACTGTGTTCAATATAAGCATTTTTTGTTTATTTTTATATTATAAAGTTTAGTCCTAAAGGTTAAAGTTTTTGACCAATCCAATCTAAATCTCTCAACTTCATAGTGTAGAAATAAGTTTATGAGTGAAATCCTGGAAACACTCTGAATTTAATGTGTCGTTGTAAACTCGTTTTAAGGGTATACACAATTTTTATTTTTATATGTAAAGGTGATTTAGAAATACGTATAAGTCATACGTGTATTCACAATGGCTTCGTAGATACAAATCTATTTTTAAGGAAGCAAATACAGGTGAAACGTTTAACTTCCCTAACCCGAGATAATATTCCAATATTTAGATTACGCTCCACATATACAATATTCCTCAAAGTCTGATCTTTTTTCTAGTTTAAATTCTTGAACTGAGAGTTAAGGATGTAATTCTCTTAGGAATTCCACTGCCATCGTATTTAAAAGAATATTATCTGTATAATAAATATTTTTTTAGAATAATAGCAATATTGATTACTTGAACGTTGTCCTGGTTGTTTTCTTTTATATTTTCTTGTGCCATCAACATCAAGTTGTTAACGGCTCACCGGTCATGGTCTGATTAATCTTCACAAAGACCGACGATTTATTTTCTTGATAACATTTTTATTTTCTCTCTTTTTTTTAAACATCAATATCAACTTTTTTAGAAAAAGAACTCTACCAATGAAAAAGTAATGAAGCCTCAAATAAATCTACTAAGCAACAACATTGCCATCCTTACATGTGGTTATCTGAGGTGGACGTAGTCAATAAGGAGAGAGGATGAAGAATAAACTGCTATATGTCAAAAGTACTCCTTGGAAATAAAATTATTCGATAAAATTTGCAACTGCTACGTCAGAAGAAAAACAGAAATCATAGACGTAAGAGGAAGAATTAGCTTACTCGGGTGGTATTGAAGAGGACACGTGTGCAGGATGAACAACAGATGGACAAGACACCTAATAGAGCGGATACCAGGGGCAGTAAAAGGGAACAAGGGAGACCATACAAGAGATGGAGAGATATTTTCAATCCCAGATGTGGTATTCTATGGATGCAGATGCTAGAGGAGGTAGAGCCTAGCTGTGGTCAAGTAACTACAGCTCGAACATGGGCTGGCTCGACCGGGGAAGTACCACCCTCTCGCAGAAGATAGACGTGAAGTTGTCTTATATGGCTGCGTTTCGTCCGACGAGTGAGAGAGCCGGTTGCCCCCTCCCTTTTCCATCCCTTTCCTGCCATTTCCTAATTCCCTTCCCTCCTCATTCCCCAACAACCATGGGCGACGGTGACAGTGACGGTGTAGGTGAGGCCTACTCCACGGAGGCGACTACTACTGGCGTATGATAATACTAACTAATATTTTTATTTTATATGCAAACATACAAATAGCATACGCAGATTTACACTAGTTAACACAAAAAAAGATGCATATTTGATATATAAATCCTCATAAATATAGATTATATAAATCAGTAGACACATAGATTATGGAAACGTCATAATACACACATACGTACAAAAACAGTCTCATACATTTGTATTAATAAAGTAGTTATATCTCAGAGAAGAAATAAACTTAAAAAGTAGGACGAAAATAAAGTAAAGATTTATTGTATTTTATTTATCAAGAACAATATAAGTTACATATCTCCATGTAAGTGGCTTCTAGAGGCTGTTTTAAGTATGCATAGCTTTAGTCATAATGAAATTCCTTGGTTCAGCTGTTAAGTTCTTTATTCTGTAGTTAATTACTCCACATCTGTACATATAATAGAAATATAAAGAATTGCTATCTTTACAAGAGCCTATTTGACCAACACGTACGGTATTTATACATGCAAGGAGACCATTACAAGGAGACCATTTTTATACATGTAATCTGAGTCTCGGAAAATGGCTCCAACGATTTTAATTTTAATCTACCTAAGTTTCAATTTTATAAATCGCGTTGAATGCGAAAGCGATATATATTTACCACCCACAACATTAAAGCTACTTAACAATAGATGGCGTTATTATTAAAAACTAAGCAAAGGAAAAGAAAATCGCTCGATATGCATTTATGTACTTAAAACTTTGAAATTCCCAAAGTCGTTAAAAATAACATAGAACAATTTTTTCAACAAATAATTATATAAGTAGAGTTTATGACATCGATAATATAGAATCTCATAAATAAATTTATCAGTTTAAAAAAACGTAAAAACATCTGGATTAGCGGATAGCTGTTGATTGGAAATCAAAAACAGGTGAAATAAATGTTGCCAAACAGAACAAAGTTAAAATATTTATTTATTAACCAAATACTAGTTTAATTCTTTAATAGATGGGAAGGATTATCCCAGGCAAACTTTTTCGATATTTTTCTATGGCATCAAGAAGGAGGAAAAGTACCGTTTCTCCAGGATACGAGGAAGGTCTAAAACGAAAGGATGAAACCGTACGCCTAGTTCTACTTCGATAATAAAAATGATAAGGAAGAATTAAATTATTTAATACTCGTGGACACTCTCCAGTGTATCCTATAAAATACTAAGAGTCTGGCTATACGTCTATGCTAAAGGCTCTTGTATTGGTTTTAACCAAATCTAGGTCACCTATAAATCTATTAGCACGTCGCTCCTGGAAGTCCAAAACAGTAAAGCAATATTTGGCAGCGCCTGCCCAGTTGTGAGAGCAGTATTACACACCAGATAGGACCGGTACTTTTTATAGATAAAGAATCTGTCCCAAGATGAACCACTACCGTGCTCTTGCCAGGATGCCTCTACTATGGCCCTTTTTTAACTTAATTTGATCCCAACCGGCTCCTAAACTGGTTTAATACCACTCTACAACTTGAATATCATCTCTATAACTAAAAAACAGCCTGACGAACTCCACCGTTGACAGCTATTTTATAAGACGACGAGCCTTAAAAAGTGATCGTAGTTCCATATCTCTCAGGAAATCCAAAGTTTCAAGCAATCAGACCATGTATTATTCTATAGCATGAAAGCTTACCAATAAGGCTGACGTGCCAAACACTGTCGAAAGCTTTCAAACCGTCAAGTGAAATTACTAGAGCTTCACCGCTACTCTTTGGAGGTAGTTGGGGTTGAAACTGAACGATAGTTATCATTCTCTGAATGTCCTCCACACGGCCATCTTTTAAGGGTTTATATCTACCCCTAATCAGCAACATCACTTACCTAAGGCATTGGCCATTATTGGATGAAAATGGTAATGTAAGCCGTGGACTAAATGATATGCTATTTCAGGTTCTTTAATAACTAGTATAGACGGGGTGAGCATAAAAGCCCTACACGGTTCCAGTCTGTACAGAATGAAGAAATGAGATGGTTCCCACCACTCGGTAGCTGTAAGAAATATTTTATAAGTAGGTTTATATAAAGTGTGCGGGCCGGTCTAACACCTTTATTTTGAACGGCCTGTAAATGAAACTCTCGTGGCAGAGCTATCAGTAAATTTTTGGCTTGTTCCATGAGAGAACTAATCGGCTGATAGCTGCTTGATAGGTTCCGTGGTTTACTCGATTTATCCACGACGGTCTCGGTTTTGTACAATTATGTCCTCTTTTCATTGATCGGAGAACTTACCGTTAATGTCATAATTCGTATTTATGTTATGTTTATGATATGAGTATAAAATACACATAATTTATTATTTTTATAAATTTTTAAATTAATTGTATTCGTCATTTCATTAAGATGAAATATTTTTTCAAAAAAAACTATATTATAAAATTAGTACATTGAAACTCATTTATTTCATTCAACCTTACCAACTCATTATTCTTTCTCCATATTATAATATTACCACAGCTTATATTGACTACACTAATGTCACCATTGATGTCGTTACGAATGTTGCCATCTTATTATTTAGTATTGTTATAACAATAAGGTTTGATACTTTACAGAGATTATTTTATAATATCTTTATTGTATTTAAACTTAACAAATTCCTATATATTTTCTAAAATATTTACATATCACGGAGAGTATCTATTTTTGACACATACTAACGTAACTTTGACGTTTCTATAGTGGACTAATATAGGAATGTAGTCTAATAATCTATCTCTTCTCGTTCTGATGGATATCGTGTAAAAATCATAACTCAAACATTTTTAATACAAACTATTAGGAGTGTAAATTCATAGACACGTTTAAGTTAAATTTTTAAGAGAATTCAAGATTAGTCTGAGAAGTTTCCGGTTTTATGATAGAATAAAAAAGGTTGAGGTAAACTTTCAGATGCCGTAACTTTAAAAGACTTTCTGGCACAAATAATAATCATAACCGGTTAATTAAAAATAAATTCTTGTGAAAACCGTACGTTAAAAATATCTTTGCATGAATACTGTATAATAAATGAAGGTCAAATCAAATGTTATGATCGCCTGATAATGAATTAAGATTGAATTTCTCGTATTATGTAATCACAAAATTCTATTCAAAAGTTGTCATTGCATTCAAATACTTCGGTGTGTCTGATATTTGCAAGAATACGCATATAACTCGTAAAATATGTCAATTCTTAACATAATATTGTGAAGGACCAAGTGTACAATCAGACGGAGAGTATCACAAATAGACCTATAAACAATGATCTTATCCTTCTATTCTAAATTAATTAACAAATAAAGTGCTAAAATCTAAAACAACAGAAATAAAATTTTATATATTTATAAACACTCATGATGAATATCATTTGCGTAAATAATGATGTGCGTAATAAAATGTACTTGAAGTATCAAATGAACTAGGTTATATAATGTTTATAATACTGACATCCTAATGAAAAATGTCGCTATATATTTTGTATGTGAATTACGCATTCGCCGTATTTTCATTGATTCAAATTACAGACTCTCCGACGCCGAAATTTTTCAAAGAATAGAAAAAATACAAAAGTTCCTCATAGGATGTTATATACGTCATCGGCGACGCAGTTTAACCTTAGTTATTAAGTCACACTTAATACAATGAACTTTAATATCTGACGAAAATAAAAAATTGCTTGCTATTATGCGGTTTAGTTTAGTAAAATATGAAATTTCAAAGACTAATCGTGATGCATAAAATAAGTATGGATAAGACACTTCTGCTTTAATAATCTCTGTGAACTCTAGGGATAGCTTGCAGATGGTTGGTCGACTTTTGTCTTCATTGGTTTGGTGATTTGTATCCGGTGAGTAGTTCAATACTAAATATTGTTTCGATTATTTTATACAAGTGATGCCTTTTTGTATAATAAGATATTTTGATAATTTTGATTGTTTAACAAACGTACAAAATATACTTGATTTAAAATATATATATGATGGATTGATAATAATTGCTAAGTAAGAATTAAAGTACGCGGTTTTGCTCATTTTAGTACACATCAATATGCAAAATTTATATTGGTATGAAGGTTGCATATTTTTAAGATGAAATTAGACTGTAACCTTTTTTGTACTCCATCTAATAAGTGCACCTTTTTAAAAAGGTTTTATTTTCAGATCACCATGAATCGTACTCAACGGAGGACTAAGGCCGTTTTGATTTTGAAAATATTGAACGTAGTTACTGGAATTTTGAACGTGGTTTGTAAAAAACAAATTAAGTATGAAAAATATTTATTAACATATGAATATTTTATCACATGAGAAAAAAAATTAATTCATATTTTTCAGTTTGAACATATTAAGGAAAGGTAGTAAGGAATAATGAGATTTATCTTATCTATTATTACAGTATTTTATTATTAAAAAACTGTTTGAAATATTGTTGATGTTTATCGATAATACGTATATTTTCAATTCAGCTCATAATTTAAACATTGATTTTAAAGTTTAAACATTTACGATTCGATAACTTTTACAGTACCCTTGATAATAAAATTAAATACGCTGGCTGAATCTTAAGATATAGTCTTATTTAATAAAAAAAAAATCATTTTCAGATGTCGTCAATTGCATTGCTATATATTGCGATGTTTCTCATATCGTTCACCAAGGCCTACGGTCACTCGTGGCTGCATCCATTCGCACTGACATTCGTTTTTATATTTATTATGTGCGCCTCGAAGTTATCCTTCGATTTTATCTTTATTTACAGCGTGGTGAAGGTAAGGATCAAGGATTTCGTAATTAATGCACTTTTATATGCTTATCATATTCTTTATTTGAATGATATTTTTTTTATTTACTTCTCTTACCGTAAGATTTAATACATATATATTTTATATGAACGTGATCATTATTCTAGTTCTAATTTATCTACGAAAGTACAGTTGATCTCTGCTATCTAACGCAATCAATTTTGTATCCTATATAAGCAAATTCATTACGTTCATTATATACATAATCATCATCATCATCAGCCTATCGGAGCCCACTGCTGAGCAAAGGCCTCTTCTCACATGGAGAAGGTTAGAGCATTAATCGCCACGCTTGCTCAAGACGGTTTGGCGATTTCAATGTTATAATTTGAAATTATAAGACCAGGTTTCCTCACGATGCTTTCCTTCACCGTCCGTCAGTGGTGTCTAAACACTCTTAGAAAGTACATATGACCCGGAAAAGACCACATTGGTACTTGCCAGGTTTCATAATATTACACATATACATAATATTACACATTATTATAAAAATTATTTGTTGATTTCAAAATAATATGCAAATAAAAAGGTCCATTACATCGCTTGATAATTAAATCACACTTTATATGAATGTGTATTCAATAAATTTAATAATTTATATACACACGTATATTTTGATAAGTTCTCATATATTTTTTGATAGTATTTGAATATGTTGAGAGTTATGTTACCTATGTCTGCTTAATGCTATACTATGCGACCAGTTTAGGAGGTGGAAGTTTAGAAGCTTCTTAAGTAAAGCAGTTTTAAAAATATAAGTGACAGAAATATATACAAAACAAAAGAAGAGTCACGAGACTTGGTTCCAGGAGCGCCTTACGGTCGTTAAGCTCTACTGCTACTTGTCCGTGGTGCTTCTGATCCTGATGACTACGTTCTTGATGACTGTAGGGACTGAAACCGGTGAAACGAATCTATGGATTATCTTGTACAGTGAGTTATAATTTTAATAACACTTATATATTCACCTATTAATTTAATTTAATTTAATTTAAGTTTAACTAATAGTACTTTATGAAATTAAACTAAAAGTCTCATGAATTAATATATTTTGTTTTGGTTTTTCAGGTCTCAATATCAGCACTATTCTTCTGAGCCACTTCTACGAACAGATATGTGGTACAGAGGTTGAAACTACACAAAAAGTTTAAATTAAACTTCTTGAAATATTTTGAAGTATAATAATTATGAGAAATGTATCGCGTGTATTTTTAGTTATATAGAAAATAAATTAATTGATAGACAATAAAAACTAACTTAGTATTGTTATTAAGGCTCAGGCATACATTTTTAAGTTCTAGATCTATAATTTTGTAATGATGAACGCTTCCTTAAAATATTATTTTCCTTAATTTCCGAATTAAGTTTTGTATTTACTTTTCCTGTGGCAAAAATAGGTGTTAGTCGAATATTGAGTGCGATGTAAACTCAGTTATATTTAAAGTAATTAAATGTGAATAAAGTGTATCATGTTATAATTGAACGTAAAATAAACATTGAATAATCAAATATCAAAAGTTTTTACGGCTTTCATTCAAATTATTCGCTTCATTTGCTTAAGGTTAATATTATCGGGTAAAGACAAACAATTTGATGGAATGATTCCTTTTTATTGTTCAATATTTATCAAACAACAGTACCCCACAGTATCAGTAGGTCCTATCGAGGTTTCGTTTTACAATTATCTAAAATTTATTATTCTAAATTGATTAACGTTATTGTCCCGATTCAAGATACATATCTCTAATTATTTAAGCGAAAACATTTTTTTATCAACAACAATATATTTCTATTGATTGCTGAAAATAATTGAAATTAATATCAGCAATATAACATTGTGTAGATAAATATGAAGTATGTGTCCTGCAGCTTTTTAATTCTTGGTATTTGTGCTAAGTGTTTACAAAGACTCGTATGGTTGGTTTAATTCTTGGGATATGCCGAAGATTACTCCTCACTGCGAACGTTGATCCAGAAAACCTGTGGAACACTGTCTAACGTTTATAGCATTTGTAAAGGTCGCTTACACTGATGATTTACATTAAATACCTAGTAAAATAGACGTCTTTATTAATAATTCGGACTAAAAACTGAATAACTATTACGTAAATTAAATGCATTGATCAGTCCTAGGACCTTATATCCTGTATAGTATATATCGAAACGAATACTTATTATTTACGTAATTAATAATTAAAGGATAAAAATTATCAGATGACTGGATTGGTTTTACCAAGTTGTAGTCACCAATAAGCCAATTCCACGCCTTTACATAGAGTCCACAAAAGTGACGTAAGATTTCTCAGTTCCTGCCCAAATATGAGAGCCGTATTCCATATATTAACAATACTTAACTGCCGGATCTGAATTTTGTACGAATAGCGAATCTGTCCCTGCATATAATACTGCCCTCCTTCTATAGGGACACTGGTTTTCCTTGCAACTGCCTTAGGTTTGGACTCTATGAGCCTTCCCAATTAAATATTCAAAAATACCTGTATTCACGCTTATGTTTAAGTACTATTAAATTCCACAAGATGGACATTATTATTCGACTTTCTGAAGTGTGAAATTAACATGCTCTACTATGGCCTCTTTGGATCCTGGCTGAATCAACAGCTGGCATTATGCCATTCCACGTCTGTGATGTCATCTTATCTATGGCTCTATCCAAAAGTTTTTGTGCATTTATGACCTAAATTTGCAATTTTCTTTACAGAGGTATTTGCACATTAAGCTAACTAAACATTATCCATATAATTTTTTTGTTATGAGAAGTTTTTGCTGAGACATTGCTTTAACTAGATATAACCATATTATCCTTAACTCAGTCGTGAGAATTTCTCCTGAGTAGAAAGCAGTGAACATACAAAAAGTATCGCTTACAGGTAGTTAGATAAAAAAAAAACAAATTGTGTAACATTATTTATTTTTAAGATTATTCATAACATCAAGTGAATTTTTAACAGAATAATAAAAAGGAACATTAAAAATATATATATTTTTAAACATTTAAAGAACAATTGGACCAAGTGAAAACCGAAGTGATTTTTTAGTTGTATAATAGTGGCAAGATGTTTTACATTCCATTACAGAAAGAAAAACTATGATAAGGAACATCACATACTCCAGCAGCCGAATATAAAAATATAATTAACCATAATTATTAATTAATATATTTTTCGAATACATAACATTAGTTAATAAAACCTTATTTTAGACTTCATCCCTTACTAAACTTTTTAGTTCTTCACTGTAAAAGTAACTGAGGAAAATTGTGGTGATATCGAGACCTGAAAATGTGTAACACCATTAAATTATTTCATAGAAGAAACCTTCTTTTCGAGATAGAGTTTTATATTATGAGTAATAAAACCTACGATAGCCAAAAATATGACCATACCAAAAAAAAAAACAGTAGTCTGTTTAGAATAAAATTCTGTTTTTAAAAATTGACTTCCCTCGTATTTGATCAATCGCTGAATTTTCATCTGATTATACTTAAGAATATAACTATGTGGTATCTATTAGAATTTATTTAAGTTGCAAACACGTTTATGTTAACTTACTATAAAACATTAATTCCACGAACGAAGCTCCAACGTAACCATTTACAACACTCTCGTATATTACAAATCCGGTTATCAAAATGAATATAGCGAGCGAAACGAAGAAATACACTCTGATGATAGTCATGTGTTTCTGTAAAAAATGTTTCATATAACAATACAAGAAAAGATATTTTTATTTACGTGACCATACCACAAGCAGATTTAATATAAAATATAAGCCATTAAGACCGAAAAGGTATCAGAAATACAATTCCGTTTACGTTGAACACACTTAAACTTCGTAAAAAGTCCTACCATTAAAACTACATACATTAAAATTGTTATAAATATTAGTGTTAATATCATTTTGACCTTTTATTACCATTAACGACATCATTCAGGGACGGATTTAGAATTTTAATTTAAAACAAGTGAGTATATACCGATCTCTAGCTCTGTAAATATTCCCTTAGTACTTCCCCTCGCATAACTACTCTGTCGTTCCAAGACTGAACTTATAAACACGTATGGTAGTTTGTTATTTTTTCACATCTATTATTCCCGTCCTAACATTATCAGTGGCCTGTAAATAGACTTTTCTTTTCTAAGATAAACATATGAATAAGAAGCCGAGGCGTGATTGTAGTGTGGAAGGGATAAATATTTTATTTAAAACCATCTCACCTTAATAACGCCATAAACGAAGATAACGTCCAAAGTCAATTTGACAAGAAGAATGGCAATCACAACAAGTGACAATAGATACAGCGGATAAATCCCGTTCCCGGGATCATTATCATTGAAACCGTTTTTAAATATAGCGAAAATTATAGTCAAATAGGACATTATGACCAAAAGTACAAGTGATATTAACTGAAAAATTAAATGTATACTTTAGTACATAAAACATTATAACTTTGAACTAATGACGCACTATTTGTACTTAATGCATACTGCGTTTAAAGTTCCAAGCACTACACAGCTGTGTTTCAGGCTGTATTTATAGCAACAAGGTGGCTTGTGCTGGATTAGGTTCATGGTGATCTGAAAAATATGTACAAACATTATTATTCAAATAAGAAAATTTCAATGGAATTCATGTGATTAGAAACACACTTTTTATTTAGTAACTAAGACGTCATAAATAATTAATTTACACATAAAAGTAGTTGAAGGTAATGCTTTAGTTTGTCGAGTAGAAATTTTGCGCAAACAACCTAGAAATTAATAGTCCTGGGTTTTACTGAGAGATTCGTTGAAATAAAAATGCTATGCTTATGCAGTTCCGATAATCACAGCATCTTACTTTAGACTATCCAGTATTGATTGGCTTACCTTCGATGTTTGCTCAACTTTACCTTGTGTACAGAGTAGATGAGCTGCAAAACTTTAAGCTCATAAACGGAAAAAACTTATTTAAATATAGAATTCTAGATTATTATAAGGAATGAAAATGTCAAATAATGCGAAATAATTTTAAATGGTAAGTTATACCTACTATAAGTACAATAGACTGAAAGGAAAAACCTGTATCTTGACATATAGACACATTTGAAAAGACGGATGTGGTGGTACACCTTCTAAAACACCAATGGAAAGTTATTCTGTCTTATGTATATTGGAATATTAATAAGTTTAGAGATAATGTTTTTATGTTTATAATCAAAGCGATATGATAAGATGTAAGACTTCTTTGTTTGATAAAGTTCTATAAGGTCATTTTGAACAGAAGTTAAGATATAAAACATGAAATTGGTTATAAACATTCCAGATGAAGCTTTTATAGAATAAAAATTAATTGATATTGAACGTAAAGTATGAATTAAATGAAAATTAATTGATAAGAATTTAAAAATACAGATTAAAAACGAAAGTTTGTGAACCATCCTCCTTTAACAAAACATAACATAGTCAGTGTGATCAAGTAATGGTATGAGTCTTTTTGTTTCAGTTACGCAATATTCAGACTTTAATGAAATTAAATTAAAATTAAAAAGCCAAAATAAATACCAAATGATAATATGAGAAAAACTAATATCAGTACTACGTGACTACAATAAAATAGATTTTTAATTAAATATCGCACACATACAATAAGTAGCAAGTATTAAAAATTACTTACTTTTAAGTACACTTTAAAAACAAACTGTATAAAAAGGATTGAAGTACTACGTAGATTGCATTGCAATAACTAAGAACAGTCAGGAATCTTCAAGCTATGTACCATGAGATGAAACAAAGAAAAAACATACAGATGGGTCACAAGTACAATAAAGTACCTACCGTATTCTAAAACTTATGTTAAACGGAATTAAACTCCCATAATACATAAAAATAACACTAGAATTAATAACAAAGTGTTTTCATTAAGTTATCCACATTTTATTTCACTTCAATGTATCGTTTCATATTTATACGTGAACCGTAACTGAAATGCATCTTCTTTTTACTCTTTGCCAGAATTTGGTGACGTCCAGTCTAAAATTTTAATCAATGAAATATCTGCGTTTGCGTACTCATGCATTTACTTTTATGAAGACAAAAAAAAACTGGTGTTAGGAACGTCATTGAATGAAGGAAAACAATTTCATAAAATGTAAAAGTTCTAGGATTAAATACTTCATTTATTTTCAAATCAAAAACAGAATGCTCTGAATCTATCAAAACTAATCGAATGTATGGAATAAACGATACTCCATTTAGTTTTTTAAGACTACTAAACATATATGAATCACTTATTCAGCGAAGACACAAGACTTTGGATGACGATTAACTGAAAGCCATTTCCGGAGTTGACAAAGATTATAAAAACAGAGGTGTCCTTATACCGAATTAAATGTCATCGTATATACTAATATATAATTTAAAAATGGTACAATATTTTTCGATTTCCTAATAGCGTTAGTTATAAATAGGTACTGTAGCAATTGAAACTAGTATGTCCAGTTTAACCTAAACCGCTTTAAATAACCTAAACCGCTTTAAATAACCTAAATAACTTTAGCTATGAAACATCTGTATTCATGAAACCCTTTGAGGAAAATAACGGAGTCGAGAAGTGTGGGAAACTCAATTAAACTAGAAAATTTAAAACCATTTTAATCTGAGAAGACCAATACATTTGATTTATATTTTCAGTATCCAGTACTATCACACCTTGTATCTTTTTACTAAACTGCAGCCTCAGCCTAATTAGATTGGTGTTAATTATACAAATTATAAAAGATGACTACAATATTAATAACTGGTTACAACTTTTTAATATTCTCATTGTATAAGAATTTCCGTTCCTGATAAGACTTACTTACGTTGCTCATACGACGTACTTATAAACGTTTCAATCCAATGAAATATAAAACTACCATTGCAAAATAGCATGAAAAATTTAAAACTAATACGCCATTTGTAAGAAATTATATTAACAATATTATAACTTAATACACTGATCAGATGAACAATCAATAAGTGAATAAAATGCACGGGAAATATTGAATTTCACTAATTTTTATAATTCTGATTTTAAATATAGATAATATATATTAAAAACACGGCGACATCTTTTTAAAGTTTTTCTAAACTGTAAAATTAGAAAATATTCCTTAGAATTTAATTTAATATGTTATTAAAATCAAATAAAATATATATAAAAAAAATCATTAACCCGAATAAGATGCTATTACAGTCGTGGTGGCCTGGAAGTGAAAGGCCCGCCTCACATACACGAGGGCCAGGTTCGAAACCTGGCAAATACCAATGTGATCTTCTCCAAGTCATACGTAATTTCTAAAAGTATTTAGACACCACTGATAAACCGTGAAGGAAAACATCGTGAGGAAATCTGGTCTTATAATTTCAAATTAGAAGTTTCAAATAGCCAATCCACCTTTAGCAAGCATGGTGGTTAATGCTCTAACCTTGTAAATGTGAGAAAGGCCTGTGCTCAGCAGAGGGCTCCTACAGGCTGATGATGATGATGATGACTTAAACATTACTACAGCTTAAATGAGGGAATGGCTTCAATGCGATATTTCCAAAGTATCAGATTCAAACTACTCTTCTTAGTATCATTTTTCTTTTATTTATTTGAATTAGCCTATGATATCATTACTTTTTTTTATAATATGGCTTAATTCACACTGGAATCTTTAGCCAATGTCAACGTGACATCGTTACTTATGTTTATGGTATACGGCACTACAATTTACATTTGACCTCTGTATTTGCTATTCTTTTATAGTTAAGTTAAAAAATACATTGCAAATTTTCAACTATATAATATATAATACCACTATAATGTACCAAGACAATTACATCCCTCTAAGCTCGTTCATTGCTTGTGCCAGGTTTAATATATTTCTTATTTATCTTTTTCCCATATTATACTCTGCAAGTCCATATTAGCACAATGATTCTGCGTACAATCGCATCTTATGCTCTTATAGGAACCCAGAACACAGCTCTATAAAAAACAAAACTCATTACTGGTATAATTTTTAGTTTCAAATACGTCCAGGCGTTGCATAATATTCAAGATCTGTCGCCACGTCATATATCCTAAGGTTATATTTTGCTAGTTTGACCATATTGTTGGCAAAGATCATGATTCCGTCCCCAAAGTTCATTCTGCCTTTCCCCTAAACATATCAGTTTCGTCCTTTCTCTTTTATCTTTTATCTTTATCGAGATAATATTTTGTGTAACTTCCCACTATTTGCAGATGATTTTCTACCTTTTCCTCATTTGGTGCTTATACTACTTTCTACTATCAGCATTTTTCTCATCTCTCAGACATCTCTGTCGTACTTTTCCCCCTAAATTCTATACTGATAATGTTCTATAAAGTTTTCTTATCTCATAATAATCATTCGATCTTAGCTATGGTCGTCGCTAAGTGTTTCTTCGCCCACATGTCCCTTTTATCTGACTAAAGTAATTGCACATTGGCCTAACTAAATTTTATCTTAAAATTTTCTTCTTTTAAAAGACGTTCGCAATAATGTTCAAACTCTTAAAAAATAATATTTGATTCAAGATTGCATCTTGACAGAAAGTAGCAAATCAAATAAACAGTGTTATAGGTACATAAAAGATGTATCTAAGACGTAAAACTTTATTAAATTCCATCATAATATAATACATTTATAAGATTTTCATCAACAGACATCGAAAGATACATTAAAAGTAATGTAGGTAAAGTTATAATATAAAACAAATTGTTATAAATCAGAACACAAATCCGGAACAGTTGATACAAGTCACGCACAAAGGTTTTTTACTTGGTTAACGATATTGGCAAATGGCAAAACACACGTCCTGCCACAGGAAGAGAACTATGACATCAAAGAGTAAAAGTTGTAGTAGCCTATAAAAATACATTTATCCATCAAAGTATAATATTTTTCATATTAAAGAGCCCACATAAATATATATATATATTTTTATTTTATAATTTCATCTTCACAACGAAATTCAAAAATATATTCTATTAATTTGTATACTATATATATTTTTTTTAATAAATATTTCTTCTCTATCACGTAACTTTTCATTAGTTTCGTCTACTAACAACATACATTAATTACTAAATTTCCTCTAAATCTATTGATAATCTAATTCTTAAAACCGTTTGGAATATTCACGTGATCATTGACATCTCATTCGGAAAAAAGACTTCGTTTAGACTTCATCCTTTACTTTATCTTTTAGTTCTTCGCTGTAAAAGTAACTTAGGAATATCGTGATAATATCGAGACCTGAAAATATATGATAAATATAAAATTAATCCTATATAGAATTATACATTTTTTTTTTACGGTTAATAAAACTTTCAATATAAAATATGTCAATATCAGAGCGAGATATCGAACAAAGGCTTCTAGGTCGTAATTATTTCCTTTTTCTTTAATAGTATAAAGTATCTAATGTTGACTTACTATAAAACATCAATTCCACCAAAGAGGCTCCGACCATGCCGCTTACAAGACTTTCATAGGTTACAAAGATCGTTATCAAAACGCAGATCGTTATGGACACAAAGAAATACACTCTGACGACGTTGGCGTGTTTCTGAAATAAATAAAAATTTATAATTAAATTCTCTATTACATTCGAAGCCGATTAAGTTAAAAAGAAAATTCTTACGAATCCCTGGCATCAGACAAATAAATTTGAGAAAATTAATAGATTCTTTATAACAACAAAAAATATACATATTTTAGGACCGAGGATGACATAAAATGAAGATTTTTTTTCGTTTTTCGCTCATTCAAAATGATGTGAGGAATCCGTTTTCAGATCAACGTATGTTTGTTATCGAACTAAAAGATTTAATAATATGAATAGTTTTAGAATTAATTTATCAAATGAGCATTATTATTTCAAGCAAAACACACATTCAATTAAGTACTGTCACTCAAAGAACTAGTCTGGTCATCAAGTCCGATAGACTTTTTTAGAGATTGATAAATTTTCACTCATTCATTCGCTCATTCAACATTTCCGCAATTTTGTATGTCAAAAGCCAAAAAAAAAACTAATAGAAAAGCTTACCTTAACGACAGCGTAAATGAAAAGAACGTCCAAGGACAGCTTTATCATGAGAATGAAAATCACTAACAGTGATAACACAAAGATAGGATGAACCCTCTGCCCGGGATCTTTATCATTGGCACCATTGTTAAACACAGAGAACATTATCATCAGATAGATCATTATTGCCAAAAGCACGAATGATATAAGCTGAAAGTTAAAACGTACATTTAATGAGCATTACACGACATGTTTAAATTTATAACCTGTTTTTTTAGCTAATTTTTTTGACTAACTTAAATGACAAAGACCACTTGTATTTTTTACATACCGCATTCAAACTCCCCAGCAACACACAACCGTGTTTTAAGGTGTAGTTGCAGCACCTCGGCTTTTCCTGCTTCTGTGTCATGGTGAACTGAAATATATATACATATGTTATATATATGTATGTACTCTATGTACAATGACTCTTTTTTTTTATTATTGTGAATATTAAAGTGATTGGTAACATTTTATACCGAAAAATTTACGCCATCAACATTAAAACGATGTTTTCTTGAATTCTAATAAAACATTAATTGGAATAGTTTTATGTTTTGGATATTAAAATATAGAATAACATTACAACATATTTGATTTTTTTAGAATAAAAAATATATTTCTGTTTTATCTTACAGCGAAACTTTCATGCGAGAACTGAAAATAAAACTATCGACTCAAACCTTATGTTGTAATTTTTTTTTTATATACCAACAAAATTAATAAATCTTTTCCTTATTCACATAGCCTTATACGTTTAATTAGACAAAATTCGAAAAATTTGGATGTTTTACTAGCATTCCATCTCTAAAAAAAAATTAACTTCAATTTTCTTTAATTGCGTTCCTATTTCACCGATAAAAAAGTATGAAATATATGTAAAATAAAAAAAATCTACTTTTTAATCGAAACAATATATAATAAAACCAATATCGATTATTATAAACATAACAAACGTATGGAAATATGAATAATACTTACTTTAAAATACACTTATTTAACAAACTAGGAAAATAAGTAATGGCGTATTGCGCGGGTGCGTTGCAACTACGCAGGACAACAAGGAAATGCAAGGTACTAAGGTATAAAAGAATATGAAGAGACGCAAAGAAAAATAACAGACGGCATTCGTTGCACAACTATTTACCTGTCGTATTTTTAATAAAAAAAACTTATAACATACAAAGAAGCATATTTTTCATATTTAAAAATGACACTCTAAAAGTACCAAAAAAAATATTAAAATTACCTTTTTATTATTTAAATTCAATATATAAGCACCAGTTAATATAAATCTAAAAGAATTTTGAGTATTTAAACCTGAATTAAACGCATCTGCCGTTACTATCGGCAGGTTCCGACGACTGTGGGTCTAAAATTTTAATCAATGACATGACGCGGATGCGTACTGGGGATGCACATTTTGGATGACGCAATAACAAATCTCGCTTAAATTCGTAAAAATTATATTATAAAAAATATTCATAAACAATTTAATGATGTCAATTTAATCTGAGATGAGATATTTTGAGGCAGATATCACAATTACAACATATTTAAATGTAGTGTTAAAGGTCAAAGTGCAAGTATATGCACTATGACATTTATTATGTATCCATCAATACAGTTCATATATTAAAATAAACGAATCTAAATTGTCATTAGACATAACATTTCAGTTTTAGGAAGTACTATGAATGCAACTGCAATGAATATTCTACGCCATGCAATTTCAGGATGAATGACAAATACGCAAATGGCTGCACTTAATATTATAAAATGTAACTCAATAAGGTAGATCATTTAAATTTTACGATGAGATATGAACTGGCATTTAATGGCTTAATTTATAATATAAATTAACTTTCGCCTTTTAACTGCAACGAACAATGGTACGCTGTTAATATGATACATTTGGCTAATTAAAGCGGGAAATTGATGGCTTCCTGCCTTGAAATATATCAAAAATATAAACTAATTTATAAATGCATTATTATAAATTTTTATCATATTTAATATACATATATTATTTAAAAAATAAACGGTTTAAGGTGTAAATAATTTGCTTCAAAAAATTTAACCATTCGTGCTGAATAAAACTGTCAAAAAATAAATTTTAATTCATTTTTAAATAATATAAATAATAATGTACGTACAATTGAGCTCGAATTCCTTTTCGGCTGGTAATTTTTTACAAAACCACTTTCTATCAACATTTTTGTTATTTTTTCTTACTTATTTAAATAGATTTATAGTGTTTTATTTTAATGATAAATTTAGTGTATAATTATAAACACAAAAGTGTTCAGAGATCAAAACAGTATGACGCCACTATTAGAAAAACATCTGGTAACTGTTGAGGTAAGTCCAGTGTGGCTACACCAAAAAAAAAATACTTTCCGTTACACGGAAACCTGAAATAATAATACCTGCTTTATAGCTGTATTGCAAGTTATAAAAAATTAAGTATATAAAGTGAGATAATACGGTTATCTTAATATCAATTGAATCTTTAAAATTAGAACATAAAAGGAAAGGGTTGGGTGAAAGGGAACGTAGAAATCAATAAACATTTAGCTGGATACAAGTTTTACGTCTTTTTATTTGTTGAACTAAACAATATGATATAAAAAATCGTAATTTAATGAAAATTAAAACATACAAGACTAACTATGTAACTTTCTTTTATTTTTTGTCTTGAGTTAGTAGAACGTAAATTTACGTCGAAGTTCATCCAAAATTGCCTTCCCGGGTATTAATTGAAATAAATTTCTTGTTTTTACAAACATAAATAATTTAATATTTGTGATTTTTTTTAATTTAATGAAACATTTGAATTAGACGAAACCTCTTAGCATTCAATGGATTCACCGTGCGGGTGCCTGGTCCATCGCGTTGCAAGGAGAGGAGCTTCAACAGTTCCTGGGACTTGCGACTCAGGTGTAGGGTTTAAGGAGCCCCTGTCTAACGCGCGTTAAACGCTCACCTCCACCATCCAAGAACCTCTCTCTACCTAACCAAATTTGAAAAGAACCTACTAGAGCTTCCTTCGAAGTACGTTCCAAGAATTAATTGATATTTGAGTTTATATTATATTGAGTTCTGGAGGACGACGCACAAATATCCTCTGGGATTTTGTATTGTTTGTCGTACGTATCCACCATTATAGTCCAATCCGAATCCGCTTTAAGGAAAGAGTAAGGCTTGACGTTTGATTTGACTTTTTTTTGACGTTTGACTCACAAAGCCTATTGATTGCTCTAAATGAATACTCGCGAAAATCTTAGATCTCACTATTGATTGCTCGTTTGTGGTTTGTATAAATTTGTAACGTAAACCTGCAGGTAATATGATATTTAATTTTAATTAAACCTACACTATTGATGAAGTAATGAAAATAAAAAAATTGAACAAAATTATAAAATAACTTTTTGAAGTGAAATAATTTGGAGATTATATTATTGCTCATGATTTAAGGCTTCCGTGAATAATCATTCTGCTAATGCCTTAACCTACTAGACTGCATTCGTTTCAAGCTATAAGTGAATTCAGAGAAGAACATCAAGATATTAAATTTATTTAATTAAAATTAACAACATTTCAATAAATTAAAAACGATACTTTCATTTTATTGTACAAAAGCAGCAAATACAGAACACACTGAAAGCTCTTATTTTATAAGATACAGTACTTGATATTGTTATAGCTGTATTTAAGTAAATACATAAATACATAAGGTTATATTCAATCAATTTATACATATATATAAATACGATTTAATAGAATTATTTACCTAAATAAATAACAATTCATATTATTAGTAATATTGTCGTCTTTCATAATTTTAACGTATTTATATAATTTAATTCAATTACAATTTAACTATAATTTTTTTTATACTTCTTCTCTAGTATTAAGTTGTTTATAGAAGCTGTGACTCAGCAGGATCGCATAAACGTTGAGACCTGAAAAATTATTTGTTTTATATGAAAATATATATTAATTACATATTATATTGTTGAGACAAATCGTATAATATTTTATGTAAATTTGCTTATCCTATTTTGATGTGATTGTCTTAATTTACTAGTACGTATAGCCGAGCAGTACGTTTTAAATAAATGTCTTTTTTTTATGAAAACATAAAAGTATTTGAAATAAAAATTTTAACTATAGAATATTTATATAAAATAAAAGTACAAAATTATATTGATTTTCTATGCTATAAAAATATTTTTGATTTCATTATTCAATGTATGTATTGTATAATAATTGTTTGTCTTACTTATATAGAAAACCTCCATGCAAATTGTGCCGTAGTCGTAATGTCTGGCGTTCAGGAAGAATGTGAACATAGACAGCAGGAAGAATACCACCCACATGAAGAAGTAGGATCTGATGATGGTAGGTCTTTCCTGTAAGCAATTAACATACACTCAACTCATCATTTTACGTTAAATTACCACATCTCTCCTAATTAATAAGTAGAATTATAATTTCCTTATAATCATTACTAATAGTAGAAAAAGAGGGATTTAAAATCGAAAAATATTAAGTCACAAAGAGTCGAAAATTGTAACAATAATGATATTGAGTTCCATTATATTTATGAAGTCGTACTAATAGTTTTTTTCATACATTTTCTATCTGCAGACATGGTTTAGTAAACATTATTATATCTATATAGCATGTACAATGTTATCTAAATCCTTACAGTGATTACGCCGTATATGAAGATGACGTCGAAGCAGAATTTCGTCAAAAACATCAGCACAAGTATGATAGACATCACATAGAGGCCGGTGACAGCTGCCTCCTTCTCAAAATCTCTCACCTCTTCAAAGCCATATTTAATCGGCTCTATTGTAGCCGACACAACTATCATCATTATGAAAAGCGTAAATGACAATAACTGAAACATGAGATAAACCGAATATAAAGCTAGATTATAATCTATCTCATTTTTAAGATCTGCGTTAATTTATCTTTATGCAAGTAATTTTTTTGCGGAAGATATGTCTTCTGTCTCTAAAATGCAGTTGTAAAAAAACTTTTATTTATAAAAGCTTCTGGCATATTTTTTAAAATTTGGACCACAGGGTGATATTTTTTTAGATTTTGTCGAATAATCCAAAAATATAAATTTAATAAGGTTGCGCTAACATTAGCATTTTTTTATCTCAATCAAATATGTACGAACCGCGTTTAAGGATCCCATTATGATGTTGCCTGTTTTCAAATCGAAGACAAAACAACAGGTTTCTAATTGAGGTAGACCCATGATGAGCTGAAAATAGAAAAAATGTGATACAAATTATTTTTAAATCAAGTATTTATACGAACAATGTAATTCATGATTACAATATAGGTATTAATAGTTAAAAAAAAATCATTTATACAAGTATATGTGGACTACGACTCAGATGAGATCTGAATACATATTTTATGTAGATAAATCCAATAGAAAAATGTTATTAAATTCATAAATTAAAGGAATATATATTTTCACTTAATTGGTTATTTCGTACAAAAAAAAATATTTAAAAATATTTTTTTTTATATTTTTTATAAAAACCAATATATTCGTAACTATTGACTCCTTACCGATACGTACTTATTTTTTACCCGATATATAAATAAAAATTATATATTTGTGAAAAAAATATTTGTAAAAATATAAAATTTAATATCTTTTAAAATGTAAAATTATCAATTTATTACAAAATATAGAGCAAAATATAAAATTTTTAATAACTTACATTTTGTATCCTATATTCGTACGCAAGTCACCAATGTTGTAAGAGTAAGCTCGAATGATGGAGGCTGCTAGCTACTGCTGGATTTTAACAAAGAATATAAAAACAGAGGGGGAATAATGTATATTTATAATTTATTTATTAAAATGACATTTTATTCACTAGTATTTATCCTTGTAAGCTTAAAACCAAAACATATACGAAATATGAGTATCGCTTTTACTTTAGAAAATATGTCGTGCAAAATAACTTACTGAGTAAACATATATATTAAAGCTGTAATAAAATTTAACGTATTACTAGTAATTATATATTAATGTATATATAGGTATTTCAAATAATTTAACCAAATATTTATAAGAAAGTAAATGGGGTATCTTTAAATTCTTACTCTTTGTATGACTCCGGCGTCGGCTAGTCTGAAATTTTAATCAATGAGAAAAGTAGTGAAAGCTTGTGTCTTATGAATTAGTTTTACGAACAGCATGTAAAGAAATAGATGGCGTTAGCATCGATTCTTAAAAATTCATACTTTTTTTATGGGAATAAACTATTTACATAGATTAATTTTGTTGAATTTTAATAATTTGTTTTTGTCAAATAGCTCTTTACGAATTTATATTTTAAACATTTGCGTGTCAAACTTACAAATTATCTTTTACTGTGGAAGCAATATTTTTTCGTCTACTTAATATAGAATTGTAATGAAGCTAGATTTCTACTAAACTATGCTCAATAATAAATTATTATCAATAGAAGTTTCATTGTAAAAACAAATTTATTATTTACATCAAATTCTTGGTAGAAGAGATTTTTCAGGGTAAACTTAAGAATTAATTGCAATCATTTGGAGCAGCTGTCATAATTTTGGACTCTGATACTGCTGTACATAGATTTTATTACAGCAAAACAGATATATGCATGGTATTTTATGTTTTTCAAGGTCTGAAGGTCGAGGTAGTAGCTGTTGAGATGACGAAAGTTAATTTTGCAATTGAAATAATGAGTCACCTAACCCACTAAATAGAAATGTGAACAAGTTATTAGTATTTTTGCTTAGGCACATCCTCCTGTGAGTCTTAGCTCTCTACAGCTCAGTATCACTGATGGGGATCGTACGGTGTCAGCTAAGTGTACTCAAAAAACATAATATATTTGATGGACCAACGTTCAGCGGTTTAATTTACTTCGTACTTGCTTTTATTTTTCAAGTTTCTATTTGTAATATCACTGATATAGAAATACTTCGAAGTTGAATAATGAGGTCTTATTTTATAACTGTTCCTCGCCAATCATAGATAAAGCCTTCTCATAGATAGAACCTTTGAATAGTTGAAAATATTACACTATACAAAATAAGAATAAAATCTCCAAATTTTATGACAAATGACCTTTGCTAAATCAATCAATTGTATTATTCAATATTATATACGTAGTTTAAAACATAAAATATATTATTATCATAATAGGGAATAAACAATAGTAATTTTTGACCTCCTAGCAGGGATGTTAAATTCACTTTCTTATAAATTAACATACAAAAAATATCATTGATAACAACATGATAAATAATATACATCAGAAATTAAATAACATGTTATATAAAAATAATATAAGATTTACGAGTTCATTTAACATATGATAAAAAAAATAAAAGTTTAAATGAAAGAAACAGCTTCATTTGGATATTTCATTTATTTCTGATTAAAAAAATATATTGATTATATATTATAATACGATTTAAAATACAAAAGGGGAAATTTTCACACCACCACGCACCAGGTCTACCGTCTATGAGGACGGGCGAACTGTCCGACGGAATTACTTGAACCCATCTCGTTGAAGTAGCTTAGGATGGTTAAAAGGAAATATATCCATATACCTGGAAATATACAAATAAATTTATATAGCACAAGTGTTCCCCTATCCCGTATCCCGTATCCCGTATCCCGTATCCTAGTGGAACTTATATAATTAAATTTATAAGATTTTTTCATAAATTCATAATACAAAAAGGAAAAATTATATTAACATTTAAATATCATCAGCTCTAACCTGAATTTTTTATTATAATGTTTACATTATGACGTACCTAGTATTATTAACGACACCACTGCGAACCACCCCATATGTGTTGAAACAAGGATCGCCGCAAAGAACAGAACGGTCCAGATGATAGTGAATATCAAATTGTAGATCAAAAATGCCTTCACGTAAGAACGACGGTTCTGAAAAATAACTACAGTGGTTAAAAAGCATTGTAAAGTGTTAAGTTACAATGAATTATAAATGATTGCGATTTCGATTCAGATTCACAAATAGATAATATTTTTTTATTAATAAATCTTCACACGTTAGTTTTAATGTAGGTTATTGTATGAAAAACGGGAAACGCCTCGTTTATAGCTTGGCTTGAGTATCTAAGGGAAATATTTTTTCCGACTTAGTTTGAAAGGGTTGGATGTTTTATATTTATGTATATATAACCTATCACAAATAGTTTACTCTTAGTTATGATGGCAATATAGAATTAAGTGATGATTTTAAACCGGGAAATTGACTTTCATACTATTATCGTCCATAAATATTTGCATAAAAGAATAATTTGACGGTGCAAAGAAGATTAAAATGTCTTAAAGATAACCCCCTTGAAACACTTTCATAGATACCATATTAATAATTTAAAATTAACTTGAAAATAAAACTGATATTTTTCGGATTTACTACGTGCTTATAATTTTTTTTAACAACATACTCCGGAAGTTTAGGTTAGTTTGCAGCAACCGCGACCACGGGCACATCTCGTCTGACCGTGATCAATAAATAAACGCTGAGTAGTAAATCCGAAAAACATTTTTTTTTTATTTCAATGAATACTCGCGAAAACTCTTAGATCCATTAAAATTACCTTGTGCAGTCCAATCAGCAAAAAAATATTAAAGATTACAAAAAATAAAGTAATGATTAGAGTGATTGCGCTGGTCGTGATCAAAACAGTCGTAAACAAATTTCCACTTTCAAAGCCATAACTTAAAATCTTCAGAGCTGACTTCAGATCGATGATTGAGAGAACGCCTTGTATCACAGCGCCAACCTACAAACATTATAGACATAAATCTTGGAAATATAATCTTAATATAATTAAAAATTCCATATCTTTGTTATCAACAATTTAATTATAACATATTATATAAAAAATATATAGTTAATTAAATTTGTAATATAATTATAATTTTTTTGTGCTTAAAATGCAAATAAACTACAATTTCGCACCCTGATTTTGAATGAAATAATGAAAAAATCTATTTATTTATTTTTACATATACATATTATGTCACTTTGTCCCTAGTTAGCAACCTAGAAGAATATGCTTTGGTGCCTAATATCCATACGTCCAACAAAGAGAAGGATTTTTATTAATTTTTAATATAAAAACCACAGTTTTTGTAATGAAAAATAAACCAAAAAACAGAGATGCATTAAGTCACTATTCCAAGTGGACAAAGACAAACCTCGTCTACTTACTAGATATATGTATCCTATAACGAGACAGCCGCACCTCAATGGGATGCAGCAACAGCAGCTTTCTAACATCAGCATTTTTATTTATCTCAAAATTACCTAAAAAACGAAATCAATTTTCAGAACATTTTCGTGAGCACATCGATGAATACAAAACATTTCGATTATTACAAGGAGACAAAAGTTCATACACTATCAGATAATTAAAGGTAGGTATTATTTTTACAGAGAAGTGTTACAATCGTGCTATTAGACAATCAAAGAAATATGGGAAAAATTATAAAAGTGGACTAATAAAACGATACGAGAGTTTTTTTATCAGCTTTTTAATTAAACACAGGAATTTCAGCCTTCGAGAGTGGTCATGGACAATTCTTACAAGTTTTATGTCTAGCGTCACTACATTTTGAAAATATACAGTCAGTTAATATCCTCCTGTCTGTGTATTTATTTGAAGACAAAAACATTTCAAAAATAATATATATCTATTAGTTCGAATAGTTATTGATAAATGTTTAGGTGACTCTAAATGTTCTGAGTTCTGCGTCTGTAGTCGAAACTTATGACACAGAATTCAAAACTTTTAGAACTGTTCATAGCATATTTTTTGGCTGAACAATACTTTTAATACAATATATCATACATTTGAAAAATTTTCAATACACAAAATATTAAATTTATATCAAACAAAGTGTATCGAATTATAACTGTATTTTTATACATTAGTTGAATAACTCGTACTAATTATATGATGACTAAATTAATTTATTTATAACGATATTTTAATTGCTATTATAATAAATACGCTAACGTTTTTGTATAAAAACTATTATAAAAATTTAAAATAGATTTGTGTAGAAATTATACTTCATTATTTAATTAGGTCATGTCAGTTGTTTCAATGTTTTAACTTCAAAAAATAAATAAATCAGAATATATACGATAAATAATTCATAAGCCCGAGCTGGACCAGAACCTGCAACTTCTTTAATATTACGTTCCAGTGACTGTGCGATCTAAGCTATTGTGATAATTTTATAAAATCAGCTATATTATTTTTATATTAATTCACCTTTGTAAATATTATTACGGATAGTTTCAAGATGTTTTCCAAAATTCGTTGTAAATGTGACTTATTATATTTAGGGTAACACTATATTTAACTGAGAGATTAAATTTATACATATTTTTTTTGCCATCTCAAAGACTTAATACATTAAATATACTTGTTTCATCGTGTGGAAAGAAAGTTGAAATAATATTATTTCTTATTACAAAAACATAAAATTTTAAAAGTAAATCAGAAATCTAAAAAAAAATCAACTAAAATAACTTTTAATCTTACTTCAACCTGAAAGTTTAGTTTTTCCTTTCCTAATAACATTTTGATAGTTTAAAAGATTTGTACCCAAAAACAAAGCTACAAACAAAAAACTCATAAAATATTTTATAATATTGAAGTGATATAATTTTACAGGGAAATTATTTACTGTATTTTATAATTAAAACCTTATTACTAACACTTACGTTTGACTGAAGATTTCAAATCGCTTTCCTTAGACACGACCACTCCAATTTAAAGAAGCAAGACAATTGATACGTCTTAATGATTGATGACGGAGTATTATGACTATGTTTTTCTTATTGTAACATTATATTATAACGACATTAACTTAATGCGTTTGGACCAAATAGTACCAGAAATACGTACTTACGGTACAGGTCATTATTTAATTAATTACAACTTCTTTTGAATATAATATAATTTGTGGGTGCAAAAGCAAAATATGTACATAAGAATGAGATAAAAAAATATCAGAATCAACTAAATATAATTATACATTGCAATGTGAATTATAGAAATGTGTAAATTAATATTTGAATATTTCTATCTGGGATGTAAAAAGTAAAGGTTAAGAGATTTTCTTGAGTCCATTTCAATAAACTTAATTGAAACTTGTCCTATTTTCAGATTTATTTCTTGTTATATGTACATATTATCCTAAAAAGATTTCAACATGTGTCACGGCTTACGATCTGTTCACGCCCTAAGAAATATAATAGCAATACCTTTTAAAAAAGTATTTCTAAGTTTTCTCATCAGGTGCTTTCATATGCTATTTCGATGGTCAAAGGCAACATTGAATAAACTGAATATACATTGATTGAATAAAAATTTAATGCTTACTTTAATATTAAATACTTACATTTATGATATATTATATATTAAACTCTCAAAATTCAAGAAATCTTTCATTTTCTATTCAATCAAACAATTTTTACATAACCAGTTTTGAATAGAATAAAGAATAAATCCGTTTCTTTTTATCCTCGTTTTTAATTAAAGCAAAATAGAAAATTTTCTTTTTACTGAAACCTACAAAATCTTTATTCTTCTCCTTGTTATATTCAATTCTTATCCAGCAATAAATAGCTGGACATGCAAAATCATGTTTGACTAATATAAACATACAAAAGTGTGAATATCCCTATTTCCCTACCAGCGCGTCCAGTACCAGAACCACGTTTAATATGTATGTATATAGGTAACATTTTATTGTCGAGAAATCCATTACAACGGATCCATCCATTATTTTTATGTAACATATTACTTTGGATCAAGGCGAGAATAAAAACTGTTTAACCAGATGTAGGTAATTTAATACGGTATAGATAAATGTCACTGGCATTTAAATATTCTGTCATTTAACCGACCAATGTCACACTATAATGATATCTGTTAATAAACATTTAAAAATATATTTGAAACATGTTTTTTTTTTAAATAATTACCACCAATGCTATGAAAACTCTTTTCGAGTTAACATATTTTTAAATTAATCTATTTTTCATATCAATTAAAAAAAAAATTCAATTGTTCAGTTAAAATAGCTCTATCTAAAGTCGCTATCAGACGAGAATGCTCTGAAATATGATGATAGAAATCATTCCTGTTATATTTAGAGATAAAGTCCATTACAATTATTAGTGTTCGTACCAGACTCACACAGGACGCGTGTATTTCAAACAAACAAGGCATATATATCATATTTGTGTATAGACGTTTCGACATTATAAGATGGATTAGAACAGGACTTTAAAAGTAACAAAGATGAATAACACAACAATACCAAAGACAACCGAAAAAGATGATTACTATGAAGATGTTTTTTTTACTCTATGGCTGATCGGAATAACGGTGTCTCTGGTGGGACTACTGATTCAGTCTTTCCTGTTCATCATGGTTCCAGGTTGCAGGAAATTCGACGAAATCATCCTCACAGAGATGACAATATCCAGACTTCTGTACACCACCTGTGAATGTTACATCATGTTCTACGTTCAGTACAATGGATTTATTGTGAAAACTGTACTCTTGGTGCTGTACATTCACACGGACATAACATTCGTTGTACTGATGTTTGTGTTTACTAAAAACCTTTATAATAAATTAGTGGTCGTATTTCCATTGCCGACTTACAATATAGTTCTCACGTCAGTAACGACTTGGTTGACGCCATTTTTAATATCATTATTATGCCCTTTGCTTTTGAACATGAAGGGTTCATTCTTTAACATATTTTACACATCATACGCCCATATAAAATTCGTTGTGTGTGTCCTAAATGGTTTCATATTCGTTGAGATATTGCGTGTGGCGTTCAAACGTGGCGTTGGGAGTAATAGGAACATTCGGGACTATTTAAAAACTGCCTGCATTAATTTCGTTCTGGTGAGCATAACAAGCTTACAGGTCTGTGTAACTGATGTTATTTCGTACTACTACAGTGTGATACGCAGCCACACCCTCGTTTTAATCTTCTGCGTTATAAATTCCTACCAGGTTTTAGCTTTAACGGGTATTTTCGTAGTACTGGTCCGAAGCAAACTTAACGATTCCATGATCCGTCTGATTTCAATCAAGTTGAACAATCTGATGTCTACCTCTACATAGATAATAAAAATTAAGTTGTAATTTTATGTATTATATATACAGATAATAAAATTGTATTTTATAATAACTGTTTTTAGAAACTATATTTTATACTTCATTGTGAAGTAAAAAAAAAATACGAAATTATCTCCGAATTAAATGATGGATTCTTGAGGAGAGTCGGGAAATTTTGCTTATTCTTTCCCTTAATACCAGTTCCTACCTGATCGACGTGTGGTATGACACTTCATAGCATTATTTACCTATGGGTTATTACTTAAATTAACAAAATACCTTCAACCAAAAGCAGGAAGCGTATGTTTGTAAGTACAAAAATAAACACGGACTCCTTATATGCTTTTTTGATAAATATTAAAAAAGGAGTACACTGTATTGAAGGAAATAAAAACCTTTTCTAGTTTCGACCTTGTTTATATACAAATCCCTCTTTACATAGCTCAGTGTAATATTCACACATTACATTGTCGAAATCTATAATCTATAATCTAAGGAAAAGCCAATAACTAAAAGAGAGAGAAGGAGAGAGAGAGAGAGAGAAGAAAAAACCTGACTATTCAATATTGTAGCCATCTTTATTAAGTCATTGAAGATCTGAAAAGATAGAAATACAAACTTCGCATTAATATTATGAGTATGAGGTGTGATGT
Organism: Danaus plexippus; assembly: GCF_018135715.1. Classification (NCBI taxonomy): domain Eukaryota; kingdom Metazoa; phylum Arthropoda; class Insecta; order Lepidoptera; family Nymphalidae; genus Danaus; species Danaus plexippus. The sequence continues at coordinate 1,730,048 of NC_083541.1, forward strand.
GATTTGGTAGCAATCTCTTTATTCTGATACCACACACGATGTATTTTGAAACAATAATTTTTTACATTACTTTTTGATCTCAAAAAGCTTTAATTTTGTTTTATTTTAAAGTTACCAGTGTCTCTTTCACGACTGAGACGAATCTTTTGACACCACTGACACAATAATACGAATCGGTTAAGATATTTGTGCCCAAGATATACATACATACTCGAAAAACATAGCCCTCTTTTAGCAAGTGGGTAAAAGGATAGCAGTTGAATTTTAGTCAAACGTAAAAATTACAAAGTTTAATATTTTCAACCGTTTTTTAAACAAAAGAATGCAGGGTATTTTTTTATGGTTAAGGGGGCAACCGAGTAGACGGCTTACCTAATGGAGGTAGTATCGTCGCCCATGGACAAGCGCAACATAGATTTGCGGATGTGTTGCCGCCCTTGATTTGGGAAGAGGTGAGAAAGGTGGGAATAGGGTGGAAGAAGGGAAAGGGCAACCAGCTCTCTTACTCATCGGACGAAACGCAGCCATTAAAGACTACTTCACGACAATCTTCTGTGACAGGGTGGCACTACCCCGGTCGAGCTGACCCATGTTCGAGCTGCAGTAACTTGACCACTTGGCTCTGCCATCTACAACAAAACTGCAAATATAATTTTGTTTGCATGTCCGTTCCTTCCGACTAAACTCTGGAACAGCAAGAAAGATTTTTACTAGAATTTCAATCGCAGATAATAATGATAGATAGTACTACGTTTTAACAGATGTCAAAATGGAGGAAGTCCTCAATTCTACTTAATGTTGTTACTTTTTTACTACTGCAATTAAAATATATATTTATATCGAAACAGAATTATCCTGAGTGCCACTGTTGGTCAAATTTGTGATTAAGGGATTTTCGAAAATTCTAATAAAACTTCACAATGATGGTAACTTGTATATCAAAATTTTTTATATGCAAACAAAGTCGCAATTTACAACTAGTTATTAATAAGAAAATGGAAAAAGATCACATAAAAAAAATTTAAGTTCATTTTAAAAATTATAGTTTATCAGCCATATATTATTTCATAGCTTTAACAAATAAATAATTTAATCGAATAAATTATTTAGGTGCAATAGTAATTATGGTTATGAGAGCATTTCTGTTTTAAATAACCTTTATGTGTTCGGATACTTGAGTTTCGACGGTTATTTAAAAGAAGAATAAAATAAACATCACAATAATATAAGAACCTAATTAAAATGTAATTAAAATAAATAATATTCAGGAGTAATCATAACGTTCATCTAATAAATGCCCGACGTCAAGGACGGCTGAATAGGAAGAAGAACTGAAGTAGTATCAAACCGCGCGTCGTACTATACGCTGGCGTTCTAAATTTAAACTCAAAGGCCAATGTCTATCTTCGATGTTATAATTCCTTTGTGATTTTAATATGAAGTATAAACAGTTTTTAATTAATTAATGTATAAATAAAATTATATTAAGTTTTATTTGTGTTTGTTGTGTTATATTGTATGGAATGACAATATTTTGTTGACTCCCACGCATCTGTGATAGTATTTGTTTAAATACAGACTGTAAAAATTATGATTATCTGTTGACTCTCGGTTGAAGCTTTCGGATAAATCAGTAAGTACTGTAATTTAGTTTTAGTCTTATTGTTAGTTCTTATTGTTAGCTCTTACATTTTCAGGCCTTTTAGGTCCGAATTTCACGAGTAGGTCTCAAACGAAATACACACTATCCCAGGTGAAACTATCAAAGCCAAAAGAGTCATTGTCACGTCGAAAAAAAGTAGCACTCTCGGATAACCTTAATGAGGAAACAAATTAATATAGATTCCCTTTTAAAACATCAAAATAATTGTAAATAATATATCTAAATGGATATTTGAAAAAATATATCAAACGATAATTTAATAATTTCTTGGATGAGCAAGAAAAAAAATAATACTGTACCTACAGTAAACATGTATATATTAAAAACAAAACCAATTGCATACCTATAGGGATCTTTATTATAGTTTTGTGATTTTTAGTAAAAATAAGAATTTTATGAAATTTTTGTATAAAAATTATAATAAAAAGGCGCAAAGGTTGCGTGACACAGACAGTTAAATCAGATGTGCGTGTTTCGATGCCCCGAAGTTCATATTTTGCATTTCATTTCATATTTTACCTCCAAAAAGGTTTCATTACTCATCATGTAGTGAAAATGAGGGGCTTTTTATATTATTAAAGCGTAATATGACATTAAACATATCAAAACTCTTACGTTTTCAAAGAAATCTTTAAAAGGAAGTTGTTACATTTGGTTTAAAAAATATTAATCAAACAACTCAATAATTTCGAGATTTTTTTTTTTAAATTGACCTAAATTAATTTGATTAAAATTCAAAAAATTCTGCCAAAATTTCGATCATAACTGTTCATTGTCGTAAATTACCATGTTATGAAATAAAAAATTCTAGATATATGTAAAAACAATTAAAGATATAAATATAATTAAAGCACATATATATAAGTCATTGAGTAATGATTATTATATATATAAGGATATATTTATACAAATATTCAAAGGACTACTCTCACATTATCTCATTTAACTCGTATTCCACCAATTCAGCTTCCATAAAGTATTTAATGTAATAAAGACCGACGGCACGCCGCGCCGCTTTGGCGACTGAAATAGTTTTCATCATGTTTTGCGTCATATCATTCAATTGAAAAAATATATATAATTTTCATATTTCCTTAAATTCATGCATTCTGGATGTTTTTTACTTCTTAATTAATGGGTGATATTTATTTAATTTTAAAGTCTAGAAAGTGATCTTATATTATATATATATATATATATATATATATATGTATACAGCCTTCATATATTTTAATTTGTATTTATTGTAACGTGGTAAAATTATAAAGACAACATATTATATTTACAATGCACTTGACTTTGATAGTTACCTTGGACCGTTTACTGAACCGCGTCCGCACTACGTCCCACTTTGTTAGACAACGCTATAAAACATCGCATACCAACGTTTGTATTTAACGCTAGTTAATGCTCGCGACTTCTGCTCCTTTTGTTTGGTATATTAACAAAATTCTTCTCCGTCCAAAATAAAAAAACGTGAACCAAAACTAAGTTATAATAAATAAAATAATTCAAATCATTTTGTGTTAGAAATACTCGTTTGATATTTAAAATAAGGATGAAATGTATAAGAATTAAAACCTAAAGATTGTATTGAAATCTATCAAGCCATTTTCCCGTGATGCATACATTAATATAGACATCTGCCATTTTGTTTTGTTAAACTTCGATTTACACAAGATCATACAATCTTACAAAAATTTAAATATACCTATATGTAAATATATGTCTAACCTTAAATAGGTATTTTAGGTTCACATTTGTTTATCAAGTTTCATCGTAAAACTAGTTTAAATTGTTACTTTGTTATTATAATTTATTGTGACAATGATAATGAATACTACGTTGAATGAAGCTTCACCTAAATCAATCATCCTTTTAAAATGGCTCCGTAAACTTTTTCTAGCTTAGTGTATCCGTAGTACGTACTAAGTTTGATCATAAAACCATTGACTTCCAAAAAGTGTTCCCAAAAAACATAGACAACAATAAACAATGAACATTTAACAAATACAATAAAATAACCCAAAGTTATTGTGATAGATAAAAGATAAAAGCTCTTGGATAATAAGTTAATAAAACTTTTTAAGCGTTCAGCACCAGGTCTCTCTACGACCTACTACAAGACTTGACTTGTCCAGAACTAACATCAGTTCATTCTTAGAAGCTGCGTCGAGTTCAGCCCTCGTAGGTTCGGTTTAAATTTGGTTAGGTAGAGAGAGGAGCTGAGCGTGGAGGTGAGCGTTTAAAGCGCGTTAGATAGGCGACCCTTAAACCTATACCTGGGTCGCAAGTCCCAGGCATTGTTGAAGCTCCTCTCCCTGCAATACGTTGGACCCGGCACCAGCACGGTGAATTCATGGAATGATGAAAGGTCTCGTCTCTATTAAACTAAATATGTATTATTTAATATTTCAGTCACAAAATGAGTTTGCCAATGCTTCGTCGCTGCTGTTTCTGTCTCTCCCTGGAGAGAGGAGGCATCCTGCTGTGCATTCTTTCAACCGTAAGTGTAACCAAAGCAAACATATAAACAAATATCTTTGCGTAGTAAATAATTCGAAAGGAAAGAATATTCGTACAATAAAACTGACTGTAGAATCTCAACAGATATTTTTAAAACTCTCAGTTGTATACAAATATTATGCAATACCATACAGCTTAAAAACATAATCAAACTCGTAGTTATAATCAAACTCGTAGTTATTAAAAAAAAACACAGATAGCAAAAATACCTATTTTATTATATAATCTATTTGCAGTTTTTCTTTAAATTATCTCGTAAGAATGAATCATGGAACAATCACGAGAAAAATACAGTGTAAGTATTTGTCGTAAATAACGTGTACAGTAATTTATTATTTCGTACAAATTTCCTGTCATACCCAATACAGAAAACAAATTAAAAGTGATTTAACAACGTCCTCTATCTAGAAAAATTACAATTATTTAAACACAAAGGAACTAATTTAACAAATGATGTAACATTGTGGTATGCAAATAGATTTCAAAAACAGATATGAATATATGACCTCATGTCTGATACGTGGCTGTTTATTTTAAATCGTGGCCATCTTTATGTTTATTTTTTTTATATAAGAACTATTATGATTTAAATTTCAGATCATCTGTATAGCGGATATAATAGTTGGTTCGTGGAGTCTACCGCGGCATTTAGAGAGGAAGCAAGAGGACAATCTTATATCGATGACGTCGGTTATGTTCGCAACTCTGTCTGCTATAAGCAACATCACCGCTCTGTTTGGAATTATATTGGTAGGATACAGAAAATTCCGATATCAAGTTTTTTTAACAGTATTTATTAGTCTAATAATAATTTGAATTTCGAATTACCCTGTGTCATTTGTGCAAGTGCCGTCTACAAAATGGCGGATTTTAACAGTGCGCCTCTATGTAGGTAAAGGTGAATAAAAAAAAATTAAATTATTTATTATGAAGATAATAAAACATTTCTTTGATATCATACCAATCATTTATATGGATTATTAGGTGCACATGATACTAACAAAGGTCATAATGTTATTAATACGTAAAAATTACGTGTTATTAATACGTAAAAATTAAATGTTATTAATACATATTTTTTGAGACTTCATGTTTCTGTTTAACGATGGCAACACTGCAAAACATATTTTAATTTAATTAACAAACAAGTAATTTTAATTTTTGCATATGAAATTATTTTTCGTCTGTGCTTCGGGTCGCCATAATACTCATTCAATTTATTTTTGTTATAAAAAATTTATTACACTATTTTACATTACTTCTAACATAACGATCAACAACTTTTTTTTAACTTGATAATTTACTGCAATCACAAAAACAATCCAAATATTTAAATTAAATTCTCAGTAATAATTAGAAGCAAGTAAATTAAAAAATAATGTGGTGCTTTACACATATTAGGTTTAAACTAATAGTCCAAGAGCCCACGACGGCCATACCCAGCCAGCTCAATTTTTGTATATTGTCTTCGGGATATCTTTAGAAATCTGGTCATCCATGCCGGACACTCCTAGACTTTAATAAATTATGATGATACTTTCGTCATAGTATAAAAAACTGATTTTATATATGTTACCTGGACACCTTTCAAAATATTTGACGTCAATTTTAAAACAATTTTAATGGTTACCATTACATATATAAAAAAATTTAGCTTTATAGTTAGATGAGAGTAAGGTCCTTTTTTAGACCCCTTTCTTTAATTTTTTAACCCAAACTCCATAAAAATGTTTAAGCCAAACTCCATAGTCGCTGATCATTCTTACCTGTATAGGAGACGTATACAGAATAACTTAATTTTTTTATAAAATACTAAGGGTCTGGCCATCGTTGGCTCTTAGGCTATAAGATAATGGCAACACTAAGTTTATCTTACAGGAACTTAATGTCTTAGACTTGAGCAATTATGATGCTGTCCATTAATAAGACTCGGCTTCCTTATTATACAAGACTAGTATACCATACAACACAAATAATGTTTTTAATCGATTTAATGAAATATAGAGTAAAAAAGTATTCAGTAATTTAATATTTGTCATCATCTTTCTGCAAAAAACTTGAATTAACGTGTAACAGAAAAGTAAAATTGCAGGGCTTTGACAATTTTTTCTAAAAAAATTTAAGAATTTTTTTTTTTAATCCAGTACAACAAAAGATGTCTTGTAAATATGTATGAAATTTAAGGATTCCAAAACATTAAGTTAGTTACATCTAGAGCCCCAAAATATTTTTTTGACTAAATATCTTTTTTTTATGCTATGGCTTCATTGACACTGGAATCGTGGAATGTTCAGCCAATGTCAACGTATTTATTTGTTGGACGAATTATAATCTTGAGTACTTACTGTGCCGTGTGAAGGAAAATAAATATCTTAAATAATTCTATATTAGTCAATCTATTTGATTGACAGAAACAATTTTCGTTCAACAATTCATATTGTATTATACTTTCACTGTTCAAAATTGATTATTTAAAAAATAGTAATTTATATCAAAACAAAAAACAAATATTTTATACATCTTCTTTAGTAATTAAGGGTCTTAAATAGTTGTAAAGATTTTGTACAAATAAAAATCAATCACTTGTATATAATAATGTTTTCGACTATATTTAAATTATGACTTTCATATCCAGCGTCGTCCGGGTTGGCTCCAGATGTCCATACTCTTCAATTCTGTGTTCATCCTGTGCTTGTTCCTGGTGGCGGTCGTCACCTGTATCTTCAGCTACGAACTGCAGCCGTTCCTCGACTCACCTGGCAGCATCGCACTCATCGTCATCACAATCATAGTGGGGGCTGGTATGTGTAACACAATATAAGCGTTTACCCTTTTCCCACCTATTCCCCCTTTCCCTAAACAAGGGTGGCAACACATTCGCATTACTATGGTGAGGGAGTCTATGGGCGACTGTGACTAACTCCATCAGGTGAGCCGTCTGCTCGTTTGTCCATTTTACAAAAAAAAAAAAAAACCTTTTTGCTTGAAAGTTATTTAATATGATATAAGTATCAGATTATTTAATACGCGCTGAACTTTTAATATACTTAATCTATGAACTAAAGCAAACAAATATATTTACTTATATAAAAAAAATATTAATAAACGCCAAACAATACGTATTTTAATAAAATGTATATAGACTTAATACTTTAAGCAATCAAATTTTGAATATATGTGATTTCCCCTTACAGCTTACTCCATCTATTATCTGGTGGTCATCAACAGTTTGTATAGGAACATGAAGATTATGTTCGGAGGCAGTTCCTTACCGATGTGAAGGACCTTATAATATAACGCATTAGTACCTGCTTGTAATAGTTTTAATAAAAAGAATCCCGGTGTTTCATTACGCTGTATAGAGCATGCTTAGTACAAGTCCGTATCGTCATAATACATACGAAACGTACACCTTTTCTCATTCAATAACTTTAATACTGTATGTATTTGTGAATGACAAACTGTGAACGATTCGTATTTAGTGCGAAAAATTATGCTAAGGATACGAATTTTTTGCCATAGCATTATCATTCTTATAATTGAGAATTTTTTGCAACGTGTATATTGTATATAATTAGTAGGAAATAAGTGTCTTTTCTACAGATGTATTTATTATCTGCGTGTATTTTTAAATATTCATTGTATACCAATATTTTATAAAACTAACAACGAATGTTCAGCATCATTTAAATTCATTCAAAGTATGTATTTATTTTAAAATAATAAGTAGGATTTTTTTTGACTTGTCAATGTCAATGTCATGTCAAAGTAGTTGATAGAATAACATGATGGAGCTTAAAGTAAAAATCACTTACGTTACTCAAAGAAGTTGTAAAAAGTAAATAAAAAAATTTAAGTCAAAAGTATTATTAAAAAAAATTACCAAGTCAATAGTTGCCATTTAAAAAATAACTTTTTAATAATTTCTCCAAAATCTCTACAATGAGAAGTTGAGTTGTAAGAAAATATATTTAAAATGTTACCAAGATTGACAGAATAAAACAATATTTTTTTTATCTAATTTTATTCGAATATCATATGCGTTTAACAAAGCTTTTTAAAATCAATACAAAAATTGTAAATAATTACATTTAAAGCGTTCACAATTGATCGAAAGTTAAAGGTCCGTTCACATTAAGAAGTGTAAATATATTCTACTGAATTATATAGGAATTTTTTACCAGCATATTATACATAATGGCCCGCTGATAAGATATACAAACAAACAAACAAACCTGTGAAATATACAATACTATGATATAAAATATATAATTATTTGGACATTAAATTGTTTTATTCCTTACTTTTATTTTTAAAAGTTCTTAATTTAAAAAGTTTATTGTGTTACAGAGGTATCTAGTTATTGTTTACTTATACAATACAGGTATTAAATATAAAATGGCGACGGACTGTGCCAATATAAAATAAGCTTATATACAAATGTTTATTATAAAATACAGGTACAAAATACAAAAAAATATTCTTAGATATATACAAATAATTATATATATATACATGTAGCTTATTCGAGGAAAGTTAAAATAGTTTGAAGGGCAATATGAGCGGACCTTTCTGGTATATATTACAAAAATTCTATCAAATATTAAGTCACACATTATAAACTGTCACAATAATATAAACATCTAGATATGTAACAACATTCACAGATTTCTATGAAATCACTAAAATATTATATGAGAAAATTTAAGAATGAATGTGATTTTATCGTAAACATGAAGATTAAACCATAGACGTAATTTTATATTTTATACAGAAAAAAAGAATTCTATTGATACATTTCAAATGAGATTTTGCGTATTTAAAAACGTCAACAGATTACGAAATCGTATATTTGTAACAGATTAAATATTTTGTTTTAATATGTAAATTAAATTTTTTATTTGAACTATAATAATATTTCAAAAAAATTCAAAGTCATTCTTTCATTCGCGACAGACATGATCTACGAACTAGTTAAAGCGAAGGACGCATTTATAATACGTTATTGTCTTTCGGTGCCTACACACACATAACCGTCTAACTATGATTACTTACAAACAACGAGACAGTACCACGGTTTTATTAAGATGATATATATAATTAATTAAAATTTTATAAGTTTCTGTCAAACTAAAAATAAGTAAGGACAATCATGAAGTTATTGTAGTGATCACGTATCGCCTCAACTTCAAAGTGCTGTCATATTGATAGTTGAAAGTCAATATAAATACTTTTTATAAGTGATATTGGCAGAATATTACATGTACATTGTCATATATGAAAGCTTTAAATTAAAAACAATAATAGAAGTATTTTAAAATGTAAAATATAATATACTGTTCGATAAAAAATCACAAATTTCAAATTGCTCGGTAGATATGTATAGATTTAATAATGTTTTATTATCAGGATATATTTACGATGATGAATGTAAGTCGTATTTACAATCATAATCAGAGGACCTTTTTTCGTTGTTATTATAAAGTGCTCAAAGTTCATTAACCTTTTTTTGATTAGAAAATATATTTAGAGAATGCGTTATTGTAAAAATTTGTAACTCATTTTTAATCAATTATGAACTCAAACATTTTAGTACGACACTTTTACTTTGACATTTAATAATCTAATAAGTCATACATGTATGTATTCAAAAGAGATTAATTTCAGAACACTGTAAAGCGTGAACCATAAAGTATTATTTTAAACATCATTAATTTAATCTAGGAGAGGTCCCCAGTAATAAAGCTCTTAAATTTCATAAAATTAAATTCACTTAAATAACTTAAATTAAATTATGATTTAAATTTATTCATTAAATGGCGGAAATATAAAAATATAAAACACAAATTATGATTTGACATAATAAAATATTCTTATAAACAAAGCTTTACGTTGTTCAAGTTTCGAAGAAGGTATTGATATTGAATTTAAAACGATATGTGAATTCATTGATTATTAAAATATAAAATGACATACATTTTAGAAATAAACGTTTTATACAAAAATGATATGATTTTTCTCTTTGTAGATCACAACCTATATATAATTTTAATAAGAAAAATCTTTTAAATTAATTCCTTTGTATTTCATGCACAATTCGAACTACCAAAGCTTTACTCTAGAGGACAAGTATGTATCTAACTCGACGATTTAATTTGTTCCCTACAAACTGCTACATATAAATATCAATGATTACAAACATATTTTATGTTATAGAGTTCCGAAAACAGAATCATAATTGAATAAATTGGAATAAAGTTTTGAATCATTTCGAATTACCAATACTTTTTCGTTTATTATATAATTATTAGACATTTGGTACTAAAAGAATATAAAAAATTCTATAAATATGGCAATCGTTATAAGCCGTAGAAGATAAATAAATTATGTATATTACTTTCAGCCAGACCATAATATTTTTGGTTTGAATATATATGTCTATATATAAAAAAATTGAATATAATTTTCTCCGCTATATTATTAATAACGCAAAAATGTGTTTAATATCAGAATAAATAACAATTTATAAATATTTATAATAAAATAAAACTAAAAATTTTAAAAACTTGTTCCAGGGAATTACAATTAAATATTTTTACGTTTCTGAACGGATTGCAAAATGGCTGTTACATAAATACAGAATATATTTAAAGTACACCGTCTTCGTTAATTGAAATCAAATAGCTCCTGATCACGACGATGTAGTAAAAATTTTCAGCTGAAAATTATTACAATTATATTAAAAAAAATTAATCTAAATATATTTAAATATACTCAACATGCACATTCCTATTTCAAAAAAAAAATGGCGTTGACGTATAGGTACCTCAATTATGACCAAGCATGTGTTTAATGGCGTAGTTACTTCTATGATTACTAAATAAAGAACACATTGCGAAATGTAATGAACAAAACGTTTCGTAGTAATGAAGTTACATAGATGCCGTTCAAATTTTATTATCGATTGAAGCTTACCCAGGAATAGGATCTGTGAAATCACGTGGCCAGCGCCCATATGGAAGAGAGTCTTCAGGAAGCCGATGATGGACAGCACCAGGAACACGATCCAGAAGATGCAATACTTCTTTATAATACCGCTTCTCTCCTGCAATTATTTAATATTAGTTAAACGACATCGAATTGAACAAAATTTATGAAAAGTTATGTAGCTAATACATGTGAGTCGATTTTTATCATTGTATTCGACTTTAAATACATAAAAAAATATATATTTAAAAATAAAGTTTTTAAGAATTTAGTAAAAATATATTTATTTTTTTGAAGTACATATATAAGAATTGAAATTGATTTCTCTATTAGAAATTATTAAATATTTTATTCTGTTTATAAATATATATATAATATAAAATGAAGAAAGAATATTTTCAGTATATTTTGCAAATAATATTTACTTTTATTACAATCGACTTTACACCAGTTACAATCAGAGACGTCGAGTCTAAAATCCGAACAATTAGATAATAAGTGTCAATAACAAGACATGGCAAATTAAAATTAAATTGCAATCTCAAAATAAGATAAACCGTCTACCTTAAACACAGCCCACACGAAGACAAGATCGAAAAGGAACCTGATGAAGAGCAGCACAACCAGCAGCACGACGATCGTGTACACCACCGACGACATACCATCGACCTCGCCTTTCTTAGACTCGGCCAAGTCTTTGATATCCACCGCGAAAGTTATCAATATAACCGCCAGAACAAACGTTAGGATCTGTTAATATATAACCGTTAACAAAGTGATACGTAATTATATATATAATTAATTTTATTTAATTTTATTACCGAATTTATAATACCCATTATAATACATCCCGTCTTCAAATTGATCACGAAACAGAACTTATCCAACACTGGTAGCTCCATTCTGGCCTGAAATGTAATTCAAAAATAGAATGAGTTTGATGAAAAATATAATTAAAATAAACATATATGTATATTTAAATATGAAAAAAATAAAAGTTTTTATTTTTATTATCATATTTAGTTACAGGACGTAATTTTATTCGTTTTTAATATTAATTTAACTTACCATTGTATATAATAATTGATGATGCGGAACACTTTGTGTCTTATTAATTTATCACATCAGGATCACGAGTGGGACATCTTAATGATATTACCGGAGTATGCGAGAATACGGTTTGTAAGTTTGATTGAAGTTAGCGAATGTTAAGGAGAAGTTCAACTCTAGCAAGATGGTGCGTACGCTGTTCCCATGTTATGGCATTTCAATCACTTAACTATATATTACTAATAATCCATTTAACAAAGCTTTAAAATGAATTTTAAAACAAATTGATTTTAATGTAAGCTGTATACGTTTAAAAGTTCTATATTGAAATATATTATATATTATGTATTTTGATATTACATGTAAAACTGTCTGCTCCTTAACAAGGAAGCTGTGTTGCCCTGCGCAGAGGACACGAGGCGATCGATCCACGCCACAAATAATTCTATCGTTTAGACGACTTACATTTGTATGCGTGTAATATATTTATATATAGTAATATGTTGTAACACCTGAGAGATTCCTATCGATAATGCAACTTTTTTATTAAGTGACACCTTAATAGATGGAAATATAATTCATTATATCTTAGATTTTATTCACATTTCAATAAAACTAGGATCATCGCACCTACTACGGGTAGTTTTGGATTCTTCGTTTCACTAGACGTTTGGTTAACAGCAAACGTAATCACGGTTAAACGAGATGAAAGTGCGCAAAGATAATAAAAAAGAATACATACTAAATGAAAGAATAAATAATAGTTATTTTAAATAACATTCCGTTTTGTTGGTGGATTTTAAAGATTGTTTGAGATTGTGGATTTAAGCTGTAGCCAACAATTCGATATACAATAAAAATAATTATAATACAACTATTACAGTTGTTATTTTATTAATTTCAGTAAAAACAATTATTTATTTTGGTTATATTAAATTAATAATAATCAACCTCTTTAGTTAACAGTTGCCTTAAGCTTTTAGTATACACGCTTAGTGCTAAATTGTTACGAGTAAACGACTTTCCCTTGATACCCAGAGCTTATCATCAACAACAACCTTTTCATGCGATTAGTACGTGTTTCCATCGTCAAACTATACACCAACAGTTTAAACGTTAATTAACTAAATATTAATTTACAAGAATGAAAACCAAAAAACCGTTACTATGGTTTTATGGTGAAAACTCCTACTATTCTTATAAGCTTTGAGAAGCTAGGTATCGTGTAGCCTTAGCGTCAGGACGTGACGACTCCATCACCACCGGGTAACAAGTGCAGTCAGTCCAGGGGACTGATGGACCTTGACCTCCTTGAGGGGTCTTTGTCCGGGCGGGGGGAACAGACCTGAGAGAAGGGTTTCGTTCAACGGAACAAGGCTTTCGTTCGGCTCCCTGCCACGCCAGTCCCTCGGGTTAGGTCGGTTATCTGCCGCCTAGCTACGTTCAATCAAGTGCGTTATCTGGTGGCCTCTGCCCACCAGTAGCGTAGTAGCGTAGCAACTCCTAGTCATCCCCACGCCAATACAAAACTGGGGACAGTTTATGGGGCCGCGTCAGATATCCAACGTCGTCAGGATTCCGTGGCTGTTAGTTTTGGGGTAGGAGAGGAAGATAGGTGGCCTGAGGTCTTCACTCGGATTGCGGTATTGGGGCGTGCTTCGTTTGAACGATCTTTCTAAACGGACGGTTGCGAAAGGCTAGCTAAGAGACTGCCCGTGGCTGTCTTGGAAGAAGGGCCCTCCGCTAAATGTGGTGGTGAAAATCTTGGGCCTCTTTAGAGGTCCGGGTTTCTTGACGCCTCGCGCGATTCCCGTGTGGATCCTCTAGGCGGGTAGTGAGAGTAGCGTCTGGTGTTTTAATGGGTAACATTGTGCCCTTCTGGCCTGTGAACCCCACATAGCCGTCTGCACATCCCTGGACGGAGGAGTAGGTATATGACCTTTAAACCTTTAACCGCGTTGACAAAAAAAAAGGAATCGTGTCCCTCCAATGACAAAGATTTAACAGAGCATATGTATGAATAGAGGTCTGAGAAATCGATACAGAAAATTGTATTACCTTTTCACTGAAAATATATAACGTTTATCATTTACATTTAGACATAAATCGAAAACTTTAAAAAAATGTACGCATGATAATAAAAAATTAATAATATTTTTTCTTTATCAACAATTTTTTTTAACAGACAGTACAGATTTACATAGACGAAGCAAGAATCAACAACATTAAAATTTACGACTTACCAGTTAAACCATGCTGTTTCATTGACCTTTTTGTAGGTTTGACTTTCACTGACAACTAAAATTTAATGGAATGATATATATCAGTATTTTTATAACCGCCTTTATATAAATTATTACTTTGTTAAAGGAATCTCTTGTTATGGTGGATTTAAAAATCCAACTCTAGCGTTTGTTATTTTCTGGTTCTGGTACCGGTTCGGACTTTGGCTACAATTCTGCCTACGTACAAACTGAGGCAGGTCACCACGTGTGTTACCCCTAGCAAGACAAAAGCAGGTCTAATACTCATACAGAAGAATAAAAGGACGTGCTACCCACTCTCCCTAATATTTTTTTTATTCTGGATAGCGTTTATCTAACGGTATAACTAATGACAAGTGCTAATAACAACTGGATATGCAAATGAAACGCCTTATTCCAGTAAAAACTTGTTCCTGTGTGCCTTCAACACTACCAAAATGTAAGTAGGAGGAAACACAGAACCAGGTAAACAGTTCCAACACTTGCTGTGGCTCCAAAAGGTCAGAATCGCTAACCAGTCCTCCTTAATACTTCCGCTGCCTGGGGTACGGACATGAAAAGAGATTCTGCTCTGATGGGTTGACCAGTGTAGTCATTGCAACGGTTCTCATCTAACAAGTGCGAGTCGGACTCGCCCATGAAGGTTTAAAAAGTGAATGTGAAAATTACCAAAGAACGTAAAGACAAGTGCCACAGTGCCTTCTCTGATGGACTGTAAGACGACGGAACGCACTGGCACATTCAGTCGATGCATATTATTAAAGCTACAGCTGAAATTGACAAAAGTAACAATGAAACCGCCAAAAAAATAAATACACAAACTAAAAAGAAAAACACGTGACATTACGTTAAAGCTAACATTAGATACATATGTCTGTATTGCGGATACAGTCTGTTAAATTGAAGTTGACAAATCATGCAATAGTGTATGAAAGTAAGATTAAAACACGAGAGTATCAATAGCTACAATGTACTATTATATAAAAGTGCATATTAGTAAAAATATTACAATAACTTTAATCATTCCTCACAAATGTACCTACTGTTAAAGGTTCTGTATTAAATTGTAAAAAAATCTTGTTATTTACCCACGCCTTCAAATTCATGTTATAAAAATAAGTAAACTCCGAGGGAATCGCTAAGCTCTTACAAGACTTATAGCACACAGCCCAACTCATCTCTTGTGACGACTAATGGCCATACGGATTGATCGAGTGTACCGAACTATTTCTTTTGAGATAGTGATTTTACTAGTTAAATTGGTCTCTGTTATCAGTGCGATAGTAGAAGAGGAGGTAAGGATTCACACAACACATAACACAACATTTGCAACGTTGTCTTTTTGCCGAGAAGTCTTTGATTTTCAGCCTTGAGTTTGTCTATACAGAAGAGTGCGAATTAGTAAAGGCAAACATATAGGCGAGCAACTCGCTCAGAGGTCTTGCAAGATCACATTTGAGGGTAGATGTAACTATAGTAAGGCCATCGTGGGATTGGACTGTATGCTCGCCACTCCCATAGATAAATACAACATAATCCACACGGTGCCATTTTGCTCACCTTTGATAGTCAATTTACTATACGTTACTAATGAAACATAATTAAAGTCAAGAAATTTAGCGAATGAAATGATATAATATGATTTTGGTTAACATTTAAACTTTTGCTTACACAGGTTCTAGACACTTTATGTTATAGTTCTCAGTATCTTGAGGGCTGTTACGGCAGTAATTTATATGCGTTTGTTTAAATGCAACTGTGTGGTTACAATTTTTTATCATTTGTTATAAGCGCCATCTAGTTAGTTAATTGTTAGTTACAATATTATAATATATTGAATATTTTAACCTAAGAGTCGTGTCATTTTTATGATGAAAAAAACGTTTGCTTATGATGACATTTTAAATTGTTTAAAAAAAAAATTAAAGTGCTGTGGTAGTTCCAACATCCAAGTCACACTATTTACATGAAGCATTCTAGTTCTCATAGTCGACAAGAGATGGCGTAACCATACAGTATAGAATTATTTGTCACGCCCAAAAATAAAATAAACTGCTCTATAGAAAATAATTTCGCATTGTTGTGAAATAAAACGTTGTTGAATATCATCTTGGTACTGTTTTCAATTCATCACATTCCTATCAAAGATTTAAAAGATATTTTTCCTCCGCAATAATATTGCAATAAGAAAATGACGTTTATTGTGTTTCTAGTCTTTCTGATTAATCGAGTCAAGCTATGCATCTCACTCACTCAGATAGATGTAAGCAACGCATTGAAAAGAGATCGAAAGTAACTCGGTTACACTCGCAGCATAATAGTCTTTCGTATCAGCTGACAACCAAAGCAAAACAGTCGGTGCGCGACCATCTTGTCAAAACTGGAGTCAGTGACAACAAATAAATATTTTAAAATGTCCTAAATTACTTGTAATGACTTAATGATAGTTTCATATTTAAGAAAGTATAGTGTATAGAGTATTTTTGTGCTATTTGTGTCACGTGTACGATACATTTTCCCTAAAAATTCGGGTTTGAGTTGCGTCAAATGACGTCATGTGTGTGATACACGTATCGCTGCTGAGTTCGTAAGTATTTTCTTTTATTACTCCATTAATTTATTAAATTGAAGTCTTATTATGAATAGACTAATGTTACCCAGACGCGAGTTTCATTCATAAATTGTATGGAATCAGTGAATACAGTTGACGGATGCCCATTCCGAAAGACGTTGGCAGTACATTTTGCCCTTGAAAATTATGCAGCAAAAATTATAGTCGCTAGGCCAAACGAGCTGATTATCGTATATTATTCATAACCATCACTTTCTATTCCGAACAAGGGTCCTAATTTTCAGAAGAATACAAATTAACATTCCACATCGCAACTAAATGTATACAGAACGCACTAAAAATGGAACGCTCTCGACTTATCGAAAGTATTGTTTAAAAACATTCAATATTGATAAAAATAGGACGTGTATTTTATGTTGTAGTTTTATTTATCATGTCGATCGCCTATTTATTCATGATGTTAAACACAAAATCCATTTACGTCAGTAATGCAATGTTCTGTTATTCTCCATCCATATACATATTTACTTGTATTTTTTTACCATTTTCGTTCGATCTTTACACTCAGTGGGCGTAATCTGCTAAATTCTCATCCAACTCATTAGCGGTATTACACATTGAAAAATATTTCTAGAAGGACATCCCCTTGCTTTTATACTAAGTAGGTAGTCATTGAAACTTCTTTGTCCGTTTACAGTGAACATTGATTAAGAAAAAAACTATTTCCATTTACATATTATTATACATAACACGGCTATTTTTAATAGGTGCTGTTATGTCGATCACGTGATAAGCATATCGTGGTACAAGTTGTATCGGATTTATGTACCATCGGCTGTAATTAACGATTCACTGCTCAGTAATTACTATGGAAGAACTATTTTTCCGATTTATCAACCACTAAAACCATTATTAGCATTTAAAATTCGATTAAATTATTATTGTAATGTATATTACTGGCATGTCGCATTGTCGCCATAGACAATACAAGTGAATTCCGATCGACTGATAGATTTCTTAATTAAATCTTTAATTATCGAAACAATGCTATGTCTATTAATACTTCCTCAATATTGAGTAACTATTTGATGTCATAATGAATTATTTTTTAAGATAAATACCTACATGTTTTCGTTTTTGAATTTTTCGCCTTAGTATACGAGACGAACGTTTTAAATGCTTAAAGCTTTAAAAAATCACAGTCAACATTATAATTAGTATTAAAACTATTTTCATATATATATATTGTTGCACTGTTTTAATTTCAATATCCAGTTTTGGTATCTGTGGAATAATTTTGTAAAAAGGCTATTGAAATTTTTATACAATGCCTTAACCTCAACGACAGATTATAAAATTTATAAAGATTATTAAAACTATATTTTAATCAATTAAAGTATCTGTTGTTATTGCCTTTTGAATCATAATTAAATTAAATTATTTTTTTTATTTGTTCATTTGAAAAGGAACTTGACAAATCAATGTAAAACGTAATCTATACTTTTTCAATACGGCTAAAATACGAACGTGTTAAAATACGACTTTTTTGTTGGTGTATACTAAGTACTGAATAGATTTTTCTTGTGGCTTACAAGTGATAATTGTGATGATAATGCTAAATATGATTCCTTTCATTCTTAATTAAAATCGATTAAAATTATGTGATCAGTTTTTGTTTGTTACTTCCAGAATTGCGCTTTATAAGATCGCCATTTAAATAGTGTTGCTAACGTCAAATTTTGCTCCAAATCTTAGAACAGCCTTGATTATAAAATAGCAATCAATTTGTTTCACGTGTCGGAATTGATTCAGTGTTCTCTCACAAGTAGAAATTTTAAATATTATTACACAAAAACATTTAATTAAACAATTTAAGACTAAATGAAAAATGATCTCTTTTCTCTTGTCGCTCTTCTTTTAATGCTTTTATTGATAAGAAAATCTCCAAAAATTAATCCATACTAGTTACTTTCAGAATCTAACTACTTTTATATTCGTTTCTTTGAATTTAAGGTTCTTATTTCTTAATTTTAATGATATTGTTTGACCGTAAAGTTTTACAAATATTATAATTTCTAATCATTGTGTCAAGTGCAAGCGAATTTATACCAAGTTCGCTATTACACAACATTTTATTATAAATGGTAGGGGAATTACCGTATTATTGAATGAGACGTCTCTATAGGGAGTAAATAATTGCTGTCGGGGTTTTCTGTTAGGTTACATTTGATAAAACGTAATACTGCCCATATACGGTTTTAATATTTATATTGTATGTACATTTAAATTCAAATTTAATACATGTATTTTAATAAATTATGTATATCTTACAAGTAAACTAAATTATTGTTTATTGAATATCTATGATACAATAATTTTAATGCAAGATATGACGTAATCGTGATCAATGCCAATGTGTTTTCTTAAATTTCCGAACCGAAACGTTACTAATTATAAACGATGTTTCGAACGATAATGACGTATGCTAATGTCCCTTTTGTTTATTTGTTTGTTTAAAGAAATGTCTATATTTAAATCTGTTTAAAATATCTTATGCTGTGATAAGATTTGTATGTCTGTGTAAACATTTGTATGTGTGTTTTAATTTTATAATAGTAAAGAAAAGTATTTTTTTTCCGCTTCACTATATATCGATGTGGTCATAACGATATGGTTAAAATATGTATTCAGTTACACAGATGATAACAGTTTCCTCTATGATAATGTACTGTTTCATGCTTATTATTTAATGGAATTTGTAATTTTTGTGTACACAGTGTCTAAAATTTGCGTCTACAAAGGCTCTGTGTGTACATTATCTGTACAACAAAGCAATGAGAACAAAAAAGAGACGTGACCTTGCGGTGTCATTTTTGCACGAAGTTGGTTCCGATACGAACCTTGGCATCGACATCTAGTTTGGCTTGACCTTAACTAGGTAAGGCGTATTACACGCTCGTGATAATTTTGTATAGATGACACGGTTATTTTAATTGCAAGTTAACATTTAATTATGTTCATATTGTCAAATGACGTAAAGCTTCACAATCATGTAGAACGTAGCATCTCGGACACCAAATATAATTATGTATACGATACCTTATAAACGGGTATATAATTTTTTAATCTGTGAATGTTTTCACAATCCGATTTTTGGCAACGGCATGTTTGTTTGTATGACCTATATGTGTAATATCTCTGCTTTCTCTTCAGTTATATACATATATTTATCGTTAATAAATAAATGTACATATAATGTATTTTTAGTAGTGCTTACGTGAAACATTACTTTTTATAATTTTGAATTTTTTTTTTAACAATTTGTAATTATAAAGAATAAAATTTCTACTCTTGAATCAATATCGGTTCAGTGAATAAGTAGGCAGAAAATAATTTAAAGATCGCAAGTTTGTATTAAACTCTTTGTACAAGGCATAGACAATGTAAGATTTTAATGATTAAATAAAGTGACTTAAGGTTCACAGATGATATAATAGTTTCAGTTCTCTGAATATTGTCTACTTCATTTAAAATAAAATTTCAATTTAATTTATTGTGTTACATTTAAAGATTTATTTTTTTTAATTAATCACTTATCGTTGACTGTTTGTGGGCCTTGGCTTCTTTATTTATGGCCTTGTTGCATTTCTCCAAGTGAAACCTGCCTAAAATGGTCAGAAAGCATCGCTGCATCTCGCCTTTGCCAGCCATACGAAACAAAGATGTTTATAAAATACCATCATCGCGAACAAAATGTGTAAAATGTTTGCTTTTTTCATATAAATAATGTTAGAATACATTAAAAAGAATACATATTCATAACATTTAAATAAAAACTCCTTGAATGTTTTTGTTTTGTTCGTTCTAAATATTTTTTAATATATATACAAAGATAAGACGTCAGTTATATGTATAAAGAATTCTGAATGTGTTTTTATTTAGAGCTAATTCGTCAGTTTAGTGACAGATAAAAAATATGAATTTTATTTAAATAGGAATGAATTATATAAACAAAACTCGTAAACTTATTTTCAATTTCTTGTTTATGAGAATTATATATATATAAAGAATAGGTTTGTTGGAATCGAAGTCAGAAATTGCTATGGCCAATAACTGAATGTACATTAAAACATATCTTGGACACAAAGTTATATAAAATTCATTCAAATTAGATTATAGATTTATTATTTATTTTAAACCGAACCTTAACGGGGCGATATCGTTTTTATATATGGAAATATCTTTTATATGTTTCAACTAACACAGTAACCGTAATCTAAAAATTCGAGCCTTATCGTGTATGCTCATAGTTAAATTGATTCATTTGTGATAAGTGACACGAATGTTACAATTAATGAAATACTTATAAATAGTATTAAAAAAAATATCAAAACTATATATATATATATAAAGTACTTAACAATATAAGTAATTTTATATTAAAGTTTTCGATCAAATCCTATATGAATAACATTATAATTGTGTTGCTTAAAATATAATAACATATTTTGCAAGCTGCCTGCATATTTTAACTATCAAGTTTGATGTATGTTTCTGAAAATTATATAAAAATACAGAATTTATTATTAAAATAACTAACATGACTTTTTCATGATAATAATAGCTATTATATATACAATATATTGATTTATAAAAGTTAGGAATTGTTTCTAAAGTTGAAAAGTATAAACTTACGTCTCCATCGATAATTTTTTTTGAATTTAAAATATATATATATATATATATTTATTATAATTACAAAAACATTATCGGTTCGTAATGAGATTTTATCGATTTTTTTTATTATTGTAATAACTTTTTTTTTAAATACGAATGCTTTTTTAAGCTTATTAGAGTTTCCAATATAGGTACTGACTGGGCTTTCAGATTCACTGTACGATTATTGAACTATGTTTTATATATTTATATATATACTTATAACATTTGTGTATATATAAGTTGTTTTATCACTAAAACATTAAATTAAATAACCGTGGCTATAAAAATAGCGGCCGTATATATAAATTGTTTGTCAGATGATGATGATTGTAATTTTTTATATCTATATATAGCGACATTTATATAACTAAAACATTTATTCTAATTTTATGTATTGTAATAATGACATTGAATTATTTTATATACCTACCCAGTAATGATATTTAATATTATTTTATTATATATATTTATATAAAAAAGTTGTGTTAGTTACACAATTTATAATTCAAGAACGGCTGTTGGGATATGGTTGGAAAATGGCGGGGAGATAGCTTGGAACTAGGAGAGGGACATAGGATATTTCATTATGTTCGATCGAAAAAGAAAAAAAACACTTAATAAATTCCAATATTTGGTTATTTATGGCCTCTAAGGCGGATTAGAGTTCGCCCGGTCAGCTATACATACATTACTAATGCCGAAATTAACGCGGACGAAGTCGCGGGCAAAAACTAGTATATTAATAAACCAAGTTTGCAACATCACTCCTAATACGGAGCGTTAACGGTTTTTTAAAGTTAATCATAATCACAACATTAATCCTATATAAGATTTTCGCCAAGTAACATCATGTCTGCGAGTGTTATACGCTGTTTATTGTAGTACTAAGCCCTTTCAAATTGTATGCCCGTGATAACGGGCGCTCTGAAATAAACGAAACGTTTAGTAAAATGTAACATAAATTAAGTTTATACGAAAACTATAATATAATTTGTTTGTTATATTATCTAAATGTACCAAATAACAGAATTTGTATGCGGACTTTCTTATAGACATTACGTCATAACACTCTCGGACTCTCTTCATTATAGACATGATTGTATACTTAATTTTAACGGTTTAAATAAAGGTATATACTTAGATAATGTAATTATTTTTAATAATATATATAGCAAAGTTTTATTTAATAAAATTTTAAATGTACACAAGTGTAGAGCACAATTATAAGTCAAAGACATATCGTTTCGCTCGTCCCTTTTATAACTTTGTCCTTGAGAGCTAATTTTATTTAATCTTGTTTCTTTTACCTATAAAACCTGTGTGGATACAAACATACTGAATGTTAAAAAACATAATCACAGTTTTGGCTTCACTGCAGACAGGTAACGACGGTTAGGCAAATTGGGAAGGATTTGTCAATTAATCAGTAATTATAAATGCTAATGTATAGAAAATATCTTTTTTTGGATAATTTTTATTTAAAATATTTTCATTATAATCTGTCATACAAGTTTACGCAAACCGATTAAAAATAATTTCAATAGTAACATGTGTATCCTTAGCACAAGTTTGGATCGTCACACAACATACGAAGCGCTTAAGGTCTCTCACACAATAACTCACTTTAGTGTTATAATATGCAAAATTTTATTAACACAAGTTTGTATTTTTATACTACGTACGAATCATTTCCCGTTTTTTATTCAATAACCTTTTTCATTACTATAACTAGAACCTTCCTCGAGAATCACACTATCCAGTAGTGAAAACCGCTTGATTATCGGTGCAGTAGTTTTTCTGATTATCGCGAACAGACAGACAGACAGACGCGGCGGGGGACTTTGTTTTATAATATGTGTATAGATGTGCGAAGATTTTTGTATAAAAAAAATGATTTTTTCGACCTTCACAACAATTGAACAGAAACGTGCCGTAAATTAGCTTTCCGTAAGTTATTAAAATCAGCTTATTGTACCTATAAATATCTAGCTAAAGATATTTTAAATATTTTTTTACTTATTAAAATGCAAAACCTTAAGCTGAAAGAACGATATTTATAACTTTCCCATGAAAACAAATATCCAGTTAAAAACTATTTACTTTCTATATTAAAAGCGAAGATTTATAAAAAAGAATCAGACTTTATTTACAATCGTAAAAGACCTTCTTGAAGACTATATATATAATGTAATATATTGGCAAACTATTAGCCCAATATTGGCCCAGGTCAAGGGCAATGTTGGTCGTAAGTATATCCCCAAATAGCATACGTATGTTGAATACATACGAATTCCTTGGAATTGTAAGAAATATTTCCAATTAAGAATATTATTACTCCGAAATGCTAAACGTTACGTAAAAGAAGCAAGTTCGTTTTTTTTTTTTTTAATAAAAAGAAAACAAAACACCAAAGAAAAACCGTTGTGGTCATTCGAGAATGTTTCTTTTACGTATTTTACATCACGACATAAAAATAAAAAAGTATTGTATAGAATTCAGTGGTAATTCAAGGTCTTTTCAATTTCCAAAGCCGATTAAACAACGATTTAACTTGACTGGAGAATAGAGATGTGAAAGATAAGGCTAGAAATATAATTTGTACTAATTTCGTTAATTTCTCAGCCTTTATTACTGTCTGAAATTATATTATACTGTTATGGGAATGATTTTCAAGTGTTGTCTATTGACTGTTAGTGTATCATTTCATTGATTTATTAAAGTTAAACAATTTTAGGTATTAAATCAGGTTAATTTATTAGAGGTTAAAATATTTCTCTCATTAAGACTTGTGTCTTTGTAACTTTGATTTTGCGTTCTAGTTCCTTTTAAACACTTTATTTCGTTCATAAAACAAAGACATTTATATTATAGTCATGTTCGCTTCAATATAAAGGGGCTTGATATTTCTGAAGATGTTATCCCGACGCGATGACCTTGACCAAAAGACGATGTAAGTCACACCAGGGCATCGGCCTCGAAAAGTGAAAACATACTCGCCACCCGGCCCACAACCGGTTGCGGCAACCGATAGCTTTTTGAATAACACAGGTTATTGTTACATAACCATAAGAAAGTTAAATTTAACGGGTTGCCGCTAACAGTAACTAACGGTGCCTTAGTGAGAGTTAGTATCCATTGTCAAACCTAACAAAATAAAAATATTCTTTTATGAAATTTCGTTTGAAATTCTTGAAATTCTACGTTGACAATGCAAAAACCTTAAAAAGTATACATCTTTGTTGATAAATATATACCACTTTCCTATGTTTATTGATCGGATAAGTAAATAAACAAGGAACATAGGATATGCTTCCATTTCGATATGATTTATCAATATAGTATCAATGATATTTCTTTGCCAAGTACATCTCACGTGATAACAGTGATAGCGGGTCGATGACTCAATGTTTATATTAACAAATCGGCAACGAAGCTCGTTTAAAAACTTTGAAATCATTAGAGTAATTGCAGTCGATGTTAATGTTGTCATAAAATAATTAGTCTATGTTTAAAAAAAAATGCATTACCAAAAACGAATACATATTAATTATACTTTACATATTATATGAATTGTTCGATCAAATAACGACTGGAAGTACTACGAGTATGCGGTTGACATTTAAAACAAAGTGTCTAAAAAATTAATTTAAAGGTCAAGCATTCCCTGCTCAATGTATGTGGCGTGGAATTTCATCAAGCACTCGATGAATAGTAGTAAATAATACAATTTATATATTTTTTTTCTATTCTATTACAGGTCATAAACAATGCAGGACCAAGAGTGTGACGTTGAGCCGGCGCACCACGCTCGTCGGCCGATGAATGCCTTTCTCATATTCTGCAAACGTCACCGTAGCGTCGTCAGAGACAAGTATCCAAATTTAGAAAACAGGTGAGAGATGATTAATAACGTTATATTAATTTAATGACTTAATTAATGACATGATGGAAACGGGATGGTGAAATGTGGTGAATTTGACAACAAAATAACCAATAACAATATTTCTAAAACATCAGGTGTTAGTCTTTCTTTGTCCCGTCTCAGTGTTCTCAGTATTCACTTTATCTGATTATACTGTCATAGTTATAAAACAATCAGTGTCAATATTTTTTATATTATCTCAAAAAAAATACTAACATATCTTGTATTTTACTTGCAGATCTATAACTAAAATTCTCGGAGAATGGTGGGCCAATTTGGACCAGGAAGAGAAAGCTTGTTATACAGGTCTTGCTAAACAGGTATGTGAATATTTTATTCATAATGTCAATCGTATGTATTTAATAATAAAAAAGCTTTAATGTGACGTATCGACTTTCAGTACAAAGACGCGTTCTTCAACGCCAACCCTGACTTCAAATGGTACAAGTTGCCCGCACCACCGCTACGTACACTATCCTCCCGGCCTCGGGAGTCCACTGAGAAAGCAGAATCCTCCAACGAATATAACGACCATGAACTGGAAAAAACAAATAATAATTCCACAAAATTCGACTACAATAAGAAACCAGACAGTGATCCAGAAACTGAAGCTAAACCACTATCCATGTTCACGCCTGGAAAGTTAGCCGATGAAGCTCAAATGGGAGGTCTGAGTAGCCTCCTAGCTACCAAGACTGAAGTCCAAACTCCTAATCCATATTATTCTCCTCCTTCCTGTAAATTTAACGCGATCTCAACTCCAATCGAATACAGATCTCATGATTCAATAGACAGACCCAAAACCAAACGAGAAGACAGCATACGTGAGCTTCAAAATGCACTTACAGAAACAACTCGAATGTTCGAAGAAGATTTCGATGAAAAGGAACAATTACGTTATTACGGTGCAGCTAACGACCAATTCACGAACCAAGATGTTATCGACCAAATAGTTGATAAACGCTATTCTAAAGATGATGAAGGATACCAGAGAAACTGGTCGGATGACGAGAAAAATTCCAAGTCTGGTAGAACTTGCAAAGGGAAAAGATATCAAGAGTTCATGGCTGTTGGAGGACTGATAGTGAATAAGAGGCCGAGGAGAGATTATCCCGATAGATTGTCGGACGAAGGCTACAATGCATCTTGTAGCTGGGATCCTGGATCTTCGCTCGAGGAATCAACAATGACAATGGCAGACGAGTCGACGCCCGACACTAACTATATACAGCACGACATAACAGTCGAAAGCGAACCAAATGTGGAACCAAACGACACGCCCGAAATAGACAATAACTGTAACAAATCATTTAAGGCTGCCGACTTCGATTTAGAAGCTAAAATAAGAGCTCTACCCTCCCTTAGTTTAGAGAAGTTTCAACAGAAAAAACGCGAGAATAAACGTAAGAAAAAAAACGTTAGCCTGAGAACCAAATCCGTCAAGTCATCGCAAATAATAAACTCGGTTCCGCGTCCGGTTATGGACGAGCGTCATGAAATGGCGGAGAATTGGCGCGAGACCGTCATAGGGAGCCAGAAACGGAAACCGAGGAAAATAAGCATCACACGACTCGAAATCAACAGCCTCGTCTCCAGTAACATGAACGGCGGCAATAAAATCAGTCCAGAAATAAAAATTGCCACAGAAGCTCCTTGCACCATCCAAAGCATGGACATATGCAATCAGAGCCATGGTAATGTCGACCTGTTCGCGTTGGCCACGTTGGCCGAGGTCGCTGCCAACACGTCCAAAATAGAGCAGACCAATGCGGCAAGCGAAGACGCTTCCAAGGTATGAAATACCAAGTAGCCTTAATGAGATATTCCAAAAATTATTTACTTTATAATCAGATAATATTTATATATGGTAATACTTTTACATCGTACGCATAAAGATTAATATTGATTGTACACTTTTAATCATAGTTTTTATAAATTAGAGATATAAATTATTTATATTATATTAAATAGAGTTATATGTATACTTAGTTGATTTGGTCGTGTAGGCTGCGTTGCTTGTTAGGTGTTAACTGGTGATAGATAGGTTATTGACAAATAAATATATATCACATATTTAAACAGAGCATAATCTATTTTACATTTAATATTGAAAAAGATATAAAATGTTAATATATATGATTTTTTTTTATTAATCAGTAAGCGGCATACAGATGTTCTTATTAACAAATTGTCAATTATGGTTATATGATTGACAAAAAGATGCTGTGTTTCCATCGTTCATCACAATATAATATAAAAAAAAATGCCAAAAAATATGTCATACATATTGTATATTAACCTCATTATTAGTAGTTAGTATACTACGGTCGCCTTAATACTAGATTATACTTGATATAAGACACCATGTGCATAGACTGCATTGCATTTTGAAGGTGATTATATTTTCGTTTATACCATTGCTGTGTGCAATTACTTATATACTTTTATATGTGGTAAATACCACTTGTGGTTTCATATATAATGGACATAGAAATTAGTTTTTGAATCAAAAAAAAATGATATTATACTGATTGAAATCATTTTAATCAGGTCTTACATTTGTGGGTGAGACTCGCAACTGTCCTTGTGATAAATTTAATAGATTAAAGAAAAATCTTCTGTATTTATATGGTAACACTTGTTAATGTGTCAAACTATCTTGAAATATATTATAAATGGTGAATGTCCCAATTAGGTACCTGAGGTTTATCGAAAACTTTCATGGATTTCACTTTTAAATCATTGCACATTTTATTTTAAGCTATTTTTAACGACTTGGTAGTTTTAGTTATTAATTTTTTTGTGGAACAGTGTTTCTCAAAGTTCATTGTTTTTTATTTTTATTTAAATATATTTTTAATGCTTCTGTGATTCTATTTAATATAAAGATCTTTAATGACGGTTAATGGTGCGATGCTTTGTTGCTGGTCTAGTCTAGAATAGTATTTTAAAGAAATAATCAAGTACTAAAATTCAAAAAGTGCACTTATATATTGTTTACAAATGACACAAGCCATAAAGTGACATGCTCATCCAAAGACCAAATGTTAGTGTAGGTAGATACCGTATATATATGTATGTAATAGGTAAATAGTTTATATTACCTTATTGTTTGGCATTCCGGTGTTTTGGATTTCGAATTAAATTAAAAAAAAATCCTTTGTTTATTATCTAAGTTATTAATTGTGAAGTTGAAAATTGTTGATTTTTATTCATGTGTAGTATGTTATTAATTATTGTGTTTTTTTTTATTAAGATTTTTATGGTTCCTCAATGAGATTTTTCGATGAGCTAAGCGGTTTTATAAGAAACAAAATTGTAATAATCTTATGAAATATTTGTTTGCCTTGTTGAGATCAGAGCCTTATTTTGATGATTAGTGTTAAGATATGTATGACCAAGGGGCCACGAGGACGGTATTTCACCCGTAAATACTATATACGTATATAAATATATTCATTATACACAGTAGATTCTTAAAAAGAGAGCTTAAATTTTCTCATCAGAATATAAATATAAAACCTATGGAATGATTTAAATGGTGCTGGCAGATCTGCGTTAGTGTAAGATACTCTGTATTAACGGAGTTAGAGGTGATAGTCAATAAATATATATGTATGTAATTTTAAGTTATCGCAAATATATATGCCGTAATCATGTTGAACAAAGAGCACACAGACGGCGTATATTTTGCGATATTGCAAATAACGAATTATGCGTTATATTTATATCAAATATTATATCATTTATAGTATAATTCGTTAAATTGCAAAATTTAATATAAAATGTTTATTGTTTGAGAAACACTGGTCTGTATTAGGGCATAATAAGTCGGCACCCAAAGCGTTAAGTTGGCTCCAAAGTATTTTGTTGATGTTTTGTTACAGACGCGGTTCGATATATATATATATTTGTATGTAGTAATAAAGTTTATTCATATTAACATACACCTTGTTTTATTTAAATAGATATGATTAAAATAATATTATTTAAATATAAAAGGGAACACCTTCGAATTTGTTCACTTTATGATTTCCCTATTATTATAAAGGTGAAAATCCGTAACTACCAGCTACGGGCTAGTTGTATTATGGTACCTTTAATATTGGGATGGGGAGCGAAAAATAGCTTAAAATTCAATCAACGTAAGATTATCCTGGCAGTCGTGAGGCACTTTATTAAGTAATCATAAGCCAAAAACGTCTTTCTTCATTTTGGAAAAGATTGCTGGATCGATATAAATGAAAAATAGCTAAGAACCTCTACAAAGAATATATTTCAAATGAAAAAATCTCATATAAGTTTGTCGATCTGCTTGTGAGCTAAAGTGCCATAGACGGACCATCTATGTCTTATAACACCTCTCTTTTGAGTCTGGTTTTAAAAAGGGTACAGAAAAACTACATGGGTATATATCACCCAATAAGTCCATTTATTAAGAAAAATTTATATATTTAATTTTTTAATACTCGTTTTTCCCAATACGGGCTATATTGACTGCGGAAATAACTCTAATTATTCACGCCACAATTTAGCCGAGTGTGGCTCAAATTCTACATATGTATGCATTTTTTTGCGACGTACAGCAATAAAAGACGATTTTTAAGATAATCATATGTAATATAAAGATGCTATAAGAAAATCAGAAGTGATTAGAATTTAGATTATCTTCATGCTAAGCAATTAGATGTATTGTATGAAAAAAAAAAGATATAGCATGCTTTATCTTTTTTGACGTTGTCAGCTTGTCACTTTGACAACAATTGTCGTTTACAATTTATCAATTACCTTTATAAACTCAAAGTGGGATTCGGCGCTATTTTACAAATATCTTAAGAAATACCAAGAAGTATCAAAAACGATTATCTGATTTTATTCAATCAATAAATTTTTGCTTACACTAAGGTATCTCTTTTATATTATTTCAAATCTGGATGACAAAACAATGATAGCGGCTTCTGAACCTCTGGTAAGTTATTATGGAATGTAATCGCTATAAAGCTTATGGCATAACTTTTGAATAAAATATTGTATTTGTAAGAAAATAAATTGTACGTGAAATTGTTAATTCCACTGTATATGTTTTCCTTAACTTTTAATGCTCTCACATTGAATGATTATTGACAAAAAATAATGGATTCTAGCTAATGTAGTCTTAAATTATAGTGATTAACATTTCAATCACATAGAACATGGAAGTGAAACCCTGAATACGCATTTATTCAACTCAGTAATATCACCACAAGCAGTTTGTACTAAATATCAAATAATTTTAGGAGTTTGTACCTCATGGTAGAACAGTATTAACGAAGCATCCCAGCAAGATCTACAGCAAAGGACACAATGTCTCGTCTGAGCAATCCCTTGTATATAAATTGTCAAACTTTGCTATCAAGGAGGAGAGTCTTGTTGAAGATGAGGAGTGGTGGTGTATCAGAGAAGTATATTACAGAGTTGAGGGTAAATATCTGTTTGTGTGATAAGATAGAGTTTGATATACACATATTATATATGTCATAATGATAGAGTTGCTAACTTTACCAAATTAGCATTTTGAAAAGTGTTATAAAAGCTTTTGTATTGTTTATTAATTTCTCTTCATTCAGTTAAAAAGCTTGGTTTGTTGAAATCTTACACTTCTTTTCTGTTGATATATTTATTACTCATTTACTTATATGTATGGAAACAAACACCTTGGCTTCAAAATTTCAGAAGAGAAAGATTACTTGGAAGAATTACAAAAAGAACAAAAGAATGAATATATGGATTCCTTTCGTCCTCCGAGCAGACTAAAGAATGATTTCAATATATCCATCAAATCTGAACTCTTGAGTGGTTTACGTAAGGATGATGTTACATCGGCGGGCCCTTCCCGGGGCAGCAGTGCTAATAGTTCTAGCAATATGTCTAAAAAGTTCAATCTAACAAGCTCACAAAACAAAGTGCCAAGGTCAAGACCCTTGAACCCTAAAACTGATTGCTATTATGAAGAGGAATTGTATGTCAAAGGAAGAACAGCTGTTTGGTCTAAAGGTATTTGCTTTTTTAGAGAGTGTCTGTTTTACTACATATAATTTTCTTTATATGCAGAAGTATTTAATTGAAATAAGGCCTCATCCTATTCAAAAGTTACTATTGTGTTTTTGAAAATAAATTTGGTTATAGCAATTCATTGTATTCTTCAAGTTACACATTACAGGAATAAAATCCATTAATTGCATGAAATTATTAATTAAAACGGCATTTGCATGCTATGTTAATTTTCAAATTAATTTAAGTGTCATATTGATTTAATTGATATAGAAAGATTACATCTGTTATATTTTATTTATTAATTTATCTTAGTATATTTGTAGCAAATTATTATAGTAATGAGATAATGTATATTAAGTAAAGATGTTATATGCGGTTTTCATTTAAATGAATGTTTATTCTCAGGTTTAATTTCAACTCCAGCTACAAAACTGTCGGGCCCTGAGCATAGAGAGACAATCGCCTGTTATACCATAGACAATCCGATCAAACATGCAACTTTTGCAAACTTTCATGTCGAAATTAACAACACTATGCTTATAGATGCTTTAAATTCACAAATCGGGGACGTCAAGAAAAATATTAAAATTGAAGATACTACAGAACACATCGAGAGTAAAGTGATGCCGTCAATACTACTGATTGACAACAAATGTATGAGAGTGTACGCGACCGACGGTCGGGAATACATAGCGAGCATTCCCTTCCAAGTGAAGAAAGTGTGGCCTATGAAATATGGCGTCTTGTTAGAAAAGGACGCCACACCAATTCTACATAACTCCATGCTGGCTACGTCGCTGTTAAAGCTGAATGAATCTCACAACAGCACATTCTCAAAATCTCGTACATTTCCGTTGAACATGAGCGCGAGGTTGAGAGCTGAATCTATATCTGGTTACGATCAGGAATACCCTCTACCAACTTGCTTCTCACTATCACATCCTCTGGATGAAGTGACGCCCATATTGATGAAGTCTCCAGCCCAAGGCCTTCAATATTACAATGATGGTGACATTCAAATCATCTTCGTCAGCACTACGCCAAGCATAATACTCCTTTACGACTGGAAATTACAGACGCATTCCTTGTGGAAGATCAGGAAAGCTGTGCGAGAAGAATGCCTGGCGATGTGTCCGAATATGAATTCGTCCACTGTATTCAGCCAATCTTGCGATTTCGTCAGCAGTCCAATGCACAGTTTGAGGAATACCACAAGTTGGACAACCGGCAGTCCGTACCATTCGAAGAAAATGCCAGCCACACCAACAAGATCGCGGCAAAATAGTCCAATGGCAAAAATTTTTCACCAGCAAGGCCTATCGCCACATACGTCTATTGGTCAAGCCAGTTCAACGTCTATGACAGCCAATACCATGGCCCAGACTCTGCCGTCGCTTCCATTATACCCGGACATATGTTTGGATCACATCTGGACGGACAGCCAGGTTATAAAGCGTGATCCGGTCGAGTCTCCAAACGACATAAAGGCCTTTCTCCATACGGATCTGGTGGGACATGACTATTTATGTTTTATGGTGAAAATGAGCGGAGTTACGAGGCTCCAAATTGTTAGACTGAAAAAATCACGTTCTCACGGACAAGCGTTTAAAACGAACATAATAGTTGGTTCTATATCATCCGTTTTGGCCAAAGATGCAGTGGTGTTAGATCACTTGAAAATGATCGCTTTGATTGATGAAACTGGCAACATTATACTGCAGTCGGGAAATAACTTCGTTGGGAAGGTTGGTGATTTTATTTGTTATTTATAATCTATACATTTTGTATGCAGTTATTGTTATTGTGACACTTTGAGATAAGGATGACTCGCAAAGATTAATTTTTAACTATTAATGTCATGTAATCATATACTGTTTAAACTTTAAATCACACTATCGAGGTCAGAGCACATTTAATGCAAATACATTGCTTTTGTATCATAAAAAAAAAGTTGGGAAGTTTCTCTAATTTCGGCAATTCTGCAACACGGGACCATAACTATATAGAAGTTCTCATCTCGTCTGCCCGTGATCACGGTTGCTGCTAAGTAACCGAAACGTCGGAAGTGTGTCGTTTTAAAAATATTAAAATACGCGCAGTAATCCGAAAAAAATAGTTATAGTTAAATTAATACTCGCGAAAGTCTTAGATATCATTATTTCCAGGTGCACGTGGGTGGTATCCTCGCCCGGCTGATCGACTCCCCATACACCAAGCGCACCCACGTGGGTCGCGCTTCACTTCCGTCTCCGTTTCCTCGTCGTAGTAGTTTGCTACCTTCTCGCGAACCTCCCTCCTTCGATGACTCAGCGCTGCACCTGTTATCGCCGGTGCCTCACTCCAGCACTTCCAGGTGTGAGCGGGATATAGGTGAGTAATTCCAGTTGTTTTCAAACTTAACTTATATTCGTAGCTGGAGTAGAATCTATAGTACCTAATAACCAATTCCACCTCCAAGTGAGTATTAATTTTTCTAATACCTTATGTACGAATGAGGTTCTAATTAATATAATAATGGATCAATATAAGGTAATTTTACATCATAAATTTATTAAATCTGTGATGCTAAATCCTCATTAATGTGATAAATATTATAATATATCCCCTTTAATATATAGTGAGATATTAGGTTTTTTGTAGCACTTATACCTGTTGTTGATTATCCAGGTCTTTCCTGTATTTGGAACAGTTAAGATTTAAAACCAAGCAAAGAACTTGTCGATGTCAATATATATGAAAGATCTAAGGTTTTTAATGGTCTGACTCATTTAATTTAAGTTATCACTTTTGTCAAGATTCCCGACTTCTTCTATTAAGATGTCCAACCACTGTTAAGACTATCATAAACCTTACCATCCCGAAAGCAACCAGAAACTATCAGATAACCGACTGGGTTGTTAGTAATATGAAAGGCTTTGTAATCTGGCATTGTGCCACAACATAAAAGCATAAGACCTGTCTTCGTGGCACGGGGCAGTGGAGGTCTATATCCAGCTGTTGGCGATCATCTAAGCTGATGGTGGTGATGAATAAACAATCAAGTCATATCTTCACATACATTGTAGCCAGTGTATCTAAATGAACCAAAGATATGATTAAAAATTCATCCACTCCAAATAATACCTTATAGATGGCACCTCCGTCAAGATGTTACGGTTAACAAATATCAGAGTCAGGGCACGATGGTCAGATTGTTATAATCACTGGATCAAATCCTACTCGTTTTATATATTTCATTGTGTACTCTCCGTTTGAATTTTACTTTAAGTATAAGCTCAACATTGTTTAAAAGCTCAATATGTACATATGTCCAGGTGTTCGAAGTCTCTGCGATGCTGTGGGCGCTCGTATGTCGGTCCGCTCGGAGGCTGGTCAGTTGTATCGCATCGCACTTCCACAGCCAGCCAGCTCGCCGAGGGTCGCCGCCTGCTGCTCTGCACTAACTGCTGCACTACCAGAGGACATCACTATGCAGGTCCACTACATACATAGACACATGAACATGCATGCACACACACATGGATTAGATAAGAACTAATGTTTGAAATGTAGCGTGGGGCTTTGTAAAATTGTGTAAATAAAATCAAGCAAGCTCATGCTAACAAAAAATGTACTAGTGCTAATTTGCATTTTTAATAAATTACAACTGTTTTTTCTCATTTAAAAAGTTTAATTAAATTCCACATAATATCGGTTACAGGTTATCATTAGGTGGTACGGAGTACGCAACGCTCCAGGAACACAGGATTTGACGCCTGAACAGGAATGGATGATGTTTTCGAATCTAATACTGTCATTAATAGGATACGACGTCGAAAAACTAACTCAAAGCAAACACAGCGAGGAGGAACAGGTCGAAGTTGTCACGAAGAAGCAGAGGACTTCCAGCGACGGTTCACAGGACGATTGGGAATACATGTTGAACTCAAAAATGCACAAAACCATAGGAAACTCCCTGGCGAATATGTTGAATCTGAACAAATTACAAGCCGAGACGAGGCAGTGTAGGACCAAAAGGAAAGAGCCCTTCGAATGTGAAAAAACGAGCCAATTTAACACGAACGGCCTATTGTTTCCGTACACCTTACAAGTGTTCTACGCCTTTCATTTGGTGTATGAAGATATAAAGCTGAACACTCTTCTATCCAGCGATTTGAAGCCCTTAAGCGCGTTTTTGTACCAAATAGCGAAGGACCTATGTCTGGACAGATATGTAAATCACTACTGGCTAGATTTTCCGATGGATTACAATTACGAATACGATGATAACGAATCTCAAATAACCGAAGCGGTTTTGAAGAAGCTAACTCAACTCAACTACTTCACTATCGAGCCGCCGAATGTCTTCGGCTATATAAACTCCATGCTGAAGGACTTGGACGTTGGCTACTATCCGTATATGTCGGACGTTAATAACATGTCTCGAGATGTCATAGAGGTAAGGAAAATATATTAGGATTCATTTCAAATATAATAATATATAAGATTTCCGCGCGTACTCATTCAAATAAAAGTAAGGTTTTTGAAAACAACGCGTTTGAAATCTCCTCCCGTCCGCCCGTGATGACGGTTGCTGGAAAGGTACCAAACTTAGTTACTTACCAAATATTTCGAATATTATAAAAATTTAATTCACAATGAACATAATAATAAGAGTAATTCGAAAAAACCTTTTTAGATTTTTTTGTATAAATAAATTCTGAACATTCACTGCTATTGGTAAGAAATCACATAATGAAAATGTGTCCTCGAAATACGTTTAGTATTTTCGAGATACAAGTTCATACAAAACTATGTAAAAAATATTACCAAACACATTAAATCTCTCCACTAAACTTAGCTCCTTGTAATTAAGCGTAAAGCCTTATAAGCGCCATTAATATAAATTTAGGAGTCACGTACGCAAAAAGTTGAGAGTGAATCTTATAATGACGTGTCATGGGGTGTCTGTTTGTCCTAGTACTGTCTAGTACTGTCAAAGTTTGACGAAAACACTTCATTGATGGGATTCATGAGATCAGTATAAAATCATTTTTCTATACAGATAATATCAACATCTGGTCTGGCGTCCGGCGTTATTCGTACAGTGGGGTCCCGCGATACAGTCAGTGCATCGAGTACCCCACGAGCACGCACCCCCGCACCGCGACCACACTCGCAGGCCGTGCTGCTCGCTGTGGATAGAGGTGAGTGATGCTGTCTCGCTCTGATATGTGAAGGATATTGGCTATCGTTCTCTGACGCACTAAAATGAGCGAAAGTGTTTACTGTCTCGCTCAAACCTATCATAAAAACATGCTGTGTTGCTCTTAATGTACCTCAGTAGCATGCTGTCTCGCTCTGATGTAAACCGAATATCGTGCTGTTTCACGCTTGATTTGATATGTTTAAATCTTCCTCCAGGCATAACTCCTCGTCATATGGACAACCTGCCACCAGCGGTGTCCCTGTTGCTGCAGAGTATCTTCTCCAACTGCCGCTCGGACCCCCCTGGCTGCTCTGCCGCTTACAATCTCGTCATGAGGGAGGACTTGGAGCTACAGACGCGAGTTGGAGAGGCCATCAGGGACAGGGACGAATATATGGAGTGTGAGTTGGATTTGTTTGAAATTATATAAAGAGACTAGATTTTGTTTGCGACTTTGACCGTGTGGACTTAAATTTGCATTCAGATGGAATGTAATAAATGCGAGTTAAACTGCGGTTTTAAATTAACAAATAGTCAGAAGTATCGAAACATCGGAGTAAATGAAAATGAAAAATATAAATTCTAGTTTAATAAAGAGTATAAATTAAATTTAATTTAATACTATTAATAAAAATTTACAATAACAACTTATAAATATATCGTAAGACTATCAGTAGTTTTTTAATACCGAATTTATTTTTACAGCCCTAGCATTGGAAGTGTTGGAGAAGGAGACGGCATACACTCAGTTACCCCACACTCATGAAGAACCCGCTCTCAAGGGAGAAGACGACGCACACACCGGAATGGAACATTTGAATACCAAGTTGTTAAGTCTTCTGTACCCCAAGGATCACAGGTAAAGTCACTCAGTACCATGCCCCATAAAATATATTGAACAAATTTATTCAATCGTACAACACGATTAATAGGCAATCAGTTTCAGAACACATAATACATTTGATAATTTAAATGGGACTTGGTAACAATGTGTTTTTATATCATTTTGTTCTGATATATGCTGTTAACGCTCGAGATCTGAGCTAAACTTATGTGGCACTTGCAATAATGCTTGCAGCTTGCAATAATGTTATGAACATAAGCGACACGCTTAGTTCAGTTATGAAGTGACACAAGTCAAAACAAAGAAAAAACCTTATCAAATAGATTATTTCTGAAGGTCGGTGAAAAATTCCATCAATCCCTTGGGACATGAAAATTATTTTTTCTCCCCCTCCCATCGCAGCCAAAAAAAATTCCGGTTTCACTATGAGCGTTCTGAAGCTACAAATTTATATTTTTATACGCGACGTCCATGGTCTATAACTTTGACATTTCTCACCTACCAACACACCAGTTACAGAAAAACTGGTGACATCTATACATACAGCTGTCAAATAGGTTACACTAATGTACAACTAAAGGGACTATATATACGTAATCTGCATAATATTTTTTTTGTGGTTCGCAAAGAAAATTATATATATATATATATTTGCTTGATTCAGTTGTATATAGTCCTAATCCTAGGATTTACTTGGCTCATATAATATGTTCAGATGTTTGAATGGAATACATTTCAGGATGACGGAGGTCTTCAATATTCTCCAGTCGTCGATCCCCGTGAACATCAATCTAACACAGCGACCCGAAATATCTGATCACGACTTCATAGAGGAACAGGAGAAGTATTTGTACGCCATAAGCACCAGAACAACGTCCTTACCTGTTGCTAGGTGAATATAATTATGATTTTATATATATTTAATTAAAAAAATCCCGTATCTTATTGCATATAATTAAAATTATTATTTTTTTTATTCATATAATTGTTTTTCTATTATCGATTCAACGCCCAAACTCAGATTGATTTGATTGATCTGATTAATGTGTTATATATGATTGAACATTCATCACAAACATGTAAATAGATATTACATAATGTATAAGTACAAATAAGTATGTACGGCTCGCAAGGAGGTAACCTAAGTCAAACATTTGGAATTTTAATGAATGCAAGTTTTACAAGAACAAAAATCCTTTATTCATTGAATTTTTTCTATGTTAATGCCAAATATTTACATATGAATAACGTAGGGCGTCGTTCGCAGCAACCAGAGGTTCCAGGAAAACTACGAAACTTACTTATATGTATATTAAAATAAAAATAACATTAAAACTTATAACCTATACCTAAGACTACGTGATTGCCCCGATGTTAGGACAGCAATGCCATTGCTTGTGTGCTATCAGGAATCTCCCGGTTCACACGGCTCGGTGTTGGTTCCGCGGAGTCAGCGGCGTCACTCGTTATATGATATGAGTGACGCCGCTGATACTCAATATATTGTTATAGAGAAGCTAATCTATTTATATTATATTTTTTAGGGGTATGGTGACCCTTCGCAGTCTTCCCTGTTCGCCAACGGAGCCGCTATCGGCAGCTCGTCTGTGCGTGACCGGACGTGGGCCTCCGCCTCGTAGGGCCGCTATAACCATTTCCGGTGGGGATTCGCCCCCTCATTGTCTACTATGGCCTTCCTTCCACAACGGAGTCGCAGCCGGTCTAGCCCTAGTGCCGCTGACGGGCACCACTATTAGATCAACATGGATCCTGTTTAATAAGCCGCGGGTTAGTACACAAATATAAACATGTCGAGCGGCGTGTCATAATACAGATAATATAAAAATTTTATTTAAAAAAATCCAGAACAAACCGCGTTAGTGTTTGTTTAATCTCTATCATAATCTCTACTGACAATTTCTTAACGTTAGATATAAATAACTGTTAGCTTCAATACACTCAGTTAGTATTACGACAGCTCAGGTAACAAAGCAAGTGCTGTCAAAATATTTCTAAAGTCACAGATTAAAATCCACATACATGTTTTTATTTATTATATTTTTAAATAATTTTCATCTAATCCCAGGGTGCTCAGGACCTAACGACAGAACACGCTGGCTTTCTACTAGCGCTGGGTTTGAACGGTCATTTGAAGGACATGCCCTTCATGAACATGTACGAATACCTCGTCAAATGCCACGAGATGATCAGCATTGGCCTGCTGCTGGGTCTGGCCGCTACCTACAGAGGTCAGCTTATATTTTATTTCAATATTTAATCTTAGAAAACACTTATCAATATCTGTCTTACTTATATCGTACTTTGGATTCAATCAATTAAAATATTAATGTTTCCCTGTAAGGAAAGATTTTATTGTTAGGTCTACAAAGGTTACAATCTATGTTAGGTTCGAAATAAGAAGTTTACAGGACTAACTAATAAGAAAAGAAAGTACATTTAAAGCTATTAATTTACAATGTCGATTCCATATATATTTATATAATGGATTCTAATATCAGGTACAATGGACGTCCAAGCCACCAAGATGATGTCTATCCACCTGGAACCTCTGCTGCCGGCGACCTCCGTAGAACTTGACATCCAACAGGGCATCCTTGTGGCAGCCCTGCTGGGGGTGGGGCTCCTATACCAGGGCACAGCGCATGCGCACTACGCACGAGTCCTACTAGCCGAGATCGGTGAATAGCAATAATTACTACGAGATTAATGTCCTCTAAATAATATCAGCATTTTTTTACTTTTTTATTATCAAGTATTATAAATTGTTGAAATAGTGTAAAATCCCACTCTTGAGTAGATTACAGCTCCTCGTCTATATACTACGGCACGTTGTGACACTGATAGTATTAATTAAATGTTTTCGCATGTACTATCAGTTTGCGACGTGCCTCACACCAACCCTGAGATTCCTTGGACGAACAGTTCGCCGATATTTATAATTCCATTGCTATATTACTAGAAATAATCTACTCCATATATCCATTGTAGGCATTGTAGCTTCACAAAAACACTTACATGGTAAAGTTTGTATCAAGCATGAAGTCACGTGACATAGACGATAAGTGACGCTGATGCTGGCTTATCATATCTATTATATTATTAAGGGCATATAATAATTTTGTTACTGAATATACAACACAGGAACCAAATCGGACGCAGTGGCGTACAGAAAGTATTATTTTAATGAAACTAATATTGATCACGAGATCACTGAAACTTCGGGAAACTTCGGGATTATGTAGTTTAAAAAATAATAATATAACTCGTAGTAATCAGAAAATATTAGTTCCATCATTTCTATATCCATGTTTATATTTTTAACGTCAAAACAATTTTGAGCTGTGAATTGTGATTAAATGTTATTGATGTGCCAGGCAAGCCGCCCGGGCCGGAGATGGAGAACTGCGTGGAACGGGAAGGGTACGCTCTAGCGGCGGGCCTGGCGCTGGGTATGGTGTGTCTGAGGGCGGCGCCGGCCGTGCACCTAGCGCACCTCGCGCCCGCACTGAGGACCTACATGCTGGGAGGTGAACGGAGCCAAGGTGGGTAATCTAATATAGTCCTGCAAACTCATCTGTAGAACTGTTCTAGCTATACATTAAATTTCTTTGGTTGATTTATTAACAGAAATATGTATAAACAATCTTGGAGTAAATTCTATATTGATTCCTCCTCATTTACATACAGTTAGTATACCAGCAGTCTTCAATTTCCAGGTACACAGAAGGAGAAATACAAGAATAGTTCCTTCGCCGTCCGCGAGGGGGCTGTGAATCTGGATGTGACGTCACCGGGCGCGACCGTAGCCCTAGGGCTTCTGTATCTACGTTCTGGGAGCACCGCCGTCGCTGATCTACTGTCGCCGCCTCATACAGCCTACATGTTGGACTATGTGCGACCTGATCTGCTAATGTTGAGGGTCATTGCTAGAGGTAAGAGAATGGGCTGAGGATTGAGTGAATGATTTGAAGAAGTGAACGAATGGATATTGATTGTTGATAGATAGCAAGTGAATACAATTCAACGAGTGAATGAAGGGTAATAGTTTTGTGAATGAACTTATATATTATGTCTGATTTATATAATGGTTACAGACACTCATAATATGTCATTGTAATGAATTTTCTGATGACATTTCTATAAAGAAACGATCACATCTATTTTGGTCTATTTCTTAAACCTTATTTCAATTTTATTTAACTAAATAGGTAAACTAATATTTAATGTTAAAATGAAACCAGTTGAATTTTTAAAAAATATATACGCTTAAATTTATTATTAATGGTGCTTAAAAATTCCAGGTCTTGTTCTGTGGGACGACATAGAGCCGACGGAAGAATGGGTTGAGAATCAGGTGGCTGAATCCATAAGGAAGTACTGCTTCGTTAAACCCGTGGAAGAAAACGTTGATTACGAAGCTATGAAGTAAGAGTTAGACGTCATAAATACTATTCATATCACACGGATATTCCCAAAAAATAATTCGTTTTAATAACACTT
Source organism: Danaus plexippus (assembly GCF_018135715.1). Lineage (NCBI taxonomy): Eukaryota > Metazoa > Arthropoda > Insecta > Lepidoptera > Nymphalidae > Danaus > Danaus plexippus. Next base: position 1,772,337 of record NC_083541.1, read on the forward strand.
TACTATTAAAGATTCAGTTCAAAAACAGAACGCTAAAACATCGTAGATTGAATATAATTAATTATATATTAATTTATTGATCATCTCAATTGTTAATGTTTTAATGGAATTTAAATGAAACTAATATTTTTTTTGGGATATACTACGCGTGCTTTATTTTTTTTTAAACTACAGCCTACTCGCGACGTTTCGGTTACTTTTCAGCAACCGGGATCACGGGCGGATCTCATTATGTTTTAATGGTATTTAATTTAAGTTTTCTTTGTACTTATCGCATTGAATTACTATTACTTAACAAAATTTTGTATCGTCATAGCAATGATGTTATTTGTAAAGAGCGATTTTTTTTTTATTTGATCCTAATACTTAATTTTCATTTGATTCCATCCAGCCAAGCCTATTGTAACATAATAGCGGGCGCATGCTTCGCTCTGGGACTTCGCTTCGCCGGTACTGGTGATGAAGAAGCTCGTGACGTCACGCTATGCTTCGCGGACCGCCTGCTTCGATTGGGGGGTAAGCCCCTGGCGGACCTCGTGGGACCTTCCACGCTAGAGGCCTGCACGTGTGTCTGTCTATTGGCAGCCGGGATGGTTAGTTTTTTTTTTTATTATTATTATAGCCAAATTTATACATCAAAAAATGTACTTTTTAACTTACAGTAACTATTAAGATTATAGAAGAATAATGTGTAAGAAATTCAGTTGTTGCTTGGAATCACGTTATATGATATTATTATTATGAATATTAAATATATATTATTTTCATCAGATAATGTGCGGTCGCGGAGATTTGTCAGTGTTGCGTGTGTGTCGCCGCCTGCGTGTGCGAGTGCCCGCGGCGCGTGTCGCTAACACAGTCGCGCCGCTCACTCACGGGGCTCAGGTAATAATGGACTTGTATGCGTTTACTTATATCGTCCACTATATTTGGATCATACATAGAGTTTATGTCATTTTTTTTTTATTAATCGATTTCTTCATATATGAGAGCGTGGCTATTATATTCCGCCAATGTCACGATATATAATTACGAGATGTGAGGTCCTTAACTTATTGAATTGTTTAATAACAAAGCTAATGCTTATTAAAGAAATATTCATTCATAATCTGTTGTTTTCAAGATGGCGGTCCACATGTGTGTCGGTCTGTTGTTCCTGGGCGGGTGCCGCGTCTCTCTGTCCCGATCCCCCGAGGCGACCGCAGCTCTTATAGCAGCATTCTTTCCCAAATTCCCGACACACAGCGAAGACAACAGGTAACATAAGCGACAGTTAATACTTAATATCCATAGTTCACACTTTTTCTATGATGGATTCTCATTCAAATATATATATAATTCTTTCTGTCAATTCAAGTATGAAAGGTTTGATTAAAAATATATACATTGAGAGTTCATTTGAACTGAAATAAAAATATCAATGCATATCAGATATTCAGGGATTATATATTACTATGGATAAAGTTAAAATCTCAATATTGAAGTTAAAATTACACTATCAGTATAAGGACTTCTCTGTCGTATTGCAGATACCACTTACAAGCCTTCCGCCACCTCTACGTGTTGGCCGTGGAGCCGCGACTCATCCTGCCGCGGGATCTGGACACGGGGAAATTGTGCTATGCACATATACAGGTATAGATATATGAGGGTCTGTATGTGCGTGTGCGTGCGTGTCCGTGTGTGCTTGTGAGTGTGTGCGTGCGTATATGTGGATACGAAAAATGTAGAACGGCAGCATAGCACCGTTCTTAATTTTTGAGCTTTTTTTTATTTATCCTCAATAGAAGATTGTGTAGTTTCATCTGTCCTTGCAATGTCCTTGTCTCAGTCATATTAATAGCTACATATTTATTGTTTAAACTTCCCCATGAAATAGTCTTTGTTTTATTTCGCTCCCGTTCGGTACATTACCACCTTCGCATTATTTCTAATACTGGTGTCAGCAGTTGGGTAATCTGTAACGCACTAACATCATCACACGAGTCCTGGTTATTAAGATAATCGAGAGTTCATAATATTATATAACAATAAAGATGTTTACAGACAATCTCTGTAGATACTTGTTGCCTTTTGGCGATCCATAGATAGTTTTTGAGAATATTTACCTAAAATGTGTGCAAAGACTTTAACCTAACTTAATGATGACAGTACGCGACCAGAAAAGCCACAATTCTTATAATCCTATGTTCCTCTTAGCCGCTGTTAGCCTAACGCAAAAATGTTGAATATCTCTGACTAGTTAATTGTTGAGAATATAGTCAATGCATCAGTGGCCTATGCTCTGGAGCTCTGTACAATAATAAACATCTATCACTGAAGGTAGAGACGGAAAATATAACCAAACAGGTTTAAACCTACAATTAGAACTATAAGCACTCATAAAATATAATATATTTGAAAATGAGATTTTAATTAAGATGAACAAATATAAACGGTAAGTTCGGGAGCAAAATAATGACCTGCTGACACCAGTAGAATAAAATAAACTACTTACAGCGTGATATCCTTAAAATAGCCATGAAACTAATTGCTAACACAATACTAACGATTATAAACGGAAAGTGAGCCGGCGTCTCCTCGCCACTGCTTCTAATAATTTTTTTTGAGAATTTCCTCACTGTATTTATTAATAATTTATTAGGTTATAGACCTCCAAGGCGCTGTCAAAGAAATGAAAGCACCGTGCATAATACCTGAACTAGATTCCCTCAGAGAGGTCAGGATAAAGGACCCCAGATATTGGCCCATCACATTCCACAGAGATCACAATTGGGATCAATTGAAGTAAGTCAACAGATATATGACAGTATATCTGACTACCCTCTGACTAACTAATTATAATTTTACCCTTCGCTAAAGTTACTCGACCTTTGTTCTTGACTGTGAAAATGCACATATAATAAATACCTTTATTTACCAAATCGAGCAAAAAGTATAAAACTTACTTCATACATTCTAATGTCAAGTCTCAATAATATTATTTAGTTTCAATTCCATAATTTTATTCTTAAATTTTTGTTCAAAAATCAGCTGTAGTTGATGTTAACCTTCCAGAACGTTCCTGCAATACACGTGGTGTATCGATATCAAGCAGCGCGCCGGCCGCCTCTCGTACCTGGACGACCCCGACGGGTTCCTGTCCATCCTCGCGCAGACCCTCACCATGGACTCCAGCCCGTGGCTGCACGACCACATCCAGCTCTTCACAGCGGACGAGCGGGTCCGGAACTTTGTGAAGCACTACCTGTACAAGGACGTGGTCAACGAGGTCTGCGGCGACTGTCTGTTCCAGAAGAAAAGGAACGAAGCTCTGCCGAAGAAATGTGTCTGTAGACAGTACAGTGACGAAGAAAAGGAGTTCATGGCCGGCCTCAGCATGGTCGCTCACGAATGTGTCATCAAGGATCTGATGTGTGCTCTGCCTGTTTGGACGACGTTCTTGAAGGTTATATTTATTTATTTAAATGTAACACAATGTAATGTACCTTAGTTTTGTATCTGATATGTATCCGGTTGTGTAATACATTTTGACACCCACAATAAGGTTGTCAATATGGCTTATTGGTTAAACTCTGTGCGACAGTACTGAGTTCTATTTTCAGATAAAATAAATATTTGTCTAGTAAATATTTATACCGGTCTATTTTGAGGCAAAAAGAAACTCTTCTGTGGACATAATGTATGGTTTTAACCAAATAGCATTGATAGGAACCTGTTTCAATAAGCCTCAAAACCTTTCCATGTTCTGATTGGAAGTCGAGGCCAGTGATCGAAAGTTCTAGAAACTCTTAACATTTCTATTAACTCAATACTTTTATGGTGTTTTATGTACGTCACTATAGAAATATATAGGTTCTCTGTATTCAGAATCTATAGATACGAAATAGTTAACCAGCATAACTTTAAAGTTTGAACCGATCTTACTTACAGATAATAAAAATAATGAAGACCGAACCCTCCGCCTACAACATGTGGCAGATAAAGATACTGCTCTCACAGATAGAGAATCACAACAAGCGGACCACCAGCCAGATGACGGTCGACGACCTCGAGCACAACGAGCCGCTGATATCAACGGAATTCACGATGGCGATCAAACAGAAAGTATTGTCGATACTCGACAAGTGGGAGCCGAAGATCACGCCGTACCTCCGCAAGTACCTAGGCCTCCCCAGCAGCAGGAAGTGGACGTGCGACGACGATACGAAGCGAGCTCTGACGTCATATCTCGTGTACTACTCGCTGCCGCGGAACGTGCTGCGTGACGTGACCGACACGACACTGTGCGACACGACACTGTCGTCGGAGGGCGTGTCCGCTGTACGCTCGCTGATCAGCTGATCCGGGGGGGACCGCGTCACGCGATCCGTATGTAAAGGGGCGCGTGTCTGTGTGTGTGATGACTAAAAGGATTGGTCATGTGTGTGTAAGATGCCATTGGGAATTGTAAACGACTGTGTACAGACAGCATTCTATACATCCATCCACATAAGTGATTTTTTAAAGTAATTATCCGCGTCATATATTATGTCGCCTATATAGGGTACTGTTTTGTTGTTCTTAATATTTACATTTTTTTTTTCTAATGTAAATATTTAAGATTTAATACTTTTTGTAAATATAGTTAGGTTCTGTATATATTATACAAGAAGGAGTAATTTATGCTTGCAGTAAATCCTCACGATTACATGGTGTGATATTTAAGAGTTTATCAATAATAGCTCTTTATTGAAGTATTTTTTTTTTACTAATGCCTGGTCTCAAATTTTTAAGCCACCTATCACGTGTCGCATTACAGCCGATAGCGTAATAGGGATAAGGAAAACAAGCTCGTCGAGCAGCCGGGGCTAATAGCTGAGCTAATTGGTCACGTTTCTGTCTGTAATATTAATAAATGCGCATACATTCGTGCTAGTTTTTCACGATTTTTTTTGTATTTATAAATATTGTACTAACGCTTTAAGGTATCTGTCGGCCCGTGTGTTATCTAAGTATATTGGTTATATGTATTATATTGAGTACTCTAATAAGAAAATTGCAATTATATATATTCTTAGAAACAAGGTAAGAATTGACTTTTTAAAAAATAACATTCGATACAATTCCACTGCAAATTTATTAAATTTACACAAAAATAAAAACAATTCTAAATGAATAACTTTCAACTATCTTGATTTAAACTAATCGTTAAATGAAATCCGAATATAATACAATCGAAAGATTTAAACACACTTCGAAAATCTACTAACGACTAAACTATCACACCAACGCGCGTTACGAACGAAAAAAGAGCCCTGATGTCCTCTGACAACGGCTTATATGTCGTTTGAGTCTCTCCTACCCTCTCATATTCCTACATTGATTCTCTTCTACCCTCTCATATTCCTACACGGCCTTTCCTGACATGAGCACGTCCCCGGGCTCCTTTGTGTTTAACTTTCTTGACGTCCAAAACGTAGTATTAGCACCAAGGGCAGGAAATTCTTTTCATTCGCACTAGACGTATTCAGTTTTGAATGTCTTGACATTCCAGACGGGCTTGATTGCGGCTCAGTCCCCTCCACAGGCAGGTCAACCTCCGGAGGCAAGTTGGCGTCATGACACAACTCTTCTCCCTCATTGTCTATGTCTGAAACTGAGAAATATAACGGCAGAAATCTTTTCGATTTTTGATTTAACTCAACAGTAACATCATGGTTAACGTCAATGTAAAGTGAGCTAAACAAACATAGCCCACACAAAGTGGTTGTAAAACATCCCAATAACCAACCACTTGGGGCGGGACTTGTCGGAAGATCGCCCCCTCACACCTCGTCAGAGACCCACAAGGAATTGCTTGAGGCATGACTTGGTGTGTGTGTGAAGGTTATTATAAAAACATGTTCCAAAACATACCATCTGATACAGGCAATGTTGGCCGACCAACATCCCATAAATAAACTCATGATCTTTTACAACCACAGCTCGATAGACAACTCACTATCAAAGTCAAGCTTCCGAACATACTAAATTAATTCCTAACCAAGAGACCAGATCCTCAGGATAACGTATCCGATGCACTCCAAGATAAACAATTATCCCAGGCCTATGGTCCCTCCTGGGATAACCGAACCCGATGCACTCCAAGGTAAACGGCTATCCCAGGCTCAACGTACCTCTTAGGATAACCGGCCCGATGTACTCCAAGGCAAATGGTTATCCCAACCTAAGCGTCCCCTCCGGGATAACCGGCCCGATGCACTCCAAGGCAATCGGTTATCCCAGACACAACACCACTTCTAGGACAACCGGGCCCGATGCACTCCAAGGCAAACGGTTGTCCCAGGCACAGCGCCACTTCTGGCATAGCCTGTCCGATGCACTCCAAGACAGCTATCCCAGACCCAGAGATCTAACCTCTAATACAGCGTGTCCGATACACTCCAAGACAAACGCTCACATCGTAACAAGTAACTCATGTCTCCTCGCTTTAACCCCAATACATTTAGAGATTTGTGTCAAAACAAAATTAAAATAAATAACACAATGGGATTAAGTTTCAATAAAATCTCAAAAGGAGTTTTAGTCAAAATTTCAGGCAGAATAAAGCAAATACCTCACCATCAAAGAAAGCAGAACACACATCGGGAGTCCATTCTCACTTCCACGGGACCATATATTCCGCAGCTGCTCGAGTCGATTTGCCATATGAGCCAGCTAACATCTGCAGCTCATATCGGCAGTGTGATAGTGTCTTCATAACCCGGTATGGTCCCCGCATACATGAGTCCAGCTTCCTTGTTGACTGAGCCACCTTGCTAACAAAAAGTAAGGAATTTAGTTCAAAAGAGTGAGCTGTTTACGTCTCTAGTTAGCATAGGCATCTTGACGAGTTTAGTTGGCACGAAGGAGTTTAGATGCCCTCTGACGACTCATTTGACGAAGGACTTCTCGATTACCACTTGAGCCTTCAACAGTAACGTCTCGTATCAAACTACGTATGAGCGGTGTGGCAGCTTCAGCACCTATAAGCAGGTTTAAAGCAGAATATTGAGTTGTCTTGCGTTTTGTTATGTTTAGGATCAGCTGTAACCTCAACAAAACAGCTGGCCAAGTCCTTGACCCAATTAATAAAATCAGTGCTTTGAAACATTGAAACATGCGTCCCCGATCAGTGACAATTAATTTTGGAGTTCCAAAGAGAGACACCATGGTAGTGAAGTGTTGCTTTAGTTCGTCAGTGTCTTGTCGGAACATGGGATACAATAAACAAAATTTTGAAAACGCGTCTATAATAATAAGTACATGACGGTGACCGTCAGTTTCTGGTAGGGGGCCCAAGGTGTCCATATGGACTGCCTCAAATGCTACGTCTGGTTTTCTCCCATGAATGAATGAGCCGTGAAAGAGCACGAGCTACCTTTTTATGAGAAAGGCAAACCAAACAATGGGAAATGTATTTTTTTTTTCTTTGCAAATGTTCTCAACCCTGGGAACTAAAAGTGTTTTGTTATCAAGTCTACAGTTTTATCAACCCCTTGATGATTATGTTCGTCGTGAAAATACACATAAGACAGTCTATGGCCTTTTGGAATATAACAACAAAAATTAGGATTTTCACCAATAGGTGAGAGCTTGACTTAAAGGATGTCATAACGACTGAGGTTTAACTGCCCATTCACCAGTTTTTGTTTTAGAGAGTGAGTTTTCTCGTCAGAAGCCTGAGCAACTTGCGCCCAATTTAGCGGTCTTTTAATGGTACATAAGTTAACCGGATTGCGGCTAAGATAATCTGCATGGGACAAAAAACAACCTTTTCTATATTCCAGGTTAGAATCGAATTCTTGGAGGTATACCCACCACCGAGCCACCCTTGGCAACAAGTCTTTCTTACGTTGGGTAAGTTTTAACGCGTTACAGTCAGTAACCACGATGAAGTGTGCAACCACAAGATAATGCCTGAAATACTCTAATACCTTAATCACTGCCAGCGTCTTCAGTTCGTACGAGTGCTACTTCCTCTCAGCCCCCTGAGTGAGTCTACTACAATAAGGCAGTACTCGTTTACGATTTCCCTTATGCACTCTCATCATGACGACTCCATAACCAATCGAGCTCGCATCTGTGTAGTATTTCTATTGGCAGCGTAGGATCATAAACGGCGAGTACTGTCTCACTTGTAAGACAATCTATGATGTAGTCACGAGCGGCCTGTTTTTCAGCACCTCAATGAAAGTTAATTTTTAGTAAGTACCGCTATGCAAGCAGCCCTTTGGGCAAACCCAACTATATACCGCCTAAAATAGCTAGCTAACCCCAGAAATTGCCTTACTTGCTTAAGATTTTTTTTGTTCGGCTGAATCAATTAAGGCCCGCACTTTCTGACGACTTGGCCTATCCTGACCTTTACTAATCGTACGACCCAGGTATTCAATAGTGGTAGCTAAAAACGAGCATTCCTTTATTATTTGCTTTTCAAGCAAATCTGTTATTATGTCACGACCACGGATCGTTTCAGCGTGTGAGAGTTGATATGACCGATTATACACAGGAATGCTGGATTTAAGTTTAATTGACATGCTACCTATGTTTACGGTTGATGTAGCAGTTCCCGTAATCAAGTACCGAGAGAATTCATTAATTATCCTCTTAGTAACCCTCTCTAAATAGTTACCTACCAGAGGTGTATCAATTGTCATCGAAACATCAGACTGAACAATCATCACCATTAATTCATAAAATATGTGCATGATTCGAGCCTAGATAACTTAACGCCCTCACTATTTGATAAACTCCCTGATAACCGTTCGATTTTGGGTCTCTTACTACACAAAGCTTCTTTTTGCCCCAACTGCCCACAGAAAAAGCACCTGATATCACTCAGATTACGTTTACGTGAATACTCCAGAGATCGTCTATCTGTCGTAACGTTTCACAATTCCGAACGCGAGTATAGTTGTCTCGAAACACTAATTGTATTTGGTTTAACATAGATCGAAAAGAATTCGACTAAATCATTCGGAAATAGTTTAGCATTTGTCGCCGTAGCCCTAATATTTGGATCAATGACACTGCGAATAATTATAACCGAAATAAGCTCCTCATCGAGTCCTTGCACTATACGTAAGCAAAGTATCGACCGGCGTACATATTACGCGTACGTTGGATAGTGATCGGAATTCTTAGACATAACTTCAAACAATATTCCAGCAAAATCTGGTACGTCAGGACATAAAGGTTTGAATTCTTTCTTAGAATTGGTCCAACTACGGTAGCTAGACACCCATTTATTGAGCCAAGATTTCGCATCCCCTAACAAACAATTTCCTATTCGTGAAAGGCATTCTAAATCATTCCAATTGTTTAAAACTTTCGCGCAATCAATTTGTATGCACTAATCGTCAAAATTGTGTAGATTTGGGTCAAAGTTCGAAATATAGTAATACCGAGATTTTTCAGCCGTACTAATTGATCTGATGGCACTAGCAATGCAATCGGTAACACTCGCCTGTACTAATTCCAACGGTATACCCGCGTCGCCTACTTGTCGTGATCGAGCGAGGTCTCGGATCCTGATGATGATAACATTCTGAATGGTAGCTTCACGTCAAGTCACATGCGTCGGAGAAACCAGATGCCCTATCGACGATAATTCACGCATTCTATAGGGTACACGACGATCGGAAACGCGAGATATATCGCGGACGCGCGTTGGTGTCTGCAACTGTCGTGATGACTGCCTATTACAAACGCTACCGGGCGTCAAACCTTTGTAACGCAATTCCTCATAGTCGTGTGAATTCACCGACGCGCGGTGCGGCATGGACGAAGCCCTTGTTTTCGCCTCTAACGTTTTAAGACGAGACATCATTGCCTCCATATCAAGTCTCAACATGTTATTCTCATCAAAGGATTACTCACGGGAACTATTACCCTGACTCTAGCTACGATCACGACGAGGATTACTATCAAGACCACTGCGGCTACAATTGCGTTCACGTTCAGACATTTTAATAACAAAATAAAATAATTAAATAAGTATGATCGCTAGAAATTAACGTATCAACAAACAAACGCAATAAAAGCTTACTCACCGCTTAATCAAAGTAATTAACACAAATTAATATTCTCGATAATAACGTAACACGATATTTAAAATAACTCAGTGTCTAAAAAAAAGTTATAAAGAAATATTTAATAAAACACAAAAAAAAATAATGTGTGGGTAAATTGAAATAACAAGGCCTTACCAAACGGGGTTCTCAAGGTACGTATCGCACTTCTGATCTTAGAAACAAGGTAAGAATTGACTTTTTAAAAAATAACATTCGATACAATTCCACTGCAAATTTATTAAATTTACACAAAAATAAAAACAATTCTAAATGAATAACTTTCAACTATCTTGATTTAAACTAATCGTTAAATGAAATCCGAATATAATACAATCGAAAGATTTAAACACACTTCGAAAATCTACTAACGACTAAACTATCACACCAACGCGCGTTACGAACGAAAAAAGAGCCCTGATGTCCTCTGACAACGGCTTATATGTCGTTTGAGTCTCTCCTACCCTCTCATATTCCTACATTGATTCTCTTCTACCCTCTCATATTCCTACAATATATATATATACTTGAACATCCGGTCGACTATTATTTTAATTAATATCTAAGATTGAGTTGTTTCTTATAAGAATATTTTTCAACCTTCCGAAAGACTAACTATAAAGAAATAAATAGCTGATTGTAAGAAACTCAAGAAAACTAACTTCTCTATCTCTCTGAGCTATCTGTCCTTGGAGTGTTTGGAGTTGTCTTTGAAAACTTCAATCAAAGAAATCCTCAGCCTTTTTTTTTATCAGCACGTTAACTTTCTGGAGCCAGGAGACCATGAACATTATACCGCCATCCCCGTCACATTGTCTATAGTCACGCTCAAAGGAATATATGGCTGTAATTTAATAAAATAATATATATACGAATATTTGGAATTTAAAGTTTTATTACCGACTATAACAATTTAATGTTCATACACGGTGTTAAAAATATTTTGTTTTCGATAACAAAGAATTAAACATAACAATAACATTGCCATTACAATAAACAGTAATATGTCATTACAGTCACAATGAAGCTTATTGTATTGCCTAATTAAAAAAAAATTAAAAAAATGTTTTGTCCTTACATGAGGATATATGTTACTAACTATTTTAGGTCAGTCAAAACAAAAAAAAGGCATTCAGTTCAGTAATTAAATAGATGATTTATTGCGTATTCTTTATAGAAAGTCGTATGATTCCATAAAAGGTTTCGTATTCTATAAAAGACATGGAAAATATTAATAAATAATGGAAACTCTATAGAATTGTGTTTTTTTGTATCCAGGATTTGAATGCACTGATTCGTGTGTACACGTCCGGTACACCCTTTGCGCAGATTATGCCCCAAGACACAATACCGATTTGCTGTCTGTTTTCTTTGAGTACTAATGGCGAACCTCCGTCACCCTGAAATATAAAACTCATTGCCTTCATTGAATTTTAGGTCATTCTTTTAAAAATGGAATGCAATGAATTGTAATTTTATAAATGACTTCCATTTTCGCGCCATCCATTACTTTGACAGTTGTTAAAATATTGTTTAGGTCGTGTTAGTTTTTCCTAAAACGTCTCTAATTTGAAGACTACTTCAGGACGATTACAATCAGTATTTATATAATAAATTAGACAGAAAATATAATTTAAAGGTAATTACGTAACAAACTCCACTTTTCGCACTGTGAAATGCACAAATTTCAAGTTCTGGATTTACGTGGTGGACAGGCCTTTTGAGTTTTTTGGCCAGATCCGCTATATCCGCTGCGCATTCTTTGCCATCAACTATGTTTGTTTGAAGTTCCATTAACATGGTCGGCGATTTGAATTCCGTTACATTCTGAAAAACCATCATATTGTGTCATTACCAGCTCGTATTGGCCGATAACAACGGGATAATTCATATGAATTTTTATACCAATAGTGTAAGAAAAAACTTGTTATCTCAACCATTTAGCCGCTAAGTATATTTGAAATCTCTTGCTCTTAATCTGTTTGAGCCCGGGAGAGGCTCATTTGATAGCAAAAATTGTCAGCAGAGTGCCTGATTGTTTATAACAAGTCCATTACTGTTACTGTATGGTCGTACTAAGATTTAAGTTTTCATAATTGTAGAAATGATGAGTTTTATAAAATCTTTTATATAATTATTTAGTTTTAAGAGATTACTTTAAATTCTTCTGGCTATCGCTTTCTAGCGATAAGTACGCTCTCTGTATACTGTTTTTGTTTTATTTTAATTCAATGTTGTAAAAAATATAGTTATCATTGTCTTTTTGGGAAACTAAATCTAAATCGATTATATACGAAATATCAGTTAATAGTTTCAAAAATCACATAATCCTGTGGCAGTCCTGGGATATTCTATAATAGGGGCTGCATATTTGCATTCAGGTCTTAGATTATGTTTTAATATTAAAACAAATTTTATTTGATTTAGTTTCGCTAATTCAAGAACATTCTTTCCTCTTTTAAAAGAAACGACGAAGGTGGTTATATGGGATTCGTCAACCCGGGTCCGGATACCCAGTAAACCCTTGGCCCTCATTGTTATATTCAAGCGTAATATCGCTTTCTCTTGCCACCCTAGCGATAGTTCAAAAAGATCCATAGAATTTTAAAATCTAATAAATCGTCAAATTACAACGTCTTAAAGCGTCTTAAACTTTACTTACAGTCACTCCCCAACCGTTGACTACAGCAGCAACTTTGGCTGGTATGAAGTCATAGTTTAGAACAACAGGTTGAACCGCCTCACTTAGTTTCACCTCGGACGATGTCACAAGGATACTTATGTCATTTTTGTAAGTAAATATGCTATATTCTCTATGAATTATAACGCGAACAACGGAATAATGTGTTCCACCAGAATTCCAAAGATTAGTTCCTACAGTCCCTTGAAGATGACTGCAATATAAATATCATTATAATATTCAATTGTTTATTGCAAAAAACATCATGTGTTCACTCTTTGCTTATCGACAATTCAAAATTAATTATGAAAAATATGATAATTATTTCGTACAAGTGTAATTGGCTAATTTTTATTACTCGATAAAATAAAAACATTAGTAAAAGTAGAAACTTTCGGACTTACCGCCTTGACTCTCCTGTAAAGTACACGCAGCCAGCCGTGGTTAGGAAATGACGGGTGGTAATAAGTGAGGCTCCACATTGTAAAACCCTGGGCGCCAATCCGTGAGTTACTGCCACCATATAAGGGACCGGACCGGCGACCGAACTCTCGATGAGAACAGGATCTATATTACCAAAATACATAGACGTATCGACGTCCGAGTCCAGAGGCAATCCTGCAATTTAATTTATTTCAAATTATAATTTAATGTAATAACAATAGGTCCGGTTTAAATTTTTACGCGATAGAAGTGGGAGCGAGGCAAATCTCTCAACAATCTACTAAAAGACTTTGGCTTGTCCAGAACTAACATCATTTCATTCTTGGAACGTGGGTCGAAGGCAGTTCTAGTACATTCGTTTCAAATTTGATTAGGTAGAGAGAGGAGCTTGGACGGTGGAGGTGAGCGTTTAACGCGTAAGATAGGGGCCCCTTAAACATACACCTGGGTTAAAGTCCCAGACACTGTTGAAGCTCCTCTCCCTGCAACGCGATGGACCCGGCACCCGCACGGTGAATCCATGGAATGCTGAGAGGTTTCGTCTCTCTTAAAATACAAAATTTTATATTTATATCGAGATATTAAGTATATTATTTATTTTTTCACTGTCGTTATTGTAATCCGTGATTGCAAAATTTATTTACTATAACAAAATGCTCATATCATATTCTTTGTTATGCCGCGCAGTTTGGAGTGTACATAAAAAATATATAGGTTTTTTAGCTACTAAACTCATTAGTATATGAGAACGAGGCTAAATGTATATATTCATTATATTGTAGAAGTTACAAAAAAAAACTTTTCTTCTCTTGAAAAATGCTGTTAAAAATTATGATTTTGCTGTCCTTTTTCTTTCTTGTATTCCATAAATCATACTTTATTTATTTAGGAATATTTTCAGATTTGCAAAAACACCCTTGGCACTGTAATCATCCATGGCAAACTAGAAAAACTATTAGGGGAACCTTTTCCTTTCTTGCCACCGTTAGTAGATTGAATCTCATTGACCTCAAAAATTTATAGAAATATATAAGTCCCTAAATGTGTGGAGTAAGTAAGTCCCTAAGTAGGTGGAGCTAAGAAGCTAGTAACGTAATTTATAAGTTAGTTCTAATAAGGGTACAATGATTACTTAATTAAAACTAACATCAAGCTATAAACCATATTTTTATATATTTCAGTGCATCAAATTCTATTAAAAAAAACGAAGATTTCTGACATCCAAATTTACATACATCCATACGTATCTGATAATACATTGTAAAATACATAGAAAAATATTAATAAAGAGTAAATTATCTTACCATAGCTTCCCGCCAAAAGCAGAAACGACCAACACACAATCTTAATCATTTTTCTCTAATATTTTATGCTGTTTGTATGATCAAATAAACTCCTGTTATACCTCACACTTATGTGTTTACAGTTTTATATGAATACTTTCTGAATAGATAACAAATGAATTAATAACTAAAAAATACTTAACATTTTATGAAAAGTTGGAAGTATAAGATTTTTTTATTATTCTACTAAGTCTTTTCTGCGGATTCGTTCGTATATAATATCTGTGGTTGTGACATATCATGCAATCATTAGTAAACAGTAACCAAGACATCTATGTTAGTCGCCATATTGTACCAAACCACATAAATGTTTTAAAGAGATATATAATTGAATTGAATATATATATATGTATATTTAGGGAACGCACATTTACTTTGAACCGAACCTTAAAATTCCCGAACGCACCCGAAGTGACGTTAAAGCGATAACATCTGGTTTGCTCACTTTTACGCGGGAAAGTATTTTGTCGACGTGACTTGTGTCTTTGTAAATTGAATTTAACTTATTTAAGGTGTTTTGATTTAAGATAATAATGAGTTTGTACTAGTTAAAAGTACTGGCTTTATAAGACAACTTTATCTTTTTAATAATTTTGTTAGAAACCTAAATATATATATTAGCTTAAAGTTAATATATTATATATACAGACAGAAAAAATATTATGCAGTAGTTTTTATGTTACACGAGTCGTACCTAAGAATTTGCTATTACCATGTCGGCTTTCGACCTCTAAAGAAATGAAAACATTTGTTTCAAAAAAGAGACATTTATATATCCTCAACAAAAATATTATAATATTAGTAAGATTATTAAAAATTCGATAAAGAATCGCATAGAGATCATAAGAGGAATTAAATGCGCTAAGAGGGATTATTTAAAAGTGAATTTATTTGGACAGGTTAAGAATGAAATTATAAGTAATTATTAAATAACCTTTATGAAACATTAACTTTGAAACAAATTTTTGATTTTCTTACTGTTCACAATGTTTGAATTAGTACTATATTTAAAAATAGTACTTTAAAGATTACGGAAACTTTTTTGTTACCCAGGAAATATAACCTCAATAACGCATCTGTAAAACTTCGATGGACTTCTTTATAACTTGAGTCGAAAAGTCAAATTTTATAGAGAAATCAACGAAAGGCGATAAATAAAGTGTTTAAACATAGTCCCATCACCAGTTCAGGGTGCGACCTCCTTTACATTGATCTTTTGTGTTGAACCTTACATTTATGTTATGATTACGTGAGAGCAAATAGTCACATGACATGTATCATAATATACGGCAAAAATACTACATATTTCAAGATAGGAAGGAACAACGGATGTTGAATTCTGCAAAAGTCAAACGAGACGAGATACACTCGAACTGCCGTCACGAGTAAATGTTCTACGTTACATAAGCGGAGGGGAAATTTATTGAATCCCCTAAAATTGATGGAATATTTATAAAATTCAATGTAGATTCATATTTGTAAAAGAAATAGTAAGTCAGAGATAAGCAGCGAATGTTGTGATCTTTTATATTAAGGAACAAAAACCAACAATGTATGTATATCAGATTATAGTGAGCAAGGGGTCGTAAAAGTCACGGAATCAAAATGTACGTGAACATCAAGTTTTCCTAACTAAGTCTAACTAAGAGTAATAGTAAGCAATGCTTCAAATAAATCGTTACAATCGATGTAGCTATTAAAGCAACTGTAACTGACCCTATATGTTACATACGCTGAGCTAATAAATAATTATAATTATATACCTTTTAAAATTCTCCCCACCCGTTGATAACAGTAGCAACATTACCACCAATAAAATTAAAATTAAGAGTAACGATCTGGACATCTTTATTTAGTGTCACCGGTTGTGACGTCACAAGTATACCAATATCATTAGTTAAATGTTAAGCAATTAAATGAAACTAGTATTATTCGGATTTACTACGCGGATTTTATTATTTAAAAACTACATAATCCCGACGTTTCGGTTACTTTGCAGCAACCGTGATCACAGGCAGACGAGGTGTGAATGTCTGTCAGTTGGTCCTTGTTATTTATCATCTACCGCCATCGATTTCTTAATTTTCTGGCGTACCGCTCTGGATGCCGGCAGAATGCGCTCACGGTGTCTTGAGGTCCTGCGGTGTGGTTACGGACATGGGATTTTATATTTTTAAGAACGGGATCCCAGGTGTTTGATAGATTCCAGCCATCTTCTCTATTGAAATTGGGATGTTTTTTAATTTCAATAGCCTCGCGAATTAATCTCGGTATATACTTGTCTTCCCGAGCGAGGATTTGAGGTTTATCAAACCGAATGTAGTGGCCTGGTTTGTCCATTGTGTGTTCACACACTGCTGACTTCGACGCGCGCCTATTTTTGATGTCTGAGATGTGTTCCTTAACCCTTGTACCGATGCTCCTCTTCGTCTGTCCAATGTATGACAAGCCACAGTCACAATCGAGTTTGTATACACCCGCTTATTGCAAAGGAATGTTACTCTTGATTGGTCTCAAGAATTGGCTCACTTTCTTAAGTAGTTTGTAAATAGTTTTAATGGAAACCTTCTTCAAAATGTTGCCTATTCTGTCAGTAACTCCCTTCACATATGGTAGTATCGCAGGTTGTCGTTCAACTGTGGGTGGCTTCAGGTGGTTCTTGCGATGCTGGCGAGGCACGGGCAGGTTGCTGATGGTGAGAGCATGTTTTACATGCTGCAGCTCGGCCTCTAGGTGGTCAGCATCACAAAGTTGTTGGGCTCTCTGTAACAAAGATTTGCCAACGGTAGCTAACTGGATAGGGTGGTGGTGTGAGTTACCATTCAGGTACCTGTCCGTGTGTGTGGGTTTCCTATAAACAGTATGTCCCAAAGTATTGTCAGGATTCCTAACGACAAGTATATCAAGGAAAGCTAAAGAATTATTTGCCTCCAATTCTATAGTAAACTGAATCTTACTATTGATATAATTAAGATGGTCCAGAAAAGCAGATGTTTTATTTTTATTTAATATTGTGAATGTGTCATCTACATACCGTTTATATATTAAAGGTTTTATAGGAGGAGAGCAAAGGGCTCGCACCTCGAAGTCCTCCATGAATATGTCAGCGACAACGGGGGAAACCGGCGAACCCATTGCAACTCCATCTACTTGTATGTAGAATTCATCCTTCCACATGAGGTAGCCAGATGTTAGGCAATGCTTTAATAGCTCTGCATATTCTATAGGCATATTGTTATCCTTTAACTTACCTCTTACAATCTCAATGCAGTCAAGAACAGGTATACTAGTGAATAATGACTGTACATCGAAACTGACCATACTGTAATTGTCGCTCAATTTTAGGTGTTTTAAATCTTTGACAAATTGGTAGGAATCCTTAACAAATGACTTTGTGTGGCCCCGGAGAGGTGATAATATCTTTGAAAGAAATTTAGCCAGTTTGTAAGTGGGTGAGTCAATCTGGCTTACTATTGGGCGTAATGGAACATCCTGTTTATGGATTTTAGGTAACCCATACAATTTTGGAGGTTTTGCACACGATGGTTTTGTTTCTGTTAAAACTTTAGTTGTCGGGTCTTTGTTAACTTTTTTATAAATAGAATTATCCGAAAGAATTTCGATTATTTTATTATCATAATCACTCGTATCCATTATTACGGTCGCGTTCCCTTTATCTGCACGGAGGACAGTCAGGTCTTCATTGTTGCGAAGTTGTTTGAGTGCAACCGATTTTTGACGAGAGATATTTTGTCGAGGCAATTTGCTCCGGCGCAGAACATACGAAACATCCTGCCGGATTGCTTCAGACTCTTCTTTCGTGACATGATTTTTATGAAGACATTCCTCAACGTTACAGATAATGTCTTCGAACGGTAATTTTGATGGCACTGGTGCAAAATTCAATCCTTTTTTAAGGATCTCAATGGTTTCTTTATCTAAAGTTTGTTTTACACACACGGACAGGTACCTGAATGGTAACTCACACCACCACCCTATCCAGTTAGCTACCGTTGGCAAATCTTTGTTACAGAGAGCCCAACAACTTTGTGATGCTGACCACCTAGAGGCCGAGCTGCAGCATGTAAAACATGCTCTCACCATCAGCAACCTGCCCGTGCCTCGCCAGCATCGCAAGAACCACCTGAAGCCACCCACAGTTGAACGACAACCTGCGATACTACCATATGTGAAGGGAGTTACTGACAGAATAGGCAACATTTTGAAGAAGGTTTCCATTAAAACTATTTACAAACTACTTAAGAAAGTGAGCCAATTCTTGAGACCAATCAAGAGTAACATTCCTTTGCAATAAGCGGGTGTATACAAACTCGATTGTGACTGTGGCTTGTCATACATTGGACAGACGAAGAGGAGCATCGGTACAAGGGTTAAGGAACACATCTCAGACATCAAAAACAGGCGCGCATCGAAGTCAGCAGTGTGTGAACACACAATGGACAAACCAGGCCACTACATTCGGTTTGATAAACCTCAAATCCTCGCCTGGGAAGACAAGTATATACCGAGATTAATTCGCGAGGCTATTGAAATTAAAAAACATCCCAATTCCAATAGAGAAGATGGCTGGAATCTATCAAACACCTGGGACCCCGTTCTTAAAAATATAAAATCCCATGTCCGTAACCACACCGCAGGACCTCAAGACACTGTGAGCGCATTCTGCCGGCATCCAGAGCGGTACGCCAGAAAATTAAGAAATCGATGGCGGTAGATGATAAATAACAAGGACCAACTGACAGACATTCACACCTCGTCTGCCTGTGATCACGGTTGCTGCAAAGTAACCGAAACGTCGGGATTATGTAGTTTTTAAATAATAAAATCCGCGTAGTAAATCCGAATAATACTAGTTTCATTTAAATGAATACTCGCGAAAATCTTAGATCTCATTATGTTAAGCAATTAGATTATTATTTTTGATCAAATCATACGGTGCAATGAACACACTGACCACAAAGGTCTTCCTCATTATGTCAATTTAAGAAAGAACTTTAAAATATAAGGGAATAAAATTGTTGGATTTTTTGCGAGTGTTTTTGTAATTGGCTGATATAAGGGTACTGTGATTGAATATACCTACACTTAAGATTTGAAGTGTGCTATAATTTTATCGGTATTATTTGTAAAGTACCTATCTCTCTTTTTTTTTTCAATGTCCGATTCATTTTCATATTTTACTTCATTTCATATCATAGCCATTTCATTAAGTTCAACACGAATTTCTTTTTTTTCCAATAAAAATTTAGGAACCAATCATCTTGTAAGAAGTCCGATTTAACAACAAAATACATTGCAAATACGACTTTATAATAAGATAACAATTATGAATATATTTTATTAAAAACATTGAATATTTGTATCCGTCAGTTGAATTAAATATCTTCTCTTGTACGATGCATTTAATTGACCCTTATTTAACTATAACCTTGTAACCGATATTCGGCTGTAAATTCGATTAATAAGTTTGGTAACACAACGACCGGTTTGAAATAAACTGTGAGTGTGTGACGATTTATAATAAGGGAAGTTCATTGCCATTGAATATCTGGCATCATGTCATCATAGCGGGTGGATGTATCTTATGTGGATAACGAAATATATTTACAGAGTTAGCGAGTTAATCAAGATCTATCAAAACACATAACAATGAGCCTTTTATGTAAAATTGAAATTATCATTCGCCATTTTGCTACCACACTTATAAAAACATGTAATGGTAAATTTCAATTGAAAATGTTTTACAAGAAGAGTAATGTATGCATGTATTGTATAATTTATTCAGCCAAAGGTCCATTTAAATTCTCATATACAAACTCACCAACGCTATACTCACCGATTAAACCGAGCAGCCAATCTGAAGCATTCTTTAAACGTTTTAGAATGGTCGAAATTAAAACAAAAATGCAAATTTTGTATATTTTATTACAATAGATAAACCATATCATTTGTAAAGATAAAATATTTTTTTTTTGCATTCTTAACAACATTTACAGCACCAATTAAATTTTATTATTCGATATTATTACACTTAATATTTAATCTTTACATAGACTTTGCTGTTTTTCTAACTGTTTTTAAAATAAATATAGGACTATGAAAAAAATATAAGTAAATTTATCAATTATAGGCTGCTTAAAATATCTGGCCCTAATAAGTTAACCTACATATCCTGTTGTTTACCTGTTTATCCTAAATAAAGCATCTAATTTTCCAACTTAAATTCTTACTACCAAGGGTGAATGAAAGTGCCCATAGGCCTGCCATTTATGACATTAATCTATAAAATAAATTTGTTATCATAATTCTTTATAAAACACACCAGAACAAAGAATAACTGGATCGTATAAAAAAATCTTTATTAGTACGACAGAAAATTATTCTAATAACAACCAAGAATTATGGATAAGGCTCTATAGCAACTGGAAGTACATTATATATGGTCTAATGATAAAATGCTGTTTTCATTGCTATAATAATATACAAGAATGAGAATAGTTTCAGTTTTTTATATTTGCTAATAAAATTGTCAATCTCCTTGGACGAAATATATAAAGGGGCACTCCTGTTTTTTTTTTACAGCAAAAATTAAAAGTGATTTTCCAGGCTGGTTGTTTGTTGCTGTCACTTGTGGCCGGAATTATAGGTGAGTATTTATATGAGAATTTTAATAATATATTATTTAAGTGTCCTTTAAGATACTGACAATGTGTTCGGAAATATAGTGTATGTGAACAGGAGTCAAATATTTTTTTTTTTTTTATATATTTTGGAAGGCGCCAGAAACGCAGATTTGTAACTTGTAGTTTTATATAACATTACAGGTTTACCCTTAAACGGAGAACAGGATACATCACCTTACTTTGATTCTACCCAACGTCGAATTTACAATGGTGATGAAGCTGGTCCCGTGCCTCATATGGTAGCTTTGGTCGTCGGTACACACACTAAAACCTTCGTATGTGGTGCCTCCCTTATTACAACACGCCATGTGCTCACAGCCGCTCACTGTATCGATGCTGTTACGAAAAACGGTGCTCTGATTGGGTAAGACATTAATAATAGATTGTTATACCATAGTGTACCTTCGCTTATTGGTCGAATATCTAGGACAAAATACTTTTAAGTTTCTTTCTTAAATTATAATTTGTTTTAGAAAACAGAAGGTGCTTAATTTATCTGAATACCAAAGAATTGTGAGTTACCAAAAAAAAAAAATATATATAAATTTAGTGCAATTACTATTAAGAAATAAAAAAATCAAGCGATAGTAAATTTAATTGTTTGCAATAAATAACTACAAAGGATGGAACATTTTTTTTCAGGTCTCTCAAAGGAATTGTTGGGACAAATTATTGGAACAAAGGCGGAACTCACTATACTTTTACTGTCAAACATTCCTCATCCTCAATGGGACTCAAGAAGAAAAAGGAATGATATTGGTATACTTGTCACGTCACTACCGGTGACACTAAATAAATATGTGCAGGTCGTTGGTCTTAATTTTAATTTTATTGGTGGAAACGTCCCTGTAATTGTCCACGGATGGGGTAGACTTCAAAAGGTATATAATAATTATTATAGTTAGATATAATACAGATACGTAGTTACTCTCAAGTTTCTAATACTAGTATCGATATTAAATTAGCATTATCAAGTTCGTAAAGATTTGTTTTAGCTTTACAAAATACAACTTTTACAATAGACCATCCCCGAGCCCGTACCTACTAATTCTTATTTTCGTTAATACATACCAGGTTGTGAAGAAAATGCTTGGTGATTTATTTATTATTTACATTTGATTTATTGAATATCTCTTCAATTTCAGGAGGCCAAAGAATCTTCACCTTCACTTCAGGAACTTAGAACATTTACCATTGATAGCAGTTCGTGTGCATCACGTATATTGAATAGACAAAATGGTACAACCAGTTTCGATCCAAATAGGGAAATTTGTACTTTTCTTGATAAGTACTCAGGCGTTTTCTTTGTGAGTATACCTACTTAACACTACTTAACCTTAGCCCTTAATTACATCGAAGCAAAAAAAATTGGTTCATCTCTATTTCAGGGTGATTCAGGCAGCCCATTAATACTTCAAGATACTAGGCAGCAAATTGCTGTCGTATCGAGGGGATTTTTAGGAACTACTTCCAGATATCCCGACCTGTATATGAGAGTTAGTGCCTACAAAGATTGGATCCAACAAATCATACGGCTTTAGTTAGTCACAAATGTTTATATAAATAAAAGTCGATGCTTACAAAACCTTGTAATGTGATTGGCTCGTTTACCTCATCTTAAATTACCTCACAAAGAATATTTAATAGAAGAAATAAATAATTGAAAGAAAAATTATTATTAGGTTTCGAAAATGTTGCTTACGAAGTGATTGTTACATTTTTTATTATTTAAATTCACCGAGCCTGTTTTTTGTTCAATCACCAAGTTTTTCCGGATTTTTATGTCAATAATCTTTATCGTTCAAGCAAGTTAGTCTTTGAAGACAAATAATCAGCGTACGTAAACTGACGCTATATAAATATATCATTATGGAAAATAGTACACAATGAACTGAGTGTGATCTTTGAGGCTTCCTTGAATCAGTTACAAAACAATCTGGCTTGTAACCTTTTAAAATATCACTACTGTACGCAATTTTATCTAAATAGCTAACATTTTTCGAATTCACAAACTTTATTTTACTTAATATATACCTATATTAAGAAATGGTTATTTGATACAAGGACCGTCATCTACAGTAACTAAGTTTACTATGACTATAATCGTTATCTAATTATTAATCATGAAATCATTTCCAGGTCCTTGATTCCCTACTTTGTATGCTAAACTTTCCTGTACTTTATTTTTATATAGAAATTATTTGTTCCTGATGAGTTTTCTTAATTCTTTCGGCATTAACAAAACTCCACGAACCCTGTTCTTTAAATGTACAACATTTCTTACTTCAATGTCGCCTCTTGTACTTTTTTACGTCTTTGTTTAGTAAAGGAATTGCTGACGTATGCTTTTATAATGTACGGTATGTTCAAATTTGTAATCACGTAATTTTGTTTTTAGTTTCTTCTTTTTATAATTCGTTTTAATCTTTAGCGACATTTCTAAAATCTACTACTTCTTGTTGATGATTGATGTCACGAAAAATAAAAATTATATTCCCAGAAGTAATATTTCAATGAGTTTTCTGAATCTGGCAAATATTTAGAAGTTTTAAAATATCTCTATATTGATTCCCAACTTCCTCTTTTTGTTGAGGCTAATTTAAAATTAACTTTAGTCTCCATCATCATAAAAATGTTTAATTTTTAAGTTATTGTATATTTTTCAATACTTAAGAGTAAATAAACCTATATATAAGTATATAATACATATATTTTATAGGATAAGACGTTAGCTTGACTAGGACTTTATGAGCTTTTTTGTACCTTGATCGCCATTTTTCTTAAAACAATTCGCAGAAATGCTATCCAAAATTGAAAAAATGGTACAAAGTTAATATTAATAATCATTGGTGTCAGTTATTACACTATTATACACAATCTTCATTGTCCCAAAAACAAAAGTTAAGGGTTTCTAAAAATCATATACTCTGACTATTTAACAAACTTTTTTGTAATACATCAACACGCATATGAGCATTTGGGAAAAAAGAGTAAAACTCAAAATACAGATTCCCTGTGATATATTATCTTACATTTATAAACAACTTAATCTATTAAGAAATTACATAACCCTTAAGAAATAATTAATTTAAGAATTAAAATTTGACTATTCTTTTGTATAAATATAGATATATAGGTATAATTTGGTAGGTCAAAACTATGAGTCGGCTCTGTTTTGGACTTCCCGTGGACAGAAAATATAAAGTTCCAATTTCGTCTATACCAAGTTGTATCTATTAATGCTTAGGAGAATCCAAATTCTGGTTTCATTAATTTGAATTTTAAAGTTAAGCTTATACGAGTAAAACTCATGATTTAGCAAATAACTTTAGTGTAAATTTTTCATTTAGAGCCCTTAAATATGATTGCGAGACTAAATCTCAAATGTATTTCTTTTGATTATTTTTTTACATTTGTTCCTGTAGGAAAATTCGTTCTGTATTTGTTCGATCCTATACTCAAAGACAGTATAGGTTTAAATGCTCCGTAACAATTAAGGTGTTAGTTCAGGACCTTTGATTTGAGGTAACAAAACTTTTGTACATTTTGTAAATCTAGGTTGGTTTAAGAATAAATCTCAATCAATAAAGAAAATGAATAGGTACAATTTATATAACATAGATTTACATAATGTAATAAAATTATCATTAATTTAAAATCCCCTAGTTATTAATTGTCTTTTTTATGATTTTACTATGACCTTCACGCGTGAATTACTCAATCCGGCAATTATACATTAACAATTTATTTTATTATTTCGAGAAAAAGCTGACACTGTTACACAGCTGAGTCGATATTAGCCTTCAGGAAACTAAGGAAGGTTTAAAGTCACTGTAAGGAAACTGTCCTCTGAAAGAAATAGACGCGTCTTAATCTATGTATCAAGACATTTACAACCTACAATACTAGAGGCAGACACATACAGACACACTTCGACGTCAACCTTAAGACAGCCATCATTTGGAGACGTTGAAAAAAGATATTTTGTAACAGGAAAACCAGCATCGTAGGAGGAACAAGAAATGTAAACTTAAAATATAAATTCAGTGTTGAAACCAATCAATTATAGATATTAAAATCAATATATATTGTTAATTAATATTTTTTATAATATTAAATGGGTGAAAAACGTTATTAGGGTCTTAGTAATATAATCACTAATAAACATTACGTTTTGGGATTCATGACTAACGAACTAACCTTATTTGAACCCTTCATGTTAACATATGCGAGTGATATTGAATCGTCGCTACTATTGAAGTATTATATTTTAATTACTACTTTTATGGATTGAAAAGGTAATATGCGTTTTCTACATAATGGCTAGAAAAACAAACATATCAAATACCAACTACGAAAAATTTGTTGACGTCTTCTACGTTGGAACTGTCTTCGCATTTATTTTCTGAAAAAACTGTAATGTATTCTCGATATTGCACTTACTAAACGATCTTTCAGCAACATAAATGATAATTGTGTGTGCCGAAACGGACAAATATCTTAGTGAGTAATTTACTAGAGAGTAAAGTTGTAGCTTTACTCAGTACTCATGTAACAGCTAAGTTCACAACGGATTCTGTTACAACGGCGTCTCCTCTTTCCAGTTGGATTATCTTTATTAATTCAGAATTCTCTAAATATTCTAAAGATACTTTTTTTCATCTATTATATTGAATATAAACTATACACAATCCCCTCAGGTTATGCCCTGATTTATGAATATTTTACATGGAATTCGTTTTCTGTTGACGTAAAACACTTAACGAAGTAATGTGTTTTGACGTCACTGTTATATTATGTTACTTCTGGGTCATAGATCATTACAAAATGTATTTTATTTTACATGGCTAATTAATCTATATAAATATAGATAAATGCAAGTGAGTTTAAGCTTTTTTTCTAGGAATTTAAATTTTTTTTAGATAATCTACTGAAAAAATTATAAAAATGATATCTTAGACCTAACACTGTGGCCAATAAACAAAAAATATATTAAACAATGTTATCAATGTTATAAATTTTTCGAGGAATTCAAATTGTTTTTATCTATTTGAAAAAAATAAATATATAAAGGGAACTTTCTGTTTTTTGATGATAGACAAATTAAAAACATGTTTCAGGCTGGGTGTTTGTTTATATCGCTCTTAGTGGGAAGCATAGGTGAGTTTTTAAATAACATTTTAACGAGAACAGAAAACATTCTAATAAAATTTATTTTGTTAAAGACGTATCCTTACGTGTATGAAATAACTCTGTCCATATTTTTCCTTCGGTATCAAGAAACTTTTCAATATTCGATAAATTATATATTCCTATATTAAAACTCCTTCATTTGTCTATTGGAAAGTATTTAATTGTAAATGATACCTTCAATTTTACATACAGGTTTGCCCTTAAGTGGTGGATACACATCCGGTTACTTCGGCGATATAAAAGCTCGGGTCATCAATGGTTACGATGCAAGTCCCGTGCCTCACATGGTAGCTCTGACTGTCGGTGAACAAAGTAAAAGCCTCGTATGTGGTGCCTCCCTTATTACTAAACGCCATGTACTCACAGCCGCTCACTGCATTGACGCTTTTATAGATAAAGGAAAATTGAGCAGGTAATGTATGTAACATTAAATATATATATATACAATTTCGTAAATAGTTTTTGCACCACTTTATCTCTAAAGAAAAGGTAACTTTTTATTCCTAATTACATCTTTAATTCAACTGTCTACAAACAGAAATTTAATTTTATTAGTTTAATTCTATTTGAAATTTAAATCTATAATATAAAACATGTATAATTATGTTCAAAAATAATTAAATTACTTTAGTAATCTATTTTTTGTATTGACTTTTATAATTGCGCATGAGCGCCATGTTGGATTTAATTGAATTACTATTAAAATAGTTATAAAAAATCCAGCGATAGTAAATTTTATTGATTACAATAAATAACTACAACAGATAGAACATTTTTTGCCAGGTCTCTTACAGGAATTGTTGGGACAAATGATTGGAACAAGGGCGGAACTCATTACACCTTTTCTGGCAACATTACTCATCCTGAATGGGATTCAAAAATGGTCAATAATGATATTGGTATACTTATCACGTCACAACCGGTGACACTTAATAAATATGTACAGATCATTACCCTTAATTTTCAATTTATTGCTGGTAACGTCGCTGCTATTATCAACGGTTGGGGACAATTTGAAAAGGTATATAATTAGTATTATTTACAAGTCTTTGCCTTTGTAATATATAAACCAAGAATTATTTTTTACATTATAATCAATATTCGTATAATAAGACAGTAAAAATCGAATGTCTGTACATTAAATATTTTTCCAAAAAACTGATAGGAGGCAATTAAAGAAGAGTCATAGAAACCAAAAAAAAAATTTTTGGAATTATCGTCTGTCTGTCTCCCTGGTACGTCATAACTTCAAAACTACTCAATGGATTTAAACGTGGTTTTTTCAGTTGGATTACATT
Source organism: Danaus plexippus (assembly GCF_018135715.1). Lineage (NCBI taxonomy): Eukaryota > Metazoa > Arthropoda > Insecta > Lepidoptera > Nymphalidae > Danaus > Danaus plexippus. Next base: position 1,800,093 of record NC_083541.1, read on the forward strand.
TAATTAGGATCATTGTCAAAATTTGGTTTCGTCAAAATCGGTTAAGGGAAAAAGAAGTTATGGTCGACTGAAAATTTACTTAATTTATTTAATTTAAAACTTTTAAACACTACAACTTAATATTGATTAGTTATATGTATATCATAAATTAGTTATATTAGGTACTAAAAAAATATGTTCTTATATATGTTAATCTTAATGTTAAACTTATGAGAGGTAACAAAAATAATAAATAACGCAGTGCGCGCGAGCGTGGTTGAAGTGTTGAACACTGTGCTCTGTAGGTGGCGTTGATAAAATACGTCATCAACCTAGATCGCGGTGTTAAGATTCTCCGTTGTGTAATGACTACCATACGGTTCGAGAGTTTTTTGTTGTTTGTTGGTTGTGGTTGTCTGTCATTTGTTATAATCTCTTTTCTGGTTATATATATATCTATATATATATATCAAATTAAATAATAACATAAATGATTATGCGCAAAGCGACCAACACGCGGGCGGAGCCGCGGGCAACAGCTAGTATTATATAAATTATGAGTTTAATTTTATATATACAAAGTTCTTCCTCTGGTCTTTAATATGAAAGATGAATAATAAGTCTTAAAATGGTCATATTATTTTATTGATTTTTATAACCATTCAAATTTTAGGAAAGCAAACGACCGTCACATGGATTGAAAGAACTTAAACTATATACTCTTGATGGCAGCGCGTGTACGTCACGTCTACGTCGAAGAAAAACAAATTTTATTTTAAATTCGACATTGCAAATTTCTACTATTACTCAGAAGAACTATGGCGCTGGTCCCGTAAGTATACTAGTAACTCTCCTGAGTAATCTGTTTACTATTTTTATAATACTATTTACTCTCGTCGAAACCAAAAGTATTTAAACAAGTTTATGTTTCAGGGTGATTCGGGTAGCCCGTTAATCCTACGAGATAATAGACAGCAAATTGGCGTCGTGTCCTGGGGTGTTAACCCCAGTGCATCCGGATATCCTGATGTATACGGTAGAATCAGTGCATACAAATCTTGGATTAAACAGAGCGTACGATTAAGAATATGAGTAAATTAATGTACATATATAGAAATATATTGTGTCTGTAATGACATAAGTATAGACTACCTTCATCTTGTCTTCTATCATGTTGTAAGAAGTGATCAAAAAATTTATTTACTTTGAAAAATGAATACGATTTAATTTTTCCACATGTTGGTAAGCGTTTTCATGTTCAAGGTAATGTAGAGTGATTTTTTTTAAATCATTTACCCCTTACACGTAACTACCATTTATGGGCGATTTTTATTATTCTAGTCCATAAAGCCTTAAAAGTTAAAACATCTTCGGACGCTACACAATATTGTCACTAGTTGCTCTTAACAGATCATTGTATCACTTGTTATATAAAACTTATTCTAATCAAAAATACAGAAACAAAACGTTCCGTATTTCCCAAACTATGGGATGAATTGCAAAAACAGTATAAATAACACAAAATCATAAAAAAAACTAGTAGAATAATGTGAGAATATCGGTATTGGTGCTTATTGCTATAAAAGGATAGCTTTGGCCTTTTGTTGGGATAAATTGTTAGCCGTCTTCATGCAAATTAAAAAACAAGATAATATTTTGTAAACGACTATTAGCTATCCACAGAAATTGTTATGCTAGCGATATTCTCAAAAAGCACTTTTAATAAAAAAATAATAACCTAATTATGGTTATGACAATTAATTAAAGCAAGAATTGTATACTTAATAAGTATATAATAATAGAAATTAAAATTTTCCAATACTATTAGTTTTTTTTTATTACTTTATGACGACATAATCCCGACGCTTCGGTTCCTTTGCAGCAACCGAGATCACGGTATACAATAAACAATAATACTTTACTTAATTTCGCCATGAGTAATTCTTATCCCATTTGCATCAATTTTTATCGGAACCTTATGTGCTTTAATCCACCATGGATAAAATTATGTACAATAAATTTTTAAGGGCTGTGTAAGAAGGTTAAGAACAATTAGGTATAGTTTTATGAAGTTCAAAAATTGTTTTAAAAGTTTTGTAAAAATTGAGTTTGTATGAAAAACGGTGTGATGACAGAAGTTGTAAATTTTCTTATTATCTACAACTTCGCCATACAGTTTTATTGTTTAGAAACTCGTCTCCTTCCTCTTCCTGAGCTCAGGCCTGTTAACAAAAATTACATATATATAATACATTTACAGGACAGTTTGATTACATATATTATGTAATATATGTAATCAAACTGTCCATGTATAAAATTCTACCATACTTTTGTATTTTGCATAACCGTTTTTCGCCGAGACAATTGAATCACTGTACTTAAACATTCTATGTACGCGTCCCAGACAAGACAAGTAAGTTAAAAGACAAAAAAATATCGCTTACGGATTATGACCATATATGTAAGAAAAAAGGGTAGATAGGAAAGACGTAAAGTGCCGTAACCAGGTAGATTCAGGAATTGAAATTTCAGCTTAGAATTCTTAACTTATCAAAGATTTAAATGTCACATGCACCCATATAATTAACATAACTGTTATTAGGATAGTGTAATACAAAAATTTCTCTACCTCAAGCTCATCTTAGTTTTAGGAACACCTAATTGTCGTAGTTTGAGATTTATTCGCAATTATCTCAATAAACTCTATATTTAGTTGAGATTGAAGCAGTTTTTATTACTCCCACAAAACAAATATGAAAGATAGTCAAGATTCTACTACAAGCGATGCTCTCGACCCTTTTATATGACTCGATGCATACCAATCCGAGTTCAACAGAGCATAACTTTGTGCTGGATTTCTGCTATTCCAATACGCCACACAATTAGTTTAGCATTCCATCAAGTAGGTACGTTTTATTAAATAGTAGACAAATTCTCGAATATTCCTACTGCTAAGTGAAGCTTCTATTAAAAATAAAGACACAGACAGATTCTATCTGTATAGTAAATACCCATAACAATAATTTCTACATTTACTTAAATATTAAGAAGTTACGTAGTTAAACGACATTTTTTATATTGTTTCTTGTAACATTTTGAAATCTTCTATGTTCTTCTATGTTGCTATTGGTATTTTGTTTAATATGAATAATGCCTTTGATCGTGATAACTGCAAATGTTATTTATATAAATGTAAGTACATCACCTAGGGGTTTCATATTGAAATTTTTAAAAGGACCACAAGCAACGTTTCTATCCAGAAAATAAATGTGGAAGAACTTAAATGCCAAAATAAAAATTATTTTTTATCGGCTTTGATACGAGTGTAGCCTCTAAAGTAGAGGACTTTAGGGCGTAACCCATTTTGTTCCCCTTCGATATTAATGTTAATATAGGTACCTATCTAAAAAGTGTGTAGAACTATAGACTATACCCTCCAATATTTTCCATAGATAATATGGACAATTATTATCTATCTAGGGCACCTTAATTTAAAATATTGAACTCTATGTCCGTCATCTTACTAAATCCTTAAGCACTAGTCGCATTTTGCCAAAGACAATGTTATGAAGTTGTTTGTAGTTTGTTTGTTGCTGTACGTTGTTAAAAAGTAATTGAAAAATTGGGTTAAAAGAGAAATGTATATGTACATACCCATGCCAGAACCTACAATACCTATAATTAGGTATCCTTAAATATATCCTGATAAAAATCTTACGTATCTTCATATATATATGACAAAGCATAACAATTTCCTTTATCCTACATTTTTGATTTATTTCATTCAAGTGACAGATCCAAATACAAACTGTTTAATAAAAACTCTCATGACTCATCGGTTTATCAACAAGGTAAAGAAAGATACATCAATATGTCTCGCCCCGGCTTAAAACGATTTGGTTGTAATTTCATTTTGCTATAATTAAACAAGAACCCACAAAGGTTCAGTGTTTAAATAAGTAGAAATAAAATTTTGTGAAAAATATTATTAAGATAAGTAATATGTTAAATTAAGCTTTTGCAAACAAACTGTTCTTTAACCGTCTCAAACAAATGTAACTCTATTTCGATTAATCCAATGTGTGTGTACTTAAACATAAACAATTTCAATATATTTTATCATATACATATATATTAATTTTATTAATTTAAACCCAAAGAAAAGTTTTGCTTATAATAATATACGGATACCCAATAATTAGACACTAATTAGACAAAGAGAGATAAAAAGGACAGTATTTCCTTTAGTAAAATATATAAATAGCAAAATAGAGAAAGTCTACATTTTTACCTTAAAAATATCCAAAACATTTTTTAGCATTTTTCAGCTTACAGAAATGGTTTAAATTCCGTCGAATCTTCTCTCATTTAAACGTCAGAGCGAGACTGGAAAATAAATAAAATCAAAAATAAATAACTCATCAAAGACAACAATCATTAGATGACGTAATTTAAATGTCTTAATAACAAGTACTTTTCTTGCTAGTTTTTCTTACAAAACTATTTCTTTATGAACCATTTATAATAACTTCTTCATAAAAAAATACAATTTATTCCACTGAACAATAAAGGACGTAGAATGGATCACATAACATCTATTCTGTCCTATTTCTGAAGAAACCTTCCTCATATAGAAAAACTCACTGATGAGACAGTAGATTCCTCTGTTTCAACTGACGTCTTATAACAATTTGAAGAAGTTAAAGAAGAAGACAGTTCATTCTTCGAGGACATCAACTTCTTCCTTGAATTGTATGAAGTTTTTGTTTTTCTCTTCCTACTAGCACTGTTATATTTCTCGATGCGGTCTCCCAACATATTACAGATTTCAGACAAAGTCATGTCCATTTTATGTACGTGTAATTTATTATATTATAATAACAGGAAAAAAAAGAGAGTGATTTATAAGTAATTATTATCTACTATTTATACAACTTATATTGTTGTTAGATAAATTGAGTAAATTAAATCGTAACGATTATTTAACGACTATAATGTCGTTAGAAGTAAAACAACAAAAGCAACAAAATAATTTGTATGCCTTGTGTTATGAAATATACATATATATGTCGGCGTTAATGATAAATATGTAATAATTAAAATAATACTAATTATTACTCAATTGATTTGTTGGTTTCGTTAAATAACTTTTGATTGTAAATAATAAATTGAGTTTTATTTAGAAGTAAAACGACTCAGACTTCATCCACCAATCAGTGAATCAGGTGAGTTGTGAAGGGAGGGGACGGCTCCTATATAAGCAGGGCTAATCGTCGATGAGCCAGTAGTGGTTTGGCAGCTGTCCTGTTCACAACTCATAATTGTGGTCAAGGGATCCGCCTGAATCATCTACTTATTTTAATAAGTACTATAAATGGAGGATAATTCTGTCAACCGTGAGACTTCAGAGCCACCTAGCTCGCCCATACTCCAATCGCGAGCCGACATATATTTAATAAAAAGTAGTTCAACTGACATACTCGTATATCTAAACGTAAAAATCCTAAAATTTCTTAAACTTCATCTTATAAAAGTTAGAATTATTAGATAATAATTTAAAAATTCGTATCACCTCCATCCCGTGCCGTGGACGTGCTTATTGCGAAGAAATCAGAACGTGAAAAAAATGTATACTTTGATTGGAATGTCGTCTATTTTCATCAGAATTTATTTCTTGTTAAATCTCTTAAACGATTGCGAATTTAATTAAACATATCTTTAAGCAATCTCAAGCAAATTGTGTACCTATTGTTATTCACACATCTAAGCAGATTTAATAAAAAACCATTACGACATAACAATCTCTTTCTATTATGCAAATGCTGTTAAAACCTTATATTCCTATATAATATTATATACTCGTAATAAATAAAAAGAAATTAACTTAGTTACGTAATTTTAATTAAACATCCTTGTTTTTCCCACAGATTTGTTATGAAAAGTAACGATTACAAACATCTATTGCAAAATAGTTTGCCTTAATGACATCCAAATAGTTAACTAATTATATCTAATAACTATCATGTTATAACAATCATCAATTTGGATGCCAATTTATGTTAATCATCAATAAATACCTTGTTAAGTTAATTGCTACCCCTTCCAATTATATTGACTTTAATATAAATAATAGTGTTATAATTGCATATTTATTATTCTCCTTTCGTGTCCTATTAGTATATCACACTTTATCAAAATGGATATGAGTCTATCTGAAATCTGTGCTATGTTAGGTGACCGCATTGAACAATACAACAGTGCCAGCAGGAAAAGAAAAACGAGCATTTCATACAGCTCTAGAAAGAAGTTGATGTCTTCGAAAATGGAGCTGTCTTCTTATTTATCTTCTTCAAAGAGTAAAGCGACATCTGTCGAACCTCCAATTAATGCAATAATGGAGTCACCAGTTTCCTCTTTAAGTTTTTCCTCTACCACGAAAGTTTCGGAAGTGACACAAAACAGACGCTACGTTAGAAGGCCCGTTATCATACAGCCAAAGAAATTAACTTTTGATATCGAAGAAGACTGAAAAGATGTCAATGTTTCTAAATTAAGATTCTTTGTTAAGGAGTACCTGATCTACTTATAAGTGTTATAGAGAAGTAATATTACTATTGTTGACAAGTTATTTAGGTATATTTTATTAACAATTATATTAATAATCTCATTGAATTTACTGTTATTAAATTAACATTTTTATCATAAAATTCGATTTCTTTACCCTAAAAACATAAACTAACGAAAATTATCTGCCTTATTGAGTGAGTCAGTGAATTATGAATATTTAAAATCATAACGTCAAAAGTGACAGTGTCAAAAAAAAGTAATCTTGTCAGATTATCGTTTCATTTTTCAATAACAAATAAGATATTCGAACACGAAGATTTACGAGGTATTATTGTTTACCCTTTACGAGCTGATCACGACCTACAATAACTGGCCGAAACAAACAAAGTGACTGATGGCTTTAATTCACTCCTTTTAAGATTATATTGTAACGAGAATACATACATAAATAGGATTTTGTCAAAAAAAAAAAGAATGAAAAATTAGTTTTTAAAAATATAAAGAATTTATTCCCATTTATAAAGCAATTCTAGAAACCGTCTTCACTGATTCCTAAACTGAATTCCATTTCAAAAACCCATTCAATTAAATTATATGTAGAAACATTTACTTTTTAAATCTTAAATAAACTGATAATATAATATGTTTATACACAAGTCTTTAAACTTCAGAACCCTTTGTATAATAGTGTTTGTAGACAAACTTTCGTTATCCACATCCAAATTAAGTACGAAAGTTATATTTAGCTCGTCTTTAAATTGTTCATGCTTCAAATCATCTGAATAACTTAACCATATTAAATGTTCTAAAGTGTCAATAAAACAAAAAAATTTTGGGAACACAATTTATTTCAAAATTATTATTACTTATGATTAAAACTGGGTACAATAATATCGAGGGATATTTGTCAAAAAATATTTAAACTTATCACTAAAAGGCACATGTAGAAGTAAGATGTTACATCCATGAATTGACAATTTCATACTAATTACTAAGTGATAATAATTAATCGTACAATCGAAAGCTTACACCAAAGTAACTCTTAACTAGTCTTTTAACATGGACTAATTTCCTTTAAATCTACTTACAAAATTTGAATTTAAACCATACAAAAATTTGCTACAAATTACAATATATTATAATAATCATATAAAAGAAAAATTACCTACACAATTCCATAGCTATAGAAATATTTTCTACTTTCATTTTAATCACGATGAATTGAGAAAAAGCAATAAATAAAAAGCATTAACATTTGGCGTTACTCACAGCTCAATACATTTTTATTTATTTATAAAAAAAAAACTCAAGTTCAATTAGACGACTTTGTACAGAAATTGTACAGGGTGCTCAAAATACAACATTGATTTTAAAATTAATTTACTTAACACAGCATTATAATTATATAGACTTATATGAAATGCATTAATTATGACTAAAGAACTAAAAAAAACAAATATTTCATAGCTTAAAGAACACCCTGTAATTGTCCGTTGACATACTTAAGGCACGATTGGACATCTTCACTGTCAGATTCTATCCCTTGAAGCTTATCATGAATGTCAATCATATAATCCTTATCAAAAGTACCTTTCTTCAGCGCAGTCATACAAAAATTAATAAGAGTTTTAAAGCACTGTTTCCGCTGTGCGTTATGGGGCTGATTATCCCACAAAGGTGTGGCACGTACATAGTTCCAAGCAAGGAAAACATATTTAATGACAGATTCCCAATGTTGGGATTCAACTAGGACCTTCCCTTGATCAACGAGGCATTTTTTGAAAGCTGTCAAATGAGTCGCAACTCTAGAGTAGGCCGGTGAATCAGTTTTGGATGTCAAACGAGATGTTGGTAGACTTTTAAAGATATTTGATTTCAGATAACTCAATTTCTCCTCCAATGGTGTGAGATCTGGTATTGGCATATCTGAACGAATCTCCTTCTCTACTTCTGGATGTTTGTGTGTAATTCTTTTGATCATGTGTATCAGTTGAGTGGGGCTAAGGCCTTTCAATGCGGTGTCCAAAGGGCCTTTGAACTCTCCGTCAAAAGTTCTTTCAAGACGGGATCTTTTGATGGGAGGGGAATCTTTGAAGGGGCTTGTAATTTTGAATTTCTGTGGCGTACTGATGTCGCTGAAATCAATTTTCTCAGGAGTTAGTGGTACTCGTTCGTTATCACCCAATAAAAGACGTTTCCTTGGTGTTGAACGCAATGTTACTCCAAGTTTTGGAGGAGTGTTCCTACCAGTATTCTTAGGAGGAGTGCGTACTACTGAGTGGAAAGTTGAATTACGCTTGAGATCAATATCTGGAGACCATGTCGCTGGGAGACGTTTACGACCTGGTAATAAAATGAACACGTATCACTAAGACAAATTATTAGCAATAAAAAATAAGCTTAAATACTTTTATACTATTGAAAACTATCAATAAAATAGTCTATATGTAACACACGAAATTATGTACAAAATATTAATAAAATTGTATTAAAATTTAAATTATGCAATATATACCTCTCTGCTGAATGAGGAACTCATCAGGTGATGGTGCAGGGCTGAGATAACCCGGAGGCAACAAGGGTGAAGCCTCTCTCGTGTTGGTTACAGGCCGGAGAGGTGTCACTCTTAATCTATCAAGCCTCGCTGGTATCTCGGCTAAAGCAGCGCGTGTGCGACGCGGCACTTCAGGTGAAGCTTCCATCTAGAGTGCTTTGAAGATTTGTTAGGGTTGATATTTAAAAAATGATGGCCAAATTTGTTAATATAAGCATAAAACTATGAGGTATTATAATAGTTAATGTGAAATAAGCTTAAATGAATGTATATTTGTATGGTATATATTTATGGACTTATTAAATTTGTGGTATGACATGATTTTAATATGTAGCTCTACTTATTTGTTACTTGAGCTAACTGAAAGGCAAAGTTATTTAGGATATGACAAGATAGCTAAATAAATGTTATTAGATTAGAGGAAAGTATAAAGTACTATTAGTAATAACAGCACAGAGAGAAAGTAAGTTTCTGATTGTCTTTTAAACTTCTAAGATAGCTCGGATGAAAGTTTAAGTTCCTGTTACTAAATTAACAACAATACCAAATTAATTATTTTATATTGCAAAATATAGCTATATTGTTATAATTATATTTATACATATATGAATATATTGCACATAAAAGTTTTAATGGTTTTAAATAACTTATTTTATCTTAATCAATTTATATGTATTTTTTATATATATTAAAATTATTATAAAATTTTGATAACCTTAATATTTTGTTAAAAGTGCATTAGTTTTTATAGAATCCCTTTTGAGAACCATTAAAAATCAATTACAAAAAAATTATGTACAAATATTTGATTGCAGCAATACTAATGACGAAAATATTTAGTGATAAGAAGCAGAAGTGAAACGGATGTTAATTAATGATTTGTGCCATCAGCGATTGTAATGTACTTCAAACTGACCTGAATTGTGTTTATAACTTAAGATGCTCACGAAGTTTGGCGGCAGACTTACAACACGACCACATAAGTTAAGCAGATCAAAGAGAAAATAAAATAGTATGAATCGTTAGTTGACTGTATTAATCTTTATCCTTTAAGTATAACTGGAATCTAGTTCAAATATAATAATAAATACCCAATGTCTAAAAAGTATTTTTGTTTGCTCACACCAGCAAGCATAATAAAATTCCGTTAATATTTTGTTTATGACTAGATGATTTCATCTTATGTCTTATTTTAAAAAAATATTTTGAGAAAAGAATTAAATATTACAATACGTACCTATTATAAATATCAATTAAGAACCAAGAGCACTGAATAATTTGTAAACTTAAAACTTCTAACTTTAACGAAAATTGGCGCACAAATTGACAGTTGACAGATTTGTAACAACGGTCACCACAAACACAGACCTACAAGAAGAAATTCTGACCTCCGAGTTCCACCGTTATTTTTTTACGTCAGTGTTACTATTTATTTAATTAATAGAAATAGTAGTAAATAATAACATAATTATTAATTTACGATTGCCAAAAAAAAATTAGAATAATAAAGAAAACATAAACTATTGTATTTAATATTACAAAGAAATTTACAATTTGTCATAGTTAAAAATAATCTACTTGTCATCCATAATTATAAAATAGTATTTTTTAATAACGTTATTCTGGATTAGATATATTTTTTAAGTTTTTCTAGACTAAATTAGAATAAATTATAGCCGCAACATATTAAATACCATATAAATTATAGTACAAATTCCTTTAACAATTTTAGTATTTATAATTTCTATTATAAGAGAGGTAGAGATATTATTATAATCATTAATCATACTTATTTTTTATTGAGAATGGAATAGTTACATTCTTTCCATAACGTATTATAACGACTTTTAATATCTGATGATTTATTATTTACTTTTAATCATGAAAATTCTTGTCTTAAATTAATATTGTTTAATTTACAGAATTTTTATAACGGTGCTTTTTGGTAGAATACACTCTTTTTGATTATACGAGCACTCAGAAGTTGAGCAAATACACATAGAAAAACATATTTAGTTTAAATAAATAAAGAGACCTAAGTTTTCTTCAAATCTTCACTTTGAACAGAACGGCGTTATTTAATTTACAAATTATAATTTATCTCTGCCTTACGGATTATATTATGCTTTTATACCCAGCGAAGTCTACAACTATTACATGGCTGCTTGTCGTAACTTTTTGGGATTTTTCAATTACGGTGCCTTTTTATTATATGGTTTAATAATAAACTATGGATAGTGTTTATCTTCAAGTTATTTTAAAAGGCCAATTAGGAAGAACATATTGAATGTCCCGAAGTTACGATGAGTTTTTTAACATTTAAAATAGCAACTTCAATATAATCGACAAAATAAAAAGTGGGACAAAATAAGATTTTAATATAGATGGTATTTCGAATTAAATTCAATATTTAGTGAACTATACGGATATTATTTGCATGATTTCAAATTCCAGGAATGTTCAGTTTTTTATACATATAATATAGTTTTCGAAAAGCGCACAATCAAAAATTCAGTTCCACATACATAGATATAATTATGGCTGTATTTATTTACAGTCCGCAACGGAATAAAAACAATGATTTACAATTTAAATGCTGAAGAATTTCCGATACCGTATGTTGAATTATATGGTTTATTATGATTAAAATGGAAGGAAGAAATATAATTAAAATACATTTATTTAACAATGCTTATTTAAGTGACCAGTAATGTTATAAAATATTTAAGTGATTTAATCTATATCATATATTATTTCTCAATAATTGATTCGATTTTGTTTATAGGAGTACATACTAATATTTACAGTTTCGTCACAAAGATCAGATATATATTTTGCAACTGGTCTTTTTATCCAGTAATTCAACCAGTAGTTCAATCGTCAGGATGGCCGAGCGGTCTAAGGCGCCAGACTCAAGGTTCCCTTACCCGTACAACACGGGTTGAGTTGTTCTGGTCCTCAATGAGGGCGTGGGTTCGAATCCCACTTCTGACAAACTCTTTTTTGTATTTTTGTATACAAGAAATTGTAATGAAACTTACCTTTATCACTTTCTTTTTTTATTTTTGTCAATATTACAATCATTTTAAGGTTTATAATTCAAATTTAGTTTATAAATAATAATTATAGAAATGTCTTATATACCAAAGAACACGTATTTTACAGAGTATATTATCTATGCTGTAGAAACGAAATTAATTAATTTTGTATATTACAAGCACTAAGCTTGGGAACCAAAAAATTTTAAGGGAATTTTTTAACTATAATTTGTCATAATTATTGTAACTGGATAGTGATTTCTCTTTTTAATAATGAAATCTCACATTTCAAGTGACAAGTGACAGGTACATTTGACATTCGTGTGTGCTTGCCTTATTTTAGGGTAATATTTTTTTGTGATCACAATTCACATACTACATGTAGCAAACATAAGCATAACTTGTTATTTGGAATTTGTATGTGTGTGTTGAGAACTAAGCAACGAGTTTACAAATAATATATTCACATTCACCATCATAGATTTAAAATTGTATTGAATTTTTAGAAATAAGAAGTTTATTTGTTTATTAATTGTATGTACTTGCTTTAATGTTTTTCATCTTGGACAATAGTTTCGAAGTTGTATACTGAAGAACAGTGTTCCGTGACTATAAAATATCTTAAAAATATAGTCTTTACCATAACTAGAGAATATAATTCACTAGAAAATCTTCTATAAAGTTTGTGAAAGGACGCTAGGAAGTAGGGCAAATAAAAGTGTAAACAAAGTGCCGGTCATATAGTAAGTTCTAGATGCCCGTGCATATTTCTCATAGCGATAATGGGTATTAGTGTTTGAGATCATGGAAAGATTGTCTCATGACTTAAACCTGGCGCTGGAAGAGAGTAATTGTGGCAGACAGGAGAGACGGAAACTGGGACTGCGAAGACGTACGAGGTCCGCTGGGAACTTGCGTTAGTTTTCTTAATAAAATGACCGTAATACAAAAAAAAAAATAATAAACACGAAATAATTATTATTACATAAAAATTTGTTACAATTCCATTACTTTCTTTTTTTGTGTTTCCATAATTGAACGTATTACTTATAAGTTACGGAAACTAAATATTTTTATCCTGAGTTCGTAAGTAAAACAACAACTACTATTGCACCCGATAGAACATTTCTTTATTAAAAATCTGAATTGTGCTTAGAGAACCATCCAAAAAATCATTGTTTTACACAGCAGCTGCTGTAACAGTAAGTCTGGTCGAAGATGGCAGTTCAAGCAGTCCCCCACAAGCTCCACTCATCACTCAACCTCTCTCCGACTCTGATGATCCACATCTCAGCATACACAAGTCTACCAACCTGAAGAGTAGACACTACTGTCAGATTGGCAACATTGAATCTGATTCATTCAATGAAAATTTCTCACCGACCCGTCCAGCGAATGCCAGAAGGAAACGGAAGTATAAGAAAATGCCAGTTGAATATACCGATGGGAAATGCTCACCACCGATTGAAATATTAAGCATTGCTACCGAGGTAAGCTTACAGTTCAAATAAATGTCAGGTCAGTTAAAACTGAAACAATTTTTTTCTATTATCGAAATAGGACAAAACAAAGAAATATTTTTGGAAGAATCTGTCTTTACAGGGACGGGGCGATGTGTAATCAAGGCCTAATTATTATATAAGTTAAATAATTTTTATTTCTGTATATATCTTTACACATTTAATACATTATCTGTAAATTTTATTTTATGGATTAAAACATTTACTGTATATTTTTTTATTCACCAGTATTTGCAACAATGAATAAATAATTTGGCTCAATGCATGATATTAATTAAAATGATGTGTGAGAGTATCGAATTACAGTAATTTAAATTTAAAATGTGTTATTCAATCTCCTTATTGTGGTTCAAAGTTCATATTTTATTTACAGTACGCTTGCCCTCAGAATTTTTGTTGACAAATAATATGTTTTGAAGTTTTGTGAACATATTCAAGAACTTAAAATTGTGTATGGACCAGCTATGAATAAAATCTATATTTTTTATTCTTGTGTAACATTGTATAATTAAATTTTAAGACCAAACAAGCAGATATACCAAAATAAGTTTTTAAAAAGAGATTTTTATTATACATATTTATTAAAAATTACGTATTTTGTAATAATAAATAAATCTGCATAAGAAAATCACATTATAGAGTAATGAAAATAATTTATAATGTGACAGTATTTGTACTGTATTTCGGTGTTGCGTTCATATGTCAGGATGGCCGAGCGGTCTAAGGCGCCAGACTCAAGGTTCCCTTACCCGTACAACACGGGTTGAGTTGTTCTGGTCCTCAATGAGGGCGTGGGTTCGAATCCCACTTCTGACAGAATCTTTTTAAATTTTTTTTATTATATGAATATTTTGTTTGTTTTATTTTTTTTTTATTTACGATTTCTCTATGAAAATTTTTATTGTTTTGGTTTTAGAGTTATAATCGAAAATATTGCTTAATATGTAATTTTAAATATTTTCAGCCTAATGCCTTGCCAGTGACAATTACTTTACAGTCACAAGGAGCATCTCTTGGTCACTGTAAAAAACAGGAAAGGTTTGTGAACAAATCTTTGTTTTTTTCATTACGCAATGAATAAAATATGTATATATTTTTAAATATTCCCTCATTATACGCTTTTTTCAGGAACGCTTTTTGTGGTAAACGAAAATGGTCACACAGAGACAAAGGTGACGGCTGTGAGATGCGGGAGAGGTCGTTTAGTGGGGGATGTTCGTCGAAATCGGCGTTTTTCAAGAACGACATTAAATCAAAGAAACATGACACAGAGAAAAAGAAAAAGGAATCTGTCCTTCAACCAGGGAAAATCATACTCAAGTCACAAAACAGCGAAGAAGTGAAACCATCATTCTCCAGCACTCACTCACTACCTGGCAGTTCAAGTTTCAACTTTGTATACAAGAATCTATCAAAGAACGGTACACCCACGCTATCCAAACACTCTGGTTATAGAATAATCACAGACCTGCCGCCATTTTTCAGTCCATCCACCAGCACAGGAAAAAATAGCTTTGATAGCAAATATTACAGGAAGATTAAAATACTGAATAAGTCCCATCCACCGAACACATTACGGAACCCGTTGAATTTCGATGACTCCGCTGTAATGGATATTGGTAATGAGAGCAGTTCGTTGAGCAGTAGCGATTCTGATGGTGTTGTGACAAACGATAGCGACAGGGAGGGAGACGACGAACTGACAGACTGGCCTGGAATAGAAGAGCTGAAGGTCTTCAACAAGAGCCTCACCTTCAAATCATCAAAATCTGTGAACAATAATTGCACTAAATCCGTGAGTACTATGCCACCGCCCAAAAGACTGAAGAAAGAGGGTATAGGATGGTCCAGTTCAAAGAATAGGTTCAAAAAGAAAAGAGCCAAAGTCGATTCCGGTAACGACGACGACACTTTGATGTCCGATTCGAAAACAGTCATAGATCTGGAGGACGAGGTTGAAATCAAGGAAATACTTCCGCATGCATCGTTTTCCACATTCAGCGATATTATCAACGCCGGCGCTTCGGGCAAGAACGCCGATGGGAAATTTCTTCAATCCTTTCAGGCGTTCCAGGAGAAAACTTGCAAGGAGGACATCAACCAGACCGCGGTTACGAATTTCACTCTACAGAAAACGTCGTCAAGCGATTTGAACTTGAGCGAGAAGTCTCCGCAGAGTGATTATTATTACAGTGAGCAGTCAATGGGAAACGTAGCTGAAGTGAGGGAAATAAGGGCTGGTTGCAGGCGAATACGGGAAGAAAGACCTGGTTTCCTCATACTGAGTGCTGCAAACGAGCAATTGTCCAGGTTCCTGCAGGATTCATGCCAAACGGAACTGAAGCTGGCCAGTCTTAATGACCCCCTGGAGAAAGGGAAATTGGAGTCGCTGGCAAAATTATACTCACTAGAACTTCAAGTTGATATGGGAAAACCAATCTTGAGGAAGACTAGGTAATTAAAATTTTATAACTGATGTTATTGAATTGTTTTTACATAATAAATATATATTGTTAAGGATATTTTTTTCTTTTTGTTCTTTTAATTACTGCTCTTCTTTTTGTCTATGTATCAGCAACACTGTCAGTAGGTATGTAAATAATAAGTCTATAGGTACAGAAATGTATATGTACCTTTTGAGATCTTTTGTAGCTTAACTTAAAGTATGAAGGGTAAGTAGTGTTTCATGATTGTATTGTTTCAGTAATACAATGCAAGCCATCAGAGTGGAGCACCATTCCCATCATATATTTCCGTCAGATCACAAAAGACGTTGTTATGGGGAGGAAGTGGACTCAAGTCTGAGCGACCAGAATTCTGTGAATTCAGTCAATGAATTGGACGATACTACACCAGAGGTCAAGCTCTGTGATATCACACAGGATTTAGAGGAGCAATTCAATTACGCCCAAGTTGATAAATCCTTACTGCATCCAGGAGAATTAGATTGATTTAGTGCTTAACAACTATTCATGTACCGACCAGGTATAGCGTATATGAGAATTATTCCTGTAGAATTTATATATTCGGAACAGTTCTTTTTGAAATTAATAAAATCCTATAGTGTAAAAGTTAATTGTTATCGTAAGTTTTGAACTTGCTTGGAGAATCATGATTTTATGCCAATTTTTCAGATGTGACAATTTTTAAAATTAATGAATAAAAATACTTAAGTTTCTTAAATTGATCTCTTATATGTAACGAGATGTTAAAACATAAAATGCAAAATAAATATTGTATATAATCCAATCAAAATGTTTTAAATTGTTGCCCATCAGCGTTTTTATTAAATCCCAAACTGAATAACTCGCCTTATACATATATATATTTTTTTAATAAAATAAACTTCAATAACTTGACCCCAATTTTGATGCGAAAATATGTTTTTAAATTAATTATTATTAATTAAATGTTCTGTTCTTGCCTATTTCATTTGAAAATTTCATGAATGAATTTAGGTTAGGTTGGCTTGCTTTGCATTTAGCTGCAATTAATTTTAATATCATTAATATAATGATACAGATACAAATTTTACATAATTGTAAAGCAAAATATGATGTAACTAAAAAAAATAAAAATGGTTGCCAGCTCTCAGTCGGCCGCAGCGTTAGTGTTGCCAGGTGTAAACAGGTATATTACTGTTAATTGAACTCATTTATATTTTTTCTCATTTTGATGCAAAATTATAGTTTTATGTATATTGGACACGAGAATTTATAGTTGCCAGGTGCAAAATGGCTGTAAACAGGGGTTGCTGTTTTGTGAAAGACTCCCCGCTTCAGGTAAGTGGAAGAGCGAGACAGGAGATATACATTGTTACGAGTGACAAATAAGGCCAAAGCATATCAGCTGCGACACTTATACAGTTTACAGGAATTTCTTAGTTTAAAAGTTCAAACAATAAAAAAAAAAATAGTGCTTGGAAGTGAAATTCATAATTGTAAACAGTTCTTATACACTAAATTTGAAAACATCGTACTGAACGAAAGTAATGAATATTATTAATAAATTAATATAGAACAACAAGTATACATTTCAGTTAATTTCACGACGCTCACACTGTTTACTTAACTTCATAGCAATTTAGCGACTCTCTCCTACTTTCTACATTTGTGTATCTTTTTTTCTCACTTCCTCTGCGTAAAAGCATCTCTGCGCTTAAGAAGTTTCATAAAAAAATAGTCACCTGCAGGATCAGGCAGTATATAATAAAATTAATGCAATAATTTAAAATGAGAACACACCAATTTCATAAATTTTATTTAATAGTAGTTTTATAAAATTAGCAAAAATAACAAATAAAAAAAAAAAAAAACAAGAAACGGAAGCACACCGATATTACACAGAGATAACAAAATGATAAACGACATATTTGAGAATATTGTATCCTTAATTCTATAAGTGTATAAAAATGTCTTTTCTAATAACAATAGTTGACAGTCATTAATATGGAAACATGTTTTCTGATGACGCTTTCATATAATTTATAATATCATTTTATAATGTTTAAAACATCATAATAAGACCGTTCCACTATCATTCCATTGTATAGGAACAAAGCATTGTAAAGTTTAAGAAATAAATTTTGTGCTTTTATTATCACACCCTACCGTATTCAGCCATAACAAGTTTTACTGCAACATTTTTATCACAGTCTACATTTCAATTGCACATTTACCCTCATCACTCCGGAAAGAATTAAAGATAAATTAACAGAAATAAAAAAATTGTGATTTTTGGACGCTATTTATGGTTTAGAGTATTGAATGTGATTTAAATATTTTTTTTAAATTATCTACATACCTAATTTCATATGTAAGCAGACATAATTTAACACATTTTAGACATGAGAAACAATGACGTATTATTAAGGCATTTTTTATGGTTTTATATGCTGGCATTACTCTAGGGTGCAGATGAGGTCATCGCCCTCCAGTTTCTGTCCGTTAGTGATGGCCACATTGGCCACAGTGCCAGCGCGGGGCGCTTGTACTATCATCTCCATTTTCATGGCAGACAGAACGGCTATTGGTTGGCCTTTCTCCACGTGGTCGCCTTCTTTAACTTTAAGAGCTGGAAATAATTAAAATAATATATATAATAGTTAATAGGATTATTTTGTACATACATATTAATGAATTTCCAGGTATTATTCCTTGATAATTGTCTGATATTAGTCCCAATATATTTACTATGTATTATTATATATATATATAGCGATTAATTGTTTACTTAGCACTGTCCCCGGCATGGGCGCGCCGACTTGGTTCTTATCTCCTTTAACAGCCTTCGGATGTATTTTCATTTCCTGTGAATAAAAGGTTTTTTACTATTCAAGGTTTCTATGACACCAACTTTATATGCATATTTTTTATATAAATTTATATTTCCTTAAAATTTGGAAGCCATTGTGGTTATTTCTGAATGAGAGCTTATTATTTAATATAATCTTAGGTATATTTTTTATTCTCATATAAATAAGTATTTAATGTACTTATGCTAGTATTAACAAATACAATGATACCTTGCTAGCGTTGTCATCTCTGATGAACACAGATCTCAGCTGTCCGTTGAGTTCAAAGAACACTTCCCTCTCACCGGCCGCTGTCATTTCCTCGGATACTGCTAATGTTTTTATATCCAGTGTTTTGCCTCTCTCGATTTTAACTTCAATGGTTTCACCGACCTATTGAGAGAATGTTAAGAGTGTATACATTAGTATATATTCTGGTGATCAAGAGTTGGGGTAAAAAATGTGTATTGAGCTTACATTGTCTACAATAAAATAATATTTAGACATTGTGTTACAATGTACGTGTATATTATTTTGGTATACAAAATATACTAGCCAAGTACATAGCAAATTATGGGAATTATTTTCAATATTTTCATACTTTGACATTGTTTAAAACTTTTGAATTAGTTGTGAAGAAAATTTGGGTGACTGAAAAATTGTTTTACACAAAAAGCTATATATAAATAATAATCACGAAAATATAAAGAGGATATTTTTTTGGGGGTAAAATAATGGTTATACTCGAGTCTTGACTAGCGATTGCAGCGTTAGACTGAACAATAGATTTTGGAGTAAAATCATCAAAGATATATTTATCTAGGTATGGTCAGCAAAAAAACTATGGATAACAGAGATAGAGCATCTAGATAGGTTTCATAAAAATTACTCACATATTTGATATTAAATTCTATTCAATGGGAATTCACATTTAATTGTTACTAATATTGTATTGGTATGTCTCATACTGACCGCCGGACCAACGAGGAAAGTCTTCGTGTCGAGGTGTTTGACTGGGCCGTACTTATCCCGGATACGGAAGAAGTCTGACGCCACTTGAGGATACATCGCCGATGACATCACGTCCTGGTCTGTGATCTGGTTGTGTTATATATAGTTAGTATTGTGGGACTTGTGTTCTTGTTTCTATATTAATTGCCATGTTCTGAGATTATAAAATTGTTTTCTATGAGTGAATTTGACGTGTGATAAAAAACTATTGTATAAGTTTCGATTCACTCACACTCACACACACACACACACACACACACACACACACACACACACACACACACACACACACACACACACACACACACACACATATATATATATATATATATATATATATATATATATATATATATATATATATATATATATATATATATATATATTTAGGTCCCATGTATCAATAACTTTTAAAATTTTTAATTGTGACCTAAAAAATAGTTGTTTAAAAATATACTCACATTCGACGAGAACTATTTCATAATTAATTTGAATATACCCGCTTAATAAATATATGTTTTTAATACAATAGCATTTCGGATATGAGAGTCTAAGTGTTTTTTGGCACAGTTAAGATGACGTCATTAAATGCAACATCACGTTCAAAATTCACTAATCAAGTGATCACTTTCATTACCTCAGGGTAAGACTCCTTTAACTCCTCCTTTAGTTTGTCAAAATCTAGCGGCGGCAGTTCCTGTCCCGGGCGGCCTTCTATCCTTGGCATGTCCTTGAGGATTTTGGACCTGAAATATGTTATCTTTGTATGGACTGATTTTTAACATATACGTTATGTTATATTACAGCAGTGGGAATTAATTTAAGAGTACAGTGTTGTATTACTTTTATGATTATCTTGAATAAAAATACATCTAAATATTTAACTATTTTTCTTTATAATTATTATTGAATTCTTACAAATGTATAGACCGTTAAGTGTATTAGAATTTTCTATGAGTATTGCCTTTATATATTATTTTAATAACATAGTTATACGTAATATGTACCTTAAGGGTTCTGGGAAACCTCCGTAAGGGATGCCAATGGCTCCTTGGAAGAACTCGACCACTGATTTGGGGAAGGATAATTCTTCAGCCCTCGCCCTGATGTCGTCAGCGGTCAGTTTGTTCTGAACCATGAATTGAGCCAGATCACCCACTACCTTCGATGATGGAGTCACTTTAATAATGTCCCCCAGGAGCAGATTCGCTTCCCTGAAAAAGAACAAAATATAATCGGTCCAATTTTTTAATTGAATGAGAAAACAATAAGAAGTTTAGCATTAAGTGAATTTCAGCAAAATTTTTTGCAAGACCTATAAAACTACTATAGTTTTTTTCGACCTAAGTATAACAATATATAAGCAGGAAAAGTCTACCTATAGGCCTTCTTCACTTCCTCGAATTGACTTCCCAGGCCCAACGAGAAGGCCTGGAACTGCAGGTTCGTGTATTGACCGCCGGGAATCTCGTTTATGTAAACATCAGCATTCCCTGATTTCATGGTAGCGGTGCACTCGAACGGCCCGTACAGAGTGCGAGCCTGTTCCCAGTAAGCTGAATATTCGGATACGGTCTGCAGAGGTATACCTGAAACATATCGCCTATGTTTATGACTAGGGTTACACATTTGCTAGATTCGGTCTTGGTTATATCTCAATGCTATCCTGTTGTCCGTGTCTAAATGAAGTCTTTTTATGAAATGTGTATATATACAGGGTGTTTGGAGGATCAGTGGTCATAGGAAAATGGTCGATAGGTGATGGTGTTGGCTTCATAACGCGCCTTATTGAATAACGTCTTCCCTTTACTTAATGAGTTATCCTTATTATGTTTTCCAAGATAATCTGTTTTTCAAAAAAAGTTTCTATGTCAAATTTATATTGCAAAAAAAAAAAACAAAATTTACAATGTAAGGCATTTAAAAATGGATTTAAAAACTTCTCTAGTTAATATTATTTCGAACGATATGTAACATGTACCATTTGTAATGAGGTCTGCTAATACCAATAGCCTCTGCTAAACCTTGTTGAACGGTATAAATGTGTTATGTCACATAGTTGAAGCGTATGACGTCACGGATCAACTATTACCGTTTACATGTGACGTCATCACCTCTATTTGACGTCACATTTAAACTGCCAAGATTTTATTATGATTATCACCTGTATCCAATTTGGTTCCTTGTAGGGACGCAACAAGCGCGCCCATACTGGGCTGGCTAGTCAGGCCGGACATTGAGTCTACGGCGCAGTCGACCACGTCAGCTCCGGCCTCAGCGCACGCCAACATGGCCGCGACGCCCGCACCGGAAGTGTCGTGGGTGTGGACGTGGATCGGCACGGATGGGTGCTTATCACGGATAGCGGTTATCAGAAGTCTGGAAATATATCACTATAGATAGGAATTAATCGATACTAGATCACATATAGTGAAGAAAAATTAGCTGAAGTGTCTTCCTTAAATGGGATCATGAAGCGGCATTACCGCGCTCTGCTGAGTGCAAAGTTTCTTTTTGCTGTATAAAAAAGCGTCGGTCCACATTTGCTTTATTAGAGCTCAGTTAAATGATTGATAATTTCTCTCAAGATAAGTTGATGCCGAAACTGTCTCAGTGCTCAAAGACCAATCACAACTGGGATTGAATCCGGAACACATATAAGAACGAAAAACTAGTCCCATACTGTTGCATTTATAAGAATAAATTAAATGAATCTCACTTAGCAGCCTGCGGTTTTAAAAGTCCAGCCATATCTTTAATGCCGAGGACGTGTGTCCCCGCCTTGACGAGTTCGTCAGCTAGATCGCAGTAGTACTTCAGGTTATATTTCGTTTTGTTCGGATCGGAGACGTCCCCGGTGTATGATATGGCAGCTTCCACCACCCCCCCGGCCTTGCCCGCCGCGTCCATGCCCAGGATCAGATTCGGCAGATAGTTCAAGGAGTCAAAGACACGGAAGATGTCCATTCCGGATTTCACCTGGAAGTTGTTTTGTGGATTGGATTTTTTTTTCAAGATTTTTAATTGACTGGAATCTGACACCAAAAAATATCAATAAAATGGAAACGGTAGGGTAATTGACGTTATTTTTTGATACAATCAACATCTGGATTGAGTGGGAATTGAAATTTTATGTTCATTTCTTAAAATCTGGACCTAGTAATAAAATCTCAAAAAAATCGCCTTAATATTAGTCCAAAGTCAAATAGGATAGGTGCGAAAAGTTAAATATTTGTTTCTGTATACGCGCTGCTACTAAAAAATTTAGAATTCTTTAAGAAACTCGTCGCAAATGTCTAATGAGTTGTATAAGAATGAATTGAATGATAAAGGTTTTGATTGAGATTTTTTCCTATTAAATTTTAAATGTTCCTATTTAAAATCTTTCATACTTACAGCCATTTCACAAAACTTGAAGACGACATTATCTGGATAGTTGGTGTAACCGACCGCGTTGGCTCCGCGGAGTAACATTTGGAAGGGGATGTTTGGTATCAACCGACGCATGTCTTCGAGACGTTCCCAAGGACATTCATGAAGGAATCTGAATAAAAAATGTTCTATGTATCTTTAAGCTCTGTATAGTTATATGATAAGTTTCTGAAATATGTTCTGATGTTAAACAAAAGAAAGATTTATTAAATAAATATATGACTATATTCATAATTCACACCTTAATATTGCGTTTGTTAATATCCAAATAGTTAAACATATTTTGTACGTTTAAAAATTTGGGAATACCTTGTTCTGGATCATGGATTACTACAACATTTTATTGTTATAGCTTTGAATATTGCTCCTTTTTATTCCATAACCCGTGAACAATTGATGGGCGTAGAATGTAGTTATCACTTGTAAATAATAATTGGCAATGGCACAAGGTATTTTATGTGCATAGGAACCTTTGGTATTGATGTCGCGATCCCATACTAACCGTAAAGCCACATCGAAGGTAGCGCCGCCCCAGTTCTCAAGGGAGTATAAATTGCTGAAGTTATGGGCCACATATGGCGACACTGTAAGAAGATCGTGGGATCTAACTCTGGTGGCCAAGAGGGACTGATGAGCGTCTCTGTATGTGGTGTCCATTAATAATAGACCCTTGTGCTCTCGAACCGCTTTAGCGAAGGCTTCCGGACCGCCTTCGTTCAGGATCGCCTTAAAGCCCTTTGGGGGCTGGACCGCTGAAATAGCAAATATATAATTAGTCCATACTTATATATTTTTTATATTAAACATAATTTTTATTCGTTCCTGCACCTAAATGGCTGGCTGTTTTAAACCTATATGTAAAGTACGATAAAATTTATTATATTTTCAAATTATGTGGGCTGTATAGATTTTAATATAAAATAAACGATTTATAAGAATGCATTGAAAAAAACAACATCATGCAGCCAATGAAAAATAACTAAAACTGTGATTTCTCGTCTTACCTACGTTCTCGCCGGTCAATTCTTGTTTTTTAATAGCCTCGGGTGAAAGGTCTGAAAAATATTATTAGTAAAAAAAAAATGTGTGCAAAGGTTAGATGTGCAACAAAAAAAAAAACATGGCGGAAAGTAATAAAATATGACGATGTCTGTTAGTGAACATAGAGACAACACAAATGGTAAATATTCCACATATGTTTGTCGGGTGTGTGGCAGGTTCCGAGACTAATAATTATAAAAAATAAATATTTTGTTAAATATTTAGATGGAATCGTTATCTGAAACCGGCCACAACCCTTGACCTGAAACGAAAACCAGCCCGTGGCGAGGCCTAGCGCCTTAAAAAGCTGAGAAATAAGAAGAAATTAATACAAAAGGTACGCGAAATGCTTTACAGAGTTTTGACCTACCACGCCCTGAGCCGTCTGAAAAAAAAATTCATACAATTTAAATATTTACGTAATTACCGATTCTTTTCTGTTAGATATTTAATTCCAATTTATTTACAAAATACATTAATTTTATCACGATTTTAGGAATACCTAATTATAGCAAATTAAAATTTATAAGGTATAAATGTCAAGGTCATTTTATAAGTGTTAGTGTGTAACACATATAATTATTGCCACAGATAATATATTAATGTGGTTCATTTCAGACATGTGCAATTCTTCATAAAAAAAAATCTAACTTGATTCAAATGGGCCAACAAGAAATTAGATATTCAATGTTACAAATGGAAATCACCAATCATGAATCTTTTAACCCCTACCCTGGGGGTATTTGTAAGTTACGTCCAAAAAAAACTCACCCAACGGTACCGGTGGTATGTATGGCTTGACGTCCGATGGTGGTATCTTAGTTGCGAGCGGTGTAGCCGGGCCGTTAACGAGGACATATCCCAAGTAGTTCAATATCTTCTGAGCTCTGTTCTGTGACGCCTTGAACATGAAGAGGCGAGGGTGTTCGTCTATGAAGTACGTGTCCAAATCACCTGCGATTGGTTAAACAAAATTAGTATGATTGTAACAGCAAACAAGTGTGATTGGTACATTTAAGACACGAAACTTCTCAGCATTGAATGGTTTGTCCGTGCGGGTGCCGGGTCCATCGTTGCAGCGAGAGGAGCTTCAACTGTGCTTGGGACTTGCGACCCAGGTGTAGGTTTAAGGGGTCCCTATATAATGCGTTAAACGCTCACATCCACCGTCCAAGCTCCTCTCTCTACCTAACCAAATTTGAGACGAACCCACTAGGGCTGCCTTCGAAGTACGTTCTTAGAATCAATTGATGTTGGTTCTGAGCAAGTCCAGGTGTTTTAGTAGTTTAGAGAGAGATTTAGTTGTTATAGTCAAGAGATTTTATGCGTGATTTAAAAATGGAAGGGAAGTAAGTGTCTGAAGAAATTAGTTCATATTGGTATAATAAAAAATATGATTATATATATTTGTAAGAATATCAGAATACCTCCTGTTGAAGGATTTATATAGATTTTTGATACTTATTATTTTAATCACTAAAAGTTATTTTTTTTAACATTTGCATGTTTGATATTTAGGAATTCTTTCATTGTCAGAAATTTATTGGTGAGATGGAAATGATGAGTTGTTAAGCCAGCATCAAACAGCATATACCGTTCAAGAACTTTTGGTTTTCGAGCACATTCAGTAGGAACGGTATGTTTGTCTTGACCCCTCGTATACGGAACTCTCGTAACGCTCGATTCATCTTAGCGGCTGATGAAGACAGGTCTTGGGCGTGGGAGATGACCTGAATATTATTAAAAATTAATGTTTTCAAATATATTATTGGTATGCCATTTTTAAATTAATTTTAATTAAAAATAATCGGGCAACACTAGCTAGGCAAGTTAATGTGTTCTAAGTTTTAATTTTAATTATAATATATATGTGTGTAACTGACCTTAACAAGAAGCGAGTCGTAGTATGGTGATATAATGGCGCCAGCGTAGGTCGACGCTGAGTCTAAGCGGATGCCCATACCTTCTCCAGATCTGGTTAAAGTAAAAACAGGTTTTTTCACATAAAATTTTGGATGTCTTATGGAATGCCTTTTGCCTTATCATATAAGGCTTCGTTTCCACTTACAAGTTACTTGACAGTAAAAATAAAATAAATCGTACCAAAACGATTTTCAAAATAATATTAAAACAACTGATGCCTTTTGTCACAGAACATTACAAATTAATTTTTTTCTTTTTATTCATAAAATAGTCTAAAAAAATATTCAGCAAAATGTGATTCAGTGTGTACATATCAATATATGCCATAATTCAGATGTCTAGACATAGTTCCTATTAATACCTGAATACTTCAATCCTGCCAGTGCTAGGCTGGAAGTTATTGGCGGGGTCTTCGGTAGTGACTCTGCATTGTATGGCGTATCCTTGAGCCTTAATGTTATCTTGGGTCAATCCCATCTCTGGTAGAGTCATACCTTCGGCGACTCTAATCTGGGATTGGACGAGATCTATCCCGGTAACTTCCTCTGTTATTGTGTGCTCTACTTGCAATCTGGAAATTATAGAATTAATATATAAATTTCTTTTAGTAGTTAGTAGTAAATTTCTTTTAATAGTTTTTCGTCCGGTCACAACGTAATTTAAAGCAACTTTATTCATTTATTTATTTATTTTTTTATATAATAATATCTCAATACAAAACAGTCTATTTACAATAATTATCTTGTTACGTTGGACATTGTTGATGGTATATTTACCTAGCGTTGACTTCTATGAAGTAGAAGTTTCCTTTCTCGTCTAAGAGGAACTCCACCGTGCCAGCGTTCTCGTAGCCCACGTGGCGTGCGAGATGCACGGCACAATCCGTCATGCGATTACGAATCTGTATATCAACATATTATATATTAAATAGAGATCATTTTTATAAGTAAATATAACAATGAAAAATTATTTCATAAATATAGGATAAAAAATTCATTATAATGAGCGGGAAGTGAACGTCCAATCCCCGCAACGTCGCAACTTTTAATTTACGTATATTTAATATAAAATATATCAAGAATGTTTTGTTTATTTTTATTGATATAACAAGCTAGAAATTGTTATGAGATGTGTTCAGTGTTCTTGGAAACGATGAATAATATTTATTCGAATTTATTACACTAAAAAGTTCACTGACCTCAGGGTCTAGTCCAGGGGCGGGCGCTATTTCAACAACCTTCTGATGTCGCCGTTGTACCGAGCAGTCTCGTTCGTACAAGTGCACTACGTTACCGGCTTTGTCGCCTAGAATCGATTTTGCAATAAATTCTCAAAGTCACAGTCTGTGAAGATTTCTCATGAAATAGGATGAAAAAACATTTGAGTCCTTTTAGAAGTTTTAATACGCAGAATGTCAGTTCGTTACTCTAATTCAAAATACTGATTTTATTTTTTGAAGTGAAACTTCTTGTGCGACTTCCAACAAGGTTGCGTTAAACGTTTAACGCTCCTGGGAGGGGGGATAAAAAGAGACAGAGCGAAAGGGGATTCGTGGCGCTCGAACGCATGTGGGCAATCAATTGTGTACAAGTAAAGTTAACAAAGTTGTATGGAAGAAACATAAAAATTCCTTAAAAAAAATAATTTCTACCCCTTCCTGTTTTTATTTCAACATTACTAAGTTTCACTTGTTCGAGGGACCCCGCGCGCAATATTTTGTTTTTGTGTAGTATTTCAGCATATGGTAGAGCCTACCCAAAAGCTGCACTTCAATATGTCTGGGTCTCTCTATGAATCTTTCTATGAACATGGATCCGTTCCCGAAGGCCCCCAAGGCTTCAGAGGAGGCTCGCTCGAAAGACGACGCCACCTCACTCATCTCGCGGACCACTCGCATACCACGGCCGCCACCACCGTAGGCCGCCTGCAGATCAGAAATATACATTGCACGGTAAATCTTGATATTTTTTTTAGTGTGTAAAGGGCTTTATTTTTTGAAAGGAATGTTCCCGGTATAGATTTTACTGGATTACCAACGAAACCTCAATGGTTACTCTCGTCGATTTAGCCTCGTCACTTAAAGTGTAAACAGTTTCTTGCATTGTGAGATTAGTTGTAAAAATTATTATGATTGATTCTGGAACTCATTAAGTTACTTTTACTCATTAGTTCTAGGTACTTGTTTATCATTATCATGAATTTTCATAAAAGCCGGTTTATGTGTTAAGTACTTTTTTAAAAAAAAGTTGGTGAAATGTACCTTAAATATAACAGGGAGACCATGTTGTTTGCAAAATTCGAGAGCTTCTTCCTTCGTCGTAATGGGACCGTCGGTACCAGGAACGATTGGGACCTCTGAAATACAAGAAAGCTTTTTAAATAAAACTTATATACAAAGAAAAATTAAGTTACCATATAAGACATTTATAAGAAAAACACTACAGTGCGGGATATTTATTAATTGTTAATTTTAATTTTGTAATATTCGGTATTAACAAAACATTTAAATTTGGAACAACTTTTTAATGACCTAATTGTAAAATTTTATTTTGTACAATTCAGTATTAACAAAACATTTAAATTTGGAACAATTTGTCAATAACTTGATTGTTGAATTTAATTCTGTTAATTCTATGTCAAAGAAAACATTTAAATTTTTAAATGACGTCTCAGAAGACAACTGTCAAAATATTAAATCTCACTGGCTTCAATGGCGGCCTTTCTAGCGGCAACTTTATCCCCCATCTGCTGAACAACGAATGGCGAGGGCCCGATGAAACGAAGCCCTGCCTTAATGACGGCCTCCGCGAAGTCTGATCTGTATGAAGAATAAAAATGTGTATAGCTGTCAAACTAAAAGCAAACTATGTATACACTAGTATATTATATAATAATTCAAAATAATTTTTAATTGAAGGTTTCAGAGAATTTTATTCTTTTCATGATATTAAAATATTTTTTCTATACTGTATGGGATAAACTGGGTTCGCGGAGTGACTAAAATTAAAAGTAGACACGTGTTCAGTGATGCAGAAGTTCTGATTCTCACATACTAAATACTTTCTTCGATAAGGTAAGATACATACATATTTGTTTTAAGTTCCTGAGCTACATTACCGTTATTCGACTTATTTTATTTTTCTTAATATACACATAAACATATTTGTACGAAATATTTGTGATTTTTAATAACCACCTGGATATTTTTTTAAATCTTATAAAAGTAGTACCTCTGTTATAAATAACACTACATAAATGTTAAATCATTGACAAATATAAAAATTGGCTAGCACACCCCAAAGTATTATTTAGTATACCTACTTTTTATAACACTAAGAAGGCAATTATATATTTTAAAAGAAACTGAGTTTTTCACCAGACACTTTCATCTCGTCTCCCCGCGATCACGGTTGCTGTAAAGCAGTGGTTCCCAATCTTTTCTTGACTAGGGACCACTTTGTATTCTTTGTTGTTCGCATGGGACCACGACGAAAAGAAAGATAAAGTGAATGACTAAGAAAATAAACTTTAATAAAAAACTAATGTATTTCGTATCAACAAAAATGTGTTTTTAAATCATTAATAAAATTTCAAAGAGTTTTGAATTCGTTCGGGGACCACATTTTGAATCCCGCGGACCACTATTTGGGAACCACTGCTGTAAAGGAACCGAAACGTCGGGATACAAAATAATAAAAAACGCGTAGTATCCGAAAAAATAGTTTCAATTAAACGAGTCCACGCGAAAACCTTAGATATCATTATGGAATATTTTTTAGTAAAATAATTCTTTTAAGATATTTATAGCAACAAATTTATTCCAAAGTGTTCCAGTTGAAGTTTGTACTAATCTGTATTCAAGTCACAAAAAAATGTTTGTAACCGCCATTTTGAATGCAACACTAATACCGCATATATACGTATAGTCTATGTTAAGCAACAAAATCTTTATTTTTACTACCAATTAAGTCATAACCGTTCAATGTTATATTGTCTTATTAAATAAAACTGTTGCCATTACTGAAAAGGCCAAAAAAAAATAATGCCAGTGTCAACAAAAAAAAAAAAACTCTCGTAATATAAAATATTCTACGTTTTCAAATAAAAGAAGATATTTTTTGAAATTCGAATACCGTAATAAAGAATCGAGTCAAAAACCTTAACTAATTAGATACGTTGGAGTTTCTCGACCTTGTTTTAAGACGGGAGCTGTCTATCGAATAGTCTTGCTCTAATCGCCGTTACGAAGGTCATTTAAAACAAATATGTTTGTATTCGAGATATTGTTACTAATGTATTTTAAAACGATTTCAAATTAAATTCATATATACAGAGTTTAATGAAAATGAAAATCTAATAAATATAAAGTTCATATAACTAAATGATAATCTCTTAAGAGTTTGAGAACAAATCTCTATTATTTATTGGAACTTCATCTTAAATATTTAGTTCGTCAATGTAAAAACGTAATTTAGAAATTTTTTTATGTGTTATTTAATTTATTATAAATATAAGTGTGGCAAAGATAAATATCCAATAATTTCTTTATCTTTTGATTTTTTTTTTGTCTCCACATTCTTAATAATGACTGCATATTTTGTTCCATATCCAAATGGGCAAAATTTTATAAGAAATTTATTATTTGCCTTTCAATGTCGCTATTGTATCATTTACGTTACTAAAATACAAAAAAAATATTTTTGTTGAGGAAATATCAAAAAAATATTTATATATAAAGATACATAATATACATATAATGATACATTCTTAATAACTTAATTAAAATATAGTCATACTGTTAATCTGTCTTTTTAGTTTTTCAATCATATTGTTTCTTGAAATGAGACGAACACTGTCTTACAATCGTTAACCGTAACAACGGACAGACGAGAAGGAATTTTCGTTTCCAACATATTAGTTTTATTTAATGTATACATATAAGTTTTACAAACGAACCTCTCTGAGAGCAGACCATATCCTGGATGTACAGCATCTACGTCGTTTTCTTTGGCCACCCTGATGATTTCGGGTATGCTCAGGTATGCTTCTACCGGGGGCAGACCTTTGCCAACGAGGTAGGATTCGTCGGCTTTTTGTCTGGAGTTATATATTCGTCGAATTACAGGATATATGTTAGGAATATGATGAATAAAAGTCATGAAACAAGGAGTTCTAATAACTGACGTAATTTAATGAGATCCGGTAGCTATTTCAGCTGTTCCGCTAACAAACTCATTATATGTTTTTTTTAATTATTTGATATAATTATCCTGATGTAAAATATATTTTTAGTTTATATCTACGATAAGCTTGTAATTTGTAAAATTTTTTGTTCAAGCATTAAATGTAAATGTACTAGCAAAGAGCATTTATACTAGATACAGAGTACTTACAGAATAGAGAAATCTCTGAACAATTATTTACAATATAGAGTAGGTACTTACAGTCAGAGCAATTACAGTTTAGAGTACTTACAAAATAGACTATTACAGTATAGATTAATTAAAGCACAGATGTTATACTAAAATAAAATCTACCTGTGCATTTGTAGTCGATCCTGTTCGCTGTATATAGCGACTGATCGAATCCCCAACTCCGTGCATGCTCTGAACACCCGTATGGCTATTTCACCTCTATTAGCAACCAGCACGCTACGGATGGGCTTGTAGTCTACGGTTTTTGATTGCTGGAATTAAATATGTAAGTATAATATTGGATTTCTGCAAAATTTTCAGAGTAATATAGTGTTGTTAGAAAAAATAAATCGTACTATTCAAATAAGAGTTTTAATTCGTCCATCGAAACAATAAAAAGACGTATCTAATGGAGATATCCCCTTACATCTTAATGGTGATAAGCTATGAATTAAAAAACGTAGCATCTATCGGTGTTTTATTGAACTAACTGGTGGTATGATCTTTTCATAACCATTAGGTATACATTATATATAATTTCATTGAAATCGGTCAAGTAATTATAATACAGAATAAGGATTAGTGCAACTATTATATAAAACTGTCACTTTGCTTTTAGAATAAATTAACAATGCCCAAAATAATAGGTTTTTATACTACTCATTAGAATTCTTTCAAATGTTTTTGTTGTGTTAATATAAACAAACGTATTTTCTGTTTAAAAACTCAAAAAATTACATTCAAAGTTCTGTTTATTAACTGCCACAGATTTCTGAACGAAATATTTGAAGTCTATGTATGTTGATGTTTTGACAGCACAATTAATTTTGACGTTCACTGACAGTTTCAGAAGCAACATTGGTCAAATATTCCACGATTCCAGTGAGAATGAAGCCATAGTTTAAAACAATCTAATAGTATTTATAACAATGAACAAAATTTTCAACTTACTGTAGTTGCATTCCTGTTTCTCGCAGAATTCCATGCTTGTAAGTGTGAGGTTGTCGCCCTTATGGCATACCTTGCTTTAAGTATCTGCATTTTTAACACTTATAAAGCTAACTAACGAATATAAGTACAATATTATTTAAACGCTATATGTTAATATAATTCTATATCATAGTTTACTGTATATTTTATTGTAATAAAAATGACTAGATTTCTCGATTTCGTTTCGTTCAGCCTCGATCGATATCTGAAACAATCGAATACAAATAATTTAAATTTAAAATTTATGTAACAATCATTTAATATACCTATATAGAAATAATAATTAATAAATTATTCATTACTTTTATGATTTGTAATACATACTCAAAAAGTTTAATTAGTTAAATATTAAAAAAGTTTCTTACATCATTTCTGTGTTGCCATCTATAATAAATAAATATATTTGAACTTAAATGAGGAAAATTATGAACAAACCATTTATTTTTTGAGGATAAATAATAATGGTATTATTAATCATAAAAATTATGAACGAAGCAACTCAGTACATACGAATTCTAAAATTTATCAAAACAATATGTGCACAAGTTATGTTATATTCTATTTTTAAAATTTTTGTTAAACATTATCAAATATTACAATTAATTGTTATCTCAACCAATAAAATCTTGATAATGTGGTGTACATATAAAGGTGTTCTGGATTATCAAAAATATATCATAACTTGAT
Organism: Danaus plexippus; assembly: GCF_018135715.1. NCBI lineage: Eukaryota > Metazoa > Arthropoda > Insecta > Lepidoptera > Nymphalidae > Danaus > Danaus plexippus. The sequence goes on from NC_083541.1 coordinate 1,833,542, forward strand.
AACGAAAAAGGTAAATAAATTGTAAGGTCGATGACACACAATAAACATTCGTGACTGATAATTTTTTGTATGTTATTTAATGCTATCCTATAATTATGATGGATGAGTGAATTTTTAAAACAACAATTTTGGAATATAAGCAAAACGTATAAGATAAACAATGTTATTGATTATTGTTCGAAAAATAAATTAAAAATAAGAGGAAGTATTACGTTTATTATTGTTTTGTGTTCTAAATGTATTTGTACTTGTGAATTATGTTTCTTCACTTCTACAATTCTTCCCGCGCATTGAAATGTCAAACATAACGGCTATTTTGTAATGGTTTTAGTTATTTAATATTCTCAGAAACGAGATCGCAATTGATTTTTAAAAAAAATATTCGATACAATTGCGATGTAAATTCATTGAATAACACAAAACTGAAAACAATGTTAAATTAATATCTTTCTACGATATCCATTCAACTTATCGTGAAATCAAATATGAATAAAACACAAACGAAAGATTTGAACATACTCCGAAAATCTACGATCGATAAATCTATCATATCAATTAACTTCGATTAACTTATTTATACCTCAATCGATCGACCAATTAAATTATTTATACCTTCGAAAAAAGAAATTTTTTGTCTTTGTCGTCGAAATAGGCAGAAATTGCGCTCTTCGTCTCTTCATCGCTGGAAAATTTCTTCCCTCGGAGCTCTTTTTTCATTTTTGGGAATAAATAATAATCACTTTGATGTAAATCTGGACAAAAAGTAGCCATGACTTTTCGAGCCGATGGAGACACTTTGAATTTCTTTGGGGGATGTGTGCCCTTCTTGTGCCACTGCATGAAGTCCCGTTTGGACTCAGGCTCATAATGATGAACCCAAGTTTTATCTCCAGTCACAATCCGGCATAAAACTTTGTTCTTGTTCTCACCGCAAAGAGACAAAAACTCGCGTCAACACTCAACTCACCGCTGTTTCTGGTGATGCCGTAAGCATTCTGGGTACCCACCTTGCGCACACCTTTGACATGCCAAGATGACCTTGTAGGATGTTCAAACTGGTTGTTGACAATCCTATCATTTCTGCAAGCTGCTTCTTCTTTAAACAGGTACCTTCGGATATGAGTTTTTCAAGATTTTTAACATTCTTTAGCCCCGCCTCGGATCATCTTCAATCGAATCTTTGCCTTTCTTGAAGAGGTTGTCCCGCTTGTAAACCATGGTTTTGCCAGGGCAAAAGTTTTCATAAACATAAGTTATCTCTTCTAAAATAATCTGAGGTGGTTTTCCTTGCTTGGTAAGGAATTTAATCCGTGCTTGAAACTCAATTTTCTCCATGATTCAAATTTTTTTCCGAATTCACTTGTTTATTGAACTATATTTTACTGAATAATGACCTGATTTTTATGGAACTTGGTGGGAGCGTGATAAGTAGAACAAAAAGATAGTGACGCTTTTCCCCCATCATAACTCCTATTCCGCGAACTTTTTGACGTAACTACGTGGTATTGAATAAAGATTTTTCATGACAGACATACTTTAAGATACATCGCAAAAAGGTAAAAATATATATATTTAAAATAATTATAAAAAATGTTCTTTAAAAAAAATATTTATAAATTAGTTATAAAATATAAATTCATTATCAACTTGCGTTCCCGCGAAAATCGTTAATGCTTGTATAAAACCTCCTCCATTTTGAAGTCCGTTCATTAACGTAACGTAATGTAATATTTAAATTGTGATGCCATTGATCTTATACTAAATAGATTTTATGATTGTTTTTTGTTTTTACAATACTACTAAAGTAATGATTATTAATTAACAGTATTATATATTTAACTAGGTACCAGCCCCAGGTTCGCACAGGCTCTTTACAATAAATGTAAAATAGCCTATTTAATTTTGAGGATTATTAAACTTATGTTAACTTTCAAATGGTGCGCCTGATTTAAGTGATTTGAAAAGTAATTTACCGATACTGACGTAGGCTTGAAAACGAAGTAATTTATTTTGATAAGACTTAATGCCGTTTTTATGTAGATAGCTTTCCAATAAACTCTTAAGGAATGCCAATTTTTAAAAGTTGTAATATGAATATAGTATGTTATCCTTAAGATAGGCTTACGCGGACTTTTCTGTAGACCTATATAAAGTACACAAATCCATCATATATTATTTTGTTGTATCTCAAAGACTTTAGCGTTTTCGTTAAATGCTCTCAGACGGCTCTTATTCCCGACATCTTCAACTTCTTCAATCTTCGACAATCTTCAAGTAAATACAAAAACTTAACAAATTATATACTAAAACCTTCCTCGAGAATCACGCTAACGAGTGGTGATAACTATTTGATAATCGGTGCAGTAGTTTTTCCGTTTATCGCGAACAGACAGACAGACAGACGCGGCATGGGACTTTGTTTTATAATATGTATTGATGGAATATTTTTTTTATTTATTTTAATTTAACAATTTAAGAATTAATATGAATATCGTATGTATTACTATAAATTAAATTTAATTATGATAATATTCTTGAGCATAAATTATATCAATGTATATTTTAGTCATTTACACACGTTACTAACCCTTTGTACTTTAACTTGTATAATGTATTCAGATGCATTCATTGAGTTAATGCTTCTTGTATTTTTTAAAACTAGCTTTAAAATGTTGTCCCTGTAATTTTGTATAGGGAATATTATTTTGAACTAATATTTTTTTAATAAACTTAGTTTGAATAAGTGTTACAAATACGAAGAGTGACTGAGAAAAGTATCTTTATCGTCTTTCTGTCTGAGTGTCAGTTCGAAAGTATTCAAAATTGTACAATCTGTCAATTAAATAGATAATATAAGAATAATCAGCGGATACATGTGCTGTTAGCATTTTATACATTTTTATTACATACATTATAAATGAATGTATGTTTGTATATGTTACGTAATTGTGCTAACATTTCCAAGGGATTTGGATGTTATATATATATTTGACATTCGTGTTAGAATAACTCAAGTTCTGACCTCAAAAATCCCTAGCGGTTTCGGAGTCCATAGTCAAACTGGGTGTGGACAGATTCTTTGTGTACATAAACTATAAAAAAAGAATTTAATTTAAAAACATAGATAATTACGTAGTCTCCAATATATGTTAATGATAAACGCTATTGTCATTATATCAGCGTACTTTGCACCGGATAAGATTTAGTATAACAAACAGAAACGGTCTCATTGATTGATACTAATAATATCAAAGAAATGTTAATTCGCTTTTTTTTTAAAGTTCCGTATAATTTTAGTGTGTGTTTTTTTATTATGGACTTTAATATTGTTTTATATTCAGTTTAATTTGACATTAACTTAATGCTCAAAAACATTAATATATTTGCCAAGTTATCAAATTAGTGCTGAACATGTTCACATATGTGAAAAAAAAAATAAGGTACTTCTACAAGACAGTTAATGTGAAATGATCAAGTAGCTATTCTCGCTTTATTGCAAGTTTTTTTGTTAATTATCTATAATTTATAATAATTAAAATCAATGCTTGAAACTCTGAGATAATAAAATATATATAAATGTATAATGTTCATAGTTCAAACGAAGACTTATAATAGACGGAATTCATTTGAACAGGGTTCACAAACAATCGATTATTATTTTTTTTCGATTACATTAAATCTTATAATATTAAATACATTATTGTTTAATTTTACTATAACATTATCTTTTTACATGACAATAACATAAATGATCGTAATTTTTTTTTATTTAATTTTATTTACCGTTATTATTAGAGTATATCTTCTAAGAACAAGTAATTTAATAATATATTAATGTGGAAGACATATAAAATTAATATATACATATTGTAGTGGCACAGCCCTACTGGATGAATTGAAACAATTTTATTGTTTTGATTACATTTGTTACCAGTTAGGTTTCCTTCAATTGTTAATCCAATCAAAGATGAAGACAGCACGAAGATACACACACACACACACACACACACACACACACACTCAAACTCACACTGACACACACACACGCATAATAAAAATTCAGATACACCAATGTCTATAATTCATGCAGTCATTATCTTTTACACACAATTGTTTCCTTTGCATATCTTTTTATATGTTTAAAGATTTATCTTTACATTTCCTATCTAATTTAATCTAATTATATATACTGCCTATATTTTAATACGCAGCCTAATATTAGATAGCATTTGTAAGACTTGGATTTCAATTATGTTATAAGCAAAAATACGTTTACACTTAAGTTAAGGAAAATGGCCGTGACAAGTTTGAAAACATGTCAATGCCGGGCATCGAACCCGCTACAGGCAACCATAAAGCGAATGTTGACCGCAAAACCAAATTAAACCTGCTTTACTTGTTTATAAATGTTAGTAAATATAATATTTTAATAATAAGAGTATACCAAAGAGTATTATTACATTAAAGAAATATAAAAAAATGTATATCCATACATAATAGTTGTAATATACATACATATATTCTTTTTATAGGAGCGTAAGGACCTACGACTTACTTTAGCCTCCTTTTTATCAGATGTTTTGTTTGGTAACTTATGAGTTTCAGTTGATATTTTTATCTCAAGAGCCAAAATGTTTAGAATTTATAAACGGGACACACACAAACATTACATTCATATTTATTTTTAAATATTATTTAAACAGTAATAACAGGTTACTATAAAACTCTTTATCTATTATGGATAATAGTGTAATATTGAATATTGAGTAAGAACGTCTGAATAGATTTGCATGGGATTTTATGTTTGATAAAAACTTCATTTCTGGAAAAAAAATGTGTTATTCGCATCCAGGTCGATAAGTCTAACAAATTCGCGAATCCTGTAAGAGGGTAATCAGGAATTTATTTTAGTTCAGTATCCTTACCACAGGTGGCGTCGTCAAGCTAAATGTTTAGAGTTTTGAGTATTCCATCCATATACCTTAATACGTGTGTGAATATTACGCTAGCTGTGTTTAGATAAGAACTAAATTTAATTGCATAGTAATCTTTTTAATCACACAAATAACATTTTTTATTTCCCAGATAATAGTTATATCTAATGAATAGTTAAATTGAAATTGAATATTTTTACGTACTTGTAAAGCTTCAAGCGATACTTGATCTTAACATTTTGGATTAGACTGTCTTCATAACATCTGTAAGATTAGTAGGTCCCAATAGTGTACTCTTAGTACGATTATAATTTGTTAACAAAACAAGAAAAATTTCAATGTTTTTGTTCCTAAATCTGTGGAGACGACAATATTAAAATGATTTTATAATGAACCTTTGAAACAACGTATATAAGCTACGAAAATAAAAATATTTCAAATTTGTCATTAGGTATAAAATTTTCTATCACGAAAAAAACAAGCAAATATTTCTTTTAATTTTACTTCAAAATCCAGTTTGAATAAACTGGCAGTTTTTTTTTTTAAATTAATTTTACCGTTACAAACTTAGATAAACAGCCACGCATTATATCACGTTATTGAATTTAACCTTATTATGTATTTCAATATAAACCCCACGAAGGTCTGATAAAAATTATGTTACCGATTCCAATATTTACATCATAACCGAATTTATATCATAGTTTTTACATCACCGGAATTTTAATAACAATTGTTATAAATTTTATGATTTCCTGAAATTTAATTAAAAATTCTTTGGTAATAAAATTTGATGAACATTTTTAAAACACAATGCCATTCTCGTAGTTCTTACCACAGATACACATAAATTTTATTTGTACCTACATACATGTTAATTAAGACTCGTGGAGATAACATTACCTAGGATAGGACGAGTAATTACTCGTGAAGGTCATTAAAGACAAATATGAAGAATATGTGCTCTACTTTATAATAATTCTAATAATATAATACCTTTTGACACGTTCACAACACAACACCTCCGTCCCCTTAAACGAGCGATGCAACACTGCCTGTGTTTTGAAGTTAAACCGGTCACAGTGACCTCTAAGACGCTTATCAAAGAGTTCAATGGCAAGTGTATAGCTTTCGTAACTTTATAACTTTTCAAAATCACTGCTCATAATTATTTGAATTATAAAAAAATCTATGGATTGTTTTATAAGTGTGTTTGTCGTGTGCCAGCATTGATCTCTTTTTATTCTAGTTTTTTTATACAAATAACATGGAGGTCATATGACGAAATAAAATCCCTACGTTTTTTTTTTGTTGGATTAAAAACTTTTTGCACAGAATGGATTTTGAATCTTTACGGTAACGTAGTTTGTTTATTACGATAAATAATACACAAAAAAATATTCAATGTCTGTAATTAAAATCTTAATAAATTATGTCACAATGAAGAATTTACATAATATTTGTAACCAAGATATAATGATCACCATCTTATCTCGATCATGCAAATGATCACTTGCCTGTCGTGAGTTTAATGTACAGAGAGGAATGGTTAATTAAAGAGTTAACTCTCTTGCTAGTAATTTCATTTTGGATTACCTAATATATTTTTATTAGTCAAAATGTCTTTTAAATTATTACATATATTCATTATGTATATAGGGAGAAGTATTAAATGTCACCGAAATGTTTTTTTCGTTTTTTATGCAAAAAAATGTAAAACAAGGACGACGCGTAAAATCGGAATTAGATAAAGCCAACATGTTTAAACGGTAACACAGATAATAAATTTACAGTCTTCAAAAGTCATAGTAAAAAAGCAAGATTAACTGGGCAAAGAGATTTAATGTATTCGTGCTTACCTTGGATTACAAATTTATTTGTACCATGGCACAGCCTTGAGACTATGTAGCCTTATTTATAATTATATATATCAAGAAAGTAATGCTTCTGACTTACGCTTATAATGTTTGGAATTGTGTAAATAGTTTCATTTTTATTCAAAGTTCATTCAACTTATGATTTAGAAAAGTATTTTTATATAAAGTTCTAAAAACTGGCTGTTACGGTGATTTTATTAATTTTGAAAAGCGTTTTAAACGTAATATGCAGTATTTATATCTCATGTAAAAAAATATATGTTTACTTTTTTATCTTTAGAAGTAAAACTAGGAAACCTTGTACCTTAAGTGCACACTGTACATTGTAAATCGTGTCCTCGAAAATTTCGTCAGTCGACGAAATCATTATTTATTGAAGAGGAAGAGAGAGTGACATTTCAATTCAGTTTTGCTACGATTTCAGAACTGATTTATCTCCCAGACCTAAAAATATTTTATTTCTTATTTTTTTGAGCGCAATGACTTCCTATTGATTATGAAACTAATTATAGCTTGATGTTGTTGGGAGTTTCGACAACGTACTCATGTAGCCAGTTAATATATTGGTTATCCTTAAGCATTTTCTATAGTAATAGAGTGTTTGTAACGACTCATTGTATTTTATTTCATAACTATTTATTATCAGCGACTTTTGCCGCAAATTTTTATTATTTTACACACCGTCGAAACTCTTTTGGATGTTTAAAAAGACAGATAGATTTTTTTATAGACATTGCGTCACAAAGAATGAGCAAAGAGGTTTTATTTTGATAATTACAAAACAAATATATTTTCGTTTATATGTATAGATGTTAAATCTTCGTTAGACACTTATATAAATCAATAGCATTGATTTATATAAGTGTCTAATATATAGCTTGGCATTGAAAAAGCGTAATATTAAAGTAGTCTTAATAAACCTTGTATTATCTTTATTACTAACATATCCAGATCTATAAAAATAAATACCATTTAAACATTATTTTTATATTCAAAATACATATATATATAAATAAAATATGAACAAATATATTTTCAAAATATATCTACTTTTTTTTTATAACCACAGGGGTAGAGCAAGTGATCGCAATATCTTTAATTTAGAATTTGTTTTACTTAGGGTTAAACATAAAAAAATAATATCATTATATATTTATGAATATTTTAAAAAAGAATATTTTAAATGAGGCTAGTGACTTAGGGAATTAATCACAGAAAAATATATTTGCGTAATAAAAATACAAATGTAGAATAGTGATATGTACCTTTCAAGTTCTTGAAAAATTATAAATAACTACAATATTTTAAACAATGATAACTGATACTTACATATTTTGTTGGAATAGAATTTTCCTACAATACCGCAAACGATTTTCACTTTAAGAATAGGTCATAATATGTAATAAAAAAAAGTGTTAATAAGCACTAGGCAGGTACTCGCTCGTAGATCGCAATTTGATAGTGATAGACTTTTGACTGTGATAGAAGTTTTGACATTTTGACATTCATCGGTTAAAACTTAGCACGTTTTATCTGTTCTACATATTTACGAAGTTATTTTTGTATCTAATTATGACACATATTAAAAAAAAATTTAAATGATACGATAATTTCTTTTTCTTGATACACTAGAAACAACTAGCTTATTATAAAATAAATAGGATAAAAATATTTTTGAAGACTACAATACTAACGTCAAAGTATAAACTGTCAAACTTAAAACAAATATGATTGAATTAAGTATAAAATTAAATTTACAATAGAAAACTATTAAGTTGTAACTTTTTATATCTGAATTTGATGGCATAAATTTTATTGATTCCATCAAATTTAAAGGGTTAAACAATTTGTATTTTATATCAAATGGAGCGAGACGATGATCTCAAAAGTTATAATAATTGTTGTCGAACTTGTATGAAAGAGAGATCTAATATGTTCGGTATATTTATGGAAATTAATTCTACCAGTGCTGCACATATTTTGGCTACTTGCACTAATATAAATGTGTGTATGATTTTTATAAATAAACCACGATATTTGTAAAACGTGTCACTAGTTTTTAAATTAGCAATTTATTGTTTTAAAGTTATGGTAATGTACTTTTAATAATTTCAGATCACTAAAGACGATTTGTTACCGAAGCAGATATGTTTCCATTGCTACAATTGTCTTGTAAGTTTTTATAAGTTTAGAAAACTAGCAGAAAGTATTGATGAGAAACTTCAGAGTGCTTTGTACAACAGATTATACAGCAGTTCAAGTGAGGATAATAAATTAGGTGAAATAAAAATAGAGCATGTTAATTACATTGATGGCGATATTCAACCAAAGGTAGAGGATAGAAGTGAGACTGAACCAAATTATAATAATAACACTAATAAAGACATTAAATGTAATATAAAGGCAAATGAAACAACAACACAGTCAAGTGAAGTCAATAAAAGATTATTACCGACGGCATCAAAGACTGAAAGCAAGGATGCAGCACATGATACAGATAATATTAAATTCAAGTGTGAGATCTGTAGTAGAACATTCAAATCAATTAAATCCCTCTCCGCACATATGATCAAGCATACTAAGAAAGGCAGAATATTATCATGTAGTATATGCGGCAAGGAATTCAAAAAAGTCAGTCATGTTAAAAGACATGAAAAAATACATGAAATCAATCGGCCACACAAATGTGCTGTCTGCTCTAAATCATTTCCTAGCGAGGACATATTGAAAGAGCATTTAAACAAACACAATGGTGTAAAACCACATACATGCACATATTGTTCAAAGTCGTTTGCACATTTATTTACTCTGAAAGCACATATAAGGGTGCACACAATCGACAAGGCCTTCTTGTGTCCGACATGCGGAAAAAGTTTCTATTCGAGCACAAATTTTAAGCAGCATATGAAAAGGCATGCTGGCTTGAAGACGTTTGCATGTGCAATGTGTCCAAAGATATTTATAAGTAAAGGTAAACAGGATGTTTCTTTGTTTACAAAATATTACCTACATTTCAATGAAAACAAATAGGTACTGAAAAAATATTATATATTGTAAATTATTGGAAATTTTTATTTTATTAAGACAAATTATAACACCAGTATTACGTGGTTGGGTTGAAGGTACATGTTTTTAAGTATTTCAATATGTTACAGGTGAATTAAAATCCCATACAATAACACATACAGGTGAGAGGAATTGTACGTGTGATCAGTGTGGATCGTCCTTCACCAAGAACAGTTCTTTGACGAAACATATCAAGTTGAAGCATTTGGGATTGAAGCCTCATCAATGTGATAAGTGTTCTATGAAGTGAGTTTAGAAAAATTTCCCATTTTACTAGATATTTAATTCATTTATTTTAACTATGTACATAATTATTGACATCAAAATATATTATATATATATATATATATATATTTTGATGTATTGTACCTACTATCATAGCCTTCAATACAAAATCTATGCTATATATTTCTATTTTCAACATTCGCAACTTATTTCAGTACAACCACTTTAAGTTAAACCTTGTTTCCCAGATTCACAACCAAGGATCATTTGAAACGGCACTATAGAAGTCACACGGGTGAAAAGCCTTATAAATGTGATCTGTGCGAAAGAGCTTTCTCACAAAGCAACGACCTCGTCAAACATCGTCGTGTGCATTTAGGAGATAAAACTTATAAGTATGCTATAGATAATTTATAACGAATTAAGAATATCTCGCATAGATAATGTTTGTAAAACATTTTTTTTACTTGGTTAAATAAATATTTTTTATAATAATAATGGAATTGACATGATTATCATGGCCAACGAAATTTGTGTGGAGAATAAAAAGAAATTTCAAGAAAAATTTTCTAAGACGATGTTAATTTTATTAGAAGATAAATCTGCATCCAAAATATAAACCGCCGACTAAATATATTAAGATTTTTGTGATTATTTTCAGATGCATGGAGTGTACTCAAAGTTTTCGCCTCAAATATGAATTACAGCAACATATTTCGGAGCATTTTATTAATTTAAAACTATTCAACAATCCACCAATAGATGGCGCTAGTTCCGTGATGGTTCCAGCTACTATTACAGATGGCGCTGATGTTAAAATTAATAAATGACAATAATGAATGAAGTACACTCGTTTTATTATATTATTTTCCTTTAAATTTTAAACTTCTTATTATCTGTACTATATAATATTGAAATAGATTCGATTTGACTCAAAAAAAATAACGAAAAATCCTTAATAGTTGAAATAATATGGATATTCAACCCCACATAATATTTTAATATTTAGGAAATAAGGTAAGGTAAGTAATTACTTATATACTTGTAGCAATTCAAATTGCTTAAATGCAATGAACCCAGTGCTATGTCAATTGCAGTTTCTCAATATTATTCGCTCGATTGACTTCTAGATTTTTCTTTATTGACCAATCTTATTTCTGTTGAAAGTTTAAAGTTATTGAAATCTGTTACTACCACAGTTTAAATCTTAGTAAATTAAGTTAAAAAATAACCTTAAATATGATCTTATTGCTCGTTTTCAAAGTGAAAGCGACTTTAAATTATCTTTAATTAGTTATCTAAGTTAGGAAATTTATTAATTTGTGTTTCGTGTTTAAACCAACTTCTATACAAGGCGGTTATGTATTCGGCCATTACAAAAATTAAACATGTGGCTATTTATACATTGCGTAGACGTGAATTAAATGAACTTAATATAATAATACCATTAAAATATTAGATTTTTTATAGCGTGAAATTAACGATGTTTTTTGATAGTTACGCGACGTACTTGGTAGGATAATATAAAAAAAAGTCAAGGAGAAAATTTGACATTTTGATTTTTACCTAGGCAAGCTATATGTTAGTACAGTCTCTATTGCACTCCTAAAACGCGATTCGTTTTCTTGAGGACCTTATAGATTTAATATAAATTTGAAATATAATATTGTTTGCGAAAACAATCATTGTTATCAAGGAAGTTGGTGTATTCCAGTGATGATTAAAGATAACACGGTTATATTTACCTAAGTAGTTTTTTTTTATTTTTATCACTATTTATTCGCTATTTAAGGTGTATATTTTACACAACGGGAGTATATATGTTGATTGAATACATTGTACCTTGTTTTTAAATATATAGTCATTATCTATCCAAATGGCTTCTTTAAATCACAATTTTTTATATAATCTTTAAAGATTTTAGAAAATATTGCTCCAAAAAAAGTTAAATACTTAAAACTGATCTTAAAGTGATCTAAATTATTATGTATACTTTGAAGATCTCTTATTAAATGGAATCCTGAAAAAAAATGTACAAAAAATTTAACTATCATGATTATTCTGTATTTATGTAACTTACACCTAAAGATAAATAAATATTTTGTAGTTTTGTTAACTTCGGTAGTCTGATTCAACAAACAGTAACACAAAGCTTTACTATACTTTATTTATATAAATATATAAGTTAAGTTAAATTTAATGTCAATATCAACATTTAAACACAAATGTGTTATTAAAGACTAGCTGTTGTCTTCGGCTTTGATCACATTATATCCTATTTGCGATCCGATTATTTAACATTGTGACTTCATTCGATGTTCCAAAATACGTTAAACAAATCCAGTCTTGGTACCAGTGGAACTACCTTAGAACAATGTCCCTTTGATAATAAAAATAATTTAGCAAAACATTCTTCAATGGAACACTTTACCGGATTGAGAAGTTTCTCTTTTTTGAAATTGTTTAAATAGCCTAAATCACTGTTTTTGACATTACCTACGAGGAAATTGCCGTCAAAATCGATCTGGCCGTTCCAGAGATTAGCTAGAACAAACATATAAAAAGATGGGCAGACAAAAGAATTAAAATTTTTAAAGTTGCAGTTCTGATTTGGATATCATATATATTTTAATACAAATTTAAAGAACTGTTAATTTCAAATTACTAAACAGACATTAAATTTTTATATATAGACAAAGTTATCAGCAATGTTATATACCTGTAGGTAGTTTTATCTGGTATCCGTGGACTGGCTATTGTTACATATATAAATTTAAAATATATGATGCCTTTTTTAATTTTTATGCAAAATATTAATTTATATTATTAAAGACAAACTGAGTTACATTTAATTCAATTAGTATATAAGTTACCAAATAAGTCTTTAATTTTATAAGTATGAAATTAATTTTGAAGTCATAAAAAGTAGAGTTTTTATGGGACACAATATTCCAAAAGAACTAAGTTCTATTCCTGCTCTTTTAAGTAAAATTTTCATCAAATACTTTCTTAATATGAATTAAGTAGAACATTGTCATTTTTTTGCAAAGAAAGACATTATAGGCAAGAAAAAAGCGATTCTCATACTTAGATGAAATAAACTAAATCTTATAGAATGAGCAAAAATTATTGCGTTATAATAGAATACAATTCGTTGTCTTTATTAAAAATTATATTAATTTACTCTAAAACAAGATTGCCAAATGGCTCACGATTGATGTGAAATCCAATTAGCGTCGGGATTACGGAGTTATCTTATTTCTTAAAACTCTGTTGTTATAATCATTTAGTTGCTATTAAATGTCTTGTCACAATGACAATAACTCTTAACGAATTAAGATAGCAAATTAGCTATTATATTCATTTATTTACTTACCAATAAATATCGTTTATAATTAAATCGAATAAAACTATTTTATTGTATTATGTAAAATCTTGCTTGAGGACTAGTGTTGGGCAGAACCTTGATAAGTTTGCAACGCAAACATTCACTAGACTATTATTCTTATCTTTAGTGTGAGTTACGGCTGTCAAACTAAATACTAACAGTGTTAAAGTTTTCGCAGAAAAACAATGACAAGAATTAATACTGATGTGATTTCAAATAACTTAACATTTAAATAATATCTAGTCTAACTAAATTTTTTTATTGATAATTCCTTTATAGAACACATTTTAGTTTTAGTTTATTATTTAAATTGCTATTTAATTGCTATTTTCTGGTTCTTGTACATATATGCAATGTTGTAGAACGGAAAGTTATGAGTTTTTTTTTATTCGTAACACGTCTTAGCAAATACATTTCCATTCACAATAAAAACAAAAATCATAAAAAATACCTGTACAGTGAAAGTAGAAGCAAATAAACGACTGACTGTCACATGTGACTTCGCTTGCTACTAAGATGGAGTAACCCAGCCAGGTGTAATTATATCAGTGAATAGGTATTACAATAAGTAGGTAGTACAAGGTCATCAATTTGAATATTTAGAGTCAAATTGTGATATATACATATATAAAGTGGTTTATGGGGATTGGATAATCAATTTTACACACGCACTTTTATACACAGAGTACGTATTTCGTATAGAAGACTTAGTATTATTTCTTGAAGTCGAACTTAAAAACAATCAAATGACGTAAGCTGTAATGTTTCACTTCACTATGCTTTAAACGGGTAAATTCTCTATTTTGCTGTTCGTAATTAATGTTGTACACTAGTTGTAGATACTGTTTTAGAAAGCATTTGAAAGTAAATAACAATATATTAGTTGACATATGTTACAGCATAGGTCTGTCTATGATTGTGCTATTAATTTTTATGTAATTATTTAAAGTATTTATATAAAAACGTGGAATCGTACGTATAGCTTACATCTTTGAAGATGTTGTTTGATTATGCAAACTTTTTATTAGGTTACAGGGCATGCTTCTTGTTTTTTTATTTATCATTCAAAAAGAATGCATAAAATTATTACAAATCTAACAATAGGTTTGATATGTCGTCAGGCAAATGGTTTCAAAACTATCCCTACAAGTATAATGTTTTATAAATTCTTTTCAACATTCTAGAATACAAAATAACTCTATATATTACAGCATCAATGTATACAATCCTAAGAAGATAAGTTTGGATCTATTAAGAAAATATTTTTTTTTATAAAATTTTAAACAATGAAATTGATTTTATTTTTGAAGTAAACGATATTTATGTCGACTGTCAAACAACACACCATGCTTACCTTAATTTTTTTTTGTCAAACTAAACCTATGCACATTATATATATGACGGTGCAAGCTTGTGTCCATACACTTTCCATTTTGTTGATCAATTTATGCTAAAAATGGATTCCTAATTTGAATCCAATTGACGTTTGATCAATATTCAGAACACGTCTGCAAAAGTTTTAACAATATTTAATAATTCCAAAAGAATCTTATTTACTTTAAGAAACATTTTCTTTTAAACTATGTACCAACTGTTTGTATGTTTACGTATGTGTATTAATTGTTAAGTTCACTTTCTTTAATGTAAAGGTGGAAACATAACGATGCCATCAGACTTGTGTTTAAGGGTTCTTCGTAACTCTCAATTTAGATACATATATAGTATCTATTATGATGCTTGTTTAAAAAAATATATTTTAAAAATATCATCATATATAATTAAAACGACCATACATCAAAATATGTCACGTAGGTCAACCATATTTGAATGGCTGAATGAAAACGATCTTTGTTTTTGTGTTATAAAAAAAAAAACAATTTGGAGCGGGAATAATATTGAAAATTACAACATAATTTATAAAAAGTTAATGATAAGAGATTATTCTAAGAAACAATTATACACACACCGACCTTGTCACAGTTTTGCGGGAAAAATGGATTTCAGACGAGAAAAGTTTGTTATTATTCAATAAACAAACAATAAACTATATTTCACTCTGTTTCTTGATTATGATTTATACTTAGTCTATATTTTATAAGAATTAAATCACACGAACTGTTCAAAGTTCTTCTAAATGTAACTAAATTTATGAAAATAAATTAATATGTTATGACATAACTCTTATACTATTAATATTTAAAATGTAAATAACCTTCAAAATGTTAGTGAATTCAAAGAGTATATTGTTTAGTTTTTATAGTTATAATAATTAATAAAAATTTAAGTACAATTAAACTTGAACTTGCTTTTATTAATTAGGAAAATGTCAAACTTGGTTGAAAACAATATTACGTGGGGCGAGAGGCTCTGTTAGTGGCGAAGGCGCGAAGTGGTCGCACGCGCAGATTTGTGATAGTTTGTTTATTGTAATATATTTATATACACTTCAAATACATGTAAGTTATTTGATAATTTTTAATATTTAATTTGCTTAAAAAAGTATTTAAATTTGTATTAAAATGTAAAACCTTTAATAAAGTAAATGTTATAGAAAATAATAACATGAATTAGTGATATTACAAAGTTATAATAAAATATATAATTGGGTATACTTAAATAAGACTAGAGTATTATATAATATTTTGTCTCAATTATCGAAAAATATCTTCTTAAGCATTAAAATGACACCACTGCATTTTTTTAAAGAACATTAAACAGAACAGATTTTTTAAATAATTATATAAATTACTGCTAAAGGCTCATAAATTTTTCGTTGCAAATAAGTTATTTAGTGAGGATCAAAAGTTTCGAGTCCTGCAACGAAGTTAGACGATTAATTATTTCGTACCTAGCTTTCGTTTGAACGAAATTCGTTTGGAAATTTTGAATTTTATTCTCACTCTTTAGTGCTACATTTAAAATTTAAGTTACTATAAAGGAATATTTATTTATTGTTTTTTTTTTTACTGTAATATTAACTTTAATGTTCAAAGTCAAACACTAATTACAACGCAACCGCAACTTTAAATGCCCTGTCCATAAATACTTGGGTTTAAAAATATCTTCTCCGTAATATTGTGTTTAAAATAAAAAAAATAATTCACGTAATTCTTATTTATCGATATGGTAAATAACGTTAAATAAATTTTAAATTTAAATAAATTGTTTATTATGTTAAATAAATTTACAGTATTATCTGTGGTTATTTTATTTTATAAATTTACTTAATGGCTATTCCTAAACAGCAGGACGACTAAGTATCGTGATTGAACTTGAAGGTGATTTAAAATTTATTTGCAAAATAAAATTGTGTAAATGAAAATAATATTTTCGAATTACTACGCGTATTTTATTATATTTAAAAACTACATACTCCTGACGTTTCTGTTACTTTGATTTACATCTCGTCTGCCCGTGATCACGGTTGATGCAAAGTACGCGTAACTAGTTATCCGAAAATATTAGTTTCATTTAAATGAATACCCACGAAAGTCTTAGACGCCATTAAATTGTATAATTTCTTTAAAGTATTACATTCATATTTCACGGCCAGCTATAAAATCCATCAGATTCTTCATATAGAAGCCGTGTTGAGTAAGCCATTGCATAAGCTTACCGCTCTAGTACCCGGGGAAAAAGCAGGAAATCCATTGACAGGTTTATGCTGTGTTAGGTCTCAGATTTCTATTGCTCAAGAAAGGAAAAACTTATGATGTACATTCTATTAAACGATCATAAAGTATTGTTATAGTGTTATATAATTTATTAAGCAATAAGTTTATCTAGATGGATTCTTGTTTTGCTTGATTTTTGTATGATACAAAACTTGTTATAATTCTGGTCGTTTACTTGGTTTTTATGACATGATAGGAATTAATAGAAATTTATTCTTTTCTTAGTTTAATCTTAGTATACCTATAAACTGTTAAAAGTATATTTTTATCTATTGTTAGTTATCTCTTAGTTATTGAGATTGTATCTTTTGTGATTTGAATTCTGGAATCGAATTCGCTTGCCTAATTTCCGTCGTAGCCTGCTTTCCAGACAAGTACTTTATGGATTTTTTATCCATTTCCATCCAGTGATTTTAGTTGTGAATAAAACTAATTTCACTTATAACTTATAACATTGATTGGACTTATTAGTTGTGATAATAATAGACAATACAAAATTTATTTTCACGGCTTATTAATTAATATATAGTTTCTTGAAATATAATAAATATTAACAAAAAGGCATATAGATAGTGAAATTATCTTGCGGTTACGTTTGTTATGTGGCTGGAATGTAGCGAATAAATTTTTATTTCGTCACATCTTAGAACGAGTTTCAGAACTCTTGGCAGTTTTAGTACGTAACATACATATTTTTGACCAACTTAAAATATATACGAGTGTTCTCTTTATACTTTTGTTAAATGTAAGCAAAAGCAACATTCACTATTAAAGATTTTAATAAACTCAGATTAGGAGTGAATTAACAGATGGTAGAAAGTTTCTGGCATCTGGTAATTATTCTGGTTTTGTTTGTATAAACAGTAAAAATTCAAATTTCACAGTCTGGGTAACCAAGAGACTGTAAATTAGAATAACTTAAGATATTAAAATGTGTTTTTTTTTTAGATTATTCTAAACAAAAACACTTAGAATAAATAATATTCATTGAGTTAAAAAATAAGAAATTGTGTATAAGCTTATTGCTAAGGTCTCACTTAAGATGTTTAAGGACTGTACTGACTTGACTGTTCCGATCTATTAATCTATTATTAACTTTAAATCTAAGCACATAAGATATAATGTGAGTTACATTCTATTTATTAAGTATGTTATCATGTAAGCGTAATGTAACAAGTACATGATAAATTCTTAACTAAAGTTTCGGTTTGAATATTTAATTTAAATGAGGTTCAACGAACGCTGGCCGATGTTTATTTAAGATAATATCGTTTTCCTATAAATTGTTACATCTAAAAAGTAACAATCAGTTTGATTTTGCGTTCATAATTCTTTTACACACACACACATACGCACCGTGTGTATGTGTCCGTTGTAAATAAACTATGTCAAGATATAATATGTAATATATTTTTAGATTATTAATTCAGTAGAGAGTAATTATCGTAGTCGTTTCTTTCGTGTTTTAGATATTTTTATATATCATAAATATTTTATCAATTAAAACTAATGAAGTCTTTAAAAGCACAGCTTATAGCTTATTATTTCTTTTATATTCTACATTTAATTTTATTCTCCTATAACAAACGGAAGTTTTTTTTTGTGTCTTATTTTATATTAAAAATATTTTTCATTTATTTCATTTACATTAAAATTTCATAAGGTTAATAGTTAATATGGTTCTAAGTATGTAAACAAAATTGACCATTACTATATAACGTTTCAAGTAAAATAAAGGATGCCAGCATGAATATGTCCTATTTTCATAATTTAGACAGTAAATATAATTCATCCGTAATACGTTATACATATAATATCTTAACAAATAGCTGTAATAAACATTCAAGTGTCAAGACATAAATATTTTATTTCTATCAGAAAAAAATATATGCTAACATTTTACTATCTATAAAAATAAAAGGAAAATAAGCATCAGAAAATATTTAAGCAATATTCGTTACGCAACATACAAATCGAAAGTGGGTCTCGATGTTTGGTGTTCAACGTGTCAGATTATAATTTGAAAACTAATTACGATTACACATATGTACATAACATAGATTTTATTACAATTGTATCATAATTGTGATTTTCATTGTAATTATTCTGTTATAATTTAAATTTATTCTGCCATTCTCCGATGCGCAACAAAAAATATAATCAAAAAAGCGTCGTCAAATCTCGCAACTGCTGACTTTCACTAAGTTTTATATTATTTTTTTGCAGATCTCTGTTTGGTGCACTCGATGTTGGTATTACAGTGAGTTGGATTGAAGTGTTAAGTGGTTGTTTTGTATAATGGTGAGTTCTCATTTGAATTTTTTAAAAGAAAAAATATTTTTATACCGAATCTTTGGATATTATTTCACGCTGTGTAACCGGTCCTTATTAATCGAATTTCAAAATTGAGATTCTTTTATTTTATGTTCAATCAGAACTTATTCATTTTTATTTCGAATTCGTTGTAATTCGTTTCCGAAACGCTTCCAACGAAATTTATATAAAGTTTTGCGGAATAATAAATGTAAAATGGGAATTTCTGCAAAAACAATTCCTTACATCTTTCCCAAAATTTTAATAGGTCTTAAATAGGCCGGTAGCGTCCAACACCTTGCAATTTCCGTGACAGTTATAGTATTAACAAGTGATTTCTATATAAGTAATTTAAAAAGAAGTCATTACAGTGTCTTATAAGAATATTACGTTTAAATATAGCGATTAAAATAAGAATGTGTGATACACACTCTCGTGAATATCGGCCTCGTGACAGTCATGTAATATAATGACGTAACAAAAATATGTCAACAAAACAAACATTCATTCTAGTTTTGTAAATTAGTGACGTAAATGTGTGCATGTGCGTTTGTGTAATAAAAAGGCCCGAATGTTAGTGGAGTTAATATGGCGACGTAGCAATTAAATATAGATTCGTTATAGCATAGCCAACAATATGACATTAAACTAAAAGGAGGCGACAAAACAAAACGCTTACGGCCTTATGGCCAAATAAAATAGTATCGGACTTATAATCAGCCGTTTCCTTATGATGACTTTAATAGCTCATTAGTCCATCACAATGCGTACTTCAACCCCTATTAGGTTCGATGGTCATTGTGTTATAGGATTATAAAGGAATGCAATTATATATTTTTTTTCTACGCTGCGATTTCATTGCTAAAAATTGTTTTCTGTTAAAATTTATTCATGTATCAATAAGATTTTGTAGTTGAAACGAAAGTTAAATCTCGTAAGCCTCAATTAATGTAACGTGACCTTTGCTGTGCATAATGTTGTATAATTTGTTGATTACGCAAATTGTTATCAGACAAAACTAAACCATGGACGGTGGGATTATGATATTATTTCAATTGGTCTATCTATAACCTTACAGTACACAGGAGAAGGAACTCAATGGTCCAAAACATAGAGTCTAGAAAAGATTTGAAATTAATCGGAAGCTGCAGCGAAAGTAAGTTACTCTCACTGCGGTCACGGTCGCGATTCTGAAGTAATAATAGTGTTGTGTGAAGACTAGTGTTACTTTTGAGAATATCAGAAGAATATAATAGTATAAAGTTTTCATAATATTTGCATTCTAGCTTAAACACTACCAGTTATTTAATGAAGGACAAAGTGCCCGTGCTTACCTGCATACACTGTAATTGTATGATTATAGATTAACATGATTTTATTTTGTATTATAAATTAATAAAATTTTGTGCATTAAAATTTAAGTTACATTAATTAATATTGCTTTAAAACAAAGGGATGTGATATTTTCTTGTATATCACTAATATACTTTATTGAAACAAACATATTACATGTTATTAAAATGATAGTCTTAATAGTCGTAATAGTTTATTAAACAATCAAAGCTCAAATTCAGAGTTAGCACAAAGAGGAATAAAATTTTATATGTCCCCAACTATATGTAGCTGTTAACAACGACTTGTATGTACTAAGTCCGGTAGTATGTATGTATCCCTCAGTTATTGATGATACATCCCATTTATTAGTTAGTTTCTCATTTTTCTAACATTTAATTCGTAAATGCTCAACCGAAATAATGCTGTTCTTCACATAAATATATACGTTTGTTAAAACAATCAGCAGTGATTACAGTTTCATAAGTGAGTCGTGGCTATAGTACTGCACTTGTAATAGATACCAGTAAATACCTACCTTTCCCTTTAATTCTTACTTTGGTTTTAAGGAAGTGATTCCACTATTACGGTATGCTATGAAGTTGTTTTACGACACTTGTAATTAATAATGAGTTTTACAAGAATACTATTAAATAAATGTTCCGATTTAAAAATAAAATGCATGTATAATTTCTTGCATTTATAAATTGATTGTCTTTTGAAATGCTCTTAAGATGTTTCTTTATAAGTGATAAATAAATCCTCAGACGCGTAAAAGTTCATCTAAATAAATATTAGAGATCACTTCATGTATGTAAGAAACTACCAAACAAATTAATAAAAATTAATGTGACATTAAAATTTTGTACGGAAGAAAGGGTGTATTTTACCCTTCTCTCTTTATTCCGCGTGAACTCGAATGTTTCATGAAAATACTTGTGTAGACTGACAAAGTTTCCATCGCAAGTTTATACGGAGCGTTAATAGTTTAAAATTGTTTAGAGTTTAAAATTGTTCACATGAATATAGTTTAGTTGAATGTACACACACAGACACACACACACATACATATACATATAAACAAATAAAAATGTATCATCGATTTAAACTTACCGTCAAGAGAATGAGTGTTGAAAATTATTTATTTTATAAACATACTAATATAAAATATATGCTGTATTTTACAGCGAATCTGTTTATGATAAACAAAACAAAAATTCTAGAATCAAAATTTTATTTGTAGGTACATAGTTTAGAAGTAATCTTACACTGAAAAAGACTTAAATGCTTTATTTTAATCTATCCGAATAGTAAGTGACAAACTTCGGATCATTCCATAAACTTACATAAAAAAACACACAAATTATTCATCATTAACATGAAGTACATATATCAGTAGTAGCGAAACAACTAATTTACAATTACACTCGTAAATAACACAAATAAACAATTTTTATGACGGGGATGTAGGACTATAAAAAGTATTTTTTTTAAGCCTCTGACAATCAATTAATATGGAATGAGGTATTGAAATAATTTTGTTGTTAAAAAAATATTAATACTCATAAATAATAAGAGCCGCACAAGACGTGTCCAGCTACATTAAGATATCCGTATATAGCCTTCAGATAGCGACGTTAAAAAAAAATGATAAAATTGTATAATATGTTGCGAAATTTATATAAATACTTTTGTTATTTCACTACAACGTTTCGAATTTTGATTTCACTGACAAATCTCGAAGCATTGTTTAATTAAAAACGATGTACTAAATAAAACAAGAATTTTTCGATTACTACGCGTTTTCAACTACATACTCCCGACGCGACGTTTAGGTTACTTTGCAGCAACCGTGATCACGGGCACCTCGTCATCTTCACAACGTCGAGAGTATGTAGTTCAGAAGAATAAAAAAACGTGTAACAATTCGGAAATATTAGTCTTATTTCAATATATATATATATATCGTTAAGGTCTTAGATCTCGTAATGTACTGAATAAAATTCGTAGATTTAACTACATGGTATGTTTTCTGTCAATTAAATCATACCATTTCGCTCGGTTATTGTAATAAAATTTCACGAGATAATGTATACCTTTCTAATAGATTTATAATTGATAAACTCCTTCCGCAATTGTCTATTATTCATAAAAGACAATTTGTCCGGATGTTAAAATTACGGTAAGGAAAACAATTATTGCCTACCAGTTTCATTGTTATAGAGATTTGAAACTTTTTATTTTTCTATTTTTAATCCAATATTTATATTTCAAATATGATCAGAAAGCCTTTGTCTTCAAGTTATTATATTGGAATTCACAAAATAAAATATTTAAAGCATTTATATTTAACTGTCTGTTATTTAAACTGAACTAATTATTTAAACATAATAATACCTTTTGGTTACAAAGTTATTGTAGTTGTTACGAGACCTTGACACTTAAATATCTTTAAAATAACCCGTTTTCGCTCATGGTGTCATTTCTGATGACTCCATAGCTATACTGTGACTAATGCAAACGATTTTTTTATATAGAAAATTATTTCTTAAATAGTTTTTAAGAGATAATTATGAATATATACGACCTTCTTATGTTGCTATTTTCCTCAATCACTATAAAATTAAAAAAAAATAAAATAGGAATAATTTAATACATTACTGAATACGTATAGCCTTCAAGATATCTAAATAATAATAATGTTTAACGAACAGAAGGAAATGTCGTATGGAATCTTAATATAATAAAGACGGGACATAAGTTCAAAAATGTCAGTTTTATTTAAAAGTATAGGCTATAGCCTTAAGTTTAGGCTGAAACAAAGAATTGATTATAAACTGATACATTTATATGTATGTACGTATGCCATGTATATATGTCAACAGTAGTTGCGAGAAGAATCATTGGTGTAAGTTACGATGTATAGAAATCAGGGTTTTTAGTTAATCAGATCTAAGAATTCCGCGAGTATTAAATGAAACTAATATTTTCCGATTACTACGCGTATTTTTTTTTTAATCTCTCATCTGTCTGCCCGTTATCACGTTTGCTGCAAAGTGACCGAAACGTCGGGAGTATGTAGTTTTTAAAAATAATAAAATACTCGTAGTAATCAGAAATTATTACTTTCTTTTAAAGGGTTTTTAAATGTTTTTCTTGTTGTTATACCTTTGTCAACTATATGCTAATTTAAACTCGAGACTGAATAAAAAACTACTGTTTTGATTAAATAAACAACGTCTGAGGGCAGCGTCATTTTCTGCTCACATACCTGAGAAATGTATTTTTTAAGAATAACGCACGTAAGGATAATGTGATATTGATCATAGTTTGTATAAAAAGGTTATATAAGTAATTAGGAATTAATATATAAAAGATTTATATGAATTTATTAATTTAAAATAATTCAATATGATTCGTAATTTGCGCATATTTAAATAATTCTCTATTGAAGTTCTTGACAGCCCAAATGTATGTACCTAATTTCGTTTTAATTTGATTTTTGAATCGAAATCGAATGAACAGATGGGAAGTTCAAACGCTTTTATTACTTAATAGAGTTGATAAACTTGTTTTTTATAATATTATCGATATATTACGAAGTATTTGAGCACTGTCCTATAACTACGTGACGTTAGCTCATGTTTAAAAGAACTGGTTTTTTTTTAGATTTTTAAGTAAACTTATTAAACTTGTTACTATAAGGAGTTCTTATTTATTATATTTTTTTAAATATACTCACTATTTGCTTTTTTACTTTAAAGCCGTTTGTTTTTTTTTACCAATTCTCGTTCCGACATTTAACAAATATTGAGACGGCGTTTTTGATCTATAATTTTAAATAAGCATACAAATTCTTACTATTGATTCGGGATCAACAAAATGTTTTAAGTAAAAGTGTATTATATATTTTTTTAAATTTAGCTGTAAGCACGCCATCTATCTGTCTCATTCTTTTGTACTTTAAATTATATCGTTTGAAAGAGACATTTAAATAAATTAGATATCATAGGTTTATAATTCTTATATTAGGAGGAGTTGGATACTTTGAAATCAAATCAATATATATTAAAGCAGTATAAATAAAATGAACAATTAGTTTGAAACATCAGTATGTTTTATATAAAATGTGAGGCATAATTTGTTATATTTGCTTATCAGCTTTCTATTTTAATAACCAGTAGTTAAAAGTCCTTAATTATTTTTATCACAAGCTCATCTCATCGCTAAAACCGGTCTTGATTTCATCGTCGTAATTGCGAGGTTTAAGTAAAGTTAGCACTCGTTAGTTAATTAGCCAGATGCCACGCTTTGTCGTATTATATAATTTTTTTCGGTAGTCGTATCCGGGACCGTAAAATGATCGGTGTCCAGACGATTTGAATATTGAGCTATCGAGTCCCTACTTTAATTTTTTTAATTATTGTTTTATGTAACGATAATATTTGTACAGTGATGTTATTTATATTGTTAATAAATTGAGCCATACAAATAGATAAATGAAAATTAAATAAAAGAAAAAAATATTGTACCCTTTTTTTAATTTTTAGTTTAATTGTGTGAGAAGAAGAGATTCTTATAAATATGTTTCATATTATTATTATTTTTAGAGCAATATTTTATTGTTTATTTCATTAATAAATACCATAGAACTTGGTCATTGGTTTTTTATCATTTTTAATTATTATTGACGCTACGATCAGGTTCAAGCAACAGGTATGTACTGGGACGCAATATCCTGTAAGTTGAAGTTTTACACTACATTTGTTATTTTTATAACCACTTAATTTGGACATTATTTGTCATATTATTTTTATGTAACATCCTAAGGAAAGAATTTCAAACTTAAATAATAAATACTATAATATAATATAGATACAGTTGATTATATTTATCTTAAGCGATGTAGGTTTAGAATTAAAAAAGACTTGCAGCAAATTGAAAAATTACACTGTTAGTATTTTCAATTGAATGGATTTAAAAAAAAATAGTACCACAATTTTTTAATGTTTTTTTTTTTTTTGGTAAAACTTTTTTGGGAAAAATATATATCGTCTATCTTCAGTACATCCGTATTTTGTGAATTACTATCAGTTATAGTTTTTTTTAATTCGACTGGATAGTGCCTGACTATCATTTAAACCTGTTGGAAGGAGGACATTAAATTGTGGGTACTAACACACTATCTCAGTATAAGCCTTCACCCCTTTTAAATAAAAATCAATGGAAATCTTTAAAACTGTATTCGGAAGTCACGTAAACTGAGTATTCTGAAATATTTTTGTTGGTAGGATTATATTCATGTCATATGTCTTTTATTTCACTAAAGATATTTGAATTTTAAGCAAGCTATAGTTTGAAAGGTCATTCATCATTTAGTTTAAGTTTGAAATTTGTCGACAAACCTTTTAAATTTTTTATACTTAAGTGGCTGAATATTTTTTAATAGAATTATTATTTAAAACTAAATTGCGGGAGTTTTCCTTGTTTGATTGCGATTTATGTAACATAGCCACACGTGAAGTGTAGCTGAGAGGTAAGTTGTCCAAAACAGTATTTGAGTATTTAATTTAAAAAAAAAATCATTTTTTATGAATATAGATATAATTATTAACATAACTTTTTGTTTGAAGCTATTAATATTTTAAAGAGACTAATTTTGTGCTTAAATAAACCTATACAAAAATGGCTATGACTTTTCGCGACTATATCTTAATCGAGGTTGGATAATGAATAATAAATCAAACAGGCCAGTTCACATTGAACAGGATTTTTAAGAACCTCCACACGTGACGTGACACGTGACCTTGAAGATATGTCACATTTCACACTATGAATATATGAATAGCCAAAACTTATAATAATATACATTAAAATGTTGATTAATAATTAACATACATTTTATTAACGATAAATAAACTTCTCTTGTAACTAGTTTTAAAATTAAGTTTTAACTTGCAATATGTTATCACCAAAATATTTTAAGGCCAGCCAAGTAACTGATGCGGATGATATTAAATAACGAATAATTGGTTCCGTAAGAGATCCGGGCAAGGTTGATAATTTTTAATTTTTTAGGTCGCCTTAAAGTTTAAGGAAATCAAGTCGTAACGAAAGTTAAATGGCTGAAACAAAAAAGACAATAATTTTAATCGAATAAAATTTATTAAGTTTATTTTTATAAAATGGGTTTTTAATATCAAGTTTACGTCGTATATAAATAGAACATTTAAAAAATCAATCTTTCAAATATTAATCATTTCTACGATTATATTAATGAGCCTATACGATGTCAATTTTAAGGTTGTGCTTCAAAACTATAGGTACTGCACACATTAAAAGGATCGTGGGCATCTCGACCTCAGTTAAACTTGCCACCAGATCCATTTAAATGTTCTCATGATTAAACAAATGTTATATTGTAACTTGACAATATACTACTGTGAAAAGAAGTCATTATCTTTGTGTTGGTATAATAAAATGTCCTTAAGCGGTATTACCAACTTAAGCATTCAATGCAAAGAGTTAAAGACATTGACAAATTAGAATTGGTACAGCATCTATTGTATGACGGGTTTTAATTTCAATGCATGAATGCATGACTAATAATTTATGTTTTATTTTAAATTACTTTAAAAGCATTTTTTATAATCTCTTCTTGTTCATTGTACCATACACACGACATAAAAATTTTAATGATTTTAATAACTGGAGTTAGTTTGCAGGAAGCTAGATTTATCGCGTGTAAGTAAAAGTTTTCCGGAATAAAAAGTGTAATGCATTACGATCACTATAATAACTAGGAGTAAAAATAAGTAGGAGATGATGTTAGTTTTTACTATGTTATATAACAATCGTGCGTTATTGGATTCTGGTTAAAGATGGCGACTGAACAATTAACACATCTGTTTTTATTAAATAAAAAGTTATCTGAATATTGACTACTTATAAAAGAAAGGTTACATGAAGGAATTAGATATAAAAAGGCAAACGGAAAAGAATTTGTATACTTTTATAGTTTGATAGAAAAACTTTATAGACTGGTCTGAATGAAATTTAGTTAGACTTAGTTGGAAAGTAACATTTATTGTATTCGGTTGAAGATCTTTTTTTATTTAATATGGTGAGACTGTAGTTTTTCTAGTTTAAACATTTTATTTCAATAAAAGGTTTCAAACTAATAAACAGACAATGTGATGGTTGTAGAATTACTTAGTCCATGTTCAGCTTGATAAATATCTAGGTCCAACTAAACATAAAGATTATTTAAATTTGACAAGGAACATTTCAATAATGGAATTTCTGGTTATAGCGCTATTTCCGCTGACTTCTGTGAGAAGACTGTCTAATCCAAATCGATAGTCTGTCCTGATACGAACAGCAATCAAATGACAGAATAACTTGACACAAAAAGAGTGTTATTTTTCGATTTTTATTCCATAATTACTCTATGTGATGTGTCAAGTGAACATGGTTATGGAGAATAAGAGAGTGCAAAATGTCTTTAAAGTTGTAAATACTTGAGGATTTGTTGTATCTAGGCAATGATGAAGTCAAACATTGCGTTATTACAATCTGTATGCATGTTTTTATGCCTCCATCGCTATCTGCGATTATTTCGACAGACTGTCGTTTGTGCGTGTAACTATTCGTGTCAGTAACATTGCAAAGATGTTTTTCATTATCTAATAGTATAAGAAATACATAAATATGTTAAAAATATTTAGCCCTAAAAATAATTTTGTATGACGAAAAAAAAATTTTTTTTTTTTGGGAAATTATTTATGTCTAAGTACTATTCGGTATTAATTTTTTTGAAGTTGCTGAAAAAAAGTTGGTGAATTGAAAAGTAAAACTTCATTTATATAATATCTTGTGCACGCATGTTAAGTCGATTCTTGAGACAGATATTTTAATATCAATGATTTAATAAAAACTTTACAAATCTCAGAAAGTCGCCTTGAACAAATATTTCTTTTAAAAAACCTTAAGATTGTCGAAGTTTCTGCTTGTTTAATGACATCGCTAACAAACGTAAGCATTGCAGACAAAGCTCTATTTTTCCTTATTTATCCGGTAAATAAATTATCAAATATGCTTAACCCATACATCTATTGACGAATAGAATTGTTTTGAAATAATAATGTAATGCCGTGGGAAATCTAAGGCATGAATATCGCAATACACGGTACCTATTTTATTTGATATTTCCGCCCGTTTGTTATCCGGAGACAACAGCCGATTTCCAGCACGTTCCAAACATTTCATACATATTGATTTTGTGCCCGAAATTCGAGGGCATTAGTTAGTCATAGAAGATAATAGAATTATTTGGCTAATTCCTAATATCTACTCAATCATATTATGCTGATCTTAATTTTTTAACTAAATTGTTTTATTGTTCTAAACTAATTTATTGTTACAATATTTCTATCTTACGTATTTTAACCGATTTTTTTTTTGAAAAGCGGAAACATCAGTCTTTCTTTTTCCTGGATGATGGTTTTTTCGTCTCTTCTTTTTAGATGATCAATATGACTATAATTTTCTTTTGTTTCCTTTTTAATCAGCTTTATACAGAAATCATATTATATCATAAGGCGGTTTTGTATTAGGTGGACTGTTTTGTCATTGTTTCGTAATATTTATTTTAAAACGAATCTTTTGTTTACAGGGGTGTTCAAGATGGTTATTATGTTTGCCCATCTTATTGGCATCTGTGTCTGGCAGCGATATACTCATGATAACAATGGGAGGTACAAAATCTCATAAAATACCATTCTTGGAACTGGCCAGAGGTCTGCTTAGAAGGTATGTTATTACAATCCTAAGATAGTTTTAAAGAAAAAGTAAGCAAAAACTAGGGCCATTTATGTTGAAGGTTTCTATGATATCTTAATATTATTTTACAAAATACTGTAAAAAAATTGGACTGTTTTAAAATAAACTTTAAACCCCTTTTTTAAATTATAAATGCTATAACTTTTTATTGAAATAACTTTATGAAATCTTAAAGATAACTTTACAAGAAACGATTGATACTTAATATCAATAAGGATATTATAATTGTTATTATGTGTTATAAATTATTACTTGCAGAAACTTTTCTATTTAACATTGAGCATGATGACAGCTATTGACTGTTTTCTTTACAAATTTCCAGGAATCACAATATTACTTTAATAAGTCCTTTCACGCCTGATTTTCATATTGAGGGTCTGGAGGAGATCACTCCGGAAGGCTTGATGTCCTTTGTAAGAGGATATATGACCTTTGACCTGGTGGGTGCAAGGATGAGAGGTGAAGAACCATTGCCATATATGGATATTATAAGATATGGTTATGAGGTATGAACCAGAATTAAAATGTTTATGTTCTTATTAAAAAAAAAACATTTTTTTTTATTGTTTGTATGACCTTACAGAACTGAAAAATCAGTTTTAGCTAATTAATTACAAAAGGAATAAGTTTTATGTTTTTTTCCAGGCATGCGAAGCTTTTCTAAGCGACGTCGAGACAAAATCCTTTTTGAGATCAGGAAGGAATTACGATCTTATTGTTCTAGACGGGGCATATCCTGAGTGCGCTTTAGGCCTTGTCTATCGAATGAAAGTGCCTTTCATGTATATTAATACGGTGGGATTTTACGCAGGACCAACGAGTATTTCCGGTAGTCCGGCACCATACTCTGTCACTCCGATTTTTGCCAAAGCTTTCACGGATAATATGGGATTCATAGATAGAACACTCAATACTATGTGGAATATTGGAGCCATGTTAGGGCACATCGCAAGTGTTACAATTTTGCAAGGAGTTTTAAAGAGACATTTTGGCTCAAAGATCCCTCACGTGTATGATATGGGCAAAAATGTCAGTTTTATTCTCCAAAATGGACATTATTCGGTTTCGTATCCGCGGCCGTTTTTACCAAATGTTGCTGAAGTAGCCTGTATTCACTGCAAGGAACCCAAGGTTTTAAGTTCGGTAAGTAATTTTATTTTGTTTAAATTAACTGTCATGAAACTCTTTATTTTGTATGTTTAATCTCCAAGGGCTAAGAGTTGAGTCGGAAGCTTGAAAACAAACATAAAACTTTATGTATACTATTAAATAAATATTTAATTAGATGCGCCACATACAAAATTAACAAAAATTTTTGTGCATATAGTAGTTTATTTTAAATTATAATCCCCTTTTTAAGCATCTCTTTAGAGACGGTATTGAATATATAAACGAAGTTAAGGATAATAAATAAAGTCTCATTTTGCAATTGGGGCGAACTTTTTCAGTTTTTGTAAAGTTGTTTAAATAAAACTCATTAAAAGAAATGGTTTACTTGAAGTATGAGACGAAACTTCTCATTCAATGGCTTCACCGTGCGGATGCCGGGTCCATCACGTTGCAGGGAGGGGAGTTTCAAAAGTTTCAACTAACTGACGCGCGTTAAACGCTCACCTCCAAAGTCCAAGCTCCTCTCTTTACCTAACCAAATTTCCTATTTTCAGGGTTTAGAAGAGTGGATAGCTGGTGCTGGCGAAGCTGGTTTTGTGTACGTATCTATGGGATCATCAGTTCGAACGAACAAGATGCCATTATCAGCGCACCGTCTGTTCGTGAAGGCGTTGGGAAGACTGCCGCAGCGAGTTCTTTGGAAACAGGACGGGGAGCAAAACATGACGGACATACCTACCAACACCAGGATATACAACTGGCTACCACAGCAAGATTTATTAGGTAAGAATTTTTACATGGAAAAATAAATCCGGTCACGGTCAATTGTTTTATAAATATTTTGTTTTTTGTAAATATTTCCTATAAGAGTACATTAAATTTATGAAGATTTTGTAAGAAATTTAAAGTTTTAATCCAAGCAATATATGATTTTAGATTTATATTAGAATACAAGGAAATGAATCTTTAAGTGTAGACAGTGTGAATATGGTATCAGGTATTTTCGTAAGATATTTACGTAATACTTCCTATAAAAAACGGTCAGCGGCGTGACAAATAATAAATCACAAAGAGAAATCGTTGCTATAAAGTCCATAAGTGTGATATGATATGACAACGGACGAGAATATCGTCAATATCTCATACTGTGTTACGTCTCATGTTATGCAAAACCCTATATATATTATGTTTCCGGAGTAATTTGAATAATTCCATACGTCATGTTGCTTTGGAAAGTAATTAAATTTCAAGACGCTGGTACATTATTCGGCTCCTATCCGGAGGTTATTGGATTATATTTGTCTTTGCTATTGGTATCACAAACACTTTATCATAACTATTTATATATTGAGATCTAAGACTTTCGTGAGTATTCATTAAAATGGAACTAATATTTTCGGACTCCCGACGTTTCGGTTACTTTGCAGCAATTTGCGAAATCACATCACGTCTGCTCTTGATCACGGTTGCCGAAAGTCACCGAAACGTCGGGAGCATGTAGTTTTTAATAATAATAAAATAAACGTAGTAATCCGAAAATATTAGTTTCATTTATATATATTTATAAATATTTTTCTAGGTCATCCGAAAATAAAGGCGTTTGTGACTCACGGAGGTCTTCTCAGTATGTTCGAGACGGTGTACCACGGAGTCCCCATCATCAGTATACCAGTTTTCTGCGACCACGACGCAAACGCAGCTAAGGCTGAACTCGATGGGTTTGCAAAAAAGTTAGATCTTCAGCAGCTTACCTCAGATAAACTATACAAAGCTATCAAAGAAGTGATCAATGACCCAAAATATAAGAAGCAAGTCAAAATTAGACAAACACTCCTGAGAGATCAAAAGGAATCACCCTTGGAACGGGCTATTTATTGGACGGAGTACGTAATAAGACACAAAGGAGCTTATCACTTACAATCTCCAGCTAAAGATCTAAATTTCATTCAATATTACATGTTCGATATAGCTGCAGTTTTTTTCCTGTCAATAATAATAATTTTTAGTCTTATATCCATCGTCTTAAGGTTCGGTTTTAAACGTGCCGTCGAATATTTACACAACAAGAGAATGGATAAGTTGATCAACAAGTCTAGCGATTTGTTAAAGAGATCCTCTAAATTAATAGGTGAAGCCACAATGAAGAAGAAACGGTTGTAAGCTCCAAATACGTGTTATTTTAGTTACCACGAGAGTTACCATAGGAGATTTGTTAAGATTTATTTAAATGTGATTACAAAAAATTAGTGGGTATTAAGATTGTAAATATTTAATTAGGTGAAATAAATATTATGCGGATATTTTCTATTCTTTTACATGTGGACTTTTTTTTTTTAAATTTAAACTGAAACACATTGTATTAAAGTTTAAATAAGAGGCAGAGAGAAAACTAGCTAAGTCAATTTCGTTGTATTCGCGAGATAAAGTTGTATATAAATAAAGTATTGATATTTAAGATCTCATTATCACAAGGGCATAATAGCGATAAAAAAAAATGTTCACTAAGTCGACTTCGTGAAGTTAAACAAAATATTAAATTAAATATTTCACTTCCGACTCTAAGACTTTTTCTGTTTTCAAATTCTTTTGTTTGAATTGTTAAAATGAATTCATACTTTTCTTTTACTTTATTAATTTTAATGTACGTTTAAATTTGATAACAATCCTCTAAATAATAATTTCTGACCGAACTTCAATCTGATGTCGGAACTTCATTCAAACTTCAATCTGATTTCGGTCCACCTACACTAGTTCATTCTGTTATTTTCTATCTGTCTTGTTGCCAATAGGAAATAGTTCTTTTTTTTATATGCCTATTTCAACAGTATTCTGAAACTTAATGAGATCTAAGATTTTCGCGAGTTTTATTCATTTAAATGAAACTATTTTTTTTTCGGATAAACTACGCGTGCTTTATTTTTGTAAAAATAAATCACGCGTAGATTATCGTGTTTTATCTAATATTAGTTTCATTCTGAAACTTCCTTAGAGTTTTGATGATTATAACCGACAACAATTTCTAACGGTAGTTTCTATACCTTTTTAAGGTACAAATAAAATATGTGATAAGAATTGCTTTATTATAACTAATAAACGTGAAAATCTAACACTCATTTGACCAAAATTAAAGTGTCCAGATATATTAATTAAATTTCACAGCTCTACAGATTGTAACGTACAGATATATGAATATAATTTAAAATAAAATAAAAACAATTTGTCCTTATTAATAACAGTATAACTTTATGTAAAGTTATACAAAAAATATTTGATCAGTAATTAAAAATATTGTGCAAACTACAAAGTGAAGTTACATCTACTAAGAGTATTCTGTGAAGTAGTATTATAACCTTAAGTTATGGTAATATAAGCATTACATTGTAATATAAATATTTAATAATTTATATTTCAATTTTGGCCGGTTCTAAAATTGAATTATCTTTTTGTTCCGCTTCTGGGTTCACTTTCGTTGCTGCCACTGGATCCGAGACAGCGAAACGCATTATGTTGTCTGAAAAATAAATTTAACAAATTTATAATAGTCAGAGAATAAGCTGATAGTTTGAATGATAGTTTGCTTTGTCTTTCTTTCGACAATATGACTTTATTTACAATCTTATTCAGGAAAGGTGTTAAGATCAGTTATACATTTTCTTCGTGTCATAGATGAACTCTTGAAGAATTAAAAGTCTGTAGGCCTTATATTATGACTGTAAAGAGTAAAACGAGTGATAGTGGTTTTAAAACTTTTTAGAATGAGGTGAAAATATGTATCGAGGAATTTTCTTAAACCTCTTTTATTAAATTTGAATCACATACTGTAAAGCTACAAACATTTATTCTCATTCATTTGACCGCTTTAATATATATTTTCGTTCGATGTTTTTGCACAAAATTTTATTTACTTAAAATTTTCGTAAGTATTTTATTTAATGATATGATTAGTTTAACCAGCGTTTTGGGTAACTTTTTTTTTGTTTTGTTTAAGCAAAACAAATGTTTTTTTTCTATTTCTAATCCTCAACGTAGCCTAAAAAACCCACCATATTTAAAGTACCTTTGAAGTGGAATACCAGACAAGCCAGAAGCCCCAACAGTCCTGAGGATACTAGAAGCCAGCGCACTACACCCACGATCCTCTTCGGTAGGAAAAGCTGATGCTTCAGCATGTTTACGAAGGTCTTATTGAGGGCAATTCCCTGATTTATAAATTAAATATTCTATTTATATATCTCTTTAATAAAACTAAGATATAAACTAAAAACAAAAACACGATTCATATCAGCAAAATAAAGAATTAAATACTTTTTTTTATTGAATTTTTTACCTTGCTAATAGCGTAAGACAAAATGACTTATATTGTACGTAGCCGTATTATTAGCGTCTTGTTATTAATTGTTGTTAATTAAGAAATTGAGGCTTTTATTTACAATTATCCATTTATGTAGTTATTTACCTGTCAATATTATTGACTCGTCATCATGCAAAAATTACCCTTATACTTATCTGATGCAGGTGATTTAGTTCACAGGCTTAGTAATTACTCAAATCAATTATATAAAGACTGTGCTAAGCCCACAAGTCGCATCCATCTTAATAATTTATAAAGTTGTTAGTTTTTAAATACATATTTTTTTTTAAGCAGTTTAAGGTTCTTTTAAACGTTTTCTTATATGATTAAGGATTGCAAATTCAAATTTACAGCAAAATGGAACCTTATACATCAGAACAATGATTAAAAGTGCCTGTAAAAAATTGGTTATCTAAGTGTTTATAAATATTACCTCTTCTATCCAGAAAAGAGGTGATATAACATCTGGCAGATTTTTGCAAAGTTCAATTTTATCAGTCTTAAGAAGCTGCATGCTGAGTTGTACTCTTTGTTTAGCAACCATTGGTGTACCGGTTATCTGAAAAATATGTTTTGTTATTACTTTGTTTTTATTTTTAACTAAAACTTCACTTTGTTTTTATTTTTAACTAAAAGAAGTTTTTTTTTTGTCGATAGCTCAGCGATATGTCTGTCTTAGCTTCATATTATCATGAGCTACGTTGCTTAAATTTTTTAAAGAATTTGTTTAATAGTTATTATATGTACGTACAACTCAATAAACTTAAATATTTATTAGGTATTTATAATTGTTACGAATTGGTGGCTTTGTTAGTCAACTTAATTTTGTTACTTACTGGCTCGAAATCGATGACTATTTCATGTTCATTGACATCTGGATTTAGACCTTTGACGTTGTTTATTATATTTTGTTCACAGCCGTAAAAGTGAGGCAATGAAGCGAACATTTGCACGCCCATGCACTTAGCCATATTCATTAGACCTTTGGGAGGGCAACTGCTGGGTTCGTCACAGTAACATTGTAGTTCGGGATCGTTCGCTAAGTCACCAATGTTGGCAATATATCGATTCGTCTTTATTCCATTGTAGGATGTTTTCTTTTGGTACCAGGGCTTAAAAGTTCTGGGAATAATTCAGTTTTACTCTTGATGTATTTTACGTTTCTCATATGAAGAATGTTGTCGTAGTTTACCTGCATAATTCAGTAGAGAAGGATTCCAGTCTATCGAATTCTGTTAGAAATGGAGGGAAAACGGTACCATCTGTGCCGATGAGTTCATTGCATTGATCTCTCCAGATGTCCTGTTCTGTCTTTCCATCAAGAGCTACCACTTTGCCCACATCCATGACGTTCTTCATTCCTCGTTTAACTGTTACAACTTGTGAATCCACGGTCCCATTGCGCTGTGAGGTAATTAAAAATTGGTTTATCTTCACATAAAGTTTTATTAAAAAATACAAAAAAGTTATTTAATTTCACAGGTTTCCAAGATTTCAAAACGTATTTTGGAAACATTTTTCTTGCTCTGTTATAGAACCTTTCGTTGTGAAAATTTTCATGCCTCTTTATTACTTAAAAAAAATCAAGTAGTTAAGGCAAAATATTACACATTCAACCACAATCATTTTTTTTTTATATTATGTCATTTAATCATCTTTTAGCGTTAAGAATTGGAATTCAGATGTAATAGTTTACGCAATATTTAAACTAACCTTTCCAAACAGGGAGAAGCGATACTGGTTATTCGGTTCATATATTAATTTATCTGCACCTTCCTTTTTTAAAGCTGTGCACACAGCTTTCGGTGCAAATTCATTTTGATTGCAATTTATAATAGTTCCTCTGAAAAGCAGATCCATAACATTGACGGAAGAGAATATGCTGGTTGGGTTATCGTAAATGCTGTTTATGGCTTTGCCTATCATATTGAGCATTGCCGGCTTCTCAATATAAACTTTTGAGATAATTCCCTGAAAATACAAATAGTAAAAAATACGAAAAGTTAAATAAAGAAAAAAAAGTTTCATGAAATGTTTATTTATACTCTATTATTGATGCTTTATGGTTTATTTCTAAACATTTTGTCATACCATCATAAAAACGTTAGGTAGAACAATGACCTCTTCACCAGTCAGGCCAGGTCCTGACAGCATTTTGTTGAAGATAAATGTATCCCGTCTCTTGTAATCTATAGTATCTGTGTCATCGTGTTCCTCAACTTCCACTTTTTCTTTCCATTCTCTAAAAGATTAAGTGTATCGTAAACAGTTACCAAATAAAAACAGTTCAGAGAATTGAAAAAGTATAAAAAATAATATGATAATGTTGAATATACTTATATTGTATGTAAAAAATAATATGATTAATGAAATAGTGGCGAGGCGAATGACGTCATGATTTTTGTATTAAACGGCTGTAATAAAATTACAGAGTGAAAGCCCTGTACTTAGGCTAAAGAAATGGGCGTAAAGTCTTCATAATAAAGGTGTTGGGGCGCTTATAAGGTAGCGGTAATTACCACTTTGTAGGACCGCGACATATCTCGATTTATGTAATTGAAATATGTTACTTTAGTTTTAACCTATAAATGTATTGCTGTTTAGTTGCGGAATACAACGCTTTTAAATTATCAGTAATGCACTGAATAAATAAGCAGTGTTATAACAAATAATATACAATTTGGCCAGACATTTTAAGTATGGGTCGAGATATTTTGGTCATCACCAACTTATACATATAATAATGTTATATTTGGGGAGTCTGGTGTATTAGAATAGCCATTATATAAGACCATATTCATAATATACATATCTGGAAATATTTTACCTTCAATATTGGAAACATAAAGTAATAGGCACCTAATCTGTAGGCTCTTACAAACAGGTCCTATTGTTTTCGCTGTATCATTGTTTGGTTTAAAACTTTATAATGTCAGACGTTTAGAGTAAACCTATCTGGTCAGTTAAGTTAAGAATCCAACTAGATTAAATGTGTTTGTAAAATGTAGTTTAAACTAGTAATTCCTCTTCATAAACTATGTTAATAGAAAATTAATAACTAGTTATATTTTTATTAGATCATTTGTTATTTACTGGCTTCACTAAAAAGTGATATATAGATAGATATAGTTGGATTATATTTAAGAAATTAAAAACACTTACTCAAAATGATAAGGACCAATTTCCTTCACGATTGGTAAAGCGCCCTTATGTACTTCGTCTGGGTTGGTGTAATTGAAGAGGTACACTTTGAAGTCCAACGCGAAAGGAATTTTCTCCCACATTTTTCTTACATCTGTTTTCTTTGATAAAGTCATTTCCTAAAAATAGTATTCGTTATTGAACCTCAAATTATATTTAGTCGGTAGCTTTTATTTATACGTTCACAGACAGATTCCACCGGAGGTGTTTAATTTGATATAAATATTAAATTGTATTCGTTGTATGTTACAAGGTATATATTAATCTAAACGAATTTTTGTCACGGATAAGTGACATTATTCCAGATTTTAAATCAAAGGTTCTCAATTATAAGTTAGACGCGGAAGTGAAATAGGAAATTAAAAAATAAGATTTCTTGCCCTTACATGATTTAGTTTGCTAATATCGAATTGAAAGTAAAAGAAAAATATTAAAATTATGAATTGTATTGTAGTACAATCGCCTTTATTTTTTAGTAATAACTAAATGAAATATTGATATGTATCGTATCTAGTATATCAAAAAAAGTTTTATACCGACTTCTTTATTAAAAACTAAAACTATATCATCTTTGTATAGTAAAGCTTTATTATATTGTAAAAGTACCGTTGTATGTAAAAGGCTTTAAGCGTTTGAAAGACAAAAAAAAATTACAGTCTCATGCTACAATGCTTACGCTTATGTTACAATTGAAAAAATGCATTGTAAAAAATTTAATTAATTCATCCAAAAATGTGATTTTAAAAAATGCTAATAAACTATTTCATCTATCTTCACAAAACAACTAGTTTAATGTAAAATATTCTTGAGATATTTCAGCCAACATGTCAAAATGTCCGTAACATTCTAAAATTTCCTTTGTTGTTATCTTGATGATTTGTTGTTTTCATCTTATAAATAAATAACAGAGAAGTAACAACTCTGTTTAAAGGGAAGTCATTATCATTTGTATTATTCAATATTCATATAAGAAGATTATTATTATAATTTGCTTTTATTATGAATTTTAAACATTACTTTAGTCCGCATATATATTTTTTTAGAAATTCTTCATTTTCTTTTTGGTTAGTGACGTTTACTTTTTAGTAATTAATGCTATTAGTTATATAAAATGTAGTGAAATGTCCACGGAATCGAAATATTTTCATTTATTTTAACGATACACAATTTCTCCTTTCTAACTATAAATACCGCATAAACTTTTGCATGGATATGTTCGTCTTTATAGTTACATTTGCTCTGTTCTTAAATAGAAAATATATTTATTGAGTAAAATATCTCATATCATTTTACAAAAAAATTATTAGGGTACAAAAAAAATGATGAAAAATAATAAATGTAAAACAACAAAGTGAAGGTAAACTTTTTTTATTTAAATAGTCTAAACTCGTATGCATTCAATAAAAAAAAATCTTACCTTTTTAAGTTGACTTTTCAAAATGGTTGGAAAAATCACCCAACCAAAGAGGACTCCAAATATAGCGGCTGCTGAACAACCCCCTGCAATCTTCAAGTGCTTTGGTAATTGCATTTTACCTAAAATTATATACAATACATTTAATACATTACAATACACTTAATTTCTTACAATACAATAATTTTAACTTAATACATTTAACTTCTTTCAATCAAAACCTAGCATTACATTGGACTTACAATTTCACCACAGCTTTTTTTAGTATATACGTATACCTAACTAAAATCTGAATTAAAATATGTGCTTATACATAACCTTTATAGAATATTAATCATTCTATTCTATTATCTGAAGTTTATTCGTA
Source organism: Danaus plexippus (assembly GCF_018135715.1). Taxonomy (NCBI): domain Eukaryota; kingdom Metazoa; phylum Arthropoda; class Insecta; order Lepidoptera; family Nymphalidae; genus Danaus; species Danaus plexippus. The sequence goes on from NC_083541.1 coordinate 1,873,635, forward strand.
ATTCCGCTATTTTAAATCATTATAATGACCTTCGCAGTAATTGGAAAGAGTAATAATATAATTGCTTGGTAGAAGGGCAGCTTGCAGCCTGTTGGTTCTCATAGTACTGTCTTTTTTCAAGTAATTTTTTTGTTCACAAAACTATTTTAATTTTCATGATCATACGTTGATTATCACGAATTCTAACAGTCAACAACGTTACAAAATACATGTACAGCATATTTTACAAAGAAGTATTTTTTCCTAATCGAGTCTTATAAAATTAAGTGGCGTTTCTGTAGAAAATTCTATAAGATTTAAAAAATCACGTGACGTAATATCCTTTTGAAATAATTTATTCCCGAAATTGTTTCTAAATTGGAATATGTACAAAGCCGTTTAGTAGCTTTTAAGAGTTAATTCTGTTATACTTACAAAATATTTTTGTCTACGTAATATGCCGTTCTCAGAATAGAATGGAGGATATGTCCTTCTCGGAAAGAAATATCGACTTTCTATATAAATATTATACCAAATGCAACGTTTAGAGCTTTTAATATTATAAACGTTAACTTTGTAAAGATGTATGGATGTCTATATATGTATGGTTTAGAATTTTAGACGTTGGCGGTTCTTTTACGCTAAGCTACTAGATGATTTTTACGGAACTGTACAGAAATGTTTCTTAGATAAAAGAATAGGATATAGGCTATAATTTACAGAATTAAGCGATGTTGCCGGAGGATCAAGACCTAAAAGTTGTATTCTAAATGAAGTCAGGTAACACACTATAATCGTACATTGTCAAAGAGAAAGTTCTGGGCAAGAACTAGTTTAATATAATTTAGTATTGTTTAAGTTTATTGCAATCACACATAAAAATAAAATACGAAGGAAAAAACTATTTTGTTTATTTTTCGTCGGTTTTTTTTTTTGGTACACAACGATAGGTTAAATAAATGTTACTTACTATTAAGTATAAAATATATTATGTGTCAAAACGACTTTAATGTAAATCTAAACCTTTTGTTGTTTTTAATTCTCTTTGTATTGGTTTCAGAGAAATATGCGCAGACTTTTAAATTGTTAGTAGGGACTTTGGCTTTTACAATTTTAATTTTTGCAAAACAGAACAGTTCAGAGAACAGTCTCATGCAAATAGATAGTCAATTCTAGTTATTATATATATATGGAATAAGCACCATGCTGGTAACCTTACAAAAAAGTGCATTAAGTTTTATGGGCGCCAGACTATTTTAGGATTTCCATATTATGTTGAACAAATAATCTTAATTTACCACGTCGTTGAAGGCGATAAATCATGCAAAGAGATAGTTAGTTATCTATTAGTTTATTGTAATTTTTGTTTGTAGACCAATAAACCAAGTGAAATACAAAGGAAACGAAGATTACTAATGTTTTATTAGAAAAAATAATAGCAAAATGGTGGCATCAGATTAAATTGAATTTATCGTTTAAGCAAAACACAAAAAGCATTCAAAAAATAATAAAGAGTCAATACTTACTATATTACTGCTGTAACCCTGTTTTTAGATAAAGGGATGGCTTTACCGTCAAGATTATCTAAAATATGGTGTCGCTAGTTCGAATATTGAATAAATAATGCTTTATATGGAATATGTCATTTTTCTGGAATATAGTATGAAGATGTTTGATCTTAAAAATTTGAGGATCATTTGTAAATATGAAATATAGAGTGAGATAAAATAAGGAGGAAACACAAAAAACTGTGTTAGGAAAGGATAAGAAGTGATCGATGGCTTTTATATGAACAATTGTAGTGTCTTATAATTTTCTTTTATGTTGTAGACTGGTAAAAATCTCTTGATTTTTATTTTAATACTTAAATTTTATGAATTTATTTCATTTTATACTAAGGTCGTGAGAAATCAAAAAGAGCAATGTGCAATTTAAAATTTTTTGTCCGTGTCGATCAAGGACAGAGTAACTTTAATAAATTAATTAGAAACTTTGAAAAACAATTATATTTGTATAATGAAAAAAATATGATATATATCCCAACTCAATTATTCAAATCAATTATTGATTAACAGAAAGTATTTCAATACATACGTGGTGTGTGTTCAGAGACAGCTGTGCTAAAGACAATGCAATGCTTTCTAGCGCTGTGAACAGTACGCTGATATGGAAAAGCATTTGTGTTTAAATATTTTATATATGAAAAAAAAATATCGATATAATCTTCTTTATATATTTATATGATATATGAAATCGAGTTTACAATTATAAAAAAAAAAATGTATATAATGTATGGGTTGTTAAATGATAGATACATATATAAAATTAATAAGTTAATGTGCTTCTAACACAGTTCAGGAATTACTGAACGAATTTATTCTCATTCGAAGCCTTGCTTGTAAAATTTCAATATTCAGAATTATTTATTTAAAAAAAACTTAATTGAGCTATTAAGTGGATATGTCTTGACTGTACGTCTCCGCCCTACAAAGGGATCTTTAGACACACGTCATAAAAAACTGATATTTATGATTATATAGGGTTGCACATTTTAAGGATTTCTTTTAAAACGTTGTATGCTTGAAGTAAAATTGCATAGTAAGGAAATATGGAATAATAATATAATGTATTATTCGGATCTGTTGCGTTTAAATGTACCAGGATTGAAGCAATCTGAAGGAGTTAAACAGTGTTCAAACATATAAATAGAAATATTCACTTCAGTTTTTGTGTAAATAAACATGACCTATACGGGTATATCTTTTAAATTACGAGTAGAAGAAAATTAAAATTTAATCTGATAAGTCATAATTAACAATAAGTTTCTAAGCAAGAGAAAGTAAATTAAATTATGTTATAAAACATACATTTAAAGGTATTTTTTTGGGCTAACGATTGATTTTACAGCCAGCTTCCTATCCTGAATTCATCCGATCGAAAGCTCTGTGAAAGACTAAAGCATATTGGAACCTAATAACAAAATTCGCATAATAAAAACAAATCTTATTCTAAAACTAAATGTATTACTATAATAAAATAAGAATACTATTTTAATAATATCGAGGAACCCTAAAGTTATATTTATTTTCCAAAGAAACAGTGAAATATTTTATTTATTAGGTGAAAATGTGGTGTGGAGGCGGTATTTTAAATAATTACATGTGTTTTTAAGCAAGTAGTTTGAATACTTTCAGTTTAAACGACACGCTTCATGCTATGTTTGATACAAATAACTTTATGAAGTTCTAGCGACCTATATTTATGGACGGGTATAAACATGGTTAAATTTTTTTTATCTCGTTTTAATAAAAGTTCTGCCATCACAATTATATTATAGATAAGAAAAATTTTGTATACGCTGGTTACTCTGCCAATCAAATCCCACGGAATTGATTTTAATGAACCAAAGGTTGTAACACGTTTGTGTATTTCGTGTCATTCCTGCGAGGATATGTCACAATAGTTTTATTCTGTACGATGTCGCGTAACCCCAACGTAGGTATTGCTGCCAGTTGGGTCAAAAAAACTAAGAAATCGATGGCGGTAGATGATAAATAACAAGGACCAACTGACAGACATTCACACCTCGTCTGCCCGTGATCACGGTTGCTGCAAAGTAACCGAAACGTCGGGATTATGTAGTTTTTAAATAATAAAATCCGCGTAGTAAATCCGAATCATTTAAATGAATACTCGCGAAAATCTTAGATCAAACTATTACTTTATTTCTTTCTCCCAGAAACAAATTTCAAAGTAAACGAATAAAAAATCTGCTGTAAAGTCTACTTTATTATATCTATTACCTATGTGTTACCATAAAGAACTTTTTGTCTGTATATTCTCAAACATTTGGAAACATCAAAATATCATTAACTTATAATGTGGCAAAAAAATATGATTATTTTCATATAGTATCTTATGTCGTTAAAAACAAAAAATGTATAGAAGCTATTCATTAATTGAGATCTAGGATTTTCGCGAGTTTTATTCATTTAAATGAAACTAATAGTATTCGGATAAACTACGAGTGCTTTATTTTTGAAAAAAAAAAAACTACAAACACCCGACGTTTCGGTTACTTATGCTCGCGGTTGCTGAAAAGTAACCGAAACGTCGGGAGTATGTAGTTTTTTACAAAAATAAAGCACTCGTTATATATCCGAATAATATTAGTTTCATTTAAATATTCATTAATTATTGAATAATTAAGATATTCTATAAATATATGCATGTATGCATTCATATTTTAATATATTCCATTACGTAAAAATTGTGATTAAAGCAAAATCATTAAGTATTATTAAAATACTTAAGGGTATGTGATGGCTGAATCGTATGTGCATGTATAAATTGAAGGTGTTTCGAACTCTTTGAAATCCTTAAATTCAATAATAAAAACATGATACTATTACTATTCTATAGCAATAAAGATTACGTTTGATTTTTAGAGTTAATTTTTAAATCATAAGTATGATCCCTAATATGGTGCTTACAAAATTCATTGTCAACTTTTGCCAGCTATTGTGTTCTTTAAATTATTTGTCGGGACTATCAATTATGGTCAATACATGCGGTATTATCTCCATTTATTCTTTAAAGAGAGATTTTATTGTTAAAATAATTAATATATGATTTAATTTATTCATGTTAAAATATTTTTTTTTTCTTACATAATCCCGGTCAATATACAAAACTAAATTGAACGCTGTTAGTGAGAAAGTACTAGTTTTTACAAAGTACGTTTTTAAAGAGAGCTTGAAAAGTATAAAAGCAAAAGATCAGCTCACAAAACAATAAAATATATTGGCATTACAGTCTTAAAGATTTAAAAAGTAATATATTTTTGGAAAATTATTTAATACTTAATAAAAACAAAAAAAGGCTAATTCAAAAGGATTACATAAAATAGTAGAAAGAATATTTTAAGACTTGGCAACATTTTATTTATTAATAACAGATATACTATTTTATATAAAACACATTTTATAAAATTACTTTAATTTGAAATGTTCCAACTTATGGTCCATTGCCATGAATATGTTCTCCGAAGTACACGGATATTCTGGAAAATGAAAGATGAAAAAAAAAATGTTTTATAGTAATACTAATAAATATAAATGCGCATTTTTATATAAATGAATAGATATGATATTCATTTATTCATTCAAGCCAGGGAAGTTTTCGAAATGTTTAAGTAATACCTATATGTATCCATTGATCTTCGTACCCAGCATCCCGTCGACCTTGAGATACTGCTTCCCGAAATGCATGTGTTATAACTGATGCCAAACATAATGATGGCTCTCCTGTGGCTATACGAATAAACATTAATAAGAAAAAAATATTTGAAGTGTATGAAATTTTAAGCTTTTTATAAAAATACTTGGGTAATATAATATTGAAATTTAAAAATAATTGTGGTCTTAATAGTATTAGTTACATTTAATTAAAATAAATTAAGCTTCGAACAAAATACAATTCTCCATTAATGTTTGTCTCAGAGCAATTTATGTGTAATTCAACGTTGGTGCGATAAAGAATTCCAAGAAATATTCTTACAATTTTATAACAAAAGTACTTAGAATCTATTACTGTAAGTAGAAATCGTAATTACGTCATAATAATTTAGAAACATAATTCAATAATTTTAGTCTTTAAGAAAGTATGACCTTATTATCATTATTAAAAAATGAATCTCATTGCTTTAGTCTGTAGATAAAGATACGTAATACGTAAAGGTATACCTTTAGATTGTAAAACCCCGAAGTTATTGACACTATTTCTTCGGAAGTATATCCTAAAATCGGCTGGAATATCTTTTATGCCGGGTGGTTTATATGTCCAAGTACGATCTGTCAATAATCTTCCAGTTTCACGATCGTATACTAATTTCTCTGACGTCCAGTAACCGAGACCCATAACAAATGCCCCTTCAATCTGTAATTAATCAAAATATTATAACGTTGTGCATCGTCATAAATATACTCCAAAAATAATGAGAGAAAATTTTAATAATGTAGTAGTGAGTTCTGAAAAATTTGGTTGGCATGTGTCGAAAGGTAACCGTTAATTAAATTATAGAAAATATTTACCTGACCAATATCTATTTCGGGATTCAAGCTTCTACCTGTATCTTCCAATAAATCCACCCGTCTTATGTCATGATTTCCCGTCAGAATGTCTAGTTCAATCTCCATAGCGATGATGCCATAAATATCGTAGGGCTTTACAGGTTCAAACGTTGAATACATGTGTGATGCTTGTAAATAAACTCCAGATTCATGCGCCCCTTCGATGAGGTCTTCCCAAGAAGGATTACCTAATTTTTCCCGTATGGGTTTCAATCTATCCAACAAAATTTCACATGCTTTTGTGGTAGCGTAGGCCACCAGTTCACTACCAACGCTAGCACCAGTGCCCATGCAATTCGGAGATGTGAAACTCGTACTGGGTTTTACACTTACCCTTTCTAATGGTATGCCAAACATATAAGCACAAACTTGAGCTGTTTTGGTATTGATGCCTTGCCCCATTTCAGTGGCTCCATGAGTTATAACGACGGAACCATCCCCGTGATAAATAGAAACGGTTGCATTAAATGGGCCTATGTAAAACATCTCGTAAGTCATAGGCATTATTTTGAGTGATCTTTTTCTCCAACGATTTTTTTCATTAAATTGTTTTATCTCTTCAAGTCTGTCGTCAAAATTTGAATCCTTTTTCAATTGCTCTATCAATTCAGGAATAGGGTTGTCACCCTGTTTTATATTTAAAAACCTTACTTCCAAGGGATCTTTCTTTAAGGTGTAAGCTATCTTCTCCATAATGTATTCAATAATTGCGATACCTTCAGTTGATGCTTAAAAGAAATGAAATAAATATATAAGCACAAAATAAGATATTGAATATAAGGCATGATGTTCATTTCGTTGCTAATAATTATAGTTATTGCTATATATCTACATAGATAGAATTGGAACTTTAATTCTTTTATAATTTTAATTCCATTTGCTCTGAAAACTTTGTGCCTCTATAGATCAATTAAGTCTATCTTCGTTACTCCATTACATTTGTCACAACAACTGTCATAAACTTTATATGATTACACAAAATTTTATTTTAACGTGCACTGTAATTATCTTAAATAAATATATTAAAACACTGGATATAAAGAGAGTAAACATTATAATTTTATGTTCTAATAAACATAAAGAAAAAATAACTGATGCTTATAATATGAGATACTAAAACATTTTTTTTTGGCATCGCCTTTGCCATAGACATGTTTGCCAACACAGCATCATATTCGTATATTCAATTATTTACTCTGAAACAACTTACCCGGCGCTCTACACCATGTAGTTGAAGGTGTGTCTGTTATTACTGTATATGCCTCAATACTCCATCGTTTGGGATCATAACAGTTGGGTAAGTGGTTTAAAGTCATAAGAGCAATTGTTTCGTTTATTGAACATCCGTTGTCCTGATAATATTTAATTTTTAGGTATTGGATTTCACCATTTTCATTTACTCCAACCTTATGAGCATATTTTTTTTAAATTAACACTAGTTTATTTTACTTTTAATATTAATTCAAAGATATTTTCTTAATTGTAATACCTTAAAATAAGATAAATACCCAAAAAAAACAGTGTATGAGTGTTAAAAGGTGATCTCTGTACATACATTTGTTAGTTGTGTAATATGTGTGCAAATACGTATAAGTAAATATTGAAATAAATAGCATAAAACGATAAAGAAATACATACATAAGATATGATGATATATTTATGTGAAGATGCGAAATGTTTGGAATAATTAAACTAAACAGAAAACAGAGTTCTATGTTGGTTTTTAAAATGGATATGGATTTATATGAATGTATAGAAAAGTGTAAGGAATTCTAGAGGCGAGTGGCTTGAACAGAAAAGGAGTTGGCGTAAAAACATGGGCAGTTGAAATGTGATAAATTATACATACCTCGAATTTACAATAGGTTGGAATCCGTTTACCTACGGTTTTCATGTTTGTTTCCAGAGGTAGGACAAATCTGCATAGTTTTCCTTGTAAATGCGATACTAATGCAGCCCCACAGGCGACTTGGGACGACCTTGTTATTTTACCACCATAACCACCCCCCACTCTTCTAACTATCACATTTATGCTTAAGAAAAAAATTAAGGGTTTTTAATCAATGAGACAATTGTGTTTTAAAGTTATTAAAGATCAAATTTTACTACAATGTTCTATCACATTTTCAGATTTACTTTGCTAGTTCTTACCTATTAATAGGCACATTTAAGCATTGGGCAACAGCAACATTCGTTAAGTCAAGATATTGAGTTGAAGAATAAACTTCAAATCCATCTTCTGTCGGTCGGACAACACATGTCTGAGGTTCCATATAATAATGGTATTGTGATTCTAGAATAATTTCCCCGTGAATAATATTTTTCACGTCACTTCCTGTATCAGTGGCCTCTATGTCTTTGATCTTGTTGATTCTTTGATCCTTATTAGATGCTAGAACATCCGATATGGATAATAATGGTTGTGCATCACTAGGTTTATATTTAATGTCAACAAACTTAGCAGCGTTATTTGCTGTTCTCTCTCTATCAGCAACTATGATGCCTACTGCCTGTCCGTGATATTGAATTTCTTTTGAACATATTATTTCTTCTTTGGTACTTATGAATGAGATATTGGTAGGAGTGAAATTATTTTCTCCTGGGATATCACTGGCAGAGTAAAAAGCCAATACTCCTGGAATTTTCTGAAAACATAATAATGATGTTCGTAAAACGCAATTGTAATAATGGTTGAAATTTGGCAGTAAATAATTACACTGTACAATGATCTAGTACAACCATTACAACTAATTAATTTTTATAATAGATGTTCATAAACTGAGTTGACAGCATACAAATGAGTAGATCATCTCCTATTTTTTTCCGAAGTTATTAAAAATACTTACAAATGCATTAGTTGTATCGAATCCTGTGATAACACTGCCAGGTTTTATGTCAGCTGTTACGAAAGCGGCATACACTTCATTCGTTTGCGTCGGCAAATCATTTGCAAAGGTGGCTTCACCGCTACATTGCACCAGTGCTTCCAATTTCGCTACTGGTTTATTTAGAGGCCACACACTCTCATCTGTATCGTATGTTTGTGTGCCAGTTGATGAATGCCGTTTGATTACGTCACCACCGGAACGATAGGTTTCATTTAGTTTTCCTTCAGGGCACAAACTTAATATTGCCTATAATTGTTGCTTTCTTAATTATATAAATAAGTTAAAAAACGTTTTATTTTCTGTCTCAAATCAATTAATTGTAGTTTGAGTTTTCATTTTATAAATAAGATAAGAAAAATTAAAAAGAAAAACTAAATTATGAATAAATAGAAAAGTTAATTACTTTATAAAACAGTGTTACTGCTAATAGTTTTCTGTATTCAGGCGAAGGTTCGGGAGGTCTCGAGTCAGGACGAATTTCTTCATACAAGTTCTTCAAAGCCAATTGCAATGTGTCCTCGGTAAATGGATCCTTATCAATTAAAACTTTCTCCGTATTCTCGGCGTGGATAAATTGCGGGGTTATGTTTCCATACACAATGTTTACTTTGTCGATTAAATCATTTTTCTTGAACTTTATTAAAAACCCAGCGTTCACAATGGCGTGTGCGTTTTGTGAGCGAGGCATAATCTTGAAGTAAAGTGTTTATTTGATTAATTTTTTACAACTTTGTTATGTATATATGTACAATTAGTTTTTTAATCATAAGGAATTTTATGCAATATCATGTTAGATAACGAGATCTATGTATTTACGTTAAATTTTACCTTGTATGTTTTCACACGGCAAGAACTTGATAATGGAGGTAATAATACATTTAAAATAATCGAATCTTTCATATTCATTTTCAGAAATTCTGTTAACGTTACCGTTTTCTTTTTATTTACTGATCCCGCTGTAAAAAAAAATATTAACACATTATAATGAAACATTTTTTTTTTATGTAAAGGTTTTGAGATATTTCAAAAAGCATATTTGATAAAACATTGACTTCTTCTTTTAATTTCCTTAGCTGTTAAGACGTAATTTTTCACTACATTAGGTGTTTATATTTTTTTATCTTAATACCGGGGTTTGACCAAATACATACATAGTTATCATAAAATATTTCAATAAATTTGATAAATAAAAAGAAATGATTTACAAAATGCACTCTTTATAATTTAATAGTGCGTGCTATAACATTCATATATTTATTAAAAATATTGATATATATATTACCAATGGTTATCATTGCTCCCACTGTTTCAAAAAGAAGAAAAATATCGGATGGGAATTCGTTGTTCGCGTACTTCATATACAAATTACCTCCAATAGTGCCAATCTATATATAAGAAAGAATAATTTACTATTCGTCATATTTTAATAGAACACTTATTATTTCAATGTTACCAACATTACCAATATAACATAGTATCTTTTACTAAAATAAAACAGTGGCTTATTTTGACAGAAAAAAATTCGTATTTTTTTTTATAGACTGCAAAATATTGAATAATTGAAACATAAGTTTTCATAAAAAAATTGTATTTTAACAAACCTTATAGGAACGAAAAAAAATGTTGTTTTAGCTTCAAGTATATCTTTATATAAAATACTGTTCTGGTGAACGAGTAAAGTTAATTAATAAGGAAATTTTAACAGCGTACTTACATTACGCACAGGAATATGTGCTACTAAATCCATGTGTTGATAGAATTCTTTCAAGTATTCGAAATCTTTATTTTCTGAAGACAATTTTAAAAACACTTCCATCATATCGGTTAAAACCATTCCAGATCCAAGAATTAAATTAACATCCAAGGAATATCCTTTTATTTCTGTGACATTGAATATATCGATGATGTTTTTAGGATATTCCGATATATGATACACTCCTGAAATATTTAACACACAATTTTATGTCTTTAAGAATATTCATACTTCTCAAGTTATTTAGAACCATCATATCTAATTACTGTATCTGATAAGGTCTCACCTTGTCCAGTGTTTCCGGCAATCAATTTATAATCATGGTGATCAGATATAGCCTTAAAGACTTCAGTCAACGTATTAACTTTGAACCATTTGTGTTTATCGTTTTTTATGGTAAGCGTTTTTATGGTAGCTTTTTCGATGAGACACCATTCGTCGTCATTCGTATTTTTTGTACAATCACTCTTATGTATGCAGTCTTTGCTACATTTAAATCCACATGTGAATGTTGCCATGTCTTCAATATCAATAATCTTTTTTTTTAATCTCCCCTCAGCGTCAGTAGCGAAACTCTTGAAAGCATCAGCTATTGGCCTGTAGCCTGTGCATCGGCAAATATTACTTGCAAATGAATTTTCAACTTCAGCTGCACTTAGTTTTTTGTTTTTAGCTAAGTATAAACTGAAATCAATTGGTTGGCATAAATTATTGCTTATAATACAGTTTTATTTCTTATTTTTTGGGAAGTTTTTTAAAACTTTAATCAACCACTAATTCATTAGATTACGTTGTTTATATCTTAAATGCAATATAAATAGTTGAAAAGCATATTTGTACTACCTATACATGTTCATAACCCATCCCGGGGTGCAGTAACCGCATTGAGTCCCATTAAAACTTGCCAATCTACTTTGTATTTCATGATACCCTTCATTTCTATTTCCTAATCCTTCGACCGTTGTTATCTCCCATCCGTGACATGATAATACAGATACGAGGCACTAAAATAAAATTTTTGATTATTTAACATAACATTTAATATAACTAAAAAAGCCCCTAAAGGGCAATTATTAAGAAAATGTAATAAAATTCAAATTGATACATTTGTTTATATTATGGAAGAGGTATACACTATACAACAAAAGATAGAAAAAGAAATAAGACTTTTTATATTTTAAGACAAGGTTTATACCTAATTTTTTAAAATTGTTTCAACAAAAAAATTCCTCTATATTATATATACCCTTTTTGAAATGATTATTGCTCGTTTTTTATTGTTATGAGAGTGAAACTTACAGAATTCACTGAGAAGATTTTAACTTCATGTGTTGGAGGTAAGGCGGCCTTGACTGCCACTATGCAGGCTCCACATCCGCCTTCCTGACACATCGTCTTAGTTCCACGGAGATCAGCTACATTTCTTATGTATTCATTGAGAGATACATCCGGCCCAAATCTTCCATCCACTGATATCATAAGTAAGATAATATTCATAATTATATTTAAAAAAAAAAACTATTTAAAAAACCTTTTTTTTACCTTCGTGTTGAATTCCGTTGATTTTAAAAATTATTGTCGCCATATTTATTATCTTAGATGATCTTAGTTTTTTTTTATCACAGCATTATTTTATTTAAAAAGTAACTTATTTTTTTTTCTAAGTCTCTTTTCATACAATCGTTCGCTCTACACAATTTTAACACTACTAAATGTATGCACAATTTCGTGAAGTGTTGTTTATAATAACGTCGACGCCTATAATATGCTGGTGGATGTTTTTATGCAGTAAGGAATCAACATCCACTGACCAAACTATATTTTTTAAATTAGTAGAGAATTATATAAAATTATTATGTAACAAAAGGTTCGAATGGATGAGCGTAAAAATTGTATATACATATATTATATTTTTATTTCCATGAATATAATATAATTTTAATATCAGTAAACCATTTGTAGTACTATTATAACTTTTTATAATATTCTTACACATTTAGCATAGAAGAACTTTATAGTTAGTTTAACATAGAACATTTTCAGAATATCATGACATGGAAATATATGTGTTTAAGTCAATCATCTTGTTCGGTAGTGCGTTAATTTAATAACTAGTTAACAAATATTTGTTATAAAAGCTTTTCAATTATATCATACGGTTTGTTAGAGCCTTGTAACGATAATAAACTACGTACACGTAAGTATATATTATGTATTAAATGTATATGGAACCTATATTTTAAATAATATATACATATGTTTATAATTGATGTCTGTTATGAATAAGATAGTTGCCTCTATAAAATAAGTGTTGAAAGAAGTTCTTGCCAAGAAATTTATCCGCAGCAAAGTATTTTAGAAAGAATCTCTCTAGAATTGAGGACAATTATGATATAAAACTCGATAGTCTTAATTCACGACGAAAGAATTATACAACTTAAGGCAGAGTAGAATTAAATAAACACACCAAACAAGAAAACGGTGCTACTAACGATGCAATAAAGTGCCACCCCAAAGAAAATGTGAATGTGAAAAAGTGCTTGACGTGACAAATAAGCACCATACGACGACGTAAATAGAGCAGTGTCTCATAATTTATGAAGTAATCCAGTCAAACGATATCAGTGCAAACATCGCTGGATACATTTAGAAAAGATAAATAAGACATACCAAACCGCCACGTTAGGTGCTCTGTGAATGGAGCGGGCAGTAGAAGGCAGTGGAGACCTCAAGACACTGATAAATATCTCATGAGCCGTTCGATAAACAAAGGTATCGATCTAAATCGACCTTATAATATTACTGATTATGAAAACAACAAGAGAACAATCCATATATTACTTTCCCGTGTAGTGTAGTAGTGTAATATGTAGTGTAGAAAATATAAGAATCTGTGTTTTCTAATAATAATAATAAACATATACATATGTATATAGTACGTTCTTGCGAGTTTAATAGTAATGAATACATAACTTCGTGCTCTGGCGTTGTATAATAAGAACACAATAGACTCACAATCTTTGATATATCAAATAACTAAATATTTAATCATAAATACCATTTCATACTTAAAAATAATGCTCTGACAAAGTTTTTATGTCTATTTAATAGAGAAGTAAGTAATTGCATCATATTTCTCTATTCAAAATTACATATATCTATATTCAGCGTTTCTGATAAATAAAAATTATTATTTAAGGACAAAATGCTCTATTTTATGTTCCAATGCCATGAAAATTTTTTCCACAGTACAAGGTGGATCTGAAATATAAATTCAAAATTAATAATAATTTGAAATAGAAATAAAGAAAAACAACAATTTTGATAAGTGAGACCAACCAATGTGTAGCCATTCGTCAGGATACCCGGAGTCGTGCCTACTCGACTGCAATGCTTCACGGATTGCATGAATTAAAATTGTGGCCAAACAAAACGCTGGTTCGCCGGTTGCTGAAAGGTTAATATTTGATTTACATTATTATAGTCAGTTTATATTTATAGTAAAAAAAATCGCATGCTTATAAAGATATCATTTTTATATCCCTCGAGAGCATTAAAAAAAAATAGAATGAGCGTAAATCATATTTTGACAAATATGTCGCGTGACTTTTTTTTTAATACTTATTAACTGACAGTGGTTATGTTGACAGTTTTGGTGGGTTTATTACAGGAAGTACCAAAAAAATTCAAAATTTTGAAAATCATATTTTACTTGGGAGTCCTATTGCTTGTCTGGTATAGTATAATAACTTTATTCAAATGGTAGAATTATGTAATTTATTACGTCAATTATATAATCAATAAGATACTTTAAATTCATTTAAAGAATATTTGATTATGATGTCCACATTGTACATAAAATTTTATATACTTACTTAAGATACACGATTGAATATTAAAAGATGCATTTTCGTTTTGTATTTGTAAGATATTGTTATTTATATATTTTTTTATAAACAATATTGATTTATGAGGTTGTGTATAGGAGATTTTATTAAGTGATAAGGCCGCTAGGTGTCAAAATTATTTCTTGAGCACAGTGCGATAGAAATAAAACAATATATTACCTTTGGATTGAAGGACACCAAACTCATTTCCTGCATTTCTTCGAAAGTATATCCTCAGGTCGGCAGGTATATCTTTAAATCCCGGAGGTTTATATGTCCAAGTTGTGTCCGTTAGCAATTTACCCGTAAGTTCATCGTAAACAAGGTTTTCCGATGTCCAATATCCTAGGCCCATAGCAAAAGCACCTTCTATCTAAGGTTTTTATGCAAAAATAAATTATTTATCACAGAAAGAATAAATGGAGAAGTATACTTTGTTCGGTTTTTTCAGAGAACTTGGTAATAAGAATAACATTTACAGGAAATTGGTATAAAAATTATAAAATACCATGATTTTATCTTTATTTGTCTTTGGGATTCTTACTCATTCTATTTAAAAATAATAGCATTTTGCAATAAACATCAATATTATTACGTTCCCTCAGAATATTACATTACCTAATATTTTTTTAATAAAAAATATACCTGTGTAATATCAATAATAGGACTCAAACTCCTTCCTGTATCCTCCAGTAAATCGACTCTTTTTACATCATGATTTCCCGTCAACAAATCAATTTCTACTTCCAAAGCACATACAGCATACACGTTGTAAGGTTGCAAATCATCCTTTCCTGAATACATATAAGATGCTTGTAGATCTATTCCTTTTGCATAGGCTGTGGAAATAAGTTCCTCCCAGGATAAGGTCTCAGTTTCTTTAATCGGCGTTAATCTTTCGAGAATTATTTCACATGCTTTTATAGTAGCAAATGCAACACATTCACTTCCTATACTCGCTCCGGTGACCATAGCATTTGGAGAAATGAAACTGGTGCTAGGTTGTACTTCTATTTTTGCTAAAGGAGCTCCCAAAACATAAGCACACACTTGTGCCACTTTCGTATTTAATCCCTGGCCCATTTCTATACCACCATGGTGAATGACCACTGACCCGTCAGCGTGGTAAATAGATATCACGGAATTAAAGTTTCCGAAATAAAATATTTCGAATGTCATAGGCATTATTCTTAGAGATTTTTTCCTCCAATGATTTTGTTCATTGTAAATTTTTATATTATTAAGGCGAGAATCGTATTCAGAATCACTTTTTAGTTGAATTATCATTTCTGGCAGGGGATTCTTATCTAGTAACATATTTTGAAGACGGACTTCTATTGGATCTTTTCCAATAGAGTATGCAATGAATTCCATGATATTTTCTACCATTGCAATTGCTTCAGTAGATGCTAAAATAAAAAAAATATACATATATATATATAATTTATAACTTGTGTTCATTAATCTGAAAAACTTTAATTTGAAAGTAAATAGTGATAAAATTAAATATTTATATTTTTTATTATATTTACGCACATGGAGACCTGCAATAAGTGTTAGATGCATTATCGGTGATTACACTATTGGCGTCAATTTGCCACCTCCTCGTATCATAGGAGCTTGTAATATGCATTACAGTAGTACCAGAAATGTTTTCATTAAATGAATGTCCACAGTCGTGGTAAAATTCTTTCTTAAGATATTGTATTTTACCATCATCATTGACTCCCACCTGTTTAAAAACTTTTTTTAATTTCTACGGTTTTCATATTGGGATTACAGTCAGCAACTTACTTCAAACTTGTTTTGCACAGGAAGACGTTTACCAAGAGATTTCATATTTGTCAATAAAGGTAGGATAAATCTGCAAGTTTTTCCCTGTAAGAATGATACTAAAGCTGTCGCGCAAGCTATTTGGGCCGATCGGGATATTTTTCCTCCGTAACCACCACCAACCCGACGCACTTTAACATTTACTCTGAAATAAAAAAAATGTACTTTATGATCAAAAGGTTTGAACTGGTACTTGCAAGTACACTATAATTATGATTACAATTCATGTGAAAAAGAATTATGCTTACTTATTAAGAGGTATTTTGAGACATTGTGCTATAGCCGTGCTAGTTAAATCTAGCCATTGAGTAGAAGAATATACTTCCAGAGAATCTTCAACTGGTTTCACTACGCAAGTTTGAGGTTCCATATAAAAGTGACACTGACTTTTCAACTTGAATTCTCCTTTAAGTACATGTTTTACGTCATTACCGACGTCTGTCGGTGCTATTGATATATTATTCATTGTTCTTTCTTTCACTTCAACAGAATCAAGAACTTCATCTGTTGTGAGTAAGGGTTTCTGAGTACTTACGTGCGAGTACATTATTTTAACCAAGTTCGCTGCTTTGATAGCAGTCTTTTCTCGACTAGCAACTATAATAGCTGCTGGTTGACCGTAGAACATGACTTTTCCTGAGCAAAGAATTTCTTCTTTTGCGTTCATTAGTGGAATATTAGATGGAGTAAATGTGTTATCTCCTGGAATATCTTTGGCGGTATAAATACTTAGTACTCCTGCAAGTTTCTAAAAAACAATGATTTTTCTTTTCAAATTTAAGTTATGATTGGTAAAAGCAATCGATAAAAAAAATGCGTACAAAAGCTTCAGTGACATCGAAACCACTAACAATACTTCCAACGTTCGCGTCTGCTGTAACAAATGCGGCGAAAATTTCATCAGATTCTGTGGTTATATCATTGGAATAAATAGCTTCTCCGCTACATTGGGCTATTGCTTCTATTTTATTCACTGGTTGGTTAAGGGGCCAAAGGTTTCTATCTGTTTCAAAACTTTGAGTTCCATTTGAAATACTTCTTTTCAATATTTCTCCTCCGGATCTGTATATAGGATTTATCACATCACCTGGGCACAAGTACAATATTGCCTAAAAGTGTCAATGTGCCAAAATTAATCACATTACAGGGGGACATGGTATTACTTAAGGCATTAATATATCTATAATTATATTACCTTATAGAATAGAGATACAGCCAACATTTTCCTAAAGTCTACCGATGGGTCTGGGGAATTATGTTCAGGTTTTATTTCACCCAGCAAAGTTCCTAAAGCCAATTGCAATGTTTCGTTAGTAAATAGATCTTTGCCAGCTAAAATACCTTCAGTAATTTCCGCGTGTATAAAAGTGTTTGATATTCCTCCATACACTATAGTGGCACTTTCTAATAGTCTTGAGTTCGGATATGATTTAAATAGAAATCCAGCATTTACTATAGCATGCGCATTTTGTGCTCGTGGCATTATCTGCAAGATTAACGTTTTATTTTTATATTAATTAATCAAAATTAGTTGTCTTAAAAATTTTATTACTATCAATGATCCAAGGAAAAGGGTTTTAAAAATAATATGTGAATAGTATTACTAAGTGATGCTACTGATATGAGTTCTTTTTAGCAAAATGATTCTAAACTTCGTAATTGTAAATAAAAATTCTTATTATTGTAAACCAAGACTTTTGTGAATAAAGTGATGTGCTAAGAAAATTTTTATACTTTAACCTTGAATGTTTTTACAGAGCACCACTTAGAAAGAGGAGGAATTATTACATTTAAAATAATCTTCTTATTCATGTCGGTTGTCAAAAATTCCTGATAAGATATCACCTGTGTTTTTTCTTTACTTTCAGCTGGAAAGATAATAAAATTAATAATTACAAAATAAATTTACCTACTAATCAAAACCAGTAAAAAATATTATAGTAACTATTAATATTTATTACCAATTGTCGGGGTAAGGTACAACACTTACCTATTGTTATCATCCCACCAACCATTTCAAATAATAAAAATAAATCTGAAGGAAAACTGTTGTCATAATGTTTAAGCATTAAATTCCCACCAATGGTACCGATCTAGAAATAGTAAAAAATAATTTCTGACAATATTAATATAAGATTTAGAATCATTTTCTAATTATTTATCTTACGTTGCGAACTGGTATATGAGCTATTAAATCCATGTGTCCATGGAGTTCTTTTAAATAAGAAAAATCTTCGTTGTCAACTGATAATGTATGAATTATTTCCATCATTTTTGTTAATGTTATACCGGAACCCAGTATCAGGTTAACATCAATAATACAATCTTTTAGCTCAGACACGCTAAATATGTCTATAATGTTCGATTGATAATCAGTAATTTTAAAAACTCCTGAAATTTATGAACCATTTAGTGAATCTGTTCTCATATGCTCTGATTAAATAAAGTAAAAAGCTTGCCTTGACCAGTATTTCCCGCAATTAACTTATATTCATTGACCATCCGCATAATTTTGAATACATCGTTTAAGGTAAAAACCTTATACCATGTATATGCTCCACAGTCTATAACAAGCATGTCTGTTTGTGTCTTTATTTCTTCAAATTTACACGGCTCCTTTTCTTTTGTATCACCAGATTTATCATAAATTTCATTTTTGTTTGTTCTCTCTATAACTTTGCATTTCTTATGAATACAATTTTTCGGGCATTTAGCTGCTCCTAAATCTTCAATATCTTCAACTTGTTTTAAATATTCATGGTTAGCATCGGTTGCAAAAGATTTAAAAGCATCAGCTATCGAACGGTATCCTGTACATCGACAAATGTTGCCTCCAAAGGAATTTTCTATTTCAGAAGATGTTAATTTTCCATTTTTATCTTTATAAATACTGTAATAACAATTATATTAATATAATAAGTACCGTATGTTATATATATATTTATCGAAAGCATTCGACAATTATATTATTTATTGTTGTTAATAATAGGGAAACATTACCTTATGTATAATGAATCGTAAAATATACATTAAAAGAGAATAAACATAGTTATAACCTATCAAAATAATAAAACTATTTTTTATAATGTTATCAATAAAATATAATTTCGGTTATTTTGGGGATTTATTAATTAATATACTTGTATTATGATCTTCTATACCTACCTGTACATGTTCATGACCATTCCTGGTGAGCAATATCCACATTGAGTACCGCTGAATTTTGTTAATCGCTTTTGAATTTCATGATATCCAATGTGTTTATTTCCGATACCTTCTATGGTGGTTATTTCCCATCCATGACAGGATAGAATTGACACCAAACACTACATAAATATTATATGTTAAATTTAATATATTATTAATAATAATTAACGCGATGTGTATAAACTAACAGAATTGACAGCAAACGTTTTGTTTTCTTGTGTGGGAGGTAACGCCGCTTGGACGGAAACGACACAGACGCCGCAGCCGCCTTCATTACACATATACTTAGTCCCTTTCAGGTTTGCTACATTTCTTATGTATTCATTAAGAGTCACATTAGGGCCAAATTTACCATCAACTGAAAAACAAAATGTTTTTTCACATAATTTCTCCATCCACAAGGTGATAAAGCAACGCATCTCTGATCATAGAAATTAGATTGAGATGTATATATATACAAATTGCAGAGCAAAGCCAATTAACTTGCAGATGGAGAATGCATACCGTGGTATGAATCTACTTCAATTTCTCAGCCATGCAAGTAATACTCACGATTAAACCACACATAATGTTATTATGGCCTACGCTTCCTACAGAAGTTAATCTGCATGAAAGTGACATTTACCTACCTTTATGAATCTCTCCATTTATTTTAAAAATTATTTCATTCATATTATTATTATTTTTGTGATTTTCAAACTTATTTCTTTAAAAATCGTCTTATCAACAGGAGTAGGTTACCGATTGTGAAAAATGTAGCCGTTTGTTACACGCTTTAAATGGAAATTGTATGCAATTTTAATTGAATTGCAGTTGCTATTTAATTAACGAAGCTTACATACAGAGTGAGGTTCTTTTTTTAATGTAGGTCTTGTTTTACACGTAAATTTTAGTCAGATATCGAAACAAAAAAGTTTCAAACTTTTGTTTAAAGTTATTTTTTTGTTTATTGTATGGACAGTAGGTGATACTTATTGCAATATCTAAAATTCAGACCTAAATAAATATATATATATAAATATATATAACTCTATGTATTTAAGAATGTTCTTTTGTTAACATGAAAGAAATTTAAGAAAACTTCACATGTCAATCGCTGTTTTTTTTTGTTTTCTTGGAAAAAAATCGACAGCAGCTCCTCGAAGCAGGATCTTTCTTCACCACGGCAAAGCTTCAGCGCACTCTGTAAAACGTGTGTCTATGGCAGGTGTCGAGATAATGAGTCATCCGCCATACAGTCCTGATCGGTTGCCCTGCGACTTTTATTTATTTCCAAGAACTATAGATAAAATTCGATGTATTCGGTTTAAGAGCCTGAGCTCCACTGTTTTTCTTAGTGGTTCCATCGAATATGTAGAGAAGAACGGAGGCACTTCGAAAAAACATAAAAGTATTGGCCGCTTTCTACATTAAGCCATTTTTCATTTGTAAACATTTTCAGTATTACCTAAGTATAATATAATGTATTATGTGTAATTTTTGTTCTATTTTATTCTTTATATCCTTTATCAACGAGTGTTATGTCCGATCTATTATAATGAATGTTTTTGATACAAATGCTTGAAAGTGGTTTTATCTTTATTGTGTGTGAAGGCAATATCCAGTCCGACAATACTGAAGTTTTTGAAACAGCGGATTCAGAGCAAGACAGGACCACGTTGGGCTCAAAGAGTCTGCCTGATAAATACCTTTTTTTATAAATCTTTGGCGTGTATTTATGGTGTTTGTAGAGTTATTTATTTGAAGAATGGTTTTTAATCTAGGCATAATTTTACGTAAAAATAATTTTACGTACTTTTGAATGTAATTTATATATGTCTAGTATTTCTAACAGCTTGGAATGTAGAATATTGTCGAAAGCTTTTTATAGGCCCTGCAGGATACAATGTACATAGGTTTCAAATTTTTATGTTGCAAGTTTGTCTATAATGGAATCAACGATGACTTGTTCTTTACAGACCATGTGGTCACGTCTACATCCTTTCTGCTCCTTTGCTATAATTTTGTTGTGTTTTATGTGTGTTGATTTTTTGGGCTATTGCCGATGTGAGAATCTTGTAGGCATGTGATAGGTCTGTATTATGAAGGTTGTGTTGAGTGTGTAGTTTTTGGAAGCATGTAGGTTATTCCTGTGACGATGAAATCAAGTATCTATTGATTCCCAACATTGATTTGTGTGAAATTCTTTGCCAAGTGTTTGTGTAAGATTGTTAGTTTTCTAAACCAGTAATTATGTATTTTGTCTTTAGCCGGTGATTTCCCATTGTGTAATTTAGCAGTAATGTTAGTTATGTCTGTTTGTGTAATGTCTTCAAATTCCATATTCTCTATTGTACTTAATTTGTTAGTTTCTTCTACTATCCAATTTCCGCTAACGCTGTATTTTATTTCTTCTTCAGAGGTTCCTCAACAAAATTCTCCCAAATTTGGTGGTGTGGGTAGTTGTATTTTATTTGTTGTAGGTGTGTCCTTTTGTGGTTTGCGTATTTTTCCATAAAACAGTATTTCATTTTTGGCAAAAAGTGTGTTTTGATCCTTGCGTTCTTGTGCTTTTTTGTATCTTTTTAGTCTGCGTACCTTTAATGCTAGTTTTAGTTTTAATGTATCTAAAAATTTTTCTGATTTCCCATTGTTGTCTTCGTGTCTGGTATGTATATGTATTTGTTTTTTATTTTCATTTTAGACCCATGGTCTAATACTTTAATGATTTAAAATACACATTATTGTGTTTATTTCCTTGTAGTAGTATGATGATTAATTAAAAAAAATTGACTTGTAAGACATTAAAATGTATGTAAAATGTATGTTCTCTTACACAATAACATTCAACATGTCAGACTAAAAGTGAATTTTATTTCATACAAAAATCATTTCACGCCATTTTTTCATTTTTAATTATGACATTAAACTATAGCTTTTATATATTAAAAATAAATGGATTGGAAATATATTTCGTTATAATTTCCAAGCGAATGAAGCAGCGGGAAGCAGATCGTTACAATAAAAGTTGTAATGACTTCGGTGCAAGGATAGCCGATGTTTGTGATTGTCACAATTTATGGATAATTTGATAATGACCAAATCAAAATGATTTCGTGATGACGGAAATTGCTTTTAACTCGCTATGATTGCAGTGTTTATCACAACCATAATTAGGTGTGTAATCGCTGTGCACAGCCTTTAACAGAGCTATTCAAATAGATTGAGTAAGCCTTGACAGACAGATATGCGCTTGTCTATATTTTTTAATATTCATTAAGTCTGTATTTGAATTACACAAGTAACAATTAAGTCAGTACAACACTCTACAACAATTACCTATTGGCTGATATTATAGATTACACAATTGGTAGCACAAAGGTGGTATGTATTTTGCATCACCATGCTATTATAAAAAGCGTATTGTAGTTAAATCATAGAAAACGAGTGCTAGTGGAACTAAATATAGCCTTTACAAATGGGTATTCTAAAGTATGAACGTCATGTTATTTAGAAATAAAATAATGTTAATGTATTTTTATTACAATTTATTTAAGATAATATCCCAAAAATGTTAAAAAACAAAATGTTTGTGTTAGTATCGTTGTAATTAAGTTTTGTTACATCTTTTAGTCAATCCTTATGCACATTTATTAATCTTTATATTTCTATTCATGTCAGGTTTTTGTTTGAATAAAGAAACTTGTAAAGAACCGTAACTTTAAAAAGGTAACCTTTTTTGTTTACGTTAAAAAAAGTTCACAGAATTATGAAATTGTATTAATTTAAAGTATTATTTTAAATACCAATACTGTCCGTAATCTGCCCTATTTATTAAAACTTAACTCAAAGATCCTTCGTAAGGACATGTTCTGAGACATCTGATATGCTCAGCTTTAGTGAATATTATTTACGTATACATCAATCGACCTTAGACTATGAGATTAAATTTTTTTTATTCACGTAATCACAATGTTATATGTAACTTTAACATCCATAATATTAGTTATAAATAATTTATAATGACATTATGACTATTAAAAATTTACACACGTTAACTAACAAGCAATATCATTTATACTTTATGGGATGGTTAAAGATTTTTTTTGAGAAAACTTTGTATTTATTTCATATTTGAAAAAAACGTTTTGTGCTCATGTTCATATAATTAGTACTCTCATTTGCTTCGTCATAGCTTTGTGACGGTTAGTGATTTTGTATAGTTACATAAATGTATATCTACTAACCAGAGAAATGACACGTAAGTTGGTATTTAATAATATGTATTAATACAATCATGAAAAACTGGTTTCATATATCATTTAAGTGACACAACATTTTGTTTAAAAAGTATTCTTGTTTTTTTTATAATTTATTTTATTTAAAACAAAGTTTATTTAGATTTCAAGTTACTGTAGTAATTTTACGTAAAAAATGTATGTATTACTCGATTTATTCATCAATATTATATTACATTTTTGTTGTAAGTTTTTTTTTATTTAAATATGTTTTATTAGTTTTAATAGCACTGATTCTTCTTTTTATTGAATAAACAGAGTGAAAAATAAAATTTGAACTATTCATAGACTTTGAGTAAATATAAAAATACAGTTGAAGTCAGATAATACATGACAAAGATTTTAATTATTTCTTGCAAAGTAGGAGAAAAGTTTTCAATTAATTCACCTTGTATTTGGTAATTCCCTCGAAACATAAGTGTTACTTTTGTAATTTTTGAGAATTAGTATTGTAAGATGTGTTGTAGAAAAATGTTGCTTTCATTCCTTCCCATTAATTACTAAATGTTGCCTGCGGCTTTGTCTATATATAATAATATATAATATAAACCCCCCTTTAAGATATGTGTGATCATTGTTGCGGTTTAATTCGATTTCTTTAAGATCCTTTAATCTTATCCTTGACGAGAATGAAACCAATTCAGCATAATAAACTTTAGATAAAAAAAATATAGAAAAATCGACATTCAATTGAAATGGTAATAACTTAATTTAAAAACTAAATGTAAATAAATATTTATTTAATACAATTATAGTGTAACATACATTACTTGAGTACTTCTTCCTTTTAGAAGTCGGTTAAAATGTACCTTAAGTTAATCCTTATAAAAATAGCCATATACGAATGAAATTTCGGTCAAAAGTGTTCCAGCCGTTCCAGGGAGTAGCCGTTATAAACAAAGGGACGAAAAAAAACTTGTTGTTATAATATGGTTTTCTTAATGTAACTCTCATATGCATTTAATTCAACGGAGTTAATATTAAATTAAAAACAAATTCAATTTAATTTATTAGTGTAGATAATTACACCATAGTTATATAGCGTCCGATCACAACTATACAGACTTTAAAATCTCTCAAATTTTAACTCTAACAATTATGTTTAAAGGTAATATAGAAGTAATTTTTATACAGAACAATTTTATTTCACCAGTTTAAAAATTAAGTAAAAAGATTTCTATTATATTATTTATTTGATATTTAAATAAATTTATTAAAACAGAATAAAATGATCTTATAAAAATGTATTTTGTGTATATTTATTCAATAATCATTCGAATTAATTTCAGTGCGTATTATAAAAGTGTTGTACTTCACGGCAGCAATAAATGTCTACACTAGCGGTGTCTCCAGACAGCTAGGTAGATTTAGTGTCGGTTCTTTATTGGATTCTCTGCCTGTTCTGCAGCCAATCGTGCAAGCTGGATCCAATAGATGCATGTATATTTTTGTTTTATTACCCTCATATCTGAGATAAAATTTAATTAAGTTTCTTTGTGTCCTAAACGGCAATGCGATGATGTTCTATCAAACGTTTATAAAAATATGTGGATTCGGGCAGGGTTTAACATGAAAATCTCAAAAAATTGCTTTTTGTATACTACAGGCCTCCTTCAAATTTTTATATGCTCGTGATTAATGGGGAGGTTTCGAATAATTATATTGTCTATCTTGATACATTATAGTTATAATAAAAGTAAATATTATAGCTTCAAAAATGGTCACACTTGCCCGGATAATTTTGTTTTTACTCTTGAAATCATCAAACATATAAGATGTAAATGATTATTTCCCGCTTTTTTTGCGTTTTACTGATGTTTTCTTGTCTGGGTATATTATTATAATTATAATCTGACTTTATTAAAATGTTTGCAGGTGAAGGTTTAAAAAGCTATTTCGGAATAACATATGAACAGTTATTACAAAAGAATACAACAAAATTTGATGATATAAGCTTAGATCACATAACCAGAAACGGTAAAGTAAAATATAATCTTAATAACACCAATAACTTAAAGAAGATAATGAGAAATACGAGGAATGTCATAATTATTATTCATGGATATATGGAAAGTTCCGACGGTCTAATGGTGAACCGTGTGGCTCCAGAATTTTTAAAGAAAAAGTATGTAGGCGTCTTCGCGATGGATGGTAGTAATGTTTTTAGTTACGAGTATTTTCGGACTTCTACCTATGCACGCTTCTTGGGTGACAAACTTGGTGATTTATTAAGTGAATTGATTAGAAGTGAGTTACCTGTAAAGTGTTTAAGATTATTTCTAATCAAAGTGTTATTGAATAATGATTTATTGCAGAAGGAGTTGATCCATCAAAAATTACCCTTGTTGGACATAGTCTGGGAGCCCATATAGCTGGTGTTGCGGGAAATAAAGTCAAGCAAAATACTAATAAGCTTCTACGTCGAATAACAGGTCTTGATCCAGCGGGTCCTTGTTTTAGTAACGTGCATTTAGATGGTAGACTGGATAAACAAGACGCTGAATACGTTGACGTACTTCACACTAACGCTGGTTTATTGGGGTTAAATTTGCCTGTAGGTAACGATAATAAGAGCAAAATTATATTTTTTTCTAGTATACTAATTATTTACATTTTTAATAGCGGATGGTATATGTGCTGATAGTTATATTGTAAGCAAGACTTGCATATGCATTTCAGGACACAAGGATTTTTATCCGAATAGTGGCATGTACCAGCCCGGTTGTTTTTTGTCTACTTGTGATCATAGCCGAGCTTGGGAATTGTATGCCGAATCAATGAACAATTCGGACAACTTCCCAGGTATATACTGTTTTAAAATTGATTTTCATCTCTATTTGTTTGCCATTTTCCATTTGTTATGCCATTTTCCAGCAATTTTATCAAGTATTTTTTTGTATATAGTATGAAGAATAGTATATATGTCAGAGTATTAGAAATAAAAGAAATTGTATTGAAATTTTTCAATACAATATATATATTTTAAGTTTTGTGTACTTTCTTATTCTACAGAATCTTTACACACTTTTCGTTTCATCAATATTGGTTAGAAAAATATTATTTTTAGGGTTAAGGTGATTTTAACATTCGTTTTGATATTTTTTAGCACGCAAATGCGAAAATTGGACTGCATTTAAAAATGGTATGTGCACGAAGAATGAGATAGCATATATGGGGTTTAACTCTGAACCAGGCTCTCCAGGTTCGTATTTTTTATCAACTGCATCCTCGTCTCCGTTTGGTTTGGGTGCATCTGGAAGCGGGTGATGAAAAAATGTTATATATAAGTTATATACGTGATAAGTATTGAGATGTTTTTCAATGTTTATGTTATTTTTAGTAAACGTTATCGAATTTAGAAGACTTTTCATTAACTTAATAATGGTTTATTAGACGTCGATATTTCGTGTTAAGTTAAGCAAATAAGTTAAGTAGTAAACATATGATTCTCTGAAGGCTTAACATTTAATGGCAGCATTTTTAATTACTTGTTAAAATATTCAAAGAGAGGTATGGGCAATAGGAAATCTACACAAATTATCATCAGACAAATAAAATAATATATTTATTTACTTATAGAACTTTTATACGAGTAAATTGTATAAACGTAAGTCTTCGAAAGCTCAATGATAGGAAAATTAAACGTTTTATTTCCAAGTAATTAGCATTTTTTAATTTTTGATTAAGAATTCAAAGTATTAAGATTTCTTAGTATTTCAGTATTTCCTTACAATAAGTATCGTAAAATGTTATATTCAATATATTTGGAATAAAATTCATAGATAACCAGAAATCACCAAGATTGAACAAAAAGGAGAACATTTTTACAGTATACATTGCTTTACCGAGGGAATATAATGAAATAAATTCTGGGAAAATCCATTGATAGTAAAAGAAAATTTAATTTCATAACAAAACCGTAGCAATGGTTTGAGTTTCTATTTAAAAAGTTCAACAAAAGAGGTACAAAATATTGTCGGTGTTTCTTGGCCTAACGAAATGGAAAAAGTTCATAAGGATAAAAAAGTGCGAGAAGACTCCCAAGATTTGTTACTTTTGAATACAATACAATATTTATCGTTTATTTTTGTTTTCTGATGTTTTTGTCTTTGAGAGAAGCCTCTCAAATCAGACACTAATCGAACCTATGATAGACAATTACGACAATCCTTTCTGTAAAATATTAAACAAATATTTTTGAGTACATTAAAAAATTATACATTTACATTTCACCAAATTTGATTGCAACGAGAGTACTTCTAACACCAATGCCTAGAAAATTAACAGTAGAGTAAAATATTTAGAAGCGGGGCTTAATAGACGATTAGAATATTTAGAATGATTCTCATATGTGATTAAGGTGAATATAATTGTTGTAATTACAAATATATATGTATCGTAATACAGTTTTCCACAAAAATATGTTGAATTAATTATATATTTATCACCGATTTACAACATCATATGTTTTAAATACTAAGGTAGGTGGAACTTTTCAACCTGAACTAAAAGTGTTATCAATATTATTCCTAACATACAATCATATACATGTACATATAATTTAGATGTATGATGGGCAAATATTATCTCTGCGATCAATGTCATGAAGTATACTCGTCTTTTCAATATTATAGAATATCTGAGATAAAGCACGCTGTTCTTGACATTTAAAAAGAAAAAGTACACGAAGTTTTTTTAGACTACACCACATTGCTATATTAAATGTATTTGTTTGTATTATTTCTATGAAATAATCAGTTATATTAAGAGGGTACTATTTAATAATATTTAATAATCACGCTATTACAAATATTTTAATTTTTTACCCCTTCTTTAAATTTTATGAGTTCCTTGGAGTTACATTTTGTTTAATCAACTTAAGATCGTATATAAAAACTGTACAAGTAGATAGTGTTTAGTTCTCAAAATTTTCACCGACAACACTATTAATCAAAGGTGTAGAGGAAACTCTATCATCACTTAACTTGAATAAAGTACTAATAATACGAGTAGTTTTTAATTGTTGCATTTTCCTTATTTGAATATAAACATTTTAAATTATTTTTCTTAAGTGAATAAAAAGCAGTAAATGAAGTTTATACTTTTACCTGAATTTGCTTTATTTTTACTGCATTCTTTAAAGTAAATATTTTTCATTTTGGATGAAGGTTTTGAAAAACATGTAAATAAAGATCTTCTTTTTATTATTATTATAATAAAAAATACAATGAATTGTATGAAACAATTTTTTTCTTGTGAATTACAAACAGACAGATCATTAATATATATTATAATATGCATAGCTTAATTAAAATAAGGCCACACTTTATTCCTCTGGTAATATATTCTCTCAAAGATCATGATAGTGAATGCTAGAACATAAGCTGTTAGTACAAGAATTAGCAGTGCTGTTGTAAGTTCAAATTGCGACCTGTAATGGTTGACAGAAGCCTTGCATTTAACTGGTAAGTATTTTTCCAGGGAGATTTGACGCCTGATCAGACCGGCTTCTTTTAATCTTAGAATCCTGAAAAATGTGATTTATGAAAGTGGGGAACAGAAAAATATACCAAAAGGCATACAACACAAACAAAAGGCATACAACACAAACAAAAGGCATACAGTTCTGCTTTGAATAATGGTTACCTAGGTAAACAAACCTAGGCTCATTAATTCAGAATTTTAAATGATTTAGATTCCAAATTTGACCTTTAAGTTTAGATTAGTTTTTTTGTGGCTAAATTTTTTAGCCAATGAGATATATTTTTTTAAATATCCCGTATTTATAATCATATGTCGAACGTAATTACCGAACTAAAAACATAATTCAAATTTGAATTTACCCGATTTTAAATTGTTCCTTGTAAGAAAAGTTTTTCGAGGTAAACAAATATTTCTTGACGTTTGAGTAGAGATCGATTTCAATTAAGTTACAAATATCGTCCATTTCGTAACCTGTCAACAAAGTTTCGACTATTTTATTTTTGTAACTATCCGTGAAGCTTGTAAGGACGTATGAAATAAAAAAAAATCTGTTATTGTTAGATATTAGGTACAATTATTAGAAATTTGATAAAATTGTACAAATGTTTCAACGAATTATTTTTATAACTATAGGAGAGAATTTATATATGAATAAATTTAAGAACAATTAAATAATTATATTAATATTAAATAAGTTGATTATAAAAAAATTATATTCGTTTGTATTTGCGTAATTCTATTGGACTGTTTTTATTTTTTGATGTACTTCTCTTTACGATAGGGTACAAAGTGATGTAGTCAGTCAGGACAGCTGCTCTGAGATTCATCATTGAAGTTAGAGCCGTTGACAGGCTCACAACTTGAAGGTTTTGCAGCTTACTCCATACAATACTGAGATTTTTGTCCATGGCCGATTCGTATATCTGTAATAAACTATTTTAATTATAACAAATTCACGAAATATGCACTTAATCTAACGTAAATTAGATATTACTTTGATTTAGTTGGCCAATATTTCTAACGCGTAAAATCATAAAAAATATTGCGAGTATTTTGAAGTTTACAAAATAATACTTATGTTGTAAACATAGTCTATTTCATTATTGTTACACAAATATCACATTAACATAATTATAGCTAACCTTTTTATCGGTGATGAGATTCAGATCCTTATATGTTTCAAAGGCGTAGTCACTTTTAGCGAGAGATTCTAGACTTAATGTTGTTTCCCTTTCAGTTACGAGATGTGACAGTAAGTTGGATGTGTAATAGGTATGAACGATGTATACACCTATTATGAATGTCAGATATGCGATGCGACGTGAGACTGACACACCTCGCATGGGAAGTACTAAAATAGTAAGTATTCAACAACAAAAAAAAAAAAACGCTTTGGCATTGGCGAAATGTTACACTTTTATAATGTGTATGAAGCCACAGCATGAAAAATAGTATGAGAACTCTATATTACGAATTTCAAGCCCTTTTTTTGGTAATGGTGTGAGGTTACATAAAATATGATTAAATATTAATTTAAATTTATTTCATTTTAACAAAAAGACACTCTAACAATACTTTGGTAACCCAATCCATAGCTATAAGAGACTTTTGGATTGAATTGTTGAATTAAGACATACATGTTCAAAAAAGGCTTCAAAATTTGTAGCGAGCTTTCCTTAATTCCAAGCAATTCCAATAAATAATCTTTCATACCAGCTACTTACTTTGCTGACAGCAAGCAGAAAATGCAAATAAAAGCTCGTGAACGAAACTGCTCTCCCCTCCAAATTGTATGGAATCCCAATAACTGAGAAGGTAGAATTCAAGTGAGCTAATAAAAACTATGATGAATAAGCAGACCCATACTAAACTTGTGAATGGCTCGCTGTAGAAGGTTCGCAGATAAGCATTGTATCTTTGACGGAGTAAAAAACCAAACCTGAAAAATATTCAAATAAAAATCTTTTGTGGTGGTCAAAATTGCAATCTAATATCTCTATCTCATTCTATTTTTACTAGAATATTTCGATAACAATTTTTACGATATATATTTTTTAATATGTGAATTTCTTTTAGAAATACACGGGTTCTGGCTTGTATTAAATAAAACAAAATCTTGCGAGGCTTCAGCACGTGACGGGTTGATGTTGACACCATCACGTGCGATGTGACGAAGCTAAAAATAGTATTTACGGACTCGTTTTGTTTGTAAGATTTCATTGTG
This sequence comes from Danaus plexippus, assembly GCF_018135715.1. Classification (NCBI taxonomy): domain Eukaryota; kingdom Metazoa; phylum Arthropoda; class Insecta; order Lepidoptera; family Nymphalidae; genus Danaus; species Danaus plexippus. The sequence goes on from NC_083541.1 coordinate 1,905,298, forward strand.
AAAGTTACAAAAAGCGAGTTTTACAAATGTACTTTAACTTGCTTATTTCTTTTCATGACAATATACTAAACATATTAAATGGAAAACTTACAAAAGCATTGTAAACTTTTGTAGGTTGGGGGTCTTACTAACTCTTTTCTTGAATTTTAAATGAATGCATAGTCATTTTTTGTTTGATATTTCTTTTTTTTAAGACTATAAAGATATTGCTAAATGAATTTATTCCTTTTAATTAAAGTAAAAAGATTAAAATTATCGTGGTTCTTAATTACCTTTCACATCAAATAATAATATAACATAGTTATAATCCGGGTAATGCTTGTTTTATTTGCTTGCTATTTGATTTAATTTCATAAATAGACATATTTTTTTTATCAATAATACAGTAAAGTACTTCGGTGTACATTCTACAGCAACACACAAAGAATGCCGAAAACAATTCACAGTGACAATTCAAGTTTCGATATATGCAACAAAAATTACATTACCGCCACATAAATATGCATTGTATGGGATAAATAACACCCAGGTCTTCCTCTCGCAACTCCATGGGTTGAACATAAATGTCTACAGAGTTATTAAACTCATTTGCCCTTCCCGGCATCTCATCTTGATATATAATGCTTAGAAAAAAATATATTAAATCCATTAAAAGTATCAATTTATCATATTAATATTAATTTACTACCAAGTCCGTACAGACGAGAGTACAATCGTTATGCAATGTGGAGGAATTGATTTACTTAGTGTAAATTTATGTATTGAAATGCTCTTTATTCGTAAGAGTTGAAGAACAATCATTATAATTATCATATATATGTATGACTTACCCGAATTTATGCATATCCTGGAGCAAAAGCAGAACATAGCACCCAACTACAGTTTTTCTCCAACTTGGATCGTGTTCAAAAACATCCCTGAATTCAATAACATATTCACATGTATACTTTGACTGTACTTTAAACGTTTCGTTTATGAAATTATTAATCATTATCTCTAAAATTTTAAAGGACAGTATGATTAAAAAAAAATCTGTAAACCCCACACCATCCGTGTGGTATCAGATCTGAAAGTGTTGGAGGTGTACGGTTCGCCTAGCGTATCAACCTCATTAATAGGCCGAAACATTTGTTTGTAATAGATTTTAATGATATAAAAACAGTTCGGAACGTCAAAATTTTTTTTGGATTTTATTAATATATACCACGTCATGTAGGATGCTTTGAACATAAGCTTATTCTTTCTTCAAATAAATCATCACAATGTGACTAAACTGTGACAATGAAATACAAATTTATTAAGATATTGTACGATTTTTATTAATATTTAGATGAATTATATTTCGATTCGCAACTCGTAATTTCGAGATAATTTGAGAACTATGAGTTTTATTCATCGTGGTATGCTCTAAATCTCATATATATATAGAGTCATTATCATTTATGTACATATCATATAATCATGTCAGCAGTTAAGTTTAAGGCTATCAGCCTTCAAATAATAATTTGACATTTGATGTGTTTGCGTGTCGTGGCATCTTCACCACACATGCAATCTATGAATAATGAAGCGCTTTAACATTATTACATATAAATAATAACTTCAAAGTAATTTTTTTAAGACAACAATAACATGTAGTCGGAGGGTAAAATAAACATTTATATACTGTTATCATTAACAATGTATAATAATATTGTGCAAGGAGAAAAATAATATCCAACATAGCATTCATTAGAATAATTAGCGTAGATTTTGTTAGAATAGAATAACATCATTAACATTTGAGCTTTGCAAAACAAATATTCCTTAAATCCACATTTAATTACTCAGCAATTATATTTACCCTTTTTGTATTGTTTGTGGAGCTAAGCTGTGCGAGTATGAGTTATATCGCTGACGGCGGATTTACTTAGAAATTAAGGCTCTGACTAGTTGTGAAATGTTACAGCTATAAAGATGAAAAGATATACAAATTTAATAATAATAACTTATCTAATATTATATATGTGTATATATATATATATATGAATAGTCTTAATAAGAAAAAAAATCAGTAAATAAGTTTTTTTTACACATTTTTAAATGATTTTCTATGTTGTTTTTTATTTGATTTGATTTTTGGTATTAGTATTGATTTTAAAAGAGCGTAAATATTATTTTATTATTAATCATTTTAAATATTTTAAAAAATTGCTACGTATTTATTGGTGAAATGCAAAGGTTTTTGTGCTAACAAAAAAATTATCAAAAAATATTATTCAACAGACCGTTGAATTCAAATCCTGTGATAATCGCATGAAAATTAGTAATCTTATAATTTTGTGAGTAAATCTGTTAAGAATAAAAAGACCAATAAGACAAAGGCATATTAAATGAGTTTGTTTTGTCTTATAAGTTTAATAAATAGTTTATAATGTCAATAAAAGTAAGGAGATCTAGTTGGTTGAATGTTGTATAAAATTTGAGACATTCAATTATATTGGTATGTTATTTAGAGATATGTTAATAAGAATCGCTCCAAAGACCTTCCTTTGCCGCTATCCACTAAGTACAGGCGCTATATACAGTGCCACAGTTCTTATAGTAAGTAATGTCTCGCTGAATAAAATATAATAGGTCATTGAACTCTGTGACATATATATAAAATTCCTCAAGTTTCGATTACACATTAATAATATTTTTGTTCTCTTCCATATAATATTCTTGATAAGATATTTCTTTTCATGACGCTCTGATATTTTCTGTAATAAGCTTCTCATATAATTAATAAATTAATTAATTAATATATAATTAATCATTAAACAATAATCTATTTTTAATTAACAGTGCGTCTCCGTAGTATGTATCTTGGCGCTTATCACCCAAGTGATATTGATGAATAATGACAATTGCTCGTCACGGTTTGTATGGAGGAATGCGTACAGCTTCAGTATCACTGGCGTCATTTACACCGTAGTGATGCTCGTCATGCATATTTGGCTGATTTGGGGAGTAAAGGAGGTAAATTTCGTAAATATTGGTTGACTATTATTGGATTTACTTTATATTTTTCAGTTTATTCGATCTATAAAAATGATATTATTATAATAAAAAAAAAACAATTGACGAGTCGTAACCATATGACCGGAAATGAAAATATCTATAAGATATCTATAAGATTAACTCTTAAAATATTAGTATAAAATTTCAAACAAAATCGATTTAGTTTATATCTTCAGATAACAGAAATTTTTTCAATTCTAAGACTTATGAAGATCTGACGTAACTCTTATTTTTATCAGCAAAAACAATTAATTACACATGACATAGCTTCGACCAAAACAAAGTTTTTAATTTAAAAAAAATATCAGAAACAATATTCCATTTAATTTCACATACAAAGTAAAATATTTTTATCTTATTTAAGTAATAAGTTACACTGTATAACTTATTTTCAGAAAAAGGCATCTGTAATATTATCCTGGTTCGTCATAACAGCTATGTGGCTCTCACAAACATTCTTTCTGCTTATAATATTAATATGTATTTATAGTACAGATGTTAATTTTGTCGCTTGGGTTCTTTCATTTATATTGGGTTTAATAGCAATAGGTAAGTGTTCTGTGAGTTTTACTTCAACTAAATTAATGTGGATTTTTAGAATATTTTTTATTACCAAGTAACGATAAGGATATAGGAACTCTGTAGACATAGTGAGGATATTTTTGATGTAATATTTATTTGCTGATAATATTTATTTAGAATACCAAAGCTACAAAGTACTTGTGAAGTCGTGAATATCAGTTTATATAGGAATTATATGCTTATATTTCAATCTTAACAAGAATAAATCCAAATATGCATTTTTTTTGGGAAAAAAAAAATTTTGCTTATTAAAAATAACTTATCGTTCAGATTTACAGTATAAGTAACTACTTAATGTAAACATAAGACAGTTATTGTACATAAAAAATTATAATATTAAAAGTATTGTTAAAAAATCTCGATACAGCAAAAAGGTTCATTTTAACTATAGAATGGTTGAAGAGATAAAGCCAATTCAACAAATTCTGTTCTAAATATGGTATAAAGAATCTAACAAAAACTTCCAAAATTAAACAACAGAGAATATAATTAATATTTTCGGATGTATTACGAGTTTTTTATGTTTTAAATTACGGGCAGACGATACGGAATATTCGTTTCCAACATCCGAAAATATTAGTTTTATTTAAATGAATACTCGCGAAAGTCCTATTATTAGATATTATTTAAAATAGATTTAGAAGATTCTAGATTTGTTCTAAAGTTTATTATCTAAGATGACTGATGTGCTCATGGTCGTTCAGTAACAGTACAATAGTGACGATGTCATAAAAAAATAAAAATAAGAATAATATAACTAGTATTTCCTAAGCGATAGTTTATATACGTGTATAGAAAATAAAAAAAAGCAAACCGAAACGAATATAATAATTTCATTTATTTTATTTCAGGTATATTGACATACTTCGTGTTGGTGGTTTATGGTTTCTGGCTGGAACTGAAAACCGAGGAAAGGAATAGGAATTTGGCAGCTCAAAACAATGATCTCTAATCGTAACCATTGCAAAAAAATATTTCATTAATATAAAATATATACAAAGAGATTTTTTGTTTTACTGTGACGAATAACGTGTTGATTTAAATATAATACAGCAGAATCCCTAGGAAAAAATACGTGTACATATACGTGTACGGAGGTATACTGTTCTCTTTTAGCTTCATGAAATTCTTTAAATACATACATATCTATAGAAATCGTTCCATCAGAGACTTAGGAAGATTGGCGTGATTATTAAAAATTGCTTTAACATAGTTAAGAATTCACAAAATTTAATTTTATGAAAATATTTGTTGAAAGAAAATAAGAACAGATTTAGGAAGGAAAATAAATTAAATTTTAATTTTCTATGGGATGATGATATGCTACTTTTTTTTTTGGTGGACACTGTAAATATTGAATAATCTATCTAAAGGTATAGAATAAAGCAGATGTTTGTAAATAACATTACATTTATTAGAATAATCTATTAATATTTTCAATATTAATTTCGGAAGCCTATCTTCTCTGTGAAGGTAGAAAGGCTTCCCCAGCCTGGACCCAGCAATTGTTTCCGATGACTGTTAACCACCAAGATGAAATAGATGGTCACTGTAATATTCAAAGATTAATTTGAAACTATCATAACTCATTACGAATAATGAAATATTTTATTTTATAAAAAGATTTAAGTTAAGACAGATTAAAATTTTAAGTTTATGCTAATAAATAGTTGAAAAAATTGTTGAAGTTAAAAAAAATCAATAACTATTGTTCACTAGCACCATACGCGAGATTCTTTGGTCTAGTTTAAGCCACAACTCCAAAGTATAAATTAGTGTGCTATTTCATGTCTGTCATAAAATAAAAACTGGTTACAGATAAATTTAAATTTAACTTTCATACAGATTCATTTGCAATTCATACAATAAAATCGAGTGATACAGTACGAGGGTAAATAGTAATGTTTAAAATTGTATTATAAGAACTCAATGATGGCTGTACATATATTATAAATCAATTCTTTTTACATGGAATTGTAGATTGAATTTACTTTCAAAAGTTCCAGTCAAAACAAATGGAAGCGGATTATTTTGAAGCGACCATTGGTAAAAATGCTTTTGTTTATTTTCTATTTATGTGCCTTCAATATTGGAACAAAACCAGATCTATGAAGTTTCAGATATCGCTCGCAGCTTTGTTTAGAGGCTTTAGCATATTGAAGGGAGTTTTAAATTTTCTTCATTTTGAATATTGAATTAGTAGGGTTTTGTAATAGAATAAATTTTGCCTACGGATTTGCTACGAAAATAAAAATATTTACAATATCACTGCATGCTTTTGAATGTTTAAAATGTATTTCTTACTTTATTATTCAGTTTAGATACGTACAATTGATTTTTGCGTTTTAAGTTAAATTTTGAAAATCTCAAAAATAACGATGAAAAATTACAAAACATGATTTTTGAAACCATAGACAGACTGTTTGCGTTATAAGTGTATAAGTACGTTTAAAATATCGATGGTTCTTCATAAAATTCTATTCTAGGTATTCTTTTTAATTAGCGATATTCCTTGTAGTAAATAAAATTTGATATTAGAAAATATATGTATGTACACATATAGAGCACTTACAAATATACCAGAGCATGCCAAGTAGGACAATGATCACTCTGCTTCTTTGTTTTCTTGAGGTGAAGACTATGGCCAATAGCATCATCATCATTAACATAACCGCCACAAAGATAACCGAGTACCAAATCCAAATAATACATAGAGATGGCGAATCCTGCAAAATATCTCCACATATTTAACCAAATACTTTAAAAAAATCGATAATCAATACCATTGATGTCAATATTACAACCTTTGCGAGTCCAAAAAATAGTACAACGCTAGCCGCAAAATATAAGGCTACTAAAATCCATATTGTGACTAAAAGATAACTCAAAGGTATAAAAAAAGAGCACCCGTAGGCCATTGGATGTACCTGAAAGAGCGTAGAAATGAAAGGAATTTTAATCGTGAATTCATTTAAATTCTAATATTCTCACGACTTTCCTAGAAAATTAAATAAAGGATTAATATTATGTATGAGATATTAACTATGTCGATAACTTTGCGTTTCCTTTGATTATACAGACGAAGTTGCGTGCATTTAAAAATAATATACTACATTCTTTGCTCCTTTAATTTCATATAGAATTTTAACATATTTTCATTCCTCAAATCCTAAGTGGCGATTATGGGTGTTTTATTTGGCAATACGAAGATATAATTTTAATGCCATCAGATGTTGGTAAGCTGATCACATTTGATATTGATACTGATAGTTATATTATAATCAATTTGACATTTCTGATAATTCTGTTAAACTGTCGTTATATATTGGACTACTGTTCACGAGTGTCTTGGTGTTGTTGAATTTTCTGCTTCATTGCAAAACAGTCAACTCTTAAGTATATTTCAGTGAAAGCAAGAAGTTTAAATGACTTTTATTGGTTTCTAAAATGTTGTTGGTAAAATATTGTCCAACACGCGTCTCGAGTTTTTGAGTTGTTTTCAATGTGAAGTGTAACAAATCTCGTTCTCAATTAATTATACAATATAATTTCATATTCTGTGTCAATATTTTATAACGAAAGTTACATGTATGAGCATTATATTTAGTATGAAATGAACTATAAGAATATAAATATTTTACAAAGACATTACGAGAGTAAAGTTTATTGAGTGTGTACTTTTCAAGACATGTACCACCTATTGGTCTAATTAAAATATAAAATGTCTAATAAGAAAACAAGATTTATGTCCTTATTCCTTCTCTATATTCTACGTTTTAAAATATTTAAATCTGTCAAATATGTTATGTAAAAGAAATGTGATCCTATATTTTGTTCATTATACATAATATATATATATATATATATATATATATATATATATAATCAAAAGAATCTAAGAATCTCTAGTTCGACTTGTGGTTCACGTCACATAGACATATTCCTTGTGACAACCAGAAATATATTTTGTCTAAAATATTTAAATATTATCTCTCTAAATAAATAATCATAATAATCTACTCGTATTCATATCTTATGAACCAATAAGTTTGTCAACGGAATTGAATTTTTAAGTAATATGATTTTTTTATTGCTATAACGAAGATTAAATGTGTACTTTTCATAAGGTAAAACAGATTTTAAGGGATATAAATAAATTTATATATTGAACTATTAATTTAGCACTTAGAATAAACAGACGATTAAATATAGCATAAGTCTCAGTAATTTGTGATCAGATATAAAAGATTTTTACCACACCGAGAGCTGCTATTATCATTGAACCTGTCTTAAGATCAATTCCGAAGAAAGAGGTGACGTCAGGCAAGTCATCTAAAGCAGTCATTTTTATAATTGTTCCAAAAATTGAACTGTGAAAATAAACTTAATGTTGTAGCACTTCGGATTTATTTACTTTCGATTTGTCAATGTGAATATTTGTGACAGATTTATAGTAAGAGTGAGACAGATTACACATTCTTAGATATCAACATAAGTCTTGTCTCTTAATCATACTATTTAGTAAATTTTGACAAAATTGAAAAAAAAAAAAAAATTTACTTCACGAAAAATCTATAAAACCTCTATATATTCTGTATAAAATATCTGTTTATTTTTTAAGTATATATTTGCCTTAAGTTAAAAGAAATTATGACAGTTTCTTTGCATTTATTTCAATTCCTCATTATTGAAATAAACTTTAACAAATTAGAAAGCATTACACTTCTTTTAAATAATAAATAAGGCATTAATTAGTGATAGCTTAATAAAATGTAAATTAATTTAGCAGAACTGTTCGTTGTTGTTAAAATAAAGGGTTGCTATTTTATAACTCTAATACCTATTGTTTATTAACATGGCGCTAATTAATTTATAATGTAAAATTTCCTTTATAAAAACATTTACATTTTATAATAGCAGCCTTAAAGTATTTTGATGTTATGAAATCTTTATGAAGCTAAACATTAAAAAAATATTAAGATGGATGTATGAATGTATGTGTAAAACTTCTTCAAAGATTAGATCCTCACATATGAAATTGGCGTTTTGTCGTACTGGCCACTGTGATCTTAAATATTTCCTTTTTGGTACGGACTTCCAATTTCAAATTTATACAGCTATTTACTCGTGTATTTGTTTCTAAAAAACCGTAATTCAGATGTATTCCATTTTTGATTTTTTCTCTGCGTCAATAAGTTTACAAAATGGAAAACCCAAAATATCGCGTTATTTACGTGAACGAATTAAAAACGAGAACGAATTAAGTGCCAACTATATCCACCAAACAAAAAAATCGTCGGAACCTGCAAGCTATATTCACCACTGAATTCGAAATATATGTATGTTCCTACAAAAATCGATTTACAAGAATATTTAAAATAAATCCTTGTCATATATGCCCGTATAATATAAGACTAACATAGACTTTGAGACATCATTTAACATTTACATTTGAACTTAGTGAACCCAGAAAAGCGTACTTAAAGCTTCACACTTTGATGAAAAGTGCTTTGAAGATCCATGATTCTGCTAAATTGTGTTTTAAAAACGGAACGAAGTTCATTCTGGTGATTCATACACAAAGTTTCACTACCTTAGTCATTATGAACAATTCCCGTTACTTTTTAGCTCAAATAAATTAATTTGATATAAAATTTTGCAACATTGAATTTATAAACACCAGATATTTTTTTATATCTCTACATAAACATATCGTCCAAAAATATAATTTAAAAGCATAATTCTTATTGTTTTTTTTTTCATAGATTTTCTACACAACCCTAAAGACATAGATTATGCTGATAACTCACGCTCATTCTCCTTGATAGCAAACACTAATACAATAACTCAGTACAAAAATGTATGATTTATACAAAAAAGATTACTTATCTTTTTTGTCAATTTACATTCAAAATTTCTAAATAAAGAATTACATTATAATTATTTTTGAGCCTTGCTGATGCTTTTAGACCAAGTACTATTTCATTTCGATTGAACATATACAATGAGTATTATACTTTAAAATGAATAAAATCCTAAAGCGATTATAATTTGAAAGGCAAAAAATGAAATGTGAAATGTATTCGAAAAACGTTTTACGTAACAATAAGCTGCTTTCCATGCGTCGCCGTCCTTGTTAACAGCCAACGAGGAGCAAAAATGTGAATCTCACAGTCAGTTAAATCTGGTATAATCCAATTAAAACGACCTAACAACGATTTTCCTAGAGGTCATAACGAGTACTGAAAGCTCTGACAGCTAGATTATAAAAACATTTTTAACTCACAGTCAACATGTTCAATAGTTGTCACGTTTTAGAGGATTTAGCCACCAATTTTATATTTCAGCTCTAAAACTTATGAGGAATTTAAATTGCATTCGTAATATAATGATGCCTGATTCTCGGATGGTTATGTTTTTATACAGAATATGCTTTCGCTCTCCTGTCTCAAACTAAGACAATTCTTTATATTTTTCATAAATAATTATTCATCATTGCTTTTTGTTATATAATCTGATTCTGATTTCGCAGTTAGTTTTTAGTTTAGTTGCAATAATTTTTTTTGTGACTAAAAGATGACGTCATATTTTAAGTTTAAATTACTTATAAAGCTCTTATGAATCGGATAGATATTCTGATTTGGGGACTTGATTAAGGCATTTTAATCGCTAGACGCTGATAACAAAACTGTGCAATTAGTTTAGTAATTTGTTTATAATGTAAGTGATTGGCATTTATCAATTATTGTTATATATGACATTGCAGTAGTAATTTATTTATCACCGTCGACAATTTTCAACTTTTTTGTAGTGCTCATTATTATTTAATTAATTAATTATTTCTGTATTGAGACGTATAAGTATTGTGCTATACAATGTAATAAAATTATCCAACAGCAACCTTATTCGGCTACCTAAATGTTATTAGCACTAAACTTCCTAGCTTGTTAAATAACAGATTTTTTTCTTAATCAATGTGGATAAAAAGAAAAAGGTTTAAGAATTCCCCATTTTAGTTGTTTTTCGCCTTACTTTTTCTTTAGACTTTTATTATTCACGGAACAGATCTGAATAACTAATAACGATAATAATCCAAATAGCAGTTGTGACATACCAGTACTGATTCTAGTAAATCAATCTAAAATCTTAATAAATGTAATTTGTAATAACATAAACATACACGCAAACTTACATCTGAACAGTTTGAAGATAGTTGAAATTAAATTATTATGAGAAACAAGGAATTACTGAATATTAAAGAAGCCAACTCCGGTTTCTCTTGATAGGAAACTTAAATTGACTTTATTCTAGTTCTCAGGATTCGTGCCCAGGTAGAATATAAAAAAAGTAAGTTTTTCAATTTATTATAGAAGAGCTAAGCCTAAGTGAATACAAATAGTGCAATTAGAAAAATATATACGACACGTATATTGAACATACTATTTCGGACTGCGTTTCATTTGCTAGTAATTTATACAATTGTGAAAAGTTTAATAGGTTTTGTCCTAAGAAAATACGTAGAGCGCATAGGAGTATAATTTTTTATGCATTATATATATTAAACATAAGAAAAAAGTATAGAAAGAATTCAGTTATTATTGTTAGAGGAAGAGGCATTCAAATCTATTAATCGAAGTCTGATAATAAAAATATGATCAAAGTTCCACGACAAAAATGGCCACTAACGCATCCGCAATTCCCCTTATGTTGCAGATGTCCATAAGAGGCAGTGAATACTTCCCATCAGGTGGGCCGTGTGCTCGTTTGCTTCATGAAAAAACTTGTTGCTATGATTTTCAATTCAGGGGTATATACTTTTGCTCTTTGCAAACATAAAGGCTGAGGAATATACAAAGGGAAATTGAGCAAAATTAATGTCCTGATTTTTCACGATGTAAAATATTTCTTATCAATTTTCTATATTTTTGTTTTATCTTAGATTAAATTTACAATAGATTAAAATATGACATTATTTTACATAGTAAAATAAAATTATTTGAAATGGAATATTAAATGAATAAATTAGTGTCAGAAACAAAACAATGATACGCTGCTAAAAGCCAATGTGTTGTAGGAACTAAATTTTTTTACCTTAGCCTTTAATTATTAAGCCTTATAGAAATTTAAAAATGTAATTGATGAGTAAAGTTCTTCAGACTGAAACTTATATTATAGAGTGTTGAAAAATTTAAATAAAATTATAATCATCTGAGTTATTTTTTTTATTGTATTAGCCTCGCTTATAGATCTTGTTTCAGACTAAATATATTACGAAAAACACAGTCAATATATGACAGCAAATGTAACATCAAATAATTCTGATTGATTATATGTTACTCGTAATAAAAATATGTGAAATACAAACTATTTTGAGTTGTGTGCGCACCTTGAGCGCTATTTAAAATAACCAGCAATTTGATAATTCTATCCTATGACGACGATTGTTAAGAAAGAAGAACTCGCCTGTCGTTTATTGTTTTGGATAAAATATATTGAAACTATTATGTATCCAGTCACAAAGAAAAATGTAACATTTGTCTAATTGCGATGTCTTATTTATGGTATGAGTAAAACCTTCAACTTAATTTCCAAGCATGATCTTAAAAGGTAAGGAAATAAAGGTAAAAATAAAGATGTTTTAATTTTAGAGAAAATAGAAGGGATATTCGTATTATTTTCGTAGCACTAGAAGTATAAGTTTATGTTTTATGTCTCAGACTTGTTTTCTGGATTAACTTCTATTCTAGGATTTTATATATAATTAGTAAACACACATTTGATTCGAACCGAACCTTAAAAACTCTGGAACAAACGCACCCGAAACGCCATTGAAGAGATAACATTTAGTTTGATCACTTTTGCGCGGGAAAGTAATGATGGCCGCGATTTGTTAGTGTCTTTTAAATTTAAGTTGTTTTGATTTTAAATAATAATGAATTAACTGTTTAAGACGGATTTGTTCCTGTTAAGGTTTGAGTCGTTATTTAAAAGTTGTAGGTTTATAAGACAAATATATTTTAATTATTTTGCCCGAACCCTAAATATATAATAAATTTTTAATGGTCTGGACATCTAACAAACAAGAAAGATGCAAATGAATTTAAAAATAAATATAATATATTAGGTATATAACATGCTAGATTATGTTATATTACATTATAGTATTCAAGAATTTATTTAGTAATCATATTATATTTTTAATATATTACTAGCTTGATTTCATAGATTTTGATAATATTGTAATGAAATTATTTTAGAGATTTCCAACATCATTAAAAGCGCCAACGAAAGCATTTTACTAGCAACAGATTGGTTACTTTATATTGCGAATACCGATAGTGTCCACTTAATTTTATCATAGAAATTTATCTGTTAATCTGGGAAGTGTCAGTGGGGACAGTTTCGATAATTCATAAAACTGAAAAATATTTGGATTCTTAAATGATTATTAAATGACATCGGTAGGTGACAAATAAATTGTGTATCTCTTTGTTTAGCTTATTCTTTAATCTATTTTTTGGGTTATTAAAAAAGAATATATATATACGAATTAACCTTAATCAATTTAACAGATGTCAATAATTTATATATAAACGATAGTATTTTTTTATTGAGTTTAATATCACTAATCAAATTAATAATAAATATAGCCTAGAAATAAGAAGCTTTTTAAAAGTAAACGGGTATAACTAATTTCTGAATTATGATAAACACAGCAGAAACAGGACTTTTAAATTATATTCATTTTTTTTATCTAGATTTCAAATGCAGAAAAGAAATCCAATGTTTGCAGACGAAACATAAACAAAATGAGATATATGTAATTTTTTATGCAGAAAATTCATTGTTATTGTTTCCGTTTTCACACTATTCGAAATGATATCATTCCACATTACATTGTTATAAATCCAAATATATGTAATAGACTTGTATGTTACATGTTACTGTAGAGTTCTTGCTTGTGAAGTTAAGAAAGAGAAAAAATAAAATTACAAAGGTAGTAATTTATTTTTAGTCTTGTAATAATAGAAACCTCCGCTGTGGATAGAGCTGTCTAATTAAAAGCGGGTTCTCTCATGAGATAAAGTAGATCATTTACACATGCAAACTAATTTTGTTGTTGGTAAAGAGATTTTATTTATTTATAAAATAATCTAATTACCTGCCTTTCGAAGGATGTAACGATTCCATGAAGTTTTTTACCGAATTTTTAAATGCAATTTTTTTTACTCGAGAGTGCGCATATTACACTAAAAATAATTTATCAATTGCATTTTGAATGTACATGTTCATTAAGAAAATGGATTTAAAAAGGTTCTTGAGCTTTGTGAGTTCCAACAAATAAATATACCGTCCAGTTTTATGGTATTATCGTTATGGTACCTACACATTTAGTGGCAAAGAATTCACAAAAAAAGACGTATAAATTAATTTCAGTTTAAGGATTTTCATTATTATTTTCATAATTTTAGTTTTATTGCGTTTACTTTAGTAGGATATCTATTCATTCACATCTACGAAATCATTATACATATATAAGTATTATTCTATTGCTAAAGCCAATTGGCAAGCTACGAGAAAATATAAATATTTAATTATTTTATGAAATGAATGAACTTTTTAAATAAATTCAATTAGTATATTTTATAAAATAAAAGAGGCAAATAGGTCAACGGAAATTTTTGTTATTACAAAATTTTTCTCCCCAAGGAATAAATTTTTTTGGGAAAAATATAAAAAAAAATCCTTCCAATTTATTTCATGAAACAAAATAATATAAACTGTGGCTTTAAAAAAAGTTTTGGAGAAAAAAGTAAAAAAATACTAACGTAACGTAACAGGTGACTAAAACATATATATATAAAGTTGCACCCCTTGAGGGTCAGTGTCGCTTAGGAAGCGGTGAGGAGACGACGTTCCTCGTCGGTCTGCTAAATAATATACGTACAATCTTAAAACGTAATTTTTCATAATATCAGTGTAAATGTGCAAGGATTTAGGTAAGTACATATTGTGAAAAAAATATGATGTTTCCTTCTGATTATTACAATTATTCAGTGCTTTAATCGAATAATCACCTGGTTTTTTTAAAGAAAATAAACTTTAAAAAATAAATGAAGTTCTTTCTTGTTCACAATACGTTGATATTTCACTCTGTATTATATAGTATGTGTTGTCAAATCACATACAGTAAGAAAAACGATATTTATGACAAAAGGCAACTGTTTTAATTAAATTTTCTAAAAGCAACACTTTGATGATACGTTTGAAAGCTTTACTTTGTCCTCGTGGAATATACATCATTATGTACTCAACGTCTTAGACACAATGGATGTCTTAAGTTATTATGATAAAATGATAAAATTTTGTATAATGGCATTAATTAAACAATTTTAAGACCTCAACTTTAATCCATATTTTAAACAGGATCTTCGTTTTCAATTGCCAATTTAATTTGCAACAGATTAATGTTGTACACGTATATGTGTTAAGGGATAGTTTAAGGAAATTTTTATTGTCTATAACAATATATATATATATATAACATAAATACATGCGTTTTCAATCTATAATTACGTCACAATATAAATTATCCATGCTATACAAAAAGTGGATGTATTTTTTTATATTAATTTCATAGACTATGTTATAATAACACAGTATAAAGAAAACAAAAAAATATGAACATATGTCTAAAACTAGGCGCTCAATTGTTAGTTTCAACCCATATGAAAGATGTTCGAAGACAAAACTATGAACTGACATTACAAAGCTCATATAAGATCTGAATAGTCCAAATCCGATAGTCCGAAGCTGCAGAAACATTCGCTTATAGGAATCTAGAACTCTATGTATTCCTACAGAAGAGGTACAGGGGCATGTTCAAAGTTACTCCATGATACATGCGTAGCATAGATTCTTCCGGTAACTCTATTAAAGCATTAGAGCTGACAGCATTTGTAACTAAGCTGACTATAAAAGAGTCGATATCGTTCTACACGAGGTTGTAATAAGTATGAGATACTTTTAATGATCCCCTTTATGTATAAAGATACTGTTTTCGTGAGCAAACATGATATGATATTGTATCTATTACTTATTATTGAGACTGTTTTTATTGATATTCTCGTTCTCTTTAAGTTAACAATTCCTCCATATTTATTTATATTTTCTTAAAACAATACATAGTAATGTGCTTATTGATATACTGATATGTCCGTGAATTATTCGTGCTGGGATGTTGTTAGATTATAATTCGTATTTAAAATAAAATTATTACGTCTTTTCAGTCTTCGTCGTTTTTATTTTATACCTTATGAAGTTAGCTCTTGAAAATTATGTCCTAAATTCCATAGTTGGATTATAAGTTTTTTTTCAGGTTAAAATAAATAGAGACGAAATTCCTCTAACAGTTTTTTTTCGTTAAACAATTATTTTCCATAAAAGAGAATTGTCGCAGTCATATAATTTTATTAATAGAAAAGTAAAGGTTAATTTATTGAGTGTAATAACTTCTTAGAGTTCATTCCAACATCTCAATAATAAGATATCCGTTAACTTTTTTATGATCTTTATTTAAGCGATAACTTTTTATTGAGTGATAATTAAAGTTATTATTAGGTAGATAATTCAATCAATCAGTTAAATTAATTAACAAATTATTTTAGATATCGTGTATTTATATATGTGCGAGCTCTGGTAATACGTCAGGTAATATAAAAAATAGTAGGAAGAAAAGAATTTCATTAACGGACACTGGTATTAAATTTGTCTCATGAAAAATAAGCTGAAAATTGTTTTGGCACAATAAGTGGGATTAAGTCTTTTCATTTACAAATCTGAAGCAAAGAATTGAACACGTAAGACGCAGGTATCATGAGATTGAACTCTTAATATTATCATACACAGCACAGCTTCTGGTTTTGCTAATGTGTACTGGCCTTTAAATCACTTATTAACGGGACCCACACAAAACTAGTACATAACGTAACCTACATTTAAGACATTCGATCGCTTGCTAATTAACCACTCAATTAATTCGAGATTTATAGTTTTGGTCTTCCTTATATAAATAACATGATACGAATTGTCAAATAATTTTACGTATCTGTGCTTTATTTAAAAAATATTTATTTCTGTGCACTCACTAAATTATTGTTTCATTGGAGTTAAATATTAAAATATTAATGAGAATGACTTGAAAGTATTAGGTAAGTCATTTTTATACACTTTAGTCCTCCTTTGGTACTTAAGATAATAGTTTGCGAATGATCTACATGGTATTTGTGCTTAGTCAAGTCTTATTTCGTTATAATGACCAGATATATTTTAGTATTCTGAAGCAAAGGTATTGATTATAGAACCTGTGATAGTGATATTCATGAATATTAATGGAATGGAATATTAATGGAATGCTCAAATATTATTCTTTCCAGATAATTTCCCTTTTTCATGTTACAGTCTTCTTGCTTCTCCATCACGTGTTTTGTAAGCATTCTCTTTTTTGTTGTATGAAACATCTCTATTTTATTCCCATTCATATTTAACATAGCGTTAAATATTGCATAATATTTTTTTTACAAATTATATAATCACAAAGTCTTGAGTTAAAAATAATACGTTTCATTCGTTTGCAAAAAAAATAATATTTATCTTTGAAAGCGTTACACTTGTGAAAGATTTTATAAACAAAATCTCATTTTATGATACTCAGAAGTATAAAATTAACGTGTCGTTATCAAATACTTTGTCCATACCGCATCTTTTCTCGTGATTAAAATATCATTAAAACCAATAAAAAAACCAGTATAAAAGAGGTACCTACCTGCTGTATACCAAAAAATAATAAATACATGAACGTTTTTGGAACTGGCCTTTTTCTTCAGCATAAAAAATTGTAATGATTTGTATGATATTTAAATAGAATAATTTTAAATTTAAAATGCTTATGGTTTTAGATTAAACGGAATTATTTTTTGCACACGATAATAACACTACCACGGACACGTACTTTTAGAAACAAAGCTGTTATTTTTAAATCCAAGTATCGCCACGAGTTACGATTAACAAAATATTTAAATACTGAAATATATTTCAACAATAACACAATAGCGTTGCAATTTATTTGTCACATGACAATATTTGTAATTAAAATGAATAAAAATCATTTCACGTACTAATTTCATGGGAACTGAATTATATATAGAAATGTTTTATTTTCAGAGTTGTATTAAATAAATCAACATTATACAAAAAATAGTCAAATAAAAGAATAAATGAATAATTATTTACGCCTTCCATAGCTTATTAGTACATGAACTTGGTTCGCTCTCAATTTAATTGCCGGCCGTCATATTTGTCAATCAATTTTAAATCAATCGTTAACAGGGACCTTTATAATTAAAACAAAATATTGCCGTAAACTCAAAATTGGACAAGATAAAATTATATTCTTTGTATCATTCGTCTAAATATAGAGTTGGATGGATTTAAAAGGGTTTTATTTTATTCGTGAACAAAAAGTTATACAGTGTTGATTTGCTTGTCTGTAATAAACGCGTAACGTCAAATACACACTTTGACAGTGTCAACGACAGCGAAATTTATTTAATTAACTTATCTAACGCATTTTTATTTTTTATTTATTTTACTATTCATCTGCTTTTGACATGTATTACAATGTATACAACAGGCACTTATATGACTAATTCATATATTTTAAATAAGTCTCTCCTTTAGCCTTCATCTATCATTAAAACGGCTTCGGATTGGTCTATATTGATGAAAACGTATGAGATACAATACAAAATCTCAGAGGATATTTGTGCGCCCAAACCAGACAAATTTTTATATTCGCTAATTTTAAAGCGCGTTGTACTAATAGAGCTCACGATTCCTTGGGAAACCAACATTCCCAAAGACCATGCCTTCAATTCAAGGTCAACAAGTATTACGAGCTCACTAACGAACTCACTCAGAATGGGTTCGTTGTAAATTTTAACGAGAGCGAGATTTAAGTAGGAGCGAGAGGTATAACAACCAAATCTCTCTTTAACCTACTAATAGACTAGGGCCTGTCAAGAACTAACATCGTCGTGCGTCGAAGGCAGCCCTAGTAGGTTTGTTTCAAATTTGGTAAGATAGAGAAACCAGCTTGGACGGTGGAGGTGAGCGTTTAACGAGGGTTAAAGAGGGGCCCCTTAAACCTACACCTGGGTCGCAAGTCCCAGGCACTGTTGAAGGTCCTCTGCCTACAACGCGATGGAACTGGCACCCGCACGATGAATCCATAAAATTCTGAGAGATTTCGTCTCTCTAATACAACTTTTTATGAAACATTTTGTAGGTCTGTTAAAAGTATTTGTGTAACTTTGTCTGTCTTTCAAGAGTCTGTTTATCAAAAACGATATTAAGCCCAAAATAGTATCAAATATTCCTTTACGAAACATAAAGGTATACAGGTTAAGATTCAATTAAGTAGAAGTGTGTACAAACAAAATATAAATAGTTAATATTATGTTGATGGTTTTTATTTCTGATAGTGCCCTACTGTATTTACAACCCCACCGATTCTTACCTTTTCGCCTTATTTTCGCCTTATTATATTAGACATATGTATAAGAAGTAATAAAGGCAAGATTAGATAAAACATTTTTTTCTAATCTCAATTTCCTCTCTAAAAAAGTCACGTTTAAAGTCTAGGAAACTTAGGAAAAGTACAAATATACGTTACTAAAGCTCATTTAGAGTGATATATTAAACTGTTAATCTTTTAGGTTTTACAACGCCCAGAAAAGGGATTTTATTAAGTTTAAAACTTGATTTCTCAAGTTTAAGGAACTTAAATTTAGTTCATATCAGTTACGTGGGTGAAGTATCTAGCACAAATGATTAGTATACATTTTGAAATCCTGTGAGGTGAGATAGGTTGCCCTAAAAACGTACAAATAGGTACATTTAAATAAATTTTAAAAAATACAGAATAACTAACAAGACCATTTCGTTCATAGATTTTATACCATTCAATTTCAATTTCAATTCAAGAATTCTTTATTTAGTTATAACGTGTTTTATAATATAATTACAACAAAAAGAAAAAATATCAAGTTTCCTTTAAATAATAGACACTAATTCTTATAGCTCAAAATAAATAAAAATATCATACACGTTGACGACATTTCTTAGTGGACCTATAATTTTAAAGCTCCGTGGCTGCTTTAAAATACTAACTAATATGTAGTTTAGATGAGTATAAAAATATTTTAATATTTTATTTTTGTAGGACTTAGGCGAATTCCTAAAAAAATTCTATAGTTTACAGCACGTGTTATATGAGTTTTTTCTAAAGCATTGATTTTTATTAACATTTTGAAGGATTTGGAAGGGATTTTTCACAAACTTGAGTAAAGTAAAAAAATAGAATGGCCACCGCTTTTTTTTCATATTTCAATTACATGTACAATTTTTAAACTTCGTTTAAGTCTCGACTTTAAAGCAAACTAGAAATTAAAAAAATATGTGTTGAAAGTATTATACAAATGGAATTATCTAAGCGATCCCTCTCAGACGGAAACGTGATTAAACTACTAATTGTTCATTTATATTCGCAGGAGTTACAAAGTTACACAACATCAGTATCAAGAGTATCTTGTTTCAGGGTAGATGTATTTCCATTAATAATATAAGATAGTTAAATTGATATACGGTTTTACTAATCCGTTAGCAAGCAGGTTTGGGAGAATATAGGGCTCAGCAGGATTCATTTCGCTGAAATTGAAGCATCCTTGTTTACCAGCTCAGCATACTTCATGGCTATATGCTTATACATACACATATAAAATCCACCTCATTCATCAGAGGACCACGATTAGTATCGTATCCAGTTCTTCTGGGGATTTTGTTTGCTGGCAGTTGGCAGACTAGCGTTAATAGTGACACGGTATTCGGTGAGCGTAAGTAAGGAGTATGGTGGCAGGAATCGAGATACTCGGTGAAACTTTAGTCTGGCCACCATACCTTGAGCCAGGTATCATATTATCTTTGAACTAGAAGGCTATACTAATAGCCTGGAGAAAGATCCTTTAAGTGATAGCCGTACCGTACCGGAGTGATAGACCAGAGAGGACAAGACTAGCTAGAGTTTTGTATAATGGATTTTTAAACAGAAAACTATCCTGCAGTTGTTTTTATCTTTCATATATTAACAGCACTCAATAAACACTAAATTATTAATGCTAACACTCAATTCAGCTTCTCTCCAGAATCATCACAACTACTTTCACGCAGTCCAACATTTTTGATTATTTTATTCGGTCATACAATTTGACTCTTCAGCACTAAATAAGCTTTTAATCAGCACAACATTTTTAATTGTTTCTGCTTTTTTAATCTTTGTAGTTTAATAAAAGACCTTACTAGTAAAGAAGAATAAGTCCCCGGAAAAAGAAATCACTATTGCAATAGCGGCTTTCGATC
This sequence comes from Danaus plexippus, assembly GCF_018135715.1. Lineage (NCBI taxonomy): Eukaryota > Metazoa > Arthropoda > Insecta > Lepidoptera > Nymphalidae > Danaus > Danaus plexippus. Next base: position 1,926,397 of record NC_083541.1, read on the forward strand.
ACTTTCTTAGTAGTAACACAATATTATTTTTGACTTATGATTTAATATAATTAGTATATATAAATTCAATAAAATAATATTTTTGTCTTAACTGCTCAAACAATAAAACAGGTTAGAATGTTTTTTTAAATTAGTTCTATCATGTAAGCCCTACAAAAATAAAAAAAGACCGTCATTTATAAGTATGTTTTTTTAATAAGGTACAAAGCTTAACATTCCCATTAACGACGATTATTATTATTACAAATAAAGATATTAATTCGCTGCGTAAATTTAAAGTTATCCTTAGAATGACGAAGAAACATGTACAATTATACTGATAACAATAACATTTCTCTTAGTGTAATAAGTACTTATCATGAATCCCTGCAGATACATACATATGTTCGTATGCATTTATGTATGTATGTCTTGATGTTTTGTTTCAAATGGTAAAATTTTTGCGATTTCGTAAATAAAATTAAATTATGCGAAAACAGTGCATTTGAGTGGTTAACATCAAAACATTTATGATATTAGCATAAATTGTTTTATTTGTATTATTTTTTTCATATTATAATTTATTGTTTATTAGGTTTAAAAATACACATGTCTGCTTTTTAATATTTACCCTTTACTTTTTAATATTCGCCCAGTACTTAGTAAACCCATCTCGTTATATATATATATATCTTATTGGTTTTAACAAATATATAATGTATGCAAAGATTTATTAAAATTTAAGAATATATAACTTTATTCTGTTCCTTCCTCATCGCTAGTTTCTTTATTCGACCCCAAGAAAGTTATATGGGACTTATTCTATTGAAAAAACTATCTAATCCAAATTATCATAATCTGTACATACAGTCCACAATAGTAATTTCATTCTGTTCCGAACGTCGGTTTATTTAAGACGGCTTGTATTATATTTTTATTATGAAATTATATTATAAAATATATTTATGTAAGTTTTCCTAGTTTTCTTGGCTTAATGCACGTACATAATCTCAGCGAGCACGACATTGAATTGTTTTTATTCAATCCCATTATTTATCTAATCAATTATTCAAGCTCATTAAATTATGAAGTCTCTAAATTATTCACTAAGGGTTATATGTAATAACTCATAAAAATTGTAAGCGCTCACAAAATCTATAGGTTCCGTAGTGCTTAATGAAAATATATAAATAAATAATATTAGGCACTGACCTTTTAACATAGAAACTTAACCTCGATTCTCAATCTCAACTTAAGCAACGGTCGCGAGTTTGATTTTCGTCTGATTCTAATATTTTTGATGTACTTGTGTTGTTTAATGTGATTACTTTCAGCAATATGTGTTAATTTTCTAGGCAATAAACTACTTCTATCTAAAATATATATGTAAAGAAATAGAAAGAATTGTAAATTAATAGCTTTAAATGTCGTTTCTTTTCTTACAGGTTAATTAGTCTTGTAAACTTTTTAATGTAAGCCTAATATAGATTGTAACCTTTGTAGAACCCTAACAATGAAGTCTTTTCTTACAGGGAAACTCTTTAATCTTTTAATTGGTTGTTTCATCCAAATCACAACATTGTCTCTTATATATATATATATATATATATATATATATATATATATATATATATATATATATATATATATATATATATATATATATATATATATATATTCTTTAAAAAATTTGTGATTTCGGACTTCAACTAAAATATTGTTAAAACATTATTTACAATTTTCTATCTTTGCTTATTCCATTTTAAGCTTTCTTAATTTAACCGCGGATCTCTTTATGGAAATCGAGACGCTTTAAAATATGACATATCTCGGAATTTCACGAGAATCTCAATTGGCTTTCCATACAATGTGGCCAGGATTTTGGTACAGGTTTTTGTCTTTCCTTCCGGCAAACACGGCTTCTACCTCTAAGTAAACTTTGCAATTCACGGAACATCGAGAGATTCTATAGTACGATGTCACTAAACATTTTTTCCTAATGTAAAATGTTTTTCTTAGACGAAGTTGAAAGCACCTTTCAACTTCGTCTGAAAGAAACCTACAAGATATTTCTTTCTATACTTCTATGAACAATTTAATTACCTTTCATGTACTTACTTTTATACATTTTTATTTTTAATAATCATAAATTTATGTTTTCGAAATATTTTTAATTATTTCTGTAATAAGTAATACTTTTATTTGATAATACTGAGTTGTCCTGGCTCTTACCTAAGTTTATATATTTAACTCCACGGCCGTCTGAAAGAGATCATGTACATATGATAAGACCGCCTTTATTCCAGTTATTATTTCTTTTTTATTAAGGTTATAAGTTATTGTGTCATCTGTTGCGAATTTATTTTATAAAACTGTATGATATAATGATTTCTCAGAATTCAGGAGTGCATATACAAAATATAACTCTGGTATATTACTATATTAGCGACGATTCCGATTATTTTATAGTTTCATGATCACGGTCAGAGGATGTAGAAGTCGTCTGACGATAAATATGAAAAACGTTTATTTCCACATAATTTATTATTTTAATTCTCGACTTTTTTTGTTTAATTTATTCCTTTCATTGTCCTTACATCTATTTTTATATATTGAACCAGTTCGGCCGTGAATACAGGCGTACGGTTAACCCTATTCAAATTTTTACAGCAACGATATTTTTTTTCAAGAAATATCCGTAAATGAATTGAAAGAGAAAAATGAACAATCTTTTCATGCTTCATCTATTTTCATTATAATTTATTGAGTTGTGTTATGGTGTTGAGTATTAAAATCTGTTGATAGATTTTTTTACTTCAAATACTTATCGCTTACGTAAACAGTTCCCGGATCGTGACACATGCGTACGTCAAACGTAGAGTCCAATGGACGTAACTGGGATGTGGCTATCAATACCATGACTCTCCGGACCAAAATTGAATTGAGGTAACTCGTTCTAAATGGCCCTCCTTCTTATCATATCTTCGGGACTTCGCACCACGTTGAACATAAATTTCAGCCTTAATTTTTAGATTTTCTGTCCCAATTCTAGTGGCTGTGTACAGGTAAATAGGAAGTTCTATTATTAATCTATAAACTGAATACGTGTTGTACTCAATTCTCGTTTTGAATCAACATATTTTGTGAAGCCTAAAAAACTTATAAAACTATATACTTCCAAATAAAATTTTGAAACCATATTCTTTTAAATATTTTGTAGATAATGAACAACACGCGACTTTTATGGTTTTGGTACATTCACATTGATAGTAAGAAAAGTTAAATATTTGATTTAAGAAATATTATAAACATTTTATGAAATGACGATTAAAATCCACATGGAATATTCAAATAAACTGAAACAAGGACACCATTATGCAATCGGAAAAGTAACAGATAGGATCAATCGAATCCTCGTCAAGTGGAAATTTTTTTTGTTGTATAAATATTTATGATTTGATTTTTTGATCTTGTAGTGCAGTGTAGACTTTTATTAATTAGCAATTGTATTTATTAACAATTGTAACGTTTTCTATCGTAACATTATTGCTAGCAAATAGTTTAATAACGTTGTGTTGTAACTTTTCCACATCGAATTAAACGAAATATTAAAGACGTTTCTGTGCTCTAGAGTCAATCTATACTTTATCACTGTGAAATAATAAATAATATTAAAATTAAACTATTTATTATACTCTAATCTGGACTTGTATGGACTGAAATATGTAATTCTTCCACACAAAAATTGGTTCACTTATTTTTGAACACTTATGAAACGTAAAGCTTCTGATTGGTTAAAAATTGAAAAAATATAAGCTATAAAGCAATGAGTATTAGAAACCTATATGATTTTAAATACTTTATGTTATAAGTTCAATAAAATGGGAATGGTGCTTGTGATTAGTGAATACTATGTATTTATTTGACGTAAGATATCAGGTCAATTCGTCCGAACTTCGTCTAGAAGGTTGAAAGAAAATGATTTCAATTATTTCCTGTCGTCAATCGTTAATTTGGGATACTTTAATTTAATAGTGTTTTGAGGAAAAATCTATACTATAATTATTGTATATTACAAAACGAGAGTCATTATCCGCTACATTATAAAAAGAAAGCAATGGAAAGAAAAATAATTAAAAAACTACTACTAGGAATTGAGGGAATAGGCGTTCCGTAATATTTTACAGCGTAATATTTTATTAAATATCACATTTTCATTACAAAAAAAAAAAAAAATTCAGAGGACTAAATGCAATTTTCTCCGCCTTTATAGTACAATTAGGTTACTGTGACACAGTGTCATAATTTTTTATGTTGCGTTATATAAAAATATGTAAGTAAAAAAAAGAGTTTGTAGGAGCCAATATAATAATTTTATTACAGTCGTTTCAGCCAGCTTGTGGTTATGACCAGTGCAAGCTAAGCGAGGTACATACCTAAAACGTAATTACGTTAAATCCCCCTGTTTTTATACTATATTTGTAGTTTAATTACACACGGCCCGTAATTTAAAACTGCGTAATTATACCATTGCGGTAATTAAGTGTTGGTGTCAGGTGTATGCCTGCGTATCTTTGTATTCTACGAAAAAAAACTCTCTTAGATTTTTTTCTAAATTAAATGATAAACAATAATGAGTTTAAGTTCAAAATTCCAGGAAACGAATACAGCCTTGAGAGAAAAATTATTTAAAATCTCTAAAGGTAAAGCTTGCTGAAGACCGCTTATAGTAATTTGATTTTAAACCTCGTAAGTTTAAAGGATTCGGAACACTTATTTTTTATGACTTTGGCAATTAAAGCAGTAATAGTGACGTTCTACTTGCCTGGTTAGAAATTTGAAAGCCGACAATTTATGCTTTTACTAGACTCCAAGACTGTTTCTAATGTGGAGATGGTTGAGTATAGTATTCTACAAAATAAATAATATTTTAAATCATTGAAATATAATATTATGTATTACTCTTGGATATATTTTTAAAGATCCAAATGATTAAGTGACCCTTAATTTTTTTAAATCCCCGATATGCAAAATTTGTTGTTTTCGATATACCAGGAAACCAGGAAATGAGCTGAAATTTATTAAAACACTGAAGTGTGTGTTTTAATGAATCACGAAACAAAAATTTTGCAGAGACTAAACTTTACATTTTTTCTAAATCGAAGGGACTGTGTTTGTTTTGTATATTGGCAATATTTTACCAATAAAATATATTTAGATTTCAGAATTGTTATCTTCATACATTACTGTTGATGTTGTTTTATTTAGTTTTGTCATTGTTCAGATTGCAAAATCCTGTAACTTATCAATTAAATTTTATAAAAAAAACCTTCAAAGCTTTTAAATTATTTTAATTTACTACATTATCTGAGTTAATCATGCTTATCGCCATAATGTAGGTAAAAACGCCTTGAATGGAGATTACGCTGTGTCAATATTGAGTTTATCCGATATTTATACTCGAAAGTATTTTAATATTGTTCGTAATATTGCTTCAACCAATTTCAAAGAAAGAGATATAAATTTCAACATTCAAGAGCAATTCAAATATACGGGTATATATAAAAATCGATGATTATAAGTTTAAAATTTTGTTAAACCTTACATTTTTTTTTTCATAATAGTTGGAAATTTATACAAAACGTCTACATGACTATACTCAGTAAAAAATAATTGTTTCAATGTTTAGAGTGATTTTACTAAACTTGTAAAATATTTTGAAGTAAAATAAAACACGTGACATATTTCTTTTTGCTGTTTTATTTCTGGATCTTTTATGCAAATCTAAAATATCATTTTATTTCTCATTTCAAAAGACATTTACTATCAATTTAATACTGACGAGTTACGCAGTCCTGCAAGAATGCGATAGTCCAAATAGCATTTCAAACAGTCATTGTGCTTTACCAACCATTATTGTCTGAAGCTATCGTTTTGCAACGCTAGACCACATTTTGCTAGTATAGAATATTGTGATTGTCGGCCTCAAAGAATATTATCTTTAATTTACTATTTACCTATATATCAATTATTACCTATTAGTGTTTCCTAAAATGAAAATCCCTATCGATCACTTTCTTTATGTTCTATAGTTTCTTAATAAAATGCATCCTCAAAGGTTAGTAACAAGTTAATTTTGATTTTTTAGTCTCCATTATGGCCGAAGTTTTTACATTTAGCGAATACATTATAAAGACAACCACTTTTATTCCTAACAAAGTTATCAGGTTTTCAACGTTATGTTCATGAAACAGCAACAAATTATGACACTTTTAGGCTAAATGGGAACATATCATCGGCTTATCTACAGCTGATTTGTAGACACACTTTTCCACCAAAATTATATTTTAATAAAATTTTGGATATGTAATTTAAACAGCTTCAGTGTGGTCAAGTCTTTCATACATTCTTTTTTATTAAACTTAATATTCTAGTGAGTCTAAAAATAATGATCTTAAATATCATCTCTAGTAGTGCTAACTTAATTATTTTATTTAATTATTCTATTTTATCATTGACCAACAAAAAAATGTTTCCAAAATTTTAGAGAATAACGATAACACAGGCTTTTTCATTGAAATTATGAAAGTGACGCAGACGAAAAAAAATCCTAAGGTGTCAGAAAATGTAAAACGAAACTCTGAGAGAAAAAACGATAAGATTTAAACCGTTCTCAAAGGATAAAGATGTTCCAAGTCTAATGGGGGTCAAATAAAATTATCCATTAAATCTCATGTCTTTGCTTCGTATTTCATAAATATGAGATGAGGAAGACACGAGATTGATAGATACTCCATATTATTACCAAGAATTCTCCTCCAGTTTTGCTCTTATAGTTACTATAAAAATATGGGTCACAAAAATCTAGAGTACCTTATTCCAGCACTACTGGAACAAAATTTTATTATCATCACTTCTATAGTTTTTGGAGATTAAATAAACAAAATCACGTACAAACTTTCAAATCATTTTTCAAGTAGTAATAGTATTATCGAATGTCCTTCAACTTGGACAGAGCTGAATTTTACATACGGAAAGCAGAGCTGCGGGTAAATGCTAGTAAATATTTGAAATATCATTAAAGAAGCAGTCAATGAAACGGATTCTATAAAGGACTGGTATAAAAAATGTTAACAATGTATTCAATGAATTGTAATATCATTTCTGTTCAGTTTTTATGAACCATTAATATATACAATTTTTTAATATATATGAAAGCATATTAAAATGTGTGTTCCAGATTTTTTTCATTTATTAATAAATTGTGCTAGTTTAATGAAATAAAATATATAATGTGTCAAATCCAGCTTACATAAGATTTTATTTATGTCACATGTTCATGGACAATGTTTCCATAATTTAATTTCATAGCCGATATTACGTGCCACTCGAGTGTGATAAATACGCATATGTAATATTATGTAATGATTTGATTAATTAATTTCAAAACCTCATATGAGACCTCCTTTTTTCCAGATTCGTTTCTACTGACAACAGAAAATGTAGTGCTATTTGAGATAAAGTGAAGTGAAGTTACAGTGAAGTGATAATGTCTTACACCGTGGATTTTAACGACACAGTGGTGAGAGCATACGGCGAGGGATTCCCCTTGTTGATGCCTCGTTGGGGGTACGTCGTATCCGCCTTTGTTCTCTTCTTAATTGGCTTCTTCGGGTTCTTCTTGAATCTCATGGTAATTCTCCTCATGTTTAAAGATCGACAGGTAAGATATAATAAATATCTTTATAAGATTCTTCTTTAAATTTATAGCTTTGTTCTTAGGTTCTATATGTATTACTCTAAATAACATAAGTGAGGTATTATAACTTTATTTGATTGTAATATTATTGCTAATTCAGCTTTAATCTTTATGATGATAAAAAACTTTGTGCGCGGATACAATAACCTTCAACTTATTTATTATTTCATAAATCTCTGCAGCCATTCCGTGAAAACTTTCTAGAAATCTGAAAACTTTCACGTTATGATAGATATTTCCAGACACTTGCCCACAATTTCGTTCACGAAAATTAAGATTTGATATTATTATAACTTGACCGATTTCACTAATTTTGTATATTAGCAAAAATACAGCTGATAACAGTTTTGTATTTTCTTTTTAAAATACAACAATTTATACATTTGTGTTACATGTTTTCAATGTAAATTCGAAACATTACTGTTCGGTTTTTCTAATATATATTTAAGAGTAATCCATAAAAATAACCGAACATCAAGATCTTAGAAAAACATAAGCTTAGAGAAATCGCTTAAGTATTTTATGGAAGCAAAGAAATTAAAGAATTTAATCGCGCTTTTAAATGTTACACTCATTTCACTCAACTCCTTTGCTTAATGTAATTTTTAATTGATAACTGTCTAAAATAGGTAAATATTATTCGTTAGTTTATTAAGTTTTTCCTTTATATTACTTTCTTAATAAGGGACGTCAATAGTTATTTATCCGATTTTATTACAAATTCATTATTTTAAAGAGAGGACGCCAGCCGCGCTGACGTCACTAATGTCACTTGTTTCAGTACGTTCCAGATATTTTAAAATGAAACTTCAATTCTTCTAAATGTTCTTGTATTTCTCGAAGGTTTTTCATAATCACATTCTTTATGCTCCGCACTAGCTGAACTCTGCAGTCTGCTGTCGTGCGTCCAGACGTCATATTTATACCAGAATTCAAACATAGTTCTATTCTCTTTGATTTCGTTTACTTTTAACAATAGTAACGACGACCAATAAGTTGTTATAATAATTGATGACAGCCTTGAGTTATTTTCATGTTGCATCCGTCATTGAAGCTGCTTGCGCCGATATATACAACTTATGCATATTATACAATAATGCAACGTTATGTCAAATTTAGTGACATACTCCGCTCGTAGACTTGGAAGACGGGCGATTTGGAAGACGATTTTTTTAACATATAATGTACTCAAAAGTTCTCCAGATGAAATATCCTCATCTTATAATACAAGAAAAAAAAGACGATTATTTTTCTTTTTTTAAGCTTCTTATTTTTAAACAGTAATTTGCATAAGCGTTTTTAATGTTAATAAAGGGATTCTAAAATATATATTTTTTTAAATTGTTCTACCTTCTAATTTATAAGATTACTTTGTACTGTATATGACTATTTAGAACAATGTACGTTAGGTACGGTTGATTACCGTCTAGAGAATGGACACCCGATGTGTCTTGCCGCATGAAATCACATTACTGCAATACGTGCAGCCGTTATTTGCTTTGCAAATTCGCCTCGTGTCAATTCGCAGTTTTATGTTCGAGACCTTAATAAGGAAGCAAGTCAGGCACGAAAAAGTATTTTCCACACAAAGAATGCAAATAATCCCGAAGTGTTATTACTTCCAAACGCAGATGTGGTCCATTGAAGATAGGCTTTGTAGCATGAATAATTCGTTCATCCGCAAAACAATAATATTCCAAACTATGAAATTTGTAAATTCACACGAAATTAAAAATGTTTTCTTTCCGACTTCGTCAATATTAGGCTTCACAAAATATTCGTTTGTATTCTATTCCTTATACATATTTTTTTATGATGAATAAGATATATAAATATTTAAAAATATTAATATACACAATCAAGACAATTGGTATTTTATTTGCTTATTCGTCAAGAAAAAAGTAATCCTAAATAAAGAAAATCTCTGCGATGTTCTTTTTTTGATTATTAAAGTGAAAAGAGATTAGTTTATTTAAAAAGTAAGATACAAATTAAAGTCTGTCCCTAAATTAAAAATAGTTTTCTTTTACAGTTATGGACACCTCTGAACATAATATTGTTCAACTTGGTGTGCTCAGACTTTTCCGTTTCCCTATTGGGAAATCCCTTGACCCTTATTTCCGCACTATTCCATCGTTGGATTTTCGGCCACACTATGTGTGTCATTTACGGGTTCTTCATGGCTTTACTTGGTAAGTTATTACAGACATTATTAACACATATTTACAACATTCTTTTTAAAGATATTGAAGTAGAAGTTAATAAAATGTTCAAGATAAGCTTACTGAAATCACATAATATATACTTACATGTAGTTTTTGTTACTTGTAGCTATATAATATCTTTTATTAACTTTCTGTTTTCCTGTATTAAAAATTTTAATTATTTATAAAGAAAGCCATACTCAAACCGAGAAAGATAAAGCAAAATTTAAATGAGACGAGTAAGATCATAAAAGTTATGACAAACAAACTGTCAGCTTACTGACCACTTTATAAAGAAAGTCAAATAACAATTTAACTTTTGTCAGAACGTTTTAAAACAACATGAAAATAATTTGACTTGAAATAGTTAAGTAATTATTTTTATACAAATGTTATAACACGTTACCGAATATCATTTGACACTAAAATGTTTTATCGCACAGATCTCACATAAATATTCTTGATATTTAATGAAAATGCAAGGTATTAGGAGGACAAAACTTAAAATATTTTTTTACATATAAACCTGACTCGTTATAATATACATAAACATATTCTCTATTAAATACCATGTGACTAAGTAAGGTAAGTAATGAAATAAAAACTTATTTTTGTTAAGTCGGTTGATAATCATAAAAAAAAAATCTTTTCATATAAATATAAGTATACGAAATTATGAGTGCTGCTATAATCTCTTTTATACCAAAATTATTCAAACCGTTCACAATTTCTGTGACACTAAACATTTGAATAGGCGCTATTTAAATATTTTGTTAGAAATTAAATTGTATAGAAAAAAATTTACGAAAATAGTTGGCCAAATGAACTTGTAATCTCTAGAAAGATCCTTGGAAGCAAATTAAAATACTTCTAAAGTATATTAAATTATGTAGAACTATAATTAAAAAATGTTATTTAGAAAATTAAAGGTAAGTCACATTTACCATATTAATATTATTTTCTAATTCCCAGTACGATATCATATTTAACGATTTACCTTCCGTTTGTTCAATACATTTATTCCTTAAGTAATATTTGATTACCCATCACATATCACTCAGGTAATATTTTATGATCAATGAGGGAAAATTGATTAGAAAGGATTTGCTACATTCATTACTTGTAGCGATTTATGTCTGTCTAATATAAAAGTATGGCATTTTGATGATATTGTAAGGGAATTCGATAAGGGTATAAAAATTTATGATCATAAATAATGACTAATCAAGTTATGCATATATAAATAAATGCACAAGAAAAAACATATTTTAATAAGCAAGATATTGTTTTCAAAATGTCTTGTTCATGCTATCAATAATGATGTCAAATGTTTAGCTAAAAATATATTATTTAATATCATCTTAGTATATTTAGATATGATTGTTTTTTAAATTAACTTATAAAAATAACAGCCTCTTATAGTCCGATAACAAATCATCGTATAAATTTAAAACATAATGAGAGTACCTTAGCTGACCCAATTTATCATTCGCAAACAAATTATTTATAGAATTATTAGGCTAGTAGGTAGATAGTGTAAACAGTGGGATTATTTTTGTTAGGGTATTATTATTTATTTATGCTGATTAACTTTTAAATACTAAAAAAATATAAGTAATTTTAATGTTCTTAGTTTATTAATGCTGTCTAGTAAATCATGGATTTGATATAGAATAAATATGTATACAGAATTATTGTTCCAATTTAAAAGAGGTGTGTTAGGGTCATATATAAAATTGTAGTAAATAAACCCTTTAAAGTTTCGTAGATAAAAAAAAATCAATCAAGTTAAAATATTCTAAGTATATTTTTATAACTTATTAAAGTAACATAAATTAACTAACAATATAAATAAATAAATGTTGTAATAAATTTAAATACTCGAAAACATTTATTCAAGTTTCAAGAAAACTCGAAGATGCCAATGAATTTTTATTTGGACTCTATCTTACAGGTATAACATCTATAACGACACTTACCGTGATATCGTTCGAGCGTTATCTCATGGTAACAAGACCTCTCAGCTCACGTCATCTTAGTTGCAAAGGAGCGACTGTATCGGTGGTATTCATCTGGCTTTACTCACTCGCTCTCACAACCCCGCCATTATTGGGTTGGGGGAATTATGTCAATGAGGCTGCTAATATCAGGTAAGTAACATTTAAACCGCCTTAATTAGCACTTAAGGTATTCTTGTTCAGTAAACTTTATTATTACTAGAAAATATTATTAAGAGAAATACCGTACGTTTTATGAAAATATTTGCAAAAGCAAATTCATTTAAATCGTATAATTTTTGAACATTTATTACTGCATTACCTTGAGATATCGGAAAGCATAGTAACTACAATTTTCACACGTAACGTAACAGCAGAGCTGATATGTTAGTATTACATTTTCAAACTGATTAAATAATCTCCTTTTCCTTTTCTTACGAGAAAACGTTTTCTTGCGAGCTTTAAATAGAACGACTTAAAAGTTTAAAGCGCTACATTTAATTACATTACTTTGGCATAAGCATATTAAGAACACAATACAAACCTCTTTATCTCATTGACTCAAGAAGACACGGTAGAAAATGTATCAAAGATATTTATAAGTTAGGTTGATACATAACATTTCTATCGTTCCACTTCAAAATAATTGAAGATAAAATTTACTATTAAAATAAACATTTTTCTTAAAGATGGAATATAATTTCGAGAAATGTTTTCTGTTTTGAACAAAGCGAAGAAATTTGTAAATTTTATTTAAAACTATTTATATATAACGTTTATATAAATTATGAGAAGTATATATTTTTTATTTTTAAATTGTAAATATTAATAATAAAATATTATGCGATGGATGAACGATTAATAACATAATATATTTCATTGCCGGAGAAGGATATCAAATTAAACAATATTGAACAATGAGATTACTGAGATTTTTTTTGTATAAATCAATAAGCTAAATGGTTAATTGTGAAATATTAAAACTAAATATTAAAATAAAGAAAATAACAAAATAATTCATTACTAATATATATGTATATATATAATGTTTTATCTCCATTTTCAAAGGATACTGTAGTTTTTCCCAAATTTAGGTCTAAGTTTGTAAGTTACCGAATGAGAAAAGGATACTTCGTTTGTAGTATGGTGATTTCGATTCGCGCTAAGCATACAGAATAGCTGTTAATTTAATGAAAAGGGTTCAAATAAATACAATGAAACCCTCCTAGGAAAATTACGTAGAAAATTCTGGCGTGGATAATGTAAAACAAAATCTAATTTTCAATTGATAAGTAAAGTTAAGAAATAAATTTATTTACTCTAACAAAAATTCCAGAACTAAGTATAACACTGAACAAAAATTTTTCCTAGTTCTAAACTTTCACTGATTTATAAAAATGTTGAATTTACCTAACAAATTTCAATTATTACTTCCAGTGTAGGATATTTGGTCGAACCCAACAAATTACTTTACATTAATTGATTATAAGAGCTTTAGACATTTTATTGTGTGATAACTTGATTTGTTTAGTTATATAAAACTTTAAAATTCCTCATTTAAATCTATTCCGTCTATTCATTTTTATGAAAGATAAACATAAAGAAGAAGGTCTTTACAATTGTTACACTTCCTCTCGTTTAAATTGCACCTCACTAATATCTGTTATCTGCATTCGGTCTGCACTGTAATCTTTTGCCAGTCCAGCACCACCGAGAGATTAATGACCCGTATTGGCTTTTGATTCACGGAGACGCAGATTCCAGTACCAGATTCCACTTACTTGCCCAGATTACACTTTACACAAAGACCAGATGTATTTTATTGCCACACACTTTGGTCTTAGGTATATCGGATTTAGTACAAAAAAATAATTAGATGTAACATTGACCCTAATATGTATTATTTGAAGATCTCCTATTAACTTTCATCGTACTAAAAATGTACGATAAAAAGATATGGTAATAAAAAAAAAATTGCATTATAATAAGATAATATAAAAAAAATGTTATGGACATCGATTTCATTAACCGAAATAATTCTTTAAGACGGAATTAGGGCAGAGCGTCAATTAGATTTAAATTTCCTTTAATGTATGTGATTTTATTTAACTTTACATTTTAAAAATAGATAATTATAAAATTTATGAAATAAATAAGTATATATTTTTTCTGCATATAATAATCTTGGAAATTTATTCCGCCATATTTACAAGCAGCTCAATAACGGTTAACGTATTGCGCAAATATTGACAGAGATGTTCGATTGCCGGAAATCTATTCCTTGAACAGGAAAGGATTTTAAATATAAAATTAATATAAGTATTTCTGACATTATTTTGGCAATATGCCCAAAGTTATTTAATCTTCACAGATATACGTATTTTTTTATTATAATAATCTATTTTATTAGTTTTAATGGGCGTAATGAATATAAAAAAATAACATAAAACTTAATTCTAAAATTGTCTAAGTCTTTTTACATTCGATAAAATTGCCTCCTTCTCTCTCGATAAAATTTCAGTTAATGCTTTAATCAGATTAACGCTTCGCCGCATTGTCAATCTGTTAATTTCCTCATTTCCATTGGCATACCATTTTTCGTTTCATTTAAACTTATAATATTTTTTTACCAGACCGTAAAAATACAAATTCACCCCAATTTATAGGAACCCGCGAACAAAAATTTTTTTAGGATATAGAGTAAAGAAAATTACCCAATATTTTTTATGGTATTAACTGCAACCTTCGTAACTACACATGCGTGAAGAAAAACAGAATTGAAATTCACGAGTTATTAGAAAAAAGCAATATTTACAACTTAGTTGTAATTTTTTTGCTCTCCCTACTTTCAATTCTGTACTTGCCAGTAGTAAAATATTCGCACACGAATGAGGTATCTATAGTTTGACCTCAATGGAACGGTCGTTAGCTGGAAACTAGGGCTCATTAAAGTATATACATAGCTGTCCTGCAATCAATTGCACTGCATTGTCCTGAAATACTTTGTAAACAGTTTTCTAGTTAATTTAAGGCTAAAATTTATATAATTTTAAAATCATTGTTGTGATATAAAATTAAAGCAAGAACATATTGAAATTCAACAACATCTAAAAGTTATCTGAGTTTCATTGTAGCCAAAATCGTGTTAAGATTTCCTATATAATATTTTCGTATCTCTCTTCAGTATCATTTTTAACCGGATGTTTGTATTTTTATTACTTTATTATGTTAATTATATTCGAGATACCAAAAGTTATAGTTACATTTTCGACTTCAATTTGCAGTTAGGGTTTTTCGTATCAAATATATTGATTTTGTTTTTGAATACCCGATACGATTATCATTGTAATAAAGGGCAATATAGTTACTCTGATTGAAAACACAATTATTATATAATACAAGAAATGTCAGCATTAAATTCTATTTATTTATTTATTATCCAGCACTATTATGATGATTATTAAAGATTTCATTACTTTGGATTTGAAAAACCGCTTGTAATATAAAATTCCTTTCAAAACTCTCGAAAAAAGGATTAGTAATGGGGATGAGAATACATACAATGTCTTTATTCAAAGAGATAAACAAAAAAAAAAAAAAGATTTTTTAGCAGGCAAAAATACGGATGTGCTGTGTTATAGCTTCCGAAGATCGTTCCTAGAAGTATCTCAAAACCTTTTTTGCGTATTATAAATCTTCATCATTTTTAAAGTTAAAAAATAACGAATAAAAATATATTTGTCTATTTTGTCAAACAGAGAAAAACAAAGTTTTTTTTAATTTCTTAGAAATTAAATAGATTGTTATTATTAATTAAAAATTACCAATCCTGCCGACTTCAGACGCGTCTCTTTACGAATTATATTATAAAATAATTGCATGAGCACAACAAATCACCATTCGCTTCTTTTTTTTTACTATTACTACATATGCCAAATAAAGAAAACTTTTTTGGATATTTTCCAAAACCCTCGTTTACGTCAACTTATGGTGATTACAACAAAAAAAATCCTAACGCCCCTTCCATGGCCACTACAATTAATGCAAATGTTCATTCCATGTAAATTTTGCGATAATTATCATCTTTACGGTCTTCATGTCTCCATTATGGGTCTGTAAATAAAACTTATCAGTGACACGTAATTTTAAATATACTATCAACATAGAGCAGGTACAAAAATCTTCAATGGATGGTTTGTTGCTTGTAGATTATGAGCTATCTTAGTTTTTCTATGAGGAGCTTTTCTTAAGTAACCCACTCTGCTACTTAGAATATCAAAGACAGCGAAGAAGCGTAAATCTTTAATCACAAGCAAAAAAATATGCTTATACGGGATGTACTCCGAAATTTCAAAAACATAGATTTCCACAGAGATGTATGAAATTCGTAAGTTAATTTAGTTGTAACTTAACCATATCAGAAAAAATCATTCCTGAAGCGCTTGTCGTTGAAAACATAAAGTCAGTATGTAAAACTAGTTCATTTGTCCTTTTTTGTGTTTAAAAGATTTTAAAGATAATTCTTAACATTTCATTATACGGGTATTATTTTTCTTAGCAATTTCTCAAGTAGCTATTAAAACTAGACTTATAATATTAGTTTGGAGTAACAGTAAAATTTAGTAAATAAGGTGATAAGGTGATAATCATGGTAGTACAATTTGATTTCAGATATTTTTTTCCAATATCTTATTGAAATGTTAATAATATTGTGCTACGTGAATTACATAATTTTAAGTGTTTTTTTATTACAACATAAATGAAAATAATTAATAATAATTAAGCAATTCTTTCATAAATAAGCATATCTTTATTTTACAAAAAAAAACTATTGCAATTTATAATCTATAACCAACGAATAAACTATGTATATAAATGGATTTAAAGTAAGATTAAGTGTACATAAAAATTATTTAAGACATCCGATGATCTAAAAAAGCATAACTAAGTGATATACATAAAATGTGTTACGCATTGTTTCATTGTGTCGTATAAAACTACTATTAACGATTAAAATAGATGGAAAAATGTTCATATGTAAAAATTCATAAATATATTTCATATATATATATAAATAAACTTTTTGCACTTATTATGTAAATATTCCTTCTATATATATATATATAAAGTTTTTATTTTTAAGCAAGTTCTAATGTATTTATTTACCTTTTGTTTAGCTGCTCAGTGAATTGGCACGAACAATCGAGAAATACTCTCACGTACATCTTATTCCTGTTCGCGATGGGACAGATTGTGCCGCTGGCTGTCATCACCTTCAGCTATGTCAACATTATCAGGACTATGAAGCGGGTAACTTAGTCATTATTATTATATCCAAGAAATTTAATAAAAATAAAATATAGAATAATTTACATAATACACTTATTGTTTTTATATAAAATAAAGTTGTAATAAATGTTATCTTCACTATAATAAAATAGGTTTTAAAGTCATTTTTTTAGCAGTTAGCATTTTGTTCGTTCATTACATATTCAATGAAGATATTCTATACATTTTGTTAAGATAGGAAAAACACTCTAGCAATATGTTAATATTATTTTACTAGGTCACACAATGTAACGTTTAAATTTTATAGTTTTCAATCATATCTTTGATACTCAATTATATATTAGTGTTTCATTTTGAACATAGTTTGCTTTTAAAGGAATTTGTTCATGTATTAAATTAAACTTAGATATAATTTTATCATGCTCCTGGTCAAGTTTAATCGAATCATCATATTGTTAGAAATAGCACTGTCTTCAAAATCTTGACGTAATTAGAGAACATGGGTGTCTGTTTAATTAGATTCATTAGCATCAAATAATAAGCGAAGATCATACATACATTTGTACATATTCATGTATAAAAAAGTGAATAGAAATCATATATAATATATATTTCAGAATTCTCAACGCCTGGGTCGTGTGAGCCGAGCAGAGGCGCGGGCCACAGCCATGGTGTTCATTATGATCATATCATTTACGGTCGCCTGGACTCCATATTCACTGTTTGCACTGATGGAGCAGTTTGCGACCGAGGGAATTGTAAGCACATAAGCTATTCCATAACCAGACAGATATACAGAAATAAAAGCTTTCATGCCAGTAACCTAAGAAATAAAGAGATCTAAACTTATTTGATACTAACTTAGAAATTATCTTTCAAATTTAAATATACACACTTATTTATTTTCCCAAATAACATTTGAATTGACGTTTAATAAAAAAAAATATAAAATTTTGTACCAAAATATAAAATTAAAATTTTTAGCAATAACATTAATAAGTAAGTAATTTTGACATTTGCATACTTTTGAATAAAATATTTTCATATTGTTCAACACATTACAGGTATCGCCGGGGGCGGGAGTTATACCAGCACTAGTAGCGAAAAGTTCCATTTGTTACGATCCTTTAATTTACGTTGGGATGAACACACAGGTATTTTATTACTTCAAATATTTCATTTCATTTAAAATATGTTTTTAAAAATAGAAGATGATTGCGGATTTTATTTATTTATTACAGTTTCGAAAATCTATCAAAAGAATATTTGGAATACAAAAACGAAGGGGTTCTAGAATTGAAAAGTGCTATAATAACTCGATACTATCACCAACACATCGACGATCTGCTTACAATGACATTACCGTCCGTTATAATTCTTCAGACACAGTCATATCAACTCCGAAACGGTACTCTGATAAACGGATTTTCAGTAGTGAAGATTCTGAAAGTCATCTGGCATCCACAGTAACGAATGAATCGAGTCGTCCGACAGGAAAAGTGTATGAATTATGCACTATCCAAGAGAACAAAACCGGATCGGATGCTGAGAGATCCGGAGACACTGTTTGCGATGATGATAACACAAGTAACAAAAACCTAGAACTTGTTTTTGGTGAATCTTGTAAAATATTTAAAGACTCCACTGTTGATAACGAACGAGTCACAACTGGTGCAGTCAAAAACAAAATTCATATAACTGAAAGTAAGAACATTTTAGATGAAGCCGACTTGCGTCTAATTGAAAGTAATTTAAATCAAAGTTCTAAAAGATCTAAAATAATAAGACACAGCTATTCGTTGGATTTGGGAGGAGTTTCTAATGAAGGTACACGAAGAAAATTTTCTATTGAAACTAAACTAGAAACATTTAACCCTCCAAAACTATTCAGAAAAGATGGCGTAGTGAACAAACTCTTTGAATCGGATGATACAGATAATGTTAGTTATATATGTACAATAGATAATAGTGAAAATCATGAGGAACACTTGTCGTCTAAGTAAAAATTATTACCGTAAGTTAGTAGTTAGTATATATTTTAGTAAAAAGTGGATTATACTGTATTAAATTCTATACTATTAATATAAATGTAAATATCATGAAGAAAAATTCTCGTCAAGGATCTGTGATAAAGATGACAGTGCCAAAGATAGGTCTAAAAATTATATTTGGGAAAGCTAGGTCGAGTTAAATTAAATGGGAACGAATTACTAGGTAAGGTAGAATTAATTTAAAAAGTATCTCCAACCTATAATGTCAATACTAAAAGTATTTACGCACTACTTAGAATCACTTTTGCTTAATACTTCTTCTCATGTGACAGTCAATTTATCTGTTCAGTTAAATTTTATTATTAAACGAAAAGAAAATTTTCAACTATATACAGTAGAAGAGGTGTGACCTGGTCAATTTAATGTAACAGTAATTTCTATCGGTAAATAAGAAAGAAATTTAAAAAATATATCTTTATAATACTGATAATTTTTAAACTAATTTTTTTATACATATTATAGTTAAGACTTATAAAATATCTTTGTTTATAATAATTTTTACCAAGTATTAGTATATTTATAACATTTCCAAATTATTCTGGTCTCATTCGTTGGAATTCGTTATATATATTAAAGTTTTCTAAACTTCATACGGAGATAACTTGTGTAACTACGAACCGTACAGAATATAACAAAGAGATTCACTTAATTCTCAAGAATTAGAGAATGATTTTAATTGGAAAGTCGAAAATAATACCATAATAATTTCTCTTGTCTCTACACGTAAAAATGGTATTTTTTAACGACCAAAGTTTATCGTACAAAAATCGTTAAGTTATATTCTTTTTTAAATTATGAATCTTCGTATCTTTAAATCTTCGTATCTTCTTATGAGGACAAGGAAAGAAATATTCTTCCTAAACGCTATACGTAAAGATTTACGTAATGAATTTTTCATGTCAAATTATGAACATTTTATTTTAAATATAATTGTTACAAATATAATTACTTGACATGTTTTTCGTCCATGAACTATTAGCATTAACTTCACTTGTTTATCTGTCACTAATATAAAAAAACTCCTTCATCTCAATGAATATATTTCGTTACTATTGATTAATGAAAATGAACTGATTAAAATTGCTCTTTTCTGTTAGCCTAGCTTACCTGTTATAGGTTTATAGGTTTTCCCTTCTGTTTCGTGGAAATTGGATGGATCCCTATAGAAATAAAACCCTCATGGTATCAGAAATTCCTTTTATGGCGTGAAATCCGTGCGAGACAACTCTTACTATCAAGATACGTTATTATCTAACTTTTATTTAAAAATGTTCAAAATAAGAATGCCAAAGACGTTGAAAATTTTAATTCAGAAGTGTAATAGAATATCAAGACGAACAACAAAAATGTTTCTATACTATTTATATCTGATCGTTAATATATACAAATATTTATTAATATAATGTTGTACTTTTGCTATGTTTATAGCTTTGTTAATATAAAAATATTATAAATGTAGGATAAACAAAATTTACATTTCTATGGACTATTGTTAAACTAAATATATGAATACTTGCAACCACGAAGAGTAAAGTACTTCAATGATAAAATTTTATATTTAAGTATCACCAACTGATAAGTTAAGTATATTTTTATAAATGTAAACACCAACATAACTATATAATATTTCCAACTTAAAATAGATAATTTGTTTTAATTATGTCATATTTATAATAATTTAATAAATAGATATTTTTTGTAATTCATAATAAATGTCGCGTTCGATAATCGATATATATTTGTTTATGTACAACCCTATCCTTATTATATAATTAATGATAATTATTAATAGAGAACATTTCTCAAACTGAAATTAATTTAAATTTCCTGTACTATAGTACAGTGGTTAACGTAATTGCATATTGCATTTAATTCAGCGTTAAGTGGAATTATGTAAGAGTAGGCACACAAAGTCTGCCATTGAAATACGGATATTAAATTAATTCCGGAAAATATCGCTTTAAGCTCTCGCCAGAATTTCACTCATAGTCTGTATTCAAACTTCAAAGCTTTGTCGGATCGAGTCACGAACACAATATATAACTTTAATTTAACTGAATTTACTTTTTATATTTTAAAGTTTTATAAATTAAAAATATTTCAGAATATTATAGTAATAAAAACTAAACCTTTTTTTACGTACACGTATAATATGTATGTGCATTTTGGTGTTCTTAAAACATACGATTTACTTTAATAGCAAGAAACCCGAAGATTAAATAAGGTAATTGAAATTAATTTCCAAAAGGGGTAAAACTTTATAACGAATTAATGCTTCAATCCAGTTCATTCGAAAATATGTACTAAATTGACTTTCAAAATTATTGGCTTTCAAAGCTACATTTCGTGTAACAGAATGCACTATAGGTGTTAATGTAGGGACATGATTTTTGTTAACAAAAGGTTTGTCGTGTAATATTTGGAAAGTTTAAATCCATAAACAGTTAATTTCCTTATTATCTTACTCCACTTAGTTCATACACGTATATTCACTATTGAAGATTGTAGATTTATAAACAATAGCAAAGCAAAAAGTACATTCATCCATACTAATATTATAAATGCGAAAGTAACTCTGTCTGTCTGTCTATCCCTTACTCAATCACGCCTAAACCACTGAAACAATTTGCACGAAATTTGGTATGGAGATATTTTGATACCCGAGAAAGGACATAGGCTACTTTTTATTCCGAGAAAATGACGGATTTTCATGGGAAAATTCAGGTGGGCCGATCGCTTTTACGCCTAAACTACTGAACAGATTTAAATGTAATTTGGTAAGGAGATAGTTTGAGACTTAAAAAAGGACATGAGTTGCTTTTGACCGCGGGAAAACAGCGCATTCCCATGGGAAAAAATTCTTTTCTGGCCAAGGAAGGAGAAACAAAAAACATCGTATATAAAAATGTATTGCAGTAACCTTCTAAATATAAAAATATTAGAAATGTCTACCCTAAGTTTGGCTCAAACTACGCATGGAGCGTTAGTAGTTTTTATTTAATTATCTTCTCACACTTTAGGATTAAAGTAGGTTATTAAATGAGAAACGAGAAACACTTTTTCTGTAGTCTGCCGAAGCAAAATTTGTGCTGAGCAAATTTTGTGCTGAATAACTCCAAATACACATTGCAAGAAACCTTCATACGTTTCTTTTTGAAAATAGTCATAACTTTATTGATTGCTACATCTAAAAAAATCGTCGAGTAAAATTCTATGATTAAACGAAGCGTTATGAACATAAAGCTGTGTAACTACAATAACATAAATAATGTTTTCAGAAGCAAATTTACAAATTAGCATTTATAGTGAACTTTGTTTCATGGAATGAAGAGATAAAGATAAAAGAGCGGGAATTTAGAAATTCAATTTGTACATGTTCCTGATAGAAAACTAACTTACTCGATCGTCCCTTTTATCTTTCTTGAGATTCGAAGAATGTTTCTTCGCTGTTCTTTTAAAAGGGACTGACTGCATTAAGAAATTGTTTGTAAAGGCCATTCCTTTCTTGCTTGTTATAGATAAAAAATCATATTTTATGAATATGTGAAACAATGCCACTATACTATATTAATAATTTTATCATTAACAAGATAATAAGGAATTTTAAAATCTAACCTATTATATATTGAAAATTTAATATATCGTCCAATATTTCACAATTCTTACAACATTTAAACTATATTGTTTATTTTTAGACTTTGTATTACAGAATCACTAAAGATGTAAAGTTTTGAAGTAAATATTTTCGATGATAAAAAATATTTAATAATAAAAATAAAATATTTATCTAAAATATGTCGTCAAAACTAGCAAATTTTTTATCATTTATAACGTCTATATTTGAGAGACTACAAATACCATCCTTTGCCTTTACCTTAAAGATAGATTATTTAAAATGTATCCGTTTGAAGTCACTTTCTTTGTAGACTGTATAAGTGAAAGCAATATTTATAAATAACAAGTGCCACAATCAGTGTAATCATCAATTAACTATATTCGTTTATTGGCTAAAATTAAGAGTGAACACATTTTTGTTCAGAACACCTAACATTATTAAAGAACTTGAAGAACAAAAGTCACTACCGATAAAATAATAAAATAAGGTTCTCACATATATATTTGTAGAACATGTTTGTTGTTTTGTTTGATTGTGTGTTACGTAGGCGCAACATATTAAAAAATAAATCAACATCGACGGGGAATCACCTTTGTATGGATAAAAAATCATAAAACGAGTGACGTTGCTGACTCCGCGGAACGAACACTAAGCCGTGTGAACCAGAAGATTCCTGATACTATATTACTGATACCTGATACCTGATATTACTGATTCCTGATACTATATTATAATATACATATAAGTAAGTTTCATAGTTTTCCTGGAACCTGTGGTTGCCACCCTATACAAGTTATGTTAAATAACTGCAAACTTCATTAAAAAAAGGAGGCTTCTAATGCAACCTAAATTAAGAACACCCTTCAAGAAACTTGGCTATCAATCGATTTTTCTACTCTGTCATATTGTATTAGATTCATTAACTACTAGTGAATGAAAAACTTTTTATTAATTTAAAATAGGAATAAAGTTTAAATAGTTAACTAAATGCTGCTTAAAATAGATGAATTTGTAAAGTACGAAGTATATTTTTTTTATGTCCAATCTACTTTACTCATCACCCTGGACCAATGATCTGAAACAGTATGTTATTTAAAATAAGCTGAAGACAGAGAACAAATTATTCAATATTCTTCATATCAATTGCTGTAAATGAGGTAGTTTCACAAATTTGAATCTTAAACTTTAGATTCTTAAAGTTGCTGCATGCTCCATATCTACGGATACGGCTGGCCATTTTCGAAGATCAGGTGGTTTATCACTTTTAAGTTTTTTTTCGACTTGTCTGTATCTGTTAGCCCTATTGGCTTTTACAGCATCACCAGGAGGGGTGGGGGGCCCCAAGGGACCCAGCCGCTAAACTCGGGCCCGAAGGGCCCGACGGACGGATGCGCCCGTCCAAAGGGTGCCTCTAAGAGGCCGGACCTCGGCTTAGGACGTCGTTGAAGTGGAGGATGGCATCGGAAGATGGGATTGCATGACGCCCCCCGATGGCAGAACGCCGGAGCGACGTGTAAGAAGCGGGACCTCGTCTTCGCCGGCTAAGGCGGTGTGTTAGTGTAAATGTTGTCTTTGTGTATCTTGAGGACATTTATGTCTGTACTATCGGTCATATGTTTATTGTCAGGGTCTAGGAAGGGTGTCTGGGACGCCTAATCACATTGCCAGCATGCGGGCCTGAGGATGGCTATCGGAGGCCCTCAGCTTGGCGGTGAATGCTTGCACCTCCGCGGGATCTATGAGATTCGCGAAGTCACACACTATCATCGTCATCGTCAGCCTATAGGAGCCCACTGCTGAGCAAAGGCCTCTTCTCACATGGAGAAGGTTAGAGCATTAATCACCGCGCTTGCTCAAGACGGGTTGGCGATTTCAATCTCATAATTTGAAATTATAAGACGAGGTTTCCTCACAAAGTTTTCCTTCACCGTCCGTCATTGGTGTCTAAATACTCATAGAAAGTACATATGATTCGGAAAAGATCACATTGGTACTTGCCAGGTTTCGAACCCGCGCCCTCACGTGTGAGAGGCGGCCTTTTAACCTCCAGGCCACCACGACGTCACGCACTAGCTGCAAGTCAACTGCGAGGCCGATTGCCGGTGTTTGCGCGGTGGCCTGAGGGGCTGGTGTGGCCTTAGGGGCCTCTGGTACCTGAGGGGCTGTCGGTTCGATTGCAACGCTAGGCTTTTGTCAGGCGTAAGTTACAGCGGGGGCAGCAGGGATGGGAGCCGGCTCCTGGGCTTTATTGGGGTGCCGCTCAACTTTCGCCCAGTGCAGCGCTTCGGAACATCCGCGAAAATTCGCGGGATGACCCTGCTGGCCAAACAAGATGCAGCTAGGCGGCTCATCCGTAAGTGAGACCCTGCTGCAGTCGGATGTAGCGTGGTCGCCTAGGCACTTTACGCAGCGCGGGCGTGCGTAACAGAACCTCTGCGACTACCGTATAATTGACACCGATGGCATTGCCCCGGGGCGCCGCGGTTTCTTGGGGGCTCTATTTTCAAGCCCGAAAATCTGCAAACGGATGTTAAATTATAAAGTTTCTTACCTTCCGGGGTAAGGGACAAATAAACTAAGAGCATGGCGAATGGTTTTTTGTTGGGTCTGGCTTGGGTTACTCTTGTGAACGTGGAAAATGTACCACAACTTAAGCTATGCCTGTTTATTTCATTACTTGATTAAATAATGACTGTGTAAAAGTTACAATAACAAACAAATGTAACAGGTTTGGGTTACTGTATTATATGCAATATGTGTTATTAAAAACTTATGAAATATATTCCAAGTATCATAAATAATCCTTTAATTATTCAGTTTCATTTGACCACAATTATATTTCGCTCCGGATTCGTGAATACAAAGAGGTTGTTGCGTCGTATTTTATTCGGTCATTAAAGCGAGGCGGGAGTCCACCTAACGAATTTAATAATCATTAGATGAAATAACATTGTTGTAACGACTGTAAATGTTATGTTTTCATGATATTGAGATATCTGTCTAAAGAGGTTTTTTACGCTTTAACGAAAAAATAATAATTATTATTGATCCGATTTTAATAGATGTCACATTTACATTTCATAATGTTAATACGAACTTAACGAATGTGAAAATGTTCATAATAGCTTATTGCCTTTTTTATGTGAAAGGTGGCAAACGAGCAGACGGCCTACTTGGTGGGCAGTAGCCAGAGTCGTCATAGAAATCCGCAACATATCTGTTGTGGATGCGTTGCCAACCTTGGTTTTTTAGGAAAAAGGAGGGGTGGGAAAAAGGAAATGACATAAAAAGGGGAAAATAGGGAAAGGGGAACCGGTTCTCTCACTCATCGGACGAAACGTAGCCATTAAAAGCTTCTTCAAGCCGATCTTCTGTGAGAGGGTGGTACTTCCCCGGTCGAGCCAGCCCATGTTCGATTAAGTTACATGACTACAGCTAGGCTATACCACCTATTAAATTGTTTAGTTAATCGGTTTAATTTCTAACAATTCTTGGTTTGTGGGATATATCTATTTGATTATAGGACCATATTAAGGCAAGAAGCTCCCGTAATATGTATATTATGTAACAATAGAGTAACTCAAATAAGCATTGATGCAATCATGTGTATATATTCGGTTAGCTTTTGGCCAGAATAATTAGGAAAATATCAATTCTTATCTATCTATATACCTATTTAAAAAAGTCATCTATTAATACAGGGTATGACCATATTGTTGGTTAAAATTTAAAAAATATATACAATTTCCTATAAATACCGGAACTACAGAAAGTATATACAATTAAATATTTGCTGAATGTCAAACACAGTTTATTTATATATACCATTAAAACTCAAATTAGCAAAGAAATTGGTTTTTTAAAGAAACAATATAAATTCTTAACTTGAAACATTTAGTACAAGAAGAGGTCGGTTGCAGCCCATCAATAAATTGTAACCGATTCAATCGAGGTCATAGTCACTTAATTGAAAATCTGTGTTTATATTGCAAGACTAAAAGGAGTTGTTTCAGTGTCAAATACAATGTAGTTTATAAATAAGGCCATATTTTTATATTATAGCAAAAAAATGAGGCAAGTACTAAAATTCATATTAAAATTGAAATCTGCCAAAATGTTAGTGTTGCAGATAATAACAAAATTTCCACGTTGCTTAACTGACGTATCAAATTTATATTACCAAGTTTCAGAAAAAATTTGGTTAGGCAATAAACTTTATTTGAGCAAAAATTTAATCTTAATGTGCAATTGTATTTTTACTTGTTAATGTTTTAGTCTTTTTTTTATTTCAATTACTTTTTTTACGACTTAGAGTAGGTTGCGAAGAGAAAATGATAATAAAGCCAAAACAGTATAACCTATTATCAAACAAATTCTTTCAGGAAATTTAAGTACTTCATCCCTACATTTAATAAGATGTTCAAACATTATCTTTTCAGTAGCGCAATAATCTTAATATGATTTGTCAATGTCTATCAAAATACCTACAGTTATAGATGTGCAAACACTGAATTTAATCAATATGATGTATACAACTTAAGACCATTATTTAAGTTGATGACACTTACAATATCAAATACATATATACGGTCAAACACGATTTACAATGTTTCAAAATCTGTTTCTGTCAAAAAAAAAACACTTAAATAGGCAATCCCTTAAAAAAAATTAGAATAAATCATTATTAGAACAGATTTTAAGCTAAAAACTAAATGAAAAAGAAAAGATTCAAGGGTAATTGGAGTGGGAAAAATTTACTTGTCAGAAAAAAACATTGAAGCAATTTAGAAACAGAAGATTAAATTACTCTTTAATACTTTGGTACCGTTTTTTCTTGTTTCATAGTGACAGAAAACTTTTAAGTTTTGAACGGAATGGAAACTTTGAGCAATAATTTTACTGAAGTCACAACATGTTAAATTAAACATCACAAACTAATACCCAGAAGTAACCTCTCTTATGCACATTCGAGTAATGACGGAAATATTGATTTACCCTTTCGTGACGTGAGGCACACCTATCCAAACTAGAGGGGACTAACAAATATGTCTAAATACATTTGGGGGCTGCAAAATTTTTTATTTTCCTTCTTTGTACACATGATGAGACTAAAAGTTCAATATATGTATTCAAACACAAAGCGAACAACGCAATAACAAAGTTCAAAATAATTAAAGTCTTTAATAACTTGATAAACAACCTAGCGGAATCAAAGCTTTCATCGTGATCAATGACAAGTGAGTCACAAGTCACAACGCCCAATGAACGGAGCTAGGTGTACCTGTTCGAAGAATTCCCCGAGTTTTTGAGTTATGTGTGTGGCTGGGTGGATAGCCCTGACGTAAGACATTTAAAATCAGAGTTAATTTAATATCAGAGTTAAGTGGAGATGACAAAAAATAATAATTTTGTTATATCAAAATAAGACTCTAATTGAATGGTATTTTAATTCCAATCATTTATTCCATTAAGATTTCTCCTTTGATTGAAATCTTGACCTTTTCACCCAAATAATTTGATCATCGAGATCAAAATAAGTTATTAATTATTATAGCTAAAAATATCCTAGTTGGCTAATTATCGTTCTCAATACTTATTATTAAGTGATCAGGTTGTTTATCTGAGGTTAACATGGATGTACTTATAACAGAACAACAAATATAGACTAACGAAAAAGTTTTTTTTTCATGTATTTGCTATATTGATATATATATCAGTTTCATGGAATTATTCCTTAAAAAGGGGTGTATATCAAATATTGTAATATGACCCAACAAAGTTTAGTACACGCTCAAAAGCTTGAGGTGGCAAATACCATATTATTTACACGCTTGATTTGTATACGTTATTACTTTCCACAGTAACCTCCAATCCCCTGGTACATTTTGAAACTAATATCTAACTTTAAAACTGTAACCATTATGGTATCCTATAACTACCTTAATACAAAATAAACTGTATATACACTTATCCAAATAATTGAAAGTCAAAGGACGTAATATCAAAACTTTTCTAAATAAGTTCAATAAAATTTTCTACTCGGAATATAAAAGAATCCAATGTGGCTAGTAGGGAGGTAAACTTTGTCACTGTTCTAAGGTTTTGATGTATAAATCTGTGTTTAAAAGATATACAGATCTGGAGAGGGGAGTTAAACATATATATGTTTATATATACATAAAATAAAACGGGATTATATGTATGTATATAAATCTGTTTCATTTCTTGAACATTCAAAACTAAAACAACCCATTATAATATAGTATAGAATTAAAACTTCAAATCCAAGAATTAACGTCCAAAGTAACTACGTAATTAACCCGGCGTCAGCTTGGTTGGGTCATAATGACTCGTGATACTTTTAAACGCAGGTATTTAAGAAAACAATAGTGTAATGTTACCACGCTTCCCGGTAGCTGCAGTAAGTGTCCCAACTCCTTGGTTTCTTAGGTAAACTTCGACAGTGGAACTAAAACAGAGAAACTAGTAACATAGGTAACTTAGACAGGCGGGAAGAAGCCTCTTGCCTCTATAAGCAGTCAAACAACAAAAAGTAAATAAGACCGAGTTATAAATTTGATGATGCTATTTCGTGCCAATATTAAATCATATTATGTTATTTTTAGGTTATATTTGAATAATGGATAACGAGGAACGGGAAAGGTAGCAAATTCTGTCACTAATAGAAAAAAGCGACTCCAAAGAGGTATAAATTCTTCGGAAAACGGATGTTGGAACGGCGGATAATGAGGTTTCATTTTCAAAATGTTTACATCCAATCAGTATGTATTTAATACTAATAATAATAATATAATTATTACTTTTGAGCCAGTTCAACTGGAGTTCGATGTGCTAAACTGAAAACGAGTGCTGGAACATTTTTATCGTTAGTGAAATGTTGGACGCTATTCTCAGACATACAAATTCATTAATCAGAGTAAAGATAGCAGACTGTCAAGAGCTTACCAAGAACAGCTACATGAAGAATGTGATCACAGTGACCCAATGGCGTTTTTTGCTTGTAGATGACAGTGATAATAATGATAGCTTTAGGATTTTTTATAATTCTTACATATACTTTCTTAAAGATCTCATATTTGTAATTCCAAAAAGATAAAAATAAGTGTTAATTAATATTTTTTTGGTTTTTCTCTTCATAAGATTCTAAAAGTTAAACTTTTTGCTGTAATTTATGTATTATATTAACATCTTAATACTACTTTTTTTTTCTTCAAAATTAACACAGATTTGCACTTAATGTCATTGAAATGGTAAAGAGCAGCTACGATTTAAGATCGGGTAATGATGACACACCATGCAGTCGTTGTACCTACTTTTTACTATGCTGACGTCAGGTTAATTGAATTCCATATAAAACCTTATATATTTTTAATCGATACAGTTTTTTATATATTTTTTAACATATCATGTTATACAAAAAAAATGTCTATTATTACTTCGAAACTCTTACAAACGACAAGTGTTGAAATTAATTACAGAGGCTCTCGTTTCCGGAAAAATAATTGTTACCGAAAAAAATTGCCACTGCGTTGCAAATTATTATCGTTGGTTTGAATTTACAGACGCTTCTAAACCCTACCTTGAGAAGCTGGTTTGTGGTAATATTCGTATGAAATGACCTTATCTTCCTGTCTATGACATCTATCACAATAAATTTAAATATTCCGAGTTTGAGAATTGTACCAAAATACATATCGAAATAAGCATTCATATACACAACAAAAATTAATAGAGAATTTGTAATAGTGTTCAATCAAATAATTTATAATGATGGACAACCTGCTGTATTTTAAGTGTAAAACATCTTTTCTTAGTTCTTCTTACTTCTTCTCCAATGCAGATAGTATGAAATACTTGTAAACTTGCTATATATCTATTCCTTCTGGATATAAATCTTGACTCCCGGTATGGATTTTTTTTATAATCATTTTATTGCTTCACTTACACCGATTTACCTACGTTATTTTATTTCAAAGAGCCACCCTCTATCTTAAATAGCTTTTTTTTAATTCATATATTTGTTGCTTGCATTTTGCGAAAATAATTTTCTAACTAGGATTATTTTCAGTCTAGTCTGAAATGAAACTCAAAATTATATTTAAGTTTTATATTATTAATAAATTTTTAATTTAAAATTGAACAGTATAAGTGTATATCAATATTTTTTGACATAAAATAATATTTATTGATTACATTCCAAATAAATTTTTTCGTTGTATTTTAAAGTGACATTTACGTTGTGACCACTTCTTTGTTTATTACATTAAAGCCTACGTTATATCATTTAATGATGACATTTGATTTCAAATATTTTCGAACAGTTTTATATCTTGAAAGTATTTTTTTTCTACAATATGATTTTAATGAAATAAGTTTTGGTTATTCCAATACATTCAGATGAACATTTGAAAAAAGTTAACAATTTTAAGATTTTAAAAGACTATTACATAAAATTACAAAAAGAGTATTATATTTAAATAACATTACTAAACCTACGTTAAGCGTTTATTTTCTCTGGCAGTTGTTTTATGTCAAAGAACTCATCGTATTTAGTGGATGACATCTTGACGTGTGTCTTTTTGACCATTATTAACACTACGGAATAGATAACTGAAAAAAATATGAAGAATTGATTATATTGAGATCACATAAGTATTATATCTTTACTTCTGGTTATATTTTCTGTTTGATTATTATAAAAAAATATTAAAATTAAATGGAAATAAATTAAGAGAAAAATTATTGTTTCTTACAAACCATAGTGGTTTCGTAAAAAAAATTATTTAATTACTATGGGAATGAGATATGACAAATCATTTATAACTTTAGTTGAAATTGTAGTAAATATACATAGCGAAGCTATGATAACATTTCGTTTTTTGTCATGTCATGAGATCAGAACTGTTCCTAAAATGTTTCCTTGTTTAACATAAACAGAACTCGCCATTTAAAATATTGTGCTTTATATTTTTTTATTATTATGTTCTTCTTTACTGAAAAGAAAAAAAATAATTTCCTTTTTCAGAACTAATTTCATGTCAATGAATAAATTATGTTTTTGGTGCCTATAAATTTTAATGTTTTACGATCGATAGCACCTCTTTTAAATAACAGGAATGTGCTTAAACAAAAAAAGTGAATCAATAAAGTCGTTCACGCCAATGCATAGGTAACACTGAAAATATTTAAACAAGGAAAACGGCTCAATGTAGAAACTTGCCAATACTTTAATTGTTTTTGAAAGTAATCTTCGTTCCTCTCTACGTCTCGTCGCATTCGATGGAAGTATTGCGAAAAGCAGTCGGCCCAATCTTCCTTAGGTGTCTCTTCAATGGCATTATAATACGTGTAAATCATCGCCTGTGACGATTTCAAATACAGCGTTTGAGTCGCCGCTGAACTTATCTAACATTTTTCGACACCAGTCCATGTCCAGGTGTTTCTGGTCGTCGGTTAAAGTTTGGGATATCTATCTGGTACAAATTCTGACGCCTATGTGTTAGTGTAATATTTTTTGTACTTGACTCATACCCATGCCTAGACTTGCCCGGATCTGCTGATAGGTTACTCTCTTATTTTCCTCTATCAAGCGTGGCACAGCACTGATGTTATCATTAATAGTCGCTGTTAAAGGACATCCCTCACGCTGGTCATCATTGAGATTGCTAAGTCCACGCTTAAACTCGTCAAAACAAATGTAAATAGTGGAGCCAGATGGAACTACATTAAAAATGCTAATAGGAGCCTATCATAGCCTTGTTGTTGAATAAGCCCTCAACGGAAGTCATAATAAATCATTTCCCGAAAATTATCTCGCGTCAAGTTCATTTTCACGTCTAACAAGAGTTTAAAATTTGCCACCAATTCAAAAAAAACAATTGCAAGTGAATCGAATATACTATGTACACTCAGTTACCCAAGTGCTTTAAAATTCAAATTGAAAAAAGTTTTCATTTACGATGTTTCTAACTTTCCAGTTCTAAACATTTTCAGTATTACCCAGTTTCTAGGGGATCGTCTAAGATTATTTATCTGTAAGCTTTGCATAGGACAGTTCAGTTGCAAAGGCAGGATAGACTAGTATATCATTAGTTCAGATTTTTCTGACTTACGTCAATGTAAAGATATACTTACAACATCCAATGAAAGTGATTATCCAGAAGCTAGTATTAAAAATCAGCGGAGTTGAGAGAACTCCAAGAACCCAAAGAATGCTTTTAGTCACGCCATATATAAAGTACGCATTTACAAGATGAGGTTTTCTCTGAAAATAATTTGTTTTAAAATGTTAATAAGCATTTGAAATAAGACTGATGCTTATTTATTTTCTAGATATACTCTAACTCGTCGTATTTGTCTGTTTTACGTTAAAACTTTTGTTTGTAATTATAATAATGAAAAAACAAAGCGTTTAAAACCTTAAAAGAAATGTTTTGAAATAATAATTACCGAAATGAGTCCTTTGGTCAAAATTATGGAGAAGGCCAGAGAAACAGCCATGATACCAAACAGCACAGATAAGAAAATAATAATGTGTACATTGGAATAAAAAGTTACAACATTTTCATTGTTCATAGCCATCCGTTCTGTATAGATATATGAAATGATATTTATGTAGATCATTAGGACGACGCTTGCCACACAACCCACAGACGTGACTAACTGAAAGTAATACAAATATATACTATGTGAATAAAAAGAAACACATTTCAATTAAATTACAATAAAAGGGAATTATTTCACTTTTAAGCTATCTTACCAGGCTTATTATAGCAAAAACTAAGCACCCAGTCTCAACTTGGATGCAAGAAAACATTTTGAGAAATTTTATCTGAAAACAAAATGTATAATTAGGTATGTATTGTTATTTCGATTTAAACTCAAAATTTACGTTTTGTTACGTAATTCAGTATTTTAAAAACATTTATTTATAAATATATACTGATACTACGTACACTTTGTATCCATGAGATTTATTAATTATTTTTGTACTTTTTCATTTATTTCAAGAGTATTTACCGTTTATCTTAGTGACAAGCAAAGGTTATTATAAGTAGTGGATTGTAAAATCCAATAAAACATCTTTACTTTTTTTGGCCTGGTTTTTCTGAGACAAATATGAGCTTTCTAATGAAAAATATTTAGAATGCATTGATATTTGACTTTCCTTTTGATGATTCGGTTTTGAACACAACGGTTAGCACCACATATAAAACCGTCATGCAATCGTTATAAATAATTTAATTCTCACATTTCAATAAAGAATAATTTTGGTAATAATTGTTATAATATTTGTGCATAAAATTGTAGGTACTTTTGTTCAGGCTCTGTCGCAAACAGAACTCCAACGATGGATATTTCTGTTTACACTTATGATATTGTTTATAATTACGATTCATAACGACTCATATTCGATAAGGAGAGGATGTTACATGTAACAATAGCAATATTTACAAAACACATTCCTAGTCACCGGACACCACTGTCGTTCTGACCACAAATCCCTATATTTATATTTATATACAGTATATAAGAGTATGTGTTAGATGGAAATTTTCAGTGCTAGATTTGGTCATATATGATATTTATAAACGTAATAACAAAACGCTTTCTTTGATATAATTTTATATAAAATTATATAGACCTAAGGAAAAAATAGGCATTTCATTCGATTTAGTGTGTGAAACTTATTATTGACAAATGATATTAATGATTATATGATTGACAGTCGCTATGTATTTTAATAATGTACTTAAGAATAATGTTCAAAGTAAAACGACCATAAAACACAAAATTTTGTAGTTTTCAAGGTCAATCCTGTCATATTTTTGGAGTTTGTTAGACACAGGAAGACCTCGACAACGTTTCATGTTTTAAAAAGCATGATAAGGTTTTATTCCCAGCTTATGATAAATGTTGTAATGACATTTTAGGATCATTTGTATAAGACAGAACTTCACACAAATCTTACTGAAGGCAAGAGTAAGAAATACGTCTAAGTACAACGCGAGTTTTAACTTTTAAGACCGTATAACGTTAAATAATACTAGAAACAGATAGCTCATAGCATATGAGTTTCATCACATATTCTCTATCACAATCCTGATGCCAATTTCCGTTAGAACATATGATAATAAATAGTCCTTACATTGTAAAACCTATTGGACAACGATTTTTTTTACTGGGTCTCATTATAATGGACTTAACTAATTAACATATATAATATTAAATAAACACCTTTGATATTTCTAACAAATATTTTCGGTTACTTTAATATCATGCAGGCTAATTTCGGAATACCCGTTGACCTTCGGTTCCATGTTGTTTTATTGTATATAAAAATAAAATCTAATATACTTACGAAGATAAGAACCGTTGTTATATGTCATATGATCCTCTGTTTATATTTTAATATTAATGTTATTAATGTTAATTGTTTTTGTAATAATCTTGAGAGTTCTGCTAAGTTGAATCGTAAGTCAGGAACACGATAAGATAAGTAATAAGAGACCAACCTGTTCTTAATATGACTTCCGATTTGCGAGGGTATGCATATTTTAAATTGTAGATAGATTCACATCGAATAATTATTCACCTTACATAAAAAATTGCTTATTGTTAAGAAATTTGTGTTTAAGCGAATAAGGCCTTTAAAATTATTATCAATTAGATTTTTTTTTGTGAATTGATTTTACCATGTTATGTAACACTTAGCTCTGACAAAGCTGGTTTAGTTTCTTATGAATAATTTTGTTCTTAATTGCTTTAAAAACTGGTGGACATTTTACAAAGGTATAAGTGGCTACCACCTTATAATTTGTACTTCTATAAAAATCATTAATAAAACATTAGTTTTTTATATGAATTTAAATAAAACATTAAATTTATTATGGTCAATAGTAAAAATCGACATCTATCAATCAAAACCGGTCTTAGAATATCATGTATTTTAAGCTGAGATATTAAATTCAATTGATCTTTTATTTTACGTTCTTATATAGAAAATATGATATAACAAAAACCTATGTAATTAGAGAAAAATTGTTTTACTTACGTAACTTAACAAACACAATGACACTGCGCACTTCGCAACGCCCTTCGTGTAACTGAGTCGATTTCAAAACTGATGATGTTCACCGATATATGATACGTGCCATAATGACCGTCACACACTATCAATATTGCTGTAAAGTAGAGAAAATAAAACTTTCCATCAATTCATATAAAAAAATGTTCTGACTGAGTTAAGCGTATGAGCTAGAAGATATTGTAAAATATTGATTGATTGATCAATGGATGGATTGTGTAAAGCAGGCTTAAGGTATTGTGAGTTTTAACTGATATCCAACTTGTTTTTCATTACATAGCGTTTTATTTATACGATTCTAAAAAACGCGCTCGGATGAGGAAAATTTAACCCATTTACCGTACCATTTTTAAAAAAACCCAAGATATTTTAATGTTATATAATAATTTATTTAAATTAACTTTAAATTGCACCTTCCTTGATGACATCTGGAGAAGTAATAATATGTATTTCAAAGCTATCTTATTTTACTTTAAAATATAACGAAGCATTTGTTCAATGTGAATGCTTTTTTTATTACTCAGTAACACGATTCAATTAGAAAATGTATCACTATCCAGAATTAATGATCCATAATAGGTTTATTATCGATAATTTACAATAATTATATTATTATAATTATGTGGAATTTTTAATTAATTTTCCTTCTATATAACATATATAATGAAATTTATTATAATGTTTTTTTTTCTTTGCATAGGATACGTTGGAACTTTCTGCTTCATAGATTTGATTAATTAATTTATTGCTACATTTTTTTATGGTCCGATGTAAAAGTCAAGAGCTAACTCAAATATGTAATGTTCATTCAACAATCCTTCCCTTTTTATACATAGGTACATGCCGACTTAAAAACAATCTAAATATTTTCATGTACATTGTTGCTTTGTGTAATATTGAATTCATCTGTAATCCTTAAATAGAAAAAAAATTATACCTAATAACAACGATTTTTTAACTAGAATTATTTTGTCACCGCGTAAAGTTTGTCAACTTTCATCATTAAGAATACACACAAAAGAAGTGTCATTGCTTCGTATTGCTTAAAGAAAAAATAAATAACTTTTATATAGGGAAAATATTATGCATTATTTTGATTTCGATTCGACAACTGCAGGAATGAGAGGTCAGATTGTTTTATCTCGTTCTAGTATACGGTTTAAGTAGAGGACGGGTTTAGGTTTGGAAATTACTAACAGCAAAACCAAACTGGTTTCTCTGTATAATACATCTTTTTCCTTGTTCCTCTAAATCGGACCTGAACCTCTGCTAATAAAAATGAATAAAAATTTGTCTCAACGGTTGGAACTTTCACAAAATATTAAAGGATAATTATAAAAAAAAATGGTATATGTGAGAAATGAAATATTAACTATATGCAGCCACATTCGCTAATGTATTTTTAAAATAATCATAAATCAAAGACTTTTCAGAAGTATATATATACTTTTCAGAAGGACCATTATAAAAATGTATTTATTTAAATTGTGCTTTATTGTAAAAATTTAAACGTCCAACAACAGCTGGCCTTTCCTGTTAATTTTTTTTTAATTTTTGCAATTTAACAAATTCTTGTTTATTCTTGTTTAAACCTACAGTTTCGGTTAAAATTTATGTAATTTCAAAGAATACTAGTTTACTCAAGTACTAGTTACCCAAATAAAAGACAAATTTACTAAACATTAAACAAAAAAAAATGACATATTGAAATTGGAAAAATAAATACTGATTCATTATAACATGCAATATACATTCAAAAATTTATGTATTTACGTGTTTTTCAAGATCACTGTAATTAGTTTAACTACTAAAAATCGACTTATTTTATGTTATCACAGATAAAAAAAAGACTTGACAAAATTATCGAAAGCGTAGGTATGTCGTTTACCAGATTTTATGAGGTAATGTATTTGTTATAAACCTCATACAATGACATTATATTAGAAAAAAACTTGGTTACTATAGTTCAAATAAAGTTTACATGTAAAGTTTGAAATAATGATAACAACTATCTGCATTTGATAATTTCCTGTTTGTATTCAGACTTTTTTAATACCACTATTATTTTGTGAAGATGTTTATTTTTTTTTATTATGAAATTTAAAAACTATAAATTTCTCGTCTAACACAATGAAGTCTTATCTATTAGGACAGGTAATTTTTTAGTTAAAATCAATTTCGTTCGACGACACGTTATATATTTAGCAAATTTATTAATGATCAATTTATGATACAAAGAGCCTGTTTATATTTCTATATTAATAGCTATCACAATACGAATGCTATCGAAATAGGTAAGGCGATTGACTAACATTTTTTGTGACACCATATGGGTTCCTATTCCTAAAAAGAAATATGTATTTAATAACATATTATTTTAAAAGTTTCATTAAAAATACACATATGCTTAACTATATTACCATATATGGGACGTAATTTAATCTTAAAATAGTACCGAGTAATTATTTTATCGTCTCTTATGAAATCTATCATTCAAAAGTAGA
The DNA here is from genome assembly GCF_018135715.1 of Danaus plexippus. NCBI lineage: Eukaryota > Metazoa > Arthropoda > Insecta > Lepidoptera > Nymphalidae > Danaus > Danaus plexippus. The sequence continues at coordinate 1,964,904 of NC_083541.1, forward strand.
TTGATTGATGATTGACTGAAGAGTGGACGGTGTTTTCTCAAGATCATTAGGTAATTGGTCGAAACGTTACGATTACATATGAAAGCGATCCATTCCACGGCGTTTCATTAAGATGATGAGAGCTATGGCTAGGTTTAAATGGGTGTCTCGACAACTAGGGCTGGTGAATCTTATATAACTACCTCCGTTTCTCCGTTAACGGAGGAGTAGGTATAAAACTTTTCAAGGAAAAAAAACCCTCCATGCTTTATTGTCAAAAAATATTTAATGGACTTTAAAAAATCTAACTCTCTGATAGTAATTTTAAATTAAATGATGAAAGCACAAGATACTGTTATGTGGTGCACTTTATTCTGCTCTGTCTCTACCTATGATTTATAAAAAGAAACTTTCACAATAGGACCTAAAATAAAATTACTGCAATCCTTGACCTTCTCAAACCAATTCTAAATTTCACACCAGTTCAATTTATTATAAATTATGGATAACAATTTTGAAATATAATATATTTCTTAAATTCATTAGGGCATATGTATTACAAATGATCACTATCCGACATAGTTGGCAAAACTTTACTTTAGGTATCGTAAGCTCGCCAGCTAAGACTAGCAATTCGTAATGCCTGAAAGAAAATACTGAGGTGTATATTCTGTATTTGGTGCATAGACGTAAAAAGTAGAATAAGATCTCTCAAATATTTGTTGTATTCCGTTGTATATTTAAAATCATTGTAGCCAGTTTCATAAAACGCCAATATTACATGTAAGTGGGACCTAATTTTAAGTCGCCAAAAGTGGAACAATGTCGTGAAAACACCTGAAATCCATATCGAAGCTGAAAGGAAGGCAAGATTTTATCTGAAAACGTCTTTAGATTTGCTGTGACTTACACTGTTAGTAATTAATATTAATATTATATAAAAATCCTCCATCTCGGCCTTTTGTCAAATTGTTAAGATATTAGAAATAAAAAATATATTTCCTAATTTAGAAACTAAATAAAAAAATAATTTCCAACTGTTTTCAATTTTTAAAACATAAAGAATTTCTCGGTCGACATCACTCGTGTATGTAAAAGTTGATATCCAATTCTACGAATACTATTCTACGAAATATACGAGTTTAATAGAAATAATAATAAACTGAAAATGAATATATGATTTCTATTTATTCCTTTGCTTGATTCGCAATAGCCACTCAATATAAAGATTATTGTTATTTGTTAAAAAAAAATTACCCTATATGATATATGAGAATTAACAGACTTCTACCGAGTTACCGTTCACGCTAAGATATTCACATATTGTGAGTTAGCCAAGCACTATCTATTTTTAAATAAATAAGTACACTTCTATCTTTGAATTCTTATAAATAATATTTTATAGCATCTTGTTATGGCTACTCAAAGAATAGGGTAATATTAAAACTATTAATGTATAAGTAACGTTAAAATTACTTGTTGTCATCTTCGAAGTTTCTATTAAAACAATCTGAATGTCAAAATTCGTTCAGTTCATAATCGTCAGGAACTTGAAACAAATCGGCTGCTTATATTTATAATACAAAAAAAAATACAGCATCTTCTTTGTATTTCTGAAGTATTTAGAATAGACTCACCGAAACAGTATTCAAAATAAGCATATGTCTATAAGAACCGAATTGCTTTAATTAGATTTGGTTAAATTTCTATTATATTGTAAAAAGCAGAACTAAACAGATCAATATATATGTCTGGAAAATATTGATAAGGACCAACTATGTACTTACTGCATCTAATTAACCACTTAGTTTGTGCATTCAAGCAAAAGGCGTTTGTTTAGTTTGTTTTTTAAAATCGACCAACATTTAATTTGTAATAAAATTTTATTTAATGATACAGAGATTACATGAAATCTTAAACATTAAAGATTCCACGATGTTTAAAATATAAGCCTATTTGTAATTTTAATGTTATGTACTTACGATACTCAACAACAAAATTATAAGTTATGAGGGTTAGGAATTCTAATAAAATGAACAGAAATTTCCAACAAAAATGATACGGAATGTTAAGGTTGGTAAACATTTAGCGAAATCCTTAAAAAAAACTTAATCTTTATATTACAACTCGATTTCTCCTTTGGGTCTATAAAATTTCGTCTTTTTAATCTCCTTTTTATCATTATGAAAGTATTTCTTCTGTACCTTAGGGAAGATGTCCTACCTCTTAAAATTTAAGATCACTAACAACTATCATATACAATCTTCAAAGAATATCCTGTCTGCCTGTCGAACGCTGAAGTAGGTTTCTCCTCAATAAAGTTCCCCGTTCTGACCAAAAACAAAGATCCCTGCAAAACTCGTTAAAATAAGCCGGTCATAAGACAAAGTCAACATTGAAGTATAATATCGCAAAATATCGCCGAGTTATTTTCTCCTCTTGTTCTCCTTTGTCTTAGGATTTAAATAAGGAAGCTCTTGTCAAGAGAGATCTTAAACTTGTTTTCCGATAACTGAAGAGTTAAGAAAGTAAGATTTCCAACGACTTCTTCACTGAATTCCAATCGCTGTTCAATTAAGTCTGATTCACATATAGAACATTAATCGTAAAAAAAATGTACTGCATGTATCATTATTACTTAATAAATTCCCATAATAATGATATCTAAACGATGTAACTAAATAATACAAGTAAAGTGTTATGTAACTATTTAAATTAATAAAACTCGCGAAAATCTTAGATCTCATTATGTTATGTAACTATTTTTAAACGTAATATATATTAGGTTTTTGAGGTCATCTGTCGGGTATCTCTTCAAAACTCTCCTGACTTAAAAAAGTAGTTTATGCTGAGTATTGATTGTACGCGGTATTGTAACTATAGATTCATACATTTAAGTATAGGTTGTATCATCTTAAATGTTGCTCCAATTTCGAAATGCGACAACATCATGAATAGAGATAAAAACCTAGCTGTGTTTGTTATATCAACAAACGACTAGTACGTAAAATACCAAAAAAACTTTATGAAATCAGGGACAACAACGGATGACATCACCAAATAATATATTAAGCAAAACAGACTGGTTACATGTAGGTACGAAATGGGCATAATTGAGGCAATTTTGTATTATGTAAAGTTATTTTACTCAAATAATTTGAACGAATTCGCTTAAAATTTAATACGTGTACTGAACGTTCTGACATTAATTGCACCAGATTAAAATTTTTTAAGCTTCTGAATTAATTGGAAGGTGCATTTTTAAAGCTTGTCTGAACTCAGCTTTGTCAAAACCTTTCAAAATTCATTGATGTTACAAAATATTTTAAAATTTATAACATATCTTTTTAAAACCTGTCCCTGTTGTATTAAATTGATTTTTTTTTAACTTGTAATAACATACATTAGTATAATTTTTCTCTAAGAATTGCCTTAATTGCACATCAATATAAATCATTGTACCCCATTTTTTTCTGAGGAATATAGAGTGAAGTATAAATATTTAAAAAATAATTCGCATTCATATATGTTATTTGCAAAAACCGTATACATAATTTTCAAATTATTTAATATTTTTTAATATTGTATTGGAATATATTCCTAGATTAAAAGATAAATTAATTATTGTTTATCCATATGTTGATTGATTTTAAAAAACTCTTTTTTCATTTATTATTATCAACTAACGAACGCTCATTTCTCGAGTAAAATATCGTTAATTTTAATTCAAGAACTCCAGATGGTCTCTGGTTCTTAAAATGTCAAATATTTGAAAAGAATTATATTAGCTCAGGTGTTTAAATTATTTGTACAAGACCTACACTCTACATATTTAGTTACTGATGAATTATTCTACTTTAATTTCATTGTTACATTTCATAGTAGGACCATATAAGAAATAAAACAAATTGTTACATATATCTTGGAATTGTTTACTTAGTTTTCTTCAAAGGATATAAAGTACTAGATATTTTTCACAAAAGTATTTAACATAAGAGCGACGCTTTTTTATTATGTCAACTAAACTACATACTTTTGAATATCTAATAATTCGTTGACATACGTCATATAATAATAAAAATTTGGAAAGTTTTTAGATAATCGATATTGAATTATAAATGATCGATTTGGAAATCCACTGTGAAGTATCGATGTCGTAAAATAAATCATGTTCGTGTAATCCGTTTATACTAATTACAACAATACTTAAAATTTTAATAACCTCAATATTATAATTGATAAACATTTAAATCTCTATTTAAATTTGGGAACCCAATAATAGAATATTATCTGTTTTCAAGCAAGGTTTTAACCTTTATTCAGTGAATATATATATTGTGAAACATATGCAGACATACATGTCTCGAGTTACAACTCTGCTAATGTCAGAGTTATAACTCTGCTTCATAATTTAAAAATATCTATAACAGGTCTATTTAATTGTCACTTCTTGAATGCGAAAGCAGTTAAAAGCAAATATTATTAAAAAGTTATATTAAACCCACAGGCAAGAAGAGAAGTTGTTACAATTTAATTCAACTAGCGCGAGTATAAGAAAAGAATTAATAATGGTTGAAAGTGATCTTTTTTCTCGATTTATATATTGTTAGTCCTATTGGCTTTTACAGTCAAACCTATTTGTTTACCGGGGAGGAAAGCTTATTATATTTTAACATTGAAGCCACAGCCTAAGTTTTAAACCAAAATCTCTCTCGTGAAGAATACAAAGCAGCGTTTCATCGACATACAAAAACCGAATCAAAACTGGACTAGAATTACCGTAACTAAAATCAATCTATGACAGTTTAAGTGATATTTTACAACTCATAGTTCAAATAATGTTAGTTATACATATATAATGGCTATGATAAACACAAAAACAGAAAGCAAATCTTGAATAAATTTAGTAAAAATTATAGAAGATAAAAAACATCGATGGGCAAAGATTAGTGAACAGCAGTAGCTGTATGTTGACTTGAAATAGTGACACGCAAACACAATTACGTTGGGGCCATGAAATATCAAGATTGCTCTTGGATAAAATTACTTAACGATGGCTTAAAGACAGATCAAATCAAAACAAATTTAACGATTTGAATGATATAAGAAACTTGTCAGTAAAAATGTTACAAATTCTTTATTACTATTATTAGAAAATACGATACAAGCAATACTTGCTCCAAACCAACTCTATCTTAAGCCATATACCAATTATTGTTGTATTAAAGGCATTCAAAATTAATTACATTGATTCATAATTCCGAACCTTTATATTTATAATGCCTATAAATACTTCAAGCAAAATTTCTATTCTCATTGAAAGAAAAGACAGCAACAAAGCAACGTAAATGTTGTTAGAAAAAAATCGAATTTTCAATCATACTATCACAGAATTTAAATAAGTCTGAATAGTAATAAAAAAAAATATATAATAAAAATAAAATCAGAGTGTCTGCTTGTAATATTGAAATAACCGTTTTTTATTACATGCACATGAGCGTATATACGGTACATACCCCAAAATAACAATTCTTTTTTACACTTTTTATCTGCCTGTCTTTCTGTTCCAGCTAATCTTTGAAATGGCTGCACCGAATTTGATGGGACTTTTATTGACAGGTAGCTGATGTAACAAGAAGTAACTGTAGGCTACTTTTTAACACAGAATCCGGAAACCGAAATTAAGGCGCGGTGGGGCGGGACGCATGCGACTCTCAAAAGTTTTTTCATTGCTCTTTGTTTTTTTTTACGCAGACGGAGTCGCGGGAAACGGTTCATTAAAATAAATAACAGCTTATTCAAATAATTATTACAGAGTGAGAGCTCTAATAATACTTTTAAAATTTTAAAATGGTTACCTTAACAGTGTACAAACCTTAAATTATTAATACATCAATACATATACGCGTTAAAATAAAGTTATGAAACAGAATTGGATATGTTTAATTTTTTTATGTTCATTATATGATGGTTTAACGACAATTATTTATGATTTTTAATTATTTTTGATATGCTTATAAATAAACTTTATATACTTAAAGCTGTCAAAGAACTTATACGTTTACTACGGAGACAGTAAACTTACAATGAAAGAAAGCTAAGAAATAATATTACTTTTGCATTTTTTTCTACTACTAAAAAATTACTACTTAAATTTTTTTATAAAAAAAATCCACTTACGATCTTACCAAAACAAAAAACTCGTATAACCAGTTTCAACTTTTTAATTATTCAGACCTAAGCCTTATCTCAGACCACTTCTAAATTTGATTATCAGTGCGGGGTGCAAAAAGATTTTTATAAAGTTTTGTTTGCTAATGCGATATTAAAAAGTTTTTTTGTAAAAAAACATATATTTTTATAAAACTTAAAATTTTTAGCCAAATCCGTCGCTGAGAATACTTAGAAAATAACTAATGATAATATGTCATAACACCATAGACGTGAACAACGCAATTTTACATTATGTAAAATAAAATGTTTCCATGTACTTATATATAATATCAAACATTCAATATATCATTAACCTAAATTCTAACTTATATTTATATGACACGAATAGTACAAGAACTAGCTTTGTCTTAACGGATGATTAATTGTTGTCATACGAAAATTTACGTTAATGTTAAGTTTAGGTTTAAAAAAAAATCTATTTCAATTCAATCAATCAATAAAAATAATTATTCGGTTGCACTTCATGTTACTAAATTATAATACATTTTTTGGATTGTAACTGAACTAAAATTAAGAGCACTTTTTTTATTTTTTTTCCTTATTATTTTGACCATTATTAACACATGTTATTTTTTCCCATCCATTTGTAATTTCTTTTATATTCCTTTAAGCTTAACATAAATGTTTTTTTTGCCTTTCAATTAAAATGTAAAATCTCTCTCTCGATTTATAAAAAACATTAAATAAAATTTTAATTTACTTAGAATGCATATACAAACAAATAATAAGATCTCACACTATTCTCAAGAAGTGAGTCTTAAATTTTAAAACAGCCACAAGAAAGCTGAAAAACTCCAAATTATTATATATTCATGAAATGAATAGGCTTTTTAGATACCCAATTAAATAAACAACTTGACCGTGCTAGTTTTGTTTATCAAAAACACGACTATTTTTCAGCGAGTCACTAATAATAAGAGACTTGGTATCACTGTGCCGTAAAATTCATATGCGAGTTGTGCGTGACGGCTCTTTGATCACATAAATTAATGAAGGTTTTACAGTTATAGCAAGTGTTTCTGCTCAGTTTGTTGTGAGAACGTTGTGAGATATGTCTTGTGTTGAGTTCACCATAAACGGGAAACTATGTTCAGGTATATTTTTTATTCTACTATAGTAAAAAAATATTTAATATGCACTTTTAGCATTCTTAGTCTCGTAAACTAATTAAATTCAATATCATATTTCTAGTTAAATAATATAAATAATATAATTCTAGTTAAATTCAGTATCATAAAAAAGTAATTGAAATATAAAAAATTATTTGTGATATCTGGTTCCTAAAATGTCCAATAATTTGACTAAGATATAAAATTTCGTTTTTATTAAATCAAGTTTTTTCACATTATTAAATACGTACTATGTACGTACATAATACTGAGTAAACTGCAGATTGTATTGCAGATAAATATTAAAACAATTGAAAGAAAAAAAATTGATAGATTTACCAAAAAGAATAATGATTTGACTATAATCAAATCATAGAATTATCTGTCTCGAATAATTTTGGGTATTAACATATCATAAAGTAGCTAATGTATTGAAAAATAACTAATTAATTATACAGGTATAATGACAATTAATTCTTAGTATCCTAGGTATCACAAATGTATAAGAATTTCTCTTGATTGTTACGGTGAAAAAAACATATTGCAGTCGTTTCTTAATATTTACGTAGAATTACTTACTTCCGCAACAATAATGATGGAAATAACAGAAGCTATAAGAATAAAATTGCAGCAATCACATTTTAACTATATTACAGTATTTCCATATAATATTACAGTATTTCCCTATAAAACATTCCACTTACGTATTTATGTATATAGTTGAGTAAATAAAACGGTGTCCCTACTACAAGTTTACATCGCTACGGAGAGGTTAGCATGAAAAACCGGAAATTCCCCGTTTGTAGTTTGACTATACTTCTTGTAATGGGTTAATTAATTAACCTTTTCGGTCAAAATTTGGCAAACAAATTAACTACCTAAAAAATACACGATAACTCTACGGAAGTATCCAAAATTAAATATTCATTTATTACTATCAATTCTTTTAATTAACCTTTAGGGTTACAATTGGGCAAACTAATTTTCTACCTAGAAAATACATGATAGCTCTACGGAACTATCCAATAACAAAAACCTCGACTGCACATATTTCTATGAAATTAACTAAAAACTAAAAAAAAAATACATTAAAAAGATAATAAAAAAAATCGTGTAAAGAATTTTGCCTGGTTAAGATCTGCTTATGCAAAATTACTTGTCATTAAAAATAACATCGTTCATTTATACATTTAAATACTAATCTCCATTTAAACAAAGCTAATATTTTCGGGCCTACTACTAATTTTTTTGTTATTACATCGTATTAAATATTAGTTTTTTTTAATAATAATTGAAATAATCCAAAATATTAATTTTATTTAAATGAATAGTCCATATCTATTTGACACTAATTAACTTCTCATTCACAAAATTACTTACATAAAGATATAAATAGAGTTCTTATTACTTCATGAAATTCACTCAAAATTAATTTAATTATTACCTGTTTTAAACCAGGCTTTTTGTTTCCATTAGTTTTTGTTCTCGACAATTTCAAAAATAAATTAAAGGTCATATTATTCTTACGAAATTTTTTTTTGTTTTTATTATAATTTAAAATAAACTTAAATTCACTTTTTTATTCTATTTATTATTATTCTGTGTTGTTTAACGTTTTATACAGTTGCGTATGTATAATAGCGGTTCAACAGCATTCAGAAACGAGTCCCTATTTCTTTCTGATTGTTTGAAAGCAATTAATTTGTAACGAAAAGAAATATTGCTCTGTATATTTTCATATATAAAAATTATTTTAGTATGACATATAGAAAAGAAATGAATATTTCAACCGTAAAATACCATCAATAACATTAATTTGACATGTCTTTTAGAACAATTTACTTTTTTATAGAATAAAGTAACCGAGATTATTTGAAATATTTTATGCATCATTCACTTTAATATGTACTTACTTGTATGTATTTAGAACAAAACAGGATCTTAGAACGAATTATAATTATAAGTTTAGAAAACTCGTATTTATTATTCTAATACACAATGTTTTTATCATTCGTAATCTATATTATTGAGTCAGTAAAAACAAGACACTAAACAACTCTATACTTTCTAAAGTAAAATGGAACGCAATCGTTGAAGTGATCGCGCTTAAAGGAAATAAATTTCTTTATCTATTTATACCACTTTTACAAAACAAAAAGTATTGGTCAGTTTCGTGTGCGTACTCTTTGAAATATGTCTTGTATTAAGTTTAAAATAACAGGGGAACTCTGGTAAGGTAGTCTAAGTTGGTTGAAAGAAGTACTTCTAATAAGAACTTGAACCGTCGTTGAAGGGGAGGATGGCATCGGGTGATGGGATGCATGACGGCCCCCGACGGCAGAACGCCGGAGCGACGTGTATGAAACGGGACCTCGTCTTCGCCGGCATAGGCAGTGTGTGTGTATAGGTCTGTGTAGCCTTAAGAGCCTGGGGTGCCTTAGGGGCCTGGGGCACCCATTGTGCCTTAGGGGTCTGGAGTACCCTTTATGCCTTAGGGGCCTGGAGTGCCTGAGGGGCTGTCGGTTCTTGTGTAACGCTGGGCCCTTGCCAGGCGTTAGTTTCAGGGGAGGCAGCAGAGATGGAAGCCGGCACCTGGGCTTTGTTGGGGTGTCGCCCAACTTTCGCCCAGTGCGGCGCCGTGGGACTTCCGTGAAAATTCGCGGGATGACCCTGCTAGTCGCATAGGACGCAGCTGGGCGGCTTCTCCATAGGCAAGACCCTGCTACAATCTGACGTGGCGTGGTCACCCAGACACTTTACACAGTCGAGGACGATCCCATCGCACCAGCGCTCCGCAGAAGAAGAAGGGGCGGAGGGCGGCGCACACACCGTCCACCTTCACCCGCCTCTGGGGGTGTGCGGCAAGCGGCTAGCGCGGGGGTGCTACCGCCAGCATCACAACGCACACCTCTAGCGACGGCCAGAGATGGCCGTGCGCTTCGGCCACAACATAGCCCTCCCCCACTCGGGGGGGGGGGCGTGAGGGGTCTGCCGCAAAGCAGGTAATCGCAGGCGGGGGGCTGGATGTAAACCGGATTCCCAGCCCCCGGTCAGTCAAGCAAGGTCGGAGCGCCACTGGGTTTTTTTAGTAGGTGTAGGATGATGTATAATGAGGCGATATTTATGCGAATATTATTATATTTTAATAAGACAAAGGTATTACAATGATATTCAGGCGAACGCATGTTGACAACTAAACGAATTAATCGTTTCACATATTATCTGCCAGGTGGCACTACTCACGTCACTTCGTACTATCTCAACACCTCCCCTCGAAGTCATGAGTCTTATATTAATTAATTTCTATCAAAATCTGATTCGTCTGCTCTGTCAAGTGACCTTCTAGTTCTAACTCCATCTGTCTTTACTCTTAGTATTTTTCGGTATTCGCTCTTCGTGCTATTACCTGAAACAGGCTCATTCAATTCTATATCTATTAGTTCACTAGCTATATTTTCTTCTTGATCAAGTATTTCTTTGTATTCATGTCTAAAAAACACTTCATTCAAGAACTTCACATCACGAGTAATAAAAATTTTTCTTGTTGTAAGGCGCTGTCACTATCCTTCTAATACCTTCTCGCCTCAAAAAGTCATCGAACTCGTTGTTCACGTATTCACGGCCGTTATCAGACTGAAGATTCTTTATCTTCTTTCCCGTTAATTTCTCTGCATAGGCCTTAAATGTTTTAAAAACATTGAAGACATCACTTTTACTGGCTATAAAGTAGACTTCACACCATCTAGATTTGTCATCGATGAATGTGACAAAATATTTTTTACCTCCGTAAGACTGAGTCTTCATTGGACCAAAAACGTCGCTATGCACGATTTCTAATAACTCGGTTGTACGCTGTCCGCTCGACTTTGGAAAAGGTACACATGCCAGTTTTTCACTTGCACATATATCACATTCAGGCAATTTTTCATTATCATTAAATGTTAAGCCATATACTAGACCACTCTTCATCATAGCCTTCAAGTCACGCTCATTGAGATGTCCAAGACGTTGATGCCAAATGTCTATAGATTTTTTCATATTTTCAACTTTATTCGCAGTATTTTGACTCATACGCACATGATATAAATTCCCAACACGATCTGCACGCAAATGAATCTTCCCATTTCCGTCAGGTACAGTTGCACCGTTTTTCTTGAAATGAACCTCGAACCCGCGATCTGTCACTTTCGCTACTGATAATAAACTGGTTCGTAAATCCGATACGTAGAATACTTTTTGTAAATTAATTTGTCGATCTTCACTGCCCATATCTACTGAAATGCTTTCTTTACCCGTGCCGGATGCGTAAAATCCTCGATCATTTGCTTTTCATTGCACATATGACCCGTGCAACTGCTATCAATGCACCAAATAGGATTTATTTGCTCATCAAGTAATACATCTTCTGTAGAACTCAATAACATCGTTGTCTTTCGCTCATTATTGCCATCGCGTTCTAATTGCTGTGCACTCTTCTTATGCTTGCCCGTAAGCTTGACCTTGCAATCTCTCGCTATATGTCCACGCCGACCACACCGATAGCATTCAACATAAGCTTTACGGCCATGGTTATCATAATTCTTCTTCAGATTGGCGTTTTTATTGATACGCTTTACAAACATAGCACCCTGGTCAACCGTTTGGGATTTACGACCTTCGAAGTCTTCAATAATTTTCACCTTTAACGATTCAGTTGAGGGTAAATCGTCGCGTGATTCTATTGCCGTCCGGAACATAGCAAACGAATCTGGCAAACTGTATAACAATAAAATGGCTAGCAGTTCGTCTATAACTATCAAACCAATTTCTCTCAGCTACTTAACAGCATCGAAAAAATCTGCGATGTGCTTCTTTAGGTCATCTTCTTCTCGCATTCGCGTCAATACCAGTTTCTTCAATAATGAGGCTTTTCTCGCAGGCCCGCTTGACTGGTACATGGATTTCAGTTTATCCCAAATGGCTCTGGAACTTTCTAAGCCATCTAATGCAGCTAACTCGCTTGAACTGACCGCTAACAAAATGTCTGACTCAGCTTTGCCGTCCATTTTTATCCATTCTGCATACTTGGGGTCACTTGGTGGCGGTTTTAAGATCGCACCTGATACATACTCCCATAGATCATTCTTTTTGAGAATAGCTCGCATATGTATCTTCCATGTATCATAATTATCACCAGTAAATTGATCGATTTTAATAGATGCAGCCATAATTATAAGCTTCTTCAACTTAATAAAAACATAAACACCTCAACAATAAATAATATCTTAGTAAATAGTTCGGCACAGTAATTAGCACAAAGGAAACATAAGCCTTAAGTTATCTTCACTTGCATAAACACGACAATGGCGCGTTTATAACTTTGTTTACGACAAAATACTTTAGCGTCCAATCACTTCAAATCTAGTCTTTTATGCACTAAATCGATTGTTTTTCACTCACTGGGCCCATAACCTGTAGGATGATGTATAATGAGGTGATATTTATGCGAATATTATTATATTTTAATAAGACAAAGTTATTACAATGATATTCAGGCGAACGCATGTTGACAACTAAACGAATTAATCGTTTCACATATTATATGCCAGGTGGCACTACTCACGTAACTTCGTACTATCTCAACAGTAGGTATACCGGGAATCTATTTCCCGGGGAGTCCCACATACCCGTATCCGTCCCTAGGAAGGGGATACGTTACGCAATTTTTCCCAGTGTGCCAAAAAAAAGGCACTTTACGCAGGGCGGGCGTGCGTAGTAGAACCGTTGCGAATGGCCGTACAATTGGCATCTGAGGCATTGTCCAAGGGCGTCGCGGTTTCTCGGGGCTCTATTTTTAAGCCTGATAGACGGCAAATGGATGCTAAATTATAGACTCTCTTACCTTCTGGGGTAAGGGACAAATGAACTAAAACCATGTCGAATGGTTTTTTGTTTAGCCTGTACATGCGATGCACATCCAACATCGGTAAGTTTTGGGACTGAAGGTTCTTGTACGGACACTTGCTTGCTTATACACTTAGTAAAATGATATAAATTGATAATGCTTTGTACATTGATTAATTTGATATAATATATGATTGATTGATTGATGAGAACGCCCGGTATGCTTGGTGACCGAATGCGAACTGATTTAAATTATAAGTTTGAGATTTTATAATGGAACAAAAATGATGATGCGTATATTTACATGATTTTGTAATTATGTCGAGGTTGTATAGTCCTCATAAATGATTTCATCGGGTATCTGTGCGGGGAGACCTTTGTTGACTACGGTTAGCCTACGCTCCTCCGGGACGGCGTAGATGTGGTACTCGATATTATTCTTCTTTAAAGTCGCGATTAGGGCACGGTGGTCCACTGGAGTGGCCGTAGAGACCTTGGTCCCTACCGCCGTGGTTCCAGGCTGACATAAAATTGATATTTTTATCATAACGTCAGCTGGAACCCTTTTAGGAAACAAAATATTTTATAGCTAGAAAGGACTATTCCCGATAGGACTTTGTCGCATACTATAAAACAAGACCTAGCGTCGCTGCTTATTATCAATAGAGAGGACATGCTCTAAATCAATCTTAACATTAAAAAAAGTGAATCGATCAAAACCTTTTCTGTGTTAACACAGGTACACAGGTAAAATGCACAGAAATATCCTTTTTACTTATTAATTTTTTTTTATTGAAGAACTCTAAAATAATCAAAACGATGAAATGTATGTCGCAAAGTTCTAAAGAAGCTGCTCAAATGATCGGAAAGGTACCATCCTACGCCGGTGATGGTTTGGGTGAGGCTTGTCTTATCAACGATTTTATTAAATATCAACATTTTAGTAAAAAAGGAGTGCAATTTCTACCAACGTAAATCAATATCTCACCGATTTTTTTTTCTTTTTTCTATTTTCTTGTATTTATTTTGTGTTTTCCGAAGGGTGGATGAAGGTTGAAAAAGTATCTTAACAAATCAACAGATGTATTTTCGTCATCTGCTCTAAAATAGATTTGAGAGCTCATTTTTCGAAAAATAGACCTCAACTCCATTTTTATTCTCCCTATATGAGAGATATCAAAATAATTATATTTATAACTTATATATAAACAAGAAAACTGTAGAAAACAGCATACAAAAAAATTAGGGGAAAATATTTTACTGACTAATATTTGTATTTATTTTAGTATTACCAATGTAGGTTGCTTATCACTTATCGTTACATTTTCTTTTCTTTTGTGATATCATCTAGTATTATAAAGCTTCCAAAATAAAGTGCTCAGGGATATTGTCAATGCACCCTGGTACATTCGTAACTGTGATCTACATCGAGACCTGAACATGGACGCCGTAGATCAAGTCATACAAAAATATGCCGAAGCCCATGAAAAGAGACTTCATCATCACGTGAATGTCGAAGCCATCCAGTTCCTTCATACCACTAATATAGTAACAAGACTGAATCGAACAAAGCCGTTTCAGCTAGGGTAGTGTTTTTCAGTGGCGTAACTATAGGGTGGCAAGTCTGCAAAATGCCACGGACCCCCAGCCGGAAGGGGCCCCAGGTCAGAGGAAAATTCCCAACATTTATATTAACACATCCATACTAATATTGTAAATGCGAAAGTAACTCTGTCTGTCTGTCTGTTACGCTTTCACGCCTAAACCAGGGAACCGATTTTGATGAAATTTGGTACAGAGATAGAATAGACCCTGAGGAACAACATAGGCTAATTTTTATTGCAAAAAATAGGGGAGAATGGGTAAAAAGAGGGGATAAATGTTCATATGGAAATTCGTCATTTTTAAAGCTGTAACAGTGAAACTTTGTATTTAGACACTTTATGATAAACGAAAGAACATAGGCTACTTTTTATCACAAAAAATGGGGGAGAATGGGTAAAAAGAGGGGATGACTGTTCATATGTAAATTCCTTTTATTTCTGAGAGAAAAATATTTGTTTACAAAGTTTTTATTTGTGTTAGTATTAATAATTTTATTAGTAGTAATAGTTTTTAAATATATATGTGTGTGTGTGTGTGTATAAAAGTGTATAAATAAGTATTATAAAAAAAAAAAGTACTATTATTAAACGTTCACCTTTTTTATAACTGGGGGGGGGGGGGGGGGCATCCAAAGAACTTTGCCACGAGCCTCGAACAGTGTAGTTACGCCACTGGTGTTTTTATTGTCAAATAAATTCAGTGATAAGTGCCGCGTATTTAAAACACATGAACAAAGTGTCTTCGACTTAACAAAGACTAAGTACGTGTTACTGGACACATTCTTAGAACATATGTTAATGTAGTAATTTAGGTCAAATTTATTTACTTATTAGTCAATAGGCTAGATTGTAAATATAATAAAGTATTGTATACTTTATTAGGGAAAAAATCTTGTATTATAAATAATATTACGTCTAGCTGTCACTAACAAAAAACTCAAAGTATTTTCCTATGATATTATAAGTTCTTTAAATTCGGAAACTTCAGAGTGAAGGCTGAACTAAACATAGTCCGGCTTTGTCAGGTCATACTTTAAAAATGTATGAAATTTCGAAAGATGAATTGTTCTTTTGTTTATAGTCAGCGGTTCCGTACCGATCGAGACAACACTCTTCGCCTTCCTGAGGTACACCCTAGGACTGCCAGGCACGAAGGCTATGTGTTATCAAGGAGTCTGCGGTGTCTGCATCGTTAACGTCACTGCCAAACGACCCACCACCGGTACCATAGAAACCTTCTCCGTCAATTCAGTGAGTGTTCCCGTTGTTTTAATATACCTTACATCTTCAATAAACATAAGTATCTTTTAATATAAATTAATATTTTAATTCCGTACTGAACTAATTTTTGAAATTAAGGATTTTAGAGGAATTACATGTTAATGTCAAATTATCTGGTATGACAACATAAACAAGTAATTATCATCATATTGATAACATAAAATAAAATTATTTAAAACAAACTAAAAAAATTTACACTTTACATGTTTATGTGCCATATTGCGTAGATCGATTAACTACCTTTTTAAACACGATTATGTCATTCTTATGTAAATTCAATTTGCTTAATACAAACTGTACTATCTTTAGTAATGATTACTTTTAACATAATTTCGGTTCATTAGGCAATATTATCGATCTGCCTGTATTATTTAACATACTAATCGACTGCCTTTATTATTTCCCCGCTTTAAAAGTAATCAATACATTAACTTGTACAGTGCACTTACTTATTGTGGGTTCAATAAACTATACGCCATAATCATTTTTTTTATTCGGTTTGTAAGTTATAAAATTGGTTATTCGAGTGACTAAACGACCAGTCCCTTCAAGCATTGACTTTTATAATTTTATTTTTTTTATATATTATCAATGTTAAAGTATTGATAATTATATTGGGCACGCAGCATGGAATAAATTTGCATTTAGAGAAACATGTTATTAATATTCATACGTATAGAAAATGTTGAATAATACACACATTACTTTTTTATTGTATATCGCATAAAATATACTATTATACTAACAATAGACTTATTATTAAAGGAATACATGGTACATAAACGTTAAGTCTATAAAGGAAATTAAAACATAATTCTTTGTTAGTTATAGTGTACTTTTATATAACAAGTAGATGTAATATAAAAAATATCAGAATATCGGTTATTGTCATTAAAATTGGGTTCCATACCCAAATGGTAAAATGATACTGAGACAAAGACTGCTCTGTACGTCCGTCTATTCGTCTGTTACCAGACTGTAAGTCATCCACCCTGATATTTTCACAGATAACGTTTATTCGCTATAACAAGAAATATCGATATACATAAAGTATTTTTTTCTTTTATATTTGAATTTAAAGATGTATTTCTGTTACCGCTATAACAATAAATGCTAAAACAACAAGAAAAATTATATTACTCTAAGCAAAACAAGTCGTACTGGGAGTCTTAATGTCACTGGGCTTCTTTTACAAATTTTATGTTTTTAAACAACAGTCACTTTTAATACTTCTGAGCAATTATGTCAGTTTAGATATGAATTTATGTGCAATGAATTTTGAACTAATTAAATATTTGCATATACTTCTGTGGAATAATTAAAGTGCGCTATAAGCTGTGAACCCGTTCACGACAATCTTTGTTTTATAAAGACAGCCTTGACAGTAACAGTCAAGACCAAGTAATCTTATTATTTTTTGTCCAGTGTCTGGTGCTGGTGTTGTCGTGTCACGGCTGGGACATAACGACCATTGAAGCTGTAGGAAACCGTCTTGATGGGTACAGCGAGGAGCAGACACGGATCGCGGCATTCAATGGAACTCAGTGCGGGTTCTGTACACCCGGCTGGGTGATGCAGTTGCATAGGTGGGTTAACTTTTTTGTCCGAAAATTGATATTAAGTTTAAATAATATGTGAATACGTCTAAACTTGTATCGTTTTTGGGATATATTTTCCCAACAATATGCGAATGGAATCCAATTACGTGGAGTTTATAAGATAGTCAAAAAAATCCTTATCCATTTAAAAGACAGATAGATAATGAGCCTAGATAGTGTAATGAGCCTAGGCGCATTACACTATCTCCCATCTATGAGTATCTATTTATTTGTTTTATTTCAATACTTTTTTCATCTCGTCTGACCGTGATCACGGTTACTGCAATAGTAACCAAAACGTCGGATTTATGCAGTTTTGAAAATAATTAAAACTCGTAGTATAAAACATAAGCTTTTTTCTGTTATTTTTTTATCTGATTTTCTAAAAATCACTAAATCAAGCTTTATTTATTTTATAAAATTACAACGTCCATTTTGTTAAACGCCAATTCATGGTAACTCTATCGTGAGTATCATTTAGTTGACTTCTAAGCAACAACTTTATAATCATAAGAAATGGATTGTTATCCCAGATAATTTTCTCATGTGAGGTTCTTATTTATTGACCAATTACTAAAAGCATAAATTTATGCCTCAGTTGGGCTACTATTTTTTAAATAACTTCTATATCTTTCAAAAATATTTATATAATTTATTCACTGAGAACAACACGTCCTAATTTGAAGTGACAGAGGTGATAATAACAAAAAAGAACAAGCTATAACCTTCTAGTGTCGTTGTAAGACCAGGCTTTATTAAGGACTGGGTACCTGCCCCGGCTTGCCACGGTTTCTTCACCAAAATATAAAAATAGCCTATGTTACTTAAAATTGATTGAGTGCATACTTTTTCAGTTAAACCAAGAAAAACAAAAATTTCATTATTTTGTTTTTAAACACATTTTTAATTTAAACGAAGTTATTCTGTATTTTTTATTTTAAAAACAGGTTGTATATAAAAAATATATATATTTCTTTGTATACAACAATAATAGCAATAGTGACACCACTGTGTGCTTAAGTCTTCCTCCGCAACTTGAAATATCTGACCCCGCGCTTTATGTGACATTACACTATTTTGTTATATCTCAAAGGCTTTAGACAGTGTTTTCGTTAAAAGCTGCCCTATGGCTCATTTGTTTCCTTCACCATCAACAAATAACCTTAATAAACACACAAAAAAATACAAAAACTTAACAAATTGTATACTAAAACCTTCCTCAAAAATCACGCTATCGAATGGTGAAACCCCCTTGAAAATCGGTGTAGTAATTTTTGAGTTTATCGCGAACAGACAGACAGACGGACGGAGCGGTGGGACTTTGTTATATTATATGTACTACGACTACATTTTCCTGTTACTATTGATTATTCTACGAAATAAAATTTAAAAATTACTTGGAAATGAACAAAGTCGTTGAGATTATTCTCTAAGAATAATTAATTTATTGTATATTTTGTAATGGGTGTCTATTAACCTAATTTTGTCTGGGAAAATCACCAAACCAGTAACTTTAAGTAGTTCTTTTGGGTTCTCGTCACAAATTTTTAATATTTTCAGAGGTAGTTTATAATTATTTTTTTTTTATTATCAAGTACTATCATTATCAACAAAATATTTATACAGGTGTAACTTTTCGTGTTATTGTAAACGTTTGAATAATTTTCATCGCATCATCTGTACAAATAAAATTTGTCAAAGTAATATTTTTATTAAAATATAACATATAATTATGAAATAGATATTTGTTCTATGGAATAGGTAAATTTTAAATTATATCTTTAATCGTTTCTTATATTAGGCTTAATATTCTTATTTCATGTACCTATTAGAAAGGCATTTTTTTTATTTTGATATTTTTAAGTTCGTAATGTGGTACATATTGTTTTTTTCAGCTTGAAAGACAAGAACCTGTCAATGTTGGAACTTGAAAACTCATTCGGTAGCAACACATGCAGGTGTACAGGATTCAGGCCGATTTTGGACACAGTGAAGTCTTTCGCTTCTAACCCTACCCCCGAACTATGCAAAGCCGTAAAAGACATCGAAGACTTATCAGTTTGCATGAAAGATAAGGCTAAAATTTGTCGACAAAAATGTTCTTCTGTCTCCAGCGACAGTGACTGGAGTATTGTTTCGGATGTAAAGAACGCTAATGAAATTATAGTTATTCGTTACGACGATAAAATCTTCTACAAAGTATTTGAAATAGATCAGATCTTTGACCTTTTCAGAAATTATTCCAGTGAACATTATATGATTATCGACGGTAACACTGGCAAAGGTATTTCCTATCAGAATTCATAACAATTTGTCGTGTTTGATATCATAGCAGACAGATATAAAATAATTGGTGCTTTACTTACAGCTGCTATAAAGAACTTTGAGTATCCACCAATTTTGATAGACATCAGCAATGTGGTGGCTTTAAAACAGCATAGTATCGATCAGAACTTGATACTCGGAGCAAACATTTCACTCGAAGACTGTCTGATTCTGTTTAGAAACGTTGCAGCGGACAGAGAAGAGTTCCGCTATTTAGACGTATTCGCGAAGCATTTAGATTTAGTGGCGCATATTCCCGTTAGAGAGGTCACTATTTCGTTAGGGATTAATACTTTTTTTAAGCAACGAGTTACCTTGGGCAATCATTTTAAATTTCGTTTTATTTTAATAAAATTATCTTGGAAACATTTTATCTCTTCCAGATTGGTTCAGTAGCTGGCAATGTAATGCTGAAACACATGATGAGATCTTATCAATCAGACGTGTTCCTCCTTTTTGAATCCGTCGGTACAATTGTCAATATCCGTAAGTTAATATTTTTTAATCTTAGTATTATTAAATGTAACTATAACGTGGTTGCAACAGTCATAGAATGCTTATTGTCTTTATTATATTTTTATATTTAAGTTATAAAAAAAATTGTAATTTTAATGATATCAGTTTGGTTCTTTCAATGTAAATGAAAACAAAACGCCGCGTCGTCTGATTTTTTCTTTGTTAAAAAATATAGATGAATAGTAGGCGATAAGAACGTCTATTTTTGTGAAAGTCATTACACATTACGTTGTGTAATAACATAAATGAAAGCTTGTATTGTGTTATTTATGTTTATGGTGTGCCATAAAGAGTTAATAAACTAAAACTTATAAATACAAAGCGCACGAGATTGAAAATGATTAACTATTTCATGTTTACACTACCTGTTACCCTTTACTAATATGGTAAAAGGAGTCTGCAAAAGATTTATTTTGTTTAAAATTTATTTACTTTTTGTCATACACAGTCTAGAAATACATAATCACACAGACATCAGACAGATAGACATAACAAATATAGTAACAAGAATAAAAACCGCAATAAGACATGTCAGATTTACAACAAAATCAACATTATTGACGTCACAGATGACCTTATTTTTGATTATGGTCAGTCTGTCGAGCTTTTGGAGGTAACCTCGTAAACGATTTGAAAAATTCTTTATTTCGAAGAGGTCCAATCCCGGCAAACGACTTGAGTGAGAAAGTTGTTAGTCTGTACCCTCGCCTCTATTTATACCAACCAACACTCATTGTTGTCACTGCACTTGCACAGATGACACCTGGCAATTTTAATCATCCATAATTATTAATTACGTAAATAAAAATTATACATTTAAAAATATTTATTTGTTGAAGCAATTCAAATAACACACTTTTCTATTATGGTACCAAAATTCATATTTGAAATTCATGTTTATATAGAATTTTTGTTGTATTTAAAATATTGTTTCTTTGATTTTTCAGGCTCTGATTCGGGTACACAATCAAGCTTGACTATGCAAGAATTCTTAGAATTTGACATGAATGGAAAATTAATTGTAAACTTTGAATTGCCACCCCTGGGAGCTAATCATATTATAAGAAGCTACAAGGTCTTATTTATTAAATATATTATAAAATGGCCTTTGTTTTTATAATAACTAATCCGGCTTATGTACACTTTAGATTATGCCAAGAAATCAAAATGCACTGGCCATAGTGAATGCTGTATTTAATATAAAATTGAATTCTGGAACGAATAAAATTGAAAAAGCTACCATCGTTTACGGAAACATCTCGGGACATTTTATTCACGCCATACAAACTGAGAAGTATTTACAAAGGAAAAATATATATTGCAATGAAACATTACAAAATGCTATTAATATTTTAAATAGAGAAGTCGCACCTGATGATGATCCTTCCAAACCTTCGCCTAAAGTTCGAAGAAAATTAGCTGTTGGACTATTTTATAAAGTAACTTTATTGTTCATATTTCTTCCGTCTTGTGAGCAACTGTAAGTTTAAATTCAAATGTCTCGATTGTTTTTCAGTTTATTCTCAGCATAACCCCAGCTAATTTGACGAATTCTAAATACCATTCGGGAGGACAAAACTTAACGCGACCTGTATCTAGGGGAGAGCAGCATTTTCAAACAGACAGTTCTCTTTTCCCTCTTAACCAACCAGTAGATAAGTTGGAAGCGATTATTCAAGCATCTGGTGAAGCGCAATTCGTTAATGATATACCTACCATGCCCAATGAAGTGTTCGCTGCCTTCGTGCTTTCTACAGTACACAATGGAGATGTTGACGTTATTGATGCAAGCGATGCTTTGGTATGTATGAATTCAGTTTAGTATAAAGAAAAAAATAAAAACGTATTTGAGCTTAATGTGTTACTTTTATACACTATGTTGGTGGGAAATATATGTACGGCCCGCCTGATGCTAAGCGGTTACCGTAAATTATCGATACCTGCAATGCCAGAGGTATCACTTGCGCTTTTCTACCTTCAAATACATGTTCACTACACTGTTGAACAACAGCATTCTATGCCTACGAGGAAACTTGAACTTATTCTATATCGTGAACGTTCGCGGTGGCAAATTATTTTGAAACCGCACTGTGTGCGACAACTGCGCAGCAAAACAAACTGAGTGATGGTAAATGGTAGCCGTTGGTATGTTGGAGTTCACACAGTTTCTAGTAACACTAACAATTATATAGGCGTTAGAACACGAGAAAAGAAATTACCAAATAGCCGTGTCCGCACATCACGCTTATACCTACAAATAGCTGGGACATTGTCAACACTGAATCTCCAGTGCCAGAAAAAATGATCCCTAGAAACTGTAGTCTGCTATAAGGTAGGGAGGCCCCAGTCGGAGCACCCAGCACAACAACACACAACAGCAAAAACATCTGAATATTTGATGCTATGAGCATTTTCTCAGGCGAAAACTTTTTTCAGGAGAAAAACGGCGTCATAGCTTTATTCACAGCAAAGGATATACCAGGCAAAAACTCGTTCATCTATCCTGGATATCAGTTACAAACTGAAGATGAGGAAATTTTAGCGGATAAAAACATTAAATTTTATGGCCAGCCTATTGCAATAATTGTAGCCGATACACAAGATTTGGCTGTCAGAGCTGCAAAGTGGGTCAAAGTAACCTATAAGAATGTAAAAAGTATACCCCCTGTTTTAACAATTGATCAGGCAACGAAAGATAGTACTAGAGTTGTCACCGGTGATGTTCTCACCTCTAAAGGAAAAGGGGAAGATGTGACAAAAGTTATTAAAGGCACGTATGAAATAGGAGGACAATATCATTACTATATGGAAACTCTTAGTTGTTTGGTAGTACCCGTTGATAAAGGATTGGAAGTACACGATTCGAGTCAGTGGATAGATCTAACACAGTCTGCTATATCTCGGTCGTTGTGTATACCCGAGAGCAAGTATGTAGAACTAATACCTAATTTGATAATAACGCTACAGTCAATTCGTCTGAATGGACTTCTTAAACTGTTTGGTTATATCCAAGGGTGCTCGTGATGGTTCGTCGTCTTGGCGGGGGCTTCGGCGGGAAGATATCACGCAACGTACAAGTCGCCTGCGCCTCCGCTCTTGTCGCCCACAAACTAGATCTACCATGCAGATTTATATTACCATTCGAAACCAACATTAGCATAGCAGGAGGGAGACTGCCGACTCAGTGTATATATGAGGTTTAATTATTTTTATTACTGTCATTTATCGTTGATTGTATGTTTATTAAAGTATTCCTTGTATATTATTTTGTTTTCGTTCGTAATCAGGTGGGAGTAAATGACGAGGGTAAGATCCAGTATTTGAAAGCCGTAATTAATGAAGACTGTGGTTGCTCACAAAATGAGAATATATTAAGTTACTCTTTGGGTGGTTTTGGCATATGTTACAACAGGGATTTTTACGACGTAAAAACATTCAACGTTAGAACTGATACTCCATCAAATACTTTTGCGAGAGCTCCTGGTGAGTAAAAATACAAAAAAAAAATTAAAATAGAAAATTATTTTTCAAACTTATTCCTTCAATTTTAAATCATGTAAGGTGACGTCATAAACAAGTTGAAACGAAATGTAATAAAAGATTCTATAGATAATTTTATGTCTCTAGGGACCATGGAAGGTATTTCTTCAATGGAAAACATAATGGAGCATATTGCTTATGAGCTCCACAAAGATCCAACGGATGTTCGATTGGTTAACATGACAGACACGGACCTTCCTATTCTCATAGAAAAATTAAAAACCATGGCCGACTACAAAAACAGAGAAGAAAATATCAATTTATTCAACAAAAACAATCGATGGATAAAGAGGGGAATTACCTTAAATATAATGCTCTTTCCAGTTGAATATTATGGAAATTATTCAGCACTGGTTTCAATATACAGAGGAGATGGAACAGTGACTATCACTTCCGGTGGTATAGAGATGGGGCAAGGCCTTAACACCAAGGCAGCACAAGTTTGCGCATATACACTAGGAATACCACTAGAAAAAGTTTCAGTGATCTCTAATTACTCTTTTGTATGTAACAATGAGGTCTTTACGGGTTCCAGTATTGCTAGTGAAAGCGTTTGTTATGCAATAATTAAGGCTTGTGAAACAATTAAGGGAAGATTAAAACCGCTGAATGATGAACTAAAAAATGCTTCTTGGTTAGAACTTATACAAGAGGCCGCAAAGAGGGAAATAGATCTGTCAGCTAAATATATGATGACTGATATGGAACCTGATTTAAAAGGTTACAGCGCATATGCTGTTGTGGCCTTGGAAGTTGAAATGGATGTCCTAACGGGAAGCTTCCAAATACTCAGACAAGATATTTTAGAAGACGTTGGGTTAAGTGCTAATCCTAAGATTGATGTTGGACAGGTAAAATTATAATGGATTTTTATATATGAATTCATTTGCTAGAATTGTTTTTGAATTTTGTTCATTTTTCTTTTAGGTGGAAGGGGCTTTTATCCAGGGTTGCAGTTACTTTACGAAAGAAAAGTTTATATACGACAAAACGAGCGGAAAATTACTTAACAATGACGCCCTACACTACGAAGTCTTTCTTGCAAAAGACATTGCAATAGACACAAGAACTTATTTCAGATATAACTCCAAGAACCCTAAGGGCGTACTAGGATCGAAATGTAATCGTAATCATTTACATTCTTTTACCATACTGTAGTATTTTAAAAGACCTTGTGCATATCCATCTTAATTAGCTAAAAGACTTAGTCTTTAAAATTTTCCAATCTACTATTTCAGCTGTCGGAGAAATGGGTATATGTACTGCTCATAGCATCATATATGCTTTAAGGAAATGTATTGTGGACTCTAGGAAGGACTCGGGCTATGATATTTCAAAATGGATTAACGTTGGTAAGTAATAAAAAGAGTTTTTATTATAACGCTAACGTTTTCCCGTGTTAATCACAGTATTTTTTTAACGTATAGAGACATTGTTTCGTAGAATCACCGTTACGAAGTGTAGGTCATAATAATAAAAAAATAAAATACTTAACACCACATGAATTTTGGTAAGTCTCTCTAATGTCAATTAAGTATCTTTTTTTTTTCAGATATTCCCCTTACAACAGAATCAATACTCACTGCCCTCGATGTAAATCCTTCTGAATTTATTCTTAGCTAAATATTTAATGACTCATTGCCATCTTATTATTATGAGTATACCCTTTTTTGCATAGAATTGTTTGTTTTAACCTGAGTTCTGTGACTTTTGTTTATCTTTATTTTATTTTTTTTTATTTATTTTATTGTATGTGATGTTTATGTTCTCGTTGCATAATATATAGAAAATAATTTCGTCAAACGGTATATTTTTTACCATTTATTAATAAACCATCCAAAAGAAGCTCGGATAATTATAATTACCCTTTCCTTTTTCCAACTCTTTCCTATCTCGGGATGTCGATGTTTGCAATGACCTTCTGTCCTACATCAGCCTACGTCTGTTTTGTGATGTTGAGCGTGTTTCATTGTCGTCGTGTTGCACGGAAGCGGATAAGGAGCCGCTGTAATCTACCATGTCATAAATTTTAATTGAAAGAAAAGACTGGAAAGTAAACTTTGATTTTCGTGGGAAGAAAGTTGTGTAAACGTTTCTGTGAGTGAAAGGATTGGTGCATACGTCTGATAATTTAACTTACTTGAGGAGCCCCACATAAGAGGTAGTCTATCATTCAGACAATTTTATTTAAACAATCTAGACACGCAATAGTAGTTCCACTATATTCTAGACCTTGTAGACTGTCAAAGCTAACTTTACTAAGCAACAGTTTCTTCAAACTATCATAGCCTTAGACTGCTTTGAGTAAACAAGGTGACCATAGTGTTCAGCGCACTAGCAGAAACTTTTTTTGTAGTTATTGACAGCGGTTATGGCTGTAAGTATAATTTTATAAATATTTGAAATTTTATAAATATATCGCTTAAAATTAAGTGAGATTATGTTCTTAATTCTTTTGGTATTTATTTTATAATTCTTCCTTACGAGGTCCTGGATGAAATGACCTTTGTGATAAAAACTTTTTTTAATATACCATTTGCTTAAAGGTAGGTATGCACGGAGTGCATTTTAGTAATTGGTATTAAGTGCTTATATAAACTTTTTTTTAAACAAAATATAAAGCCCAAATGTTAAATATACATGAAATAAATATCTAGTGATAAAAACTATTTTCGTTTAAACGGTATTTAAGACCTGCGAGATACTAAGCAGTTTTATAATAAAGAATATATAATAAAATGTTGAATAATGAAGAAAGTAACAGATTGAAAATGGAATAAGGATATTTATAAAAAAATACGTTACAATTATTTCATAGTAGATTATTATTATGAATAAATAATAATGTTTCGATAGTACAAGTTTACTGTTGCATAAAAAAAAACAGCCAAAATCAATCATACAAAAATAGGCCTTAATTACATTAGGCTCAGTTTTAGGCCAAAACATCATAGAAAAACCAATTCCTAGTAATCTAACAACAAACTAAATGAAAAAAAAAAACTATTTAATAAATACTTAGTAATAAATTATTATAGATCCTATACAACCTAATTTCGTTTACACTACAATACATAGTACAAAGGAAATCATAGAAAATAGTTTTTATTACAGTAATATCAACAGTTTAATTTTTGTTTTGTGTTATGCAAAAAGTGCAATCAAATATCACCTGCTTATATAATGATGATCACGCGATTTTCGACCGTAACGTACTTAATGTAAAAACCTCCTAGCAATTTAAAGAAAATATACAAATACTCGTAGCTATAGAGGCCATAATCGCGTAAAATCACGTCTGAAGCGAAATTGGTCAAAATATTTATCATTTATGGACAATTGTACCTACAATATATAAAACTACCTCTAATTATTAGCCAGTTCCAGTAAAACTTTACAGTCAGCCCGTCTACTACGAAATACAACGAAGAAGGCATTAATATATACAAAACGAAAATATATTTAGAGTACTTTTTTTATATTTGTACAGTAAATAAGAATATTTGGCATTAACAATCTAGAGGGCCTCATCCGTTGTATTAATCGGTGCGAGACTACAGCGTCCAAATGACATCCCGTTCAAGGTAACTGAATAAATTCATGAAGAATGTTTCGCTATGAACTAACATATCCACGTATATTTACACTAACAGCTAGTAGTTATACTTAATGATATACAAACACCACCTATTATATAACATTCGGCTGCTAATGGTACTGAACGAGCTTCGTTGCTGTTCGTGGTTTCCATTCAGTCAATAAAACTATTAATTTCGTCAGATCTGGAAATACATTATCATTACTATTATTAAATACACGTAATATAATAATTTTAAATGATAAAAATAATAATAATTGTACAATGCTTTATATTATCGATTGGAATTTAGGCCCAAAAAAAATATAATAAAGTGTGAGTACCAAAAATTTTGATAAATTAATAATAAAATAGATATGTATAAAAAAAAAAATACATCGTTATATTATTGTACTATAATAATATATCATTCAATAACAATACATCGAATATCATCATCATATCATAATCATATCATTATTTTATTACGAATACATATTGATAATTATCTAATCATTAATCACTAAGAATCTCGGTACCGGTTATATATAACTAATGCAGTATCTTTGGATAACTACTTCATCTATCGTAATCTATCGCTAGTCGTTTCTACATAGCATTTAATATACCCTGCACATATGTATAAGGAGATAATTAGGTGATATACTACAGGTCACTCGAAATGATTTGAATAACAGATTATATCGAAAAAAATATAAATATCAATTGTAAAAAATAATAATAATAATAATCAATGTGCTTATTAGTTGGAAACATTAAAATATATACATATATATTAATGTTAATTTCAGTTGATATATGATATGAATTACATTTACACTGTAATATATCACGTAATTAAAGTGTAACTACATCAACTTTCGTCTAGACTGCGTTTAGTGAGTAATTCGCACACTCTAAGCACGTCAAGCGTTATAGCGACCTCGTACTAAAATATTATATTATGAGACTCATTAAAATGACTCAATAACACTACAAAATATGAGGTATTTAACTATGTTAACAAGTAATGCGGTCATTTCAAAGGCGCATCTCAAAGATAGCTGTTTTTGTATAGAAGCGTTTTTATATCATAAACCCTTACAGTTTGTCTTAACATATTTTTTTTTAAATCTTGTAGTACAATGGAATTGTAAATTTTAAAGATGTTCGCCTCTTATATATGTTTGTATGAAAGTAATTTATGTGTGAATGCAAAAATGTTGTTTAAAAAAAACGCAACTAAAAACGCCCGTTTGTAGGACGCCTTATGAGGACCGCATTACTTACATCCTAGATCACGCAACATCCACATGTCTCTTCTTATCTCTATGGTCGGGAGTTGATTTCAATATATCTGGTTGTCCGTGTGAGACGCGGTCCACTGAGCTCAGAGTTAGGGTGGCATTCCTGTCTGATAGCGTCATAGTGGTTGCGTGTGAATTGAGGGTGTTATGAGGGTGCTGGGGGTGCGAGGGTGTAGGGTGCGGTAACGTCGCCGGCTTTCGTATGGAGCGATGGCTGTTGTTGCGCGTGAGAGAATTCATTTGCGGCGTCCCTGGCATTGTTGTTCGGACGTTCTTGTAATCAGCTATGAGATGCGTTAGCTCCGCCATCTGGAAATTATTAGAACAAATTACATTAAAAAATATATTATAAATCTCTTTTTGATTTCTTTTCTATAAGAACTTCTCTAATGCGATGAATTTAATATAAAAGGTTATTATGAAATTAATGTTAACTGTGACATTTCTGAGACAAATTTTGAGGCGAGTTCTCCGAATGCTTTGTGACAAATTTAAATAACTTAAACTAAAGTGAAAAGTATGAAGTATTATTACATCGCTTATTATTATAAACAAATAAATATAAAGCACAAACCTTGGGCTTATTGAGACTGATCACCATCTTATGTACTGGAGTGTTGGCGTCTTCCCCGTCTATCAACATCATTAGGTCGTCCTGGAAACATAAAGGGCCGTCCATTAATCACGTGATGTTTTATTTAGCTTTTTTCACCCTCCCTCCCCCTTGGTGATATATAGTGAGGTTTAAGACTACCCCCACCTCCCTTCCTATATAACGAGTATTTCGTAGTAACTACATTCACTGTTAAACAGATGTTTCATTTATGTATGTGTGCTTATCTTGTATTTTAGTGCATATGCATACATACATAAATTTCTGTGTGGCTTGTGTATGTGTGTGTGTTGAGTATGCGTGTGTGTATGTACCTGCAATCCCCCGAACAGTCCAATGGAAGCCAGCGGATATCTCCCCAACACCGCCATAGAGGACAGCTCCAATACAGACACTCCTTCCTCTGACACCACGAGCCACGATAGAGAGAGCTCGGGCTGCTTTATCTGAAGGGGAAATTATTATTACTGTTGTTACATATTGTATAGCGATTGTGAAATAATTCGATTCAAGAAAATAGATTAATCTAAAACTTACTAACTCTCCACTTATACACAAACAGTAAAGTAAAAACTCGCGATTTACGCATAAACTGATAACATATTAAAGGCATGACAATGACAAGACCTTTTCTTAATGTATTTCGATCAGTAATTTTCCTTTTCCATATATTATAGATGTCGGTAAGAAAATCTCAGGAGTAAGTTATGGAGTAATAATTACACTAACAAATATACATATTTCATATCATATAATCACGCAGCTACTTGTATAAACACAAAGGTGACTCAAGGACATTCATACATTTTATAGCATCAGCTAAACTCACCCTTGCTTGGAACAGCGTGGCTCCGAAGAACGGCCATTTTCTGGTACAATTCAGATAGATACGAACACAGTCAGCTGTACTTCGACCTTTTAAAGCGACCCATTTCAAGCGGAGTTTTTCTTCTAGCTCTCTGTGAATAATTTTTTTTTTTAAATATTTTAGAAAAAATCTTAATAATTAATAGTACAAAATGTGTTCAAGCTTATTGCACGTAGTAGTGATTGCATTTAATTTTTAAGTGCACTAAAAAAAACAGACAGAAAACAAATCCTATTTAATTGATTATTGAGTTTATTATCAAACATTGCTTCATGTAGGAAGTTATTTCCTCCTTCTCTCTAATGACACTTTGTTTCAGTTCAAATTAAGAATAATTACACATAATGAAACATATGTTAGTGCACATTTTTATAATAAAAATAATTTAATAAAATTAATAAAGCGGTAATTAAGTTTATTTATGAATAAATATAGAATATAACGTATTTTTTATTTCAAAAGAAACCACCTTCCAGGGACCGAATTCTCTTATCTTCTATCAACATATTTATTAGTACGTTACGCGACGGTGTAATAGCAGGTCGCTCTATAACTTCTAAGTAAAATTGTTCAATCTACACTGATCCGACTCGGCAGGTCCGTGTGAACGAGTTTTTAGGTTCTTTTTAGAATATGTGACTTCTTGTTCAATATAATCGAAGCAATTATTTGTAATGTATTTTAAGAATTAAATTAAGTCATTTTAATGTTGGTTTCATTGCACCCGCCGCCCGTCTAAATCATAATTAGTACTATTTATTTCTACAATAATAACAATATATTAATACCTGAGTTCCTCGTTGTTAAGTCCAGCCCTGTACCGGTAAGGGTAGAACCTCTGTGCCAGCGGCTGGTGATGCTGATGATGATGATCACCAGCGTCCAGCTGGGCCATCAACGCTCCCAGTTCAGCTGCCAGCTCGCGAGACACCGGGAACCTACCCGCTACCACTGAGAACACACCACATACAATTAATATTAACGAACCATATTTTAGAATGTAATATCGGCGAAATTAAAATGATGAAATTGACTAAAGAATTAGAGCCCGCGCACACAGAGAGCGGTCAGAGTTCTGCGTTCTAGTGACCGTGGACCATCCAAGAGTTCCAACGCACACAAGCTGCGTGCCAATTCTCGCGTTCTAGTTTCGTTTGGGTCTTTGCACATGCAACATGTCCCTAGAAAGTTCGTCATCCGATGAAGAATTATTGTTCTTGTAGAGCTCAGCAGCCTATTATTATATTAATATAATTATAAGATTCAGCGTTTTTGTCGCGGTTTTTATAGTCTGTACTACCTAAATCGTATAATAAACTCCTTTCCCTAACTAATTCAATCAACTTTTCCGCGTTTGTAAACTCAGACATCGCGGCGTTCCGGCGTTCCCTCACCCTGTCTTGGCGGGAAAAGAACTCTTGGAAAGCGACATTCCGCTTTGACCGCCGCGGTCAGACCGCCCTCTGTGTGCGTTGTTGTTATAGACTCGGTATATTCTAATGAACGCTGAACGCGGATCTCTGAACTCCTGACCACTCTCTATGTGCGCGGGCTTGTAGTCTTTAAATACAAAAATAGTAAAAAACATCTTGAAACTCCCTTCTTTCATTCATTATACAAGTGGGACCACTTACTTATAACAAGATCTACTCCTAGTTAACGTTTTTCATGATTTATACACAACACATATCCTTACTCACCTTGTTGGTTCACTTGATAGCATAGAAGCAGTCTCTCTTTGTCCGTTTCAGTTCGTACTGAACTCTTAAAGTACAATCTGTTGCGGTACGTCAGTCTAATAACTCGTGAGTTCTCGAACTTTCCCGAGCCCTTTTCCCTCAGAGCCGTCTCCCATTTAGATATAACGTCACACAACTGAAACAATATTTAATAAAAAAATTATCAGTAGGACAGTATCAAAACAATATTCATAAAATTCTTTAATAGCATGGATATTATACAGAATCAATTGATTTATTATAAAATAATAGCTAATAATTTACTTCATAATAGTAAATACATGTTAGAGTTGTACAATTCCTGTCGCTAGATGTCTATAGTGTCACTTACCTTTTTATCGGGTTGTATGTAATGCTCCAGATCTTTCTCTATGGGATCGTCGCTGAATAACGCGAACCCCGAGGCGGAGGACTCGCGGCAGCCGAGCTCGGTACTGAGGGTCGATAGAAACTCCTCTACCGTAGTGGAACCGTCGAAACTTATAACCTAGAACATATATATCATATATTTTAGAATAAAAGACTTCATTACATTTTCTAACAAAATATCCTGCATAGAGATTTTATATAAGGAGGCAGTATGGAAATATGTGGCTTATTAAGGGTATGCAGATAAGTTGTGTGTGATTATGTTAATGAGACGAAAAACCCAGTTGCATGGAAACGATACTTATTTATTATTCAGATGGCATATACATATATAGAAATATGTAGTTATATGTATGTTATATTTTATAGATGGGAAGATACCTATAAATATTTAATTACATCATTTTTTTTTAAGTTGGTAAACGAGCAGACGGCCTACTTGATGGGCAGCAGTGATTGTCGCCCATGGACATCCGCAACATAAATGTTACGGATGCGTTGCTAACCTTAGTTATTTAGGAAAAGGGAATGGTGGAAATAAGGAAATGACAGGAAAAGGTGGGGACAAGGAAAGGGCAACCGGCTCTCTCACTCATCGGACGAAACGCAGTCATTAATGACTATTTCACGCCGATCTTCTATGAGATACTTCCCCGGTCGAGCCAACCCATGTTTGAGCTGTAATTATTTGACCACAGCTAGGCTCTACCGCCTACAATATCTTAAATATATTTACATATACCTATATACACATACATATGTGATAAAGATTATAATGTAAGAAAATATGTATATCCCCTACCTGGTAGGTATTATTCAGCATATGAACAGGTATAGCGTGAGGCAGACAGTGATGATAGGGATTCTTCAGTAATATGGACAGCACCTCCATCCTCGACGGTTTGTCTGTTCGTCCTCCGTTTCTCAAAGTCCTCTCCAACGCACGTGAACAATACGCCGCGTATTTACCGCACTCCGTTCTGAAATTAATGTTTACACATTTAACTTCAATATAGTACAAGTTTCTTCAGTTTACATGAAGATATTTCTTCTAATTTTAACAAATAACAAAATTTTGTTATACATAGAGATTAAATTGTTACTTAAAAAATAAAAACGTATATATATATGTTCCTATACATTGTTTGGAACACGCATGTTAATATAAAACATTTATATATCTCACCTGACTTTGTTCATGTATAATAAATATAAACATTTCAAAACATCGTATACTCACTTAGAATCTGAATGTCTACTCAGGTGTAGCTTCAGATACCACAATAGCCTGTTATTTCTGGGAACAAACAAACTGACAGCCAGGGCTAACAGCTGCCAACCCTGGACGAAGCTATACGTGGGCGGGTTGCTCTTACAATCCACTGATAGTAATGGTGCCTGCAAAATCCACAACTCTCTATATTATAGATATAGCATACAACTGTTTCTATAATGTAGAAATGAACTACAGTTAGAAATAGTTCCTCGAATATATTGTCTGCTTTTCTCATATGATAATATGGAATTGATGTTTATGGGAACATTTCATTGGCTTCTGGATGGGCTGTTACGATACATTCAGGTCCATACAACATGATAAAGGGATTTGGCGTATTCGATGTGAACATTACTTACGATAGATGCACTACCTAATATGACAATGGATGACCTTGTGATGTGTGGCAGAGCGTCTGTGATGCACACATGTATTAAGTTGCTGTTTCAAATGTCGTAGACACTCGACAGTAATATCGTTGTAATTGACACTTGACACTGGATTTTAGTGACGTAGGTCACAGACGTTCGTGATTGGTGCCGCACGTCACAGACACTCGACGTTATTGTCGCCGATCCGACCTGTCGTTACCTGTATCGAACTGGGCGACCCCGCCGAGTTCTGCGGCAGGTCGCTTTTGTTGTCGCTGCCGACTGAGGCGCCCGTGTCGCAAGTGAACAACGACTGCGTGGCGCATAGCAGCAGTTGCTGTACAAATGAAATGTTGGTGGTGGGACACGTTCGTGGGGATTTTATGATTGTATATGCTGATTCATCGGTATGGAAATCCGCGTGTGTTTGTGTTATTTGAGCATGAAGTTTAAGGTAATGAAGTTATATAGTACTTTCATATCGATCCATATAAATTATAATGTGGGTTTACATTAATATCATTATTTAATATTAGAAATGAATATGGGGAATACACATGATAAAACAGCACTACCCTTTTCTTTCTAAACTAATTTCAAATAAGTCTTCTTTTTTATCCTCCCTTTGAAATATTCGACAAAAAATTATAATAAATAAAAATGTATTAAAAATTTTCATTTAACATAAGTTTGAAATAGAGTGTAAAATAAATACGACCTTTTTATGTAACCTTAGCGAGTCGTTAAAATATATAAATGTTATGTCAGAAGATTTAAACTCTTATGAATTAAAACGGAAATAAATTTTATACACAATTTCCAGAAAAATAAAACCTATTTTTAAATATTTATTTACATATCCTAAAATAATTAGTATAATATTTATATAGTTTATGTTTTTGCGTATAAGTTTCATGTTTTATGAATTTTACATAAAACTATTACAAAATGTCCGATCTATTTTCTATGTGTGTAAACCTTGGCCCACTATATGTGTGTATTGTACAATGTGGCGGTAAAATAATGCGTAACTGCATAATGGTAAATATACATAATATATAGTATAAGTACATATAAATTACCTAATTTTTATTTAATTAATTTAATGATATTAAGTGCCAAAGATTGGATTGGTTACTTGGCTTTTGATTCATAAGCCTATTTTCATACTGTTGTGCTAAGATTTTGAAAATGAAACACTCGAAACGCTTCGTATTTGGTTTTCAAACACGTGGTAAGATTGCTGGGTTAATACATAAAGTACAGGTTTCATATTTTTTAGAATCACTCACGATAAGAGAAAGGAAAAAATATAATATTATTTTTTTTTGGCTTAAAAATATCACCATTAGAAAAATATTAATAATACATATGAATAATTTATACTAATTATAGCAAAGCAAGATGAGGTAAACTTTCATTGATTAAATGTGGAAACAAGACATGATGACCGTGTTTATTTTAAAATAAAATACATTATATACATAGATATATAATCAATATATAAACGAAACATATCGGATACTACAACCGTAATATATACTACCATTAGGCAGTTATACATTTTCAACTATATCTTGCTAGGTCTTCACTTACCTTAAATTAAACTAAACACCAATATATAAATAATATGTAAAAATACTTGCAACATCAACCTTTTAATACAAAGGAGATCATAGTGCGGAGGAGCTAGCTATGACAGGTCATGAATGATATATACTCATTCCCTAAAACTATGGGGAGCAAAACATTCCTGGATATAAAATTCAAAAATAAAAAAATAGGGAAAATTTACACCAACATTCCATTTGAAACTGCGACGGAAACAACCGCATTTTTGCGTCATGGCAACATTTATTTATACATAATAAGATTCCAATTTTAGAATATTTTCTTTTGCACAGTTTTTAATTTGTTCGCCATCAATGTTGCCAGAACTTGAAGATCAAGTTGGAATAAAATCCCGTGAAGGTCATCCTTTGTTTTTATATATTCACATAATTTGAAATAAGAAGCCAATAGAAATGTTAACACACACAATTCCAAATTGATCAACCACGTGACATGAAGCCTCTTTACAGCGACACACAAAGCTGTACACTTTAGTTATGGCTTGTTAGTGTATATTTATTAAGGCAAAAAAATAATAATATTCCAAGCTTGTTCGAAATTTAAAATGTGTGCTCTTAAATGTGACATATTTTTTTAAATGCTAACACCAAAAGCTTCAACTGTATTCAGACTAATTAGAGCACAGCTTATGTCTACGTTAGGTGCTTAACTACAACCGTGTACAGATAAGTGATAAGTGATAGGACATATGAGAAAAGCATAAAGCGTATCGCATTGAAGCTTACGGATACGAAGCTCATATTGATTACCCAATAGTAGATATCATACTGTCAATCACCTTAGGAAGTAAAAACAATTTAATAATTCACAGAAACGATAATTACAAGACATTCAATGAATATCATTTGTTCAAAATCGAATGATATATGCAGAAATGACAGTTTTTTTAAATGTCATCTGTGCATTTTTGTTTCTTTTGTTTTTTTATAAACTGCTAGCCGTTATACAAAGCGAAGCGAAGGCCGATACTCACGCGGCGTCTGGTTACCTGCACGCCGTGCTTAGTGTGCGTGCGAGTGCTCTGTTTGCACAGCGCTGAGACCAGCTCGTCCTGGAGCTCGCCGACCTCCAGGCATTGCTGCAACGCGTTCTGAGCCAGCACCACGTGGTAGTCTATACCCGCGTGCTCCACCGCCACAGACATGAATAATTGGACGCACTGAAGTCACACAATACATACATTATACTACTTATTGAAGTTGGCGATAAGAGATATCTCATTTTAGATGGTTCTATGAAAATTAAATAGCTTGCTGTTTTTTTTTTAAATATGGCGACTGATATCTAGAATATTCTAGGCGAATGTAAGAAAATTCCGAATATATATATACGATATTAAAACTACGTATATAATATTGTTATATTTTTTTTGCAAGCATTTCTTACTTAACAGTTGGTAGTTTATATAAAAAAAGGTTTTGAGTTAAAACTGCTTTAAAATTTTCAATATTTAAATTTCAATAAAATTTCAAGTAGTGAAAGTTACTAAAATTGGATTAATTAAATTATAAAAAATACTCACTTTAAATAGTTTTAATGCTTCAGCCTGTAGTGCCTCAGAATTTAGTGAAGTCAGTGGCGATGTAATGTTTTCTTTGGAATATAAAAGCGTCGGATGCCTCCACAGAACGCAATCTTGAAAAATAGTTAATAAAACTTGAATCATTGCAGCACAAAGTCCAAACATAACCATAGAAGGCAAGTAATTATTTATCCTAGAGGTAAATTTATTAAAATTTTCATCTAAATAACTGTTATATAGATATAGTCTTTGCAGTCAACTTCTTCCTCGACTAGGTTTTGCACATTACTTTGACTGGTATAATTGCATTTATAAGTATTTTTTTTAGAAAAAGAACCCGCTATTTTTTCCTGCCTTAACCTTTAGTATGTTTACGAAAAACGTCATATTGAATATATCATTAAATATATAATTATCAAAACAGAACTACACACTGGGATCTCCATCAGTCTCCATCAGTTTCTGTATAAGCTGTTCAAAGTGCGTCCCCTG
This sequence comes from Danaus plexippus, assembly GCF_018135715.1. Lineage (NCBI taxonomy): Eukaryota > Metazoa > Arthropoda > Insecta > Lepidoptera > Nymphalidae > Danaus > Danaus plexippus. The sequence goes on from NC_083541.1 coordinate 2,002,739, forward strand.
ACTGAGGCCGCCGCCGCTCACCACCGTCAGATGGTATAACCACGAATCCTTGTCTGACTTGCTTTCAAACAACAGGTAAGTGGGGCCCTGGAATGTTTTGAACATAGTATAAAACTATTGCATTGCTATATGTTAAAAATGTTGATAGATATTATAATATATTAATATATATGTGTGTGTAAATGTCAATGATAAATACTTATACAAGATTTTTTTATGAATCGCTGACCACGTGACGAAAACATACAAAAACTTGACTTTAAATCGTGAAACTGGCGTATGGGTAAAGTATATTATTTATGTATAAACTAAGCAAAATGTTCATATATTAGTAAGTTAGTGTGACAATAGTAACGCTAACATGTTGAGTAGTTCTATAAACTATAGTTGTTTGAAAACCAACGACCCAAACAAGCTTAATCCGCTTTTAAAATGTATTCCATTTTTAAATTTAAGTTTCTATACGGTTCATACATGTGCCTATGTGCGTGTGCGTGTATGTGTGTACCAACCCCAGTCAGCTGATGCTGCGGGTATATAGCCACGGTGAGATTCCTTCCGTCATCATTCTTCTCTTCAGAGTCGGAGTCCGACACGTGTTCCACGTCCTCGACACGAGCGTCCCGCATGTTGATCTGGCCAGTGGGATTCTGGAAATATATATAGTAAAAATATTAACATCAAAAATATTATTTAAAATACATAGCTAATAAATCTCAATGGTTGTAACAGTCAAATCTTTTATGGTTAGAGGGTAACACTGAACATATTTAGAACGGGCCAGTTAGAAATATTCCTAAAGAAAACTTTTTGGAATTTTCAATTTTAGAACTCTTTGGAAACCTAATATAGTATATGGCATTAATTTCTCATTTGTTTTCCATATAAATTCGACAAATGTAATGAGCTATTTGATAGCTAACCTGATCGCCTGGTGACTTAAAGTACAGGAACATTTTCCCCAACAGGACGCACCAACTCTTCTTGGCGTGTCCGTTCTTAACTTTAGTCAGCCAGCCTTGTATGGTCGGCTTATTGTCTTCTTTGCTCAATAATAACTTGGTCGCATTGCGTCTTTGGACATTCTGTTGTAACAGAAAATTTAATTTTGTAAAAATACAATCGTATTTTATATTTTTTATATAAAAATAGTTCTTTTACATTTTTTATTTCTTAATTTAAAGTTCAGTTGAGTATCCATAAAAATCCTTTTTAGATTTAATTTATTAATTATTAAGGGTAAATTATCTCGTATGAGTTCTTTCCTTAACGTTTTTCATCAGCAATCTCGTTACAATACATGTTTTGTAGATTATTTCTGTTGATAGCGTGCTCATATGGTGTTAACTATATTGTATTCTTTGTAACCAATTACAAGCAATGATAGACCTATAGATGTAATTTTTTAACCTGTAGAACCCTTATCCAATCCTCCATAGTAGCGATGCTGTCCGCCGTGAGGTAGTAGGTTCGACTTCCGGTGAATATCTCGAAGGTTGCGCCACCGTCGTTCCTTGATATCTTACAGGCCTCGCCGAGTCCGATCTGACCCTGCGGCTTCCGAGTCACGTCGGAGGCCGACTTCCAGTAGGACAATGTACCGTTCTTAAGGACGAACCTGTCATGTTTTTATTTCACACATGTAGATGTTAATGATGTGTTAGGGAAATATACGGCAGACTATATTGTTAAAGCCATATAAATATACATCGAAATGTGGTGTGTTATCGAAATATTATATTACTCAAACATTATAGAATATGTTTCAAAAAAAATTAAGTGAAATTAAAGGCTTGTAAGGATAGTTATCCACGCGATAGATTTTTATTAATCAGGCAGAAAGGGTATAATGTATCCAGCACTTATGGGAGTATTCATTTAGATAAAACTAATATTTTCGGAACACGACGCGTTTTTTACTATTTTAAAATCTAAATACTCTCGACGTTTCCGTTACTTTGCAGATACAGTGACCGCGGGCGGACGAGATGGAAAAAAATCAGATAGGGTGTCCTTTGGCACGCACTAGATATTCATACATTGAGATGCGAGTACATTAAAATAGTTGAAGAGTGTTTTTATTCAACGTCTAAAAATCGTTTACTGTATCGTTTAATACAGCCTTGTAACTGATAAGTTTATTTTAGGATTTAATTAAGTTTGTACTATTCACTACTGGGCATCCATTTAATATTAGTCAAGAAAATTTAAATATATTTTAAATTTTTAACCTAACTAACCCGTGGAATCAGCTTAGGGAGATAGAAAGTATAATTGATAATAATTGATAATGATAATAAATCAGATAAATCTTCTTTAGCCGATAATCTCATTATATATATATAAATATATTATAACCTATCTAGGTAAACTCGCATATTCATTATGCACTGTATTGTATCTTCACTAGAATTATTTTATTGATATGGCACTGCCTGACAAAAACGGTTTCACATAAACGAATGCCAGGTTTAATTAATATACGAGGTGGATAAGATACAACCATAGGTGAACACTTGTACGTGATCAGTATAAGAGCTTAATAAAGTATTTCTCTTTATGATATGGCCGAGTTCAGTTGCGAGTCCCGGTCACTCGTGAGTGTCATTACCATCTCTTTCTCCAAGTCTTCAGCTTTCCCCCCAGCTTGGCGAGGTGTCCGCTCTTTTCCAGGGCGTCATGTCTCCGTGGCGAGTCCCGGGCTGCCCCGCTCCCCGCTGGGACTCCGCTCGCCCCCTCGCAGGACACCGCATCAGGCGGGATCGCGTAGTCATCCGACATACCGGATTCGAATGACGTGTCTGTGGAATAGGGATTTAAAAAAAATCACGTAACTGAGTTTTCTCCTGCGGGGCGGGACGGAGAACGGGCGATAGGTTTTTTTTTTAACTGTAGCTGTTAGGCTTCATGGCTTTGACAACGTCACCGGGAGGGAGAAGTCGCGCGGCGTTCCCAGGCGGTCACCCATCCAAGTACTGACCGCGCCCGACGTTGTTTAACATGATGCTCGGACGAGAACCGGTGTATTCAACGTGGTATGGACGTTGACAGATCGATAGGCGCTTTTTTATCGAAACTCAATAAGAGTATAAAATTAAGATAAAAAATGTATTAATGTCAATAATAACAATCATAACATGTTTGCGTTATGATCGTAATTAGTTAAGTAAATAGTAAAATTCATCACACATTATACACAAGTAAAGAACATACAAACTTAACTTAAAAGCTTAACATTAACTTACCTCTAGTTTTGCTCTGCTTGCTGGGTGAGCCGCTGCTAGATCTTTTGGCTGGACTCAAACTGGAGCTGGTTTTGACGCTTTTGGATGGACTGCTAGCGCTTAGACTCGTGTCCGAAGAACTACATTGGCCATTGTTTAAAGCGGATGTCTGTTGTATAGACGCTGGCAGAACACTCGTCAGATTGATATTGTTAATAGTAGACGGCTGGCCTGGAATAATAATTTATTTATAAACGAGTATATCCCAATAAAACCTAGCTAAATTAAAGAAGTCTTTTTTTAGATTTGGACCTCGAACTTCAGATGCTATATTAATAGAACTGCAGATGATGTACATGAATATCAAGTGTACCATAAACGGGATTGTGATGTGGCGTGTTGTGTACTGTGACTCCCATAGACTCTTCACCGTCACTGGAATCATCGGAGGAATCTCCCGTGAACGGCATTGAACGGATCTGACTAGCGCGCTGGAAATTAAAAACAAAATATACTTTAATAATATCTGTTTTTCACATACACATTTAATATAGGGATTTCTATCTTATTAAGTATCATTTAAATCGTATGCACAAATAATTCTACTTAACCCTACAAATGTGCATGTAAATATATACATACTTATATATATATATATATATATATATACTTATTGATATAGAAACAGCAAATTTGAAGCTCACCCCTTTGACAGTAGCATAAACTGGAACTGATATATCCTGATAGCTGGTGGATTCATGCACAGCTCGAGTACAGGGAGGGGGGCTGAGTTCCTCTTCCACAGACTGTTGGAGGCCATCATCAGCAACCTGAAAACGTATAAAGAGGGTTTATATATAATACTAATATATAGATACTGTTTGACACACCTCACTAAGGGTGAATAATAAGTAAAATGATGGTTAACACATTTGTATGCAATGAAACTTGTATAGCCATAGTTGCAACTAAATTAGTTATAGAATAATTATTATATCATATTTTCTATACATTATTGTGACAAATATCCTTATGTGTTTTAATAGTGTAAATATATTTATGAAAATTGAAGTAAACCAGAGAAGAAAAATTATACATAAAGTAGTGTATATGTGAAAACTGTCAGAACAGAAATAATATTTATAAATGAATACTCGCGAAAATCTTAGATCTCAATAATATTTATAGTCAAGTATTTAAATGCACCTGATATATAAGTTTTATATGTACCTGATATATCTTGGCTTCCCAGCTAGGAAATCTGTGTAGGGGCGGAGTCGGCGGGCGAGGTTGCTCTGAAGATGAACTGTCACCAGTAGACGACCCTCCACGGCTATTGCCTTGAACTACCACATTCACGCCCTGCCATGCCGGAGTACGTTCTGAAACATAAAATTAATGTCCTATAATAATATATATAATGTCAAAAATGGCTTGGACAATATCATTAACTATTATACTCATTATAAGGGTTGTAAATGAATGACAGTCTTAAGATAAATCCATGCATTTTTAAGACACCAACAATTATAAGCATATTGTTGGAGAAAATTTTTTTAATATACATATATTAATGTGATATTTTTGGCTTATATTAAATATAACAAACATGTCATTTTATTTATTGTTGTATAAATACAAAATGTTCTTTATTTATTATTGTGGAAATTAAATTTAATTAAGCAAATATCACTTTATAATTTATAATGAATACTGTAATTGCTATACAATTATTCAATATATTTTTTTAATCTATGCTCTCCTTATAGTAAAGCTACACACCTCTGCTTGGTGTGTATATTTCAGCATAATCATGTGTGGTATCCCCATCAGTGGAGGTGTTTGGTGTGGTTGGCAACACCACTAAGTTTTCAACAGCAGCCTAGAAATTAAAGAAAATGTGTTCCAAAATATATTATTACTTACAATAAACTGATGTTATGATAAGATGGAAATTATTAAAAAATATGATTGATATTTTTAAACTTTATTGTACATATAATGTACTGATCTGACAATTGATGTTAAATTACTATATTTGAAGCAAATAAACATGATCTTTGACATCGATAGAAATAAACTAATTTTGGGGGTTTTATTAGTTTTAAACCATAGAACTGTAATCCTTGCAATTGTTACTGTTATTTATTAATAATAGGAAAATAGCTAAGTTATAGAAATTCAAAGAATTCCAAAGTCAATACTTTTTTTCAGATATCTTATCTACTTGTTTATCAGCAAAGTTAATAACTATATATAGAAGTACGTAAAATTAATAAATTACCGCCAAATCGTCAGCCAGTAGACTGGCTGTGGTCCTTTCATCCATGGTTCTATTCATGGTGGTCAATTGGGTGGTTGTGTTCGTCTGTGTGAGATTTGTTGTACCAATAGATAGATTCCGTCTGTGTCTCACCGGAGTACTGTAGTGGGGCTCAGAGTTTATTGGCAGCTGTAAAAGTTAATTCATATTAGACAAATGATTTTGTTCCAGTACTATACATACATATGTACAGAAGATTGTAAAGGAAGTCATAGAATTATATTTTATGTAGATACTTTTGGTTGTACTAAATTTAAATTGTACTAATTTAGGTATTTTTAAAACAATTTAATTGTATTAATTATAACATACAAATCTGTTGTAAATATTTTATTATATTAAAAGAATTTGACAACACAATGCTTTAAAGAATTTACACTTGTACCATCAAGTTTTAATTTAAACATAGTAAAATATAAAATACATAATAAAGTAAAGTATTTAAGTAGGTTGAATACAAAAATAAAATATTCTGTGCTAGAAAATATTTACAGTCAGGGAAATTAGTTAATTACGTGTACAGGTTGAAAATATTAAATTATTGCTCAGTGAAGAAATTCATGTTTGTAATTGATACACAATAAAAAAATTATTAGGTTAGCGTAATAGATTTTTAATACACCTCTAGCATGATGCAAATCACATATGAGCTAAGATGTACCATGTTTTTATAGAATTCAATCCCTTGTAAACCAGTAGGTATGAAAAGACCAAGCATAAAATATAACATTAAAAAGTGTGTGCAAAACAGGATGATAAGTATAGCAAACGAATATTAGTAAATAAAAACGTGCTCTAACATCCATTTGTACCTGTGGACCTTCCAAGCTCTCAGAACGCCGTCTGTTAGCCAGACTGCCTTCCTCAGATCTCACTTCGAGGGATAGACTCCCACGTGACGGTAAGAACTGGTGATTAATTGTAATTTTGAAGCTATTTGTGGATCGCCATAGAATAATAGAAGTACCGAGATATATATTCTTGCTTAGTCCGCAACATATAATGATTTAATAATAGCAACACTGCTCATAGAATGTATGTGCATGTAGGTATTTAATGAAAGCTTGATAAAAGCACTATCATTAAATTATGCACAACAATCATGAAAGACTTGTTATTTAAATGTTGTTAATGTCACATAGTAAGTAGGTATAAATAATTTAACAGCATACTCACAGCACTGACAGCACAATTCCTGCTTCCCTGCGCTGCTATGTGATTCCTTAACAATTCCAGCTGTTGATTACAGCGGTCGTTCTGTTCTCTCAGCTGCTGGTTCTGCTGCTCCAATTCTCGCAGCTTGTTTGTCACCCACTCTTTGATCCGCGCCGCTTTCGCTTCGACCTGCTTCGCGTCTTGGAGCCGAAGATGCTTCTAGAAGCAATTTAGAATTAAAAATACAAAGTTTGATATAAGAAAAAAAGCAGTAGCAGTATTCTGGATCTTATTAAATTAAGTTTAATATTTTTTTTAACAATAACTACGATAAAAACCTACTTGACAAAAAAACTCTAATGTTAATACACACTAAAAATTTACCTGCATTCTTATATTATTTTCTCGAGACTTTTATATATTCTTTTCATTGGCATATTTGCTAATGTAAGCATTATATCATATGTCATACTAATAAGATTTTCATTCATAAATATTAAAAACAATATGCGACCAAACGAAAACAAAACCGAGCGCGTCACAAAGCTAACGGACAAAGCATACGTCATTGTGACGTTTGAATGACGTTACTGTAGAAATGACGTAGAGCTTAGCATTAAACAGACAGGTCCATCGTAGAATTGTTTATGGATGCCGTCATTTGAGAAAATGCATACATCGTTTATTTCAATTTGTATTGTCTAGAAATATAGAAATCTATCTCATAAATATTACAAATACTTTTATTACAAAAAAAAATGTATTTATTGTGACTTTATTTTCTCATACATTAATAGGTAATGATTATTGGTATAATTTGTTTAGACGTTATTGAAATTAATTGTGAACAAAGCTATCTTGTTGACGGAATGCTCCCAGGAGCATTATTAATAGTTACAACGGATGCTTTGAATTCCTGATTATTTGTTATGTACTACGACTTATCTAAAGCATTTTCTATTAATTTATATGTAAAAAATTTTTGCTTTTCATAGAGATATTTAATACATCTATCACAAACATGAACACGATTAGTGCAAAGAAATCCAAATGTAGGCTTAAAAAAAATATAAACCAAACCATTTTTATTTATTTTAAATAAAATATTTTAAACAAATACTTATTGCACTTGATCAATTTAAAAATCGTTCAAAATAAGTTATCTTTATTTTTTCTAAATTCAAAGCCGTTTATTCTAATACTAGCTTTTGCCCGCGACTCCGTCCGCGTCAATATCAGAGTAATACTGTTCCACTACGCCCACTTAAGCGGTTTAGACAGACAACAGAGTTACTTTCGCATTTATAACATTAGTAGGGACACTATTCTATATACTAGATCTTAATTGAAATTAAGTGATTTGATGATTTCAATGACATTCTCGTTCACAACGAAATACTATTGACTGCCAAATATTAGACATATTATGCTGATAAAATTATTTGGTAAATAATTCTAGTCTTATACTCGTGATAACTTCCAAATGAAATGTCCGATTGGGATGAAACAAAAAGTATTTTGCTCCTACATTTATGCCCTTTACAACATAATGCTTTATTTGAATGAGGATTAATATTACGACACACATTTAACGTACTTTCTTTCTTCAGACGACTTAATAATTTATTGAACACTAAAGAGGGTATTGTGACTAAGCTATGATAGTTAGATATATACTCTTGCGGACTTTATCTAGATCCTAATGAGACCTACAAAGCTTTAGTTCATTATTTTGTTGTATTGTCAATAATTTTTGCGGCGCACACTAGATAGATTTTCGATGTTACACCTCGGGTTACAAAGTAATAATTTTATAGTGGATCTCATTTTTTTTGAAAATAATATGTGGCTTATAGCGTTCCTTGATAAAAGGACTATTAAACACTGAAGGAATTTTTCAAATCGGACCCGCAGTTCCTGAGATTAGCGCGTTCATACAACCAAACAAAGTCTCCAGCTTTATAATATTAGTAAAGAGTACATTTAGACGATCTAATATTAGACAAAATTATTATAATATCAAATTCACCGTGATGCCGGTTATAAACTAATCGAAATATCTGAAATAATATTTATATTTAATGTGTTCATGAAAAGCCAATTTGATGTGCGTATATAATAATGAACCTGTTCTTCTATCTGGCCCTCTAGACGCGAGATCGCTTTAGGAGCACCCTCAGCGCCCGCCGGCCACTCGCATAGTCGCTGCTCCATGGCGCGGACCTGGAAACAAATATAAGATGAATTGATCACGAGACTTAATAGGGATCTACAGCTGGAGAAAGGCCTCCAACAACTTTCGTACTACGACTGGGCTTATACGTATTTGTACGTCTTACGAATCATGATACTAAATTATATTCACTTATACTAAAAATCACATTATCATATTGCTACGTATTTCAAATATATTTGTATATAAATCAATGACACTGACACACATAACGTATAGTCAGTACATGTAGTATATTTTTTTGTATTAGTTTTTAATATAATTGTAAATTGTCATACCTTCATTGCGGTCACATTATTAATACATTCAAAACCGCATACAGACATTGACATATAAAACATAATTTATTAAGACCATAGTTTTATTTCAATTTAAACCGCATTATAATAATAGCATTCGAAGAAAAAAAACGTGCTAAACAGTAAACTCACATCTATGTACTTAACAGAAAATGATGCAACTTCTTAAGGTTTATATAAAAATATCTTTGGAAGAAATGAGAAATTCTTTATCAGACACATTTCATTATAATGTAGTTGTCTACTCAAAGTACACTAAACTAAAAATAAGTATTTTTTCTGCACTGCACTACTCGAGGACTGCTGTGGTAATTTAGGTACACGGTCCTTGTATAAGTATACAGTGTTAGTATAAATACACTGTACTAGAATAGATAGGAATAATATTCCAGTCTAGAGTACACTCGCCTTGAATATTCTTTTGAATCATACTAGAATTCAAATATTATAACACTAATATAATAAAACCAAATAGTGTGTATTGGTTTTATAGCTGAATCCTGCACAATCAATTTCATTGTCACTTATGAACATATATGTACAGCTGGATATATCGCAGCGTAATTTTATTAAAACCCTATGAGATAATTGAAAAATCCTGTTTAAATAATAGAATTATTTACATCATGAAAGGTACTAATGCAAGTCGTACTTTCAAGTCATTTTATCATAATCTTACTTTTTATTACGTCATCTGCACCCATACTACGAGTTTTTATCTAAGGACTGATCAAACAAGCGTAATTCCGTCATTTATGTATATACAAATTTAGACATTATAATGAGCAAAGTGTTGTGTAGAAATTACTTCAGACGTCCGTATATAGTTTGGCGATGCGAACTAGTGGTTATCTTACTACACTGAATACTTACTGTATGTAGCCATGTTCATGACGTACGACATCCTTGACAGTTTTGATAACACACACTTCAGGATGAAACTGAATAAGACATACACTGCACGAAATTTTAACACTCACACATATATAGTATTAACGTGACGTATGTAACATAACCTATTTGTACTACGGATTTTAAGTTTGTCAGTATTATCTTTAACGTATAATTATGTAAATTAACAATAATAGAGACGGTGGTACTATTTTATTCATATAATTTGTAATAAATAATATTTATACCTAATATATTAAGCCAGCCATATTCTATGTAGGTATTTTTTTTTTCGATCTCCACAATATTGTGGAGATCCGAAAAAATATCTTTAGAATAAATTGTTTCATTTTTAACTGTAATTATTTAAATTTTAAAATAACAATGAAATGTCAACGAAGAAGTAATACCCAGGAATAGATGGCATTAATCACAAATGTCGTAATTTGCCTGAGTCACGGCACGAGGGGACGCCGACAAGTATCCAGAAATTTCTATATCGGGTATACTTAGACGGAGTTGGAAAAACAAATCATAGACACGTTTGAAGTTTTGAAATTGAGGTAAAATGTTCAATTAAATATTTATGAAAAAAGTTTCTATAATAATTGTTGTATGAATAGAGGCCGCAAAATAGTATTATATAGTAATGTTAATATCGAAGATGTTAAGACTAAACATGATGTTGATGCGGTCAAATATAAAATATACCAAACTTTGTTCATTACAAACTTGCACAATCTAACTGCAAACATTAGTTGCTAAGTTAAACTTCCTTATTACTCAGCAACAGACAGTTAATTTAGTAATGAAGGCGTCAGTATAACTTGTTTATATTTCAGACAGATAATAAAAACAATAATTACGTACAAGAATAGACCGTAAATTATGTGCATCATTCGAAATTCAAAAGAGTTTAATGCAAGCTTTTAGGTAAATAAGCGAAATAATTGCAATTGAACGCATTATTAAGTCAAACCGGATGGCGGGACTGCGGATGTCGTTTTGTTTTCCCGCAAAAATACCATAGACTTGTATGAATGAATAAATGCAACTTTAACGTTCGAAATTTTAAATATTGTCTTGTTTTCTTTTTATTATCAGAAACAAAGATTTAATATAGCAATGCCACCCAGTGTGCCGTGGTTACAAATTAAAGTGTTTTTTACTAGTGTTTACAGTATCAATCTAGTTAGAGAGACGCTCCATTTGGCATCAGGAATAGATCAAACATGAACTGCGATGGCCAGTCTCGGACGTGATGTTTCCTGGTTTTGAGATAGGGCAACTTATTTGGCGCTAGATTTGTATTGTCCATTGTTTCTCTTTAATAAGATATAGAATTTATCTGTTCAAATATTATCTATGGTTTCATGACGTCACTATACCAAATACGTATCTGTGGTACATTATATAACTATATAGTTACAGAAAACTGTCAGTAAATATTTTAGAGAAACATGTACGAGTTAGTCAACTTAAGAAATCAAAGTATAAAGATTTGAATTAAGAATCTTATAGGTTCTACAAATGTATTGGGTTAACTAAGTTAAAATATAAGTTTTATAAATAAAATAATAAAAACCCCACTCATTCATTTTTATTCAAACTATAGTCATAACATGTGAGAAGCAAAGGCTCTAATTATAACTCGATTAAAAAATCGAGTAATCATACGCCAAAATGCCTAACATCATTTTGGAAATCTTGGTCTTGGTATGGATGGATATGATTTGGATACTTTTACACCGCTGAATCGATATTGTTCAAATATAACTACGAACCACCACAAGGAATCCGACTTTCCAATATAAAATCTAAATCGGCGATCCGTTTAAGATCTACGACGATACAAACAGAGACACACACGCACAGACAAAAATAACATACGAAGTTCATAAATTAGATTTTTTTCTAAAAATATTAAAGATTCTTATAGAGTTCATTCATTATTTTTATTTATAATACATACATTTTTATTATTAATAATTACATGAGCCTACAACACTGCGGACGTAATTTCTCTAATACTGTAATGAGAAAAGTTTCTAACAGCAAAAAACGTACAGGAGGTTTAAGAATATTAATTGTTATTGGACCTTAATAAAATAGTTAGCTCATTGCATCCCCCTGAATTCAAGACCGAACATATAAACTTTTAATTAGAGGGTACTGGAGATTTCCGCAGGGATTTCAACGGAAAATAAATCGTGAATGTGAAAACCGGTGTTAAGTTACGAAATTAATTATAAAGATTTAGTGCTAGTGATGTATTTTGCTTAATGTAAAACAAAACGTGTTAAAATATTTTCAAAACAGAAAACTTATTAAAGTAATGAGTGAAGTATTTTAGATCGATCCATACTAAAGTTCACGCCCCACAACTAACTTTCTAACTAACAATCACAATCCGAGTTTATTTCACCCACTTCGTATACAAAAGTTAGTACTGTAACTTGACAAAGTTATCAAAGGTTCTGATAATATTACATATGATTTAATCATTTTACTTCAATTACTGTCCTTTCATATATATGTGTATAAAAACACGTGTTCTATTTTTTTTTACAATTATAATTTTAAAAATAATTACTGAAGTACATAATCACCGATTTTCAGTCTTTAAAACCACATTAATATTTTCTTAGTAAAAAAACCTAGAATTTCTAGATAAGGAGACAGTTTTTTTTTTAATTCTACAACGACCCAATTAATTACTTCCCTGATCTGATAAGAATAACACAAAGCTCTATTCCAAAGTGAAGTACATCGCACTCTTTATACATCAAACTAGTATAAGTAACATATAATGTATTATTTTCCAATTAGAAACCATTATTAAAAGATGACAACAAAAAAAGAAAATTAATCCTAATCGTTTCCCTAAAAGAAACGAATTACGTTACCAATTTAACAGTTTAATAAGCTAAGGTTTCTGTATCGAATACCAAGACACGCAAAGTATTCAATTTAAATTACTAAACATTATCATTCACAAAAAAAATCCTATTAATTAAAATTAAATAATACAATGGTTTTATTATATACAAACACAAATATTCACTTATATACAGGGAACCGATTTATTTCACAGTAACATCGGACAATTTCTCACAACAACGTGAGTGCGACGTATGCGCTCGGCGCGGAGCGGTAGCGAACTAACGCCGGCCATATCCTACAGGACGTACTATGGATCAATATTTACATAGTGCTTTTAATATTCCGACGTTGACTTGTTTATTTTTATCTTTATGGCTAAGATTGCTTGAGAGATATGAGACGCGTCTAAGTGCCGAAGATGCTGCTATTAATGACTTTATAATTTATTTAATACGTTTAAATTAACTGCTTATATGTGATTCGATTTTTCATTGTTTTATTTTTAAATTCTGGAATAACACTGGCAATCTACAGTTTCTTTAAAACCTCATTGAATTAAAATAAATTGAATTAAAGACATACCAACTCGTTGTTGTGGTATTTCTTTTTTTTCAGTGTTCTTTATTTGAATGTTGAAATAAAAGTTGAAAAAAATTCATTAAAACCTCATTAGATGTCGACTACCAATGTATAAAACACATACAGTACTCCTAGCGGTATTCCAGCCTTTTCATTAAAGAAAGCAAGTTCAATTAATCGATAACATTCCAATACGTCTTCGTTGATTCTCCAGATATTTTTATTTATTTGTTTTCGTATACTTCTTTTAAGTATTTCTGAGACCATAACACTATAAAATTTACATACGTATAATGTTTCGTTAATATTCATAAATATTTTACAGTTCCCGACATTCTAGTTACGCTTATTTTGTATGTTAATTTCGGGTCGTAACAAAAGTTATTAGTATTCCATGTTTTATTTTTACTTTCCTACATATGTTGTAAATAAAAAAAAATGTTTTTTTTTTTTGTTAATACTAGATCGGTAGAAGGTAAATTGAGAATTGTTAGGTATATGTAAAAGATGGACCCTATAATTCATAATTTGGTATTAGTGACATACCTGATATATAATTGCTCATAAATAATTTATTGTATTACGTGCTCAGTTAAGCTCATACTGAATTCAGTGTTAAATAGACCGAGAACTCATTTCGAGTTGAATGAAGCTCGTACCCAGATTGTAAAACCATTTACACAATATTTTAGCTGACTGTAATATTCAGATAGTTACATACATTTATTTATTATAAATTTTAACATTATTATTTATGTTTATATTGAAAATATATATCATTAATACTTCTTGGTAATAAAAAATGCGGCAAAAATAAAGTACTGCAGTTGAGAGAATGGCAACATCGTGCATTAACCCACTGCATATCTCCAAACAAAACAGACCAATAAATCAAGGAAGAAAAGCAAAGTTTCCCTAAAAAAGCAATAAAAAATGCACTTTTATTGCACTCTGTCGCGTCGAGTTTGGACATCATCTAACGGCAGAAATAACAAACCTTTTTAAAATCAGATTGCACTTGTGGCAGTTTGTTTTTAATATTAAGTTGAATGTTGCTAGGTAAAAATATGTTTTTCTATTTTTAAATTGCTATAGTTACAATATACATGTACATATAACATAAAAATGCGATAAAATCAGTAGTGTGCAATATTAAGGTAATCTGGTTTACGGACTTTTTGCAGGTACATTTATGGCAAAAAAAAACATTTAAGCATTAGTTCGTGAACTCCTTTGTTGGTGGTTGTCGAATTGTTATTTTTTTTATTTGACTAAGTTTCTATGACAAAAAGATAAATATCTATGACATAAAGATAATATACCAAGATGGGATAAATGAATTAGTTCATAACCAACGAATATATCATAGTTATTAAAAGTAATTATATTTTTCGCTCAAAACTTAAAAGAATTAAAATATAGAATTGAGTCGTTATGACTTTTGTTACTTTTGATAATGCTACATATAGTCAATAAAACATTATTCTTCTGTGCGAGAAAGTTTTTAGACAAAAATGGACGTATCTCGTGTATATGGACATTTTAACAAAAATGTAAATCCTTGGAAACTTGCCAGAAAGTTTAGTAGACGTTTCACAGTCAAACTGTGAAAGTGTAAAACATGCCATCTCTATCCATATTTATTCACAAAATTAGGTATAAAATATAATATAGAATAATTTCCTACATAAATTTTATTTGTTTCATCTAAATACAAGGGAATTAATATATCAGACACTACAATTAAACTAAAATCCCCAGACTACAGAAGGCTTAAGGTAGTGTCTTCAAGTAAACCTCTCGAGGCATCCTTAGTGAGTAAAGTAATGGAGTAGTTGTTGGTCCACTCCGAGAAATGGACTGGTTAGAGAAAATAAATAAAATTTAAATCAAAAGTGAACTTTCAAAGTTCAACAAAGGATTAATAGAAAAATATATTGTTGTATGAACTATTTCGTGTTTCATATTATATACTTTATGTTATAATGTGTTTATATAAAATAATTGAATCGTGACATGGACTGTGGAGCTTAATAAACAAACATTTTGGTAAAATTAATATAGTATATATTTTTATATAGATTGTACTAGAATTAATATAGCTATAATGTTAATATGAGTAATTATGTGAAATTAACGAATACCTTGAAGTTATGACATCTGGCACGTTTTAAATTCATATCATTTATAAATAACATTCGGTCTGTCATATACGATGTAGACGCAACTATTGAAAAACTTTTTAAAATACTATTAGTAATGATATAAATAATACACATTTAAACCGTTAAAAACATAGTGATGTTAAATTAAATTTCAGTTTGGTAACTTTCTATGAGGTTACAAGTTAATATGTACTCTGAAATGAAAAGTTAAGTTACTATTTTATAATAACTGCCGTTTATGATTGTAACAGTTTATTTTTTCTATAATGTGGATGACATAAATGAAAGTGTTGCCAAATAGACACATAAATTTGACGCCAATAAAGATCTGTTATCAAGGTCAATGTTGCAGTTACTGAATCTAATCCAAATCATATATTATACAGCCAATCCAAAGGTTTGGGACATCTGATTACGTAAATGGGTGAAAATATCGATCCTAAAAGGGGCCAAGGGACCCCTTCGATGTCTCACTGACTTACTTAGGGGAAACTGTATCAACAAGCGGTAGTTTTGACCCTATGCCATTGAAATATATTTTAATAAAGGGGAAACACGCGCAAATATTTGTTTATCAACGCTTTGAAGTCATGTTGCCATCTTTTAAAAATTTGAATTATCCTCACGGACTATACACCAAGTGCTAATCTATCGTTTTAGTCACTCAGATAGTTGCTCGGAATACGAACTAGATTCCTTGGCAATACCTTAACCTTAATTGCTGGTTTTTTCTTCGAGATGCAAAGTAGAAGCAATAAGTTATTCCGCGATAAGAGTTTCTTACTTTTATATTTCCGTTTATTGATTGTGAATAATTGTAGTAATAGCAATTAATACTTACTCTTATTGATGAGCATTTACTAATGAGATAGTTTTCTAAACGAAGATGTATTTTATTCTAAAGCTAAGCTAGATTCCGGTTACTATTTGGGCGTTCTGCCAGACCCCGTTCGCTTCGTTGGACGGGACGTCTGCATTATGTATTACAGCAGTTTTATAGAAATTCATCCTTTAACAAGCACGTGACATAGTTCAATATAAAAATTAAGTTACAAACCACGTTCAAATCCTTTGTCATCACTGGAAGGAATGTTATTTAAAAAACGTGTCAGTAAACGTTCGATGAAAACTGAACCTTTTATGTATAGCCTGAATCAGCCCGCGGTTTTGTTTACAATATTAAAATTCGGGAACTGATAAAAAAAAATTCACACGCATACAAAATTGCTAACAATAGTCGTATTTCAGAAAACTTTAAGTAAAATAGGAATTTATGGCAACTCTCCCAAGCAAATTTCTAAATATACATTAAATATATTTTTATAGTATTTGTCCATTATCTATACCCTTATACGCTATTCCCTGGCGCCGGCTCGCCGATATGCGAGTCATAGTCTATAGAATGCATATAATCTTTATTACTATATATTAAAAGAAGAAAACGATTAAAGATATGGAATACTTTAAACAGGAATTGAGCTTAACATATTTTTAATGAAAATTTTATGTAATTAAATTAGGATAATAAAAACTGTTTTTTTTATTTTACACAGTTTGGAATTCGTCTGTGTATTCAGTACTTTAGCTTTATATTAAGTGATAAGTAATACGTATTTTTTGGAATTTAATTTTATAATTACTTTATATGGATTGCTTGTACAAGAAAAAATATTAATTCTGCCATTCCGATGTTTATTTATTTATTTATTTTTTTAATATGAATAATTTTTTCGGTGGAAAGTTTTACGTTTACATATGTATATTTACCATTAAGCATAGCTCATCTATTTTAGCTTAATTTTTGTGAGAGAAAAGGAATAGAAAAAAGTTAATCGTAAGAATAAAATATTTACCTAAAATAATTACATAAAACATGTATGTAAATATATATTTAAAAAAATCTGGTTTGAAAATAAAAATATATATGCATATTCAGTTACAATAGGTTTTCGTATTTGAAAGTGGAAACCGATATCTAAAGGTTGTATTAAGCTATGAATCACACCGACAAGACTACTACGTTTAAATTTATGTCATCATGGAAATGAGCGGATAGATCTATTTCCATGATGACTTAAACCCTGGAACCTCTGATTTAATAAAATAAAATGTCAATAAAATACCTTCACATAGACTCCACGAACGACGTTCCCGACGTTTTTATGCCTTCCCCAATGACCTTTAAGTACTTATATATTTTTGTAGGTAAATTAACGTACCTATTATGCCCCTACCTTAGATTACTTAACAGTCCTGTGGCTGAGCACCGCTGTTGTATAGGACGAGAAAGAAACGTAGATTGTTGACTTAAATTTTATGGATAAATTACAATAACAATAAGTTCACGATAAATGATTGATTGATATTTGCCTTCGCTATATTACGACCAGACGACATGATAATCGACCATCGGTTTTGTTAAAAGAAAATATATTTGTTTGTCTTATAGTAACATATAACAAATATACGTGCCTAACATTCTTTTTTAATCTGTAAAATAATATTGCATATAATAAAATGTACAAGTCCATTATCATTCAGCCAACATCGCGAGATATATACAAACTTTTTATATTATTAGACGAACTCCCGACAAATGTTTGTTTAATATTTACATGCAAAATTATCTGTAGCAAATCAATTCGTTGCATCTGCATATCTGCTTCCAATCGAAAGTTAATTTATCATCCCTTCATATATGGTTGGAACAATACAAACGAGTCCGCATACAATTAATATAGAGCATGATTTATTGTCTGTTGTGGCAATTTAAATGTTTACACTGAAGTTAACTGGTATGTTGTTACTGATATACATTTAATAATGGACGAAAATACGGTGTTTTTATAGTAGGTAAAGATATTTAATTAATATTGTAACTACGTTTTATACCATGAATCATCCATTACACTGCCAAATTCACTGTTGAATCATATATCCTCGCGTGATATTTGAACATAAATTATAAGAATATGTAGTTATCGGCAAACTACAGGAACAAATGTGTATTAGAAAATTCACCCTTTATGTAATCTCACTACTTGTCAGGTTCATATGATGTGACTGACAAAGGTGATTTAAAAACATGGAAAATTTGTATTTGCTGATTTAAATCATACTAATTAATTGTACTATAGATATTTAATTTTTATTATAGCATAGTGTTAAATATATTGTAATTAAAAATGAATTATTTAAATTAGGAAAGTATAATGAAGAAATATAAACGAAAGTGTTTTATTTTAACCAAAAAAAAATTTTTTTTTTTATTATTAACATACATACGTTAAATAATTTTATAATAAATCAATTTATGACAAGATTATGTCTAGAGTGTTTTAAATTTATCCAGTCACAAAGGTGCTTCTATTAAGTTTAGACTCCTCGAGTCTTAGGGCATTGTATGGAGAGTGCTACAGCTGTGTTCAAACTATTTTTTTACTTATCTAGACCGCCAAATATAAACAGTTTAGAATGCGCTTTCGAGATTCTCGCAAAAATATTCCTTAAATTACTCTGATGCTTTAAAATATAATATTACTTAATTCATCCGATAAATTTTAACGTTATCAGCTGATAACGTTTATTATAAATGTTTATCAAATATCTGATTTCTTCACTTAAACAGATTATCTAAAAATCGAGCAAAAAGACCGGAGATTCGGTCTGGCGCGAATCCAAAATTGGAACATTATTCCTGTCCCAATACTCCAAAAACGTATGCACGAAATGCATCCTTATTATTATAAGGATAAGGTCTCAAATAGAACTATTTATTTAAAATGTTTGAGTGTATGGTCAGCTGTACGCACATAGTGTACAAGCAATAACACGCCGAGTTGATTTGATGGGTGCAATGGTAAGGATTCAAAGGTTAGTAACTTGTCAATATTGAAGTCAAAGAATTCTTCGTTATAGAAAAATATAAAGGATTAAAAAATTAAAAAGATACATAGTGATGTAGAATTATTTGAGTATTCACAGACGACAAAACAATACCGAAGACGGAAGAGAAGAATTCGTTGCTAAGAAATAAACAAGACGGATACGTCACCATTTCTTTAACACTTATACGGAGAGGAACATCTTTGCCGGCCATGGTCTCTTATATTATAAAATAAGATACATCTGCGGCAGAACTACGCGACGCATTTTTGAAATCGAAATGAAATAATTGAAGACATAACAATAGCAATTGTACTCGTATTTTTCATAACACATAGACAATAATGCTCTACGTCGATTGATACCTGGAATCCGTTGTTTTTGTATAGAAAATAGATTATCGTTTAACTCGGTTGAATTATTTACATCTCATAAGGGATCTGTTAGCCAATTACAGTCTCGTGACAGACAGACGACACTCAACGAATATAGATAAGCTTTTAATATTGCTGCGGAACGTTGGAGCTTCCTGTGACATTTTTGGACGTGATTTCCTGCGTGGAATTTCTTAGTTCAGTAAAATGTTTGATAAACAATCGCTGTGAACTGACACGTCTCGAGGAGAATTGGTTATGAATTAGTACTAGTTACTGCACGCAGCGTCGGCCACGTAGGTGGTTATTATGTTTTTACAGAATAATATGTAGCAATATCTACGATTTTCTGAAACTCACAATTTAGTTTTGGTCTAAAATACATAAAAAATTGCAATATAATTAAACATTTTATCAAATATTTTAAGTCTATAATAGATTTTTTCGATAGATTTAGTCTAGAGTAAATAAAACACAAACTAATCTAAGAGAAGAAATAGAAAATTTTCAAGAAAAAGTTTCATGAAATGGGTGATCCCGCATCAAAAAAAAAAAAAACATTCGGATCGTAGGTATTGTTCGGTTTTATTCCGAGATTGCAACCACAAAGAAACCAGCAAGGAGCATTAAGGATTTGTAAAATGGATATAAAATGGCGATTTTTCGATACAATAGAGGTAATATTAAATTTTTATTCCCCAACAGCTGTGTTACATTGCTGGGCGCATCGGAAATCTATGTAAATTCGCATTGCGTCACACTATGCAGTCTCATGAATTATTTACGTGCATTTGGTATGGTAATGTGTAAAATTATTTCGCCTTTACTGATTACTATTTTATACGACACGAAGATGATATCTCTTGTTTTAATAATTTTAATGTCATATATCTGAATAATTAACGCTTATACACTATGGTTGATTGAAAGCAAGTGGAACGCGATATTGTATAACTAACAGGTTCAAATCCCGCTTGTCTTTAATTATATTACTTTTACTTACGTGTTTAACTTAACATTGTTTTAATTTTAATTAATTTCTTTATTGAATATAAAATTGATAATAAATGCAATTAATATTAAATATTTTCTACACTTCGGTTTTAAATTAAATAATATTGTTTTTAACAGTTGTTTTAACATAACATTACGTCGTAGAAAAATGGAAGGTATATAAAGAAATTGAGAAAAGAAATCTCTTATTGGCATCATTATAATGTTTATATTGTTGACACTAATTAACAAATTCAATAAAATGTATTAAATATTTTGTCGTCTGTTGTACGCCAATCCAAAGTTACATCGCCCATCTGATAGCGAACTGTCAGAAACGCAAACTATGAGCGGCCGGACTGCAGTTCTTACAGTACCGCTTAGCAAATAAAAATCAAAGTTGACAGTTCTTTGAGTAATAGTTGTAAATTAATTAGTATGATGAAATAAGAGAAGAATATTCGTATTGATGTGTAGTGTTGTTATTGAATACAGGCGTTTGACATTGAAATCATGGGCTGAATGCCTTTATATAATCCAATATACAATAACCCACTGATTGGATATATGTAGTTTTATATTATATAAATAGTAAAAATGCTACTCTTATAAATATTATATTTTTAAGACCCCTTAAACCTACACGTAAGACCCCTTATTAGACCTGCACCTGGGTCACGAGTCCCAGGCACTGTTGAAGCTCCTCTCCCTGCAACGCGGTAGACCGGCATCCGCAGGGTGAATCCATTGTATGCTGAGACGTTTCGTCTCTAATTATATAATAAATTTATATCTTTAAATTGTAATGAAATAGAATCTTTTACGTATAGAACATTTTCCATTAGATCTGTCAAGTCAAGTTAAATTTTATTTTCAACTAACCCCCATTGGTTTGTTAGTAGTAAACGAGGATTTTATTTTCTAATCTCGCGTCTCGTATTTATTCAGCAATTCGATATAGTAAAGTTCGTCGCCAAGACGGTAAATACAACTATCAACAAATACCTAGTATGGTTTCATAAAATTACAACGCAACGAAATATATATAAAGTCATAGAGAATTCAATAATTAAATAAACCAGAATAATAAAAAAATTCTATAGAAGTTAACGAGTGAAAATAAGACATTTTCTACTTAATTTCAGGATAAAATAAGGTATGTATTATTGAATATTTTTATTAAATTAAGAGTTACACCACAATACGATATATAAATTTCACGTGCATAAAACTGTAGAAATGTAGATTGTTAAATATATTTAATGAAAATTCAATCGATCTATTTTCATCGATATCGGCAGACATCACTCTGTTCATTTAAAAATACAAAAACATCGATACAAAGAAAAATTTCTAACCTCCGTTCATCGTAATCTTGAACTAATTTTGTTTCGTGGTTAAATGATTGATTTATTCTGTTATAACGAATAATATTTGTTTTGTATTTTAATAAGGTTATTATCAAACATCCAATATTTTCAGAATGGCGATGGCGGGAACTTAACGCGCATGCGTAAGAACAGCTGGAACAGCCATATTGTTATACGATTTATGTGCTTGAGTTTTACTATTACGTCCACAAATGCTCCTTTAAGCATGAAGGTTATATACATATAGAAAAACTCGTACTCAATATTCTATAATTATCATAACTACTTCAAGATTTCAATCTCTTATTGCTTAACACGAACATAAAGCTTTTAGTGTTGAAAGTCTTATCTTTATAAGTAGCGATATAAATATAGATGTATAAAGGTAAATATATTATATCAATATCATAGTAAAAATTCACATTCAAACGGGCATATCGTATAGTTATACTGTGTATGATATGCACATTGCATATTATACTCCTATTGTACCCACTCTGTTTTAAGAGGCGAAAACTATTATGCTATGAAGTATATGGTATTATGAAGGATACTTCACGTAAGCAACGTGAAGAGGATGGTATACAAAGAAAAATATAAGGAAAATTAATAAATGAAGCAATAAACTTTATAATATTACAAACAAATACGAACATTTACCCTAATTCATTTATAACTCACCTAGAGCAGTGTGTTAGCTTTATAAAAGTAGCTTATTAAAAAGGAGATTATTTAAGAAAGAAACGATCTAAGAACTTGCAATGATTATCGATTTATTTAACAAAACACTAGGAATATATGTTGGTGTTCTTAGCACGTGTATAGAGAAATAATCGTTAAATTACTTACGGGTGACTGCTATGAATTCGACGGATCTTTTTTCATGGACTGCGCTCTCTTTTCAGCGAATTCAGCACTTAGTCTGTGAGCCTTCAATGTATTTGGTTTAGACATCTCAATTGTACAAGATAAGTTGTGAGCCCGAAATTGTTATTTATTATTAACACGGCAGCGTTTGTTGAACACAAATAATTAATTGTATTGATTATCGTTATTGCTAAAAGAAAATGGTATATTCGATAATATACAGAGTTAACAAATGTACTGTTTGACTTAATATTTTATGACACGGAATATATGGATGCACCTTTTTGTTTTAAATAACAAGAATATTATGTATTTACAATGTGAAGTTGCTGCTTGTTTAAGCTTGGTATTGTATAACTTGAAGTTGGTTCGCGCATGCGCAAATGGTCCTCAACAGTTAGGGTGACTTCCGTATTATTGCCAGATTGATAAAAAAGAATGCAAATCATAGAGAAATATATTTTATGACTATGACAATATGAACGGAAATGTTGTGAACTTGATGCATTCAATAGAGAAACGCATGAGAGGAGTATGCAAGGCTTTAAAATTATCGATCACATACAAAAATGATATAAGGATAATATTTACGAATGTAGGGGTTAAAAAAGGTTTAAAAGTAATGAATTGTTTTTTAAAATTAAAGAAGGAAACTGTAACGTATTTCATTTATTTTTGATTTAATATATTTGACTATCTATGGAAGGCTTCGTATAATACGGTAACATTTTTTTAGCTAGACTAAAAAACTGGTCATTAGATTTCATCATTTTCAAAACTCGCACTCGATGTTTTTAATGCAATGATAAAATTGCAAAGATATCTTTAGATTTTTTTATCCGACTAGGCACTAAACAAATGGTTATTGTCTAACTAATATAAAACTAGGAAATTGTAAGAAAAAATTCTTTATTTAGACTGTTTTGATGCATAGAACACTAAAGAAGGTCTAGGTTACTAGAGTTGTTTAGTGAAAATAAAAATAAAATCCGTGTCAAGTACTACTCGAGTCAAAACACAAGTTCAACGAGAAAAGAGATCATGATTCAAAGATATAAAGGTGCTTTTAATATTTAGAGTTATTCTTGAAAATTCCAAGAAGTTTTATACAAATGGATGAAAAGAGTAGTTTCTATCAATCTAATTGTTTTTTCGATAAAATTAAAGAAATTGTTTAATGCATTTCGAAATTATATAAATATAAAAAAAGCTAAAATTTCAAAGGAATAACCGTTAAAACATCTAACCGAATGAGTCAGAATGCAGCAGAAAATCAATAACACTCTAGGAGGATCGGCGCTTAGCAATTGTGTGCTAGAGTATCGTCAGCAGAAAAAAAATAATTAAATTTGGATTTTGATATAAATTTAAGTAATGAATTATTAAAATATAATATGAATACTTTATTGAAACTATATAATATTTAAGTAACAATTATGTTTATTAACTTTTTAATAATATAAATGTAAAAGTAAGATGCAATTAGTACATGTAAATCCACCCTTCATAATCCGTGAGCGTTCTCGCTCAGATTTAACAACTGACTGTTCTAAAAAGGGTGCTTATGCTTGACAACTCGCTGAGCTTTAAACATTTGTTTTATCATTATTATTATGATTCATAATTTTATTATTTAATTCGAAGTTTTTTTTTATTCTTATTTTTGATGTAGCAACATTAGGTAATTTTTTTAATAAACAACAATATTGACCATTAACAACGATATTGACGTAGTTGCGTGTGTTATTTAGTTTGAAATGAAAGAATCAACAAAACTATAGTTTGAATCGAATCAATAATACGAGTAACGATCAAATCATAATTGAGAAATCATTGTGGTTTCATGAATTTTTTAACAACCATAGACAAATAATAAATTTAGGAATCGATTATAAAACCGTTAATATTAATATTTTATTTAAAAAGACTTTTTTTTTCAGAAAATCGATAGTTTTATGAATTTTTTTTGTAATAAAAAGACTAAGCTAATTTGTACTTTTATTGTGACAAAATAATAACTATCAGTTTCTTTGATTGACTTTTCAAGGGGATAGGTACGCGGCTACAAGTAACAACCAAGTTTTAAGTGGCATTAGGGTATAAATAAATCAAACTTTCTGACCCCGTAATTAAAGCAGAGGCTTTTATCGAACGCGTGTTATGGAATTAATCAACAGGAGTTTAAATTAAATTTATAATGTTACTCGAGTTTGATATCGAGATTACTGAAGTACTCGAATTCGTCATTAATTAAAAGTATTTAATTATTAGTATATGTAAATTTTATAGAAGGGAATTATTAATATATATAAAATTTGAAATTCAGTAATTAATCCATAACAAAACGTGGGTATGTTAATTATTTGCTTAATTTACAATGGGATTTTCATTAAAATGCCAAAGATAGTTGTAAAATATAAAAAAAATATCCTGTTTAATTTCAGTAATGACGAAGGTATATTACGTTTGCAACAAAAACAAGGGTTCTATCGTTTTTTGCTGACCTTTCTGACTTGCAACTACTATAAAGGTTTTCTATAGCCCTTTTAAGCTCGGGATAAAAACAGGCCCTTTCAAATAATTGTGATGAGATTTTTTATCGAAAATGACAGAATCCATTGCTCCTTAAGCGAAGAATATTGAAAGGTTCTTTAAAAGTTCCGATGTAATAATAGGAGACAAAATATTATGGTTATAATTTTAACAACGGAAATTTAAATGAAACACTTATTATTTACATTATCAAAACTTTTTTTACAGACATAGTTTTAATAAAATTAAATATATAAAATACCTTATCCTCCGCTTCTTCCGCTCTGCCCTCAGCTTCCAAAACCCGTTGTTCGAGCTCGGAGAGCTGAAACAATGAAAAATATTACTTTCTTCTCCTTAGGCTGATTAAAATTTTAATACGGATAAAATCATTATAAGTTATAGGTTGTTATTCAAAAAAGTTGCATCATCGTTAACATCATAAACTTATTAAAAGATGAAACATTTCCCTTTTCTAATATCTATTTATGCTATGTGTGCTGCCATCTAGTTTCAACTTAGCTATCAATCATATTTTTTTTTGTATTAACCTTAGCAGGGTCCATTTTAGTTGGAGTGTTCACTAAGCGATTTTATCACCACCCGCTAGATGGCGTTGTACCCAGCGCATATTTTATTGAACCACGTGGCTAAAGGGTAACAATTATAGTTATAGATGTACACTTATTTGTATGGAAGCCTGAATGTTGGTATTGTTATGTAAGAGAATATTTGTGCGGTTTCTAAGGTAAAGGGTGTGAGAGGGTGGAAGCAAAGCTTTTATATATGTACGTAAAGCAAGAAATTAGAACGTGTTTGTAGGTTTCATTCACTGAAAATTTGTAAGTACGTGGATAAGATTGCCTGAATTTTCATTATTACTACTAACATACGTGTAAAAATAAACGCCACAACTTGCATTTTGCATGTGAATATAAGGACGTGAGAAAACGATATCCTTATAATAATAAAAGAATTTATCCGGACGATGTAACATACGTTCTCAGATCTCCAGTTAACGAATTCACAAATAAAAATACACATTTCAAATGCAACATGCGTCAGAGAAACGAACAGCAATATTCACAAATAAATCCATGCATGAAATGAAATCTGTAGTTTTAAATATGAAGTCTCGAATAATATGTCAGACTTTGTTACATAAAGACTTTTAAATTCATAACTGGTATATTTTCTACAACAAAAGATTTCCGAATATAACCAATAAAATTTATTTCAACTAGTTTAATTTAATTACAAAACTAATTCAGCCGACCATTTCGGCAGACATCCTAAATTGACAACATGTGTTTATGACATAGCAAACAAATGCACAATTAACGATACTATCCAAGCGATTAATGTCCTTACTGTTCAAAGGATACGTATTGGAATAGGGTGAATATATTGTATAACAGCGTTCCTTGTGGGTCACACATCGCCATTACACCGTTTAAATAGCGTGAACTGGTCTTTGATATATCCAATTTCGAGCTGTCGATAGCTGAAATGTATGTAAGGACGAAGTCTAATAATATCTGTCCATGAGCATCGATATATGGATATTTTTCACAATTATTTTGTTTCTACCTACAGATTTATTCGAAAGGAAAATTTCTAATTTTTGGGCTCATTGTGGTCATTCTTGTTGTATTCAATTGTTGCCTAACAACATTGCAAAAAAAATCATTTGAAGGTGCAGGTTATGAGTAAGAGATGTCACTTAAGGAGTATGTTTGACAAAAAATATATCATAAATTCACATTTTAAAATTGTCATGTTTAATGTTTGGTTTCAAGGAAATGTTAAGTTTGCTTATATTAACCATAACGCTCTAAAGTCCTTCATATATATTTATGGTCTTGTTGTAATTGACCACAAGCGTATAGTAGGTACGATTCTGTAGGTATATATTTTATGTTGAAGATGTATAAGGAAAAAGCAGTCAGCAAAAGGGGACGTTGGAGCAAACTTAATTGGATATAATTTATGGGGAATTATAGTTTTATGGGCGCAAAGCAATAATATACGTTTAACGGAGATGTCCTGATGTAATAAATATATATAGACAAATAGGAACTTTTATTTACTATTTTATAATGTCGTATCCTAAGCGAAATAACATTAATGTATCACTAACTGGAATAGGATCGTATAAGTGAAGGGTTTATAAAGTAAAATTATAAATGTCATTATGTAGATAAAGTTAAGTCATTAAAGCTATAAAAGATGTTAGCTAAATTTATAAAATATATTGTTTAAGACTAATATATATAAAATTTCCATAACTAAGTTGTTACTAAACATAAAACAGTTCAATTTTCTGCATCAGAGCAGAGAAATTGGGGGTTGTTTGGGGGTTGTGCTGGGGGTTGGATGGGGGTTGAATTTTCGCCGGACATGCCTTTGACACTCAGCTGAAGGGAACCGGTGAACTGAACTAAATAGCTTCAAAACGTCTGAAGTAAATTTCGGGTTTGTATTTCCTTTGATCGTTGTTTTGGTACACTTGATAGGTCACAAATATTTACTGACCATATAAATTCTGTTGAGTTAACTATGCTTTTATTTTGATGGCTCAATATAAACCTAGACGCACAATTTTCAAAGCTTTCATATAATATAGAAACATGCACATAATGCCGCCTTTTTATTTGTATGGACTAATCAGAGCACAAATAAATTGCACTTAAAACAGACAAATTATATTTTACCTACAACTATCATATAATACAAACATGTCCTACGATAGTCCACATAATTGCTTCCCTTGCGAGCTATCCACGACACAGTAATTATACTCTGCTATCCAATTAAAAGATCAATCATAATTCCTTATACCACACACCAATTATGTCATGGTATCCGTTAACAACGATTGATTTAAAGTTAGCGAAACAATTAATTGATTGCTCCTCGATAAATTTGAAATCTGTAAACGAATCTGAAATTATTTTCTACTCCATATATAATGTACATATATTATATTATTGTAGCCAAATTGATACATCTCGTCATTGGACTTGGTTTAGAAACGGAGTGATTTTATTATCAAGATCAGATTTATAAAAAAATCCCTTATCTAATATTGAGCTGTAATTGTAATTAAAAATTATGTTAGTTATTAGAATTTTATACTTTAACGTAATATAATTTGATTTGAAAACCGTTTCAGGTCATGGGAACGTCCGTCCTTGCTGGCGTCAGAACGACAAATGACCTTCTCCAGTGAAACGGACTACTGCTATCAAATATTAAACTACCCTTCGTTTGTAACACTGAGAACAATAACTCACTTCAATATTACGTGTTTATGATATAAGAATTGTATTATTTCTGATGATTTAATTCATAACTAGATTAAGGCTTAGAAAAGGTTTGTTTAGAGATAAATTGTATATAAATTTAAACAGTTCTTAACTAATTTATATTTGGTATATCAATGATTTATGTATATTTATATTGTGTTTATCTTAATTATAAATAATCATAATAATTGACAAGGAAATAAAAATATTTAATATTATTTATAAGTATGAAAAGATGTTATATAATCGTCTAAACCCTTAACGGTCTTAACCGAGTTAGCGGATTAACTTAGAACCATTATAGACTGATATAACCGCGAAAATGACTCAAGTATGAAACTCAACATCTGTGGTAAACGACAACGTCTGTAACAAACTTACAACCTTTAAATTGTTTTGTATTTAATAATTTTATTCATATATTATTTCTTTTAAATAATACATTTTAAATGTATTTATTTGTTTTTTTGTTATGGTTGCTCTATTTCTGCAGTTTCTATAGATTGTAACCATATAGTGATGGCATTTTCAGTGTTTTGATGAATTCACATTGAATACCACTTTTGTGTATGAATTATAGTATTTAATTTTGCTTTCAAAGAACGTATTTTTCCGTAATTTTCATAAAAATAGTAGTTGTACATTGTCAGTAATCTAAACTTAGTTCAGAATTGTTTTTTTTTATCGTTTCACGCTTGTAGCATGTCAGCTAAAAGCCCCCAAGGGTGTCGATTATTCATTATACGTTGGTATATTTATATGTTATGATAGATCAAAACCTGTTAATTCCCGGTAAGAAATGAACAAATAAAAACTTCCAACATAATGAGATCTAAGACTTTCGCGAGTTTTATTAATCTAAATGAAACTAATATATTTCGGATATACTACGCGAATTTTTATTATTTTAAAACTACATAATCCTGACGTTTCGGTTACTTTTCAGCAACCGTGATCACGGGCAGGCGAGATGTGGCTAATAATGTTAAATAGGTTGTACTTATCTTACCTTAGTACCTAGTAGTAGTATGTAGTTAGTAAAAGAAGAGATGTAGTAGGCAGTAGCTTATATTATAATATATAATATTATATATCTATATATATATATATATATATTTAGTTATGTATATACGGCTTCAAAAATTTCATCAAAATTAATTCAAATACGTATATTTTTTTAATGTTTTATATCTTCGCAATATCTCTACCTTCTTCAACATATAGCCACAGATTATATATTTCAAAGTTTCTGGTCCCCCATATATAATGTTGAACATTGTGGGTCTAATCTAATTTTGAACATCGAAATTCCCGAACGCATTGCGTTGCAAAATTTTAGTGAAAATCACGGGGCTTTGTTTACACGACAATTTTCAGGCCATCGGATTTATTAAATCCAGTTAACCATGAAAAACCGCGTGTTTACTTTTTAATATATAATATTAGTAACGAAAATAATATACATATAATTAATTGGGTCAATAAAATCTAAATATAACATAAAAATAAAGAAAACTGATCCAAAGTCGACTTAGGAATAGATAATCATTTCTTTTCATATGTTAATCTATCGCTTATAATTGACATTTATGAGAAATGTTAAGGTAAAATAGAGTTTATTATAATAGTAGTGAAAAGATAAAACTTAATTTTTTATTAAATTACTCTCCAAAAAAAGGTGACGGGATCGAAAAAGAAATTTCAGCGGTTTTTCAAAGTTTTCTTTGATGGAAAGGTCATTTGAATGTAAATAAAAAAGCAATATAAATCGAATTTTTTTTGTATCTTGATGAATAAAACAAACTTTATTGAAGCTAGGATTCCTATCTAATTTATAAACCTGCGAAATTAGAAACATTCTTTTAAAGTCCGTAAACAAAAATATACCGAAAAATCAATTTTTTTCATGATTTAATAACATTTATTGTGATTGAATAATAGTTGTTACTCAATTTTTACTCAGGATTTAAAAATTAAAGACTTATACTTCTGTCGGTCATTTTAGTCTCATTGTGCATTTTATATCGAGGCTGCTGCCATATGAATAAACGGAGTAAATGTAAATTTTTGCCATGAGTGTATTAATAATTTTTGACTATTTCAATGTATATTTGTTAAATCCTTTATACGGGAACAAGCTTGTAATGTTTGTATGATAACGATGATGTACAGAATCCATTTATCGTTTATGGAATACGCCGTTGTTGAGTAAATAAAAAGAGCTTCCAGACAAGCTTCGGCAAAAAAATGATCCGTACAACGCCATATCAGAGGGTGGATTTTAAGTCATAAATACCGCTGAAATACCATGCTTTTGTTCCTGCCACAAGATACTGAAACGACTTGGATAACTTCTAAACGCTGACATTAATAACATTTTGGTATTTGATAAAGTTTAAATTTCAACGATCTATATAAAATAACCACACGTTAAAAAATCTAACGCTTATAATATGCAGAGAGTTTTCAAGCCAACTAAAGATATGGAAGATTTAAATTCGTCTGGAAATTATCTGACCAGATCCTACCGAAAGCAAAAATACAGATAAAAAATCCGCTGCCAATCAAGTGAGTGGCTCCAATCCATCAAAGTGACGTTGCCAGCCACGGGTAAGTTTTCATCTCCTAGAGCACGCACCAGCGATATGTCACGACAAATAAGGAAGGACAAAACAATAAGTATGACAGAATTGCAAAAAAACATTCTTATTTCACACTGTATTTTATAAGCTCATTATAGAAATATATAATAGTGATATTAAACTTTTACTCTTTATTCAGATAGCTCCAAATAAAAGGGCGTTAAAACCAGGACTAGATAAAACAAAAGAAATAAGGTGTTCTTGATGTTAGTATCACAATGGTACGTGTACGTTTAATATGACTATAAAATTTTAACATTTCAGAGCACACAAAAATTTTATTAATATAATAGATGTTATCATTTTTATCTAACCTGCCTACAACATTCTTGATAATATTTCTATGAAAACGTCAGAGAATTATGCTTTCGTGGAATGAAAGTCGAGGTCACATTTGAATACAAATTTCAGTCGTAAAGCATTATTCTAATGAAACGAGATAAGAAACCAAGTTGATAGCATTTTAGTTTTTGGCATGGCGCCGAGAATTTAGCCTCAATACAATAGCCATCCCGCTTTAACCATTCGGCTTATTTCGCAGGCATTACTCGTGAGGTATTATGCTTGCCACATCCGTTAATAAGCGGTTCCCAGGTAGCTGGCGTAGATCCAGAGCACTTGATAATAAAGGATATTTTACAACAACCACTAAATCATAACCAAGCTGTATACCAAGAATGAATATTAAATTGCCGACTGAAGCCAAGAATGTCGCAAAGTTTCTAGAATAGATTATTTTATTCTATAAATTGTGACCGAAAATCCTTGTTCATTTATAATTGTTATAGAAATTAATGATTCCTGAATAAGAATCGTATTTTATTATTGTGTTAAATTTAAATATGTCAATTGGAAACTCATTTTTCTGTTTCTAGAATTTTATCTGGAAATGTCTTAAATACATTTATAAAAATAAAATCATAATGAGATCTAAGACTTTCGCGAGTTTTATTCATATAAATGAAACTAATATTTTTCTGATACACGTTTCGGTTACATTTCAGCAAACGTGATCACGGTGATCACGGAAACGTCGGGAGTATGTAGTTTTAACAAAAATTAAAGCACGCGTAGCATATCAGAAAAATATTAGTTTCATTTGAAAAAATAAAATCAGTTTTATTATTTAATTTAAAGATTGGTTTGAATATAAATTAAAGCAGAGTTTAACTCGGATTGTAAGATCTCTTATGTTGAATAGTTTTCAGAGTGAATCGAATCGTCGAGTTGAGTGTCATCAAGAGGGAATTCTAAGCAATTGGGAGGAATTGTAATTTATACAAATTGTAGACAGATAGGACCGACTTAATCTCAAGGGTCCGAAACTATAACTTAAAATTAAATTCAATTAGTACGCCAGACTTTATTATTTACTCGTAACTAAATTTCATTTGTTTAATTAAAATTAGTATTTAAAAGATGAACAGGCATCTGTGATAAAAAAGATTGTAGAGTAAATAACATATTTTATTATTTTGTTGTTTTACTTAGCATCATTTTTGCATTTAAAATGTCCAGTACTATTATCAAGTCTCAGATGCTTTTAGGGAAGAGCGTTGAAGTGAAACTTTCAGTAGAAAAACTTATCGTATCTCTTATAAAAGACGTTTATCTGTTATGATATAAATTATAGTATTTGTTTTAAACAACAAGAGTTTCCTTTTCGATTATAATAAAAATATTTTATTTTGTATTATAATAAGGTTTTATATGAATCGATGTTTTTGATATAGGTAGTCTATATAAGTATATTTTAATATCCATTAATCCATGATTTTTCTGCCAACACGAACCCGCATATATAATCAAACTAATATAGACTAAAATGACGGGTCTGCCTAAAAATGTATTTCCTATGTTTAAAACTGAAATTCAATATGAATTTCATGTAATTTAATCTTCGTTCCATACTTTCAAACGTTTATGTTTTTCATACAATAAAAAAAAATCTAGCATTTTCCATCAACGTTGAGGAACCACAGACTAGCAACACTATTATTCGAAACCACATTGCATATTGCTTTTATATTGGCTCACGAAAATCATTCACCGGAACATAACCTCTATTATATAATAAATAAAAGTCATAATATGTTGTATATATTTCCGTCTGTGGCCCTCCGTAGCGTGTAGCGACAATTTATTTACTCGGACAGATAGCGGCCCTCGGTTTTTTACCCTGAAGCAGTGCTTAAATAATTGTCATTTCTCCTTTGTTTCGTTTTTATTCTCCGTTCGTCCGTCTAGATAGTTTGTTTGTCATTTACTTGAATATTAAACACGTTCCGTATATCAGTCAGTAACCATTTGAAAAACAAAAATAACAGCCTGACTCTATTTAAAATGAGATGTTACTTTAAGAATAAAATATATGACGCGACTCGTTATACTGTTTGAGTGTTAAATGTTACAATAAAAGTAAGCTTCTATGGTTAAATATGTCACGAAAATTATAACACAATTAGTAATGTCTTTTAAAGATTTCTCATAAAGGAAATTACGGCAGAATATTACGTTCACAATTTTTATCATAGCAATAACTTCAAGATTTTTATCATTTTATAACACCGATACACATAAAGCAAGTTATTGTGGCATTAAAGCATAAAATACGTTATTTTTCAGCGAATTAAAGGACCCCCGGGCCAAAGCGAATTTGTTAAAAAGTAGGTCAGATAATTTTTACCTCCCTACATTTTTAGCATAATGTGTTCACTAAGATAATTTTTTAAAAATTTAACAGACGGATTATTATGGAGTCCGTGTTAATAAGTTTATGCCATTTAGCGTCCGCTTTATGGATAAAAAGATTTAGAGTTCAAGCCTAGGAGAGTGTTTTTTAAAGGTTACAAATCTGTGGAATTGTATATTGGTAAGTAATCTTTACATACGGCATTTTATTATTAAAGTGCAGTTTACACAGCAAGTGAGTGTGACGCTTCTGAAGTATTTTCATCTTTTGTTTTGGGACTTTAGAAGGAAAAAGGAATAATAGAATAGGAAACGAATAGAAGGAATAGCAACTATACATCAAAGACGGAACATTCAAGATGATTTAGCCTGGTTTAGCGAAATACACATTCCAGTTTCAATTCACTATTTATAAAAACTTTTGTTATACAAAATTACATTTCGAAATAAAACCATTGCCTTCCGACTTCAAACGTGTGTCTACGTATAATATAGTAGGCCATTGATACTAAAACTAGACAAGAGGCGTGGCCTTGACAAATGGGATGTCGTCATTGAGGATAATGGCCGATGGAAGATAAGGTCAGGTTTGTATGAACTTTCAGGGATAGAAATAAATAGGCCAAGGATTAAAAATGCTGCAATTTTTTTTTGCTTTACTCACACATGTACGTATAGCTAGGAAATATAATAAGCTATTTAAATCAATAATGATAACATATTCGGCACTCATATTAAAAATCACGAATGAGCAGTTATATTGGAATTAATATTTAGTTGTATTGAAGTCCTGTACGAGTCGAATTGTAAAAACGACAATTCAATTTGTGCTGCAACTTTATTTTAAGCATTTTCCGATACAGATAGGTTTTTATTTATTATTTTGTTCACCGTACGCACGCATTCCATGTGTCGGTATTATATTCAGCGGAAAAAAAAAAACACAGTGACGATGGACGGCTAACATTTTTAGTTTAGTGTTTCGGATTTAATTTTTGCGTGGTGTTAGTTACAATTCGGAATCCGTGAACATAACGAATTCATTATACAAATGATTGAAAAATCTCAAGTAAATTCTAATTTGTTATAACTTATAGTTATTGCTGTTTAGCATATTCAATTCTAAATAATTTTGTACGCCTTCAGTCTTTACACCAAGCTTCCAAAGTCGGGTAACATGCCAAAGTAATGCGTTAAACAGGGTTTCATTTTAAATATTAGAAATCCCACTTCATTTAACATCACCTCAAGGTAAGTGTTTCTATATTTGAAGAAACTGACCTGTACGATCAATAAATTATAATTATCGCAGCGAAAAATATTTTTATATATAAAATTTTAAACTTCCAAGTCCAGCAGTGGAATCGCAAGGGTCGTGTCGTATTGTTCGTGACATATAAAATGACGAAGAGAGTCGCGGTAGAATAGAGTGAATCTTTCGTTTTAAAACGAGATGAAGAAATCGGAGAGAGATGAATACTTCAGAAGCCGTACATACATAATCTCTGTATTGGATTTCGATTTAATATTCAAGATTTTTTAAATTACTTTTGCCTTTTTATCGACTACTTCTTATTTTACCTTACTTTTTTTAAAATAAACGTTTGAAATTATAGTAATATAATAATATACATACGTCTAAGTTTACGTGAAGCTAAATTATGACAAGTCATAGAAGAAATGGTTGGCAGCTAAATTCATACTAACGCTTTATGATACGAAATGTATAATGAATATCTTGATAATGTTTAAAAATGTCCTCAGTTTTTTACGAACACATATATATATATATATATATATATATATATATATATATATATATGTAAACCTGAAGGATAACTATCAAATGAGATTTAATTCTCATCAGTCTAGGTGATTAACCACTGCACAGAGATCGCCCGTAAACTAATTTAGACATCTTTATAGAAAAAAAAATAAAAACAGTTTGAACGTGATAATGGCCTTTGTTTAAAATATGATTAATATCAAAGGAAAGAATATATAAGATAGGTAAGTATATTTTTATTTTAAGAGAAATATATAGAAAAAAAATTATCATAAAACTTTTAATTTAATCAATTTGTTCCAAAATTCATATAAAAAATGCTACAAAATACTCCAAGAATTTATTTTATATTAAAGCAAACTAAAAAAAAATTATTAATGATATTCGTGATTAGGTGTTCCGTGAAATAAATTCTATTACATTAAAAAAGCGAAAGTCTTTAAGGCTTATTGTTAGTTCAAATTTCTTAGGTTTCAGTAAATACCTATCCAATTATTTATAATACTTATAAATGCGTACAGTAACGAAGCTCATCAGAAAAATACTAAGAAAAATAAGCATTACAGAAAAAAATTGTCAGCAGTTCATTTGAATGTTGGTTATGGCAACATTTGTCAGTAAAACAATATTTATAGATAAAAGCGATAAATATAACACGTGTGCCATTCAATATGGGTTATGTTACTGCTGATACTTTTTGCGTGGTTTTATAAAACCGTCCGAACAATTCAAAAATTTTGCATGTAACATATAACGTCCGTCTGTGTAGACCGACCCGCGAATCATAGGTATGTTGTATGTACAATACATTTCCCAAAACAAATCCTACAAACCGCCAGCAGCTTTCAATTTTCTATACAACTGTTTGGATCGATACTGTATTGGTGATGGAGTCAATGACGGGTTTCGCGAGTGGGACTCAAACCCACAAGTGTTAAACATTCTTGAAATGCTTCATGTACATGAGAGTTTATAAATTCTTATAAAAGCTGCCTAATCGAGTCAATGGAACGAATCTAAATTCTGATACATTGTTGGCTAATCAAATTAAATTAAGTGAAAAAGACAGTATTGATAAAGACCGTTTTATGTCCTAGTCCAGCAAACAAATATTCAAAAATAATAATTACATATTCCTTATAATATTTATTACAAAAAAATGAATTAATTAAAAATCATTAACGTTTGTTAATTGTTTGTCTGAATTAAACAACTTTTTTTAACATTATAATTGCAAAACAATGAGCTATGTTAAACCTTTGTAACATGTCACGTGAGACTACATATTTACACCGAATTAAAACATCTCTGTATTTCTATATGCATATTCAAATAAAAAAACTAAACTGAAATCGCTCCACTACATATAAATTCACTATTTGTAAATTAAACTTTGTAAGTGTGTTTTATTTTGAATGGTATCAAATAATATATGACAATTGTATCAATAATGGCGTTGTTTATAACCAAAATTAAAATGAGTTAAACATTTTCTTTGTCCTGTAATAAATAACTTTAACTTCTCAAGTATTTTTCATCTCTATCATAAAATTACTAGAACTGTTGTAAATATTTGGTTTCTACTTTAAAAATAATACGTTTTAAAGTATTTTTTAAGAGTTAGACATCATCAAACGGTCTATCGTAATTATTTGATTATTTCAAGTTCAATGGTAGAATAGAAAAGACGTTATGTTTGACATTTAGTGAGAATACACACATTGAGGACTTCACAGACTGACGTATTACAGATGTGTCAAAATCCTGACAGTATGTGTAATGTTTTTTTTTAGAATACCAATATAATTATATTTAATTCTACACGACACTGGCAGAATATACTGTGCACTTCTTTGTAGGCCATATTATATATATTTAAACATTTATTCTCTGTGTTAAATTTGACTCATTGTCAGCTAAGTTTAATATATTCATTGAAAGGGATACAAAGTTTTTGCTCCAGGAATTAATATTATTCTATAACAGCTAGTTTAAATGTGATTATATCTTGCACATGTGAATATAATTATAACTATATTCTTCAGTATTATACAAAATCAAT
Source organism: Danaus plexippus (assembly GCF_018135715.1). NCBI lineage: Eukaryota > Metazoa > Arthropoda > Insecta > Lepidoptera > Nymphalidae > Danaus > Danaus plexippus. Next base: position 2,041,001 of record NC_083541.1, read on the forward strand.
ATTATCGTATAGTGTTTTATTGAATATACTTATATTTTATTTGAAAGAACTTCCAAGATATTGATAATTTTCACCCAAATATTATAATTTGTAATCATCATTAACCCAAAATTATTAAAGTGACATGAAACCTCATTACAAAATTTTAGATCTGAAGATAAATCGAAATTTGTCTTTACATATAACTGTCTTAAAATTTAAAAGAATACTAGAATAATCTTTAAACTACCAAGTTTTTGGAGCCAAATCATCAACAACTTTTCTATGTCTATATTACTGAATACAACATAAAGCTTTGTGTCAAATGTAATAGGGATCAATTTTGCATCAATATATTTTGTTATGAAGGGATATAAATTTTTAACCAACTCGATTTCCTTGAAGAGGGTGGTTCTTGAATTCTTTGATGTTATGATTGAGTTTATTCTGTATAATGACAACAAAAATATTCATTTTATTCTCAAGGGAACAGCTTATAGCAATTTTTGAAAGTGAATTTAGATTTTAATACAAACTTATCTCTTTGTTGTTTAAAAATTTTTTTGTTATTTAATTTGAAACCAGGTTATATAAATTTGCTAAGAACTTTATTATTGGGATATCGTCCGTTAAAAGATATAATTTCTGGCCTTTTCATTTCAACGATATAATTTTATCCCAGCAAATGGTAATGACTATAAAGCTAAATCATGTCTAGAATACTGTTGATAGATTAACAAAATTAATAAATACCTATTTTCATTTATAATACCTATTTTGTTTTGTTTTATTTATATATATCGCCTGTTACAGTATAAGGAAAAAAACTAAAACGCATGAATAAATGTGCACGAAAAAGCACTCATGTCGACGGACATGTTATGTAATTGTCAAGAATATTTTGTTACATTAAAGAAGTAAAAAAGGCCCTATACCTATACCTCGTTGGTCTACTGTTCATGGGCTACAAAAACTCAATAACAAATAATAAAATGGTTTATTTTAAAAGCAGGAAATAGATGAAATTTCCAATAGAATAGAAGAATAACAGGCAATTGGTTCAAGATGGCGCTTACACTAATGGTATTTGCCAAGGGCTAGTTAAATAAAATATTTTATCCCTCCCTCAGCAAACCTCAAAAAATACATTAATGTATAGTGGGCAACGCAGTTTTAAAGACAATACTTATAAAGCAGTTCTTATTGAAACTGTTATAAGGATCACATTAGATTTTACCGATTGGGTTCATTCTTGACAGCTGTACCCGTTAGAGAAAACGTTAAGAAAAACCATACGAATTTATGTTTCTTACGTGCTTTGTCTTCTTGGAACGACGGGTTAAGATGAAAGATTACGTAACTGATATAAAATCATATGTTTTATATATTATTTATTATAATTATTTGCTCATATCAGATAAATATCTTAAAAATATAGTAAAATATTTGAGTTAGCCGAGTCAGGTGTATAAAAAAGGTGCTTGAAAAGTATCAAAGACATAAATTATAAATTAAGAAAATCATCCGTAAAACACATGTTGTTTAATATGAAAATATAAAGTTTGAAGGTTTCTTTATTCAGTATAAAAGGAAACAGCGGTACATGATCAGAATCTGAGGTTATTTTTCGATGAATTTTACATTGTATGGAGTGATTTATCTGAGGACGCGACTGAAGCGATGTTCGGAAAATGTACTTGCTTTGGTTTGGTTTTAAATAATATCAGAGCAAAACAGTTTGTTCGCTACAAAAATATGGCAACCACACAAAAATACATATTTTATATTGAGATTTAATGTATAAGAACAGAAATATATTTTGACATACATGTATTTTAAATATCTATGAAAATTAATTGGACTTTTCTTAATTAAAAACTAAAGTAATAACTTAAAGTAAGGTTCAAATTTATGACCACTGTTTTCAGTCCATGGTTTTTTTTTAAATATTGATTGTCTTTTGTTTTTTTTTCTTTATAATTTAAAAATATATGTTTACAATCGTAAACAACTAAATTTATAGAGATGAAACCAAACGCTCAATCTAATATAATGTTTTTAATGTAAATTAAAATGAATTACAATATAAACTCATCTAAACGTAACATAAACAACGTCACTGAATTATAAAATAATAAATAGACGATGAACAATATACTGAAGTGTTGGAGACAATAGAATTAAAATAAAACTATTTTCAAATAGCAATAAATCCTTTCAGTCAGAACCTAACACAATTAGAAGGCAATTTCGAGACTAGCAGACGTGTCTAATGCACAGACAATACTTTATTGCATTTATTTTATATAGTGAATTCAGCTTTCTTATTCCTTTGCCACAACAACTATTATTAGTGGACTTAGTAGGAAATTGTTGTAATGAAATATATTAGATTAATGGGAAAGAAAAATATAAATTCATGCATACTTAAGTGAGAATGATTAAGTTGTTTATATTAAAGAATAATAATGAATTATGTATGTTTTACGTGCTGTTGTAACTCGTAAGTACTATCGCGTACAAAGGTTATGGAAATCGTAATAAAGATTTACATTGACAAAAATGTTTAATATAAACATGGCATTTTTTTGTTTTTAGAAGGTTTTTAAGTTCATGACTATGTTTGAAACCAGCTTTCCAACATGGTCATATGAGGATAGGAATATTATAGTTTTAGCCGGTCTATACATATATAATAAATAATAAATAACATAGTTAAGCCGTACCCTGACTTTACATACTCAGATATTAGCAATTAAAAAACCTTTTCCTATACCAAAAGCAATACACGCGCCAAATATCAAATGTGATGTTATCACAACCATAAAAGGTGTTTTATGGCATCGGGTTGTAAAAATACTCCATTATTTTATGTTTTATGCCATCATAAAGTTTATAATAAACGGCCCAGCGTAAAAACCGCCAGTAACTCTATATGACGTGCCAGTGAAAGGTTGAAGAGGCGGTACATCACTTAAAATATCTATAACACTTCAAATTCAAAACAGACATTCAAGTTGAGTAGGCCGGTCGAAAAAATTACATCCTAAATTCGTTTGGATATTATTTATGTTGGTTTTTATATGTTTCTTATTAATTTTGAAATAAATTTCACATCACTTTGCATCATCTCATAGCTCTAAATTATAGCACAAAATTTGTAAACGTATGATTTTTACAACTTTTAGCAAGTTAAATAATATTTAGTTCTTCATAGTTTCATAGCAGATGTATTATTATCGCTTGAAATATTACGTTATTTAAAAATAATCGTATTTGAATCCATTCAACCTGAATGAACCGAGACCGTTTCCAACTTCGTATATTTTCTGTGTGACCCGTCAAAGAAATACGTCCGCAACATCAAAGTGAATAAAAAGCTTCGGATGAGGTTTATAGGAATGTTTTAAATATACAATCGGAAATATTTCAACATTTTAAGAGAAGCAATCTATCAAATCGAGCTCTTCAGGTTCATCCCAACCAAACTTAGCCAATAAACAATGAAAATCATTGAAAATTCACCGCACAAAGCGAACTAGAAAATTTTCACCCGTTCTTCTCTAACTCTAAGAAGAAGACAAATACGATCGTTCAACGATTTTCTTAAATTACCCTCGACGAACGGCCGTGAGTGAAATTGACGGAACATTTTCCATACATTAATTGTAAAGCTTCGTTAAAGAGAGATGTTAAATATATTTTTTACTTTTTAATCTTTTGATGCGTGTTTTTTGTTACCATACTCTTTTGTCCTCTGATAAAAATGTTATTTAAAATTTGGTAATAGATGTTTAAATAAGCTTTGGATAAATCGATATGTAGCAAGGAGTTTTCTTACCAAATGCATTTCATATCATTAAACAACCAACAACTGCATACCTGAAACAGAAAAATAAATAAATCAAAATATTTTTTCAACTAAGATAAAACATTACGTACTTATTTTAATTTAAAAGCATTAAGAAAATCTAGACAAAGCGCTACGTCTGATAGTACTTGAGACCTAACATCTTTCTTTTTTTTTACTCTCAATAATACACAAAATGGTTTCCTTATATGATAAATGAAAGTTTGTTAGTTTTCAAACTGGTTACATTTGAAGCAGCCGAGCATTTAAATATTAGGTTTTATAAATAGTGAACTGATGATAAGAATATTGCAAGTTTTTATTCAGTTTAAGTTCAATATTATTTATATTTAAATTATCTAGCGATATTTTAGATTTCGTACATTTAACATTTCTAATATTCACGTTATTTCATTCCGTACTGACGTCGCTAATTAAATAAACACTGATTGCCCAGTTCATATCGTGCGATGCTGTCACATCCGGTCAAGTCACATGTTCAATTTCCGGACCAATATCCAACGTCGACTGGCGTTTGAGATGTGACAGGTAAAGGGAACTCGTCTTTATTCATATGAATTCAATGAAACTGGCATTAATACAAAATTAAAGTGGTGAAAACCTCTTTCGTATATTTGAACTGTCAATAATTTTTTTTTGGCGCCTTAAATAGTTCTAAACTCCTTGGTTTAAACTAGCAACATTATGAATAGTGTGTATCCCGCTTTAATTTTTCGTTATGGTTGCCAAGCTAGCACTATCTGCGCTTAACGCGATCGTTTTTGACACAGAACAGACCAAATTAAATTTCACAATGGAATAGCCTCGACGGAGAAAATGCGATTATTAGAACGACTAGAATAGCCAGTGTAACAAGGTGGATATTTTAAATTTTCATATTCTAAGTTCCATTCTAATCAAAACATTTCCAATAACATATAAATATTCTTAAAATACAATAGGCATATAAATATATTTTTACTGGAAATACAATTTATTGTTAATAATATTATACTAGAGAATCTTTATTTCATCCGGATTCAAATGTTTCAAAGAATTTTCTAACAGATGCATTTCATCCAATTGTGCATAACTAAAGAAGGGTAATTGCAAAATTGCTCATATAATGCATGCCAATGGGCTGTAAAAATTTTAAATCAAATACGTTGCCTTATAAATGAATAAATCAAATGTAAAATGTGAAACTTAAATGATAAAAATTTGTGAGTAAATTTTTTTATGTTTTTGTATCTTTATAGTAATTTTATATTAACTATTCTATGTCCATTCTATTATGGAATGGATGCTTTATATCTTTACTACTGTTATTAAAATACATAGATTAGTATTCTACGCTGTCGAAGATTTTCTCGAGTAATCACGCAATATCTTCACGTATATTAAACGCGATAAGGTTTATAATCCGTCAGATATTAAATAACATGTCATTAGTATCAGAACTCAAGGAGACAGCTTGTCTGAATTAGTAATGGTTCAATTATGATTTTATCATGTTTCTTAATTACTTCTGACATGATTAAAATCATCAATATTTCAGATATCTCAAAACAGATTAGTTATTACTTATAAAATTTAATTAATCGTTCTAAATTCATAGCCTTCAAATAATTTATGAATGAAAATGAACTTAAAATGAAATTTTTTTCAACTTCGTGATTTTCCAATCTAAAAAAATTTAAAAACTTAGTCTATGACTATTATTATTCTAAAATTATCTATGGTCCATTAGTGACGAGCGATCTCTGATGGCTTTAATGCCAGCGTCAATTTGTTCGATTACTCAGCTTTTCCGAAATTAAAAGTTAAAAGTGAACAATTACGCCACCGCAAATGTCACGGTCGTAAATCAAAGGCTGGAGATTAACCCGGGCATATCTTCACCTTAACCGGATTTTGTCGGATGTCTTTGAACGCGCAGCGAATACATTAACTAATGTATCAGAATTGAAGCGAAAATTTTACACAGAATTTGCGGTAAGTAATTCTGTTGTTTCAATTGACGAATCACGTTTTAGTTGTGGTGACTTAATACAGACGATTTATACATAAATTTTAATGAAAATTATATATATATATATATATATATATATATATATATATATATATATATATATATATATATATATATATATATATATATATATATAACATAACAGAGTTATATTTTAAGCTAAAATAAGAAGAATTCAAAAGCTGCTTGCCTTAAGTAACAAAATCTGTTTATGTCTCAAATATTTTGTTTTCAATTTGCGCTACGAGTGTGATTGATATGACGTCTCTTTTTTTCACATTTCAATCAGCTAACCGTTAATTCCACTTAGAATTGTAAAGTTTCCTTAATAAAAGTTTCCTATTGGATAAACCATGGCATTTATTGTCCGCAAAAGATTCATTAAAATAAAAAACTAAGGGTTATATGTCTATATATAGTTAGTGATAGGAACAATATTGGGTAAACTAATGCGAGCGTTGAATGTGAAAATCAAGTCAGTCAGTCACAGCCAAACCGCAAATATTAATGAATTAAATAGCAAACATCAAATACGAAATAAAAAAGCGGTTTGAATCGTAAACATCGCATTGTTTGAGAGGGCATTAAATCTTCAATTTCGCAAATAGCCAGCAGCAATTCATTTGATATTCGATTGATTTGCATGTGAGCAACTCGGCCGGCTGGCGTTGCCTGTTCTATACTGCCGCACTTGCGAGTGTTTGAATTGTACACGTGGTATGTGAAATAACTACGTTGCTACCAACTTGGATGGTATTTGAAGCAACATTCTATCAATGTTTGTTCAAAAAGAGACTGTAATGAAGTCTATAGCATGACTAAGTTTATCCTACAATTCTGCCTGTAACATAGTTATCCGTTTTCATATATATACACCTTTAGGTAGAAAAAAAATTTCAAGATGCAATCGCAATAAAATAATTTTATTTATAGTTTTGATTAAAAGTATTATTTTATATTTCTGACTACGTCGACTGATTTGAATTTATATACATTTATAATTTAACGATAAAATTTAAAAACATTAAAAACGTAAGAAGCTCTAAATTTGAGACCATCGCCTGCCTATAATTCAGGACAGTTTATTTTTCTAAGGAATTGATATTAAACGTATTTTTCAGGTTCCCGTGTTCGAGAAGCTGTACTAGAAGAAAAATGTACCAATGTTACAATAATTTATAATATACCTACTGTTTCATTTTCATTCATCATTCATCTACCCTTGTTAAAACTCTCTGTATCACTTTTTTAGCATTAATTGCTATATTACAATCCATCAATGAAATTTATTTTACATTATTAATTATTAATAGGCATTGATATAATTTAAAATGCCATCTGTTATACTTTCGTGTCGGCTTCTTAGTGACATATGCATTAAAGTCTGAATGTATATGATATAAATTTAACGATAAAATTATAAACATCTTTGTATGTTTTTTTTTTTTACTTTAATCTGTAAAAGACAGCATATTGTAACTAGTGTTCGTTTTAAGTTTAAGAGAAATATTTCGTCGACTTTACACAATTTAAAATTCATTTTTCAGAACAATAAGTTGTCAGAATACTTTCCTAACTCGATAGTGAAGACGGTAAAAGCCGTGTCGTGTAAAATTTTCATTTTATAAAATTTTGCATATGCACCTGCATATGCTTTTATTTCAATTTACATAGTGTAACGTTAATGTTTACGTAATTTTTTTTTTTTTTAACAAATTTCTCCCAAGTGTTTCTTGTTAACTTAAAAAGTGCTATAGAATATTCAATTCTATCACCAAAGTTATTTATTGACAAGCTTCTCAAATTTCAAATCAGTATATAATCAATCAGTAATCAGTAAATAGGTTATCTTGATATATATGTATATTACAGATTTTTATAGAAAACCTAAGAAATGGCGTTTGTTATTTCTCTTCGCGAGACTTTAATATATATACAGTTAGTTTGGGATTAAGTTCACCTATAAAATGTCAATTTAAGAGTATATAAATAATCAAATATATTTGTATAGACTTTAGATAAAAAAACATTAAAGCGACCTTACAAATTCACATTAAAAAAAATTACATTAAAGTTGTTAAAATTACACTGAAACTATACCCAATTCAATCTTATATTGCTCTAAGACAAAAGACGAATAAGTAGTTTAGTAAACGGAGATATTTTATGGAGGAAACGCTTAGGCTACCGTCTAAGAGGCCGAAGTCTTAATCCAGCCATTATTCGATCTAAATGATCGCTATCCGACTGCTTCATCCGCTTACTCTATAGAAAATATTGTGATGCGTTTACAGGTAAGACAATATACAAACTTTCTCCTATATACATAGACATTGCTGTGGTAAAATGATGTTATGTTGTATTGAAGCGATTAAATTTTCAAATTAATTAAAACTTCTCTTAAACCTCAGTAAACGTAAGGGAGATGCTGATTATTTACTAAATTACATCATCGAATAAAACAAACCTATAATTTTCACGTACTGGAGTGATCGGGAGGAAGATAATTCAATGAAAATTTAGTTACACTTAAGTTTGCTCTTAATAAAAAATTTAATAAATCAATCTCAACTCAAATCAAGAATAATGTTATCAGGTATAAGGAAATTATAAGTTTACTATTTAATTTTATGGATCGATAAAAACATTTTTGTACTTAAATATTCTTCCAATGAGATGACAACTTTACTGTATATAGAAAATTATTTAGACTTCAAAATAAATGTTGTTCATTAAAACGTTTTATTGCTCCTTATCTATACAAAAGTTAATAAATAAATTTTAAATATTATTAAATTGTTACAAGTCTTACAAATAAATCAATTTAATAGAACTATCTCGTCGAAATCGTTACTCTTTTATCACTTGAAGCCTTGAAGGTTCGTTCTCAGGACCGTAATATCTTAAATCGTCCGATTTATTTGCTCTGCAGTCCCAAGAATAAAATTGTTGTGAGCTAATAGAAGCAGAAGCATCAAGTACTTAAGTAATGTAATCCACTCAGTACGGTAATTGACGAATCGTGCCCAAGAACTTCATAATAGTTTCAATTTATAAAATGAGAAAGATACATTTGAGTCATTTTATAAGATCATTTTATATTGTGGTTTATATGAAAAGTCTCTTTATTGCACTTACATTTTCTACGTGTATTAACACCATAAGTACAATATAAAAGTTTTTCGTCCAAATTAAATTATAATTTATCATTACTTCGTTGTTTCAAATTACTATGAGACGAATGTTGGTTTATTTTTTATAAACATTGTATATATATAAGTAAAATTTCTTATTATCCCCTTCCTTATTTTGGTGAAAGAATATTGTTTAACATCATCACTATGACAAGATAGAAGTAGTTTCTTTATTCGACGTAAGAATTCATTTGAAAGAAATGAAAATATTTATAGGATTAATAAATTTAAAACCACATAGAATCGCAGGACGTATTTTATAGAGCTTCTGTTCGATCACAAAAGCGATTGTAATAAAATTTCAAAAAAGGAAGACTATTGTACCTAGCGCCCTCTAGCTTTTGAATTGCATTTGTTTCCCTAAAACGTAACGTGAAGACATAAATCGCCACGTCTATTAACTTTTTATAGCGTGTAACCTTTCAGAGAGGTTGTATAAAGGCGAAAAGGAATTGCTGCGATTCACTTGTTATAGGATATTTGTGTACAGAAGACTAATTTGGATAATATACATCGCATACCACAGACAACTAAAGATTATTCCGCCTGGTTGACTGATACGGGTTAATCTAAACCTAATGCGTTTGACCCTTGCAGATTTAAAAAGAGGGAAGTTGAATACAATTAAGTAGGCCATATTATGTGCAATTATCAATAAATTTAAGTAAATAAATTACTTGTAAAATATATTATGCAGTTAAACAAAATATCAAATAGCTTACGGTATTTTCCGATGTGGCCGACTGGGTTTCCTTAATTACTTCACATTGTAACAGACATGTTTGTGCATTCAACTAATGTCACTCTGTCAGTTGCACATACTTTAAACTTTGTTGCCTGTTATAATCTTATATATGACTTTGTCTTGTGATTGCGTTCCTTTGTTAATTAAGTTTACTCACTGTTTATAATTTTATCTCATGCTCTTTGAATATGGATATATTTAAAACTGTAATCATGAAAAGCGGTTAAGTTATAATATTCTTAATGTTAAAACATTGTTGTGTTTTTTTCGATGTTTATTTAAATAAAATAAATGTGGCAAGGAGATATATAGATATAAAATATGACGTAGATATTTCAGTAGCGCTTCCTAACAGATATACAAATATGTGGGAAGTGGAGCTAGAGAGACAGAATGATTATTATGGACAAAGTTCAAAATCTGGTCTGTGGTCAAGATTTGGATATAGATTTTATAGTAGTGGATGTCATTTCAGGAGATTTAGTCACGTACAGAATACAACTTAACGAGTGTATTGCCTACATGATCAGAAATCTGGTAGTGGTAGTATTGACTTCAACAGATCCCTGATCGATGTTCAAACGTATCGGGTTATGCCACCATAAAAAGATACCGCCAAAGTAGGTGTCACTTAATCGTCACCTATTATGTCAAGGCCGCGACGCTCGTTAGGAATGTGAAACTGGGAAGACACAGGGAGAGATTCATTAAGATTAAGAACTGAGATCAAATCAAGATTGGTTGGTTCAAGATTTCAATTCAAGGTCGAAAGGGGACTTTTCCCTCATCAAAGCCAAGACTACTTTTAAGACCACGAAACCTTCCCAAGTTTTTATAGAAGGCCTATTAAGAATCAACATAAGCTATAACGACCAGCATCAAAATGTTTATTATTTTGTTTTTCTAATGGTCTTTTTGTGTAACATAAATACACATTTAATATTTACAAACCATACCAAACTTTCCGGTTTATTTATGTCGATAATATTAAGAAAAAAATCATAAATTTTGATGTTTGGAACGTAAATGCTTAAATAAAATACTGTGATAAGGTATTTAGAGAAATTCTGAATCACTACATCCCCCATCGAGTCGCGTATCGAATTAATGTTACAGAGTTTGGTAACTGGAGCATTTTTCCCCTAATTGCACAGTTGCGTGTAAACGGCTCATTAATCGGCATTAACGCTCCGATATATGTGAGCTTTTAAACTGCATTGCAGATAACCCACAATACCCACCAAGGGACTATCTTCTTTATTGCCATGACATATCGACTAAAATCCCGTTTAATTTACAATAATATGTGCTGCAATGACAAGATTAAATTCACTTTGTATGAAATAGTATTAGACATACGGCTTCAAGATAGAGATATTTCCTTGTTATGGTAAATTGTAATTTTTCAATTATTTCGTCTTGAAAAATAAAATAGTCCAAAGAAGGAAAATATTTAAGGTTTTTTTATTAATATATTTATTATATAATGTTTCTACATAAATATTACGATAAAGAGTAGAAAGGCTCATAAAAATATTTACACAAAACCGTGAGCTATAAAGAGACGTAAACATTTTTGAATCAGATTGACCAAAAACCACCTGGCACACGATTTAAATGAATAAATAATCGAAACTCCGAATTTGGGGCAAAATCTTCATAACGAGTTGGAACAAATAAATGCCGGGAAGTTACGTTGGTAATAAATAATAAAGCGGGACCTCAGGGTTTGAACTTTTAATACGGACGTAGTTGACGGCCTCCGTGGAACGTGTTTATTTGTTTGGGGTTTGCGATATTAGTCGAATATATTAAGGTCTGTACAACAAATTTTCATATTTCTATTATTGAGTTATATATAGTTAGTGAGCTTCTGAGGAATAACCTCTTTACGAAATCTAGTAACTTATTTGACCGGAATTATTCAAGACCTGAACCTTCAAGCCCTGAAAAATATTTACCACTGAATTTATAAAAGAAATGCCTTTACTTTAATAAAAATATAATCCTAAAGATATTTTTTCGTTATTCAAGCGTAATATTAGCAATGCATTTTTAATATCTTTATTTTTATGCAAAATGAGATATTCATAATGAAAGTTACATAAGCACCAATTATAATAATCGATTATTGCGTCCCAATGATTTCAGAGATCGGGCGATAATTTAATAGCTTAATTTAATTTTAAATATAATTCCGATGGAAAAATTCTGTACGGTAACAAATCTAATTTTGTGATTAATTTCATATTATATATATATTTCAGATTACAGCGTAGGATGTTTAGGAAAACATTTCATTAAGATATTCTGAAAATTACATATAAAAATAAAAGTCCATACCTACAACTGTTAGAAATAGTCAAGCTTAGTGAAAAAAAGACAGAACCTCTCGGAGGCTGCGAATGTGGGTTCGTCTAAGAGACGACGATAAGAAACTTTGTAGTAAGTTTGGAAGTAGAAATTTCAAACAAAGTTTAATAATTAAACCGTCATATAAGCATCTTTAGGACGAACGGATGTTTGTTTCTCATGCACTCAAACAAAACTGATATTGTGTACTGTAAATGAGAACACATGTATTACATTTAAGAAATGCATATTTTATACAAAAAAAAACTACATTTTACTAAACCATGAAGGGTGTTGTATGTGAACCGGTAACATTTTTCAGTACATATAATTTCCCTCAATACAAACACGTAACAGATACTGCCTTCAATTAAAATTCAAAGGGTGATTCACACAACTTCATTTACATAAATATTTCGTTATCCCTCAACGCCCCGCTCATACGTTAGCGCACCGCTATTAATTTTTAATTTCGCTGTTACGAGTATTTTGTACTTCATTCAAATTGACCGGTTTATTAAGGCTTTCATCACGACTGGATACAACTCTTGTATGCGAAGAATTTAATTAAAAACCGTTCAGTTCAATAAAATAAAAGAAATTTTAATGTGAAATGAGATTGCAAGCGATTGATGCGTTAATATCCGCTTTATTCGAGTCTCAATAGGAATACAAAAAGTTTTTATAGCACATGTTGCGGTAACAATAGAGTATTTCACAATCCATTATATTTTATATGGAAACAAAAAAAAAGAAAAACAAAGATGGCTCATCAGCTAAATGTGCGGGCTGCGTTCGCGGAGCTAATTAGTAATTACCAGAATGGAAAACTTTTCTAATGTCAAGAGTGCTATTTAAATATGAGGAGATAAATATTCTGAAATGTAACTAAGGCTCCAAATAAATTAGGGTTCTCTTGAAGTTTTAAAGTTGTTTTATAACTGTTAGTACGTTCCTAGTTTCCATCAATTCTTGTAAACGATATGGGACAAAGCGTTTGTCAATCAACAGTTTAATTTACGCTCCAATTAAAGCCGGATCGAATTCAATTCTACACTAGAAGAACCAAAAATACTCCAACAGTAAACAAGCAACGAAACATATATAGAATATTGATCTATAAAATAACTTATAAATTAATATTAAAATAGTCAAATCAACAGAATTTGCTCACAGAATATTACGTGGATAATTGATATGAACGAAAATTATTTTATAATTTATTTAAAATTAGAATAATTAATGCGCTTGCTGTATAGAAATAATTACATTGAAAAGTCTCTATAAATAGCAAAATTAATTTACATGTGCAATAAAGATAATCTAAGTTAAGACACAATAAATTCCAACCATTGAATTCTAACATACCTAAAGATAAAGCGTAGAAAATATGCTAACAACATCCAGAAACACGTTTTCGAATAGAGCTCTCATATATATTTTCATTCACTAAGAAAATTCTTATCGTAGTGCAGAAGGGAGGAATAAAGATTTTTAAATATTAAAATAATGATGTGTAAAAATGGCGTTTATAAAGCGCCGATACAGTCGGTTTTAAATCGAATTATAGACGCAAGTAGAGTGCGACATCATAACTGTATACAACTGTATACAACTGTATATGCCTGAATGTGTGAGCTTTCGTATTTCTGTATTTAAACGTTCCAGGTGCAAATGGAGTAGCGAAATATTTACTTTACAAACGAATGTTTATTTAACCCGTTACATGTATATGTATTTATTGACACGATATTTTTATTTTTCTTTCAAATAGTGCCTGCGAAGGTATGGACGATTTTAATGTTTTTTGCTAAAATTATAAAGTCGGCTGATATTTCGGTACTAATATAATAAGATTGTGAATAGATTGGATATATGTTTTATAATTAGTAACGTATTCTACGCTGTTAGGTTCCATGTGATAAAATAGAACTTTACTACAACCAATCAAAGCGCATTTTAAATTAACATTAAAGATTTGTAAAACAAAATGACAGTGCCATGTTTTTAATGCATTTCTTTTTCAATACCTTCGCAGAGGGCGAGGGTTTTAAGCCTCCATAGTCAGGAACGTGATCAAAATACTTTCATTTAATTGGTTCAAACGTTTCGTGTTAGCAACACGAAAGTTATATGTACGTACGGTTTTTTTAAGATTTATTTTAAACAGCAGCTTGTAGAGACATTGTTGTATGTGATTTGTACAGTGAAATAAAAAAAGTAAATCAATAAAATTAACTTACATCTTTATTAATTCTAAGAATATGTTATAATATACATATGTTATTTGTAATATCTAGCCATTTTGTATTAAAAGTAAGCTGGATCGATTTTAATGTAATTATTTCGGAGATAGGAATATTTAAACAAATTATTTACTCGTCAATAAATGACAAGGGAAGAAAATCGCAAATTACTGTTCACATATTACAATTTTTATAGATAAGAACTGGATTCGGACCAGGTTCTTTCGTAATGTCAGTTCGTAGTTAGTTTGTCAATTAAACTATCGTGTCTTTAGCGTACTAAATAAATGTATTTAAATTTTATTCTACTACTTGTTATCTACCATTTATCACTTACTTATTACGATAAACCTCCTTTTTGACATTGACGTTTTCTAAATTGAAATCTTTTGTCTACGCATCAATGAAATACAAACAACACATCTATCTGAACATTCAAGTTTTATATGAAGCTAAGTTGTAAGCAACGTATTTCTAAAATATTAATATGTCTTACAAAAATCGATATATAATAAACAGCGAACGCTTCAAGCGTAAAGGTGCAGCAAAACTTTGAAATTACTCTGACACAAGCTCAAAACTTTTAACGATCTCGATTGTGAAATGTCTGAGGAAATTCATAAATCATATAAATAAAATCACACGTTTCTTAAGTTATAAAACTGTCTAGCGTGTCTTACAAAATATTGAAATTGTATGAAGTTTATGTCTCTTAGACTGACACTAGTAAAACAAAACAGCCGGCTCAAAATGATGAGCTCGCAAGCTTCAACAAGTCATAGTGCACTTTACACTTACTTAATTAGCTCTAACTTAGACCGGCTCGTACTTAGAAAATAATTCATTTAGCTCCCGCTGTGTGCAGCTTAAGTGAGATATAATAGGAAATAAGCTATAAGAAATGATTTATGTGTCCATTATTATTTTATGTTAGTGCTGTTTCAGCCATATTGTTTATAGTATTTTGTTATATTAAATAACTTATTTTATATTGTATAAAATAATATTCCACTGGTAAAGAAAGATTTAAACGACGTATTTAAGATTTAAGGATACCAACAGAATTATAAACTCAGTAATCCCTTTTGATTTTTTTTTTATTTTTATTATCTATTCCGATAGATGGGTGGATGAATTTTTATTAGAATCTGTGTCTGTAATAGAGTGTAGATATATATGAAATATCAACAAACTCGAAAACATACATAAATATATATAATGTTCGAGGTAAATTTCTACGTCATGATCCATAAATAAATGAAATTAATTAATATGTCACAGCCAACACGTCACTGTCATGACAAACGGTCACAAACATTAATTATTAAGGTGTAATATATACGTACGGACAATGTACAATTATAAGTATATACGAGTATATGTTTGATAGAATACAACGCAAAACATATTTCTCACTGCCCAGTGACAGCTATCATGATATAGTAAGTAATATATTCGTTAAATAAAAATAATCTTTCTGTTTATGAACTGAAATCTGGGGAAAGTTTTATAAATTTTTCATTGTACTACACCTATGAAGTCAGTGATAACCCTTAGATGATAGAAGCTCTTGTATTTTAATTAAGTACTATATATTTACCTTCCGAAGCATTTCCTCGAGCGAGTCCATGTCTGCGGCAGAGGGAAGCCCGCCGGCGCTCCCGTTGTACCCGTTATTATTATTCGTCATAGGTGAGCCGCACACATTTGATCACTCATCCATATTTGAATATAGAATGTACTTGTTCACTCCCATTTTAATTTAGACTAGATTACAATTCACTGTATAGAAACCGCACTTTTTCTATGAATTTGAAATTCGTTGGAAATATTTAAGTAATTGAAGAAACATTATTCAAATCAATGCTATGAAATTTATTCATGTTTATTCGAGGCGTGAGCCTTAGTTTTTTTTGTTTAAATAATATAAGGACGGTTTATTGCATATAGAGTTATAGTCATTCATGCATCAGTAATGCAAAATGGATACAAAATGCGAAGTGTTGGAGGGTTAAGCTGAACAAACATTGATAAAGTCGATGTGACTTTGCATAAGTTAAATGGTAAAGCTATGTGGTGGTACCTGGCATAATACTCAGTATAGGTTGTAAGGATTTAAATACTTTATGATTTTACTTAAGTAACATTACTCTGAAGTCGATTTGAATTAATGTATGTATTAAAATATTTATATTACCAGTAACGTCTTCAGATTTTTTCTGCACTACATTAAGGCTTAGATGAGATTTATCTTGAATTATACTCTAAATTCATGACTTTAAAAGTATTTCGTTATATACAGTATTAACCTTCAGATAAACGAATTGGAAAAAACACACAAATAGGGTAAATTAAAAATACAATTTCGCATTTGTTCAGTGAAACATTATAACGTTTTAAAGCAGCCATTGTTCGTTGGGCGAGTTTAAAACTACTCGCTATGTATTGAGAATTTCAATTAAAATTTCAGCAAATAATTTAGTGACGTTCATTGATGAGGTTTTTATTTGATAATTGTTATTGGTGTTAATGAAACTAATATTTTGCGGATTACTACACGTATTTTTATTATTTTTAAAAACTGCATACTCGATTTCTAGTTTCGGTTATTTGCAGCAACCGTGATTACGGGCAGAAGAGATGAGAATGTCTGTCAGTTGGTCTATTAGTCGCCGGTCCGAAAATATTAGTTTCATTTAAATGAATACTCGAGAAAGTCTTAGATCTCATTATGTTATCAGTGTGTATCACGAAAGAATCATCTGTACCGAACGATCTTCAAACCCATAACACATTAATAAAATGTTTAACTAATCTGTATTTACAGAACAAAAATTATGTAGCTGTACAATCATTACAATGTTTAATTCCACTTTGCATTATTAAGAATATAACCAGACGGTTATAAAAAATAACAATTAAATACGTAATAGGAATTTTCACACAAAGCTAATTGCGAATGCAAATAAGCTGTTGCTTGTATAATAGCGCAGAAAGTTTGCAGTGGTTCTAGCATGGCTTGACACTGATTGGCTGGAGAGCTCCTTGTTTATTTAAATATTATTTAACATTTTAAGCCATTTCAGTTTTCTGGCTTAGGAATTCTCAAACAAAATTAAGTTTTAAAACCATGTGATATATATATTTAATAATTCCCTTGATATTGACGGCAATTAAAGGCATTGTTACAGTTAATTTTATATGCAATCTAGTTAAATGTTTATTTTAAAAAATATACATGAAAAAATGTCAACAAAACAGAGCTGTTCATTTCTCAGGCCTAGCGCCCGGCATCCCGCCAAGTGTCATTGACCGCACTACAATGGCGAGGTGAAATGTGCATACGACGTGTTTGTTTATTGTATATAATGTAAACTAAAATCTATATAATAACATGGTTAGTTTCAAATTTGTAAATATTTCAGAGAGTTAGCGAGTTAAAAGTAAATTCGTAAGTGACAGACAGCTGTGAGTTATTTGGGAAATTTTGAGTACCCTTCGCTTAAAGGGATTCCAGGTTTCCAAGATTAGCAATCTAGACTTGAGCTCAGTGATATTGTCTAAGTTTCTGTGAAGGACATAAAACGAAACGATCTCAAATTCAAATCTAAAGAAATTTAAAGTTCACTTAATATATAAACGAAATATAAAAAAATAGCACCTTCGATATTATTTTTGTTTTAAAGAAATATCTTAATTTTATATTGAAATAACATAGATTGAAATAACATTTCTATTAATATCCTAATGTTTACAAACTGTTATAGACAGTATAAGTTCCCTTTCAAAGCTAATTGCGACAACTGAGTACAATTTAACACCCACCGAACAGACCCACGCACATTCCCACTGTATTTGAATGTCACACTAAAAAGGAAACGTGTCGGATTATTATTCTGACCTAGTATTTGTACGCTTGATATGTTTTCCTAATGACATTGAAGTAACTGAGAAAACTAACTAACATATATATGTATTTGCGGTGCGTACTAACTACTATTATAGTCAGTTCATCTATTTTCATTAGAATATGCAATATTGGAATTAATAATAGTATAATGCATTCAAAGTTGCGGTTCATTGTAGTAAAATCGCGTAATAAACATTATATGTAACTTTTTGTTGCTTTAATTTCGCACTTACGAGAGACATTGCTTCAATCCTCAATATGTTATTACAAGGAGTAACTTAAAATAGAATATCCAACGTTTGTAAATTGTACTTATGATCGGACGGGGTCATGTTTTATTAAACACATTCATTTAAAGCCATCGTCTCACTTCCAACGAATGTCAAATGTTTGAAATGACGTGACGTTAATGTAACCTACTATCACAACGAATGGACAACAGTCACGTACAAGATTTGCTTTATTAAGGCTTTATTCAATAGTGTATCACTGCCTTTATAGATCACAGGATTTAGTTTTAGATTAATATTACAGTTACTGTTATTATAGATACAGCTTAATTTATACCAATTATTTCAATTCGTATAAAGTAATGAGATAATTTTTTTTAAATCATTACAAATTCCTGGATATAATTATATAATGTGAACGTTAATTATTTCTTTAATGCTATAGTTGTAATTAATTTGATGTAGTTACTGCCTTATACAGAATGAGACTATTGCATTCAAGGCGGTTTTGGGTCAAGGAACCCAACCACGCAGCATGCATAATCTATGCGTCAGAGCAGTTCGCCTTTCATTCATAAGCACCCACTATTGTGAATGGTTGATAGCTATACATTTATAGAAGCCTTGTTCTTATGTCTGCGTCCTACAATTCTGTCAAGCCACGTTCAATACGAATTGGCTATCGTGTCTAGGATTAAATGTTATGTTACAATAGAGATAATAATGTCAATAACAATGGACATTTTACATTCTATTTATTATGACGATTTTTGTGTTTATTATAATATAAAAGTATTTATATTAACAAATAAAATGAAAGAAATCTGTGGAGATAAATCTTTTAGAGACTTCTTTCTTGTCAGCGTCAATATAAAGATTGGATTAGTAAATGAAAATAAGGAATCTATATTTGTGTGTCATTTGAAAAATTATACGTGATACTTTGATGTTATCGAAGTATAATCTGATGAAAGACACATTAAAATGTATAATAAAGTTGAAAATTTATTCGTAACTCGTTAAAGTTTTAGCCGTATATCCATTTAATATTTAGAAGCAAACTTCAAGATGTAATGTACTTAAAAACCAGCGCAATAAATACTAAACAAACTCGAATGCAACTTAAAGTTCTCTGCATAGCAATTAATGTTAGCAGGTCTAAAGAGGTGAAGCTTCCCACCCCTTTTCACCTGCCTACCTACTTTAAAATTAGATATTCCTGTCGGTAAACGTAACTTAACACTTGCTTACTCCCCTAACTCATGTACATCGCTAAAATTTTAACAACTCACATTTATACATAATATTTTCAAAAGGAGCTTCTATCTCACGTCAGAAGTATCATTGAAATACAAACGAAAGATTCTAACTGACTTTTAATTCTGCTATTCATATTTAAAAATATGGTATAGGAGTCTTTGTTTGAAAGAACGACTAACTTTAAGACGAGCAGAACTAACAAAGAAGACTCAGTTCTTTGTCGAACGCCCGAGAACATTACAGACGGAATTATTTACATTTAATATACTGTATCATTGAAATTTTGTGTTAACCGCCATTTAGTCCTCAGCTAATGACATAAATACGATTCATTTTATACAATATAATGACTATAACGGAGACAGTACAAAAACAATCCCTAACATAAACAATCTTTGTACATTTTCGAATACTTGGTTTGGATCAAAATAAATTTGAAAATTGTAATACAAACGGAATTTAAATATAATGGCATCACCCAGCTCCGGCCAATCCAATCATATTAAGCTTCTTATACTAAGACAAAAGGCCCCTACAACAATGAGTCGCAATTTCGTGTAAGGCTCTCCGCAACTACAAAGACATACTCTGGAGACATCTACTTATGTACAGTGAATTTATTTGAAAGTTCCCTCCGATGCTTGATTTTCGCTTGTGTAACTACACTCAATAGCTTTGTCCGTACGTCCATTCGCGGTTTATTCTTTTCGATTACTTTACAAAGCTATATTTTTTTACACAAAATACCGTATTTTCCGTATTCGAAATTTATCAGGTTCCTCGGAAGGACTTTTAAATTTATATAAAATGAACGTAAAATTACTGTAATAGATCTGAATAAAGTTTATCGAGTTAGAAGTTGTGATAGGAACGATTTTCTCTCAGTCTTTTCTATCGTTACATTTAACATAGAAATAATTCACACTGAAGATTTATTATTGAAAATTGATATACTGTTTGTTACTTTTATTCTTCTAAGGAACATACATTTAAATGAATTAGATAAAATGAAAATATTGTTCCTATAATATTGATTTTATGTATTTCAATAAAACCTCTTTGGTGGACGATGTTCCGCAGTCAGGTTATAACAACAAAGGCTTCTGATTTTAATAATCAAGTACTTAACATACTTCACATGCCTGTTCTATGAAATATATACTATGAAGTTATTTCTTAATTAATATTGGTCACTATAAAATAACACTGTTTTTCTTATTAGAAGAGACATCAAACACTACTTGAAAAAACTTTTAATTAAATTCTATTAAAATTTATTATTCAATATAATAACGAGTACATAATTTAAAATCAATATATATGAGGATATTTTTTTAATTTGCAACACAGATTTCCATATGTACCTAATAAGGTATGTTTCATTAAGGCAACAGTTTGAGATACAGCCTCAGGCAGTCAAACTAGACTGGTATATGATCAAATAATACGATACATTTGGATACATTTTGTACTATTATACCTAGTTAGTTAGCATTAAATTGTTTCTATATGAATTGTTAATAATTGAATGCTTCCTAAACACATAAAATGCCTCGGTATCAATCAATTATTTTGTTTCTACTATTGTATTCAAGTTAATATAAGGATTTCTATGTAATACTATAATATTTTTGTCTCATATAGAATTATGATACAAAATTGTTTATCCTTTAAGCTGGCATTAGATCTAACCTTTATATCGGAAATAATATTTACAAGAAATGTTGATTCTCAATTTAGTTTTGATATTATTCATATAACTAAATTTTATATAATTAATGTACATTTATATGTCTTTATGTTAAAACCTGTACATAATTTATTGGTATAAATTAAACAGACATTAATATACTATAACATAATCAGAAAAAAATCCTGAATGATTCATATTGTGACATACTTCAATTAATTATTAGTACCGTATGAGATAAGTCGAAGGTAATGATCGAGATAATTGTTTTAAGTTATGCCTGAAAGCCTTTAATACTTTGGAGTTTTGTCATTGAACCTTCAGTACAATACACTCACATATGACTATTTTGAAATTCCATATGTGAATTTTTGTGTCATAGTGGAGTATAAAAACTAAACAGTTTCAGCCAACAGAGAGGTGTTAAAATTACGTGTAAACTATATGTACCAAAGTCAAAACTTAATCTAGGCACTCGCTCTATAACCGCAGGACGTTATAAACACACACGTCTACAAATATTCCTATCAACTCTAACACTCAAACCACACGCGTGTCAATAGATATTCGACGTCAGCCATCTTTATATTCGCATTAATTAAAATCAGGCTTTTAAGATATCGGCTGTCGTAAGGGTTACGAAATGGTGTAGCACATTGAACACGTCTACGCGGTCCGAGCCCGCGGAGGCAACTGAGCGTTACTATAGCACCCGACAGCTACGCCGTAGCTGTTCTACGTATGTTGTAAAACGCATTACAAACCATTTATGACGTCGGTGTAAATAAACAATATGTTTCATATTATATCATTGTACGTGTCAGGTAATATTATATTGTTTACTTTAAACGTTGGGGCTGTTAAGCTTTTAAATTTATATGCAACAGACGGATCACTGAAAACGATTTTTCATAGTTTTGTAACATTTATATCAAAGAAATTGTATTATACTGCAATTTTTTTCGTATGGTAACATTATATACATACTGCCTGTTTGCTTGTGGCCAATTAATTGGTAATATAATGTGATTACCATTAAATTATATATGTATTACATGGCAGGTGACTGAGTTCTATTAATCCGGATAATATACTAATGATGCTTAATAGTGATTACTAAACCATTCCAAGGCTTTCATCGCTCTTGCCACAAAACTTATTCCAAATCGGCGTCGACAATGCCAATTATAAATTATCCCCTTCATATAATATATGAGATACTCAAAAATATGAGTGATTTATATAAATTATACTGAGTATTTTATATTTATGCTAATTATTTTTTAAAATGACCACATATTCTTTGTAAATTATAATTTTGTTCATACAATGTCATCATTCTATAAGCCAAAAAGATAGTCAAGAGTCTACATAGGAAAAGGTTTTCTCACGATTTCTTCGACATTTTCTCAGTCGTATCGAAGTTTTAGATAGTTCATAAAACTTAAATTTGCAATATTGGAAAACCGTTAAAATAAGTCCGGAGTTTAAGTCTATCAAATGAGATTAGTTTTATCCCTTACTGAAGCTAGTATAATGGATTAAGTATATTTAAATATAAGGCTAACTTCACACACCTTTAATGTTATTTTTAGTCAAAGAAAAGAATTGTGAAGATACTTTTTTATTTGTCTCTTAAGGCTTTTAGTTTTCATTCGTTTATGGATTCTATAACTAAAATGTTATTTTTCTTTTGTTGTTTAATTAAGATTTGTATCTAAATCTAAAAAAAATCCATCAATGTAGGAAAATAAAGGTGTCCTAAATTTTCCCAATACAATAGACCCTTAACACTCCATATGGTTGTGAGCTATGAATTAATTCGATAATTCTTCATGACATTTATCAAGCAATGAAAAAATTACAAATCGATAACCTTTAGTTGTGTCCTATTAATATTGTGAATAGGAAAAATTAAGGGAAAGGACGGACGTATGAGAGTTTGTTGTTCTTTAACACAAAAACCACTTAACAGATTATGATTGAACTTTGTAGTAACGTAGCTTATACATTGGAATAAGACAAAGGCTATAATTTATCCCGGAATTCTGTGTAGTGCCCGTGGGATACCGACATAGTATTTGTATTATGTGTCAAGTCCCGGGACACAGAGTGTTTTAATTTTAACACTATATACATATTTCTAGAGCCGAACACAACTAAAATGGGATAATGTAGGCAAATATAGACGCTTTATACATTTTTCTCTGAGCCACGCACTAATGTGAGTAATGTAAGTGTTTATACATGTAATATGTAAAAATAATTCCTTAAAACTGATATAAAAATATTAATCTAAAACATATGAACATGAATTCAATACGACATCATAATTTTATTAGCATCTGGAATTGCTCTTACGTGTCGCCAGCGCCGTATTAATAGGTGAAGTTTCCGTTTTGAAATTTCAATATACGTCGACAGCGCACATTACCTCAAAGGACAAAGCTCTAGAATTCAACACTACATTAGAATACCAATTGCATTGTTCGTTCCATTATTGCGTTACCTCAATCCTATCTCACTTATATTAGAAACTTAAGCTTGTAACTGACAATGGTATAAAACTAATATAGATTGGTTTGGATAAAATTTGTTATCAAGCGGCTGCAGCGCTGTGATAATAAGAGGTTTTTTCTGTTCTATAATTACTGAAATGGAAGCGCTTAAAGAGAATATCATGTTAGCGGAATCTCAAATAATATTTAGTAGTTTCATTTAAAACAGTAAACATTAGTACAGATATCTTTGTTGTTAATATAATATTCTCAAATTTAATATCTTTCTTCAATGTGAGACTTTTTATTAGTTTTGTTATTGATTTATGTTCAAACCTTTAACTCTTTATGTGTAAGCGTCATTAAGAATTCCGATAAGTGTTCAGTGCATTTTCAGAAAAAAGGTCCTGAAATAAATGATATACACGAAAATGTTGAACGAAATCGCAAAAAACATCTAGTTACGTTTTTATTTAAGGGAAACTTGAAGTATTCAAATTTAGATCTAATATATATTTTCAAGTAGCTATATTACAGTTAATCTCGAACACGCAATACTTATACTTATTTTCCCTCATTACAACTTATTTTTGCTCGCTGAGGAAAGATCAAAGAAAGTAACTAGTAATGATGTTGATTTAGTATATTCAAAGCTCTTCAACGAGTTCAGAGTGTTTTTACAAGAATAATAATATAGTCTAAGAGCCATATGCGATATAATATACATAAATTATATAATTGTCTCATAGACTATCCGATGCTTTTTGCTTTTACACAAAAAAATCCATACACTTATATTTGTTGCGCAGCGGAGTATTATCTGTTCAACCATTATGATTCTTATGTTTGTAACATAGAGGTCAAATTTCTATGAATTTATATCAAATAACATCAGTTGCTCTTACCACCAGTATGTTTCATACAATGATGTAAAATAAGGGTATTAATTAAATTAATGGACTCTGTACTGGGAACCGCGGCAGCTGCGTTTCATACAAACATACTCTGCAAAATTATTCGATATTTGACACCGCAAAACCATGTAACATATCGTAGTACTGTAACTTAATGTTGCATCTATTGAATTGTATCTATTAAACATGCTTATTTAATCACGAAATTATTGATAACTAAGGTTACCTATTTAGAAATTTGCAATGTTGTATGTCTGTTTTATAATGAAATTTACATAAACTTAATAAACATTCACACGATATAAATACGTATGTAAATATCTTTAAACAAGCTTAATGTCAGTGTTGTGTTTAAAATTACTTAAACATCGTGGCCCAAGGCGCTATTATTCAATAGAAGACGTTACAATCTCGACTCGAAGGACAATAAGATTTAATTTCAACTTTACCACCCGCAGACAGAGTTGAAAATCAATAAGCAATATTGTTCTGTTCATCAACAAAGGCGTTGAACGTATTAGATGTCCCTTATAAACTTGTGGTTAATATTTCCTGGAAGACGAATAAGTAACTTAGAATAGAAACAAGAAAATTTTCTATGAACAGATGGAAGGTAAATTTATAAAAGGATATTAAATTTAATAGATGCCTCTCTCGCATTTTCAGATATTATGCTTCAATAAAAAGTTAATATTTAGTGATGCAAAAATAATGAGTGATTTTTTATGATAAAATAAAAAAGCTTTTTAAAGTTCAGCATAACAGATAATTTATTTAAGATCCGTTTCTATTTTTTATTACTTTATAGTAAATTAGTTTTTTTATTAATTCTTTATATGATGGTAAAATAGTAGTATAGTATTTTGATGACTAGCAAACTGTATACTCTGGTAAGATCTTTAAGCAAAATTTGAAAAAATTAACCAAAGATCAAAATGTCAACAATATATTAAAACAGAAAGATTTTTAAACTATGACTTCATTCGCACTGGAACCGTAGAATATTTTGAAAATGTCAACGTTTTTATTTGTTGGACGAATTATAATCTAGAGTATTGTGTGAAGAAAACTCGGAGATTGTCCAAGCGAATAAAGGCGTTTGTTTGATTATTATTCATAATAATAATTTTAAAGGAGACTCTAGTTATAATACAGAAGGTTAGATGCTCATTATCGGAAATAACAGTCAATCGTACCAATAACCACTTTTTGTTACTTACGTGAATAAAAAAAAATCGTAAGAGAAATGTATAATTATAATAAAAATTTCTAGATAGAACTGTTTTCTTACGAGAATATACTGTTCAGTGTTATCTTGTTTTGAGATACGAATATTAATAAAACCGAGTCCTTTATAACAGTCATACAATTTTAAAAAAAGACTAATTTAAAAAAATATAGTGTCAGTTAGCATTTGTTTATATAAATTTTAAAAGTCTAAAGATATTGAAAGATCGGTTTTGACTCTGATAATGTATAGTATTCAATAACATATTAAAAAAATAAATCTGTGTAGAATGACCACATATAATGTGATAAATTAATGTAATGCTTGTTCGTAAAGTATGTGATTAGGATAATGAGAGGAAGATTCTATCAAAACTAATTAAGATTCTGTTTGACTATAAAACACACAAACTTCCAAATATACTTTATATAACGGGAAATATTCCCGGTAAGGTTCAATACGTTCCTAAGCAACGGCACGCTCGATTGACTTTTAAAATTCACCCTTCATAATAAGGTAATATTTAGACAATATATATTAATATTGTTGTTTAATTATAATTAAATTATAAGTAAGTCTACATTATATATAGAAAGTGATAATAAATTGAGAACATACAACTTCGTCCGCTATTAAGTTTGAGTATCATTCTAAAAGTCAGAGCCTTTGTTAATTGGTCTCTTACACCTTCGAGCTGATGTAAAGAGAACATATTGCGATCGTGCTCCAGAATCCGCTGCGTCAAACGAGAGCCATGATCTGGGTTTAAATTTAAAACGGCCGTTCAACGTTACGGTTATTGTTAAGTCAAGGGTCATATGTTACTTGTGCTTCAGCCAGTAACTTTCGTGAGGCCAGACGTATTAAATGAGCTCAGATCTTGAAGTATCAGCGTATTTAAAACTTCCTTGAGTTTATAGTTGATAATACCGACGTTAATACTTCCATATACATATTATTAACTAGCCGGTACCCGCTACTCGGTCCGAGGTATTTGATAGATTAAAGAAGTTTTATTAATGCAAATATATATCACTTAAAAAGTATTATAGAAATCTTGGTTGTATGAAGTAAAAGGACTTTTTAGGCAACACCTATAAGGAGTAAGAATTAAAATCTTTCTATTAGATATAGAACTAGCGCTGAGAGGATTTAAGCACAACAGTAGGCGTCTTCTATATAATTTACATATTATATAGGCATTTTAAAAAGTGTAAAAATATATTATTATTATTATTAGACTCCACGTAATAATTTTATACACTTTTTTTTATTACGTAGTTTGTGATCCTGACAGAGTGTGATAGAATTCACTTATTAATTAGCGTAGCTATAATACTGGTGAATTAAATACAAATAGCACTTTTTTTTGTAATATAGAGAATGCATATAATTAATTTCAATGTTTTTTAATGTAAAACAATATATTGCTTTATTCTTAATTTGTCATCAACTGCTGATAAAAAGGTGGACGGTATTGGATATAGAATTGAAGTGTCATTATTTAATAGTGGAAATTTGGTAATACTATAATATTTAAAACTGGTCGTTTACTGGTGTGAAATAGACATGAGTTTTTTTTTTATTAAAATAACAAACTAAAATAGTTATATTTTGCATAAAATATGCTAACTTATATTTTGCATAAAATATGGAAATAAATGTTATTTTTCAAGAAAGTTATCCTAGACATATTTAAAAAAATGATCATAGCAGAGCGTGGTTTCGATCCACGGACCTCTGGGTTATGGGCCCAGCACGCTTCCACTGCGCCACTCTGCTCTGATAATACATGATGAAATTACGTATTATATTTTACTGTTGTAAAGAAAAAGTCTTAACTACTGTATTACGAGAAATTTTTACCAATCCTTAAAATAAAAATATTTATTTTCTTTAACCTTCGTTGCATGACTCATGTTAACATCGTTCCAGTTTGTTACCATCACATATCTCTAGGAACATGCACGTAATACATTAATATAACCAAAATTAAAGTGTCCGTCCAATTTCCTGGGTAGAACAGGTGTCTGCCATGGATAATGGTGTGGAGATTTATCTCCTATTACACGAAATTTTCATGTATGTTTTCGGCTAATGTTGCGAGAAACAATTCACAATATGGTCGATAATTGCTGTATGGGGGCCGTGTGAATGATCCCTGATTTGCACATGCAATATATTTTCCGTTTAACGTATTTGTATTTTACAACATACAATTCAAAGATAGACATGATAGTATAATTATTACCCTTAAAATAAAACTTCACCCTTATCAGAACTAAAATTTCATACATACGTCATAAATAACAACAAAATTACGCGTCATATGCAACTGTTCAAAACACCATAGCTATCAATAGCGCTTCATTTCGTTTGTCATTTACAATCACAGTCCATAAATGAAATCTGTCCATTTAACTTTGAACTCTCGCTAATCTTTCGCAGCCTCCCTTTCAACCGCTTACTAATAGTTGGGAGGCGGATAGGAGCTCTTACAAAGCTTGCTGAAATCAACCATCTGAATGAGAGCTCTAATGAAAATATACTTCGTTCCTAGTAAAACGAGCCCGGGAGGTCACGTTGCAGTGGTCGCATCGGTCAGTGGTTCGGAAACTCATGATAATGTTACTGAATTATAAATCACATTCAGATGACTCTCTTCATAATTATTTTCTAGAACTAACTAATGTAAATCCATTGGTATGTTTGAGATACAAAAAGACTAAATACGCTTGAATGTTCCAAGGGGAATTTCGTGCAGCATGCAACGCTGGAGATCATTTAGTGCAAGCGATTCTCGCTCTAGTGGTTAAATGGGATTGTTTTTAAATGCTTACGAGCTTTTTTTAGCTACATCGTCTTATCTTGCTGGATATAAGGTTTCTTTGAAACGGCCATTACACGAAATACTATGCAAAAGGCCACAGTTTTAATTTAAAACTTAATTAAAATCTGCATTCCTGCATACTGGCTTAGAATAATAGTTTTGTGAGGCTCTGTAATAGGTAGGTTTTCCGTTTTATCTAGAAGTTCTGTGTATCTTCAATACAAAATTTCACAAGATTAATATATATAGATATTGTATTAAATAAAGTTATCAATTTCAATCATAGGGCTGTAATTATAGGTTATTCATAAATATACAGGCAAATTTTCCAGATTTGGTTATAATATATTAAATTGGATGTATGTATATCATTTACATAGATTGAATCCAAACAAAGAGCACCCAAGCTTATCACCTATTACTCACTTGAATGGCTTAGGCTACTATATTATAGATGATTTACTGAATAAATGAACATACGAAATATTACTTTAATTTAATTCTTCAGTTTAGAAGCCAATACATTGAAAGAATATTATTAACTTAACCTTTCAGTCTTCATTTTATATCTTACATTGAAATGTTTGGAAAAAATGTTGTAAATATGTCTCAATAGGTACAGACGAGCAAAAAATTTTGTAGAGAAAGAAGTACTTGACTTTCCTATGTCACAACTTCTGGACATTAGAGATTAGAGATAAGTTTCATATTAATCATCTTCTCTCAGTCCATGTTACGGAGGTACGAGGTGTTTTTATTGACGAGTGTCATAAGTACATTTTTTGTAATACGACCTTCTTGGTGTCATGTCTGTTTACTGATAAAAACTTGTGCTATATTTTTTGGTACTATATCCATTGGTACACTGAAGTCGCTAAAACAATATGCGCCCTATCATTGGTATAATGAACACTATTTGTGTTTCACAATAAATATAGAATCTGAGAGAGAATTAACCGGATTAGCATACTCATTGTTTACAGACGTGTCCGGACTTGTCCGATACTGTCTTGTGCACAAACAGCCACGTTCAACTGGACTCGAACTGGTATTGACAATATATCTATAGATTTTACATAGCAAGGACAGTTCTTAATTTACAGTATATGGTATAAAGTTGTACTATTTACTGTAAATAATTTTGTATTATACATTTTCTTTATTATTTTGACAAGTCATTAGGCTTACATATATAAGTATATATTAGGATAACTAACATATTTACGATTACATTTGGAAGAGCACGATCTGGGGAGTTTTGTGTGTAGAAAGGTAGAGTAGACTAGTTTTTGCACAGTGCACAGTTTGTGTAGTCGGTACACATTCTGGCAAATACTCAAGGCGCTTTTTTGTTTGTGGGTAAATACATTACAGTTACCCACCCGTTAGAGACTTTCGAATTATGTGGGGCTACCCCGGCAGTGTACATAAGTGTTTCCACTAAAATACCAAGCAATCCTTCCTCCACAGTCAGGACATGCATGAGAAATCCAAAGAATAACGTAGAGCCTTTTTCGGTTATGTTAAAGATAGGCAGCCGCAGCAGAGTAGATTAAGCTGAACACATCCCGATTTTCCAGGAAAGGAGATGCGATTAGATATAAGTTTCTTCAGCATATTAACAGAGTGTAAATGATTCATATTATATTCGCTTCTCATCGTGTTTCGATATGACCGGTGCTAGTAACCGATTTGCAGTGATCTGAACGACTAACGTGGCCAGTGATTTTCCACAGACAACTCCCAAAAAAAAATTCTCTATAAATAGTTATGAATTAAAGGGCCAGAGCGCAGTAAATTGGTTTTCTAGTGATTCATACGCGTTCACAAATAAATTACTATTCATACGAATTTATAAACAAATACAAATAAACAAAAGTTACCTCTAACGATGCATCTTCTTTCACAAATTCTATTAATAAAAGAGTAATTGAAATAAGTACGTGTGCTTAAACTCGAGCGTGGATATAAATTTGATCGTCTTTTTCCCAACATACATTATTAATTCTAACAACACAGCCCTCAGGTGCGCTCTAAGCCCAATATCCATCACATACCCTTTACTATAATCCAAAAGTTTACTTTGATGCCTTTAGTAAACCGCGCTCTCCGTCAAATTGCAGTAGCGATTTTTAAGGCGTAGGCACTAACCATTATGACGTCAGTATCATTTTAAGTGCCATCTATTACAAGTCGCCTCTCTAATGGAAGTGTCGTGTTACCTTCTCTGTTATCATCTCCTTTTCGTTTACATTAGATCCGATATGGTTTTGTATTTTTAATGAGTTTTACACAGAAATATATCTTTCAAGTGGATTCTAAGTATGTATTTTCAATTCGGTTGCATACTATGCATATTATAGCACATTTTTTTTTGACGGAACAATTTCTATACTTGTATTAAACTAAAAAAATATGGTAAATTTTGTACAAAATAAAATTTTCGCACTCAATTCAGTGCTGTCCTAAAACGGAAGGCATGTTTTTTTTCGGAATCACAATTTTTTAGTGAAGCTTGTTTGACTATGAATTATTCTTTCGATTTCAGTGAATGTTATCACCTATCACACTTACTGCATTTGGAAGACTGAATTATGGCTCACGTGGGTCGTACGGAATACAAAGGGCATGTTCTGGTTTACGTGGTTTCATTGAGTGGACACGAACAAAAGACCACTGCAATGAAAATGATCGATCATTATGAACAAATACATGTACTGAGCGATCTGATTTGGAAGATGTTATTTAGTACATTAAGTTACTTATTAATATTATATAATGATCTCACAATAGCTTCCTCCGCATCGAATAAAGAACATTGAAGATGCCTATTTACTTTTAATGCCAGAACGAATTCAATATCAATTTATTCTTTACAATAATTTAAAAATATTTTAACAGCTCTGGTATATATCTAGTGTCATTGAAAATATAAAACAATCAGAATTAATAATACAAATAAATCGCTCTGCTTTTAAATAGTTAAATCTATATAGCAATTTAAATTAAATTTCATTTCGTGGCATATTCGTTCTGCTTAATATGAAAGTAATCAAACATTCGTTATGGCCGCTGTGATAAATAAAACCGTCTGGTATCTCGGCTCCTGCAGTGTTTGCACAAATGTTTTTGCGTGTCCCTAACGATGCGATATTCTGTTCATTCCAAATTGCAGCCTTATCGTCTGTCACGATCAAATACTGTGATTTAGTTTTGCTTATGTATTTTACCAGGAACCAATTTTAAGAAGCTTTTTTAATTTATGATTAAATAATAAATAAGTGGGGCAGTATAGAGGTTCCAAATGCTTATAATAATGTTAAGTTGCATATTCACACAATGTATGTATGGATGTTTGTTGTTCTTTCTCGCGTAAGGTACTATATATATGGGACACAATTTATAAAGAAATACAACTGTTGGAAAATACACATCAAAACTTAATCTTAAAGTCACAAACATATCTTAAAGTCCATGCGGACGAAGTCGCGAGCAAATACTTGTAGAAAATATGATAATATAATTTGAAAATATTTCCAGTCTTAGATTGTCTCAGGAAAGCATTCAACAATTTCGTTTTAAGCATTAAAATATAGATTTGAATTGCTCAAGTTGACAATAACTCTCATTTCCCAAATTTTAATGCTCCCATAGACTAACTTTAAGACGATTCCACATATTTCCCCTCACAAAAGCTTTGATGAATATTACCGCAAAACGGTAACGAAGTGAACAAATATTGTACGATGAAAGTTAGGTACTTTCATTTAAACGGCTTTAGTCTCTATCTAGCAAACACAGATATAGGCTTTATCATCTAATAAATACGGTTGCTTTTGCTGTAGTAAAATAGAGTTATATTATACATAAATGGACTATCGAGGAAGCATGGGTGGGTAGATTTCAATTGATAGTATAGTTTGTGGTTTGGAACGTACAGGATTCTATGTTTTAGTACCATAAGCGTATATAATTCTCTCACTTATTGTTCCCAGTGCTTTGTTAGATATCGTTTGTGGTGAGCGAAATCAACACCTGTATTCGAAATAGATGTTTTGCCAGCATTGTCTCTACTTTTTTTTATATAATTCAAATGTATTATCTCTTAACATTATAGGACTATGATCGCTCAATAGCGTATTCATAAATAAATAATTAAAAAAAAAACTGAATATTAAATAATTATTAAAATTAAAATTTTCAATGCAGACTCATTTATAGCCAACGCAATATAATGTTTGAATCAAAGGGAGAACTAAAATAATGTTTGCTTTGGTTTGAAATTTTTATTAGGCAATGATAATTATAGAGACGTGCTCTGTTTGTTTGTCATTTAAATATAAAAAAAGACTACAAGTTTTAAGCGAAAATGATAAGTGAAGCGAGTTGACTTGATACAAAGGTCAATATAAATGTGTTTGAATAACTCTTCACGCGTTACCTTTAAATGTATGTGGATGGAAGTAAATATGTACAGATTAGAATACATGTTAACAACGTTCAAGTAAGGTATGTAGACAAGTAAAGACACCTGCTTCAGATATATTATTATCGCTACAACCCGACTGTTTGTTCAGCTCCCAAATATATTAAATACAAGTTGACGTATTTTTATGTGTAAAATATTTCATCTCAAATAACCAGTTCTGAAAATACAATAATTGGATATAATTTTCTCTGATATCATTCATTATTAAATACAACCACATATCCATTATAAAAATGTATGTCAACAAAAAGTTTGGAATGGACAAAATTTACGTAATTTAATTCAATTCGCAAAACCATAAAGCTATGCGGATTTATCTGGTATATAGAATTTAATTTTCAACACGTCCGCGACACCCCGATCCGCAATCAATCATATCGGGATCAATGAAAGTCTATTTAAAGTATTAAAAACCCATTAAGGGAAGTTCAATATAACTCTCAAACAGCATTGTGCGCCCTACACGTCTCAAGGATAAACCTTTTCCCACAACAGACCCTTGAAGAGAACTAACGATCTCCGTTTAAAAATATTGAAAATTTATTCCAAGTACGAGGTTCTTTGATGGTTAGTTATGATACAGTTTCGCTGACAATCCACCAGTATATGTTGATCTCTTTTCTTCGCAACGAAGTCTACCATTTTCTTAGTAAAATACAACGTAATAGATGGAAGGCAGTTCTTAATATTTTGGGGGATTCCACGCCAAATAAAAGCTGGGAAATATGTGTTGCGCGAGTAATTTTTTTTTCTGTATTATAAACAAGAGTTTTGTTAAAGTTACACGTGTTCCTGTATATGCTGACATAATGTCGGAGGGAAATATCGTAAGCGAAATCTTGATTCATGTTTATAGCCGGTGCCTACGGAATTTGTAACATTCAAGAAGCGGTTGAACTTTTTGCGCTGCCACGATTTAAATTTAAAACTAGCAGCGCTATAAAGTTTAAGCAATATTAATAAATAATGTCGGTACGAGCACGCTACACAGAGGTACGCGATGCTTGAAGCCATAAAAAATATGTAAAATACGTAGCTTGCTGTGCATTAAAATTATAAAATTATAAAATCTACAATACCCTAATTCCGGCGATGTTTTCGACTTTGACTGAAATGTTTACTGAGATAACGCAGCTGTCAAGAATTCCATAAAGAGGAGTATGATTCTGGTAGTCGTTTTGTTTGGTAAAGATTGAAAATTCGCCATTCCAACTTGTGAATGAATTCTATAGGCTGTGATTTATGGAAAATTTTCCGCCGTCTCTCCCTTGACCGCTGCGACATATTTTTCGCATTACTCCGATATTGTGAAGAAAACAAGCCATAGTGCATTCAATGTAATATATGTACGTCCTATATACAAATCTTACAGCGTTTTCAATTTGTTTCGTCAACTTTTTAATGACGTCATATATCCAATTCTATTTTGAGTTCAATGCTGATAATGTACTTATATTCGAATATTACGATTTTAAAATTTAATAATAAAAAACATTCTAATTTAATTTTAAAAAGTGTTTAAATACTTAATAACTGAATTTATGTAATTTCAGCGACAAAGTCACAGCCCTTTTCCGAAATGCCTCCTGTCACGGTAATAATTAAATTTGTGACGTTTCGCCTCTAGGCTTTAGCGAAATTACAAAAGTTTTATAAATTTGAACATCAGAGAAATTTTTATTTCCAAGAAACAGGGTTATTGTCCAAGTAAATTTAATAACTGACCGTTTCACAGTGCTATTTATTAACATTACATTTCTCGATGAATATAACAAAAACTTTGATATAATCACAGAATATAACGTTATTTTTAATACAAAAATATATTAGCTGTGAAACGAAACGGCATATTTTATTATGTTACCAACAAAAGAACATCCAGATTCAAAAGAGTGACGGAAATGTAAAAGTTAAATAACTAGTGATAAGTAAAATATTTTTTGTTTAAGCAACAAATAAGTTATCAGACAACAAGTTCATAAGCAACAAATCGCTTTTGTTAATATTTAGTTTTATTTACTTAACCTGTCCCAAGTTCAGAGGGACTAAGTTATAACAAGCAACTGCTACTATCACTGAGGACACAAAGTTGGTAATGAGATATCTTTACACTTGACTCTGTCCCTACAAACACTACACCTACCATTAGTTTATTTTATCAAACTAAACACAGTTTTTAGTTTTGCCTTCATAATTTTTCTCACAGTATTAACGTACATAAATAAAATTGTACCGTTCGTTTTTAACGTTAACCTAGTTTTTTTTTTGGTTTTTTGAATCCTGATTATTTCTAGTATTAATTCAAATTGTTTTCTTTTTGTATTTATAATAAATATTTATTAATTTATAGCCATTATTACTCCTACAAAGGATTATTCCTCGCTCACTATTTTTTACACTAAGAAAAAGTAATTAATTAACCCCGATTAATTGGATGCTCTGACGCATTAGCGAACGGGGTTAACGACTTACCCCATTGTTGAGTTTACTTCAAATCTTAAATTAAAACTGCCCCGTATAGACCCATTAATGTTTTAGACAACTGCGAAGTCACCAAAGTTATTTCATTTGCTTTCTGTGACTAAGTTTAAGTTGCTAGAGGCAGTTTAATACCTAAACATTAATATAATTTCATATGATTTAGACCTATATGATTTTTATACTAAATACAAAATTATAATAAATATATTAAAAAATAATTCATATTGAATATTATAGTATAATCAAATTTTAAACAGGATATAGTTTTGTTGAGTTAAATAACTCGGTTGCGAGCCATCACGTTCTGGCGCAGCAAATAATATTGCGGTCCGAATATTAAATGACTATGCCCAATAAATTATGAGTATATTAGTATTTTAATTAACCAAACGAATATTATTACCATAATTTTAATTTATACAAAGTTTATTATCAGGATATGTTTAATAATATCCGCATTCATTAATTTTAATAAATCCAAGCTATAATATAATACTTAATATATTAAATATAATAATTTTGATATTGCGTCATAAGATAACGTACGCACAGACCGAAGTTTGTAGAGCCGTTGCCCGGAGCGAAACTAAGATAAATCACTTTCTGTTTTCATCTCGCTAGTGTCAAAACAAAACCTCGGAGAACTGGTAAGCTGTATCCGAGTACTAGGGCTGAGGCAATTTTGATATCAAAATTAGATTTGATGTTTCGCGGATGTATCAAAACTCAATTTATTCATACAGATGTGATGAAGTCGCTAAGGAGTGTATCAAATTTGTAATGAAATTTAGAGCTGAGATATGAGAATAAGTTAAATTTGAATTTGACTGGAAGCTTATTTCTCATAAACATTAATTTAATAATTCTTTAACTTTATATAATAGAAGTGAAATTGGTTAAAATTTATATGGAATTATTTAGGTAATAGGGTCAAGCAGAGAAAAGGCAACATTAGTTACTGTCTGCCCTCTAAAATATTGATATTAAGGCTATGATAAATGATGTTACAAGTTGTACTATCAGACAGTCGACAACGTGTGCCATCAATATATTTTTTACTTAGTATTTTTTTTTATTACAATAATTTTTTTGGTTTTGGGCACCAGTTTATACTATAACGTCCTTAACTTAGATTTTTTCTGAAATCATTTAAAGTGGTTGGAAATAATCTTTTTGCTTTTAAACAGAATATCTAACATTTCTAAAAACCTAATATAACCTCCGTGTAGAAATTTATTTAATATAAAAATAAGCAAAATTAGTCAGATATTGAACAAGTGTAGTTTTTTTAAATTAGATATATGAACATTTTAACATTTTATATGTTAAAATTATGCAAGTACCCTACTTAATTTTATGTGAACTCTTTGACGCAAGTCGGGAATGTTGGGAAGTTCGCTTAGATTTCATATTTAACTTTGAGTTGGGTTCGCAGGCCAGTGACTGTTGATGTTTAGACTTCGTTAGAGTTATTCCCTTAATAAATACCTGCAAGAGTTTTATTTGTTAGAACAGGAGAGGTTAACTTGTTACTGTGAAACATTTTACTTCATAACGATTATTTTTAAAGTTAAACTACACTCAAATCATTTGACAAATTTCATACATATCATATATGAAAACGATGAAACTTTAGTATTTATAATATTACTGGAATTTAGGCGTTATACCGTAAA
Organism: Danaus plexippus; assembly: GCF_018135715.1. Lineage (NCBI taxonomy): Eukaryota > Metazoa > Arthropoda > Insecta > Lepidoptera > Nymphalidae > Danaus > Danaus plexippus. Next base: position 2,078,605 of record NC_083541.1, read on the forward strand.
GGCCTCGTATCAGACAGTAAATATGCAAAACCCGAAGGATTAGACCATTAAAACTTTGTACTGAGAGGCAAATGTCGACTGGTTAATTTGTTTATATAAATACAATGTTCTACAAAATTCTGAACTTCATTTGTTTTAACAAAGTAATTATTATGCAAACATTACTCACATACAAACAAGGTTCTAATGTTCAATAACTATTAATATTTTCATTAAGAACTCTTACACACACATCGCGTAAAAAACTTTGAAAGTCTTAGTGTAAAATGATTTAATAGAGATCAAAATAGGTTTGTCAGCTTTTACGTGATAAACTAATACAGAACATGCTCAAACATATAAGATTTATATATTTAAAAAATAATAACTCACTTAAATAAAATCCGTATGAGTTACAATACTTTGAGTCAAGTATGTGAACATCTGTTCATTTTTCTATATCATCAAAGTAGATAAAAAAGAGATCTGATTTTATAACTATTAATAATATAGTAAACTTTAATTAATAACTTTTCCATATATAAAGCAATCCATCTTGTACTACGAATTAAATGTTACTAAATTATCAGTAGTAGACCATGTAATTCCTAGCATTTCAGACTTCTAACAGCATCTTACGTAAAATATCTTGAGGTGTCGCTTCTGAGAGGCCACTTGCGTACTGTGCGTGATGACTGACTCGTTTGCATCATGCATAAAGCGGTCAAGAACAGATTCTTGAAGCGTGCTTAAGATTTCTTCTTCTTTCTTAACAAGTGGATGATGCGAATATTCCCTTCCTATATTTGTTCTTAAAACATCAAATAAAATTCCAGTTAAAAAGGATTAAAAAAGTTGTCAACGAGGACAGGATTCAAACTTGTAACTTTCAGGATGTTTCGTCCCAGAAAAGCTGCTATTTGAGCTGTCATGTCTTTACTGGAGTCGGAGAATTCAGTATTCTTTATATTTTATCGTCATATTAATGTTTGATCCAGCCTCTCGGGTTCGAATACTTCTTGTGCGTATAAATATGTCATAATAATAGTATTCATTTAAAATTTCAAGTTATTTACTTTAAAAATATTATTTTAAAAGCACAATAAACTCTCGTGGTCTTCAATTTGGCACTGGTATTATTCAAACTTAACTTGAACTCAATATGTTTTTAATTCAATAGCTGTAAAATTCACAGGTAGTTCGAATATTTTTACTATTTAAAATACCTCTGAAATGCAAAACATTATCGTATGAGATACAAATAATAGTGCAGAATGCAATTTCCTCGACCATTGAATATATTACCGCATACACTTAGAAAATAATCGAGTGTTTTCAAAAATTTGAATTTCTACGATCCCACACGGCCACACGGCTCGTGGAGGCAATAAATGTATATAATTGAGACGTTTATGTTTGTCTGATCGTTTCCAACTCTCTGAATATGGTTCTGTTTATTTTATACTAACATTTTAATATCATGTTTGCCAAATATTATTAAAGTTTGTTGTTTTTGTTGCGCGTTTGAAAAGTATAATCACGCTTATATGGGACTAATTTAATCCAAATATAATTGTCAATGCATAAACATAATTGAAAATCCGGTCCGTAAACGCATTAGCTTTTTGTTATAACCAATCAGCACGCTCTGAATTTGCAGCCAAAGCGAAACACAGACAGATTCTAGGATTTTTATATATTAATTAAAAGCTTTGAAAGTGATGAATTTAAGACGATTTATTATTTATTAGTTCCTTAGCAATGTATGTTAATATATTTACGACAAACAAGTTTTATTTATCTTGTTATGTATCCATACCTATATAGATGAAGTCAAGTAAAACTTGAAACATTATTTTCAACTGATATCTTCAAGTAATTGAGCTTAAATATCATATACAATCTCAAAGTGGCGAACAATTCATTGCTAGCTTCGTTACGTTACTCTAAATCTGTTGTAGATGTCCATTCAAGATATTAGTTATTTTAATGCACTTCTACAATGCGGGTAAGGAATGAAATGGGTCTCCAAGGAAAACATGTAAAATAAAATCCAAAATAGAATATTTTATTTTTTCTTTCTTATAATATTTTAATATAGTAATATTGGTTTCAAATGGAAGTAGTACTGGGAATAGGAAAGAGATTTAAAAATATATACATTTTAAAGACGATATTCATATCTTTGTACACATGGAAAGAAACGAAGAATGATACCAATTATATTATTTTTAGGTCGTCCAGTATACAAAATGCAGGGTAATATAGTTTACCAAGCCCCGGTATACTTAGGGTCAAAGCTCGTCGCTGTTAGTCAAACATACAGCCTTAAGTAGGCTAAAATTATTAATACTTCTTGGTTTCTTATTCTTCAAATAAGTTTCTTACAAAAATGCGATGAACTTACCGAGAAACCTGTCAAGCTATAAGAAAAGAATTAACAATAAACTAAAAAAAACAGATACTTCGAAACTATCACTACCTACATATGACGTCATAGCATAATTTATATGATATAAAGCTTGTTGCGGGATTTACTTGGGCGTAGTAAAAAATAAATTATATTACGTAATGTGATTGATTTTAACCATTAAAATTTTCAAACAAGGTAAATCTGAGTCCTTAAAACTCACGACAAGCTCTTACATCAAATCATTAACGTAATGGCGTTATATGTCGATGGTTATATCTTTTTTGTTTCAGCTTTCAGTTTTAAAGCTTGTTTTATAAATAGGTTTTTTATCTTTAATTTATTTTATATAATTCATATCGTCTTTGGATGGAGATTTCTTTTTCTAAAAGTATATCTTTATTGATTCCGAATTCTTAAACGAGATAGTTCTAATCAATACTTTCAATTAATAATTCAATGTTTTTAAAGTAACTTGGGTATTATAAGTCTCTGTGTTTATATTTTAGCATCTTCTAGGCAAAAGCATTCATTAAGGTTGGAGAGTGCTGGGATAATTAAAAACTGTGCGAGAAAGTGTATCTGCGGGCTATGAAAAGGTAACTTAAAATTGAAGGCATATTTTCATATAATTTCCATTATGTTATATTATAAATAATAAGCATATATTTATAAGATAATAACGTCTTGTTATTTATTGAAAACGTGATCAAAATTTGTAATTACTTCCGACGTCAAAACAGTTGTCGAATAGTTGTTAATATTACATTTTACCGAAAGCAAAACATATCAGGTTCCTGTTAAAGATATAAATAATTAAGAAAGTTCATTATAAACAGGTTTCGTGAGATGTCATGAGATTATAATCTATGTTATAACTTATAACATTAATCAAAGCTAATTAGTATGAATATTTGGTTGAAAAAAAAAATAACACGCATATGATAGTGTTCATACAGATTTTATGAATTCGTAAAGCATTTGTTTCAGCCTTTTCTATTAAATCGTAACAACAAAAGTCGATAATAATAAAATTGTTCTTTAATCATTTAAGAAATAACCTAACATTTGTTCAATTTTATATATTTATTTAAGTTGAATTGTATAACGTTATTTTTTTTACATCTAACCTAAAACCAACAGCCTATTCACATTATTGTTTATATGTATGTGAACCATAAAATATCTTATCGTATTTCAAAATAATCACAAGGTTTTTTGCAATGTTACACAGCTATTGAATTTAGGAAAATTAATTGTAAGCTAAAATAGTATTTACATAAACTATTCTACACAACGAATTGCGAAAGAGCCTGATTTATACGACTTGTGCCAAGCAAAATCTATTAACGTTCTGTATAAGTAAAAATGCCCAAGTTCTGTCAGACGACATTTTTATGCCTAGATTTTCTATTTGTTAAATAATTTACTGACTGTTTGTAGCCCGCGTCGCGTTGCATGCAGCACGCCATTCGAATTTGAACTAAGTTCCAACTAAATTGTAAAACGGGATTAATTATGTCATATTAAATAATTTCATTTTTCATGTTTCCTACTTTTAAACATTATAATACGACCCATTACCATTTAACTACAGGTTCAATTTACAATTGATTAAACTTAAATATCAAGGTTAAATTTTAATGTCGATTAACTGTCACGATTAATATTAAAGATATCTCGTCTTTTATTTACCTCAGTATTAATATAAAAATATATTAATACGAAATGAAGGATATATAACGAATATTGCGTTCCATTCTGAATGAACGAAAATAAAACATATTTTAAAGTAATCCAAAAGTAATGAAACACTACATAACAAACACTTAAACAAAACTAAAGAAAGGTCTAAATGGTTGAAGCAGTTGACATTCCACATTGTATAAACTAAAGTAAAACACAATTTACCGTACAAATATTTACACAGCCCGCTGAAACAACACGAGTAGAAATCTCAACGTGAACTACGGGCTGCTCTTTATTCTTGCGAGACGACAATAATTGGAGCATGATGTATAATAACAGAGACGACGTGCCTTTGTGAACGAAATTAAAGGCAAGACGTCGGAAGAGAGATAAGCTAAGGCATAAGCTTTTGCGACCGTACAATACACCATCAGCGATTTACCTGATTTTAGTAAGGTATATAGAAATAAGGTATAATCAATAAAACTGATAATTTAACACAGATGAATATTAACAAAAAATTGTTCATTACATTAATCATTTCGTTCATAGAAAATATATTTTTTGTACACTTCAACGCATATAAGATGGGATTTTGCTGTTCATTAATGAAAGAAGTGAAGCTTTTAATGGAACATTTTCACACCTGAAACAAGAACGGGCTGCATTACGAAATAGTTGGAAAACAGTTTAAACTAAACAAGATACATAACTTTAACTCTTTGTTCTTTATCCGCGAAACCTAACTTGTTTGCAGTGGCAAACAGAAATATACTTTTAAACAAACTAAATAATATATCGGATAAAATGAAAAGTTTTTATCCAAAGTAATTCATATAAGTTTCGTTTATTTTATTTCATTTAATAATAGTTTAATAACTTTGTTAATAACATCCATTGCTTCTAAAATTTACTGCTGTTTCTTATCCAAACAGTCATTATTTAGTGAGACTTCAAAGTTAATTGTTAGCAGAGGTTTCAAGAACCACCAACGTGCTTTATCATCTGATCGACAACTCGACAGAATGGACTCCCAGCGCATTCAATTAGTGTGTGTACAATACACTTACTGAAATGATAGAAGCATGAAGATAATTCAAAGAAAACACGACCTTATTATCTAAGGGCAAAGACAAAACAACCTAGCTACACGAATACTTTTCACTGAATCATATAACACAAAGGTTCACAAACACAGAGCGTGCACCCGAAATCGAATCATAAATAATAGGTCTGTTGTTATAGAAGTTATGTGAAAGGTATTTTGGCAATTATTATCATGAGACCAGACAGAGCGAAGCTTTTGTGTAGGCATTCTTTTTATACTACAGTTATTAACGTTTACCATTGTGCAACTATTTGTGTTGTAATTGGTAATTTTGTTTCCCCAAATGATATTGTATTGTGTGTGCATTGGGGGTTAGCCGATGGTTGCGTTTCGTAGAGAGCCTTTCATTGATCGCAGACGAATGTAGGCATTTATGAAGTAAGTGGCGGCACTATAGGATTAATAGGCATGGTTTGAGACCTACATATAATAACTTGGAATAGACATAGCACCTGGTTTGCTGTCCTGTTCTTAAAGCAAATCATGTTAGACAAGCGAAACAACGAAATATTAAAGTCAATGTTAAGTTCCATTTAAAAAGATACTTTTCTTTTTAAATTAAAACAAATGACTTCCAAACAATAGCAGTTGCTTACTTCAATACTGAATTCGGTTGCAATTCCTGAAAACAATTCTATCCCTTCTGCTTAATTTAACTTAGCGGGTGTTATTCACATGAGTTTTTAATGAAATTTCATTCCTCACACGGAAATATATGTTACCCGTGACGTGTATAATAACAATAAAGTTCAAAATGCTTTAATAAAGTCTGTCTATTGAAATTACTTCAGTGCCAAAATGATTAATTAACGTCGAAATGTCAAATAAAAGTGTAAACCCAGGTTCGTGTGTTTAATATGCTTCCGTATTCCAAATATAACTTTTTTTCAAATACGCAAACCTCTTTCATGTAGAATATTACACGCTTTTCTCGGGAATGCAAACAGTTGCAGGGCATTACTTGTAACGAATTCTGAGGGAGGGAAATGAATTTACGCTCGAAGTGTATTTGTTTAGATATCTGGTCAAATATAATTTGAGATAAAAGATATTACAGAAGCAGCAGGCTTTGATTTATTAATAACCACATTTTAATCTTCCTATCCCGATACCACAAGATTAAATAAAACTAAAGGATATTTATTATACCATTTATTAATTCTGCTATGTAACTTGCTGAAAAAAAGGAGATAAAACTGGAAGTTGTTTAGAGTGAGTGATATAATATTTTTATAATTTTCCCGAGTAGTAAAAGGAACCGTCGGGCAATACTATATTTTCGTTTTTTTAAGGCTGTAAAATATAATTTTAGATTTTGACGTCATATTAAAGTTGGTGAATTTCAATAGTAACATGTAGTCACCAGTCGCCAGTTGCGATACAACATGGCCGACAATTCCGGCGAACAGTTCGCGCTTGCAGTTTCCGGAGGACGCTTCCCTCGCAAATGTTACGTGTTAGATCGTCACAACTTTAAGATTGTATTATATTCTATAATGTTGTATTTTGACATGAAATCCCAATTAATATTTAATATAGGATTTTCGATGATATTTGTACATTCTTAAATTCTTATGCATACTTCTATATCTAAGATTATCTTTTATTTTCCATCAAATAAATCCATTCATCCACACATTCTTTGTTTCTTATATAATGACATTTCTTTTGCAATGAATGACAAGAGAATTTAATAATTTAGCTGTGAAGTACATAAATATTTCGCATATTTTCAATACTATATCTATAATGTATACTAAGACGGCGCGGCGTGAGGAGCAACATAGGTGCTAATTGCTCTCACTTTGCCCATACAAAACAACATATTAAAGCACACACAGAACTCTAATCCCACGATTCATTAAACCTTCTCGTCATTAAGACGTCGACACATCGCCTTCACTCACGAATTTAAATAAAGCCGTTGGGTTTTTCATTACGAAGTGGATTCTCTTGAATATTTATGCGATGTACCTCATTCCCTGTTTATTTGCTCTCCCGTTTTATCATATCCTCCATCTAGTAAGCCTATGAAAGTCAATTTTCATGAAGTCTTTTGTTTTTAAGGTTCAGTAAGTGAGTAGGGATGCGAATAATTTTATGTCCTGTCCCCAAATAGAAACTTAACGGTGTCGCCCCTTGATGATGATTTTGTCTCCGAATCTGGAGTCTACTACGACGAAAATAAGTTTCGTATTTTTTTTTTTATAAATTTTTATGTAATTTTTTCATATACATTTCACATGAAGCTATAAGTTTGCGGTTTAAGTCCAGCGTTTGTCATGTAAATTGAGGCACAGAGGAGGCACGTAATTGAGTAAACAGCAGCTAAAAGCATATCCAGCAAGATGGAGCATTTTATGTCGTCTGCTTTTTATTTAATACTCATATAAATTACTTTAAACTTTCAAATAACATTGACGACATTGTTGATGACAATTTTTTTTTTTTAATTTAAGTGTATCAATCTGGTATAGTCATTATTGGTTTTCATTGATTGTTAAATATAACTGAAAATGGGCCTTAATGTTATTTCCTTCTTTTTCCTTTCGGCTTCCTTCATCCTTCAAAGAAACTCGAGGTTAAGGGAAGACCAGGATGTATGATTAGCGCAAGAGTAAGTTTCAAGGAATAAGATTTTCTTCTTTAAACTTTGTCCAGAGACTCATAAAGATCAGCTGACGGCTTTTACTTTGATAACACTTTTTACTTTAACTTAAATTTTTGTTCCATCGGCTGAAAATATATATGAACTGGAATTAAATCTATATCATATGTCAAAACAAATTCTTAATTTCAAAAAAATCTATAACATTGAAAAACAAAGATTTTTAAATAAATAAATGCGAAATGTTTCTGTGAAAAGAACGTTATTAATACGGTAAAATAAGAAGAAAAGAGAGAAAAGTTAGTCCATTTAAAATGTGAGAGAAATCTGCAGCGACCGAGATGGTAAATAACCAACGTGAAATGTAACATTTGATTCGATATGCGCGAAATAAAAGAAAATGTATAGTAGCTACTTAATTTTACTTTTCTGAGTTATAAAATACTGTAATTATTTACACTGAATAAGTACATTTTTATTTTGATTACAGATATAATAAGAATTCACAACCAAAAAAGTTTATTACCCATTTTTAACTTGATTTTTTTTTCAGTATAATATTACACATCAGTAGAAGATTTGAGCATCGATTTCTTTAGCAAATATTACGGAATCTAGGTTATATGAAATTTGATATTCCGCTAATATTAAAACTTTCATATCGATATCGAGGTTGCATTCGTTCAAGAAATTTACGAAAATATTCATGATGATCTCCAACAGTTTTACTAAAGCGGAACAAAACCTCAGTTCATAACTTAACTGTTATAGACGTCGGGTACTCAGATTACCATACGCGAAATTCACAAGTCACTCCCAAAGTTCTTACATACAAGTTTGGCAATATTAACACTACATAGTTCCGAAATGTAAAAAGTTCGCCGACCTCCGGCGATATTGGATACAAAACAGATGTATCTAACTGCTAGTTTGTACGGCAACTGGAGGCAAACTCGAGTTAGTTACTTTGCTAAAGGTGAAAACTTATTGATACCTTAATTCTATTTGATTTTTGTTTAGGGGCTTACCGATTTTCAGAGTAACTAAGCCAATATTATATGAACTCTTTTATAGTCCGAACTGTTAAGAAAGTTGCGATTTGATTATAATATCTGACTGCATAAAAAATGTCGACAACAGCAGCCTCACTTCCGTTTGTTCGGAGTTCTTGGAACAAAAACTTATGTATATAAAAAAATATATATTCAAATTGATTTGCTTCTTTATTAATGGCATTTATTATTATTTTTAATTAAAATTTTATAGATTTAAAAAATAACCATTTATTTAAATTGTGACAACTAAATAAAAGTATCCGCATGTGAATTTAAATTCGAATAAAGTCATCACAGTTTTCATTCCAAATCCGTTAAAACTTCATTATAAATTTAAGGCTTTAGAAATTTAATTCCGAACAATGGTACGGTTTTAGTCGGACTCGTCACCGTTAATCGGCTTGCCTTTGAAACAACTGTTAAACTGTAACCTATTTATTCCGCTATCTCGACTTTTCACAACAAACTGTCTGAATGAAATTCATTTGCTGTTTATACAACTATTAAGTAAACTTGATTGGATGCTGAAATATAAACGTCTCAGATTCAATGAAGCTAGTTATTATTAAATCATTAAACACTTTTGTATTTTATGTATCTTATGAGAGTATTGAGATTATAATAGTAGGTATTGTGCTATACAATGCATTTGAAGAAAATTTACAGAAAGTGAGCAAAACAATGAAAAATATAATATATATATACTAAATAAAGGGATACTCATTAGAATTTGATTTTTTTTTTGTAAATTTAATGGCATATAGCAATGTTCATGTATGTAAGAGAAAGTATTACCTACTTAAGACAATCTGGAAGTAACACGTTCACCCCAATCTCTCCAAGACCATACTCGGTTACCTCATGAAAATGTATCAGAAAAATCAAGTGCCGCCACGCGTTTCTGATTTAGGCCCAAGTTATAAAAGATCTGATAAAGAATATAAAGATTTTTCGCTATTAGTATGTTTACGATATATACATTTTAATTTTATTAATACAAAAATATTTATAGATACAAAACTATCGTTTCCCTTTAAGAAATTCAGTTTAAATATAAATAAAACCAACATCAGCCATTGTGATTTTAAATTTCGATTTGAAAAAGGAACGTGTTTTAAAATAACGCTCCTGATCTCAAACTCGTATCTATGAACATAAATATTCAGTGCGGTGCGAAGATATCTTATTAATGAAAAAGGGTCAAGAGGTATTTTAATTCAACTACGTGTAAAGGATTTCGTTGGACGGAACGTGCTTGCTCTGCGGTCAACTGCTTTTAGGGTTAGTATACAAGCTATTTGATATTTATATACATACTCCGCACATAAAACACTTAATGAATACGACGTTACTTATTTATTGTATCGAGTATTCGAAGAATAGAATTATTTTTTTTAATCTTTCCGATAGTAAGTTATGGTAAATCATAACCTTATACTTCCTGAATTAAAGCAGTAATAAAATATTTATGACTAGACTTCAATTTTTTTTCAAATAATTTATATTGTACAGAAGTGGAAAAAAATACATAGTTTTTATGAATTAAACATTTTAGTTGATATTGTGAAAATGTAGAAATTAATTATATAGATACGTACAAAATAAACTCATTGACTATTTAAAATTATTTTATGTTCTAACTGTAAAGGCCCAAACTTAAAGGCCCAAAAATTTATACCCGTGTTCTTTTCGTGTAAATGAATAAGTTCCTTTAAGCCCTTTCATTCACATATAACCCGAATAAATAGGAATAAACACAGCCCCAGTAATTACTAAGGCTAAGCGTTAAGACCCACATTCCCTGCTAAATGTCCCTAAAGGATAAAGCTACATACATTATCACTCCTTACATTTGACCTCTTAAAATGCTCTCAGATGATAGACGTTTCCTACGTCACTTTGAACTTGTAGGTTCATTTTACGCTGGCACTTTAGGGAAGAGCGCTTTACGAGCGTTTCTATGGTTGCAACCATTATATTGAATTTTACCCTCTTTCTTAGCATCAAAAATACATTTTGATTAGTCGAATAGTTCTAAGAAATAAAGTTGGAATAATCTTTTATATATTTGAAATAACGAGAGGTGTCCTTACCGAAAATACTTATATGTAACAAAGAAAAAAGATACAACGCTGTTTTAATCAAATGAAAAAACACTCAGAATAAAAAGAATAACTTGAAAAAGAGATTGAGGCTTATATAAAAATATGGTGAATCTTACATTTATATTACAAGTTTATTCTAAAATTTTGTTGAGAAAAATTTAAAAAATGATTCTAGAATTTATATAATAATAAAACTTTGCTGAAAAACCCTTTAAAAATTTTGAAAAATACTTTAATAAAACAATATTTTCATACGTAATATATAATAATTATTTTATTGCAATACAAAAAAAAACTATACATTTACCTTATAAAAAAGTAAAGAAAAGCAAAAAGGTGTATAAAGATCATTTTCATATTGTAATGTTTTTGAAACTAACACCGAAGTCAGAAACTAATGATAATTTCTATACTTTTAAATGTATTAAATATAAAAAGGGACAGATTTTTATTTATAAGAAAAAAAATACTAATACGAATGAAAAAAACGAATACTATATAAAAATACAAAACCATTTTATACGGTTCTACAGACTTTTTAGTTTTCAATGTATTTCAAGAGACCATATTTTTCTGTTTTCAACTCCTGACGTATAATCCAGTAGATACACAGCCTGTTATATGGACAGTGACTTACCAATAAACTAAAATCTATCTTTGCCTTCACAAACAACTTTCTTTGAAACTCCGCGGAGATCTTGATAAAATGGTTGTATTTATTTGTCCGTTTACTTTTGCAAGGATTTAGTAGTGTACATATAATGTAAAAAAATCAGTGGTTGCAAGCATAGAAGTCGTTTAACAATTGCTTAGGTGTTAACAAAATCTAATTAGACTTCACGCCAGAATACCATTTTTTTAGTTTTAACAAAACGTCTGCTAATAATGAAATTTTTTAAAAGATATTGTTATCCAAAGAAATCAGTTACACCAACTTGGATTAAAAACTAAAATTTTGTAAAGCTATTTAAAATGAAACTAGATTTTCACGTATACTACGCAGTTTTATGGTGTGTAAAGTGACTTTTATATCGTCTGCACGTGATCATTGTTACTGCAAGGTAATAGAAACGTTGGAAAAAATTGAAATATGAGAATAAAAACGCAGTCAAATCCAAAAAACATAGCTTCATTTAAAATGAGTATGAACAAAAAAATCGTAGATACCATTATAATGTATAACAATCAAAACGTCATCCAAAGCAAATCAATTTTAACAGTTATATTTCTTTAAATACGGAGAGGGACTACGTTTTAATGCGAATGGAATAGACATTACGGCAATTCGAAACCTTGTTAATGATGATGGCAGTGATCTTAAAAGATATTTTTAATGTTTCTTTAATTGATATATATATATATATATATATATATATATATTGCAAAATGCATACTGCTGTTCCGAGGGCAAAGTTACATAATTTTTTTCCATAAGCAACACTGTAATTATTAATCTCAGTTAATGAAAAAACTTTTGCTAACTTTTATTCTAAAAGCTCTTTTCTAATATCAGTACTTTAGTTTCTTAAGAAGGCGATATATCATACAAAATGACCAACTACCTTTTAAACCCTGTAGTAAATAATATGACGCCACTGACAATCAGATAAGGGGCAGCCACGGGAAAGCTTATGGGCACCGTCGCTAAGAAAATCTTTATTAATAGAGGCTGTAGCTGCAGACTTGAGTGACAAAGACAGATAGACGTTCTGATCCCTTAGATAGATGAAAGGATTACCAAAGCAGATGCTGGGAAATGTTTTAGATAGTACATGGAACTTATTTTATACAAAAATATTGCTTGTTTACAATAATTGTTAAACCTAAAAACTGCAGCACCTCTTAAGGCTTGTCCGTAAATATAGAATAAAATGTTATGAGCCTTTTGAGGATATATAGCGGAAATTTCAAATAACAATGAATGCTTTGAGAGTTCTCTTGCAATGCTTTATATGAATTGAATGAATATCGATGGCATTGAAGTTAAAGCAACGTCTGCATCCATATTGTTTGAAGTTCAAAGCTTATTTCGATTGTAATAGCATAGAAATACAGATATGAAATGGCAAAACAAAACTTAAAATTCAAACACGAGATCTACATAATCATAGTTGAGGGCTATTCATACATTTACTATATGAAAAATAATAATTTATATTTGAAGCACATTTTCTAAAGCCTTTGGCATTGGCAAATGTTAAATGGCATTAGCATTAATTTGTCTAAACGTATTTTTGGATACGTCTTCATTTTCCACATCGTAATATAAGAATTACTGAATTTCTAATATAATTTATTTATTACATTATAAAATACAGAATAATATTCTAAAATATTGTAAAGATAACGAACAAATTACAATATTGATTAAGTTGAGTTATTAGATATTTATTTTGAATTAATATAGAAGCTATTATCTGTCGGTCGTTTGGGGGAGAGACTGACCTCTCCTTTGTCTGTCATTGGAATGTTCCTTTTAATTTGTTTAGAAGCTATTACAAGTACATGGAAAACATCCAAAGGTCATTCTTTTAGTCAACTAGTAATAAACACTGATATATGATTTTACATTAACGACGTTAGAAAATAAACAAGCTTTACATAAAATAAACATTCTTTTATTGTAATACTTTAAGTCGGTACATACCTCAAGAATACAGAACTGTTCAATGAAAAAAGCTAGTCGAAATTCCAAAAGTTCGATAAAGAATTGTGAGGAAAAATAAACATTTTTAGAACAATTGAAAGAACATACGCAGAACACACCGAATTATTGCATTATATAATAGTTACTGATATTATTGAACTGGTGTTAATAAAATAGGAATTAATTAACTTCGAGTTGCAAAAAAACTATCGATCTACCTCATATCATACATAAGATAACAAAATTGCAGACTCTTCCTAATATATTTATTTAGAAGGGAGTTTCTAATAATTTTATAATGATTTAAATGTCATGAAGGATAGTATATACAACGCGGTCATCAAGTTCATAAAAGTTTTATAGAAATTAAAAATGCGTAAAATTCTAATGTTATATGATATATGAACATTTTGATACGAGTTTATCTTTAAAACACTAATTAAAACATCAATTAAGCGATTTGTGGAACATTTTTAAAGCTATTATTCATGAAAATGTTATAAAATCGATCTCACAAGATCGGATGGGAAACAAAAGCACTATTATATTTTATCAAACAAGTTTATAAACCAAAGTTAATACAAAGATAACTAATGTTCTTGGAATATTTTATTAAAATGGTTGTGGTTTACACAAGAAAGAAAAATTTATAACGATCCCATAGTACTTACATATATGAATAAATGATAAATGTTTAAGATACAGTGTATACGGCATTAAATACATATATCTCGTAAATAAAATAGAATATATAAAATTATTTAATAAAATAGCTTCAACAAAATTATAAATTACATATAATTACAGTCTTTTATATAAATGAACAATAAATTGTGGTAAAAATTGTTGGTGAGGGTAGAAATTCTGTGTACATTCTTTATATCGTCTTGAAATTAAGCTCGCGTGAATTCCTCAAATTGCGGTATACTAAATAGTTGAACAACAATTTAAGCCTGAAAATATTCGGTTTATTTCAGGATATATAGGAAATAACTTTATTAGTGACAACGAAATAATTCATACAAGCATTGATATATGGTGTGTCAGCGGACGCATGAATACATATCGACTCATTACCAACAGTCTAGACCATACCAAAGTAATCTAACTCGTAAATCTGAAAAAGTAAACAATTCCAATTGTGTGCCAAAGCCGCAAATATCATAAAATATACGACATACGAGCACAAAAGAAATGGCTTTTAAGCGGTCATAAAATAAAGTGTCTTTAGACTTTGTATTAGGGAATTGAAGGGATGGGAACAATGAGTGGAAGGTATATAGTTTTATGGTTCCAACAAAGTCCTTTTTGATTCATTCTACGTCTTAGCTTTTCGGACATATGCTCTTTAAAATGTTTTGTGAGTAACGCAACTGTGTTTAATATTTCTAAGTTCTACTTGATGACCTCTAAAGTGAAAAGATTAACTTCCTTAAATGGAGGTCACATTAACCAGCTCTTAATAAAATAAACGTCAAGAGATGTTATATGAAATACAATGACTTACATTTATGATCAAAAAACGGTGATAAATTAACAAAAAATACTCTTCTGTACTTCCTCAAAACTTAGCAATTTTAAAATAATGATATACTTTCTTCTTTTCACACAATGTAACAGCCATAAACCAGCAACTTCTAAGAGCCAGGTGTTGGAAAGAAATAAGAGCTGATTATAATAAAGTCGGACGTTATAGAAGAAGTACGTTCGAAACCATCACATTAAATGTTCTGGAAACGACCTTGGGTTAACAGAATTATTTGAGTCATTTATAAACTTAGTTTTCGTTTATAAAACGAATCGGGGCTTGCTGAGGGAGCTGTGTGAAAATTATTTTCGATTTTATTCAGATACTTCTATTAATAACGCGCGAAGTACATATATTTAATGGTACTAGTTTTAAACATTCCTTCCATATTTTTACATCCTTGATCGAGTGCACTGTACAAGTTTGATTGGTGGCGGTATTGACAACTTTGATGGGGGCTGAAAGAATTCTTTTTTCAATAGCTTCTGATAGCTGAGTTAAAATTCAGTTTGTTTATTGGGAGTCAAGGCATCGTTGGTCTCGATGATTATTTGAAGTACTTTGAACATTTTGTAAATAATGTCGTTATTATAAAAATTTTCAACTCACTAATATTATAACACAAAGAATTTATTTTAATCGTCATTAGCATCTTTAACGTTAAGGTTGTAGTCTTCATAGGGCTATTATATTTATTTTATATATAAAATATTAATTAAGGAGGATTACGCATTAAGGAGTAAATTAATATTCACTGAGGACAAAATGAAATACGATGGTTGCATTGAAATATTTTCTATCATCCAGTGAATATCATATCCGAATATATTTAGGGATTTCAAATATTAAACTATTGGCAAAAAGACACACTAAAGTTTCTTAAGGGTATCTATTATGTTACATTAAGTATACATTGTTATTTTCGAATCCATCAAAGGACACCACATTTAAAAAAAAAATTAATGTTAATGAAATAAAAATATATAAAATTTCACTGTAATATATTGCAAACAGAACTTGGTATCTTAAATATGTATCATACTCGTAAAACGCAACGCTCGTTTACAGCAGATAAGCTCTCCTCACCGCCCACAATGGCCAACAGCAAATATTTACGTATAAATACTTAGCGGCTAAGCCGCAGTAAATATACAATTTAATAGTCTAAACTTACTTTATTATATACTTTATTAATATCTGTCTTATTTCTTGTTTCATTTTCTTTTGTCCATATTGTTCAATTACATTATAGTAACTTTTATGTTTTTCATTTCATTTGATTTAAGACATCTTTTTGCTTTTATTTTCTTTCAAATCGAAAATATATCTCCTTTTTAAATTAAATATACAAATACTAAAGGAAAACATAAAATTGTCAATGGTATTAAATATTTATACATATAAATAAATAAGGTATAATAGTAATGACCTCAAAGATAGAGTGATATTAAAGCCCGCTAGTACTTCTTATAAATTTTTAAATAACTATATACATTAAGACATAAAATTAAAAAAAAAAGTATTCATGAATAATTTCATAGTCGTAATTTAAACAAGAGACTGTTTATTTTACATTATATAAAAAAATTACTTAAAAGAATAGCCCAAAGCATATTTTAATATTGTTTGCTTTCAATAAGGGCAGTTGTTTGTTCGTTCGTGGGAAACTGCGCAACTCTCCGTAGCCTGTATTTGCTAATGTATAACAGAGTAATAAATATTTAAGACTCTCACAACAGAAAAACAGTCCTATTTTGGATTCTACATATTCTAACGTAGTAAATCTCCTGTAAATCTGAGAATTTCATTGATTAATACTCCTTGTAAAATATCCGAGAGCGAGTGACGAATTGAATTTCTACATAGCCGAGTTGAAATTACTTTTATTACACAATTTACCTTAACTAAGGCTTCGTTTATAAATCGTAAAATCAAGGTTTTGAATCCTCGAGGGAACTATAGGCGCCCCTTAAGCAATTCCGAATTAAACTCGGTCGGTGCCAATAATTTTCACAATATGTCGTTTTGCTTGATGAAATACAGGGGTGAAGTTCGTTCACGACTGTAGCTTGCAATGGAAGTTCAAAATTTGACAAATAAAATTTATAACTCGTATTTATGTAGGAATATTAATTTTATTAATCTATTATAATGATTCAAAAATCTCAAGTAAAATCATTGCAGCAGTTGGAAAACTTATACAATATTGAGTACGTTATGTTTTTATGCGACTTTTTCTTTTAATAAATAATAAACAAGTGTTTATTGTGTTTTTTGCTATAAATAGCTCATCTAGGTTTTATATTAAAAGTTTTTAATCAGACCTTCTACTTTATTCAAACTTGTTAAACTTGAATTTATAAAATATATCCATGTTAAAGTATGAAACCGAGTTTTTTTTATTCCAACGGTTCTTCTAGAATGTTTTAAAACTTCCATCTAAAATTATTACCAATTTTTTTTAAATAAAAATTTGTTGTATGATTTAAATAAAGCTTATTTTATTGTACGTCTACAAGAAAGACTTGACCTTTAGAATTTGATTTTACTTAGTCTTTTCAAATTATATATAATAATGATTATACATAAAAGTGCGAGTCCTTACCACAAAGAATTCTATATGTTATAGATAAGTATCGTTTGGAATGAAAAAATTACTTCATTTCCCTTGTGCCGTGTAATGTATTAAAGGTGGCGCTTCGTAACGAAGTAAAAGCATTCACACTGCATTGCAGCCACGCGACACACAAAAAGCTTTCATCCTTTGAAGAGCATGTGATTGGGCCTTTATTGCGATTTCAGCACGTATTCAATACAAAATGTATACAGCAGTCGACATAGGCCACCCGTTAGGCATTATAGACTTTATATTTAGAGACACAAGTCGCAAACATACAGTCCCATATTCTAACGCCCATCGTTGCTGAAAGCTCATAGAAAATTGAATTCTTATCCTTAGTAAACCTGCAGCTTTCAATCCGGCAGTTGCTAGGCTTTATTAAATTTTATTTTCCAGGAAAAGGTTGATCTTCAACAAGTCTGTTTGAGTAATACGTCAAACGAGCGAAACGTAGACAACATCATAATATAAGACGGTATAATATTTATGTATATTACAAACAAGACAGGAATGACTTTAAATGAATCCTAAGGGAAAATAAACAAGTAATCTGCGTTATCAACAGTGTATTCTGTATGAATATCAGATTTGTTCTAGCATGGTCACAATACTACAGTGTTAGTCTAGAAACACTTGCGCGAACAAGTCGTATGTTGTCCAAAACAGGCGTCTGTGTTAACCCACGAAATATATGTTGTCACACTTGCTACACTCAGAGGTAACAGTGGAACAGAGAGCAGTGGAAGGCTTCATATTTCAGAGGTGAATTAGAGGTCGGAACAGCAACACAAAGCTTTGGACCTTAGTTAATACGTTATTTCAATTTTGCAATGTCTTCTAAATGACTGCAATTTTAAATATTAAAAAATGTAGTCTATTTTGTTTTTCCATGTTTGGAATTCCAATTTCCCATAATCATGGATTACCTTTGTCTTTACCAAGATTCCATCTTTTCCGATAAAGGATTTTCACCCTCGGCACCTCGAAATCTATTACGCTGCAAAACATCCCTTGCCAATTGGCAATGTCTACTCAGTAGGGATACCTCAATGCATTAGTTTATTAGGTGTGCAAGGGAAGATAGATCCGTCAAAGTCTTCCAATGGGGAGCGTGACGTTCCATTTTACCTCTGTTTGCAGTTGTCTCTTGGGTGCGGTTTAAGAAAAATATAGGAGTAAAATAATATAAGTTTGGCTTTAGCAACCATGACTTGCTTAAATAAACTTGTGTTATTTATCAATATGTACTCGAAATAAAATATGAGACCCTCATAATACAATTTCCGATTTTAAAAGAAACTTAATATGTAACATACATATGTATGTACAGCTAAATATAATGTACAACTAATACTCTCATAACACCATTAATTACTACACAATATTTCTTAACTTTAATGGTTTAAGAATTATACAAAACTAAATAAAAATAAAATTGAGATAATGAATTAATTTAATTATCTATGGGCAAAGATTTATCCTATAACTTGGTCCACAAATAGAATGCAGTTCAGGGGGATGTAAGAGTGTCCCCTGGGCGCTGTGCGGTGAATGTTCGCGATTTGTTTCTTTCCCTACTGCGATTAAGAAATCGTCCTGTGGTCGATAATGTAACTAGACATTGAGGTTGGGGTGCCTAATGAAATGATAGATTACTCTTTGTACACAGAATGATATAGACAGATTTAGAAATTTATTTATTTTAATGGATTAATTTATTGATAAGCACGGCCAATACAAATTCTTAAATATTAATTCATGTTAAAATAAATTCCTAAATTATTTATAAAATTATACTATCATTTATTGTAAATAAATAAGACTAAATGTACTGAATAGCAAACACCTTGTGTAAGTTAAGCTTTTAAAATGAACTAAACTGCCTAGAAAACTGATCGAAATGTTATCTTTTTACAATAACTGACTAAACTCAAGGTAAGAGCAAGAATGTAAAGTAAAGTTTTATTGAATTATTATGTTAACTATAACAATTTATTTACAACAATGAAATTCTATAATGATTTCCAACTAAATCATTTTTAATTTAGTGTAATCCTATTTCCACTTTGAGCTATTATAAATCATTTTCATTACAACTCAGTTCAAATGAGTCCACATTATTTTACTACATCAAGTAAAAAAGAAATTATGTACACCAACGAGGGAATTTAGAACACCTCTTCTTTTTATGCGCTATTTACTCGATTGAAGTTTCCATTATGAAAATGCGCCACAAATGTTTCTTTATCATAGCCAATAAATCCGAGTCGTTCGCAAATTGCATCTACCATCAATCTAAATGGCGTTACGTAGTTAGGAGCCCTACGTTGCTTGTTGTAAGGTATGGGCTGAGTGCTAGCGGGCTTTTATGCAAATGTAATGCAGTTACGTGAAATCGTCAAATCATAAATATGACCTTATGCATATTCATAAAATAATATAAACTATCCTACAGAAGTAAAAAAATAATTATCTTTAGAATTCTAATAAATTATATACCTTTCGAATAGCACTTACTATTTTACGTGGGAAACGGAATGTACTTTTTATAAACCCGCTAACAATAAGCACACACTCAAAATTTCTCCCCATGTTAAAACGCTCAATGTTTACGTAGTTATTTCTCTTCGTTAGACAACGATTTGTCATGAATACTTAAGCTATATTGTTTTTTTATTGAGTGCAGTGCATGAAACCGATGTGATAAGGGCGAGGGTCTGTAACATGACAGAGTATGATTGCAATAACGATAGTTTGCAGAAAATATACAAGTGAAGTTAAAGTTGGTATTTAAGACAGAAAAATAAACGAAGAGCTCAGAATATATCAATGAACTTACAAATTACAATCCTTTAATAGCAAGCTAAAATGAAAACAGAAGGATCATGAATCTGTACAATATAATTAAGTTTTAGTTATTATATAATTAAGTAAACGAAATAAACCCTGTTCACTCGATGTTATTGGACCCCAGTGATGTGCAGCCAGTGTTAAATGCTGAGAGATAGTGATGTACTCAAATTTTATAGCGAGTTTATTTCTGACACGTGCCCGCTATGGGAACTCGTATTCATTTTATTGCCGGCCTTAAAATGAAGTGGTGCATGACTTGATTTAAATGTAAGTGCATCCGGGCTGTTAGGATAATTAATTATTACTTACATGATTGGTTTGACAGCCGAATACTTGGATATATACTAACAGTTCCGTAAATAATTAAAATTAAGTGATGTTAAGCCGGACATCCGGTTTCCATATCAATAAATCAATCGTAATTGCTAATTTATTGCAATTATTTGCGATTTTGTATCTAATTTGCATGTTACAAATTCCCTTGTGATTGGTATGACCCAATGCACCTAAGTGCATACACTAAATGATTCAGCCAGATGGATAGCGCTAATAGGCCCCATTCGTCACGGCATACCGCGTAAATCGTCTGGAACTTTCGATTGCATCCGAAAATACCCTCTTGATTTATTGGGACAGTATTTTTAATGAGATTTATGGAATTCTATGATTAGGGGAAAGCGAAAATTGCAAATTTTAATACGTTGTTTAATATCATTTCCATACTTTTGTAATGATATATTTTTTTATCACATTTTGTATTAATTTCAACATTTTCAGAACAACACTGGGAAAGTTGGCTCCAAGTAATGTGGCATAAAATTAACGTTAGTTTTTTGTGGTTTAACTAATCAATTTAATACGATTCTCTGCGCAAAAAAACATGATCTTTTCTAGCGGAATTTAAATGTGTATTCCTGATTTTAAAGGTACAATGCTTTATTGAATTCCGAGTCTCGGGACCGGTATGAACATTTTTGGAATACCACGTCTGCATGCTCTCCCAAGCTTATTATAATGCAATCCCTCTTGAACTTTAAAATAATTTCTAACAAAAATCTCTAGTTAATGTAAAATTTTATACGGAACCCAAAAGAAACTCAAACAGGATTTAAAATCACGAATAAATCCTTATCGGAAGATATTTAAATCTTTAAAGAAATTAATTAGGTCAAAATTGAATTCGGTTACAGCGAATAATATATGTATATTTAAATACTGAGGACAAGAGAGAAAAACAGCTAATTCATAATTGATCGCTCGCGATCTGTTTTTGTCATGTCTATTAGGGAGGCCTCAGGGATAATGTTGTTTTAATTTAATTGGTCTCGATACTTCAAATACAGAATGGTAGGAAAATTTTTACAACGTTTTGCTTTTAATCTAAAATAATTCTGTTGATATTTTTAATATATAACAGTGAACCTGTTTAGAGATATTATTCATTTTTGTTAGATTTCATTATCAATTTCTTTATTATTTGACTTTAATTTAATTCTGTTCAATTACTTCCCTGTTTAAGACGAGAGGATGTTTTACATGTTAAAACGATTGGAAATGTATTTATTATATAAAGGTTATAATAAAGATGTTTACTTTTTCCTGATATATAATAACACGTCTAATATAAAGAGATAGGAATATATATTTTTATTGCATTTTTGCTTTAAATTAACAACGACTTCTTATTTATTTTGATTATATAATATAGTTGTATTCACATTAATATAAGCAACTACAGTGAAAGACGATTGAAATTAGTGAGAATAAAACTACTCTCCCACCGTACTCCCATCCCCAGGAGTTAATTACAGTTTTTAATTAGCCAAGTTTAAAAGACTATAAAAGGTTGAAACTTGTTTGCACGTCGCAGGGCTATTGAAACTTGTAACGTAACAACAAGGGGCTCTCACGGCGAAGGGACTCCTGTTTAATATCAAGGGATTACCAGTTCATTAATGCACGGTCATGCATCTGAAGGGACGTCAGGGTTTTATTTGAGTTTGAGAAATTCATTTAAGTTTGTGATTGGCGCGGTATGCACTTGATAACTTGATAAATTAAAAGAGATTGTCAGTGATGGTTTTTTTAGTGTCGTATTTTCTAGAGAGCATAAACATACATATAACCTACTTAAAAAAAATTATATAATTTTTATAAAATACGTTGATTAATAATAAAATTAAAACATATTGCTTTTTATGAAGTAAATTGTAGTTACTGACTGTTTAAAGTATTACACATATTACTTTGTTCTTGATATGTACACATATGATACGCCAAGTAAAGATTTGTTAATGTCTGTGGTCAAAATTAAAATCGTTATATCATATTCTATGATAGCTATAGTTAGTATTCAATGTTTGTGCTTTATGTGCTATGTCGATCTAAGTGAGGGACGGCTAGCTATGGACACTATAAACTACTACCTAATATGACTTGAGTTATAACCTCCTTGTATCATCTTATAAAGGGAATAAATATCTGTCATCTCTGACCCGATGTCACTTCACTTCAACTTTCGAGCTTAAATCTATCGTCAACATAGTCATATAAAAACTCTATATGTAATAATAAACAGCATTATCTTTAAACGTTAACGTCTCCTAGAACCGAACCTCCATTCAATTTCATCATACAAAATTGAATTCTAAGCGTTCCCGTCGTAAACTATTTACAATATGGCTGTTATAAGTGAACCCCATTTCCGAAATATGCACGTACTCTTACGATTATGTCGATATTTTAAAAAGCTGAATCGAAAATCGCTAGATATTCTGCTCCTCGTGATAATAAACTGTGAGGAAATTTTAATTTTTTTTTTTTAATAATATTATAAAATTCTATGAGGTAGAAAATAAAATCAGAACTAGAAGAATTTAATATTTATCAAATTCTTGCGAATTTATCATCCCGAAATTATAAAACGTAAAACATTCCCGAAACGTCTACTGAATATTTTACATTCGGTACTTTATTTATATTAAATTGAGAAAAAAAAACTTTTCAAATTTCGAGCAGAGAATATGTTAATCCTGAACTAATTGGGCTCTTTGCCCCTTTTATGTCATCTTGGCTCAAGGTTCATTACTACTGGATCAACAAAAGAGCTTTTGATTAATTTCTTGAGCCGTGTGTGAATCTTATGACGTCACTAGTTATTTTATCTGACGAATTTAATTCTTTGGGAAACGGAAAACATTTTATCGATTTACAGACTTCAAATATCGAAGACTCGATAAAAAAATTGTTAATTCTAATATGTTATATTAAACGTAAAATACATTGAGGTATTCAGTAAGGTGGACTGTTATTACGTGAAGCCAGCGTCTCAAGGTGTTCTGAATAATTGAAATTGAGAAGATTCATTTTGAATTTTAACATCTGCATTAATTGGATCCGGCGGGTTGAAATTATAGTGATCAAGACTTTTGGTATAGGTGTGTCAAATTGTATTACTTTAAGAAAATAATTTATCGTATGATTTTTTTTTTTAACTAATTAAATCTTAGTACCGATGGTTTTCTTAAACTTAGAATTATCTCAGCCCTGTAGACTTTACATAAAATCAAAAATATCAATTAAAAGACTTGCTTCATAACTTAAAACACGTGTTATTAAATATAAGAAGAAAATTTTAAATATAACAGATTATATAAGCTACAAATTCTAATACAATGTCATATTTTATGTAGTATAATTATGTATAACATGACACTCGGTATTCAAAACGCCAGCATCAGATGCAAGTATTAAGGTGGATGCTGATATTCACAATGAAAGTTCGTTATCTTTTAGCCCGCGGTTACGTCTGCGGTTTGACAATCCGATGGCTGGAAGCGACTGGAAAACTCAAGTTTCCTCCGCTGTATTTGTACCGTTTGGCATGTCTTTTTATATCTCGCATTAATGCAGAATACGGTTTAAATTTTAACAAGTAGGAAGGCGGTGTTAGAATATTATATATTATGAATATTACATAACGTATTAAATACATTTTAGTTGGCTAAGAGAAATAAAACAGTTGAGGAATGTAGGAGTTTAATAAAAAGGCACTCGTATTAATTAAAATATTTCTTGAAATAAAATGTGTATTTATTTTCAAAGAAATTCGTTTAATTTAATTTAAAGGTGAAATATTGTATAAACTAAAGAGACGTGGGGACAAGTTTGAGAGGAAACTTTGTTAGATTTCAATTAACTTTTCATTTTCATTGAGTAAGTTAGTTCAATCTATTTAAAAGCAACTGGTATTGCTTTTTTCATAATAAAAATACAAAATACCGTCTGTGCGTCAAACTTCTGTATACGATTACAAGTTTTAGTATCAATGAAAGAATTTATTTGAGAATTAATTATTATTAGACTTTATTTTAATTAACTTTGTAATTTTGGTGTAAAAAGGTTTTACATGAGTTAAAATAAAATCCTCATTTCATTAATTATTAATATTTCTTATAAATGAAATTATTTTTGATTATTTGTTAATGTAATTAGACTTGATAAAATTGTTGTGTTATATTATTCGACTACTTACGTCCAAGGAATAAAATATTAAAACTACTGTTTACATAAATATACATTAAGTACTAATTTTTATATAATATTCGCTAAATGATTGTTTTTCTGTATTAGATTAGGAAAATTATAATCAGATAACAATACGAAATGCTATGAACATCAAACATCATGTCGATTATGTTATATACATAGTTACATCAAGTAATATGAGGAGCGACACCAGATCTATGATTCGTTACGCTTTATTCATCTCAATATTTTAGGGGAAACGTAACAGGGTGACTTCAAACGTCAAACGTCTTCAACAGTTATCCGACAGGGCACGTTTTCCTGTAGAGGGCTCGCGTTGGAATTTTTAATTCAATTATGATAGCAATCTTGTTTAATGACCGTCTCTTGTAGGACGTTTTATGTCACCCTCGCTTGTGCTATGGCCTGTGCTAAATGATTCTGTAACATGGCATCGTGTTTTTGTTTTTAAGTTTATTTCTATTAGAATTAAATCTTTATTTTAAGTAACTGAACCAACATTGTTTATATAAGTATGAAACTAATTGTTTATTTATTTCAGCATCAGCTTAGGGTGTGTCTTTTTTTGTATAATTAAATAAAAATGTGTATTATGACACGTGAAATATCAATTGCCAATTAAGTTGTTAATTGAGACACATGTTTTTAGAATCAGCCACGATTCATGTTCAGATTAACAATAAAAAAAAAACAACAAGAGCGAGAAATCCCAATAAACGAAATTAAATTTGGGAGTAAAACTTGCTTTTTACGTGGGATCGTTGGAAAAATTTCATGGCGATAAATTTATCAGAGAGGCCAAAAAGTTTCATGTTAATTCAATCAAACGGCCGGCCTGGCTTATATTTGATGAAGAGAAATATCCTGAACGGTTTTTTTTTAATAATATAAAATCCACGTTTCACTGATCAGCTTTTGACCAAGTTAGAGCCTCTAATGACGGGCCTGATTTATGTAACGATGTTATCAGAAATCTGTTAAAAATTTTATTTCCGTTTTTACACAATTTTCTAACCATCGGTCATTTCAAACCGCAAACTCAAATGGATTCATTAATGTATTCAATACTTTTATCGTATTCATATCAAGACCATTTTTTCATCATTGTCCTCTTTTAAATATTACCAATAGTTTTTAAAATTACAAAAAGGCAGTACTTGTTTTTTTACTGTCAAAAAATGCAATATAATATTAATTTACTTAAGATAGTGTTATATAAAATAAATATTATGTATAAAAATATATATATTTTACAAAATTTAATTTAATAAAATTATTATTTGTGTATTTATATCGTGATATCTTTAAATTTCTTACCTTATTAATAATTAAGAACTCATGACAACATTCAGTCTAGAACATTGTACACATTGGCGTCTTCACTTTAATCGGTAATTATGAAACCTCTCTGAACTTAAGGCTTAACAATACACTGAGTCTAAAATGCTTTTATCTTAATAGCAACCCCCATGAAAATCTTAACCTATTTGCCATAACAAAATCTTTGTTACGCTAACCTTCTCGGAATTCGGAACATCAATTTGAGATACATAAAGCTGCAAATATAATTTTATTTACTTTAATTTTCACTTTCTAAATAATAAAAGAGTTCTTGCCTCTTTTCTATTAAAGAATTTAGATTAAAAACATATTTCTCAGTCTGAATAAAAATGGGTATTGTTCCGTGCGTTATTCCTGACGGTTAATTTGCACATTAACAAAGTAAAAAAAAACTTCGGTACGCAAACGAGACGCGAACAAAAGGCTTCTATATTTTGAGATGAATGTGCCCCAGTAATGACATTCCTTTAAAGGGCGTTTTACGTCCTATTTAACTTTACGTTCTTCGTCTATTCCATTATTCTTTGACCTATATAAAATAAAAATAAAAATGATGTTCTTTACCTTTGTTTCTCTAACTGGACGTCATTACAATATCGCCATATATCAAGAGTGAGCGTGTTTTTTTTAGCTCCTATTTAAAAGGCCCGTTACGAATGTTGAAGGTCATTTTAAAAGAGGTTTACTTGTAATGGTCCAGTCGACCGTATAGAATAGCTAACACGCGCCATCACTTACAAGGCGACGTAATGCAACCAAGATTGCCTGTCTACGATATTTTACTATGATGGAAATTCGGCTTCTACCATCGTGTGGGAAACTTTCATTTTAAAGTTCAATGAATAGTGGATGATGTTGCGGAATGTTTTATGAGTTGTGCAACATGTACAGTTCCAAGAGTTATTGAACTTTTTTCATTATACATGTATATTTTTTATTCTCAATACGTTTGAAAAATCAATGCAAGAATGAATTCTATTCCAAAAGCTCAATTTTATTTTTATAATGTATAAAGTCTATATCGCAAAACATATTTTTTTTACTATCAATATAATTTCTACAATTCTTGCATATGTTAATATAATTTCCACCGAAACTAAGCAATTGATGTATTTTTTTAATCTTTTGAAAGCTATTAAATGATTTTGTTGTTTAAATGAATGCAAAGTACTAGTTGTAAATAATTTTCAAACTTATTTGCTTTAATACTACTTTATAGACTGATAAATAAACGCCTCAAAATATTTTATAACAGGTGAATAGATCACAGCTTCCAATTTGCGAAAAATACCGTGACTAAGTTACATTAACGTGGGCCGATTGGTTCCTCGCCGTGGATCGAAACCTTGAAATTAGCAAATTTGAAGGAACATTTTTTTGGTATCTCTTCCCACTGAACATTATCTGTTCATTTAAATTAAGAAAAGATTCTTTTGTATCTTAAAGGTCACCTCCTTCTAGTTTTCTTAAGATTTGCGTTCTAGTGAAGATTTGTGTGTACAGAACTTAAAACTTCTCCTAGAATATTAAAGTTACTTTTAAGTTAGTTTTCATTCAACGATCACACCTGGATACATTTAATGTTAACACACATATTTGTCCAAACGGTACTGAAATTCGTTCACAACTTAAAACATCAAATGTTTAACGAAACCGCCAATTTTTAGGAAATTTGTTTATATTATCAAAACATTTCACATACATCAGTTTAACGTAGAGAATAATAAAACTTCAGTTCAACAACAATTAGTATTCAAGGGTTGGGAGCATCCGTGGAATATTAAACGACATTCGTGACAGGATTCGTGCTAAAACGTCACACGCTCGCGAAACTCCCAATGTTGTGGAATAGCTAATATGTTGAATAAATGTTATATATAATAACTATACTCCAGAAAAAAAAAACATCTGTGCCAGTCAGAATCTCAAACCGTAGCCGCAGTACAATATAACTTTATAGTTACATTTTTAATAAAATCTTGACAAAATATTTAAGAGAAACCGCTCGCTTCATGTTCACGAGAGTGCTGGTTCGAAACCTGGCAAGTACCAAAGTGATTATTTCCGACTTATATGTACTTTTCACGAGTATTTAGATACCACTTACAGGCGTTAAAGGAAAACATCGTTGGAAAAACCGGGATTTTCAAATTATAAGTTTAAATTCGCCAATCCACCTTGAGCAAGCGTGGTGATTACTGCTCTAACCTTCTCTACGTGAGAAGAAGCCTTTGCCCAGCAGGGGAACACGTAGACTCGTAATGATGATGAGTTATATATATATAATATATATAACCTCTGTTTCGAATAAAAAGACAATAATAATGGGACGTGTAGGTTACCATAGAATATAAAATATTTTTCTATCTATCTATAATAAGAGCAGGGGGACAGGAGATACTCTACTGCTAAGCTACTTACAAGTATAAGAAAAAGTTGCGTCGGAAGCGAAGTAAAGTATGAGTAATCCGATAAATAAATTCTAAGCTAGGTTATTTAGGTCTTAGAGTTAAGCTGATTATACACGGGAGCGGTCGAAGCTCAACGAGAGGGAGAACTGAAGAAGTAGTAACAAAATGAAAGACTATTTAAATATTTACCCGTAGCAAAATCTACATTACAATACTATAAAAAATTGTGTATTGTGTCATATAATAAATTATTATTTCAATAACAACAGGGTCATCGGAAAATCATTATCACAGAGTAATTAAGTGGCTGCAAGCCACAGGCATGCCTGTGTTCGACATAACATAATTTAATACTGCATATTGTTATAGCCAGAACATAATCTATGAATATTGATTTTAACCCTCTCACCGTTTTTACATTTTTTATATTATGCGAACATTTTTATAACTTAACGTAAAATAACAGGGATTATTTGAATATTTTCTATACATATCATTAGTTCTGATATTTTTTTAGGTGTATGAAAATAATCTGTATTATTTGAACACATATTATACATGCAACCAAATAACTTGATACATAAAATTTTACTATTAAGTAAAACTAAATCACAGAACAAAAAATATAAATACATAACAAATCACATTTAGTGAAACCTTTAGCTTACTGATATTCAAATAATAATATATTTTTATAGGTAGAATATAGGATAGTACATATAAATTCAAAATGGCCGATAATGTAAAGAGAAATGCAGTATTGTTACATTTAGCGTGTGTGGAACGTTTCTGACGATTTCACTGTATAGTGCGACCCAATGGATAAAGAGCTAACGCACACGACCAATACATGAAATAAAAAGAAATGATTGCTTTTATTGTTATCGTTTATAGAAACAAAATGTTTATTCTCTCTAAGTATATAAAAACTACGAAAAGAAACACTAAAATTTTAAATATTTTCAATTGTTTAAGCATGATATGAATGCTTTAAAAATCAATTGTTAATAATTCTGGAATAATCAATATGAGGTATTGTAAATTAAACCAGCGTTATTTGTACAGGGTGTGCGTTTTGCGAGGTATGAGGCAGTTATATGAAACGACAGACAGCATAGCTATCCCATTTGCAGTATCTTTAACTGTATTGGCAGCGATTTCACACTCCGAGGTTAACAGAGCCCAGAATAAAACCGAATCAGTTGCATTTACTTTAATATAATATTATTCTATGCGTTATAAAATTTTATTAATTTCAGAGTTAATTTTTGGTAATAGGAATCGACAAGAATTATTTATTTCTATGATTTATGATTACCGGAAACTATATTTTATGTATAGTTTAGATTAAAATATTTGTAGTCACTATTTGGGACCGGCTGATTTATCGCCACCAAAATGCCTGTACTTTAGTGATGTATGGGCCTTTTGAGATTAGCATAGAACAAACATATTTAGAAGCTGCCAATATTATAGCAATAAAGTTATTATTACGACATAATATACATACTTCCACGTTTTAATACAAGTCGTTTACATTTTTTAATATAAATAGGGCGTATTGAATAATGATTATTTGTCAAAACAATATTATTAATATAACAATAGATTTCATGTAGTGTCAAAAGTCATATGTAGCTATGTAATCAAGAAAAAATAAATTGTTACTGTATTTGCCAAAGGGACGATTATGAGCTTCTAACTAAGCTTAAAAATAAATGGGATAAGCCACACATGAAAAATCTCGAATAGCTTTTTTATTATTTATTTGTTTGCAGAAGACCTGTTACAGTTTCCTACTCTGTGCTACACGTGGAAAGTAGCAAAGGTGCGATTTGTAAAAGCCAAGCGCTACAATCTCTATGCACCCGGGAACAAAAGGATGCCGGGGAAAATTTGACTAATATGTATTGCATTTCATGTTAAAAGCAACGCCTTTATGTTGAAAGCTATCTCTGAAATTTAAATGAATTCGAATTTGGAAAACTTTGGTTTTTTTTCTCTTTCTTAGATCATATGCGTATGCAGTCATGCCAGTTTTATAATTTACGATTGTAGTAAAACAATTTCAGTATTGAAGTAGTGATTTTCTTTACCCAAGAATTATTTGTTTTCACTCATAATATTTTGCTGATGAATAAGCGATCGGTAATTTAATATACCTATTCAAGGCAAATCATCGTCTAATACATAATGCAAACAGTACGTATCCTTAAATCTTCAGAATTGTATCTTCTTAACAATAAACGGGAAATAAAATATGCACTCATGAGATGAATTGCCCTTACCCGGACGGGATTTCAAACGGAGTCGTGTTTCAGTTGAAATAGAACATTTGATATGAATTTTTTAGACAACCTCATGACCATAAAACAATTTAAGATGAAACATTCTAACTCATTCTCCAGCTGAAAGTCTGGTTTAACTGAAATTTAAAGCGATACTTTTAGGCTTGCACAAGATGGAAGCCCTTACTTTCCGCTAGACAATTCAGTGGAAGCAATAATGATTCCGATTCCCAGTCGATTAGTTGTAAGCAAACAGCACAGCTGTTGACAGTCGTTAAACTTTATAAATTGGCCCAAACGACGCTTACAACTTTACTTCGCTTAATTAAAAGTTTCTCCATCGAGATTCACGGTTCTTGAATTCGAGTTATCAATCAATTATTGCTACGGTCATTTTTTTTTTACAATATATATTAATAAAATACCACACAAAATCCTCAATCATTAGTCCAAAGTGTACATAAATGAGGTTCTATGTCATTAACAAAAACATATTGAACAGGGAGTGTCTTATCTGTTACGTCTTCTGGAAGGATGGTTTTTATAGTATATCTTGGGTCTGACGTATGATTAGATACGACTCGCTGAATACGCACTAATGGAGGGGTTTATGAGATTACTTTCGCTTCGGTGTTTTAAACGTTGTTAAATTCAGTGAAGATCATATTTACTTAGAGTATTTCACGGTTAGTATCGTAATTTCAAAAATATTTTGAAATAGATATAATTCGTTTTTATGTTTTAATAGCTTTCAAAATTAGAAAATATAATATATAATATATTGATTCTCACTAGGGTATTATACAGAACAGTAAGAAGTTAACAATTGTAATATTTAAAAAGCTAGTGCAGCCATAGCTCGAGACAACCCGCAGTCCTCACCCCAAAAAATAATGAAAAATGGATCAGTCATCTATCATAAACTCTTTCCCGCGACTTCCAGAAACGCAAAAACTTACCAAGAACGTGAATAATGTCAAGCGAAATTAAATCCCAGAGCAATAAAGAACAGATGACGTTAGAACTTCTACATTTTAGGTAGCTACTGTGAATTTGAATCGACAACTTTACTTTTTGAAATTTCGTCTTACATACTATATACAGAATATTAAAAGACTTTTCATTGTTATTTATATTAAAACTTAATTTAGTGCATAATATTTCGAAGCAATAGATATTTATTTTATACTTTATTCTTTCGATTCTAGGGTCTTATAATAAAAATGTAATCTAGCCATCGAACTAAACTAAGTGGAAGATATCAACCCGCTATCAATTGATATGATATCAAACAGGACATCTTTCTATTACGGGATTCAATGATTTTATATGTCCTTTATTATATACTGATTATATTCTATATAAACAAAGATAGTGTTATTGTAATTGAATTGAATAGTATACGTGTAATAAAACTGTATATACTCTTTACTTTCTATTTAAAAAGTCATTAAATTGTCATAATTACAACAAACAGCATTTTTTTTTCAAAATATTTTTTTTTTGTTGTTTTTGAATGCTCAAATAACGTTCATAAGTGACTAGTACTTTCAGTTATGAACAATTAAAATAATACTTCAATTTTGAACAGCCTTTCTCAAACTGACAATAAAAAGTTAAACTAGTATTTAATGTATAGTAATAAAAATTCCTTAATTATCATTTAAAAAAGACTCGCAGAAAAAGAAGATAATAACTCTAATATACAACAGGTGAGGGTGAATTTTACTTCAGATATCAAAGACTAAATTGAATTTAATAAAACTTGCTTTGGTTTAAACCTCGTGTACATAATAGAAATATAGAAAAATCTCTATACTTACTGTAAAATCAATTTTATTATAGTTATCTGATAACAGTAACCAAAACAAAAAATACGAATAATCTGTTTATAAGAATTATAACATTAATTTTGTTTTTTGAAATTTTCTTCTATAGAAAACGTTATCATATAGACGAACAAATAAGTAACGTACAAAATGACTTCCTAGCTGAGCGTGATAAGTTTAATATTATTAAAAACTAATTTAAAGCCATTCCACACTTTAAAGCAATTTTTTTTTTTAAATAAAGTCCACAATTACATACAATTTACGTATTTTTTTACATCAAAACAAACTTTATGAACTAAGATGGCGTAAATTCTGGTCAAAAAATTCGTTAGACATTTGTGACTCAAAGATTAAGTTCCTTCCAAAATTAAGCTTAAATTAAATTCAAATAAATTAAATATGTGCAATAATGCTAAAGTCTATATCGCTTGAGATAGAACTGAATATTTTTTAAAGCTCGCGTCTCATACTTCGACTGTATGGTATTTAATATCAAAGTAATCTCACCTTATCTCTGAGCATGTCTCTGACCCTGGTGGCCTGATGCCGGCTGCGATGCAACTCCAGCTGAAGTTCCAAGCATCTCTCCTGCCAATTGACATCCGCCTCAGCGACCGCCAGCTCATACTCAAGCTCGTCCAACCGGGACGAATGTCCGAAAGGCCTAATAAGATTACAAAACGGTAAAACAACTGAATGTTTTTATTTAACTTAAACTATTTAATATATGGCCTTCTTATGTAGAAGAGAACAATAGTCTTGAAAAAAGACATTTTTTTCAGATTTGCCCGTAATCAAGGATGCCGCAAAGTAACCGAAACGTAGTAAAATCGCGTAGTAAATCCGAAAATATTAGTTTTATTTCAATGAATACTGGCGAAAGTCTTATATCTCATTAAACAATTGTCTTATTAAATAGTTAAATATTTAAACGTGAATGTATATATTGTGTGTACAGTCAGTATATACAGAATTTTAGTTGTTAACGGATATGTGAAATTTATATATGGCAACACCGAATTATTAAATAAATATTGATGCAGTGAGTCCAACGAGGTTTATGTATTCGATGATTAGATGATATTGACCTCCTCATAATGCAATTTATAGTGCAATAATAATTTGTGTTATGTAGCTATATTCGGTTCAACCAATTATTGGGACGGAGTTCAAATACATGACGTCATAAATTATACTGAATTATAATATTCTCGACAAACATTCACAGTCACCGGATTAGTGATCCGATTTAACCAAAATTTGATATTTGGTAACTAGGAAATTGGAAGCGACTTAATCCTTCAATTTGTGAACGTTGTCACGGAAATTCTCAGAATGAATATTTGAAACATGTTGGCTGAATATTTTGTACTATCGTCTATTTAGTCGTAACATATTTTTTTTTTATAATCAAACACTGATCACATTATTATTACATCACTTAAAACCATAAACAAATTACCACATCAATATAGTATTAAGCTCATTCAATTTAAGTAACCCCTATTTAAAAAACACGTCACATTTTTTTAACAACGATATAACTTTATACGACAATAACCGGGCTCATAGTCAATTACAAAAAGAATAGTTGTTTAAATTTGCTCGGAGGCACATTTTATGTCTGTAGAGAATATTCTGTTAAATTTCCTATCATGGTCGCAAATATATTTCAGTAATAAATCGTTCGAATTATCTCAAATCAATTCAGCAAACAAAAGCTTCAACATCATTAATTCTCTATAAATATACTCGTTAAATATCACTCGTAAAATAAATTAAGTAAATACTAATAACTCTGCGTACGTCCCAGTAACATTTTAACCGATTGTGTATATAAAATTAAAACGGACATAATTTCAAAAGCTTTTCAATTAATACATCGATTACTTTTAATGATAATTATATTCTGATAAGTATCGCTTAGATTTATATTGACAGAAAAATAAATACGGGAAACCTAAATTGACAGAACTATTCTTAATATAACATTTTTATCTGACATAATTTTACTAGAGTTTCTCGCAATACTAAAATGCGATATCTCTGTACGATCTTTGGTTCAATTAACTTGCAGCGTTCAAAAGTACTGCTAATGACGTAGCTACTATAGCGTGACATGTAATTAGTGTAAATAATACTAGAAGATTCGCTCAGTGAATATTATAATGGGTTTTTATATTTAAAAAGAGTGAGATGTGTTTTAGTCACTTATTTGAAGGATGTTTTAAATTTCTTACCTAGGAGGTGGTGGTGGGGGTTCTCTAGCGCGCCTCGGTAACAACCTGGGACTGTTCGGCGTACTAACCGATTGTCCCGCGCCGCTATGATCCATAAACCTAGACAACGGGTCGAATATCTGTGACAAACGGCGCGACCTCTCCTCCGACATAGTCACAACACAACACTAAACTACACTAAACTAAAACACTATCACATCACGAGTATCAAATGCACTATTTCGAACGGTCCGAACAATTTAAACTACGGAAGCTTTTATCGCAAGTTGACAGATGGCGCTGGATTCTAAGCGGGATTTGGCGCGCAATCTCGGACGCCATCTTGATTCCTCTGATCTTTTTCACAGTTTAATGTGGCATTCTATGTATAGAATTCTGAAAAAGAAAAAAGAGAAGTTAGGTGGGCAGGTGAGAAATTAGGCAAGGTGGCTCAATTAGTTCGTGTTTATGAGAGAGCGTTGAAATTAAATGTCATCGTAGCGAGCGATGACAAAATACCACTCCGACTGATTTTCCTGTGGAGTTTTGGTTCATAAACATTAAATAAAATGAGATACTTATAACGTTAATAACATTTTTATACTTACAATCTATTTATATAAAATAAATGGCATTAAAAACTTTTAAATAAACGTTTTGAACTATAAATAATTATTTAAAAAGCTAGCATGTCATTACGTAAACAAAATAAACAGTGTCTAATGCGGTTATAACCGTGTCAGTTTTTATTGCAACTAGCTATAAAAACTATTTTAGTTTTCAACTCGGTTCGTGTTTGATTTACGGCTCATTATGTATGTATTTCCGGAATCTAAATCATTAAACAAATCTTAACGTTTCACGAACAATTTAAACTTTCAAAGCGAAGATGAAACTTTAGACTCATTTGACGTTTTCTTCTTACAATTTATTTAAAATAAATATCGTATTACGATCGTTAAACTTTCAACATAATGAAGTTGTTATAATAGTTTGATGTTTGTTGTTTGTTAAGAAATATATATATATATATAGTATTTACATTTACTTGTTAATATTCATCACACGTAACGTAATATGTATGGATTAAAATAATTCAATTAACAGGATACGGATTAATGTGATGGAGGTCTTACCAGACGCAGGCGATTGATCCCATCATTATCAAGTTCATTGATTACAGCAACTTAATGCTTATCACATCACAGCCAGAGTGAAAAATTACTTTACGGGGTGGCAAATTAAAAGGTCACTGACCAGAAAATTGGCAAAGGACCGGAGAAGATACGTTGTGATTAATGTTATCAGGCCGTTATCAAGGACCCGCTAAAATTGGGGTCAACCCTTTTGTTGCTATTTTTATCTGTTACGAAATGTTGAAGACCGTTGAAAATTATTTGCAATTTCGTGTAAGGACTGAGATTTATCACACAAATATAAAGTTCCTCGCACAAGTTTCCATTTTGATTGTTAAGTAGATTGAATGAAACAAAGTAACAGACATCGGTAAATTCAAACGAATTTAAAAATTAAAATCTTTTCAAAAAACATTAAAAGTAGGTTAGAATTGTAATTCCGTAAGATATTGTGTGAAGTAACAACACTTAAGTCCCATTAAGAATGTTATGCATAACGTACTCATAATGAGCATCTTTGATACGCATTATACAAATATATTTCATAATTTCTTAGTTATTCATTATTATTCAGTCGCTTGTTTAAGAGAGAAGGATATTCCAATCTCTGACATTTAACAAACTGTTTGTTTCCAGCTTATATCAAACCACAAGCTTAGTCTTCTTTATGAGTTCACTAAAAACTTTCGCGGTTTTATTTAACCTGCCCATAAAAAAATACCACAAGTTAATTAATTGTTTGTTCCTTACTGGACTAATCAATAATAATTCTGTTCTATTTAGAGAAAAGAAAAGTATTTGAAGGCTTTAAAATGATAGCTGAAGTACTATATATACAACGTATAGTTTTGGCAAAGATCTTGTTATGGCTTCGTGCCAATGGGAACTTATGGTGTCACAGCTGTTCAGGGTTAAACTGGATTTGCAAGTACATTGACAGAGGTTGGTTGCACGTTGCACAGAACGACTTATACTGAAGAACCTTTATAACAAACCTGGACTTAGAAAAATCAACTTTAAATATTTCAAATATTGTACATAAGTTGAATCATATTTATAATTATAATTCACCATGTAACATTTGTTTTATACGTAATAAAGTCACTCTTTAAAATTGTTGATATGTCTAAAGCTCGTGGTGCAAGCAGGCATTTTTACAAGTGACACAAGTAACAGCGCTAATGACCGGCAATGCCTTGTTAGACCTTCGTCGCCCATCCATTAACTGACAGTGGGATCTTAGCAAAATCGATTAATATACGCAGACTAAGAGATATAGATTATGCCAATAAGATAATTTAAGAAAAGTCATAAAATACATGAAATAAACATAAGCTTTATCACCAGTACTTTTTATAGAAATGTTCAAATACACTTTGGCAACCGTATCCATTGCTAGTCGATTCTCTTTGTAAGGATCATATGGTGAGGTGGCTCTCGACAAACACACTAACAAGTGTAACAGGCACCTCGCATAAAAGCCAGTTAGCATTTCACACCGAATTCTATATCATATTTACAATTCTTTTAAATTAAGTACTATAAAATGCAATTAGTATGTGAAACAGAAGTTTTTACAGCATATTATTGTTAAAACAAAATTAACACAGAGTGTTGCAACTAAATATCACAACGTTAAAATGTTAACTAATATCTTTAAACAACTTCATTACCCTTTTCATGGCATAATTTTTCTTGATGGCAGTACAAAATGTTACTAAATACATCATACACAGATAAGGAATGTGAGTTCGAGTAAGGTTTTTGCACTCATTAGTGTGGTAACGAGTAAGCGATGAGTTTGCTCAGGAGCAGTGGCCCCGTTGGTTTCAACATACGGTCATTTCGAACATATGACGCTTTATTTACAAGCTTGTTTGTTGTCAAAATCATTTATATATTGGGACATAACTAAATCCTTTTCTATACCTACAAATATGACAGGTAAAATAAAATACTTTGATTTTGTATAAAAAAAAAGGTCAAAAAGGATTAGCTAATTGCCTGAAGTGGTTTCATCGGAAACTCTCAATGTTTCAGCGAACATTCCAAAGTATCACCCTAAATATCAAAGCCGATAAGGCTATCAGACTCAAATTGGGACCTCATTTTACTCTAAAGATCTATTACCCTAATTTCGTGGCATAAAGCTTATTTATTCGGCGTATCTTGGAAGGGGCTTTTACCTTCTGCATTTTCACGATAACGTGATTGACCTTATAAATACAAGCATTTTATAAAATATATTTTTTATGGTGATAAAAATGTTACAAACATAGATAATACTAGCAGCACTACAAAATATAAATCTAACATCTTATAAGTTTGTAATAAAAAAAAAACATTCAGACATTTTGATAATACAAAGAAATAAATTTAACGTAACAGTAAACAAAAGACGCTATTAAATTTTACAAAACATCAAATGGAAATTGTTATCTGTAATTGTTTTTCGTTTGAATAAAATGTAAGAAGTCAGCAAATTAATGAATACTTAATTAAATAATTATAATTACAATGTCAAATGTAAATTCAGTAAAAGGTTTCGGAACTCTGAATGTTATCGAAACACCCATATGTTTATTATGTTAGTGATGTGACAGCCCTTTATTTATTTAAAAAATAATTTGCAATTCTATAAAGGACATAAATAAATTGTGTTGATTTATGATTGAAGTTTCCGGAATAAAGTTCTTAAGTACACATTAATATCAAGAGAGATTATAATATTTTTATATATAATAGTCTCAATGTTTTATAATTTCTGAGCAGGTAATCACAGGAGACTATTTGAATACATTGACATCTAATACTATAAGATAAGCGGTAACCAATCCATTTGGCTTTGTGCCCGCTAGATACGTAGTCTTATGACACAATTCAGTCGGAATCTTATTTGAATCGGTAGTCAAATATTATTAAAACATATTGTATATTAATGCTGTATATGAAATGTAAAATTATATGTCATTTATGTTTCTTTAACTATATATGTTCAGTAGATATATTTTAACAGTGGGAAATTGCTTGAATAGCATTCCACTGTTTTGGTTTCAAAGTCTGCGGTCTTGTGGTTTGAAATTGTCTCACAATCAGATTCAAACTGAGACGTAGTTTTAAAGTGATTGATTGCATATTTTAACACAGTCAGAGCAAAAGTTTTATGATCAATTAAAAAAATAAGCTGCACTTAGGATTAAGCACTTCTACCCCATATTAATAGACAAAAATATTGATATAATAAACAGAATTAGTGCATCTTAACATAAAATATATTAATAATATAGTAAAATAAGTATCGAAAAAAATGAATATCGATATTTTTTTCCACATCACTGCCTTCTATCTCGCGCAGACAATAGCCGAGCCAAACGGCAGATTTTAATTACGAGAGCCGCCTGTAGGCTGCGTTATTCATTGTGCCTTTGTACTATGCCTATTTTGAGTTTCATGCCCATCTCCATATAAATAGGTAGGTTTGCAAACAAAAAGACCAAAACCGAGCATCACTTACCTTCTATTCACATTAAAATTCAAGGCAACATTTTTAAAGCAAAGCCAAAAATCTGAAATGTAACTCATGACATTAAAAAATTATAAAATGCAATAGAAAATCTTGGGAGACACTAAAAAAACTCAACGAACTGTGAATTTCCATTTCATGAACAGTTTTAAAATATCAAAAGGAAAAGTTCAAATTGCTTCTTAGAACTGCTCGTTGAAAACCTCAAATTTATACAATGCAAATAATGGAACCGGCGAATATTAACAGAAGCGTTGGAAAACGGAACAATAGTATTTCCAACTATTCCACCGAATAACCTCTATTTTGAAGTTCTTTGATTATATCCCATTTAGATATAGAGTGATGCAAGTGAGAACTTTAATTGAGTCTATGGTTGTATTATAAAGAAAAGTATAAAATAAGCAACAGCATAAAAGAGGATTGCTCTTAGTCTTTTATCTTTAACAGCTTTCAAAGTGAAAATATATTAGACAAAGAGAAACAAATATGTCGCAAAACTGAAAAATAGAATAAGGAAGAAGCGCTTTTAATCTTTAAAAAGGACGAAAAAAAGGAGAGAAATATACTAAAAGTATTCGTTCACCAATCCAATTAGCAGATTGGATCAACGTTACTTAGCAAATTCACAGCTGAACGTACGTAGACCTTAACATCATTTGGCGCATGTTTCGAAGCGTCAAGGATGAATTACTGAAGTGTCAAAAATGAAAGTTAACTTGGACATAATATATACAAAAAATAAAGTATAAATACGTAATGTAATGTGTATGTGAAGATATCGGTTTATGTTGGAATATTATATAGAATTATTTTACATTTGTTTTGCCTCTTTCCAAATAGCTGGTTAAAAATATTTCTATGAAACTTTTGATAAGTATTCCCTTAGTATGAAACAATTCAGACAGATATTCTGAACGTTGTTTGGTCACATGGAGGCTATATGAGTAGAAGCGATATTGAAACAGCCCTTCGGCTACGTTGAGTGCACATAGCATTGAATAGTTCTGGTAACAAGAAAGTAACTAAACCAAAATGATGAGAACGTGGTTCTACTATACGCATATTTATTATGTGTTATGTGAAATATTATGGACTTGTCTGGACTTGTCTGATCTTCATTGTCAATAACTTTTTTTCTAAATCAAATATAGTGAATTTTACATATGTACTTATGTACATGTGTACGTACAAAAATAGCATAAATACCTCTTGAAAATTAGGTTTTATATCAATTTGAAATAGGTAATGATTTCTGACTTGTATAGAAAAGGAAGCGGTGAACGAAACCCCTTGAAAGACATCCGACATATAATACAAATCCTTATAAATGCAGATATAAAAAGAAAAAGGAATCTCAAATATTTGGTTTGTACCATAAAAAAAATATTCTGTGTTGAAATTATTACTTACTGATATTATAAAAAAAAAAAAACAATCTGTGATTTAAAATAAGAATTCGTTTCAAAAAGTAAATAGTGACATTAAAATCTACTTTCAATATATAAAAAAATTTGAATATCTTAAACGGCCACACATTAGTTACACGCGATCGTAACTCATCGGTATAAATTCTTATACGAGCATTTTATTATAGTTTACTTGAAATTAGTCCGGTAAATAAAAGACAGGAAGCGGAACTAGGTCGAGGGGACCGTAATGTCGGCGGTTACAAAATCTTGTGATTTGTGACTAAGAACTGCCATCGAAACGGGATGTGTGGAACGGATTTCGTTCCTGTTAATTGTTTTTAAATAAATTCGACGAACATCTAAGGTTCAATGACATTCAGTCTATTAATATTAAATACGCGAACAAAACACTCCAAACGATTTGAGTAAAAATAAAAGATTATGTAGATAGATGTTTAAAAAACATTTGGAACATATTTAAGTTTTTATGTATCAAAATAAATTCCAAACATTAAGTATTATGTTCTCGTCCACGAGCAGACCGTGTGGAAATAATTAGTAGCACAAAATCATTACATTATATAAACTCTTTTAGACTGTTAATTTAAGTTATATAAGATACTTTAAAAGCACTTTAAATATCTTAGTTGTGAAGTCTCAATAAGACGGTTAGCTATCGTCAAGGGATGCATTTCAAACAGAGTTATAAAGTGAATTTACTATTAATAATAAATCAAGCACTCAAATGTTTCAGATATTCATAAAGGCTATGAAGCAGCAAATTATATTAATGGAATATTACAGTTTCTTTCCAACAACGCAGCGGTTGTAGGAAACCTTAAAATTTATGATCTATGTCAATGTTTCATCAAGAAAATCCCTAATATTCGGTAAAGAATATTTTCTTAGTATGTTTTTTTTTTGGATATCATTATCTGATGTAAATAATAATAGTCTTTATATTATAATTTTAACATAAAATTATTTTTGTTTTATGCACTGCATCAGTCAACAGTGCAGCACGCATCATCTACGTTACTACCATAGTGGTACAACTACAAGTCGAATGTCCTATCTTGAATTTCTTCAATGTTTTTTTTTGTGTAGATAAAATAACCGTCATATTTAT
This sequence comes from Danaus plexippus, assembly GCF_018135715.1. NCBI lineage: Eukaryota > Metazoa > Arthropoda > Insecta > Lepidoptera > Nymphalidae > Danaus > Danaus plexippus. The sequence goes on from NC_083541.1 coordinate 2,121,046, forward strand.
GAATAATTATTTTATCTGAAACTATACTGAGAGCTTTAAAGCAAAACAAATAGATGTGTTATATACCTATGTACGTATTTCAAGATGCGTCTTGAAGAAAAATTAAGACTAGTATGAAACAAACGATTGACAAATGAAAAACTTTTGTACTGTCTGTTCTGAGTTTCGTGAACAAATTTCGTATGGACACGTAGCTGTTTGAATACAGTTTTATGGACAAATATATAGTGTTTGTTTTAGTAGATTAATTCTAAATGTTGTTTTTGCTACGGACATCAAAGTTATATGACCCTTTTTAATTGTTATGGCTCGAATGCTAGTAGATTTGTATGGGAATTAATTGCCGGATGTTCATGATTTATATATGTTATATGAATTTGATATAGTCAGTGGATAATTATTTTAAAACTCATTATTATTGCTAAAATTAATTATTATGTGAGATATTAATACATAGAAGCCGTTAAGATTTAGATTCATTTACGATTTTAATGGTCTGAAACCACTTTCCTTCTTCAGGATACCAATAAATATACGTTTTGATTTCGATAGTGTTGTTCAACTCACCTGCTTTTCGTTTCGATTAGGTTGTTAATTAAGTAAAGAACTTTGACTGATTAGATAATATAACAGTAAAAAAGCTCATCGAACAACGATTATGATTTCAATTTTTAATTTTAACATTTAACAATAGATGATTTGAGTGTCGTTTTTGTATGGTCTTGACAGCAGTATAGAATACACGGGAGATATTATTTTCACCTTTTATTTGAAACGGAAGAATTTATTTCCCCTAATTGTAAGAATAAATTATAACTAAACTTACAAAGAATTTCTACATAAAATATCTTACTCTAAACATCACTTCTATTCTATTTCTTCATAATGAATAAGTTTTTTATTCAATAAAAAATCCAAGAGATAAAGACCCATCAGATGTCTTTTTGATATAAATTTTTTAGTGATTATTTTAATGAGAACTTTCCCTTTGAAGTTAAATAGAATAATTTACTTAGCGTCCAATAAAGAGGGAACGGACACGACCGCTTTCATTGCTTTAATGGCGGGTAGTAAAAAATGATAATAATTTAATAATTACATATGAACTATAGAAACATTTAAATTCAATACTTGACAGGTAAAATTTATTTATAAAATTATGATCGAATTTGAATTAAGAACTGTCAAAGTGCGAGGTGAAATAAAAGCAAAACAAAACAGAACTAAAGTAAAAAAAAAAAAAACTTAATGAAAGTAAACAAAGGAAACCTTCTTAGTTTTTATGTTTAAAGGGAATTGTTCTAAGGCTCTATAAATCGCTGTTTCACGGGCCACTTAACGAAGGAACTGAAAAACTTATCTAACTGTAGTATTGCGTACAGTTAGTTACATTATTATTGTTTTGAATATTTTTAACGTAAACCGTAGAGAAAATTACACTTCTTCTTTAAACAAAAATTTTATTTACAAAGAAATGACATATAAGACAATAAAAAAAATATTAATTCTTAATTATTTAATAACAGATTCTTAACTGGTATATAAACAATTACACATAAGCAAATTATAATGAAAATGTATGTATTTTCCGTGAAAAAAACTAAACTCCAAAAAAGAAAAAATAAAACGGATATTGAAAAAAAAGCCGCGTTAAACGATAACCATTGAATTATTTTACATATAAAAAGGGCTATCACTTGTCACCATAACTGTACAAAACGCATATAAAGGCATATCGATGGGGTTAGCTCCCCCAATGTGGCATAAATAATCATGTCGAGATGTTATCAAGTGGAAATACGATGGTGAACTGAAAATAGTTTCCTTGCCCTGTAGGAATTTTAATTAGCCTTTGATAGAACGAAGAACGCAAGGAGTTTACTAAGAAAAACGTTGATCCACTCTAGAAAGGAGAAGAAATAATTATTAAAATGATTCTTTTCAAGCATATATATAATACTTCGTATATGTATGTATATAAATCGATTTTCACAACATGCACTCAGGCTGAATGGAAAAGTATAATACAAATGATTATATTTATAGAGAATTACAACGAAATGAGAAACTAACAAGAGAAAAAAAGATCGTCTGAATGTATATATAAAAAACAAACAATCTTAAACAAATTAATAATTAACATTTAGATAGTTATACAAAATTTATTTACAAAATAAATTCAATTCATTGAAATATTTTTGAATATACCTAAGTATAAATTTATTTCAATACAAAAAAGACAAAGTATCACAAGTGTCACTTATAATAATAGTAATGTCAAACAAAACCGATTTATAATAATCCATAACTTTTGTGAAGCAAAGTTTCTCTACCAAAAAGAAGAATCTGTCAAATAGTTTTCGACTCCCAGTGAGACTAACGAACTGCAATTGATTCTGTTATACATAAAACTGAATTCAAAATATCACTGGTTTTGCGTAAAATGATGAATGCAGAGGTGTTTTTATTGCAACCAACTACTTGAAATTATAAGGACTATGGCGAGACACGAGGAGTAAAATTATTAATTACTTAAATAATAGACTAGTCCTATTTTATTAATATGAATTTTGCCCAATATATAATCTGTTAAATGTATTAAAATTTAAATTTTGCGCATTGCAACACTAGTATAAGTTTTGTAACACTAATCTATTTTTATTCTTTCTTTTTATTCCGTGGAAACATTAAACGTAAACAAAGTCATGTGTAACACTTGTAGTAGAATGCATGGTCAAAATTCTAAAACTAAACCTATGACAAACGAGCGCGTCCTCTCCAAACCCTGGAAATGAGCGCCTGACGAATGCATAGCATTTGTTCGCACGCCGCTTGTTAACCCCCCTCACACCCAACGTAAAATTACAGCCATTACCCCTGATCGGGTTTATTAAATTGGTCGTTTAGACCCGAAAATAGCTGAGTTTTTCAGATAAGACCGAGTTCTGTGCATTAGCATGATATATTGAGGATGTATTAAGTGGCAGGAGGCTACTTCAGGGTTATGCGTTTAAACACCTAACATATTAATCTCAAAATATTTTTCCTATTTTCATATCCTTAATACTTCAAATTTCTTTACAACATTTTTGGTACATGTATATTTGATATAATATAGTTATCTTGTAACTTTAAGTATAATACGAATTCAATTAATTCTTAATTTTTACCTTGAAATTAACTTATTTCAGAGTTCCACAATGTAACATATTTATTGAGTCGAGATCTAACTAAAATTTGTGTATATATTTTAATGTCAACAGCTATATGAAACATTAGTATTATATGGTAATATTTTTATAAAAGATAATATAACATTATATTCATATCTCCTCTCTAAGTATTTTCCTAGCACTTCATCATTTATCATACTGAAACAGGAACGATCAATCAACAGACAGGTGCGGACAACGTAACAATATACTTTTATGTAAAAAAAAAATGTCCTCAAACAAAATAGGAAATATAGTAAAAGTAGGAATAAAATAATATTCAAGTTTTAAATAAATTATTTTAAATCTGTAGGTACGTACAATTCAAAGGGACTTGAAATTTTCCTCATCCGGACAACTCGATCTTTAGGAAAAAATACATTTATATAAAAAATATTAATATAATGAAGACCTCATTTATCAAATTCTAAACATGACATTTAGACCTTCATAAAAATGATTGAAAGAACGTACTTAAGTCCGAATGTATGGACAAATAAAGGAAAAGTATTTTTAATATAAGTATATATTTTGCTATCGCTTTGTTGACGACTTCATGTTTTATATCATAATATGTAATTTAATTTTATAATAAATTGGCTCATAATATATTTCACTCCAATATTAAAGTTTTTTTTGTATCAAAATTCCATAGAAGAAAGAAACCAACAATAATATAGAAATATTTTTATATAATGTTAGGATACTTCTGAAATTAGGCATTAAAAAATTACGTACACTAATATCGTTTTAAAATGGGAAAAAATATCAACCCTTTGTTACATATTATTTCACTGTTACAGATGCTTTATAAATAGGACATTTAAAATTACCGAAATCATACATGTGTATCATATGTTCTGTTACGTAATACAACGTATATTTAATGGGCTGTATTACTCCAAAGGGCAAAGGTTAAACAAAGTAAGGCCCTTGTAATAATACGCCGTTCCCGTCAAAGTACACAAACAGCCACAATAACATATAGAGGCTATTGTTTCTAAGCAAATTTAACAAATGTTATTCAAATACTCCTTTTATAGACTAAACCAAATAAGGACAAGTTCAGATTTGGTTGCCGGTTATATATTTAACTGAAACAATTTAATCTTATCACAGACACAATCAAATCGTGCCTTAAACAACGACAGAGAAGCAAAGCGCGGTTTAACTGTGTATTTCAGGATTAGGGGAGTATTGTTTGAGATAGTGATGCGCTCAAAAATCAACATAGAAATACATATGTACGTAAAATCATTCAAATGTTAATAATATTATCATTGCATATAAGGGATCTATGGATATTTGTCTCTATTAGTAAAAGTATTCAAAATTTTCGTATCATTTTACTAAAACAATACACTGAATTTATTAATGTACGCAATAGTTAGATAAGTTAAATTAAAATTTGTGCCGGCAATTAAAGCATAAACTATCAAATAAATATTATACCATGAATTAATTAAAAAAATAAAACCAGAGTTATTCTAGCGTGTTATGGGACGGTTAACACAAAAAATATATTATAAAAAATTCTGTCCTGACATCAAGATATAAACGCATTTTATCGGCAATTTGGCTCTTGATGAACAGTCATTAAATAATTTCACCATGCGTGACACATGATATGTTCATTTATTTTTATTTAAAACCAGTGTGGCTTTATTAGAACGTTACGAAACAGAAATTCAACAACCTTAAATAGAAAAAACTATGAAACAAACCAAAGCAACTGTAAATAACAAACAAAACACTACATTCAGAAGACAATACTAAAATAATTAATTGTTTTAAATTAGATTAACAACAGAAAAATTTACTGTGACCTTAAACACACTTTTCTTTCACAAGTATTCTATTGAAGGTTCAATAGCACTATTCAGAGTTTCAGCTTTTAAGCTTTCGATAAGCATTTTATGAATACGATGCCCTAGTTTCTAAAACTGATTTTAAGTGCTGAAATACGTATAGACATACATATAAAGGTGTCAATGTCACTTCTAAAGTGTCAATGTACTTCACAGACTAAGTAATACAAGCTGGCTGTTTCACTTTCTCATAGATGATCGAAAAGTACTTAATAACAGAAACAGTTTACAGTAAAATCGCTCGATAAGTTTTAGTGTCGAAAGCCTAATAGACCCTCCCATTTATTCTTTTCCAATCCCAGGTTTTCTCCCCTTTTTTTCTTAAATCAAAACCGTCATTAGTGCCGAGGCACATTTATAGCAACCCGCAGAGGTGTTCATGGGCAAAAAATTATCGCAATTTTATTATGAGAGTCTTTTTAGAAATTAAAATTGTTACTGATATTTTCCATGCTTAGCCTCAGACCTCGTCTGATGCCAAAATCTTCTGTAAATCTTTAAATATTTTAGCTCCAGTATCTAAATAGTACTCATATCTGTACAAAGGTGTTATTTAGAATTTCTTTAAAAGTCAATCAATTGTCATTTTCAAAAACTAAATGTATTAATATACATTTTAAAACTAGAACAATCATAAAATATCGCTTTTCCTCACATCAGCTTATTTGAAAAGCGAACAAAAGCACAAATATAGGTCACAAGAACGTTACCCCAAATCGAAGTCAAGCGTTGAATCTGGGTTAGGGTACCGGAGCATTCTAACTCTGAGATAACAAACGGCTAGACGTATTGTCCATTATTAAATAATAATATAAAAAAAACAGTACAAAATATAAAGGTATCACTGCTGAGTTAATTACATTTTTAATTAAGACGTTACTAAGAGCCGGATAAAACTCTCAATTTGCATAAGATCATTAGCCGAGAAGGAAAGCATAAAGGTGGAAAAAATTAAACGCAAACTCAATTTCTTTCATTAGCATATCCGAAGCGATATTCGAGGGCGTATAAGAAAAAATATATAAATATTTAGTGTTAATATTAAACTTGTATGCCAACTGCAGTTTGTTAAGACGGGTTCGCTTCCCCTTCATTCGAGATGCGGAATACATTGAAAGTTAGCACATAATCGTTTGAAGTTTCATCACTAACAATGAAGTCTAGAACCAAGTTCTAGAACTTATACCGTCACGGTGCTATCGTGATTTATGTATGTACACAATAACATCATAGTTGCCTGTTGTTTATGAAGATATAAAATTTCAGGAACAAACGAAACAATGTATTCGTATTTTATACGAGACTCGAGAAAAAATCGTCGAAGTGATGTAAAAACAACCTTTTTTCAAAGAATAAATATCACATTAATTTTTAATTCATTATATGCTTATCATTTTTACAATACAATAAAACTTTTTATATAATAATTTTAAAAATATAACACTTTTATCTCTTACACTCAATTTCGTTTTTATGATTTAGATTTTAAAAAAAAAGCATATTTAATGAAGTGTGAAAATTTAAACTCAATATGTGATACGTTGCCCCTTTTTATTTGTAGACATATATCAAAAAATTCAAATGCATGCTTGTTCGTTATTGTTATATGTCTGAAACAATAAGACGAGTCAGTTTCTATGAGATGTTGGCAAATGGTACGAGAAAAAATGTCGTGCAAAGTAATACAGTGACAAATACGAAATAAGTCCCAGATAACATACAATATAGATAACAAGAAACTAACTTTCTGATATTAAATAATGTAATCAATTTATTATAATAATACAAACGTATAAATACTCTTTATATAATGCAATTACTGAAGTCCCTTTGTCTGGATATTAAGATTGTAACAAAGCTGTAAAATAAACTGTACAGAGACAAAAGCGGACGTTTCAGTTGAAAGTTTAATTGTGTTAGCAGTAAGATGGTCCGACACGGAATTTGTTTGGGGAAGAATTGACCTAAAACAATTTATGTCAAAGAAAATTAGTAAAAAAAGTGTTCTTCATAGATTGACGGAGGAATTATATTATAACTCAATAAAAATGATATTCTAAATACAATAATGAATATTTTGTATTCCAAGTTATGTGATAAAAATCTATTGCGTGGTTAACATTCATACTAAACCCTAATTTTACGTGAACAGGAAAATATGTGAATTCAAGAGAAAAACAGAAACATTTCCTCTGATAACAATGAGTGATGTTTGCAGACAATGTGACAAGTCGCTATTTTATTGCTTTTCACGGAAAACCCAGCTTCTTATAATATAGAGATGAATATGTAGTTTCTACTTTTTTTATGTGCGAGTCTGTATATATATTAAATATAAAACATATTTACTAACCTACTTGAAACATGTACATTATTAAAATGCTTTTAAAATACTAATAGTAAGTATTTAAATTGTTCATGTCTCAATAATTCCAAAACATGTTACAGTCACATTCAATTCCTTAATTTAATGGTTCATAATAAAAATTTATTCAAATGTCATTTAACGATTTTACTGTTATGCATGTACCACTTGATCTATTTATCGTACGTTAAAAATGTCTTATATCATGTTGGAAAAGAACTGGCACTCTGGCATTGCTGGACCTACTCGTAAATATGTATGTTAAATAAACATATACAAGAAAATCACATGGAAACTGGCATACAAACAGCATCACAATCGGTCGATTCGTTTATGATTTGCGATGGCACAGACAAATACATACACACACAAGCAGAGAGATCGCCGTCGAACTTATAACGCCTTTCGTTTTGTGTCGGGAGTTAAAGACTAAAGTAACTACACGCTTATCTTGGAAATAAATGAAATTTGTGCAAGTAGAGGCGTTTAAAATTAAATTTATACACAACACGTCTTTAAAACATTTAGATGTCTAAATAAGCGTTCTAAATAGTGGAGGTGAATTTAGTTCAAAACTACAAAGGGTTATATATTTTTCACCCATATCAAGCATTATAAGAACGCTCACTGCATACGAGAGTGGTCTTGTGTAAATTTGAACTCCCTAGAATTTGCATAGCAGTTCCTATCTGAGTACACTATCTATTTAATAGTATGAAATATGATTTAAATATAATATTTATTCAAAAAAAATGCTTGTTTTAGTTTAAATTAGGGAAAAAGTTTTAACAAATCAAACGTGTCGCAATAATTTTCTTGTCAGACAATAAGTATACGCATGAACCGACAAATTATCCGAGATATATCTATCTTCACAATAAAAGATCACTAAAATAGGTTTAACATTTAACCATAAAAAGATAACAGACAAACATACAACAGTATCCAGCTGTTACAAATTGTTGGAGCGAAAAGCACCGTTGCATTTTGAGGGAATTTCCGGTACGCAGCCTCCGACTGCTGTAACAATATTGGATATTCATCAAAACTGATGTCGGATACATCATTCTAAAGCTTTTTTTAAACAATTTTAAAATTGTCATTCTAATGGCACTGTTTCTTTAATCGTAATTACCTTGCTACAAATTATAATATGTGATACGCATTTTAACTTTACTTCCATGATCCTGCAGTATCGTAAATCAGATGTTTGTAAAGTTTTCCATGTTATATGAAAAAATAGTCATTAAAAATCAGGTTTATACTCATGGGACATGGAATATAACAGACTATCGCTACATTTACAGGTAAAATACAATAACTTTTTTATTAAAATATTTTTAATGTATTTAATAAAAACGTTTACAAACACAAATAAAAAAATTGAAAAAATAATAAAGTTTGTGTGTAAGTGAACTTTTATTGTTAAGCAATAAATCCTATTCGGGTAAAAAGAGTACTTAAATTAAATATTAAGGTAAAAGAAAAAACCAGTGAAATATTAATAGTAAAGAAAACAAGTATTCTCACACTCAGGTAATAAATAGGTAACCGAAAACTTTTATAAGCCGTTAACGTTGTAACAAAACTTAAACATTTATCGCGTTTGTGATTTACGAACTCCGCGAGCAATTATTTGTATTGTATCGTCCTTTAGTTTTTCTGATTTATTCCTTAACTCGGATGTTTTGTTTATCATTCTCCTTAAAAGTTACCAACTTCTCCCATATATTTGAAGTTTTTTCGCTTTGAAATTACTTGGACGTCGTTGGTTGTCATGAGTGCACGAGACGTATGGCTGGGGATTTAGAGCAACAAAAAATACAACTCTACACTAAAATATTTATAACAATAATAAAAGCAAAAATTTAATGTTTTTTGTGACGTATTATTCTATCAGAAAAGGCCACTGTTAAAAAGAATGAAGAATTTTTATATTTATAAAATGTCTCGTAACTAATAAATGCTCCGATTTCACTGGCAATAAAACTTGGATCATTCGATCCAGAATAGCTTCGCTATACCCAAATATATACGTATTATCGTTGACATCCTATAAACAGTTATTTCCATCGATAAAAAATATATATTTCAATATACGTCATTTGCATTGATATCATACTTTATAAATTATAAATATAAAACATAAATCAAATAAAAACCACCGAACATAAAACAAACATACTCGTAAAATGACCCTACGCTTCATGAAACCCAATTAATTTAAATTCAGAACAAATACCGCTATCTTTAAACTTTACATCCACCCTCTGTAATTACATTTTAAGTCAGTACACATTACATGACGTATAAAATTTTATTCGATCAGGCTTAGTCGGGACACGTAGATTTTACGATCGGAGATTCTAAAACAAATTAAAAATATTCAGATTTTACGGATTTAGTATAGCTAATAATTGAATTTAGCTGTTATAAATTATGCTGTGTTTGTTGAGGTCATTCATATTTACAAGGCAGTGGTATCGAGATTAGTTTATTACCTTACCATGGAGGATCTGTTTGATAAAGTGAGGACAGGGTATTGGTTTAAAATGTAATATGGAAGATTATTATTGTATTTATTTGTAAACAAAAGTGCAATAAAATTTGATTCAATGATAGAAACCATATAGTTAATAATCAAAGTGACAAAACAAAGAGAATAATTCAAAAAAGAATTTAATTGAACATGTTACAAAAATTTTATCAACACAACAACAAAGTATGTATTCAATAAATAATTTATTTAGTTTGAAATCGTTTTCACTTATATAAATTCAATTGAAAACTTAATTTAAAATTCCCTTTATATTTTTTATCTAGACGAAACAAATAAAGACAGTAATTTATGTCTCTTTTAAATCAAGAATTTCATACATTTTTATGACAAAAAAAAGAAAATTTACGGTCGGTGTTTTGAAAAAAAAATATCTTATTTCCATCTGATAGTTAAAACATTTAATTAAAACCGTTTCCAGATAACGCCGGGCTGAGATTCGAGGGAAATATCATGGGAGTTTTAAAAGGTCTTCTGGAATAAAGCTTTTTTATTACCTACTGTTTACTGCGCCGCTTTCAGAAGAAATAATTATGATTGTTTTACAGAAATTACCTCATCAATTTAAAAGCACATATTTACCTCTCTTGATTACAATTTCATTAACAGACGTTCTTTTTTTCATAAAACAACTGACAAATTATTGTAACAGATTTAATGTTTTAGCATTATTAAATTTAAATAGGAATGTTTGATCCAACAAATAAATAAATATAGGAAATAATTTATTATAATATATATATTTTCTTTAACATTTACCCATACATGCAAACCAGAAATGTCAATGAGGAAAGACCTGTTCAGATTATAAATTTCGTCTATCAGCCGAGGCCTCCGCATTAAATTGTTCTTATCAACTAAGAACTCAGCAAAACAAGTTCAGAAATATTCATAAATTTAAGAAACAAAAACCAGACACAACAATACCGTCCAATTCCATATAATAGTTAGGCAAGTTACCTCAGGACATTAATCAGGACCGACGATTACCACAAGGCACTCAAATGGCCGCACTTAAATTCCCGCAAAACTTAAGCTATAAAGAAGCTAAGACAAAGTCCTGCACATTTTTCATTAGAGGGAAGAAATTTCAGCTCTCTCGTAAACAATTATAAGACGTGTCCGGTTGAGCTAATTGCAGTGCTCTTTGTTCCCACCGTTTAAACTGAGATATTGCGAATGGTTTGTTTTAAAAGGTTTTTTATATTTATTACTATTTTAAGTTTATGACTTAAAATTTTTATAAGTAATATATGTTATAGAAACCCCAAACTTCCCGGACATCGTTTCTCAGAATGTTCAACTACAAAGTTTCAAAAATATGAATTTAATTATTTTAAACGTTATACTTTTGCATAATTTTTATTTTTATTTAAAATCCATTTAGTGAAAATTGCTTACTTCCTAAAACTTAAATTATGGCAATTTCATTAATTTTGATAAATTTTCACAAGGGCTATCCCTAACCGTAGCTACGTTCATTTGAAACGCTAACAGATATTAATAAAGCGCTTTACATCAAAATCGTCGTAACTGAATACAGCGCTGACAAAATTATACAAATGAATACAATTTGCCGCAGAACGCTTCACAGGATCCAATCTGTTACAATTATTTATATGTAAATGGAACGCTTTAAGTTCTGTCCGTCCTTCTATCAGGTATTATCAAAGTTTCCAAGGTATCTCGATTCCATAATTTAAATATATAATATACAAAACTAATAAACCAAAGTGTTATGTCCTCTCACAAAAATTACAGCTGTTAGATAAAAAACGAAATGTATAAAGTTGAGACAAGACACTTTAACACAATAACCTTAGCATCGGAAAGAAATTTTATATCCATTTTGGGATTAAAAATATCTTATCCGTCTCGTAAAGTTCAGATATAATAAACCAGGGTTTTACATACAAATACTGATTAAAATGTTAAGGAAGTATTTATATTAGAATACTGAATATAAATAGAAATAAATTTTGAAATCATAAAGTTTGTTAGTCTACATGCAGTCAAGATTAACACACGTAGCTAATAAACACAATGAATTGTTAATTAAAGCATTAATTTTTCCATTGTTATGTTTGTTATGTGGTCTTGTAATGTTTAACTAAAGTGGCCAAGCTAACGTGTAGTTGAAAAACATATTAAGAGGCAATACATTTATAACACAGACACAGAACCCGTGTTGCCGTCTCAGTACAAAGTGTCATTAGTTAAAATTACTGAACTCGGCTATCACTCCCCGGGAAGCAGTTACGAAACTTCAGGAAAGGGCCAGAATTACGTACAGAAAGGGAAGTTTTTGAGATATTATATGTATTATATATACGTGTTTCATAAAAATCATTAATTAGTACAAGTTTTATTATGCAGCCGTCAGCGTTTATATAGAATGACAATTCTTGATATAAATAAATACCATGAGATTATATAGAAAAGATACAGTATTGTATTTTAGTTACAAGCACCGCTAAAAGATTTTATTCATTAGTACCGGCTTCTTTTTAATCAAACATAATTTAATTTAGTTCTCGGGTCTCAGTGTTGATATAATAGAAGTGAAATTCATTATTAACAGTATCAGAAACTTCAAGAACAATAATGGAGGACTACATAATTGAGCTATAATAACATTAAATTAAAAGTTTTGTATCAATTAAGAGATTTAAAATAAATCAGACAGCTATCTGGGGTTCTTAACAGGAATTACTCATCGACATGTTGTTTTTTTTGAAAAAAGTGATAGATGTTGTCCTTCATAACTTACACAAAACAAAAAATATATTTTTGAATGTTGACCTTTTTTAATATTTAAATCATAAACTGAACATAAAGAAGGTTAAGGTGAAACCGCAGATTGCTTAGAAGATACGACGACGAGACGAAAACCGTTCAGCATTACACGCACTCACTGTGCGGTTGCGGGTTCCATCGCATTGCAAAAAGAGGAGCTTTAACAGTACCTGCGACTTACGACCCAGGTGTAGGTTTACGGGTCCTCTAACTAACGCACGTTAAACGCACACCACCGTCCAAGCGCGTCTCTCTACCTAACCAAATTTGATGCAAGCCTACTAGAGCTGAATCCGAAGTACGTTCTAAGAATGAATTGATGTTAGTCCTGGATAGCCCAAGTCTTTTAGTGGTTTGTAGAGAGATTTAGCTGTCATGCTTCTCGCTGCCACTTCTACCGGGCACAAATAAGGCAAAGAATTAAGTAATTGTTGTTTACACTCGATTAAAGATAACATTGTCAAGATAAAAAGGAATGAATTTAACGGCTATAAAAAACGACAGCTAATCTAGTTTCTCATAAATACATTTTGCGTTTACAATTAAAGAACAAATTTTATCTCATAGTTGAATAGGGATGATGGACATTTAGAACAGAAGGGTTCTATCACCTTAGAAAAATCAAAGTGTTTAAGTCTATTCTAAGCAATTTGAAAGGCGATAAAGAGCAAGCACTTAATATTCATACAACATGTGAAATGATCCGAAAATATGACGTCATGAATATTTTAACTTCAAAAATAAGAGGCTCGTTGATGCAAAGGGTCACAGAAATACAATAAGTCGGGGCTCCGTTCGGATTTTGGGACACAATTTAAATTGTATATTAGGCTGTGTATTTGTAATTTAGGGGTAAACGAATACAAAGAGATGTTTATAAGAAAATCCAATTGGGTAGAAATCTCGTGAAATTGGCAGCAATTTGGAAAATACGGAATATACCAGCGCTTCCGGTGCACTTAAGTAAATTGACGATGCAAATGCAAATCCCGAATAAATTGGATATATTTGTGGCAACGGCTATTGTATTGGTGATATTATTATAATTGCTTAAACCTTTAAAGGATAAATACATCCGAGTTATAAATCCTATTTAAACTTTTTTATTATAACATCAGAATTCAATATTCCGATTAACATTTCGTAGATTGCAATAAATAATACTAACATATATTTTATGGCGATTTCCTCGAGGGACCAATATTAATTTCTCGGACCGCCGAAATATACATTTTTCTTGGACATCAATCAAAAAGGAAGTGACGTCACCGCTCTACGGGAGAGTATAAGCATGGAAACCTCTTACACGCATTGCGGGTACACTAATGCTATTGAAGTACATTATAGAAACCTTTCGGTGGGAAGTTAATGGTTCTTTGGCAACGAAGGGACAAATGGCTAGTATATATCAAGAAACTTTCACCATGCTAACTATTTGGTTAGAACTAGGACACTTGGTTACTGCGACAATCGGTTATTCGTATAGTTTCTTCATCTGTCGCTAAAATTATATTCCTTATTTATGAAACAATGACACAACAAGAAAAAATTATTAAAGAAAATATAAAAAAAAATATTTTTTATTATTAATTTCAATTACACAACAAATGTCGGAGGGTTAATTCAGTGTAAACTATTATATGATCAGTAAAAAATGTAAATGAAACTACATATATAAAACGTTCAATTCCAAGAGACGAATAATGAGCTTAAAATTTTCGTCCATTCATATTCGTGTTAGCGGCAGGAGAGTTCGCTCAATATTTTCATAAAAGAAGACGAAGCTGATTCATGTTTATGAAGAAGACAATTTGCACTAACTCGGTATCAGCGGCTTGCAGTGTAAAGAACTTGATTAAAGCCATTTGTACGAACGAGCCACATTTGCGAGCGTTTCAACAACAAATTATGATCATCACGGGTGAAATATGAGAATATTTTTCTATGCTGGCACATAATTGAATGTATAGCGATATATCTCGCAGTTGTATATATAAATATTATTATCCAACCTCAAGTTTTCAGAACGTGAGATGGGCACGTGCTGTTAAATAATTGGCATGAGCGTCATTTCAATGGCAGGACCACGTGGTGTTGGAGTTGACTCGCACGTGACTGATACAATCACCTTACTGAATACGTAACATGATGTGGAATAAAAACAAATCGTTAAATCAATGTAATATTCATTAAGGGCATTAAAACCAAAAAGATATATTTATATTGTAAATATTAATATCTATATACATATAAATATGTGACTACTTAAATTACGTTTATATATTTCACAATAACAGGGACACGGATACACAGATTTCGTCAATTTGTACATCTGTAGCAAAATAATATACATACCCGTGGGTTTAAATGTAAAACAACAAAGCGTTGGATTGAAAATTATAATGAGTACGTAATGTGAGACTGATTTTGTCAAAGTAAAATTATTAACTTAAATTAATGCATATATCATATTCAAATATATATTTGAAAAACCGATTTTAACAAACATTTCAATGTTTTAATAAAATCAAATAATATAAATGCAAAACTTTATCTATGAAATAATAATGTTCACAAGTAAAAGATGTCTGGAGAAAAGTTGCCTAATTGTAGAACATTAATTTCTTTAATATTTATGTTTAAGAGGATTTACTAACAAACTAATTAACAACTCATTTTTATTTTCTGTCCAAAGTTTAAAACTCGACTTTTAATTAACTGTTAGTTGAACAATTTATAAAATATTGGTTTTATTGTTCCATGCATTCATGATCACAGATGCAGGGGAAATATTTTCTAGTAAATAACCACAAGCGAATGGTGAAAGAAATAAGTTGTGAAGGAAACGATACTTATCGACTGATAAAAACACATAGATATTATATATATCGGCGCAAGCAGGTTCAATGACGGATGCAACATGAAAATAACTGGCATCAATTATTATAACACCTTATTGGTCGTCGTTACTATTGTTAAAAGTAAAACGAAATCAAAGAGAATAGAACTATGTTTGAATTCTGGTTTAAATATGACGTCTGGACGCACGACAGAGGACTGCAGAGTTCAGCGAGTGCGGAGCATAAAGAACCTTCGAGAAATACAAGAACATTTAGAAGAATTGAAGTTTCATTTTAAAATATCTGGAACTTACTGAAACAAGTGACATTAGAGACGTCAGCGAGGCTGGCGTCCTGTCTTTAAAATAATGAATTTGTAATAAAGTTGTCTATTAAAAGATTGCATATTCTTCCAGCATCGTAAGTACTTTCGATTTTATATATGATAACATAAATAAAATCAAAATCTTCAATTTATAGACATTTTTAGGTCATAGCTCAATAAACCGAAAAAAATCGCTTGACGCAGTACACAATTCAAGTGTTCCATAATTAAAGTACTATCCATGACGATTTTAGGACCATTTCCTTTATTCCCTCATTCCGCATACACCTAACAGCGCAGCGTGACAGGCGTGGAGTGAATGGTTTTATACTTTGAGAGTTCTCTGTCAGACTCAGAGCGACTTCATATGTGATGAACCGTTAAACGGGAATCACTTCAAAAAGAACATCTGGCTATAATTTATATACTATATTGTGTATTACGAAAGATAATTCTTATTATTTTTTTATTGTTATTCTTTCATGACCATGAGAAAATTAAACAAAAGCAAAGAATTTTATTTACAAATCCATAGATTTATCATGAAATAAAAGTTTATTGATCCAGCCATTATGGATAACCAGTAAATTTATTTTTTTATCATGCTGAATGTTTACAAATCTTTTTCCGAATATATTTCAGACGAGAAAGTTTGAAATACAATGTATGTTGATGTAATGGGTCTCTAATGCAATGTGCTTGACTTATTTTAAATGACATTTCAATTCGTGTTGCATTTCGCATTGGTATACATTCAATAAAATTAACGATAACGTGTACATATTTACTGAGCTATAAATTATAACTAATCAAGTTTGTGGTTTATTTATCATTAATTAATTATGAAGATTTATGTACAAATAAAAACGCTATGAAATGTTTCCACTAAAGTTAATTTTTATTTTACTGAAATTTTTATTAAGTTTTCATCTATACTTAAATGAAACTAGTATTATACTAGGTTGCTGCAAAGTAACCGAAACGTCGGGATTATGTAGTTTTTAAATAATAAAATCCGCGTAGTAAATCCGAATAATACTAGTTTCATTTAAATGAATACTCGCGAAAATCTTAGATCTCATTCCATCTATACTGTTAAAGCATTTTGAATGCTGTTATAATTTCAGTTAGACCTCGGAGCGTTTTCAAAACAGTATTCAAAGAGAGACAATCAAGAGATTAAAAAGGGAAAAATCCTATTACTGCTAGATAACATATGAACCTGAATAGACAAAATGTTTTTGATTAAATTATTTTTATTTAAGTTGACAAATATTTTTCGTATTGTAAGTCCTGACCAAATCATACTTAATGACAGCTAGATTTAACTCGCAGTTCATTATCATATTGGCAATAGAGGGTAGACAAAATGAATTAATAAAAACAACATTATTCGAATATCAAACAATAGATTTAATAATAAAATCCGAAACCATTTATTTTTAACAATGTCCTTCCGTTTGAATCCGAGATAAGCTTGATTAAGTTTTTTTTTTAATTCAAACCGACCGTCCAAGAGTCGAGATTAAGTGAATTCGAACCGATTTTTAAAAAGATTTTAATGTTTAACGAGAAAAATGTAAGGGTTATATAACCCTGCAATTTATTGCTCAAGGAAAATTTGTTTAAATTTATTGAAAAAGGTTTGGGTTTATTTCGTACATTTTAATTCTAATTTAGCTAGCTTTCTTATTTACTCCGAGAAAAAGATGTTTATCAAATGGATTCGAGGAGAATTTAAATTAAGAAATTACAAATTCTGCAACAAAACCAACTAAAAAGCGATGAAATCAATACGTGTTCAATTCAATATGTCAACCTTGATGTACTAAAACATTCAAATATACACTGAAAGAGCGATAAGTCAGTTTATTCTAAGTTCAACCTTTAACATCCATAGCTCGCCAGCCAAGTAGCAATCGAGTGTCATAAAACACCGCGGATAAAGGGGACCATGTATTAGGTCGTGAGTAAAAATAGAAACGATGATAACATATCATTGAGATAGACGGACGAACTAACAGTCGTAAAGTCACACATGAGGATGTAGTGCGCTTAGTGACTGCGGTGAAGTAGACTTGCGATTTAAATTTGGCGAAATTTGAGTTAAATGTGAAATAAAAAAGCTTATATAGGTTAAGTAAAGAACAGATTTAACCCAAAAACAAATACAAAATCGAAATACAAGACTTTAAGTAAAGTCAAGGTAACTTAGTTTGTGACATTAAATATGTTAATTGTTAAATTTATAAATAATAATAGTTGCTGTTTAATATTTCGATGTATTGAAGTTTATTCCTCAGCGTCTCATATAGTTATTAGATAATAATCTTGAAGCCGGTTGACTGATACCTGACAATTATTTTGGAAAGCCTTTTGCGATGGAACTACTCTAACACTGAAGCGCCTGATGTCTGCGTAGTTTTTTACAGCCTTTATCATTACGCATTCTGACAGCCGACCATCAAACGAGCAGGACCCCTATAAATAAGCTACAGGGTTCCAGATTGCCCGGGTATAAATGAAAGGGTACAGGAAATTAGGGTTTTTTAGGCGGCAACTCGCTCTCTGTACTTTCGTTATAAACCATTTTTAACACAGTGGAAATGTTTTGATGTTTTTATTTCATTGTTCAGTACTGACTTATATTAATACCGATATACTCAATGAGCCATAACCAAGGTGATGTTGTATTGAATGAAATTGTTGGTTTTGTTAATCATTTTAAAAAGTATAATTTGTTGTATTGGATACACGGATATAATTTTTACGTCTCATTAGGGTATCACAGAGCATTACGTCTCTATTGCATGGAATATTAGTAATAGAAACAGTTTAATGTATATTTGTAATTAAATTTATAAACGCAATCTTAATTTAAAACACAAATTAATGTAAATGCAAAGCCAAACAACTTGCAGGGTAAACGATAGCTTTAAGGTTACAAGTTCGGAAGTTCGTCTAGGAAACTGCACGATGATTAATTATTTAATACATTATTAACTGAGACGCTCGTCTCCTCGGGATTATATGGATTTACAACGAAGTAATATAAAGCTGAGTTTACAATACATTGTTAATTAAATTTATAAGGAAGTCTGCACAACATCGCTTACGATTGACTAATTCTATCACACTGTAAAAAAAGGATCTTACTTAATAAAATATTTATATAAATAGTGTAGCTGACCTTAATATAGCAATATAGAAAAGACTCAATATATAAAAGATAATATGCACTTCGCCTTAATGTAGGTGAATATGTCACCCATCCGTTCCGTTAATACTACTAAGTCTGTCTAAACTCGGAAACGTTAAGTTATCTATGCACTAGACAGAATTTCATTAAGAACTGAGCTAGATACTATAAATTACTCATTCATTCCCAACTGCAACTGATGCTCGTTTAAAAGTTTTCTATTACTTCGTTTATTATATTTTCTAAAACATGAGACTTAAGTGTCCATAATACGATTCATTAAATGGCGACTTTGATTTAAAATAGACATAGAAAATATAGAGTACAATATCCATCGACACGAGTAGGTTTCGAAACGGTAATCGCCGGAATATCTCGTTTGTCTTGTCTTGCCTATAAAGCTATTGAAGTCATTACGACCTCATGTCGATAATTTTTTTTGATTATATATTTCCTATAACATAATTTTTTATTCATAGTATTAACTGAATACTGTATTAATCTTAAATACAATCCTAAGTTCCACTTGAGAATTAAATGTGAGGTAGTTGCGCTTAGATGTCGCTATCGTGTGGTTATTTCAATTATTAATACATGTTTTAAATAAAAAATTTAATAAAAGTGACAGAAATCTTAATATATCTATAAGAATTATGAAATAATACACAAAAAAAAACATGAAAAAGAAGTTTCACTAGTTAAAAAATAAGGTCCAGTTTTGCTATTGGATTTTAAAAAATCGTCCTGGAAAATGTAGATTTACATAAAATATCGTGCTTATGAAACATGTTTGAAGTTACGTAAGGCTAACGAAGGTGGCCCAATCATCATTTAGCTAATCAAAACCTCTAATTAACATGCATTGTCCATTCATATGGCGATCCTATAGTGTAATTTAACTCGTACAAGTTTTGGGGTGAAAGGGCCATAGCTCATTATTAGACTCGCTGGACAATGGACTAGCATTCAAAATTGGGACATCCATGTTTCCTATCCCAAAGTTTATTGTTAATGTCTCTGTCTCAATTTCTATGTACGGCTGGTTAAAATAGTGAGAAGATTTTAAAGTCAAAAACGTAACTTTATGAATATCTTATTTTACCAACATTTATTTAACGTTACCAAGTGTAGTAAGAGAATTTTTCTGATACGACCTTGTTGCGAAAATGTTTCTTTTATTTTAAACAAAAGTTTCTACCTTAACAACGGGAGTAAATTGAACAAAAATTTTTGAAAAGCAACCTTTCACCTGCAGCAAAAATGAAATTCTTTCATATCGTACACCGCTACGTCCGTCTCAGACAGCTGACTCGGATTAGTTTTTTAGCTCAAAACGAGTAAAAATTGTGTCTTTGTTGCAGGTTTGTTTTTAAATTCGTAAACTAAACTTTCAAGAGCAGAATCACGTGCATTCAGAGCGCATGTTGCATTAACAGTCGAGTCTTATAGAGGTTATTTACGAAACAAACTAACTTTTCATATAAATGGGATATAATCCTCTCTTTTATAGTAAACTTTTAAGATTCGGATTACCGTAATGCATTATTCCCAAATCCGTCATTTTGGTTGCATCACCATATCGTTATTTACATGAAAGATGCCTTTACGAATACATTACGATCGTATCAATTTATTTATGCAAAATATCTCTCTAGAGACAACGAGAAATCTTTACCGTTTATCGTAAATAATTCAGCAATAAAAGAGCAAACTAATACCCAAAGTACTGATTTCTGAATTCGTTGTTCTATTATTAAAAGCCTTGAATCCAGGCAGTGCCTCAGTATTATGTAAATATGTATAATAGCTGAATATAAATGGGCTTAATATGCTAGGTACTTGCTAAGCTCTAGACAGGAAATTTGATTTTAAAATTATTCATTGACGAACATTTTGCTACGAACATTAGAATTCAGTAATAAAAATTGTGTTATATGAAAATTTAAATAATTCAACAATATAGAATATAACTTGAAGAATAATTATCAAATTAATTACAGCATAAATCCCAAGTAGTTTAAATAAAATTAAAGTAGACTTTCATTTCTACCTATCATTCCCGCGAAGTTAGTGAAACAAAGATCGCGACCCATCCATTACAGACAGACTGCGCTTGAGAGCCAATCGGAAATCCAATTTCCGATATGATACGATCCGCTAAGAGATTGCTGAAATACGCCAGCGCACGATACAACTTAACCGATTCTTACTCCACTAAACGAATCTGGGTTACGAGAAACTGTTTCTATAATTTAATAAAATTTATACCGCGTTTGTTCGTTTAAATAAATCTGCTAACAATACTTTTCATAATATATTTTTAATAATAATTCTGAGTCGCAAAAAAAATTATAAGAGATCTAACGACTCTATATCAGAAACATTACTTGATCCGATACGTTTTAGGAACACAACGTTGGTTAGTTTTCCTAAATACATAGACGATACGCTTTGCTTCTTTAGTTTTCTTGAGGGACCAGCTTTGGGTGGTCTTCCTGGCCTCTTTCTAGATGTTCCGATATGATTTTTTGTTGAACAACGCAAATAATTTGAATCTGAGATCATGTGATCATCGTCCCGTTTTGGATCGTCCGTTTCTTTATCCTTCGTCATTAAATGTTTTTGTAATATTTTTTTCTCAGTTTCGTGATCTCCAGCATTTCTAATGTTAATATTGTCTTCAGCTGTATCGTCAAACTTCAATCCTTGTCCAAAAATTTCTTTCATTTTTTGTCTACAATTAAAAAAAGCGTGAAATTAACCAACCTTTAAAACGTTTAATCTTTTCATAAAACTTACCTCACTTCGTCAGCTGAATTGAAATCAATAGATTTCAAATTGTCGATATTGTGAACAGTCTTATCTAGAAAATTTGATGCGCCACTTGCATGAGGGTCATCTTTCTCCTCCGTTAGGTCACATTTTTTACCATTAAGTTCAGTTCCTAATTTTAACTCTTCATTTTCCGTCATTATTAAAAAAATATATATCAAAATGGTATTTTACCAACTAAATAAAAATGTAAAAACATCATGACATGAAATAAGAATAACTAATACTGACTTATGTCATATTATGACAGATAGACGTTGTGGTGAAAAAAAATTTGATGTCCCAAAAATGTTAGTCACTTTTTCGTTGACTATTATTATTAATTGTTATAGTGTAAATGTGTTATAGCGTATACTAGTGAATAGCTTGGGTTATTTCATGTTTTATAGTAAATAAGCATTGCTGTTACTTACATTTGTACAAGGGTTTATAAGACACAGATTGTGCTTAAGGTTTTTTAACTCGATAATTTTGGAAATTAGAGTATATTTTAAAAAAACTTTCAGATATAGAAGAAGATGCGCCACACACACAAGAAGTATGACCAATTTGTAAGAAGAGCTATAAAGCATTTATATATCTTTTTAATACATTTAAATTAGTAAAGTGAAACAGGAAAGTAATAATATATTTACTACTTAGTATGTATAAGGAAAATTTTAATATTTGTATGAAATTTAAGGATGTTGTATATTTAGTACCAGAAATATATTTGAGAGAATGTTGTCATGATTATTAAAAATACTCTCAAGAGAAATCAAAATTCAAAGTTTTTTTTATTATCTTGGTAATGAAAAATATTGACGTGTATTTAAATTTTACCCAAACATTCATGAGCTCACCCACTTCTGCCCGTGTCTTAATATTTAGCGACATAATATTTTATATCCTTGAGTAGCTTTCGCCGAAATAAGCTTAGGTGTTTAATCAACGAGATTAAAATATTTATTATCCAGATCCCTCACCTCAAAGTCTTGGTCCAGATGCAAATTTAGATTAAACATTCATATGTTACAAAATGAAGCGGTTTGTTTTCCTGAAACAAATAACGACACTCCAGGGAACAATACTTAATACGCTTTATGAGCGAAACTCTTGGCTGTATGGACTGGTTGGCTAACATCTGAAATTGCCTTCCAGTTGGTTAACTTATGTTAAAACTTTCCAGAACTTTCTTTTGAAATTGAAAGAAAAGTATTATATATACATTACGACGAATTTTTACGAATTTTATCACATTAAAATGTGTGATCATAAATATACGACTTTAAGTTAAATGTAAACTTTGTGTACCAAACTTTTCCGGAGTAAGTCTTATTACAAATGTACTCCTAAGCTAAGCACCGTCATGACCTTAAGGGGTAAGTAATCTCAGAAGGCCAATAAGGCTGTCCACGAGCCACTGCCACCCTGTGCCGAGCTATTCTCGTAATGGAATTAGCTGTTTATCCACACCGTGCTTTCTTAGTGCCAATATTGTTGATGTAAAGCTTTGCTGGAAGTTAAATTCCCATAACAGAAAATAATATTATGATCGAAAACTTCGAACCTCCATTTGAAATAAAGAGCGATGATTATTAATCTTGTCTAATCAATGTTAGTATATGAATTATCACAGTAGAGTTTTTCATTGCTTAATTACATGTGAAACCTTTCTATCGATATAAAGTTTGTATTATATAACATTTTAAAAATTTGTGCAGAACACTTTAAATCTATGAGTGACTGCTGTAAGCCCACTTTGTTTATTTCAATTCAAACATACTTACTGGAACTTATTTTAGCGTTATCTTAGATTGTTTTACATTGAAACTGCGTATATACGAGTATATATATATATATATATATCTATCTTTTTTTTTTGTAAGTGTAATAGTACTTCTAGCTTTTCAATATCTTGGAAACAATGTCAGTAGCAGCCGCTATATGCGTCAGTAGGATTTATGTGTCACCTTACTCCTCGGTAACCCATTGCTGATAATTTACGATTCGGTACTTCTATTTATAGAGCTAATGTTGATTGAGTGTGGACTGTCGAATAATAGAAGTATGTTTACGTATTGCGAAGGTTCTTGAACCAATAAAATGTCTTTTTTTAATTTTCAGACCTTCCAGATTTCCTTTTATTTTAACAAGACTAAGTACCCTAATAAACTCAGTCAGAATAAGATCTTTCAAATAATAGAAATACGCTAGGAACTGAGTCCGTAAAATAAGATCAGACATTACAGTAGTGGGCTCAGATGGTCCGTTAAATGTACCCGCGATGTTGAACGAATTCATGTATTTTTAAAGATTAAAGCGAACGAGGCAAACGGTACTGTTGCTTCAGATTTAATGACTTTCTTTACTGAAATTTGTTTTTGTATACTTATATATGCCAATAGTTACTTCAGTTGCAATTGTTCTTTCTTATTTTTTGGTATGAAATAAAATATCATAAAAACATAAAAAAAAATTATTATAAAATTATTTTTTGTGATTAAGTCAACAGGACAAACAATAAAATCTAGTTTAAACTTATGTACAAAAATAATAAATATATTCTATATTTAAAAACTTCTTTATAGAAATTCTGAAATAGTTGATATTCTCTGATAAAAGATATCTGAAGGAAATATTGAAGAATTACTTAGATTCCATCTAGAGTATTTCCGGAGATAAGAGCCTTCATGGAGCTTCAGTCAGGGCTTTGAATGCTGCAAGCGCTAGATGTTCTTTATAGCACTGATAAGATAGAAAAGGGTAATAATTTAGAAATATAAAAGAAGTTATTTAATTCATTTAATATTTTTTTTATGAACTATATTCTGCTTCGAATTTAAACCCAATATATTAATGTTTAAAACAGTACAAAGTTATGAAATCAGATTAAATTGTCTGAAATAAGGACTTTCCATCGTGCGTCAAGAATAATTCCACACTGGATTATTAGTTCGAAATCATTATCTAAAGAAATTTTCATATAAATTTACGTACAATTGTATGTAACAAGTCCACATTTTACTTCAAAAGATGAAAGTGACAAATAAGATTAATTTCCATCAGAAATATAAATCACGTTATAAAATCACCAGAATATAATCAAATAATTTAATGTTCATATACTTCAATTATAAACGGAACAAGAATCAATTGTCTATCACTTGACATGAAAGCCGTCAATGACCCGACGATTGTATCCATAGCGTGTAATTGATGACAAGTAAATGATACCTCCAGGCTAATTGATCGATTTTTAACAATAAATTTAATATATTTTTGTGATCACATAACTTAGATAGCCAGAACGACATCTTAATTTCACACTTAACCTTTTTTATATGTATGTTCGGGTACACCGTCTTTTTCTTGCCAAATTTTCATTATTATTTTGTATTTCATATCGTCCTATAATTTTTTTTAAATGAAATTGATCCCATCAATTTAAATAACATAAAAATTCAACAAAGTAAATATAATACTGTGAATAAGGACTTAATAATAATATATTTTTTAAAATCTTTAAAGTAGTTATTAATAATAGAGATACAAAGAAAAGTAGAGATTTTAATAATATTATGACCTCCCAAATACGTATGTAACAAAAACTATTAAATTGGTTATTAAAAACGCTTTTAGAATTCCATTTGTGTATAAAACATTTATTAATTTTGTACAGTCGACGAGCTCTTCCGAACACTTGGATGAAGTGGATGCCATTTTCACCTTAAAACAAAAACATGAAAGAGAAACCAATGCTATGGAATTAATTTATAAATTGTTTCAAGTAATCGTAAGTTTCGTTTTATTGTACACGAAATTTTAAAAGAGCTAGATTCGTATTACTTGCCTTATATAAATATTATGACATTTTACATTCATCAACATAATATGATGCCAAACGCGTCACCGGTAATTTTTTGCATTTTCCAGCGATTATAATTTTTTTTTTTTGAGTGTGATGAGAGAATTATAAAGCGTGTTATCTATTTCTTTAACGAACTGATTACATTGAATAAAAATTTTAACAAGCATTCACAGTCAATTATTTAAAACCTTTCAAAGTAACGATTTCGTTCGAAAACTACACTCGTCCCACATAGCCTTTTAATGAATATCTGGTTACTTTGCTCGATTTAATTTACATATTATTGATATATTTTTGTAAAGCGTGTGGAACTTAGGTGTGGACTTATTAATAGATTTTTAAGTTTATATTAATAGACGAAAACAAATCGAGCGAAAGTGTAAATTTAAAAATATATAACGTTAAAACTATAGTTTTTCTATGGAAATTAATAAGTCAGGTTTAACATACGAGTCCTTTCAGGTCATTATAAAAACAACACTTTCATTTCAAGTTATGTACTAAAATCTAAGTTTGACAGAAAAAATACTTAAGAAAAAAAAATTTAAGATCTTCACCTCACGATCTCGTCTCGTCGTAAAATGTAAATAAGCTACAAAAATATTTTCCAACAAAAAATCCAAGGGTCCGCATAATCAGACATTTTTATGAAAATTGTCTTCCTGAATAATTAGCCGGTGCTATCGTGTTATCAAAAACATGAATTTGTAAAAGTAAAAAATTATAAAATCTCGCTTTAGATTATAATTGATACAAATAATTGCATACATCATTTGCATCTAAAAGACGATACTTATTAGGGCATGCCTCATAAAACTTTATTTATTAAACAGAATCACCTGCCGTTAAGGTTTCAAAGCGAGCGTTTTTTAGCACAAATTAGATTAGCGTGTGGTGCTCGGGGGAATCTTCTGCCAGTTTAATTTACCTCCAGCTAAATACAAATCGCAATAGAACTTAGGAAATATGAAATGAAACATCAGTAAGCATAAATTAAACTAATCACATTCCGTTTGTTCCTTTATGATGAATGAAAACCATGCGGACAAAGACATTTTATAAATAGATATATTAAAAAGAAATATATTTTAGATCTGAAAAGATAAAAATAAAACTTCTCCCTGCTTACTGTAATAATTTAACTTCCTTTCGAGTTCTGTATCAACAGTTAGTAGCTTCCCATTCTCTATTAAAACGGTCCCCTGGCTAGTTCAAAAGTGGCTCAGGTGTACTTTCAAATGGTACTGGTTGAAATCATTTAGTCCGGCCCTTTAGTCCCCAAGGAATAATTTATTTTTATCTGCCGACTTACAAGTCTGCTAGATTTGACCGTTATATGGCTAAGCGGATTATTCTGACTTTCACGTTACATTAGCGGAAAGAGTATTACGCTATTGTCACATTTCTTTTTTTTACCCATATGTTTTCTTAATCTATTTTTCTAATTAACAATATGTAAATACATAAATAATAAGTCATTTTATAGACCGGGATATCTAAAACGTGCCTTATTCGACTTTTAATTAATTAACAAGCAACGTAACAGAAGGCTCAACAATTAAATACATCAATGAGAATATTATTGCAAAATAGCAATACCTAAAACGTAAACCTGGTATATGTACCATATTATCTTTATAGGATCCCTCCCATATTTTTACATAGGAATGCTCGAAAGGAATACGTGTTTCTACATAGGAATACATTATATTTATTATTCACCAAGAAAAAACAAGATCAAAAATCGCTATTCTTGCTACGATATTTCAAACTGAACGCAGATGTCTATGACCAGACATATTATTGAAATTTTTTCAACCAGAATCAATCATCCCCATACATTGCACCGCTGAACCTATTCAATACTAATGTATTTCACAACAATAGCTCGCACAAAGCATTCGGATCGAAAATACCTGGATCGTTCTACCCGATCCGTTTTACATTGTCTACCAAATTACTTTAGAATTTAGTTGAATTCCTTTCCTAAGGCTATAACAACACAACGGTACAAATAAAAAGCTACAAGTAAAAAAAATTTGTAAAGAGAAAAATATTATAACTGGTCTAGATAGGAACAGAGTAAAACGTATGCATATATTTTTTGTTCCTATCGTAATTGGTTTTAACATTTTTTTGAATTTGCGTGTTGTTTTCGAAGTAGTGCTAAAAATACCATAAGTTCACGTAGCAATGGTGCTCAGTAGTTAAGTTACATAAAACAGTTCCGCAACAATTTTTTCCGATCTTAAGTTCGAGATCAAGTTCACGCATATACAGCCGACTGTAAAACCTAATTCCTTGCAGCCAAAACAAATACAAAAGAAAGAACAGACTTAAATTTACAATACTATATTTAATACAAAATATGCTACAAGTACTAACATTAATTATAACACAACAGTTTCATTATCTTAAACACGCAATGACCTTTGCGAAATGCATATTAAAACATTTTTTAAAACACACGCGAACAATGAAATAGTTATTAAGAAATCCATTGTTTTAACGAATATCATTTTAGATAATGAATTTTAATAATACTAAATGTAAATCAAATTGGTTACAACTAACCCTAAATTTAGATGTATTCAAATAAGCCATTACAAGTCCGAATTTCGTAAGACGGTAATTAATTTACAATTATGTACGAAGGGCTGCACAAAGTCTTATTAAATTAAATGTTTCAAAGAATCCATCTTGATGTTAATAGCTATTTTAGTCTTAAAAATATTTATAATGAATCAATAAAATAACTAATTGAGACAACTCTTATACGTTATTAAATTGTATTAAAATATTATCGAAATTTCAAAGAATTTATTTTTGTAGTCTATAAGTTGATAGAGTGCAAAAATATCAATTTAATATAAAAGAAATTAAGATATTACTTATTGAATTCAATATTAATAACATTCTTTGTGTGTTCTTTGAAAATTTATTAACGGATATTATTATTGAAATACTCACGTGAATATTAAGAGAAGTTTTGATCGCAATTGAATCAATACCACGCATTGAACCGTACTCCTTCCAGTCTCGTTTTATAACAAGTAAAGTATACAACAATTAATGTGCCCCGCGTTGGGCGCCAACTAAAGCATGGCTTCGCGGCGGATTTCATTCGGTCCACTGTAGAACTTTAATCACCCTAAATTAAACTCAAGTTGTTTGTACGTGACCAACCCAACCCCCTCCATCCTTTGACACTATCTTAGACCGAGAAAATTACTAGTTTCGTTCCAACATTCCCAAGTTCAAGCAAATTGATTCTGAGGTCACTTTAAGAAAGTTAAATTGGACCAAGATTATACAGTCAACTTATTGTTTTGATACTTCAAATACACCCAAAAATAAATTGAGACATTGTGTGAACTTTATATATGAAGGCAGTCGAAGACAATAATTTTACGCATTATATATCCCGTCCCAGATATAAGTTATACGCATTCATCTCGTGACTTACGTGGGTATTTGTATTTCTTTTTTATAATTTATATTTGTTCATGTTTTTCACCCGAATAACAAGAGTTATGAAAATATGATTTGGTATATCATATATGATTTGGTATTAAAAAAACAAATACGTTTTTAAATATAACTTCAAATAACATTTAATTGCCACCAAACTTGTTAAAGTAAAAGTTTTATCTCAGAGTTTAGTTCATAGTGTTATGATGCAGCACTAAGTGGTTCAAAACTTGGAAGTATTTGAATTTCTCCCTTAAACAACCCCCACACGAAATCAGACGAGCGTGACAGAGGGCAATGATACATATTTATCTAGCAATATTTATGGCCAACCTAAAAAACTGCCGCGATTTTCTTTCTTTCCATATTTAAAGTTGGGATGTTTTATGTGAATCGATTGGCGAATGGCTCGTGAATGGATAACAGAGATAGCCATGAATAAAACAATAACTATCTTGTCAGTGCCTTTTATTTACGGCTTTAAGAGAGCTGAGGTAGTATTCCGTTTTAAATATCTGGACTATTTCCAATCTATAACTCTACTCTTTAAAGTTCGCTTAGTGTGTGAAAGTTATGTAAAACAATTCAAAATTTATTGTAAATTTGGCATGTTGATGCGCTGGACTAACAAGGGTCTATCTCCTCATCCACTTGAGCCCGGACGACAAACAAATTTGTCGTGACGAGATATTATCAGAAAACCTAGAACCCTCGATGCCTCTTGATCAAGTGACGCGTTTATCAAAAATGGAAAAGGGTATTCCGGGTAAAATGTGAGCCCTTAAAAGGTAAGCCCTTCGCTATATTTTTATCGAACTAAGTTGACTCCATAATAATGTATTTCAGTTTCGTTTTTTTTTAGAATTTTATGAGACATATTTTAAAATAAATTTTAAACCTATTGTAGTGAAAATAACGAAACCAATATTGCCACTGAACTTTATCAGATAATTCTCGACAAGGTTTTAAGTGTATTGAATACAAACAGTGAATGTTCTGTTTAAGCGTAACAACCTGACAGGAAGCAGGTGGACAGCTGAGGGTCGATGAATTACCTCGAGGACAGATGCGGAGCGACACAACCAACGACTTTTTAATGCCAGCCCCAGTTCCATATAAGATTACGTGTGGGAATTATGGGGCCGAGTTTGCGAAGTTAACGGCAGCTTACCAAAATATAAATACAGAAAACAAAAACACAAACAATTTATTTAAGCGAAAATATTTATAATTTATCTCACATTATTGTCTCCTTTCTAAAGTTTTACAAGCACAACATTAGCTGCATTAAATCTATTTATTTTATTTGAGCTGAATACATGTACTTGTGAATTAGTTCACTAGTTTTGTAAAGTATTAAAAAATGTTCGGAGCGGACACTGTATTAAAAGCAAGCCTCTCTGGGAACATTATGAATACTTAAACAGCTCCTTTCAAATATGTCATTATGAGAATTCAGTAACTGACAACAGTTATATTATACACATTGATAATGGTGAAAGAAAATAAAACTATACCAGATGTCTAAAATAAATTTAACAAAAAAATTGGTACAGTATAATAAATGTTAGCATCGTCTAAATATAAAACATAAAAAAAATTGTCTTCACCACTTATATTACACATAAATCAGAAAAATAGCACCTGAGAAATTCGCATAAGATGGCCCTTGAATTACCAATGCTTGTAACATTCAACAAACTCTAAATCTAAAGATAACGTCCTCCGCGACGTGGGAGGGCCATCAAAATCCCTTTCTATGTTTAAAATAAAAATTTTATCATAAGAAAGGTGTTATTTTATGTTCTCTTTTATAACCTCCATAGATGCATTTATCGCGTTTTATAAAATCATAATCAGGTTTCGCATTTCCGCACTTCCCTTTATGGCAATACTTATTGCTAAGCCGCGAGAAATGCGAGTTAATTTTAATATAAACTTGTATATTAAGGATCGCATTTGCGAAAGATTTCATTAGCCTTGTTTCATCACCAAGTATACAGAGAATACTTGGTATAAAATCGTTTTATAAAATTGTTACAAGTTCGGTTACTCAATTCGATATATTTTGAAAGAAGCTTTGAAGCATTTTGCGATAAAAGAACTCCACGAGGGGCGGCTTGAATCAAATGATGTAAATTAAATCTGGACCGTGGTCAGAATCCCAGGCGATTTAAAAAGTCGTGAATTTAAGTTAACAGATCTTTGTTCATTTCCACCAGTTGATATCCGATTTTACGCAATCTCAATCGGATAGTATATGAAGTTTTAAGTCATTTTGCTTCATGCACACAATTTGTGTCGACGAATAAAAAGACGGTTTAATTTATTTAAACACTTCCTGAAATAATTTAACAAATTTCTTAAAAGAATATCAATACTTGTTAACAAAGATGGCGACCTGTATTTATACCTATTATTTCAAGCCAAACAAAAACAGAAGCTTATTACTAAGGAGTCCATAAATCTGGACAATAAATCACATAACTATTACGCCAATTACGCTGCGGTCAGCGGCCCCTAATCCTTGGCCCAAGTCGGTAGAAATAGGGCCAAGGAGTGACCCTTACTGTGAACTATATTTCAAATTGATTTATATATTATTAAGCAAATCTAAGATATGCTACCAACAGCTTCTGTAGCGAATCTCTTGACATATTACGAGACATAAAAAAAGACATTTCCACTATGTGTCACATCTCCCAATAAATATAAGTAAGATTTATCTAACATATTGTCTTAACTATAGATACATTAACAATAGAATAATATCCCAGTTTTATATACTTGTTATATAATATGTATTTGTATAAAAACAAAAATATTATATAACAACGGCCAACCTTATATCAAAACTTTGCTGTACCATTATAAAGACCAACTCAGTTCCTTAGAGTTAGTTCCAATATTAGTTCTAAGCAAGTATTTTCTAATAATTTATTGAATGGACGCGGTTACAATCAGAACCATTAAAGTCCTTGATGGCAAAGTTGAGAACAGTTTCCTTATGTCTTTATTTCATTAGCTAAGATACTGCGATTGTTTTGGCGAAAAATTATGTCACTATTTCTATTTTACAGTACGTTTGAGCATCCATAGACGAGTATATCCACAGGATTTGACTGATTTTAAGAAGCTCCCAAAGGATATCTCGATCAAATATTAAGTATTTGTTACGTACGACCTTAGATTAATTGTAGTAATCCACTAAATTGTTTACCTTTTCAATATTTTAATATAAATTTAACATATGATAAGTAAGTAGCACTTACGTAATACTTATAGTTACAGCTTTATTTATCTAATCATAGACTCAACACCCACTATGGCGATTGAAAAAATATGATATTCAACCCTAACGCATCATTAATCAAATTTTAAATAAACTGGCGTTGTCATAGCAAAGCGAACTTTATGAGAATGCCTTTAGATCTAGATCAGATTGTATGTTCAAAACACACTTTATTGATGCTTTTTGTCGGCACTCGAAAAGAAAGTGCTCCTCCTTTATTAACTATAATACGTTCTGCTACAAGTTATAACGCGCACGACTGGCCTGGTTTACTTGATATTGATCTTAGGAAGCCCGCTATGAAAGATGAATAGAATTCATAGGAAAGGGACCAAATCAAAGCCATTATTGTTTGCATGTGACAAGTAGAGCGGTGATTCGAATGCTTGTTCTTACATCATACACACAGTTATTATACTGAGAGCATTGATTTGTGAAGCAGTCTGAAAAGGGGTGCCGTTTTGCAACTCGAATAAATTGTTAATACATCAGCGATATGTGACCAATTATTATATTTTGGCTTTAAAATTAATATAGAATTAACCGCAATCATTTTGAATTATTATTATACGAGACATATTTACGTATAAATCAATGTTAATCGGAAGCTATCGATGCACAAATGACTATAATTTTCCATGATCGACTCATTTCACAGTCACCCCAAATAGCTGTCATTATAACCTGTATAACGGGATCTACATAATGGTAGACCGTAACCAGAGGAAGAGCACCCTCAGTTACTCTACGGCGTTTGTTAATTTTAATGACTAAAAAACGCGTTTAGCCCTCTTTATGGGGGATCTTGCGAGCGATTTCTCATCTCGTCTACGTTTCTTTACGGGAACCACGCATTTCATAGAACTTCCCATAACTATTCTCTCCATAACTCTATATTGCTTTTCAGAGAAAGGCCTCAACACCGCGTAACTTATACCCATAGCTTTTCCTTTAAGTAAATCTTCTTTTAAAAGCAGATTATCATATAGACGAGTTTTAATATACTTCAAAAGATGATCAATCTCAGCATTTGGAAGTTTGAACAGCGCAGCGATAGCTATCTTGTCGTAATCTTCCGAATCTCTCTGCTCGACTTGCAGTTTGATCTCCTTTTCAGCCGGGTAAATTATTTCCTGCAGTTGAAATCGATTCGGCCCGGCTCCGACCATCAGCGCGCATCTGAAGTTAGACTGCTTGACAACGACCCCGTTAAGCCAATCGGAATTACGTTCGAGGGCCTCGAGAAAAAAGCTCATAAAGTCACTAACTTCCTTTTGCTTTTTGTAGGAGGCGATAGCGGCAACGGCCACTTCGGGCAGCCCATCCTTTGCTCTCGGAGAAGAGGAGCCCGGCTCGTGTCCAGACTTAATTGGACTTTTTTTATTGAACATTCTATATCCTCGCTTCAACAAATTTAGAACATTGTTAACTAGGTTTTCGGCACGGAATAATTTTGTACGAGAAATTTTGATATTTCCAAACAAAAATATAATAAACAATTTTTGATTGATGTTGTCAATATATTTTTTAACAAATACTTACAACAAAAAGTCTGAACGTTTCTGGAAATTTTACTCCTTCAGGTAAGTTATTTTTTTACCAATATTTTTATAACTAGTCATAAGTTGTCGGTAAAGTTACTAGCTGCGGCTACTGCCTAGCTTAATTAAAAGAAATCGAACATTGATAATTTCAAAAATTGGTGATATTTTGTTCCGAACAGGAAGTTAAGGCGACTTAAATTTGATTAAATTCAAGGCACAGAAGTGAAGAAATATGTAATTTAGCGTATTGTATGAAAAAGAACAGTTGTAAAGTTAAAATATTATTGATAACGTCTTATATATTTTATTTACTACTGATGTTATAAAAAGGGAACACGACTGATAATTAACAAAAAAATTATTTTGCTTATAACGAATAATTTTTAATATAATTTGTTTACCTTTTCCCTATTATTATATACTAGCATTATGAACGCTTCGTCCTCTAACTTAAGAATTATGAATATGCTTATGAAGGCGCCAAGTATTTTCATCCTATATTATGCATATTCTACAAAAAGAGTAATTAAAACATCGAACTTTGTACTGAGAAAGGTTCAAATAACTTATTTTAAATTTATATAAACATAATCTCTTGGGCTATTCATAATTATTACGACTTGATGCAAATCTTGTCAATTGACATTTGCGTAGAATCAAGCAGTCGAAGGTCCTAATAGAAGTTTTAGAAACCAGTTTTATCTCGAGAAAAAAAGCACGATAAACAATATTATGACGTAATAATTTAAAAATAACGTTGCTAATGTTAATTTTAAATCGTACGAAATTTATAAAAGTCCACTGCTTTGCCTCATACCCCCGTGTTAATGTTTTATTTAACTGCACAATCTGACCAGGTTATATAAATTTATATTAATGCGTGAAATACAAATTACATTTTTGTGGCCTAAATTGCCAATACCATGTTAAAACCATAAATAAACTTCCTCTGTTTATTTTACATATTATATTGAAAGTTATTTATGTAAGACAATAGTAGTTAAATATGTGAGACAATATCTTGGACACAGTGGGACATCGAAATAAAAAAGTATAAAATATTTAAAATTATGAGAAACTAGAAACTATATCATTTCTTTAATATAAAATGTTTTGAAGACTCAACCTAATTAAAAGCCATATTTAATAAAGCGTCTTAATCATTAAATAAGTAAATAAGTGTCCTTTCAGTGCAACTTTACCAGAAGTTATCATCTACTGTTGGGTAACAAAGCCCTAAAGGCCTATGACTATAGGGTTCCAAATGAAGGCGTGAGTGTCACGACTCTCAGAGGTTAGGTTTATAATTCAAAACAATATTTAAACTTACCCAAACGAGCATTCTCATAGAATATACCGTTACAAGATTCGCTTGAACAATCAACGGCAATGCTGTCACGATGAATACACACGCACACATGCAAAAATCGTAGTAAACGTCATAACCCGAGTTAACAACGTTAATTAAAGCATTTAACACAGTTTTTAACCATTGCCACCAATACAGGACACAGTTAACAACTTTATGAGTTAATATTGAGAAACACAAGTTACAAAATCAACTTAAACCATATAAAAAACATAAATTTTTGCCAAAGACAGCCTAATCACCACTCCTTTTCTCTCACAGATTTCTATGATAGCGAACAGCTGCGGTGCGTGGTTCAACCAAAACAAATACCACTCGAGGCATCTCTCGGCCTGGATGTTAAACAATAAAAATAGAAACAACGATAACTTTTCACTTAAGACAGCATCTTTCGATAGATGGCGCTCTCTGAACTATAAAGAAAAATACCTATATCGAACTATAAGCATCGATGATACTCATTACGACTGTAGATGTGAAGAAAATCAAATAATTCATCTACCCGTAGCCACGGTTGCTGCAAAGTAACTGAAACGTCGGAAGTATGTACTTTTTTAAATATTTAAATCACGTGTAGTAATCCGAAAATATCATTTTCATTTAAATATAATATATTTTATACGAGAAACAGGAAAATAGTCGGTCCGACATCCTATACCGTACTTGTTGGTTTAAAAAATTACTAACATTTACCACAGATGGCGTTGTTTTTGGCATCAAACACAAGGTTAACAATTTATCCAAAAATCACTAACAAATTTCAACGAAATAACAATATAAAGTACGTTTATCATTTTATAACATTATACAGTAAAAACGTTATCATACATTCTTATAACTAATACTGAAATAAAAATTAATTATTTAAAAATATTTTATTACAGTTTTGAATATTTTTTTTGTAAATACTTTAGACAACTCATTGCTTAAAAGTAGAGAAAAAGAAAAAAAACAAAAATATAATCTCCGCCATGACAGTGCTATATACACTGCCGTGACCAGGATTCGAACCTGGGTTACTACGGCCACAACGTAGGGTCCTAACCACTAGACGATCACGGCTATCGGAGAACTGGCTGACTTACTGAAATAGTCAATGACAACTTAATGACAATAAACATAACATTAAAATATTCAATTATTTTTATTTGAAATATATTTATATGATTTTAAATAAGTAAAGAAAGTAAAATTTTATATTTTATGATCCTCTTTTCAGTGTTCTTACCTAATATTAGGTAAAGTCAAACGAATTATGTTAAGGTCATAAAACGATCAATAATTACTAACAAGGATATATTAATAAAAAAGCCACCTTGTGAGTCGTGACAAGTTCACCTTAGGTCTTTAATGTTTATTTCTAACATATTTTGTACTAACTCGTTTTAAATAGGGCTTATCAGTTTATAATTAACACGTGTGTTTATAAGGACTTGAAGAATGTTGATCACATTCTACACGGTTAAAAGTGAAAACGACTTTAAGTATTTGTCAGCAATAACCTAATTCGTCTGTTATCAGTATGTTTAGGTCAAGTGTGCATCGTCACGCTACGCATTAGGCGTTTCCATTTCTCATTCAATAGCTAACTTTAATGCGAAGATTTGTATACCTACGCTAAACCTTTTTTACTTTTGAATTTCTTGCCATCAGTGTCATTTTCATATTCGGGAAGTAGCTTCAGGAACTTTTACCAAAAACCATAGATAGCTAAACTATTAATATAAATTATTATCGAACCTCCGGAACCTTGCCATTAGATTTCAAATGTTTAGTTCTGCTTAATTATTCTTGTAAATTATTAAATAATTAAAAATTATATAATAAATGACCAGCCCAGTTATAGACACCCAACGAAGGGTCTGTTATAACCTTAAGTTCTATTTACAAATTACCATACTAAGAAATCTATAATGGATTATCAAAATATGGGTAAAACGCCAATACAGGTATACTCGATGTTACCATTACAATTAACAAAACATGACATTTCTTTGTATTTCTAACAAACCACCTTCACGCTATACAAAAACGACTGAACATAATATATTAAGTCTTTTTCTTGCTTTTTAACTTTTTAATTTATTTTAAATTTCCACTTTTTATAATTGAATTAAGCAAACGGACAGTTTCCAACTTAAAGATCAAACGTATATTAATGTGTTCCTTGATTAATCATTACATACCAGACATTTAGTCAAATATAACTGTAAAAAATTAATATTCGAGTTATTTGCTAAAGTGGTTGAGAGGGTAGAGATAGTTTAGGAAAACTAAAATACTTACAGAAATTTGTATCAAATAGTAGAGGTCTTTTAAAATATGTATTTAAAATATCTATCCTTATTAATTATGTTAACGATAATGACGAAAAGAATTTATATAACGTTAGAAATAAGCAAGACGCGCTAGTTAATGCACCTCCGCTATTCCACAGATTCTTTTTAAGTATCCAACATTTTGTGGGAAATATTGTAATATGTATTATATCGAGATTTTTGTTATAATGATTTTCTGTTTATAGTGATAGATTTTTAGCTGGATTACCATTTTATTCAATATGCACCCTCCAGTTTTGTAGCAAACAATATATATTTATTATTAAGAAAACAAAGTACCCCGAGTTTCTCGCTAATGTAGGTACATGGGTAGCGTTTCTCTCTTACAGAGCAGCAATAAGAAGTCACACCAACTTTACGAAAACAAAACGAAAATTGATGCACTACGTAATATTATTTTATGTATAACTTAAATACACTTAAAAAATTTATCAATTTCGTTTGGATTTCTGTTTTTATATCCAGAATGTTTATCTCTAATTCATAGATTTTGTCTAATATTGCTTTATCAACGACTGCCGCGTCTTCAAAGTAGGTACTGATGGACCGACTCTAACACATTTAAAGCTAACTTCATTGGTATGATCTTTATCTCTGTTTCCATAATCTGTGCCTCGTCTCTGTCATTTCCAGCAATACAGGTGTTCACACAATTCTTAACGATATCGTTGTCAGTTTGTTCTTCAGCGGTAGTTAAGTAGTCGTCAATTAGAGTGAAATCT
Organism: Danaus plexippus; assembly: GCF_018135715.1. Classification (NCBI taxonomy): domain Eukaryota; kingdom Metazoa; phylum Arthropoda; class Insecta; order Lepidoptera; family Nymphalidae; genus Danaus; species Danaus plexippus. The sequence continues at coordinate 2,159,627 of NC_083541.1, forward strand.
TCTAATCTAGGCATAAGCATATTGGATTCATGAGAAATAAACTTAGTCCATGCCTCGTTGCTAGGTCCAAGTTCAACATCGTTTTCCTCTGACAGGTCTTGTTCATGGGCCCTTTTGCAAAACCCAGCTTTCTGTAGTATTTTTTTACAGTAATGTCACTGAATAAGTACCATGCATTTCTATCAAAGTTTTATTCCAAACTCGTAAGAATATGTTTAACAACTTCCTTGCGAAAAGAGTTTAAAAGTGTGAATAATGCTTTGATATAATGGTTGAAGTTTACTAGTGGTGTTAGCAGGTACAACATGGCTTTTATGTTTGCAACTGTTGGCAAGTCCGTATGGGCAGCATAGTTGATGAAAAGCACATTTTTCTTTCGGTTTATCTTCATTTGTTTGTCAACTTTTTTCAAATTAAGGTCACCTTTTTCCAAATAAAGGTTTTAAGAGCTTAAAATGACGGGTCCTGGCTATTGCTCTCACTTACCCAGGCTTGACTGTACACCTACTGTAGTGACGGTTCCACTCGTTAAATGTTTATACCAGCTTGAGTTTTTATTTTTATTTCAGTTCCCACCATTCTATATAATGATATCTAAGACTTTGGCAAGTATTCATTTAAATAAAACAAATATTTGCAGATGTACTATCGCGTTTTTTATTATTTTAAAGTACGTACTCCCGTTTTGGTTACTTTGCAGCAACCGTGATCACGGGCAGACGAGATGAAAATGTCTGTCAGTACTCAGTTGGTAGATCTGGTTATTTGCCATCTACCGCCAAAGATTTTTTAATTTCCTAGTCTACTGCTCTGAATGCCTGCAGAATGCGCTCACTGTGTCTCGAGACCCTGCGGTGTGGTCACGGACATGGGATTTTTTATAAGGAGTTCCCGGACATGTTCTTTTACCTTTCTACCAATTCTCCTCTTTGTCTGTCCAATGTATGACAAGCCAGTCACAATCGAGTTTTTATACACCCGCTTGTTTTAAAGGGACGGTGCTCTTAATAGGTGTCAAGAAATTGCTCACTTTCTGGTGTGGTTTCTATAGTCTTGATGGAAACTTTCTTCAAGATATGATTTTTTTTTGTATTTAAGTTTACATCTCATTTTTATTTTTATCACCGACTTATGTTTTATTAATATAATTTTTTTTTGTAATATAGTCCATAAGGGAACACCTTATTTCGTTCATTGGTGATATATTTTTCCATCAATATATTTCCGTGCAGTGCTACTAGCACTACCTCATTAATGCGACAGGTAATAATATAAAAGCCATGAGTCATTGCTATCGTTTATTGATTTAAAATACAAAACTTAGTGACATAAAGCTCTATCCTTTTATTGTTACAGTGCCTGCGAACTGACAATTCGATAGGAAATAAACATTTAGCTTTCTCACATTCCAAACATTCCATACATTCCTTATAATGTCACAGTACAAATAAATAGTATAGTATATTACATACTCAAGCGCAAACATCTAGGGCCGCGGCCATGCTCGAGTTACGGTTTCCGGTTCGTTATGATATATGTCGGTGTTAACGGTAATGTGAGGCTCGTTTATGTAAAATATTATTTGGCAGGTTCCCGATGTGAGCACACAATCGCCGGCCGGCCTACAAACTGGCTCACAGACTCGCCAACACTAAAAATCACATCTAAAATGACAGATCCACAATATATTATTACAAATCAGTAGCGTTTACATTTCACGTGTCAGTCTGGTTTATATGGAACAGTGTCGTACAAAACAATTTTTTAAATTTTTATCATTTCATTAATGTTTCATAGTCACGTTTGTTTACTTATTGCGTTTCGTCTTAGTTATATTCCTTAATTAAAACAAATCCCAAAATAAGTTATTTATTTTCATTACAAGAAAAAGTTTATTCTATATAAAAGTACAATGAAGGAAACGTCGAGAAACGGTTCGGTTCGGAAACCCGCCTCTATAATTTGTCGCTTCCCTATAATCAAACAAAACGTGTTTCCCATACCTATTTCTTATATAACTAACAATTCTATAACCTCATGAAGCAAAAAAGTATTTATACAGTAAATATTATACAGACATTAGAAAAATTTATATTTCAGAACCAGAGAGATTAGAAATAGATTCAAATCTACAATTAAATTATAATGGACAAAAAACAGTCATAGCGCTTACTGAGCTAAGAAAAAACAATTATTAGAATACTTTCATGCTTCATGTACGATAATATGTAGTTGTACCATACAAACTTGTTATTTAAAATAATTTTTGGGGGTTGGGAGGGGGAGGGGGTTTTGGGTGGTTTATTTTATAAAAAATCACGGCAACATTCTGCAGCACAAAAAAAATCTGCTTCCAGTTGCAATGTCATAACCAGCGGCCGGACCCTGAAGCGATAGACAGTCGACCCACCAACTGTACACAATTGAAAAAAATATAATTTGCTAAATCACATCGATTCAGGGCCAGCCGCACCTACTAAGGCCCGCTACTCACCCACAGGACGACCGTGACTTCATATATATATATAATATATATATTTATTCGACTAAGGTACTGTGTCTATAACAGAGTATAAAAAAGCTACCCATCATTAAGACCCTAAAACTATATTAGGGTACTTTTTTTTTTTTAATTTGAAAATTTACACGTGTCGATATTTAATTGCCATACAAGCAACGTCTAATATACAACCTCTTAGCCATTTTATTACATACGCTTATAGACACTATATAGATCCAGTTCCGTTTTGTACCCACGAGTCCCAGCATTCTTATAACGATACAGTATACAATAATATAATACAAAACAATATGTGCAATACATTTGTACTACATGGTACGAGTCACGTCACTAGGAGTCGGTAGCGGACCTCGCTCATAAATTTCCGGCACAATAAGGCAGTGATTCAGTGTATGCTATACAAAATATCTCCATTACAAAGTTACGACCAGTCTGTTGCAATGAGGTTAGTCTATTGTAGATTCAAATCCAAAAAAGGTTCAAGTCATTTTAATTTATTAACTCCTATCTGAAATACCCAATTTTTTTTATATATGTCTCAACAATCCCGTAACCTACAAGTACATTTTGTGTTTTTTTTTTAATTATTTTTATAGTATTACCTACACACTATTCTTTGTTTTACACATCGTCTTGAATATTCCAATGGGTCAAAAATAACCTATATTTATAACACAGTACACGTGTCCCGATTTACAGATCTCAAATCTCATGCATTTGAGTTCGGAAATAATACATTTACAATATACAAACAACAACTCTGAAATGCGAGGGCAAAGTTACAAAATGATTTCAATGTAAGGAGGAATCCGATCAAGTGGTGCGGTCAAAAAATACTTTCATTGTTTTTAATCTATTTATTTATTTTTTTATTATTATTCGGTTGTATCAAATAACGAAATTCTGTTTCGGCCCTTTGATATTCAGTCATCAGTTGCCGACACTTCGGAAATATAAAGCTTGCGATAATGAACCGAAACGAAGCTTACCTAGCACAGTAGTAACCTAAACTAATATATGATAACCGGTTTAACTCGCAGTCTGTATCCATTACAAGTGGGTCACCTATATATGTACAATATTTATTTTCTACCATATTGCGTCCTTGATATGCATTGCGTAACAATAAAAAAACCTAGCTTTCACGACATCGTTGCGTCCGGATGTTGGCGGAACCCCAGAGCGGCTCCCTCTAACAATAAGTACGGTCGATAGAAGCGGAACGAACGAACCAATGATACACTGACTGATACAACATAACACATCCCCGCGCAGAACACTCAGACTTATCGCGTTAAATAAAAAAATACACGGTCATAAATATGGTCACCGTCCCGGCACTCGCGTCACGTCACGTCACGTCGCGTCGCGTCACGTCACGCCGCGTCCCGCCGCGTCAGTGTATGGCGACGGGGCTGTGAGCCAGCGAGCAGACCGCCAGCACGTCCTCGTCTCGTCTCGCCTCGACCTCCATACGCTCGGCACCACCCCACAGCCGCGCGCCCGCTGTGACACATACAAACAACATACATATACATACATACATATAAAAATCATTAAAAATCTAAAGAGCGACGTCTGTAATATAGCTAATAAATAATAAGATATTTTTCTGTGTCAATAGTTTAATTCTTAATTTAAAATACAACAATAGATTTGAAAATCCTTTTAATTTCCCTTGAGCGGTAGACTGTATTTACAGCATGGTATGCAAAAAAATAAATTGAAGCATGATTATGTGTATGGATCTATACCTACTTGTCTTTAATAAGCTCATATTGTGCATGAAGCAAGTGGTGATATAAAAATAGTTACATATATATAAATCAAAGCCATGCACCACAGATGATACAATATTAAAATACAACAACATCTACAGCAATGTAAAAAAAAAAAAATTAAAATGAGAAAATATAACATTTGAATGATGAATTAAACATTTCGTTTGTATCGGAAATATTTCGATATATAATTTGAAGACAAATCAGTAAAAGCTAAACAAAATTACATAGAGAAAGCAAGCAAGCAGCGATAGATGGCACAGTAATGTAATGATAATGTGTGATTATTTAAATAATATTATAAAATAGGAATAAGTTAAAAGCAGCTGGAGCAAAATGTGCATAACAAAAAAAAATCTCCAATAGAATACAGTCAACAAATGTGATTTAGAAAAGTCAGTGCCCGTTCATCTATTCTATTGGATGATTTTTTGGCTCACAATGTCATACATTAATGGAAACACAAGCCTACAGAGTAAAAATTTATTGAATATATAATAACAATATTATTTTTTTATAAAGATATTAGTATTGTATAGTGGAAAGATACAGAACACATTTCACATATAAATATAATTATGACATGTGAAAAGGTCCAAGAAACAAGAGCAAGTGATAAGGAAGCAAGAAGGATTGAAAATGTTGGAGGGAGGGGGAATATAGTATGTTTGGAGTAATGCATGTTTATATATAATGTAAGCAAAAGGCATACACAAGCAAAATGTCACTAAAGATTTGCATTGAATCTTGACCGCGTGGTGGGGGAAAGGGGTGGGGGTAGATATATATAATGTCCGACCTGCTCGGCGGAGCGCTAGTGTGTGGGGGGCGAGCCGGCGGGCCGCTCTAGTCATCGTGACTCCGGCGCATCTGTATGTACATGCGGTTAGTTAGACATGTACACTTGTGTTACCTTGACTGATATAACTTTACATATTTATAATTCTTGATATGTGAATTTTTCAGCCATAGCAAAAGATAATGATTTGTTGATTTTGAATATTTAAATCAAAGTAACACAATATACTAAATTGAAAATTATTCATTGAAAAAGAACCTCTTCGTTAATAAGCTCATTAGAGTTCTTCCTTTACTTCTTGTTTTACAGTCGAAAGGTTACAACAGCACATACACATTTATTGAAGGATTATTTAAAACTGTTATTATAACGCCATGGTTATTAGTAGAATCGGGGGAGGGGGGAGTATCATAGCTATTAGTAAATGGTATGATGATAGCGTCATGTGTTAGCGGGAACACGACACAAGCTCGAAATGATAAGTTTCGACATAATGTACACAAATCAAAAACATCTTAATAACCAAAGACACCAATCAAAATGACAATAAAAGCTACATATGATTAATGGCGTGCTTCAAATAAATCCAAAGAAACATGTTTCACAGATATTATATTGCATTTATTTAATTTTATATAAAAATTTTGCTCAACACTGCAGTACCTCGAGAATTTGAATTCAATTCATTCACATGTCTGAAGCCGTAAGCTTTAAGAAATTATGTTTGTAGACATTCATAACATATGATTTTTAATTTTGCCCAAAAACATTTGTTTTCACAATCCTTGTCCTCCTATTGTTTCAATGCCTATCTACACAACACCAGAACATAAGTCATTTTCCAGGAAAAAGTTTTGCCAATCTAAGCAGATGAAACAAAAATTTTATTGATGGAATATAAGATGAATGTCTCAAACAGAACAAAAGTAGAAACAACGATGACATTGCAATAAATAAGTAGTCATCTGTAAGTATATCCTTATCTCAGATGTTGTATAAACATTATCCAGATACAATAATCCCCATCGCTACATTTTAATCTATACTTAAATACATTTCATTTCATGGTCCCTTGCAGTATATTTAATGAATCACTGCACACTATTATCAATGAAAGTTTAAAAAAGTCTATCATTGAGTCACACATATTTACTTTACTGGAACAATAGTGTAAGGCTATCCTATATGTTGTTTATGTATAATCTGCTATCTCTATCTGTCCTCCCTCTATCTCTCTCTCTTCGCATCATTTACCGTGCTGGTGATGCTGCGCCTGCTGCGTGTTTGTCGCCTCGTCAGCTGTTCGCTTGAAGAAGTTGTGCTGCAGCGCGTAGTACGGCGTCACACGTTGTTTGGGATCGTACTCCAACATGCGGAGGATTAGGTCCTGGAAATTTTATATTAGTTTAGTAAGACCTACGGCATTGTTTTTGTCGAACCCAAAATATTATAGTTTGTTTTATTACACTCCCAGCACCTATTTATAGCAATTAACTAAAAACTTCCTCTAGATTAGTATGTATCCTTGACAGATCTCAACCTGTGTTATATTAACATGTTATTTCCTATATAGCAGTATACTATCATCACCTTGTTAGTTATACGAGTATTAAGTTATTCTAGACAATACACAGTAATATTTCTTGTCTTCTCAATTATTCTCCGCCAAGACAGTATACTTCCCATACAAATGAACTTGTTACTATTACAACTAAGTAGATTTCTACTGTAACTTAGACTCGCCTGTTAAGCGAGCCTTGTTATTCACTAACACAATCAAAGCACAGTTCTGGGACCACTCCATCTCTATCACTATATATCTCCCATCTCTGTATATATCTTCTCATATCTCACCTTAAACTTGAGGTAGTCTGATACAGAGTGTCCCGGCTCTCCCCTCCTCCTGGCCGCGGGTCCTCCCCCCTCCACGCCGAGTATGTCGTGAAGACGCCGCGTGCCGGCCGGGCGATACTTACGGTAACCGCTGATAAAATATACACATATTAAATATTAATATATGAAATTTAACATAAATGAATACATGACTATAGAAATACAACACTTCCAGTGTTATAATATTTATTTGTTAAGTTATGATCATATAGGAAGCATAATGTTATTTACAATAAGAAAATTAAAGCGATGTCACTGAATTTTAAATTACAATCGTTTGTGAAAGAAATCATGAGAATGAAACATATCCCCGAGACTGCACACTAGTACTGTTGCTTTGATTTTCTATACATAAAAAAAATACTGTATTTTTTTAAGAAACAAAAATAAATCTTGTACAAGCTTGTAATTCTTGTACCAAATTCATAATATACGAAAACATCTCATAAGTGATTCATATCAATATGTTTTTTTTTTTATCACTAACAAATATTTTAAAAACGTGTTTCATTCAGGCTTATTGTTGGACATGTATTATGTAACCTCATAAAATATACAAACATTTTTACATTACCGACGCGTGCAGACATACATGTGTGAATATAAAATTAAGATAACTCACCCGTCCTTCCCAGCAACCTTCTTAAGGACGTAGCCGCCCCCCTCCGAAGGCGGTAATTTGTCGAAGAACTTTCTTGTCTTGTGCGCCTGGAAGAATAACACAGCTTGACGTGACGACAAACAACTCGGGGACGAGTTAATACAATAAGAATTCGTCTCATAAAACGTTTCTTGGTTGTGATTGCATAAAGTCGACTCTGTGAGGTGGAGGTGCCAGTTTTCAGCGATTTCATCATTACAACAGTTCCTGAGTGTTTGAAAAGTTGTCTCATTTCCAATTAACAATAGAAGTGGGTCGGGGGGTAGTTACACAATTAAACGCCGCTACATATTGTTCAAAGTTAGACAATTATAACAAGTTAAGAGTGTCGCCGTCTTCATCCGGATCCAACAATTTTCGATACTGTTATAACTTATAGACGCTATTGCAATTATTATGTTAGCGTCTGTCTTCAATTAAAACGACAAAGTGTCGCGTGCACTCCACACACACACGGTTCCGTGTATTAACTTCATATAAATGCAATTACTAACTATGATATATTAGGGAATAAGTTAAGGAAACGTTGCTCAAAATTATAGTTATTAGTTAATTAAGAGGGACGAAAATATTTCAAGTTATCTCTAATGGCATCAGTTTGAACTACAGGATCTTAAATGAAAAACTAAGCAAATGATACAATTTACATTTAAAAAGATTCATCAGCAGAATTAGAAAAAAATGTATTAAGCCGCAACAAACTCTATATTTAAAACATCTGGAGTAACCCAAAAGCCGAAAGCTCAGACAAATCATTCCTTTAATCTGTCATCCACCCTAATTTGAGCCCTGGTTATGTTCCACTCACCTGATCCAGGAGCTGGTCCGGCGGCATCCCGAGCACTTCGACGATCTTGTTCATCTGGTCGAGTTCGTTGGCACCACTGAACAGTGGCTCGCCCGTGTGCATCTCGACCAGTATACAACCCAGTGACCACATGTCTATTGCCAGGTCGTATGGTATGCCGAGTAGTACCTCCGGCGAACGGTAGAAACGTGACTGAATGTACTGGTATATCTGGAATAGAGTTTAGAAATTTTGAATCATTTTCATATATATATATATACAAAAATTATATATACACATGTAGAATAGATCTCGAATATAGAATACGGAATATATATCAACTTTATTAATAAAAGTGTTAACTCGTGCAGATTTCTAGCAGTAAAACAGAAAATTAAAATTCCGTTCTCATATGAAATATTCGCGAAAGTTTCAACAAAACTCTAGATATACTATTGATTAGTACTCGAAAGGTCTTAAATTAAAGCCAAATAATTATCTATTTATTATATATTACAACAACAACGTCTAATTGTCGCTAGGGATTCGGAAACGGGGAAAACCGTAACCATCAAAGTACAGACCACATTTAAATTAATTAGTTCATATATAATATATGGAGTTATCGGATGCTATGGCGTGTGTTTTGTGTTTTCCTGTATACGTTTCAATAACATTAATGGTACATTAATATATTCACGCGCAATTGAAGATAACCTTCGACCGTCACTGAATCGTAAGACCACGGGCTCATTTATAACAATAATTAGTGATGTTTCGTTACGGGAACGTCACTATCCGTACTACTATCGCATTACGTTAACATTAATCAATAAAGAAATACTAGTATATATATTTAATCATCTATTAATCTTTATAAGTATTATAACTTAATTTTTCCGTTCAACCAAAAAAAAAATATATCGAAATACGGTTATTTTAATTACACGAATGGAATGATAACTGCGATCTCCAAACTTTAATGCCCTTGAATGATTTCGGAGACAAAAAAAAAATCTTTGTATCTAATTTATCACTTGAAATATGGCATTATATATATATATATATATATATATATATATATATATATATATATATATTGATTTTTAAAATAAATAAAAACTATACTCGATAAAAAAGCAAATTATAAAATAAAATACGTCATGTCATAAGTCCTAGTGAATTGATGAATGGACTGTAAGTTTTGTTTTATATCAATCAAACATTTATATACAATAAAGAATACACTACACATTATATCAAAGGAGTTTGTACAAGTAAATGTAATATGTCGAGCTTACCCGTTGACCTAGTTGACACGAACTACCAAAGTCCACAATTTTGATGGCCGATCTCTTCGGATTGCATAATAATATATTCTCAGGCTTAAGATCACAGTGAATTATATTAAGTTCTGTAATAGATGGAAATGGATTAATTAAAGTAATACATACAAGAATCTCTATACATAGTTCATAGGATTAATATTTATATTATAATATGAGCATGTCATTACATATAAACTATTCAGAGGGGGGGGGGGGGTATACAAATCATTTGTCGATAGTATCAGTGCGGCGCCGCGTATTGAACTAGTGTGGGGGTTAAGTTTTGTAAATATTAGTCAAATACATTCGTTTGTGATGGCCGCTGCGGCTTTAATGTGACCTGTGTTCATTAACACGTCATAATTACTGACCGATACGGACAGGAGCCGACAGAGAAATGCATCTGTCGTTTTGGTCAAGTTTAAATAAAGATTAATTAATATCCTACGACTGACTAAAAATAACTTAAAATGTTGTGTTAGGATTTAGTTCCCAATGATTCATAATATAAATATCAAAACCCATGAAACAGATCTAATAAATTGGATATACGTCGTGAGATAGTTTTGAATACACGCAACTCAGTCCATACAAACGTGTAAGAAAATTTTTTAAACAGAAAGGACCTAAACATATTAATTATCAACATAAAAAAATATATGAAAATGATATTTTTTTTTTTGTCGTTTAAAAGGATTGTAAAAATATTCTCTTTATTTCCAGCATCAAAAGTTTAAAACTATTTTTGACAGTATTAGTCCCTGTGGACCCATATGGGCAAACGACTTCCCTGATCTTTAACACAATAGCAGATACAGTAGAGCATACAAGATGTCTGTTGAGACCACTAACCGTTCTTTTCGTGACTACAACGACACTCTATGGCTACTAACGTTTATGTTATTGTTATTGAAATAAATATACGTCACAATATATTACACGTTCTTGTAGTCAGGGTGTGTTCAGATTATGATACAAAGTAAGTTGATTATTTATATGTCAGCGGTTTTCTCATAAACTATGAAATCTCTCTTGATGAAATTTAACTTAAATAAGACAGTATGGCAATCTCCGATCTAAGGTATTAAAGTTTCCAATCAATGAACAATTGTCTATTTGTAGTGTAATGGGTTTCTCGGTGGCTTCGCCTCCTACTTACCAGGTTGACTAAGGAACAGCAGGGCTGTACACAGCTGCTGTGCGAACTTCCTCGTCAGGTTTAACGACACACCTCTGAAGTTCGTATTACGCAACAGATCGTACAGATTGTACGACAACAGCTCGAACACTAGGCACAAGTGATTCCGCCACATAAAGTGACGCTTCAGTTTTACTGTGGAATTAATAAAATCGTTATATGTAAGTGTCTAATAGATCTCATTTATATTCAATTTATTTATAATATTCAACATCGGTATTTCTTAACTGTATTGTAACCGTTAGTCATATCATTAAATAATATATGGATATAATACAAGTATGCTACGAGTATTCTCACCTATATAATACTTATTTTCGGCATCCGCCCTATTCATCATTTCTAGTAACTTGACTTCTATTTGTGCCTGGTTTAGGAAAGGTTTCTTATTCTTAATAATTTTTATCGCTACTTGACACTGCTCCTCGTGGTCGTACGCTTTCACAACCTGCAATAAATTTTATAATAATGCTGTTCAGACACCATTCATAACTACTATGAACAAATGACAAATTCAAATCTTCATAGAAATAAATTCGTTGACTGAAAGGTAGTTCGTATTAAATGAATTTTTATATAAATTAAGATGCCATCAATATTGTTGATGTCATTAGTTAGAAGTAATGCGATGAATAATGGTTGTATTTATGTTTATAATACCTTAACACAGAGACAAGTAAATCGTGTTACTTACAGTAAATATAGACATTTATAAAATTTACCATGTATATAATGCGATCTATGTACGTGCGTATGTATGTATTTATAATAAATCCACGTGGGTAACTTATCTCACCTGACCAAAGGATCCCTTGCCTATCGGAGATGAGATCTCATATCTGTCTAGGAACTTCTCTCCCTGTTTGATGATATAGTCGTGGTTATCGTCATCGTACCCGTCGTTGTACAGCTTCCTTTCCTTTTTGTGTGAGCCGTCATCACCCAAGTACTGTTGCGCTCTCCGCTTCTTTTTGGCGTAATATACCTGTTATCATAAAAGAAAAATCGTAATGTAAATGTATGTTAAGTTTTCCAGAGCAATGTTTGAGCAATACGTCCTTATATTTCGTAAACTATTTTAATAATCCCGCTGGTAAAGTAACTTCACGATGAAAGAAAACTTATGTGCAACTTTAAAACTTGCCAGAGGCAGCTAAACATATTTACAACAAGAAAATTAATATTATATTTTCAAAGATATTCCACAGGCACATGCTTCTCCGATATTACGCTAATCCCCGGACAAACTAGGAAGTATATTGTAAAATTGTGCATAATATATGAAGACGACGGATTATAAAAATAATGTTAGCAAGATGTTTGACTTCCTCTTCATATAACTAATAGACTTTGTTTTTATAACAATTACGGCATACATCAAAAGGTAAAATACAATAATTTTTACATAATTTTAAATGTATAAAGGCTGGATTATTCTTTAAAACGGAATTCAACAGAAAACCATCTGATGATAAAAAAAACTCTATTGAGAGAACAGAAATTGGTGAATTGGTGTATAAACGTAAATAACTTTTATAAAGAAATAAACTAAAAGTAGACGAGACTATTAAGGGATTGATGTATATTATATGCATCAGAATAATAAAATTATGTTCAAAAATGACAAGACGAAGTTTTTTCTCAAGGCAGTGCATTTCATAGCTTTACAGCTCGCACGGTGAAAGAGTCACTGTAACACTTTATGTGGCACAAAGGGACCTCGTGTAAGTTATGAGGTTTACAACGAAGATTCATAACAAGAATAAAATTTATACCATGTAAAGAGAATATGTTTCCTTCATAGCATTTAGAGAGTAAACAATTTTGTGAGGCTAAAAGAATGTCTGTACTGATATATATAGTGACATCATAAATAAAAACTCGATGTCAACAAAAACTTAAACGCTAGTTTATTATTTAAGTGTGAACGTAGTAAAGCAATATATGTATATACCGTGTTTGGTATGAACGCTGATTTATTGTTTCCCAGTTTTTATTTATTTTACTTCCTTTTAAATGACAGAGTCGTGGCGTCTTGACATTTTTGCTTTGTCAACAATTTACATTATTTTTAATAGTGACATTAGTGTTCTCGTCTAAAATGAAAACTTTAATGAAAAGGAACTTGTTACAAACATATTTTCCATCATAAAAGTAGATCGATAACAAAATTCCGGCAATTATAGCTGGATTTTATAATCAAAAATAAAAAGTATTCATGTTATGGGAAATGAAGAGGCGAAGAGCGCGGGAATTTGGGCGGACGTTGACCTAAATATGCGGTTGACATTGATCGACGATGTTCAATACGCAATATAAAACATTCATGCAACGGTTAACGCATGAAATCGGGACTAGGCAGTTCATTGCTACCGGTTTTTTTGTGGCACCGTCTTGTCTAGTCGAAATTATAATAACTAATTGTATTCATACATTTTATTATTATAGCTTTTTGTTAAGTTGGATCCATTAAAAGGACTTTCCAGCGTTCTGCATTCTGTTATTTATAATATGCGGCCTGCAAACTATATATATAACCAACAATATCTGATAGTCACCACTGTTACGTAAGTTACACAGAGAAGGCTCTAATAATTTTGGATTCTGCATACCATTCGCTGCGTGGCGGAAGTGTCGCATATCGACGCGGCCAAACGATAACCCAAATTTCTGACTGCGACCTACATACCCAATACAGTGCATATTTTACTGGCGACCGAGAGGTCTGACAACGGTAAGAGAGACACGGCTACCTATCTATAGCGTGTAAACTGATGTTATGCTAATTTGTCAGAGTATAGTTACTGTAAAGATGTCTTTTTAGGGATGAGTGATTTATCAAAGCACGGTAGTACAGATTAGAAGATTCGTATTGATCTCGGTAAGGTCAGTGTGTAAGTGAGTGGGCTTATGAGTGTTGACGGACAGACGGAGAGACAGCATGTAGACGGTCAGGGTTGCGTTTGGTCTTCATCAATCATCAGGTTTGGAATGGTACCGACTTGTGGCGGTAGTGTTAGTCGGTAGCGAGCAGGCCAGTGACCGCCGCACGTGGCGAGATGAGCGCGTCGGGCCGGGGAGAGGGCGCGCGGCGGCTGTCATTGATTTTCCCCGTCCTCCTCCGCCCCCTACCCCCGCCGCTCCCCGGCCGAGGCTGGCTTTCCCTCTCCCCTCCCTGCCCCCGCCGCGTCTCACCCACTTCCAGCGCCCGATAACGAGGTTAACGGGCGACGTGAGCGTCTCCTAAACTTTAATTATACCCGTACAGCCGTCGTGCATGTTTAACCCGACCTCTATTCAACGTTTTGTTTGCAGCGCACCTGATAGCACCGAGTGATCCTCTTATTCGATAGAGGGATAACTATATATAATAAACGATGCCGGATGTGGCGACGTATCCAACAACATACATAGCGGCCTCAGTTGTCGTCCGGGACGGAGTTTATTTCGAATCTACTAACTACATAGCGACGTAACCGTTCGACTACGTAAACTTTGTGAATTTATTATAAACACTCGCCATTGAAAGCTCGCGCGCACTCTTTAAGTTATAACGAGGAGGAATACTAATTTATAAATATGAGCTCGAAAGATTAAATTGACAGTAAACAAACTCACATAATCATAACAGAAATTTCAAATAGGTATATAAAACAGGTTTTCATAATGAGCATTTTGATTTGTGCATTCATCAATCAATCACAGACGTATTACAATATCGTTGGCTGTAAATTATTGGTATTTATCAGTTACGTAACATGAATTCGGTCAATTCCTTACATCCGACCGACATGCGATGCCAAATAGCTATAGAGTGCCGGTGGATGGTGCACTCAAAGACGTTGCGTAGCTGGTCAAGATGGTATTATTGATGAGCGTGTGCATTATAATGTACATATATTATATATATTATAATGCACACAATCGACCTATAATTTCTCACAGTTAGTATATATTACTAATTGTGAGAAATTATAGATTGTTCTTAGAACTTTTTCCAAAATATGTCATGCTTATGTTATAAATTGTGTGGATTGAGAATGATATATAAAAATTTATTTTTATATTGTTTGTTCAGTACAAAGGACATTAACATTTCTTAGCTACAATGTCAATTGAAAGAATGACGAAAATATGCACATTCACATATATTTTTAAACATGTCTCACGCTCAGCTGAGGTCGCGCGGTCTTGTATTTATTTTTTCGATTGCGATAAAAATGAAACGATCACAAATGCACAAATTTCTTTATCTCAGAGCTACTGAATAAAGTGTGAAATAATAATTAATTTGTTTTTTATTTACACTGTACAAGGGTATGGGATAGCTTAACACTTGTATGCGATGATATGAAAGTAACATGAGTTTATGAGCTTAATGAGTTATATTAAAACTTTTCTTTAAAAGAAATGAGGACAAAATAAATGAGACGAATCATTAAATTCATCTAATCTTGAAGTTTTATTATTTGAATTCTACAGAACGAGATTGTAGTATTCCTCAATGCACTTTAATATATATTTTTTATAAATAAAGCTTTCATCTCGGTCATGTTTATAACAATCATTAAGTTTTGCCCGTTCGTGTCAAGTTCTCTCTTTATCTTTCTTGGCAATTTTACTATTGCCAAGAAAAATCTACCTAAGTTCTACCGAATTTTTAATTGTTCGACAAATCTTAAGACTGCTGCTATAACGGACATTTTTATAAACCACACCAATTTGAATTATTGTCATTATCTATACTTTTACAGATATGTTTTAGTTTTTAAGTCTCACTGATATTTTAGTTAAGGCTTAGTTACAAATTGCCGTTGGATTTTAGTCAGGGCTTTACACATTGCCCCTTGCTGTAAAAGCTATTCTGTGTTCTCCAAAATCCAGACAAGGTAAAGTTGTGAAAAGTTTTTTAGAAATATATAAAACTCCGTTCTAAAACTCAAATACTTATGGCGCACAAGATCTTATTCTATTCTAGTAAAGAATATGTGACGTTTACTTTAGTAATAATTTTACTTCTTGCCAATTATAATGTTAAATTTAATTAAATTATCGTCATTTTGATTCACACACTAGATAGAATCTTTTTCGTTTACATCACCAGTTTTATATATTTAGTAAGTCATTTAAATAGTTTATTAAGGTACGACGTGTCACTATAAAATAAACAAATGAAAGAGAAACGTTCCATCTCACAACCATTTAATATGGTAACGTCCTCATGACTTCTGCGTGACATCATCACACTATGACGCAATGGTTACGTCATCAGATTGGCACAGCTTGCGATTAATGTTCCCCGCTCGCTTGCCTTTGTTTGTGTGCAGCTTTATTGAACATTATTCAATGTTTATTAAGTATATATTTTTTACGAAGTGCATACAGTGATTTCTTTGAACATATTATTTAGCATATTCGTATTTCATTCATTTGATGCAAAGAATGGAAAAACCTATCAGCATGTTCTCACATGTATCGCTGCATAGCCGAACAATCTAGTTTTGATTCATTGCAAGTATTTAATAATAATCTGTTAAAAACAAATCTGTGAGGGAGCACAGTCTAGTTGCAGGAATCCCCAAATAGTTAATACAAGCAACACGCTAATTAATCTTTCAAGCCAGTGTCGTTTTGCGTTAGCAAAACTATCGTCGCGGCAGACATGCGATCCGTAGCTACGAGATCGTAGCTCGTAGCATCAATTAGAGCTCCGGAACTGCGCAAGTTTACATCATTAACACCATAAAAAGACAGTTATTGCGAGAAAATTCGCGCAATCAATTAGGAGTTTTAAGAGGGTCGGGGGGTTGGATGCGTGCAGAGTGCAGCGGCGACGGCGGCGAGTCTGGGGGAGGTGTGGGGGGGGAAGCAGCGCGCGCATCTGTGTGCATTCGGCATATTTACCCCGATAGTGGGCGGGCGGGTTCACTGACCCGACCCAATGCAAGCCAAACGTAGGCCGCGACGCACACGCCGTTTCATTACTGCCACCGCACCGCACACCCATGCAAAAAGCTAACACTGAGCCTCAAGTGGGCACGCACGCTTTTTTAATCATCTGACTGATAGCTTAGGGCTTAGATTAGTTCGCTAGTATACGTTTTGGATATGTGAGAGAACTTAGAACAGCACAGACACTGAACGGTACTTCCTCGACTGGACCGTCGGAGTCATATCGATCCCGTGTTTATTTCAAACTCAGCTCCAGAGGATACATCATTTAAAATTTATCACAAACTAAACCTGTGTTTACATTTTAGTTGCATCACTTTGGACGCATATTACATATCCATCAAAAGAATACATTTATGACACACGAAACATTGTCACAGAGTAATTCTTACAAATTTTCTCTTTCTATAATGGAACGAAGGACAATATATAATATACAATTAAATGTATTTTTACAATTTCATAACTAAGACGTATATGGCTAATGCTCATGCGAGTCATAATTATACCGCAGCATTCATAAATCCAGTGATTAAGGTAGACAGACACATTCATGGCTGTAAGTATAAACCGGGGTATACTTATGCAAAACCTCCCTTGCAGTGGGCGAATGGTCGGATGCAATGCCATAACCTACCCCAAGCTTTCCCCTCGCAGAGGCAGGTCAGGGCAGACGCTTTTGAAGGGCATTTACATAATAAACAGCCGTCTAGTATTTACAAATTGATAACTACTAATATGAAGTCGATTTTTTAAATCCTAGATAGATTTATTTAAATAATTTCTGTATTCTACTTTAATTGTAATCTTATTACTTCATGTGCAGTGAATCATTGGTATACTCTGCCATCAGAATTTGTATCAGACACTGCCTTTTAACACATTGTAACGACTGCGACCAAAAACGACCACAAACCGAAAATCTTTACAGAGAAATTAGGAAGTCAAGAAATTTTATTTTGTCATCCTTCAATTCAGTCCATCAATTGAACAATAACAGACATCATCGATATCAAGCCCCTCATTTGCAAAGACTACGATCTCACATAATTTAATTTTCAAAATAGTCAGTATGAAATCCATACTTATATTTTTTTTAACTATACATTAACTTCAGGTACACGTTCGCGTACTTCACAGATTTTATGAAATATTTACGTTTATACATTTCCACGAAGTAAATACTAAACAAATTGTTCCTAAAGGAAAATCGTTGTTGCTGAATGCTAATAGTATTTCATCACGAAAGAGAAGTTACTTATTGTATGTATTACAAAAAAGAAAATTTTATTATTAATATTCCTTAAAGTAGCTATTTATAACGTATTTGATTAACTAAAATTTTCCATCCATATATCAGTAAGGCCGTATTGTGCAGTCTGTACTCAATCAGTGTCAAAAAATATAACCTCAAAACTTCTTGTAGCAGTGAGGAATAATTATAATATTTTTTACAATATTGTTATATGATAAGTGTCCATCCAAAATTTTTGAATATTTTTATACTAAAATTTAAATTATGATACTCAACGACAATAACAACGTCTACATTAGGGAATTTTTCCATGTGTCAAAGGTTCCACAGCTAAAACATAAAACTTTATTGCTTCAATTAGACACTCGTCAAACTAAGTACAGAGTGACACAACCTCTTCCACATACAGGATCATTATTTTCATACTCGCTACATAATATTTTATGAGTTACTGAGTTAGAATTTCATTTTTCTTAGTCAGTTAGAATTCCATTTTTAAACTATAAATATCAGTTCACCGCATCAATAGATTCAATCAATAGTAACGTTTCTCACAATAGATAGAAATATAAAAACTATTGAGATACTAAAACAAACTGTATAGACAAATGTGGATATAATTTATACTTACTTTTATAAGTATACTTAATATTCAGCCTAATCTATTGATACATTGCAATCCATAAAAACCATATTCAACTTAATATTCCAAATTAAACATTGAATTCGGATGATAATATGAAAGCAAATGTGTAAAGTTACGAGTTTTCAGACATATTTTTCATCTTTATTGATGATCGGTTGATGGCAGACGTTTGCAGACCCAATACTACACTATTAGTCTGATTAAAAAGATTCTGTTTTTATACAGAAGCATGGTCACCTGGCGTACAGGTGGAAAAATATCTACCTGCAATACTTTAATATATGCATATACAAAGAATGTAATAACGTCTTAATGGTGCATGTATTGAAACATAAATTTGAAGATCGCAACGACTACTGGTGTAATACATTTATCATTTTAATTTACCTTAAGATATTTATTAAGTAATTTATTTAAGTAAATTGCGTACAGTATTACTTGAAAAGAAAATCTTTAAAAAAACGTTTTAGGGATACGAAAAATTTGTTTTAATTTATGACCACGATATTTCTGCTCCCTTTAATTAAATTAAATTTTCAAGGAAAAATATAGAAATAAGCTCACATTACACTTTTTGGATTAAAGCCTTATGAAATTATGTTATTTTTAATAATAAAACATTAACTTTGGAAGATATTTGTCGTTCAGAGAGATTTATAATTATTTCAAATACAGAATCGATTTTTGGGTTATGCTTTGCTTCTTCTATGCTGGTTTTAATGTTAAAATTGACTGTCGGTTATTATATTAATTAGTATAAACGGTGGTTCATGATATTGAGTCATTGCAAACATTTATCTAAATTATTCAACGTTTTCTAGTCGCAAATTATGAGATCAGAACTTATAAAAGATGTATGAAACGACATTACTAGCAGAACGTCAGGTGAATGACATCGAACGACACTTAAGTGAGGAGACTATATTGTTTGGGTGTTTTAATCTACCGAATGTCAACTTATAGTTCACTTGTTTTTCATTATTCAACGCATACATCAAACTATATAGCATTAGTTTTAATTACTACATTGAAATTTTAAGCGTAAGCGAATTGCCAGCGACATAAATGCTACGCTATTGGAAGTTGAGAGGAGACAAACAGAGAAGTCGATAATTTCTTCGAGTATAACGGCAGCCAAAGACTAATAATTAAATCAGAAAATACATGCGGCATGTATCATCGAAGCTCTGCCTTCCGACTTCGTCCGAACGTCGTACGTTAAACTCTAGAGCGGCCCATTAAAATCCTATGTGTTCAAAAGCCCGCCCTCACCGTGCGCTGCCACTCCAAAGTTTGACCTCGCAATTACTAAAATTGGTTTGATTTACCATTTTAATTGTAACAAAAATGCTTATTTTTTCCACCGGCATGGACGGCGGCAGCGCTGAGCGGGTATTGCAATCTCGACCGAGTGACTCCAGGCTTGAAGGTTCATAGGGGTTCGTCTGGGCGAAGTGGTGTTCCGATCGCGGTTTGTAATTTTGAGCTGTGGCGTCATGTCGTTAAGGCGTACTTTCTTTCGGAGGTGTCGGTAGGCGCGAGAGGAGAGCACTCGAGGTCGGATGCTGTGAGCAGGGGGGAGGGGGAGGAGGGGGATGGGACAAAATCGATACCGTCGGGCGGCGCGCGACGTCTTCCACCCTCCCCGCTCCCCTCTAATGAATGAGAGCGAACATAGTCATCTCTGCGGATGGCGGCTCTAGCGATACATACGGAATGCCGCCGCCGCCGAAGCCACCTCCGCCTTCACCATGCTACGAACCCGACACGATATACTGTTCTGCGACACGATAACGAACCCAATGTCCAATCAATCAAACCGTGCAACTCTACTACAATTTTCAATATATTCTCACATAGTAACATGCTGAGAATAACAAATCTAGATTTTCTATGGTATATAAAGCTGTTTATACAGTACGATGTACAATGAACACGAACTTGAGTATCCTAAAACTTAATTTTTTAATGTTGCTTTTTCATATGCTTGAAGACAGTATGAAGAGATGTATTATTAATTAAAATATTGGAAAATACATTTTGGATATCAACACTCATTCTTATACGAATAATGTTATTACATCGAAAACGCTTCCCTCCCATAAAATGTTTCTTCCTTAGCGTGTACTCGAAAACAGTAATAATAGCTTGAGATGCCCCGAATACAGCTGAATCTTGTGACAGCTCTGACAGAAATGCAATAGCTCGTCTATACGTCATTAATACAGCTGGTAGGGAAATATGGCGTCAGACTCTCGACCCCTTTCAAACGTTTCATTGTCAATACGAGTTCTTTACTTCGTAATGATGCTGTTTCTCTTTTATATTTATTTAGATCTGTAATATTGTGTGATAGTTGACATTTCATATTATCATTTATAAGTCTTATAAACAATATCTAAAAGTTATGCTAAAATTTATTCTATTAGTTTATTTTATTCGTTACAAGTTCCTTAGGTACTTCACTTCTGACAAGGAATATAGCAGAAGCAAGTCCGATATGTGAATTATACTTCAGTTTTAAGAAAAGATTTTTACCATTTTTCAAGATCTAACGAAGCGTAGGGCGGCAGTATAAAGTAATGTACAATCCTCTGGTCTGAAAAGCTAGGCATAGAGAACGATAGATACAATCAAGATATTGCCTCGAGTCTGAGTACAGCATTGTAAAGACTACAAAAACATTGTTAAGGAAACTCTTGTTAACTCTTAACGTAACCTTTGTTAAAGTTTGTAAGAATAAACCCTATTCGGTATGGAGTTGTCCACGTCTAGTGATAACGAGTCGCCCGCACACTCTACGTAAATTAAAACCATTCTAGACCAAATAAATATGACAACTTGAGATCCGGAGGAGAGGACACATCGACGGTATAACTTATATAATTATAGTATGAGAAAGATATGAAATTGATAATAACATAACATATGTTGCGTTCGATAATGTTATCATGTATGTTACGTGCTCTCGAGATGAGGTTAGATTGTCCTACGGACACGTGCACTGGCACTCAGACGCATCATGACTACGGTCGAAATACGCATTCAAGTACATATATATATGTTTATTATTTATCTATACATTTGATAAGACGATTTAAAAATTTAATACCAAAAATAATTATATATGTATATTTTTCTATATTATTTGTAGAGATAGTGATTGATGGCTGTTACAGTAAGCATAAAATCTTAAAGTTTAATATAATTAAATATTACATCTCCAGGAGAACATGGGTTAGTACTCCTGGCTGTAGTAATCAAAGAAATGTCAAACTTTAACATAAATGTTTATAGTTTAATGAACGTTTCAGTTACCATCTGAAAAGCTATAGAAATAACAATACTTCGTGAATTTTCAACGCTACTTAAATTCAATAGACAGATATAAATATTATGCGCCTCAAATTAATAATAAATAATCTGTTGACGCACATATGTGATCAAACTGTCCACTGACATACATAATAGAATAGCACGTTCTGAAACTAACAGAAAGTAGGTCAGATCTATGATTAGTTTTATTATTATAACTAATAAGTTGGTTTTAAAGTTGGAAATGTACTGACGATACACAAATAGTACACCGCTGAACCGAACAAAGTTGAACATTGATGTCGTAACAGACCATAGTGAGGGCACGAAGGGAACGCCAGCGAAGCGTAGACAACAAAGTCCTGAGCCCGAGCGAGCCCGTGGACTCCCCCTCGCCATCCATCCCGTCTTCACGCACCGCTGATGGGTCACTGGACTCGCATATCACAACTCAACTCGGCAATGCCTTCGTTCACCCGTCCTCTACCACTGCCACTTCTTTTATATATATATACATATATAATATTAGACCGTCTTTTACAATATTCCGTAGTGATGTTTGTTACAACTATGAACCGTAATAAGCGGACGCGTTCGTGAGACTGGCACGTTATCGCGACGACACCTATAAATTTAACACTAATAACACACTGTTTCGTGAATGGACACGACCACTTTGTTTTGGTCAAATGACACGGGACCCAGATGTCTCCCAGACAGGAACTTTTCAAACGTCAACATTCAGGAATTCGGGAGGCTAGAAATATCTTTCTTTAGTCCTCTAACTAAAAACAACACTCGTATCAACGGCTATTATTTTATTGGTACTCTACCAAAATATTTATTTTTTATTTTGGGACCGTTGCGAAGACAATGACGCATACCTTTATACGCCTTTGCAAACTATTCATCTTTACACATAACATTACCTAACTAGAAACAATCTTCTCGGGAATTATTTTATTTTTACTTTCAATAATCTAATGTGAAGATCATTCGTGTACGACATCAAGAAAGGCAGAACTTATTTGCTATAAACAACAACAACAAAAAGTTTCATAATAATTCCGTCTTAGTTTCTGTTGGCTATTATTTAAATGTAATATTTTAAATATCGTACATGTATTATAATATATAAATATATTTATACAGAAACTGCTAATTATCATTCTCATTACAGTCCTCACTTACGAAATTACTTATGGTAATGAAAGTATCTTTCATTGGAATAATTTGTTCTGAGCTACAACCGAGACACTATTCTCTATATAACGGACGAGATGAGTAACGTTTACCTAATTAATGAGAGGTGAAGACATTTTCGTGTGTGTGTCTGTGTTGGAGTTGTTTTCAAATGTGTGTTTATAATTAGCTTGGGTCCATGGCAGTAGTCCAGTTCGTTCAATCGGTTAACGGACCCGTGCTGTATCTGGTCCGGTCATTGACAGGACGTGTTTTTTTTTTCCGGAACTACAACTGTTCCGTATTCTTGGGGAATTGAAATTTAAATAACAAGTCAAGGATGCCTACGGATATATCTTTAACTGTAACATGAATTATTAGACATCGTTAAGATAGGGAAACGTGGCAAAGAAGTTCGAAATAATTAAAGGTGAGTGAAATTTTTGACATACCCTATGCACTGTCGCATAAATATGTATGAATCATTGTACTAATGGGTCTGTTTATGTTATATTTGCTGTATAGAATCTATCGAGGTCAATATGTTAACTGCAGATAAGTGCGCTTGACCCGTAATAAATAAAATCAAAGAACGAATTATAAACCTGACTTCGTATCACTTACAGTCATCTTTCTAATAGCTTATGATAAAATTTTAATTTATCTGTATCGGCAGATTTAAGAAAAAATATTTATATATAAAAAAAATCCTATAGGTAAAGATATTTATTTGTTTTGTTATATATTCATAAAATTATGATGGTTTTCTGCATAGTGTATGATTTAAACGCTTTTATTGTTTAGATATTATGTGTATGAATCAATAAACATTCGCTGTAAAGCACTCGTGGCCTTTGGTTGGGACACTAATCGCGGCGGAGACTATTATTAAACCGTCAAACGATAATCAAAATGAAACGTCGAGGTTAAAGAAATGTATGTATTGATGAACGAAATATTTAAACATAAGAAAGCAAGTAACTTAATCTTAATACACACTGTTTATGTCATATTATATGGATAAGTTATATGTAAGACAAAATATATTTATTACAGGTACGCCATCTTGCTTATTTGACAATGTTAGCTGGTATTTAGAGAATTTGATGAGGAATATTTGATGAAAATAGTGGAGTTCCAAAGATATCACGTTACACTAATTAGGCGATACGAGTACGATGTTTTATCAAATTAAATTACCTTAATATTAAACGTATTTAAATAACTAAGAACCGATTTATATTATAAAAAATAAATTAATGCACCGCTGACGTATAATAACGGTTGCAGAACACAATAAATGTGGAAAATGCATAAGAAGAGTCGCTCGAAGCATTCGAAAGATCCGCCGATAGAGCACGCAGTTAAAGAGAATTTAATTTTAAATGCTTCAGATTAAAACGGAATTAAATTTTCATTGCGAGACCTATTAGACGTCTCATACTGTACTCAAACACCTTAGTTATGCGGGAAATATACATGTGTTTTTTGTTTTATAAATAAACAAACACCATTAGGTTTTGTTAAAGTCTTATGTTAGAGTTTTAATAATTCAAGGCATTAACGGAACATTTATGTCTAGTTGACCGCGAGAGCCTTTGCAACAATGGTGACACGCGCGGGGGTTGACTAAACGGTTTGGGCGCCATTCCCGGATCATTTATTTGGCAAATTGCTTCTATCAATATTCTCTGGCGTGTTTTGAAGCTATAAGTTATTTCAATTATTTCCTTTGCTCTCTCGGCCCGCAGACTCCTGCCGAGTTGACGAAGACGGGCGGATTCCATTAAGTTAATAAACAATATGATATAAATGTGATAATAATAATAATCACTTCTACGTATTTAGTTTTGGTTCGATTACCTTTCATGCAAAATACATACATTTGTAATATTTAATGTGATATCACAGCAAATAAAAAGAACTTGTACGTAGTATTTGCTTAGGTCCTTGTTTAATAAATAATAAACATTTATGAAAGTTTAAAACAGAATGACAAACAATAAATTATAGTCCAATACCAGGTCAGAAATAAAAATTTTAAACTTGACTGGTGCACTATGTGAAGTTTTTATTGATCTTATATTAAATTTTTATTGTTATTTAAATGAAATTAGTGCACTATAGTATGAAATGAGATCTGTGTTCGGTTTGCCGGCGGGGGTGGTGTACACGTGACATCAACCTGATAACGATCACAGTTTTAATAGAGTTCTTCGCTGCACCCAATCACGGCCCCTGCCCGATACAGATGTACAACGATTATCGTGATTGTACTAAGAAGCTATGTACAACGTAAAATACCTTTTTTTCGTCTACACAAGCTAAATATACATGAATCTTCGAGGCTAAAACTCTTCTTAAACTCTGCCGGTGCTCACAGTTATGTTTATAATGAATAAAATAAAAAATGTAACAACAAAATCCAGACAAGATGATAGTTTAAGATCTCGACAAAATATATATATGTTTATCTAAATGCTGCTGTCATTTTTGACGTAAGTCATAGTCACCCAGTAATTTGATGACAATTAAGTGGTATCGAAGCAAAACAGAACCCAACCAAACCAACCAACCAAATATGTCCTGGTTACAACTTAGGCGGATACCATTGCGCTGGTGTTGATATAAACACAAAAACAAACGTCCAATATACCGAAGAAAAATCCTTAAACAATTACAGTGTGATTTTCGTGGATCTGTTTAAAAAAAAAATCAAAAAGCAACATTGCATTCGAAAATAACAAAACCATTTTAACAGATGAAAATGTGATTTCCTATAGAATTAAAATATTATCGAATTTATCAACATTTTATACAATTCCTTTTCAATTTACGGCATCGGAAACTTTTTCACACCGATCTGCTATTTTTTAACGATTTCCTTAAACGTGTTTAAAATATATAATTAATTACACACTACAAAGCACAGGTTCCACAACACATGGCCTCGAGGTGAAAATACAAATAGTTCATAATACCAAATTATACGTTCGGATGGGAAAACTTTGAATAATATATTAATGATCATAAGAATATTAGAATTATAGAATCGTATAAATATAGCAATATAATAAGTAAAATGCTTAGAACAATAATCGTTTCAACTTGTTGATAACATAAATTATAATGTGTAAAAGAATGTTATCGCGGTATTATGTCAGATTTTTTTATGAAACAGGTTTGATCTAGTTCTGTAGTGTGTCGTCCATGGCAACCGCGCCTGTAATAAACACAATTCGTGAATCCACTTGATCAGATAAAATCGTCTGAATGTCAACGCACCGGCCGGTCACCTTGAGCGACGCAATCGCGGCGAGGGTTTTGCGAATGTGATACAATCTTATCGAAAGGTCGATACAACTTGAACGGGCTCGTAAATAAGACACACTAAGTGGAAAAGCCGCTACTTTACAAATGTCCTTTTAAATTTACCCCCACAACACGTTTTGAGGAAAATTATACCTATATATGTATAACATACACACACACATATATATTTACTTATTAACATTCCCAAACTACATTAAGCGTATATATATTTCTTCTACATATATATGATCATTTCAAATGTAAATTATTAATAATTTATCACATAACATACATAAAATTGTTTACATCGTTCTAATATCACACGCGTCACGATTTACGTACTTGTCTGGATAAGACAAACGTTGACGTAGTTTAATTAATAATAGCGCGGTATCTAGTATATCATTTCAATTGAAAGTGATAGTGAATAAATTTAATAGCACTTTCATATATAATCCAATGTAATGTTTTATATTCAGACAGGCGTACGAAACGGAGTGTCGCTGACGTACGAGTTTTAGAAGCGGTCGCGCAATCAGAAACGGCCTGGTGCATCACTGGTGCCAAAGATGTTGCTCCAATTTCATGCGATCGATGTCAACAGGCCGAAATAGTGAACATGGCGGCCCAGAATATACCAGCAAGGTTGCTAACATCCATCTGACCCTATGGCTAAAGTCCGATTTCTTAATGTCAAAGGTAAACTTGGAAAGCTTGATGGATGACCTATTGCCAACTACTATTTTTATAACAAAAACACGTTCCAATTTCCTGGTAAATAGAGATATTTTCATTTCATGACAAATGAGTGTATCTTTGAAATATAATGCATTTAAATACAAATTATAGCCATGTAATGTATCGACTTGTGGCTTCAGATCATTTGAACTTTTAAGCATGTTTCCGATGTAACATTTTACAAAAGTTTACAAACGTAGACGCAATTGAAAACATTTTAGAACCGTACATGTGTGGTGTTCCACGCCGAAAAAGTGTAAAGAGGAAGAAACTTAGAGGGGGCGCGTTAAATGTTAGCAAACTCAACTAACGATTGTGCAGTGTGAGGATTGTCGCACTCTCGGAGCGCATTCACGGAACTTTCTTACAAACTAGCAGGCTTGCATGGATTCATTTTGTATATTATACAGAATAATTTAACTATTCTATATAAACTTTTAGGCGTGCCATTGTAAAAAGAAATGATACATGAACTTTAAAAAAATATTTTTTTAATGTTATGGATAATTTCTAAAAATAATTCAAAACATAAGGCAGAATTGAACACGACAATTTAACACAATAAATTTAAAATAAAAATAGAAAATTACATTAAGTAATGGTATACTTTTATGCGATTGAAAAAACGGAAGGCAAAGAAAATTTCTCTGACACGTAACATTTATTTTGAATCCTTTCACAGTTTTATATAATTTGTAAGACTATTTTTACACAGCAATCCTAATGTCAACAACTTAACGACAGCCATTGGTATAATCTTACCATCGATGATTGGTTCGATTTAAGTATTAAAGAGCGCGAAATATGAACAAACACACATTATACGCTACAGAAAAGAAATTCAAAATAAACCAATTTATATAGTAGTATATAATAGCATCTAGCTATTTAAAGGCACTATTACTTTAAAGAATCTATTTTTAATGTCTTCGAGTTTCGCATCCATAGTATATAGTGGTAGTTTACATGTTAGTTATAGTAAGTTATATTATATTTATAATGATATTGTAAGTTAAATATCTGTGTGTCTGTCCGAGCGCGGTCAGACGCGGACAACTGGAGCGTTGCGGCGCCGGCGGCGCACGCGCTATTACATTGTTACCCAGCCGACATCACCGCTAACTTTACTGCGAGACATTTTGAAATTCAAATTACTGTGTTACTGTTATATCCAATATGTGCATCGTGATCAATACTAACTCCATTACCAGGAAGAATTGAATCTTAAGTTTCTAAAGAGGTCTTGACTTCCTCTGTGTGTATAAATGGGATATGTTCCGAAGAACTTTAACTTTGTTGAACATGTTACATCAGATACCTCTTATCTTTGCAACGCTCGCCATCGGCTGGGAATCAATCCCCACACCTTAGCACCCCCATGGCCGCTCACAGTGAAGTTTCAGAAGAATTTCCTCTGACGAACTCTCGCGTAATGGAATGTAAACTCTTTGATACGGTTTTACCTAAGTAAGATCATATGGGATTCTTTAAGAGGAGTGAACAGGTATTTGAAGGGTAGAAAACGCTCAAATGATACCCTTGATATAGGTTAAGGCGATGGCTTAACATCAGCAAAAAAATAAATATAAATAAAATCATCTCATATAATAAACATCTGTAGTCTATTTGCTAACTATTCGACGATAATCCCATTAAAACGTTACTAATATTAATCTATAAAAATAAAGTAATGTGTCGGTATTACTGTTTTTATACCGTATCTGATCCTTGTTCGCTATTAACGTCCGGTATACTATACAGTTAGAGTATTACAACCGCTGTGTCGGCGTACAGCAGACGGCAGACGGCAAGCACCGCGGCACATCAAATAGATCGGGTGTGCGATATCGTCTCCATTGGTCGGGGGTAGCACCGCTAACATTACGATATTGCCCTCTACATATGGTTGCTACACTAATGGACGAATCTTTCATATTAGCACATCGCTACTAACTGAATAGTAGCTAGCTAACTACACAGCCCTGCATAAATTTAATTATAAGTGATTGATTTAATATTATCATTATTTACGGAAGAACTCATCAAATTACTCCAAGAACTTAATTTAATATCGCCATAAAGTAACGTTATATTTTTATTGCATAAGCTATGAACATTATTAAAATAACTTTTAAGAAAACACGAATTGTATTATTATAAAAACTATTATAATTTTTAATACCGAAACATAAAGAAAACTATAAAACTTCAGAGTTAATAATGGAAATGGTAAATTTTTCCACTTAAACATGATAAAGACTACATTTCCTCAGCTCAAACCATATAAACCACATAAACCAGCGGTATGTTTATACTATCCCTATATTGGGCCATCAATCTCCGACACAAGATAATGGTCAGCGCAGATTTAGTTCCTTAACCATATTAATTTAAGCAGAGGTCTCGCCACGTGATCGACCAAAATAAAACATAATATATCGTATAAAACTTGATATGCGTTAGAATGATTTAAAATTAAGAAATATATAATCTCGTTATTAACTTTTTATATGGATTATGCTGACGTGTGAACATGCTGAATATGATTAGAAGATTAAAAAACTATGAAGGAATATATGAAGTTTATGTTATAATCTTATGGTGCTTCGTGTTTTATACGAGTGAATGCAAGTTTATAAAAATTCAAATAAGACGATATCATGTCAGCGTCAGTATAATATTAAAACTATAAATCCTGTCTATATCACGATTGGGTAATAAATTTGGAGGAACAGATGGGTGCTTTCTTTTTATACCTTTATATGACAATCAATAATAAAATTGACTTTAAACAATATTAACAATCCATACGTAACCTAGAACTATCCAACTGGGACATACGTACATAAAATTTACATAAAAATCTTCGTTTAATATACGATATAACAAATTATAGGAATCTTCACATAATTAACGTTTATTTTAAATGTAATACAAAGCTTCTAGGATTGATATAAAAAAGAAAGTAAATCCCGCACATGTATAATTGTATAATATATTTATATACACACGGTACACTAACCTGAAACAATGTGAATATAACGTTAGTATTTATTATTATGAATGTGTTCGTCTGTCCGGGATCAATACGCGACCGTGGCGGATGATGCAAGTCATCACGGGGTCGTCAACACCGCCTTTTGTGTTTTGACGCTAGTCGCTACACATAATGACGACAGAGTCACCTAGACGATTTCACTGCGGAAAACAAACTTTTAGGGAAGAATTTTTTTTACTTTCGTTATAATTTCGTTTAAATAAACCCGTCTACACGATGTGGTTGCTTCCATTGATGTTATAAGCATTTAAATTGTTATGAACTATTATCATAGTTTAGAAAACCTGATGTAGACATTCGTCGTCATCAGTAATATGTGCAATATTCTAACGAAATAATATAATACAACATCTCACACGACAACACGAACGCTACCTGTGCTATAAAACTGGAGTCACAAACAATTACGTAATTCTTAGAGACATTTTTCAAGAATGTCTGCAACATTAATGGGTTTAGTGTGCTGTGACTGTAATTTACAAATTACCATATACCATATTACACACATACATAGATACCATATACCATATGTCAGATATAAAAGTGTGATATTTAGCCATTATGATTTATACGTTCTTTTAACAAGGGATATTGTTTTTCCGAAAAGATTCATGCTTTAATAAATTTAAATGATTCTTAATTTTAAGCTTTCAGAGATTGAAAAATTATGTACGAATATAGGGCGAAGCTATTCCCGACACCGCGAGGGTTGCTGTGTGGATTGTATATTATGAATTAGTCAATTTATACATCGGCCGAACATTAAGAGCACCATTAATTTTAGCGAACAGAGCTAACCATTAGAACAATATGTCTATTGTTCTGAATTTTATGAAAATTTATTACACATTTTTATACATTTCATGTATGATTTTCAATACAATATTTATTTGGTAAGGAGTGCTAATTAAAATATTTTTTGATAGTAAAAACATATTAACTTAAGTATTTTCTTTATTAATACATTATCATAATAATAAAATTATTTTACATATGTGAAACATTTAGCGTGGTCAAAGCCCGTCACGGGGGTGCGTGTCCATGCGTGCACCCAATCTTATGGATTGCCCAATTTATCTTGCCACGAGATTTATTGACGGCCAGAGCAACCATAACTGGTAACATTAAAACAAACAGTAATACTTCTGGAGCAAATAATTAATAAATAGAAATTACAACATAACAGTTCAAAGTGTCTTCGCTTCACTCATTAAAAACTTTCTAAAGGATACAATATATATACGTGCCCATAAAATATATATGTAATAAAACTTTTATAATAATGTCAACAAGTATCATATCTAAAGTCAATACAAGTTGTTCTCATATTCTACTAAACAGTAACTACGTAAATTCAGACTGGTGATTCCGACGCGTGTTCGGCATTACGACCTTTATTGTCACGTTCAAAAACTTTTAAAACTCCACGGGTTATACAACGGAGTATGAAAGGCTCAGCAGTGGTCAGTACCCTTAACAATGGGAAAGTTATTACATAGCAGTCGCAGACTAATCATTGTTTCTATCCTTTGCAATAGGTACTTTAGTGAGTTTAGCGAAAATATTTTCCATCTATGTATAATTTCATGCCAGTGTAATATTTTCATTACGACAATTCTAATATAAGTGAACGAGATGTATAATATAATGCTCGTGAATATGATTAGGTTATATCATGCCGGTATTCTTTGCGATGGCTTACCTTCGAAAGATTAGTTTTATTCCATATATTTAATATAGACATGACAGTATGTCAATTATATAGTTATGTAAAGAATGTAAGCATCGAGTGGCCGAAGCAATTTGGTGGGGCCCATCGAATCGGAATGAGTGGTTCTCATACCACCGCTAACTGTCGAACGTCACGCGCTGCTACTGGTTTATGTTACTTAATTAATACGATATTTCCTATTTCTATTAAAATATATGTGTGACATATAAGTAACAAGAACTGACTTAGATCAGTTCGGATATTACACGAAATTCTAACTAATAAGATAGGAAAACATAACAATTACTACGGACGTCGTAAATGATTAGGAACTTCCAAAATTAGAACCCCGCAGCCAATATTCACCAGAACACATCCGTAGCTAGAGGGTGTGATTGTAAAAAATTGCTCGATAAACAAAGCGTCCTACAGGGTCTCTTGGAAATTAATATCGTTAAAATTTATCAACCGACATAAAAAGGGGATAAGGGACGAATTGAGTAGTGGTGCCAGAAGGTAACTCAAGAAAATATATGAATTAGCAACTAAACAATACAATAAACTCAAGATTACTTACAATTGGTTTTCAAATAATCAAAACTCAACATCACTCTGGTATAAGGACAATGAAAACGAAACAGTAAGTAAAACATGTAGGTAGTGAAACATTTCATGTACAAAAAAGATATCAATAAGTAGACAAAGAGCGCAGAGATCCGAAATACGCGCAATAAGAACAAAAAAAAATACAAAACAACTGTGCTGGCTGGGGTATTTCTTAGCGAGTGTAAACGCCGATATCTGTCTAGAGGAATTCGAGACATAAGAGCTGGAGTACTTTTAATCTTATTCTTTGAAAGGCGTTATTCAGTGTTTATATTTTAAGATGCACCGTGTTCTGTTATATATAAATCTGGATAACAATAATCTCGCACTATCATTGTGTTATAATAGCATTTCGTCACACAATATAGATGCATCATGATCAATAGCATCATCCCCTGTTATGCTCCAGATGGCGTACAGTACGATCTATTTATAACCGTGCATTACCCCTTAAATAGATACTCCGCACAGGATCCAACTTAGCATACTTGTGTGACAACTGAATTATGTATGAAATGTATGTATGTATATTGTATTTATGAGATAACCATAATAACAAGTTTAAACTTAACTTGAAATGCATGTATGTCTGTGCAGGTGGAATCCTGGCACTAAATTTTGAAACTCATATCTATAAAAATGTAGCTGAATTTTTTACACACATTTAGTTTAGATGACAATGCATGGTTAGCTATGTGACGTTATCCTAGATACAACATGGCGGACTACATTTTTTTAATGCACTCCTACAAAATGGGTATCAAATAAAGGGCTCGCTGAGAATAACTCGAGAGTAAAAGCTGTTTTTAAAAAAGTTGTTGTACTTACATTTTAGTTGAACAAATAATAATTTTAACATATTTAGTTTCAGTATATGTAAAATTTTAGTGTGGTCTAATTTTCAAATATACTCTCGGCCAGTTGTTAATAAACAGCGGTAACTTTCTTAATATTTTAAGACACATGACACAAAACCTTTATAATATCCGAATACTTTCGACATAATGGGATACTGGACAATGGTGGAAAAAAATTGTATAAAAAAATCTTTATAATGCTTTCGATCAAAATTAAATTATTCAAAATAAAATCAATCATTATAGACTAAACATTTTCTTAACTTAATATACCTCTATAACAGAACAGTTGAAAGCATCGGTCTATAGGTAAGAGGGTAATAAAAATAAAAAAGTAAACGTTTGAAACGCGAACGTTACCGAAGATAAAAAGAGTAACAGTTGGTGCCGCGACGTTCGCTACACGAGATTGTACCTGAGCGAAAGTTGAATCGGCGCAAATCAGATGCTGCAGAGAAATCTCGCGACGGCACTCGTTTCAAGCCGGTGCCTAACGACAGCGAGTCACCACCGATTACCACAAAACGCGAATGTCACGCGACTGACGCGTTATTGACGACACTCAAGGTGTTGCCTACTGTATATCTATAATGTATATTATATATGTTTTATTTTTTGGTACGTCACGTGTCGGATTTTGTCATAATAGTATTTTATCTAGTCAGTACACACATCTCGTCCTATCATTAGTGTTTTTAAACAAGTACCATTTTATTTAACTGATGTAAAGGTAAGAAAAAGCGATTCAATAAATCATAAGTTGCATAACGAAGTAAATACATTAATTGACTACTTGAGTATTTTAAATTATAAACACTATATAACATACAACTGCAAGGTCGTCATCTATGGGCGTTTTCACGAGTCAATTGCCGTGTGACTGTACAGAGTCTATTTCCGCTTTCGGCTAACATTCCACCGCAAACGGCATAAATAAATGCGTCGGACGGACGGACGGACGATCGAAACAAGCGAATAATTGAAAATGTTGTTTGTCTAATATAGTCTCTTTTCAACTATATTTTAAAAAGTCCAAATAGTGTAATATGTAGTATTATTATAGTTAATAATGATTGTTTACGCATCTGATTATTGGTCAATCAACCGTATATATACGTGTATATAAGACAGCTACCCACATATCGGTTGAGT
This sequence comes from Danaus plexippus, assembly GCF_018135715.1. Taxonomy (NCBI): domain Eukaryota; kingdom Metazoa; phylum Arthropoda; class Insecta; order Lepidoptera; family Nymphalidae; genus Danaus; species Danaus plexippus. Next base: position 2,194,379 of record NC_083541.1, read on the forward strand.
TAAGCTCGTTAGATGAACACCGGGCAATTGTGATTGAAGGGAAATGATTTAACAGTTATATGGGACGGAACAGACGGATCTATTGTGGTAAGCTGGCAACCAGGAAATCTTAAATTATTCTATTGCAAAGCAACGGATTACGTTTAAATCTTAATGTCCACTGTTGAGGTATGATGATGATTCTCAGAAAGCAGGATGCGTGAGAATCAAATTTCTTGAGAAAACATCGAGGTAATAAATAAATTTGACATAGTCATCTTCTACTGACGGCTTAGTCACCAGCGATATAAAGTTATTATATAGATGGCTTTGAATCAAATAGTTTAAATTATAAAGCTCTATATTAAAAGCCCGTTAATTATATTTCATTTTTAATATCAGTAATAGGAACTAACATTAAAATAGTTTAATTAATTTACGCGGATATCTTTAAAGCAGGCAATATGATAAGGGTACTTATGTATAAAATATACAGAGACTGTTGATTCACAGACGATCTTAGCAATTGGTAAAAGGAATGTTGAGAAGGTATTAACCGAAGCCGAAGTGGTCACGAATACGTTTATTGCTCGGTTTATTGTAAAATATGCTTCCGCATTCTTTGCTACGTGTCTCACCGTTACACATTAACATCATAATCGCCTGTTGCTGTAGCAATGTAAATTGAAGGATAAGGTTATGTCCTTTATTTACTACGTTACCAGGTGTAGTTAAATATTATGATGAATAACTAGAATAGCGCCAAGCAGGGTACCAAGTAAATTTAACTTTCAATAGTTTATGTTGCCTCAGTACATAGTACTCAAATAATATCATAAATCAGTATTATAAGCTATTGATCCATATCATTAGTATTAAAATATATTACGGGTGAATAAAATTGTGTTTATCGTAGTCATGCCATAGTAAAGTCTCAGCTAAAAGTACGTGCGCTCGATGAATAAATGAATAATGGCATTCTAAGGCGCTCGCTTGCGGCATACCAATTTATCCCTGAGATGCTAATAATGTCACTCGCATTTTTTAAAGGCCAACCCACAGCAGATCCTTCTTTATGACCGTTAATTAGAAACGCTAAAAATGGCCAATGAATCTCAAACATTTAAAAACTTTATCTATACCAAGACAATCCTTTTCAAAATTAACATGATGCTTAGTTTTTGCGTCACAAGTCGTATAAACGTGAAAGGAGCACTTTATAATCCAATAAGCATCACCGCTGGTGGCCGGCACGCAGCCCCCTAGATTACCATTCCATTAGGTGTCGGCCGCTGCGAACAATTTGCAAATGAAAACAACTTATTGAAATTCTTTCTCGGGTAGAACCAAGTACACCGCAAGAGCCCTCACGATTATTCCAGATGGCAGAGAGTAGAATCTTTACTTAGTCGGATCTACAAGAGACCAGATAAGTATTTTACTTTTGACAACGCTGGCGAACCCTGAGAACATTTTTTTTTTCAATGAAAATGTTAGACGTACCGCTTCGTTGATCTATATTTATAAAATATATAAAGATAACGATAAATAAAAACTTCTACAGCCTAATTCTATGGACGCTACTTTGCACACGTTTTAATGAAAAGAAACAGGCAGGCTATAAACCAAAGTAGCAAAATAAAAATAATAATTATATGGTAATTTGACATCCGTAATTCCAACAGATTGTTTCGAATTCTTAAATTGAAAAAAATATATACATTTTTCACCCTTGGATTTAACATTATTTCAAATTACCAACTATAGAAATAGGAAGGCAGTTCTATGAATAACGATAGGCGGGGAGATAAAATATGATTGTGACAATTAGAATATCGGGTAGTTCCGAGTCCAATCACTTGACTGGCGACTAGACGACGAGACAGGGTCGTGGTGAACCGCAGCCCTTCCCTAATGTTTCTGGTTCCTTTGTACTTCAAGATTTCTATTTATATAAATTCATTGGAACTTTACTTTGATTTCCATTACATTCATGCACATACATTTTACGAAACAAAATCCTTTTACATATAATTTAGTACTATGCTATTTAGTTCTTTTATAGCGTTTTGCAATGTTGCAATGGTAATAGCTGGTAAACGTTTCGTGTGATCATCGCGGTGGGGCAAAATTACCCCTAAAATAGCCCACCATTTACTCATAAACCGTGAACGATTATACCGTTACATGTTTAACATCAAACATTGGATACATTAACAAAAAAAAACCCTGCATGTAAAATAACGTGCATGTGCCCGGGATACTTAGACGGCAGTCGTAAAGCAGTTATAATAGGCGCAGTGCGGAAACATTGACTACGTAGAACATGTTACATGCTCCCTGAATCGATTACTGTATAGTTATTTTGATATTTCTTAAAGGGTCATGAAACTAAATGTGAAAATAGGAACACTTAAATAGCGATAGACATATGACACACCAGATTCTAAAAAATTATCACTTTAGAGACATTTACGTTTCTACAAGTGAATTTATAAGCTTAATTAATAATTTAACTAAGACATCATATATTATTTCATCTTTTTCTCCTATTTTAAAAAGATATAATACAACTTGTTTTCTTATAAGAGTGTAAGACTATATAAAGAAATAATCTTTTACTTTGTTTACGGTTATATTTTAGGAAACATATCTAATAGAACATCAAATTTGAAAGGAAATTGTTGGTGTTAAATATATATATATATATATATATATATATATATATATATATATATATATCAATTTACATTAGTAAGATTCAATTGTCTGCGGCCAGAGAGACGCGTGAAATATAAGAAGCTAATTTCCTCTGGGATAAAGTTCGTTGAGGGAAATCCCTATCTATAGTATGCGTCTGAGATGCTATTAGCATCGGTCTCTTTTATTTGTTTATCATTTAATAACATCGGGGAGGGGCACGATTCATTCGCCTTCACTGTTTCTTTGTTAATTTCTTTTTATTTGCTAAGCTAGATTTTAATATTTTATAACGGTGATTTAAGTTTAGAATTCAAATGCTAAATAAATTTTTGTCGCTTTCTAATACTTAATCGAATTTATAAACATTGTTGAAAACTTCCATAGAATAACGATAGTAGTAGAAGAAAAAGAATATTTATTTTACGTCTACGAATTTCTTAAAAATGTTAAATGCAATAGAACCGGAGTGAACTAAAAGATATCGTTAAAAAAAGATTAATCGCACAGAGCATATCATAACGTATTGGACCCTAACGAAATTACATCGTGATGGACAGACTGCAACACTACCCCGCTCCCCTCTTCTCCAGGCCGAACCTCTCCGGACTCCCTTCAGTCCTCTTCGCCCCCCTGTCGGTGCTGGGTCCTATCGGCGCGTGGCATCGCGTTCCAAAGGGCCCGGTAGCCGGCGAGCCCCGCGTGTGCATAATGTAGGGAAGAATGTCCCCCGCAACGTAGCGTCAACGACCCGCGCGAGTCAAGGACGCTCCGACATACGGAGCACGGTGTAACGACACCGCAACGTCTTCATATAAAACGACAGCCTTGTTTGTTCTTTTCTTTCTTGTTAAGTTTATTTTAAATTTCGTATCTCTCTCATTCGATAATAAGTTAAAGTCACTTTATATCGTGGTCATTTTAAACTAGTCAACAGTTAACTAAAATCACGGTGCCGTAAATTAAAGAACGTTTTTAAAGAGATAATATAAGAATTTGGACATATGATTTCATATTTAAAAGACCATTAATTATGCGAATCAAATCAAAGACATATAATACACAATTTTAATGTCGACTTTTCTCTCCAGAGATGCAGTTAAGTAAGAGATAATTAAAATAGGACCGATAACGTGCAATCGCATAGTATAATTGAATTTTCAATATCAGTATTGCTTGCTACGTACATATATAATTGTTTTTTGAAATTATTTCTTTTGCATAAAGTATTTTTCATAATTACTACGACACTAGATACAATAAGAGTAAGGAGTGTGGGTAACGAATCTAAGACGAGTGTTTACTCAGTGGACATACCATACTCCGTCGCGACAATCATGAGAGCTGATATCACTTTCAGTCAATACATACAAATACCCTTTGAAAGTGTAACAAAACGAATAATAAGTTTTTATCAATTAAATGAAACTAATATATTTCGGATATACTACGCGGATTTTATTATCTTAAAACTACATAAACCCGACGTTTCGGTTACTTTTCAGCAACCGTGATCACGGGCAGACGAGATATGCCATCTACGTAAAATCCGCGCAGTATATCCGAAATATATTAGTTTCATTTAAATGAATAAAACTCGCGAAAGTCTTAGATCTCATTAAGTTTTTATCAACTTATAAATAAAGTTAGCTTCGAGAAGAAAACAATTCATAATATCAACATTAATAATAAACAAACGTTATTTTTTAATGTAATACAGTTAATTAAAAACCGTTAACATCAGAATGCGCGGAGTGTCTGACAGAAGTTGAGTTTAAATTTCGGCACTATTGATTTATTTATAGCATGTTAACGTCGTCTTTAGCTTACATTATTGTAACGAATGACGGTTTGTTGCCAAATATAGACAGAAAAAAATAACTCAGACTTTCAAAGTGTACAGTTATAATTCATTAAGAGCGTACATGACTCCGCTATTGTACAAAATATATAAAGTACATCACGATTAATTGAACGGCTCTGTCGTGCTGGTGCCGTATATAGTGAAGCCTCAATATGGTACTTGAAACCCGATAGCCTAAGGGATGGTAAACAACGAGGGTACGAGATGCGGTGAAATATAACTTATACATAACAAGCGATCTATCGACATCACTCTATGTAGTAAGAAGGAAGTAAATAATATGAAGCTCGGTTACCTCACACACACAGACAAAAACATACACATACAAAAAATTTAAGACAACAGGTTAGTGGGTGTATCTTGATTATTGGACAATTTGATAATCTAGGAGCCAATATAATTAAATGAAATATCATTCACGGTTATTCTCTTAGATAACCGTTTTACTTCAATTATATTGTTGTTGATGTAAGAGAAACACGTTGTTAAAGCGAGTGTTGCTGTGCATTTAAACCAAACGATCTGCTTATTAAATGGTCACCATTTATCATATCTGAATTGAGTTGACAGAACGAACAACCAATTGCAGTTGTCTCGACTCTCAGTTCCCACATTCGAAACGGTCCAAGACTGATTAAATTATTACATTTCACGAACCGCAAGTGTGAAATTTAGCTAACATTTATATTTATTGATTGTTGCAACCTTACTGTTTAGTAGTTAAAAATATATATTTTTTTTTGATCGTTAGTGAGCAACATAAAAATATATAAAGGAAATTCTGATTAATTGAATCATCACAATAAAGGACACAAATAGTATCAACAAATCTCACAGACCGACACCTAGTTTATAAACTGTCATCTATACAAAATGTAACCTATAAGTTCAGTGTTTGATTGTATAACAGGTCACGCTAACCTAACTGGGTATTCCCATCGATACACGTGGCGTTAGCTCGATTCTCTGTATACTATTATACAGTACATCGAACGTATACAATATAAACATTCTGTGTATATATTACGTTATAATAAAATATTTTTATATGATTATTAGGCTATTAAATATTCTCGGTTAGATAATGTTTAAGACAGGTCAACAGATGTAGGTACTGTTTTTTTTAATGTTTGGTAAGCCATAAAAAATATTTTATATAATTTTTTATTATTATTATTATTATTATCAAATAGCTTCACGGATCGTATATAAATCGCATGTACTATAGGAGGGAAGTAATATTTTCGTTACCTCTATAATATCATTATAATCCTGAGTCATGCACTATTCGCTGTTGCAATATGAATTCGTGTTTCAAACTATCAATCTAGAAATTCCAATCCTATTTAATTTTAATATTATTTATAATAATTTAAATTCAGACACGTTACATTCGTTTATGAATAATATATATTACATTTAACGATCAAGATATTTGTATCGTTTTCTAAATCATTGAATAATAAATATAAAGAAAAGTTTCTGTAACATAAAACTATAAATCATTTCTTATTAATAATATATAAATAAAGCGTAAACATCCCCGACTCAAAAGAAATTGAATAATAAACGAAACACAAGGCTCAGCTCGACACTATTAGCATAACAAGCCATTTAATACACAATAAATGCCATTTAAAAATATATATGCAACAGACGTGGTTTATTAAAGAAAAGGGATAAAAAAAAACTACAATTTATACGTCTATGTTATAAAAATACATGAATTATGTACTTTGTTGAACTGTGTCGTTTTTCAATGGGTATTTTTGTTTTAATTAAAATTCCTTTTTTATAATAACAAAATAATAACAACATCTCATTAAAATATATCAGCCTGGAGTTGAATATAACAAAAAATATTAAAAAAAAATCGTCTAGATCGAAATAAAACTATACGTATCCTTGAGATGGCACTAATTAATTTTGTAGAAGGCGGCATCAGTTCAGAGAATATACGTTTTAAAACAAATACAATATCTACTAACAAAAAGAACAGGTTAGCTGTTGGTATGAGAAGATCAATCATGTCCATTCACACGGTCACAGCGAACGAAACCAGTTCCACGGAGGAGACAGGTGGCCACTATTACTGGGTATAGAGTTCCGTGACCAAAAACAGTTTTATATATCATACAATATGATATTGGATAAAAATATATCTATTTTATATTTACATCAACTTAAATGAAACAAGTTGATGAAGAACATACAATGACAGATATTTATTAAACATGTATTAGGTGATAGTTGTTTTGATTAAAGAAAGGGCCGAAATTAAATGTAAAGAGTATAATGATATAAGCCGTTAATAACGAAGTACAATAATTTTTATTATTTTCACGAGTTACTAAGTTAGTAAAACTGTTCTTTGTGACGCGTTTTTATTTTACATTTTAACTGTTACTAACCGTTTGTTTTGCTTACTTACACAGCAACCATGATCATGTGAAGAAGCCATGAAAGAATCAGTGATAAATCATATACTGAATCAATACATAGGTAGTGATGAAAACAAACATCGCATCAACAAAGCAACGACTGTCGTTAGATTTGGTGAATTAAAATCATCATGTGACATCTCGGTATTGTCAGGCGTATTGTGTAAAGGAGGAAAATTGTGTTAAAATGGTATTACGGTAATCTAATGATGAATACCGATATGACTTTCTGGTGCAAAAAAAATTGTACGTCCGAATATAACTCAAGGGGAGATGAAATTCGGAAGTCCACAAAGGGATTCCACGGAAGCAAAATAAAAGTAGACGACAATTGCGCAAACTAAAATTCTGGAATAAAATTTTTAAAAATAACAACATATTTGTATATTTTGTCTTCCGATTGTAATAAATTTGGCTACGAAATAAATCTAAAATTAAAACGTTTTGTAATATTTTTTTTAAAACCTTCTTTCTTATTCCTCCAATAAAATTACTACATAAAAATTCTACATTATTTTAAATATAATTCGAGTTCTCCAATAGCAACCAGCGAAGGCGTTCATTTTTATTATTTGCATCACGGCGACCTTTAGGCATGCGGCTGACAGCAGGTTCTAGGGATTTCAGACTGCATTATTACAGTCAGTGCTGACTATAATTATTATGAATTATATTAACAGCAGGTATCATATTTAAGGATTTAATAATTAAATTTTGTAGTACCTACATACAAAGGGACATCGAACTCACTTCATTTTTTTTTTTGAAATAACTATTTTCTATGTTATAAGTTATAAACTTTTCATTCATGATATTAGTTAAATCTTCGAAGCTATTACCCGAATAAAAATTGATTGCATTTATTATTTTGCAATGTCAATGCTATTACTTGGTCACATAATTTCCCCGGGGTAGCGTGGATCGCGGCTACACAAATGCAATTGTGAAGTGAAAAGCTATTCCTTAGCCAAAATGGTTTCTCTTAAAGAATACTGTTGCCGTTTAATTACTAATTAAAAAAATAATGGGTTTTCTATTATCTGTTGTACATAACGTGCACTCGTTGATTATAAAAAATATATTATATTTTACGATGCTATGAGAGCTGTTCACTAAGAAATTTCTCCTTTATAGATATGACGTGTGAAATATCTAAAGAAGCCGGAATATATATATACTTTATGTGACAATTTTATTTTTAAATAGTTTCCTAATTTCAATTGCATTTGGGCGTTATAATTATTTACTGTTATTAATCTTAGCAGATTTCAATGCAATATTTTGCGAGGCGAATACAGTAATACTATCGTGCATACAAACGATAAAGAATGTCCATAAGGATAAAAGTCCTATTGAAGTAGTTAGCAGGTGCATCAACAGCTGTAAGATTGTACTCGGCTGTTATATTTTTTGTTTTGTGGGTACAACGAAAACAACCAATGATGTATGAAGAAAAGTATCCTTATCAAGCGAGTATACCAAGCTTCGACTTAGCTCCATTGAGTACTCTCTTATAATTCATTTGGCAGTCAATACCTACTGTCGGACGTGTTGTTTACCTAATAGTGCATTAACAATGAAATATTTTGTATGATACTGTTATCATTACTAGGTACGTAGACGGAACACAGTAGTTTCCAAGGTAGATAACATTCTTTTTTGGCGCCACATTTCGTCCAGCGTGTAAGGTCCGACATTCCTTACAGTGATACTGTTTGATAACTGTCACATTATCTCTATGTACGTAAGTATGAAGATATGGGAATTGATAGCGTCCCCTGGAAATACTAATAGTATACTGCTAATTTAATAAAATAGTATTTTTCTATAATATTGAATATTCTAACCAAATCTTTCATATTAAATCTACATTTCGATTAGGTACCATAATTTAATTGGATTTAGGGAACGAGGGTATGATATAGCAATTTTTTTTGATAATAATAAAATTAAGCTGACAGTATAAATGCTAAGGTGACCTATTTCATAACGAAGGCTAAAATTGGATTTGGATTAAATTGGAAGTCAAGGTAAAGTTTAAGCTTGTACGCAGACAAATACCTTAGAAATCGTCAAACCAAAAAATAAACTAAAATTATAACTATTAAATAAGGGTTTTGGCTGCATTAGAGAGTGTATGAAAGTGATGAATACAAAAAAAAAAAGAGCTCATGAAGTATAGCCGGATGCGTGGTCTACATCTACAGCAGAACACCTGTTGTTAGCGTAACGTTTTTTGTAGGCTATGTTAAATATCCGTATCATCCGGTCTCGTGGTGAAACATTTTAAATTGAATTTATTTATAACTCGCAGGGACAAATATAGTATTTACTACTTATTCATATTCCTTCATATTTAAATGATTTAAATTTACACATTCATATCAATAGCAAGTAGGTTTATCTTTGGTAAAATGAAAACTATTCCCGAGAAAAGGTCTATAAAAATTAGGGAAATTTCTTTAATGTGATGAGTTAAAGTTTATGAAGATGTCTGTACAAACACTGGTATAATGATATTATCTAATAAAACTTTGTTAAAATATGCGATATACACATCAAACACGTAACGCTAATTACAGAATATATTAATATTCGTAACCTTTGAACAATGTTCTCATTTTTAAGTAAATTGTGACGTCTTGACTAACGACCGTACGCTATCGAGTTTATCGTAAATAATAAAATAGAGGCACGTTTCATTATATTGACTAATATGTCATATAAATATAATATATGTTACATATTTATTAAGTCGTTGCAACTAATGCTGATTTCATCTATGATTAAGAGTGTCGTCATAGTGCACATCACTATTCCAATTACAAAGGAGTGGCGTTCCGATGAACCGTTATGAGTCACGTCACTACCATGTCGATAAGATCCGCTATTGATAGCACATACACCGAACGAAAAATAATGATCAAAAACATCGCTATCGTTGAGCGATTTGCGATAAGCTCTCGTCTGTCGCCGAAACTTTTATTAAAATTCTGTGGACTTACAAGTACGACTAATCACGACCGCTGTCTTGGAAATCTTACCTGTAACAAAAAATAAATAAATTACAATACATGTCGCAAACGCTATTACTAGTCGTCGTTATTATAATTTCTGTTTATTAAGAAAACATTTGTTCATGGCATTAAATCCTTACAAACTAAAAATTAAATTCAGAAACCCTTCCGCCGGCGTGCTTAAATTCCGTCTAGATTAGTAGGCTGCGGCGGTTTTATAAAAAGACATTTATAATACATCGTCTGAGGTTAACCGTACGGCGGGTTTAACCAGGTTATATTTTTCATGATATTCTGACCGTTATTTTATGCACAATAGAAACCTTATCTGTGTAGAACGAAGACGTTCAGATATAGGTAAACTTATATTAACATCACAAGTATTTCTCATTATATAAATACGTTATTTTACATGATTTACACAAAATTTAATCAGCTTCGAGCCTAATGATAATGAGGAATAAAATAATTAAATATAACAATACGATTATTAATAGCAATGTTAAGGGAATTTGTTGTAAGAGAATTCTCGATATGTGGTTGAAGTGAACCAGTGTCAGAAAAAACTTAATATAACTACTCTTTTTTCCGCTACCCTTCCTCCTAAATAAAATGCATCAATAAACTTTTAAAAAAATCAATTACTGACAGATATTAGAAGCGAAAAGTACAAAAGTCAAATAATAAACTAAGAAGTTCATTGACTTAAAGTAGCTATTTACATTTTGAAACAATTCTAATCATAGTCTAGACTCTAGACATGTTAAAAATAATAAAATACATTCCGATATGCATGTATACTAACTTATAAAAAAATGTTTAAATATTATTTTGTTTGTTTCGGTAAAGAATATCTACATACATAATGGTTTAAAGACACATTTGTTATGATTAACTCTGTAATATATTTCAATAAAAAACATATCGGTAAATAATATAAATTTATTCAATCCAGCATAACGTCATTTTCAGTTACAAATAATTAAAGTGGCGGGTTTCGCGATACGCATCCAGAATCACCGTACATTAAAATTAATCAGCGAAATGTGCTGTGAAACAAAAAAAAAATCAATCGTATGTTTTCACAATGCGCTCTTTACACCATATTTTAAAAACAAAACGTGTGTTATGATAACTGCAATGAATCAGTCATACAACTCACTTCGCTTCCACATTGGATTAAATTGTACATGCGAGAATTATGGCTTTCGATTTTATCTATATTGACATAGTCTGTGAGGGTTTCGCAGATATAAAAAAAACATTAAGATCATATAACACATATTTATACGTGCCTACAGTCATCTGAAGTAGACTGAAGTTAAATATACATACTCAGACGATTTCCATATAAAATTTAATTTTAACAAAGTTTCAAAAATCTTAAATTTCAACAAGTTTAAACTAAAAATTAATTTTGTATTCATATACCAATGAATGATTACTATGTTGTAAAATTATTTAATCGAAGTCAAAGTTGAATAATCCTGTACAGTGTTATTGGCTAACGTGCCGGTAGGTAAACAATAATAGGAACTGATAACCTGCTGTCGGCGACGCTATATCGAAACAACCCTATTCACGGAAATAATACTGCAAAGTGCAATATGCCATTAATTGAACGGTTCTTTTATTATAATTTTCTAGACGTTAATGACAGCAAATATGTTTTTACGTGCAAATCGTTATATTTGTTAGCAAGGAAATGTAAATATGAAAATGAAACACTAAGTTACATTAGTGTTTCATTTTAATCCATATTATAACATACGTCGGATTATTCACATTTAAAATCAGTCAACTATTGATTTATTTTACTTTTTGTTATGAGTTATTTTATATAAATAGATAGGCATAAGGGCAAGGGATCAGCAACACATATCCTTCTTTATGGCCGAATAAAGTCCGTAGAGTCTGAAGTGACGATAATATATATAAGGCATCGAAACCATCTCCGAATGTCTGTGCATCTACTCCTGTTTACAAACTATAAATAGAAACCTGATGGAAACCGGTAAGCCATGGGAACACCCACGCTATTCATTAAACGCGTCTTGAGTTTATTTTTATATTTCCAATCTATGTCTATTTTTATCACAGAACTTACCCTTGAATTTTCTTTTTGGTGTTTATCTAAATATATACGAATTATAATCACGTGTGAACTTGAATGAATATATACTTGTATGTTCAACGTCTGTGATATTATTGCAATTGATCATAGCTTTGTTAACATTATTTTCGGTTGACTGGTTAAAACAAATAAGATATGCAATATGCATAAAGAGCTTAAGGTAATTGAATACTTTGCTAATGTGAGGCAATCAATTAGATACATGCTAGTTCATGGGTCGATGAACAGCGATCTTTACTCTTAATATTATTTATTTATTTCGTTTTAACAAGAAAACTTGGTGTTAAATAATAAAAACAAGACATCAAAAGCGGCAATGTTAGTCAGTCGCCAGAGGAGATATTAAATTTGTATAAGACAAGAAAACGTCAACGAGAGACTGTCGAAAATACCAACTTTACATTTTAACCGTGAATGATTCACGTCTCAACTTTAGGGTGTACGGTACCCGAGGGCATAACCGCGTTTTCACAAAGCCGAGGGAGTCTTAACTATGATTTTAATTAAGCGTAATGCGAAACAAACTTTATAGGGCTGTTAGTTAATATGTAAACGAAATTATATTGACTTTCTACAGAATTGTTTGAAAATATCAAAAATATATAAAAATCTCTTCAATTACGATGATCGAGGAAATAATGTAGAGAAAACGGTATCCAGGTAAACGACGGGTAACCGCTAATTTAGCCTACCCCGGGACGGACCCAGCGTTCTCAATTTTAATAATATCTCGACTTAATTGCAAAGTTTCTAAAACCGACTAAGGAGAACAGATTTAACTGAATAATTTCATCTTATCGTAAAAAAAAATTATACATATGGCTGTTTTAGTCATTATTTAACCTAAATTATTTCTTTTTAATATTTCATAAACACAATTTATGTCATGAAACATCACTGCTACTGGTTTAATTCAAGCGTCTGACGCCGGTAAATAACTGTATGTTTGTTCAAATATGTGACAATTGAATAGTGAGTGCGAATTTATTACATTTCTACTAACCGATCATAAGGGTTCCCGTGTACAGTACAATAGACCAGACCTGGTTTACGTGACCATAAATCAATGTAGCGGACACTACTTCAAGCCCTCTAAGACATTGACATGCACTAATTTAATCAAATTACGGACCTTCTTGAAAATTATACATATTAAAATGTAATACGTTGTATTCGTTACATTTTATCCTCCCGGTACATTTTCGAAATTTATTGTCTCAAACTAATATCAATTCATTTTTTCACTACGTAGTGAATTATTGAAAGAAATATATGATTTTTAATAACTTGCAAATACATACTATTTATATGTAATAAACTCACCGTAACACACTCAGCCTCATATTGAAGTTTGTTCCGTTTTAATTACAGAGACGGTAGTTACCTCAACGGCTTCATTATATTATAATTAGCTATCATCGAATTACATACAACTTACTTAAACAAACCAAAAGAAATAACGTTCTTTGTAACAGACCGTTATCTAAGGAAAGGACAAATTTATTCTAATATACTTACATTAATTTGCATGATTATTTCAAGAATTAAATTAAATAGATGTGTTTAGAAAGGCATAAGGTAGATAATTTCTAATCGATTTCAACCAAGGAGGTTCTATATTTGACAATTATGTTATACATAGGGAAGTCTTTATTTTCTGATGTAACAGAAAACTACAAAATCCGTGAACTTTTTATTTAAAAATCTCGTTAATTAAGGATTGTCAGTAATTTGCAGATGACTTCTGATGCATGATCTCGATCGGAAAAATTAATTACAAATTATTATCAATTTAGGAACAATGTGTGACGAGTTTCTAAATACATGTTTTAAAGGTAACGTGGGTGGTAAAATATATGCAATCGTTGTTCTCCAGCAGACAACAGTAAGGAAGGTAGGTTGGTAAGTTGTATAAAGTGTATAACAGATCATTATTGACCACTTAGGTCAGCGGCGAACATTCTTAACAGGCCAACGCTCCATTCCACTGGTTGCTTTCACAAGCTAAAATAACTTTTAATAAGAGTTGAATGGGATTCAGAATAGAATATAGCGGAAAAGATTGTTGACTCCGAGATACTGGCCGAGTAAATGTGGTTCCTGGAATGCATCGGTCCTCTTTGCGATATTTTTAACATGGCTAAATTTGGTCAGAAATTTCAACTGATTTATTGTATTATTCTTTTTTATATTTTAATTTATAAGGTTTTGGAATATTTCTTTTAATTTAAAGATCGAAAGATTGTATATATGTACAAGTGCTGTCGTATATTTTCTGATAAAAAATGCGAGTATTTTATTACGCAATATTTATATCTAGAATAGGTGCATGAGTACTTTTACTTAGTTACAAATTGAAATGTAAAAAAAATCAAACGAGATAAGATACGAGTGATGTTTATTGTCTATCTATTATTGTAATTATAATATAAGAATTATTTCAGTAAGTAAAAAAGTATAAGAAAAAAGTTATTTCCACAATGGGTGCGCATTTACCCTGAGAGCAATTAATTGACATTCAGCAAAGAAATTTATAATGAAAATGGTGACAGGGTTAGAAAATGCTAAAGAAAATTTATTAGATTAGTTATAAAATTATCAAGGGCTACAAATTAAGGTAAACGCTATTTTATTTCAAGTAGACAAAAGATAACCAACTTAAAAATCAATTACGAGTTAATTTAATTAATGAGTCATTTAAGTTACGAGTTATAATTGATGAAGACGTTTCTATAATAATAAAACCAAGTAATAATAGTGTCAGGAATGGGAAAAAGTGCTGAATGCCTTACAAGTCCGTCTAAGAACTGTCTTTTTAAACCATTGTCAACAAAAAGCACTGACAGGCTTTGCTTTACTTATTAATATCAAGAATTCAGTTGTTCTGTCAAAACTCCACAAGACCGACACTCTTATTTTTATAAATAAGTAATCGAAACATAAGCAACATCCTTTCATCAATAAATATTATTGGCACCCCACAGGGATGCGTGTGCAAATTGTCACTCGGACGGTAAGTCAGTCGAAAACTTTTTTCAGTTTTATCATGTCCACAATTCGGTTTGTAAACCTTGTTTGCATTCGACTTATTATAATATTTTTATAGGAGACCTATAAAAAAAATAAATCCAATTTTCTCCAAAACCAATAACATTAATTATGTGTAAATATATATTATTACAGTCTATAACAACCCATGACAAGTATTCTTTAGCGGCAACAATATGATAGAGAAAGTAATATTGGTAAGTGTTCAGGTCGTAATTGTTAATTTTGACTAAAGACGGTGTAGCAAAAAGTCTTACGCTACCCGAACATGTCTTAGAACAGCCCTTGACAATTCACAAGCATCTAGTATAGGAAACGGTAAGCGCATGCCGACGACGGCACGAATATTTCACTTATTTTGCATACTAACAGGCACAACGGTGCGCAAGCGCGCGACATTGCGTCACAGCGGCTGTGTTTGTTGCGCAATCGACTCACGCGCATACTCACTGCCATTCATCCGGCCACACTGGCTGGCAACAGTCTAGATTCACGGCATCTAAAGCTGTTTCCGTCTCGCTGTGTGAGCAGAATATGCTTATTAGGTTGGAGTAACAAGGTTACTTCTAACATTCACCTCCGACGGGTTTCCGGCTGCTAATGAAGCTAACGATGGATTTAATTAAGAAAGCACAATTAAAATGTACATATTTTACAGTGCTAATTTTGTTTTATATCAAATTTATGTTTACTGTTTATAGTTACTACGCTTACGAGCAAAAGTTTCTGATGAATATTTAATCGTTACATTTGATGTATGGCAAAAAAAAAAAGTTTAAGACGTCAGCATCTCATTCATGGCGATTAATCGTCTATTTCGTCGAAGTTTTACGATAACACACCGGATGTTTTGTCGTGTGAGGAATTGCTAGTACTACCTACCTATTGATTGTTGGCTAACTTTTATTACCTATTGTTTACAAAGTATATGCAGATATTTTTTTAACTCCTTGTGATGACAATAACTTCGCATATTATTTATTAGACAATAACTCTATGTAAAAACCT
Source organism: Danaus plexippus (assembly GCF_018135715.1). Classification (NCBI taxonomy): domain Eukaryota; kingdom Metazoa; phylum Arthropoda; class Insecta; order Lepidoptera; family Nymphalidae; genus Danaus; species Danaus plexippus. The sequence continues at coordinate 2,210,570 of NC_083541.1, forward strand.
CCCCAAGGTCACGAGTTATAATTCGTTCATTTCCAAAGTAACTCACAATATGACACATCAGAAAATTACTTCATCCTTGAGGTGTAAATGTCAAGTCAAGTAATTGGTTAATATGACGACCTTCAGCCAAGATCAGTTAAGAGCAACCCTTGAGGAAAAGGAGCAAGTATCTAATAAAACGCAACAATGTAGTTAACTGTACACGTGCTGCAACCATTCTCTGAGGAAAGTTGATATCATTTTTAAAAGAGAAAGCAATGAATATATTGAAATCAATGTTATTTTTGTATTATTTTACACATTGTATGTTATGTTTTGAATTCCTTAACAACATATACATGCACTTAAACACTAGTATTATTTAAAATATTTCCCTACATTTAAGTTGTATACGAAAATGCTTTCTGCCGTAATGTCTACATGTCGTTGGTAGATCGATATCCATCTAGACACAGGTAAATCTCCTTATTTACATATCTGTTCCGTGATTTGTAATTATCAAATAACATTAAATGTGATTACAATTTATTTTATATTTAAAATGGTTTATTTCATATGACCTATTAAGTACTTATAATGACACCTATAAATTACTTAAGTTATCTTGTTGCTTGTCTAACAAATAATCTATACCTTGTCAGTCAAACTAGGTTTGTTTTAATGATATTTTTTTTTATTTTCCGAAAAATTCACTAATTCAATTCTCTAATTTATGGCCTATTTAGTGAAATCATCAAAACTTAATGCCAATGATGAATCGTAATAAATACATTTTCTAATCATCAAGGAGATAGTGGTTATATTAAAATGATTTTGAACTATTTGATCAACATCACAAAGACGCATTTCAATGTGAATAAGTCACGTGTAATAAATACTTATTGACCTGATGATCAGCTTTACATTGGTCGCTTCATGTTATGCCACTACATTTTTTTATTCCCGGATAGATCTCGATACGTCCAAGACATATTTAATATTTCATAATGGTAAACAACAACTTGTCTATCTAGCAGTAACTCTCTATTCTATGCTTATAATAGTTTATAATGCATGTGAATGTTCTATAGAATGTCAAATGAATATTTCAATATACAACTGTACCTCAAAATATTGAACAATCCTGCATCATTCAAAACGACTTAAAAAAGCTGTTGACATAAAATAAAAGTATCTTATTCTAAACATTCATTTCATAAAATCAAAAAAGGTGATTAGAATTAACATGTTAGTAATTCTAAAAGTATTTTTTGAGATGTTTAAATGTTTGATATAATATAAATTTGTCATCATCGTTTAAATATTTATAATCACAATCATTCATACATCTGACCAATGTTATAAGTTACTCGGACAAGTTGACGCAATCACGGCGACTTTTTAAAGTTATATATTTTTTTTTCTAACAGAATCAGGATCTGCTATTCATAGTTGCTCATTAGTATGATATCTTTGCGTAGATGGTACCATCTTATCTGAACAGATGTGTATAAAAGATAAAATTCTATGCCCAGCTGTGGACTGATAATATTGTTGTTGTTGTAACACAGTTCTAACGTTAAGCATCTTTACATCCTCGACTAAGGATACGATCGGTCAGTCAGGTCAGGCCTCTTGATACCAAAATATGAATTTTATTATATATCAAATTGTTTCTAAAAAAATATTTTGGAGTCTCAACACCATGAAAGTTTAGTAATTTACTTTTCAAAATACATTTATGTTTATTAAAAACTTGAGACAATAAATTAAGAATTAATTTATTTCTAAAATTCTTATGTTTATTTGTAAATAACTTTTTCCCTTTAAAAAAAATTACTCGTTTATGGTGTGGAATAAATTTTATTTTATATTTATTTGAAGTTAAGGTACCCTCTAACTGTGACATGTATGGGCGTGACAATAATGATACGTACAAATTAAAAAAGAATAAAGGTTACCGAGTCCATTCCATTAAATTTCAAGCAAAAACAATCCCTTGCGTATCGTACAATTAAATAAATTCCATGCGAAAAAAAAAGTAATCCAGTTGTTAAAAGCTTTTATGAAAGATACGATATTCCCTTTTCAATACCATCATTGATTAGATTTCTGAATAGGAGATGTGAAAACGTTTTAGATAGAGAAAAATAAATAAAACCTGTTCATGTAAACAAGTATCACAGTATATTTCTAAAAAAAAGTTTGAATATTTTTTACATTTCTTTAATAGCACGTACGTTAATTAAAGGAACGTTACATTATATTAAATCGCGAGTTAGCTAACTCTATGTTACACGTGTTTCATAAAACGTCACACGCTACGTCACGGCGCCGCTTTTATTGATCATTTTATTTGATGGAAATAAATATATTAATATAACAACGTCATTCTATTTATAACACTAACATGTGGCGGAGACGTGATGAACGTAACGGTTACATTATCAAAACTTTGTAAATAATATTTTGAACAGGTAGTTATTATTGGGTTCACAATAAACTCAAGTCAATCGTAAACTTAAAATCCAGTACGTAAGCCAGTAAAAGATGTAAAGAACACGTCTCACACCGTCACTACAATCAACTAAGTGTATTCTTTCTTATCAGTGTTTGTTCAAAGATGCTGATTCATTAGCCATAAACAAGAGATCTAACTGAGTGCGTGGGTTACGGTCGATAGACTCGTCAACACACAAGAATATTGCTGGGGAATATAAAAAAACTTGGATGTCATTTACATTCATTAATAATAATAATAATTAAACATTTTATAAAGGATACTTATAATATATCGGACCGTGTAAATAAATTTTGAAGGATTATTTTATACTTTGTAAAAAGTAACAAAATACTATACAAATAGTACTTTAAAAGTAACACAATTTATTACCTGAGGTTATTGTCGCTGTTATATACAAGTACGTCTACTTTGTCTGGCTACCGACCGTCGGTATAAAAACATATCCTTATTTCACACATGCATGAGATCAGCTGTGAGTCAGACATTTGCCTTAGATGAGTCAGTACACAGTGGTTACACCATAGAATGGGAAAGCTATTGTTTTCAAAGTATTTATAAAGACATTTTGATTTTATTTGACAATTCTCTTAAAATCTTTTTCAAGATAGTGTACTACAATTTCAAAATCCTTAATATCTTAATAATAGAAACCGTTTTTTATTATTATACAGATATGAAACACGAAATAAAATATGATTATTTCATAAATTATTTATCTGTCGGTTAACAACAAGTAGTAAAATGTTTCAAACTATTTATATGTTACACGTGCTGTGAGTAAACGCGTTCTGTTTAAGTATTCAGTAGCTTTGTTTAAATATTTTCATGTTTTTATTACCCTTCTAACCCACCGGTTACGGAGGATCATTACTCGCTTAAGTTAAATTAAGAATTATTACATGAGGTTTTCTTAAACAACAAATTTAAGACATTAATTATATGATTTAATATATGTATGTGGTATTATTACTCACGTCTTATGCCTAACTTTGGCCGTTCAATTAGCAACGGGTATGAATTACAGAGTGTACATCTAGGCTCAGGTGGAGCGGCTGGCTGGTTTTGATGTTAATATGTTAGAAGCCATCTCATTACTAGTCAAAGCGCTGCTAAGTTAATGGGAACAACCACTAAATACACTGTCATTGTTTACCGTTTGGCGGATGATGGACATTGGATCTCAGTCACTGGTATACAAACACGTTATACTGCACAAAAAGATGTCAATTGAGATCTTAAATATAAAGATGTTGATGTAACGCAAAAAAATATAACATCAATGTAGAAAATAAAAGGGTTCTTTCTACCGTTCAAAATAAAAATAAATGTCACCAAAAATTCAATGTAAATAATGAAATTTTTCTATACTTAAAGTAAATAATGGTGACTGTGTTTGGTGCGAATGAACGTGCGACTCAGGGCAATCTCAATCAGCTGATTCATCCGTCTGACAGCCGGCCTTGCATGCAATGCAAACTGCCATTGAATATAAGTATCGTATAAAATTTTTAAGTTAAACACTTATAGTCTGTAGTTATAGTTAACTATAAATTAAATCAGGGCTTCTATTAAATCGTTCTTGGTTTCTTACAAAACGTTTAATTTAAAGCAATAAAAATACAATTACAGAATACATAATAAAAAAATCGTACAGTTAATAAACACAATGACATTGTATTTTGATAGCTAATCATTTGAATAATAAAATGAGAATTAATTAAGACAACAGAAGTTAGGGTTAATGAATGAAAAACGCTATCAGTTTTTTGCATATTATAAAAATGTCGTCTATCAAGTTTAGGAAGCAAGGTGACTCCCGTGACCCGAAGGTGACCCCAGCTTGGTGCGACGTTCGACGAATTCGGCACAATATCGATACCCTAATATTGGACACGACATAAATTAATAACTAAGTCAAATCTCTATTAAGTCTAAATACAGTCAATAAAATATTCATTGCTACCATATTAAACAGCGAAGGCCGTTGTATAACATCAGAACGCTCTACTTGAGAAACGTGTTAATAAATTTAATAAAATATTATGTTCGTCTTTAAATCCGTACGAGTAAATCCACAGTAATAAAATAGAGATAGCAAAGATATAGAGAAATAATGTCAGGACATTCTGTAAATAAAATTATAGTCTAAAAGACCTACATATTTAAATGAGTTTAACACTACCACTAATGTATAAATTAATTGATAAATATCAATAAGATGATCAGAAAGTTATTCATGTGACATATTCTGAATATACTTGAGAAACCTTATACGATTACTGTAATATTGTTTTAATTATACCTAACTGTAAAATTCTATTCACCCGTGAAAGTATATATTAAACAAGCTGTATAACAAACAAGTATATAATCACTGTAAAATATTTAATTGTTTAACGAAAGACATGACCAAATTGTCAAATCTAAATTAAGTACAGACACGGTTAAATCAACCCAAACGAGTTTAATCTAAAAGAACGTTTCTTTTTTCGCATTTTTAATTTTGAAATTTTAACAGTTGAAAATTTTATTGTTAACGTCTATGACAGAAATAACGGGCAACATATAAATTGACCATAAAAATGTAAATTAAAAATAAACTGAAACAATTCAATTGTTGATATAAACAGATTAAGATACAAAACACGCAAAAGAACCTTAAAAGCAACTAAAAGTTTCGTATAAATACTTTTTTCATTTTTTGCTGTTTATTATCAAACAAATCGATTTCACTTCATGCCTTCAAACTTGTTAAATGTTAGCTTGTAATAGGTAACATATTATTCATAACTTTATCATCTGGTTAAAAACTGATGTCACACAAATCTCGATAAAAAAATAGTCATGTATTTTTTCTATTCCATGAAAATAAGACCGTATACGATTGATTTCTCTCAAACCATATCATTTGTATCAAATATTACAATGATACGTTATTGTATTAAAACAAATAGATAGAAAAAGTCCAACCTAAGGTAATATATCTGACGTTGTATCGCAGACGTAAGAAAATAGCCCCCGGTCATGTTACAAACCGCAAACGAGGCGCTGAGAAAACGGTATGTTTTATGAAATAAGAAATATATATTATATGATGATATTATATTGAAAAACAACAATCAATATGAATCAGTAGAAACTTGTCATTATTCATAGTAAATTAAGACTTACCATACATGACATACATACACATTTCGAAAGACGTCATCGAAAATTTATTTCATTAAATAAATGTGTAAATAATACATAGTTTGTTTTGCAGTGAAAGTGATCCGTATAGAAAACTAGAATAAGCGATCCGCTTTTTTTGCAGTAGTTCTGTTATTAAATTATTGAGTAAGTAATGAAAGTAGCGAAAATAACTCTCTAGAAAAGACAAACTGTATCGAGAGACAAAATAAACTTTGAGTTTCCCTAACTGCTGTCGCCTTATAGCGATAAAGATGACAGATGGTTTACCATCCTCTAAATAATTACTATTTTGAATTTTGATGTAACTAAAATCTACGATAGATATGTCCTAAAATTAAATATAAATGATAGATATCATATTTATTCTTAAACATAGGTCCTATCGTAAACTACGCAAACAACCTCGCCGATAACTCCAATGTAAAATGCACACGTTTTTGAACTCCATTTAATTGTAGCTAACCGTATAAACTCGATTACTAGTCCGTTGTGTTGGCGGGGATCAAGGGGGAACAAGACGGGCACGACACAACCAGCCAGTCGGTAGGAACACTACCACAATCGAAACCCGACGACATCCAATTATAGGACAGCTATTGTGTTCACAACTAAATATTAATATTATAACCTATGAATCGAGTCCGTTAATTCGGTTTGAATTTCTGTTTTACTAATACCATTATATCGGATAAGTTGCAGCGCGTTTACTTACTCTTATATATGTATTAATAAAAACGTTAAAAACAATACAAATGGAGACAATAAAAATCTGTCCAAAGCGATTGCTTTTAAATTACTAAGAAGTGTTTCGCATTCATTTAATATCTATATCATATCTATGTGAAGACTCGCTAAAACAACTTGTAAAAAGACAATTTACAATAAGAAAACGCATTTATTTCGGTTCGCGTTAAGTTCTTTCGTTAAGTTTTTTTTCTATATGACCAATTAACACGGTATAATAATTAATATATTGGTTTTAAAACCAAAATCAGCGAGCCGGTTACAAGAGAAGGTTACTTAATTGTCTCCTTGTAACACTTTCTTATCAAACGTGTTATGACATGAAAAACATACATGACAAAAACCATTGACTTAAACGGTTCTTTAGGTAATTTATAAAAAATATGTATATATCATTTATACATATACGCGCTCCTTGAGACAGCACGAATGCCGAATATCTTAAGGTATTAATGAAAATTGAAAAATATAAATTATTTTTAAACAAAAAATATAAACTATAACCAAAAGTTTCCAATTAAGGTGACCGATGTGAGTTTCAATCGAATCTCGAACCAGATAGAAAGGTAGTTAAAGCAATAAGTAGTTCGTTTCCAGTGCAATGTATAGTGTACAGTTAAAACATAGTGGTTGGTAATATCCGCGATCACCCACGTGTTATCGGTGCGAGTGCACTCAGCCGCCGGTTCTTAACTATTGGAATCTCGAGCGGCGGTATAAAAATAAAGCAAGGTAACTATGAAGCCATACAAGAAACATTTCTTTTATGAATCGCGTTTATTTACTTCGATTGCCGCAATGCATTTTCTAGGACATGCTATTATTATAACAACGGCATTTAAACGGAAATTGAATGATAAACGTTAGTGATGGAGACGACAACGCCGAATGCATATGAAAAATTATACTAATTGTAAGAAGAGAGTTTCAACGAAAATCGGAGCCAATTCATTAATTAAACAATGAACCAGCGACGACGGACGTTGTCCTCATTCCCGCGGAACTTTCGATACAACGTCATTGGGGTTAACTGTGACAAGGCTATTGAATACCACCTGGAAAACTGTTTCGACTCGTTTATGAATAGCTGTTAAATTTTAAATCAAATCTACCGCCTTCTTTAGGACACATAATCATGTTTGTCATTATTCTGAAACAAGGTTGTGTGATGTCAAGTAAAATTTAACACGCAATCGCAACCGAGTTGATACCTTGGCATCAATAGTCTAGATGTTTCAGGGACAGTAGCACCGTCCGTTTGAGAAGAGATTATTCACCCCTCGAATGACCTCTGATTGCATTACACGTGTATGAAACAATACGCTCAAAGAACATGATTAATACTTTTAAGGTTTATAGCTTCACACAATTCTCACTACATGGTAACAGATAACTAGGATACATCTCTACCTTAATTCGATTATATTAGGCTTTGAGACCAAAAAGTGATCCTAAATATTTTTGGTATATGATTATTCAATTCCAAATATACATTTACATTCAATAACACACAAATGAAAAGCTATTGTTAATGCTCAAAATACTTTACGTAGTTTTGTCTAAAAAATAGTATGAAGAGGAAATAGTTGATGCTTAATAATAGTCATTACGTTTTTATTATGAACAAAAATAGCAACAAAATGGTATAATTTTCCTACATGATTTGCAAATGAGGTTCCCAACTCCCAGTTGCTAGGTCAGACACCGTCAGACTGGCGCCGTGTGTACAGTGGGCTTTACAACTCTTATCATGCTGACATTATTCTAAATTATGCAACGGCCGTCATGCTTCTACACGATAATTGTTTGAAGGTGGCAGATAACAATTTCAACATATAATTTTTATATATAGATCTAGTTTCTAGGTGAGTCGAGACGGACGTACCGTCCCAAATTAGGTACACATAAACCGCCTTCTAATAATAGGATAGGCTTGTACCTAGAGCGGCAACAGTGTGCAATTGACCGCACTCACTCTGGGTGGCAACAGTACGATACAAACGTCAGTTTACCTTGACTCACTTTATCTCGTCCACAACATTACTTGCAGTGAACATGTGATTAGTTTTGTGAAAAAGAAAAAAGTTTATATTGTTCTTATCACCGAATGTTTTATGAATTAAAAAAGTAATCATTATTAATATTCTTTATTGTCTTTTAATTGCCAGACATATATATTTTCTTTAATTTACTTTAAAGAGTATTTGTTTTATTAAAATATTAGCCTTGTCTACATAGTTTTGAAACATTTCAACTATGTATTTGTTTTCAACTAAAGCTTTTTGCAATAACACACACGTGTCTAGATACAGCATATCCATGACTTACATATGAGTAAGCAAGTTTTTGTAAATAATGTTCGTGCGTAAATTAAGGTCACAATAATAAATCGCAAGCAAATTATACTTGTAAATAACAATTTTGTACGACAACCAAATAATAATTGTAATTCGAAAATTTTTACTCATTAAAACAATCATATGAATATTTTTTGGCATACTATGGCGTATTCATGCTTGTGCAAATGTCTCACAATCAAATGTTAGTTAACTTAATTATGTATATGATCCTAAACTCAATATATAAATGCATGTATAAACATTAATTTCATGTTGCCGGTACCTACGCACAGTACCCACTTTAGGAATATTTTCTTTTGTCATCAGTGTTGCCGCAATTAGCAAACACACCAGCTGATGATCCATATTAAAGCGAAAGCGATGTGACAATACAAAACGTACGTCTCACATGCGAAACTGTTACTTAACATCTGATAATACAGCTCCTGCTAGGTCTTGTGGGAACTAAATTGTGGAAACCGCATCTTGATTCCCACCACATTCAGTTATTGTCTAGCACAAAAACTATGAGTGAATTTGAATTTCGTTATAACATATTATTACATGAATAATCCAAAAAAATACAATCTTAAATAACTATAAGAAATAACTTCCAATACATAAAACAAAAGTAATGTAATCGAGAACGTTACTTTACAGCCGCACGTATGTAAGTAAATAATGAAATAAAACTTGTCCAACGCATGAGATAAATCTTCTTCGATATCCGTAGAACGGGGTCAGTCAATCTCGAGTCAGTAACCGATCTATAAATATTGATCTGTGCTCTCCTTGACTCGAATTGCAATAACCGGCCGCTTGCGAAATTCGCCTACTGGTGTTAGTCATTGTCGCCTATTGGATTCAGCGCAGACAACTTACTTCACACCACCCGATGTGCTCAATATGTTCACTTTATTTACCAACATCATATAACTTTAAAAGTTTGTATAGTACACGAGATAAAAAGAAAATCTCTATGTACCATATTAAAGGTTCATATAAGGAACACTGCATCAGCCTAATAAGCAATATTTACGACGGTTTAAATTTATACTTATTACAGTACAAAGCTCTTTTATATTAAATATAACAAATTAGTTTATATATTGAACAAAACTGTCTATATGTTAATAACGTTTCACCATTGCATACCTATTGTCGGAATGTCAGGCGTGACGTAATTAGGTCATTTGAAACCAATAGTTTGGTCGGGGAAACCGCAAAGCAGTATTAGTAATGGATCAATAGAAAGGGATCTATCACAAGTAATGTAATAAAGTCCTTATAGAAAAGGAGAAAATTGGAAAGTCAGATTCGTTGCACGATCCAACAAAGATCGGGTATTTTAATGACGGATGTGGTGAGTACAGGTGAAGATGCTTTTATAGACAACGTGGAACATAAGCTAATTGTGAATAACGTGCGTTAAGTTTATTCAATGTTGAAATATGAAATTAGGTCCGTACAATGGAAACAAACGGCTGTCCGTCGTCATAAATGAAAGGCGACTTTAAGAAGATTGAGAGGTTGATCAAATATTATAATACGAAAGTCAGACAAAAAAAAACAAGGGTAAAGTACAATATCTGAGAGTTCGAACGCATTGAAAAGGAATTGTTCCTCCTACACGAGAGGTAATATCACCAGAGCCAGACAACAATACTCCACCCACACAACTGTTTTAATGGGAGACTCAAACTCTAAAGGGCAGTTAAGGCATTTCATAATTTTAATATATACAGAACACAGCCTATATGAAAGGCATTTAACAAAAGTGTATAATAATCGCTCAACATAATTTCTAAGTTTTATTCGCTGTTATGTTTGCTATGATAAATAATACCTACATACTAATGACTGTCAGACAATTTACGACCTAGGCTATTAAATTGAAAACTAATGGACAGGTATATTTAACAAACAAACCATGTAATACTTATCATCTATAAAGACTTAACAATTTATACATTATAAGTGCATCATCCCATTGTTACATAAAGGGCTCATGTAAACAACCAAATAGGGCAACGACCACCACCAAAACGTAAATAGAATATTATCTATTAATAATAAGTTAAAAATAATTACAGCGCTTAGGAAGGGAAGAGAGAGTCCCGTGCCTTTAAGATTAATTACTCTGAATGTAAAATAGAAATAGGAAATGTTTGAAGTCACTGCAGGTCTCACTTTAGTTCTTTCGTCTTAGACGTTATGTAATATTGTAGTTATAAATAGTACAGATTTTGTTTGACCGGTCCAGTTATTTATGACGTGTCGGATTTTATCTATATGATGTTTATTATACACATAAATATCAATTAAGGTTGAGATACTTAATGAGAAAGACAAACTTGTGACTGTCGTAACTATATGAAAAAAAATAATGGGAAAACCAGAGAATCATGATGTGCCCTAATTAGAACGATAAAATTTCCTTATTGAATTGTTCTTATCAGTCAAAATAAACGAGTGACAGTCGAAACATTTACTAAAGAATTTACATTTGACCTTTATGAATATTTATCAATGAGATTTTTGGGGAAGTTTAAGGAAAATTGTATGACGCAGCAGTTAGAACGTATGTCGATCGTCCTACGCTGCAGCGAAAATTCTCACCCACGTAATTCAAAGGTCGGAGGTCACACGTGTTGAGTCGTAAACACTTGCTAAAACTATATGCGCAATATCAGTCGACGCTGAAACCGATGTTGTGTTCACATTTCAGTATTTCACAACTATTGTTATTCATGGATATAATTTGACGACTGTCATGAACTATTATTTCTCAATAATTTATAATATTATGCAATGTTTATTAAATTCATTTCGTTATTCCTTTCAGTTTTTCAGATTGACATATACAAGATAAGAGGGCGAGCGTATAATAAATTTTACTGAAATAGATTTCATTTATTAGAATGCTAAAAGGTCAAGACGTTTTTTTACTTCTTTACTGAAAATATCCGCTGACTTCGCGGTCGTATTGAAATTCATAAATAGCCTCTGACATTAGGTAGGTAGGTAATCTAAATATATAATCGTATTTAGAATCATAATGGTACGAATGAATATATATAAATTTCGCAACGCAAAATAGTTTAAAATTGCTCATGCATTCACAAAGGGAAGTAGGGCTTCTAGAGGCAAGGTCGATACTACCAAGCACAATATCCGACAGTGACAATGTAAACAATTATTAAATACAACAGTCCGTCCGTGTGTAACCGGCTCACGTTAAGTGAATTAATAACCGATGAATCCTGATGTTACGGGATTAATAGTCCGGTTGTATGATGTTCGGGCGTGATCGATAGCTTTACGTTTAGTTCCATACGACACGTTCAAATAAACATTATTATATGATAACTAATCAAATTACCAAATTTTTATCAATTAACAAACATTTTGGTCGATTGTATTTCCTCTACACAGGAATTCTGTATGAGGAAAAACCCGAGTCATAAACAGGAATCACAACTTAAATAACTCCCGCTTAACAAATTGCTTTTAAAGTTGTTAAGTCGTTTCTAATTCCTAACTTGTATATCAAAACATTTTATATTATCTTATATTCATATATATTATAGTATATATTTATAGATACTTCATTTGGACCTGGTTTATTTTTAGATAAGCAATTAACATACATATTGCGACACGTGTACAAATCGAACTCACGTCGCATATAACCAAAACAAATCTTATCATGATTCTGATAATACACAATAGTTTAGATAAACCGTGGCTTTTGAACTATATAACAATGAATAGAAATAATTATGCCGCATTAATTAGTCGAATGCCATGATTGAAACATATTTTCATTGTAGCGACCGCTGTTACTAAGATTACGTTTATTTGTGTTTTAATTACGGTCACTCGTAAATTATTTTGAAACTTTTCATTAATTCCATTTGATGAGATAAAATATTTTTTAATTAAATAACTTACCTCATTTATGTGTTTGTAGGTTTTAATAAGGTCGACACTGAGTTTCCTTAACGGCGCCGTCGAAGGATCTCGAAAGTTATGCGGTATTCGGGCTTGCATAGCCTGGGAAATCGAGAAAGTATTGTATAAATGTGATGTTTATATTATAAAATGAAATTAAAAGCAAATAAAGCAGAGTAAAAGGAAGCATGAATTCTAATTGATTTTTTTCTACATGCAGATAGATAAAGAACATATAGCAACACAGTTCAGTGATTCAACATATACCTAGATCAGCTGTTTATTGTTTAGTGAGAATGTACAAAAAAAACAGTGAATCAGCCTATGGAAGATATTGTTGCAAAAGCAAAAATCCTATAATTATATCTAATAAGAAAATAAAATAAGCGAAAGAACATCTACGGTTAACATTCTTACCAGATTAGGAAAGCATCCTACACGAGACAGTTTGTAAGTAAGATTCAAATTAAAAACAATAACAAGAAACTTTAAATATCCTCAAATGTTAAAATTGCGTAATTTAAAAATATACAAAATTGGCCATTATACGCAAACGGCGCAAAATCTGCTAAAACATTAACTGCAAAGAAAAAACCTTTTACTGAGAAAACTGTAGTGGAGCCCATTAAATAATTAGCTAAGTCTAGACAGAAAAGTATCTATAGGATGGTTTGCAGCTCCTACTTAACACTCAAATACGAGTTCTTCAGCAAAAGGGAACTTGTAGATAATTAGTGGCACTTTGTTTGAGGGATAATTTATTTACTTGTGCATAATGTCTAGGCTGACAGCGTTGTTAATGGTGCTTTTAATAAAACAATGAGATCTCGCCGTACGCAATTTCCGTTAAGAAAATACCCTCAAACATTTTTGTAATTAATTAAATGAGAATTCTTATTTTCTTTAATTAGAATAACGTGTAAATATTTTAGAGGAGCGGCTTTTATATATCTTTGTGGAATCTATTATATACGCATCTTGTTTTTCCTGTCATCTTATTCATCGCAAGTTGTTGTCAACGGTCTATCGATGGTTCTTTCTTTACATGGGGGAGGGGTTGTACACCCAAACTGCCTCGTGCATTTACCTGAGCGGGGGTACGGTAGCGCCAGAAAGCTCTTGGGTTGCGCACATGGGCGCTCACCTGAATGTCCGAGGGCGCGCTCATGGAGGCCAACTGTTCCTCGGCTACCAGCCTCCCGTACAAGGGCCCGTGCCGCCTCTCGCCGCTAGCGGTCTCTGGTATACCGCCGCCGACCACGCCCACTACAAAAAAAAAACGGTTAGTTAAAATGTACCCAATATTCAATTTGGTTTTCCTATACTAATCTATGTACGCATAAAATGGTAATAATCGATAAAATATGTATCATTGCCATAAATATTTTAATGAAATTCAAATTTTAATGTTATATATTACGAAAGCTGTAAATAATATTCAATTATAAAATAGTTACAGAAGTACGAAATGAAAGATAAGACATACCCAGCAGACTGAGTCACAAACGGTCCCAATTAAAATACAAATAGATAATTTACGGTTTAGATACAGTTAGATTGATGTACATAGTGGCGCGTGTCAATCAACTCGATGCCATAGTTCAAATTTCCATGTAAACCAGTATGAACATGACCGCCCACTCGCCACCGTTTTCAAACACTGTCAATCATTTTTAAAGCTTGCGAGTATTCTAATACAATATGATAATGTTATATTGTATTCATTTTTGATCAATAAGATTGAAATATTTTCTGCCTTTCATGATAGTTATTGTTTGATTTCCAAACTACGCAGTTTCATTTCAAAAGTTGGTTTAATGTACGTAGTGAATGATTTTAATATTTTTAAAAATCCATTCCCATGAAAACTTCTCCTTGTCAATTTCTAAATACATATCAATCTTTTCAAACTTTATCACATATTAAGCGACAAGCGATGAACAACAAGTCACTAAGTATTTCTCGTTGGCTTTCCAATAAAATTGCTTTGACAAGCAAGCCAGTGCGTAACTTTTGAATTTAGCACCTAGCAAAACAAAAACTTATTATACATCTATCTCTATTTATGTTAAAACAAACTTCGAAAAGACAATAGATATACAACACTCAAATTTTTCTTTATAGAGATTAGGTTACTTCTATGTACGTATTTACTTATATATGTATGTTTCTATAAATATATCGCATGCTAATGTGGCAAACCAAGTTATATAACAGTAACTACATTTAAAACACATTTTACTATATAATTGGATAAATCTAGTTAAATCGCCTTGTTGCTCACGTATCGAAACATCAAATTCAATTTCGTTACTTTATTGCATGACAACATTAAATATTTTGACCGTAAAAATTCACAGCGTTAGCTTGTCACGCAATAAATAATACACACTTTTGAATGTAAAACCGATTGCCTCCATTAAAAAAATATACACATACCACAAGCTTTTTTAATTAAATAATTGGGGTTATATGAAAATTAAGGTACATAGAATGAACTGAAAAACATTGACAGTTTTGTATAGGGAATAGAAGGTCAAGCCTTCATAATATTTCAGAAATTCAGCCTTGTTTATGTAGTGTTTGATAAGGCGCGACATTTCATAATAACACCTCTTTTGATTCAGTTGTTTACTACAAGGAGACTCCAAGTCAAAGAAAACTTTGTTCGACGTCTCCTGAGTTGGTATTACTTAACGTACTCATTTAAACTGAGAGTTAATTTTGTTGCAAAAGTACCTACAGTTGACGAGCTTCTTTCATAATATCTTAGATTGGATTGTAACACTCTTTGCGTTTAAGTCCAAACAATAAAATAAATGAGTAAAATCCAATAACAGAACAACAGATTTCTTTTTCATAAAATGCTCAAATTTACTACTATAATAAATGTTTTGTATATATTCAGTTATAAAGTGCGCCATATTTAACATAATAACATTTTAAGCAAGCCTTTCAATTATCAAATTGAAACGTTGCATTCACAGACATCCGCATGTTGTACCATGTGATCTTAACAACTGCGTAGATTGTTGAAACGCGTAACGGTACGAGAGCACACTGTGACGTTCTACAGTCGGTTTCTTTATATTACACCGCGCTTCACATGTATGAATATATGTCATTTCATATTAAGATACGAATATATAAACTAAAGACAAAAGAACAAATTATTCGATCTTATTTTAAAGTCCTCACATCGCACGGACCGTTGACACCAGAGATACATTAATATTTATTAATACCATGTTTCTGCAAGTCATTGTACGACTTGTAATCAAAATACAAAGGCAAGGAGTAATTTTAAATTTATCTTTAACATGATTATTTATTGTAAATCGGGACGTACCTACATCATTCACGTAAAGACGGTAAAGATGACATCTATAAACTACGCATTAACCATGATGACTATATATTGCTGTTTACTGGTTTTCCACGTTGTTTTGTTAGAGTGCGGTCACGTGTGTGCAGAGTGTTCAAGCTAGCTACGTCACTATAGCTGACTTAAGTAGACGCGGCGAACGACAAGCGGACGGCAACCTGTGGTAGATATGCGTGGAATGCGTCAAGTTTGCATTGGATTAGCTTAGATGGTGTTAGACGAATAGACTTTGATGTTTACTATCACTACAGCCTATCATAAGGTTTACAATATATTATTGTTTTATATCTTTCGGTATAAATGTAATATTTACTAGTACACAAAAGAGTATTTTAGATAAACCTTTTACGAATTAATCACTCTTCATGTATCTTAATAAAATTTATGATACGATTATTTTATAATTAAATACAATCCGTGTTAAAAGATTTAAATACATAATAAAAACTCACTTTCTCTTTCTATTATTTTATTTACTTGAGACATCCTTAAAAATACTAGATGTGTCTGAAACTTATTTTATATAAATGGACGATAATGAACTTATCACTGAACACGATCATTTGTTTTAGGAACAAAGAGCTCTGAGAACTCTGAACAAAAACAAAGAAACACTTCAATCAGTACGGCACTATCGAAGATCACGGTGCGCCAGCGTCCCATCTTGCCGCTTCTAGACGGTATCGAAAGCGTGGGTGGGCAGTTTGTTAAACTATCGGTCACAACGTTCGTTGCTGGCGCGTCCTTGCGCGTCACTAACGGCCCCGTGTTATTGTTGTGCAACAATGTTTATACACGTGGCGTTGTTGTGCTGTGAACGCATAACTTGTCAATATCAACGGCGATAAGGAACGCGACGCGGTCCCTCCCTCACTACTGACGCGCTGCCTCTATTAACCACTGAGTAGCGGCCGCTTTAACTACGTACTGAATAAACACGTGATTCTGGTAACGGACATGTAAATGTTTTAATGATTGCAAAACATTTGTAATTTAATTCTTTTATTATTATTAAAAAATCAAACGTCTTCACTTAGCAAAGTTTATTCAAAATAAATTGTTTTCATTTACTATACTTTAAAAGCATCCACAAGTACGCTAGAGTGAGTATTTATATTCAGTTATTAAACTAGACAAATTCCTTTTTTCCTGGCCACTAACCAGCCACGCAATTTCTCCGGTCGTATGCAAATCCTCGAAGCAAACAAAGAATGTAAAAGCACCAACTCAGACGTAGGAACCATACCTCCATTCCAACTGTACTATGTACACCCGCACCCTCAAACCACCAGTCAAATTACGAGACCGCTGAGTAAAGCACTACAACTCTAAGTAATCTAAGTTATTATTCTTGAATAGATCTCATCTCTTAACATGTCCGGTGCTGTAGTTTGTGTGTCCACGTCGCTTTTATTAATTATATGACCCTTGTAAACAGAAATATATAATTCATCTGCAGCTATATACCTAATATTTTATCTTCGTCTTTATTCTTATGACAATTATACTAAAATAAAATATTATAAATATGCATATTATAATAAACTACTTCTTATAACAAGCACTTAGCTATATATTATCCTACATTGACATCAGTCATAACACAGTGTAACAAAGTTGTCTGTTACTATGCCCAATTAACAATTTAATATAAAAAAAATATAACGTAAATAGCTAGACTTCCTTAAATTACACAATATTACATCCAAGGTCTTGTACATTGTGCTGAGGTTAAACAACGAAGACCTTATCAAAATATTTATAAACTATTTAAACTACTATCTGATAAATATATTATCAGACGGAATTATTATACATTTATTATAAAAATATTAACTTATGAGTAGTGACCTTAAGACATATTAAAACACTTTTTTACATTTCCTTACAAAAAAATACGTTTTTTTTTTTTGTTTTACTAATGTTCGCGAATATAAATAGTCGGTTAGATCTTTTGATATCTGAGAGAGAATATCCCAAATAGCTTATTTCAAATCTTATTAATCAACAAAGACTCCTAGAACAAAGCTTTGAGATATGAACCGTCAAACCTTCCGAGAACACGCTACCTATATACTTTTGTTGTAAATATACTTTATGGGATACCAAGAATTAAATTTTAGATTGTATTCGACCTTGTATACTTGTGTGATCGCCCTTGTTGCTTTAAACATGTTACATTTCGAATAATGTTTAATATTTATGAGGAATAAATGTTCTGTCCATAATAAATCAAAAACTAGACGTACTTTTAAATACCACTTCAAATTAGCAATAAGCACTTATGAATGCAAGCAAAATATTATTTACGAAAAAATAAATAATGGCAACTTTTTTAAACAAAAATCAAGTAGGTGAGTAATAAAAATATGAAAAAATATTTAAGAACGAAAATTAAATTACTATAACTGTAACACAGCGCTTATACTAGCTAGTCGGCATCAGTCAAGATAACATCAAATAAATCAAAAACATCCACATTTTGATGACCCTGATTATATTTTTCGACAATCTAGGTTATTATTACCTAAACCCAGATATATAAAACTTATCTATTGTATAAAAATCAACAGAGCTGTACCGTGACACAGCTATGGGTCCGGCCGTGATGCTAATAAGATGGATGTATCGAATCTCCAAAATCGCAATGTAGATACAATATCGCTAGATGAGTGTAAGTGAGCGAGCCGA
The DNA here is from genome assembly GCF_018135715.1 of Danaus plexippus. Lineage (NCBI taxonomy): Eukaryota > Metazoa > Arthropoda > Insecta > Lepidoptera > Nymphalidae > Danaus > Danaus plexippus. Next base: position 2,229,378 of record NC_083541.1, read on the forward strand.
GGCGAGCCGGTCCGGGGCAGGTTTAACGTCCGGCGCGGCGTGTCTGGCCGTTAACCCGGGGCCCGCGAGGTGCGCGAAAACAACGCGCGCGCCGTTATCACGGAACGTATCATTGATGGATGGGTTCCTAACATTTTTTGGCGCGGTTTTTGACACGTGCATGCAAAACCATCAACCGTTCGTGTCTGAGATGAGAAATAAATGACATTTTATGGAAGTATTCGAATTTATTTTGTTTATTTATTTGTATGTCGTTTTTACTTTTCTGTTAATAATGAATGTCACAATAACTTTGTTTGATATTAATGGCAACTATGAATCAATAAGCAATTGGTCAAATTAACATTAATATTTAATCGCTCTACCCCCCCAATATTCCCCTTTTTATTTAAAATTTAATTAGTTAAATAGCACGGTGTCCGTTCCGTTGGAGTACTTAATGCCGTACATAAAATGAAGACAGAATCAGCACATTCTCGATCAGTGATAAGTCAAGGCTTTAGACAGTTACTATTGTCCAGCATTCAATAGGTGGCTGCTCTAGATTATGAAGGCGGTCGCGCAAAAACTATCGGTCAACGACGCTGAGGCCCGATGGGATGCTGTCTGTTGAAGTTGCCATACATAGTTACAGTCCTTATTGTATTTTTTTGGTATTATAAATGTTAGCCACCTTGAATCCCCCCTCCTACCCCCCTTCCAGACGCCCAGAGTTGATTAGGATGATTCATTTCAGTAACATTTTTCAATTCCAATAATTCTTTCAATCCTGCACAAAGAATGACTTATATTGATACTCTTATATTTTATATTCTTCGACTAAATAAACATTTTCTAACTAGAACTATACAACAATGGCGAAGTTGTTAAGATCATACTGCTCTTCTACATAAATTTATTTTGTTATACATTTTATAAAGAAATTAAACGAATTTTTAGAAACACACTTGTCATCAAATGTTATAAAAACTAACCAAATTGAGGACTGAGACGTTCGAATTAGATCATCCGTAAAAACAAATTAGATTTCAACTCGTTAGTTAAAACTAGAAAAAACTTATGTTTAATATGTATGATAGCTATAATATCTAACCAAAAGTAATCTGAACTAACACAAAACAAAACACATTTTCTTAAATATTTATATTAAACATTTAAATATTGAAGCAATAACAGCACGAACACATTTATTTTCAACAGTGTTTATAACAAATCAACGCTTAAGAAATACCTATTAACCATTATCCTGGACGGCCCTCCGAGTTGACCATTATCTGGATATTAAACGGCTGTTATTACGCAGCAGGTATACATTAGCCATACAAATGTCGTCGATATCAATAGGGCAACGACCACTTCCAATTTGACGGTCGCAAATAAATGTCACAATATATTGCTATAAAGGTTACTTGATCAGAACGAGATCAGATGACGGTGAAAAGTGCATAACGATTTTATACCTTTAAACCGTTAAGTTAACGATGGATGTGATCGTGTCACATACAACGTCCATTTTAACTTTCTATATTCATTCAATTATGAATTAAAATAAACAACCGTTCGCCGCGCAAAAACCTTCGCGGCCGGTCGTTGACACCGAGGGGCACTTTAGGGCTGACTCGTCACACTCCGCCAACAGCGAACCTAATAATAATACTTAATGAAGTATTTATTTTCGACAGTGCTATAATACAAAATACGAAACTATATTATATTTGAACCATAATTAATAAATTGAACTAACCTAGCCATCAATCTTGCTAATTCGTGAATAAAATAAAAGTTATATAAAATAGGACGTAATTTATGATTTCACCTCTATATTACAACGACAATTAGATTTCAAATACCTAGAACTAGTAGGGAATTAATGTTTTTTTTAATGATCTCTCTACACGTAATGTTCGTCAGGTTGTTATGAATCGTCAATAGCATTTGTAATTTCGTCGCCTAAAATAAAGCGGTGACGGAAACGACAAGTCGTATGATATGTACCAGAGACTAAATCTAATTAAAATGCAAATGGTTGTCGGTGAGCAATGAAATCGTGGCCGCAAAATATAATGGGTCGAATGCGAGCGGAGCGTCGACAGTGGTAGAGAAATCTTTACGATTCGCATTGAAAATCTCAAATACCTACACAATATTCGGGTGGTCTGGGCTAGTCCACGTTCGCTCACCTCTAATTGTTATTGAGCTTTGCTAATAATAACATTAACAATATTCTAAACAAGATGCCCTTTCGTAATTGCTAATCATCGAGTCAAAAAGATCTGTACCACAACGTGTTACTAGTAGATAATATTAGGATTTCTTATTAGTTTTACGAAGACAATAACGATCTTATTGGAAATAAGAAAATTATTATATATATCAGCCGGACCTCTCTTGCCGACGTAAAGAAAGTAAAAGAATCGCTAAATGAAATACAAAAAGGCAGATTCACACATCCCAATAAATTTGTTCCGCATTCCAATGTGAAATTTCATTCACAGTTTAAAGCCGAATCGTCTAGACTGTGTGTCGGAGAAAGGTGACCATTCACCGCGGAGACCGCCTGACTACATCGCTTGAGCTCTGAGATATACCCACTTAAATGGTTACCGTTAAACATTTAGCTCCACTCATGTGCAGCAAGAATATATCCGTAGGGACCACGGTATTCTACTGTTATGAGAAATAAGAAACAAATTGACGAAATAGAATTCATATCTCCAGTCAAGTGGATGGATTAAAAATAATTAGAAGTATGTTACATAACAAATTACGAAACAATATAAATTATCAGTACAGCTATGGACATCTACTGAAACAGTGGCATTAATGTCATCACAATAAAATAAGATAAGAAGGAATATGCGTTTTTCAACATACTCTAGACATCTTGAGCTTACAAGGAGACAAATAAAGGGGCCAATGGAAATGAGAAAACGTTAAAACAAGTAAACTATAGCAGGTTACTTTCGAAACACGATATCATCTACATGACGGCCGGTGCACGAGCGTTTTGGTTTAATAGCAGCGCAACGCCAACATCCGCATAGCAACAACTTTCAGATGGTGAATGAAAGTCGGTCGCGGGTGTTAACAGCTCCAGGGATCATCGTAAATATTTGGTACTCTTATCCCGACATAGAAACAATTTATCGATATCCAATTATTTTTAAAACTATCATGTTTAATTACTATGGATATTAAACATATATATTGATACACATTGCTCTATCCTAAAAATATTTTCCATTAATTTTAATGATATACATTATTAATCAAAGCTTAAGAAGAAATATTACTGTTAAATAAATAGTAGTTAAGCATGTACAAATACATATTTCTTAATTCGACAGATTGCAATAATAACAAAAATAATAAGATAGTTGATATGAAACTAAACTTATTAGTAATTACTTCGTTTAGTGAAAATATACTTTTACTGTATTTACTCCGTAATAACAGTGTTCTTAAAAAAAGTCAAACCTCACTTTTAAACTACGACATAACAATAAGTTAAAACTTACCCGATTTAAATTTAAATTTACTTTAATTTAGGAAAACATCTGTTCAAAATGATAAAAAATTATTTTGGAAGGAAAACCGGTGAACTGCCAGTCGGACCGTCGAGGGTCCAAACTCACTTTTTACAATTGTTTAACTTAGGATTATCGATCTACGAGACCTTTATTATTCTGAATTTTATATTAAGAGTAAAAACCATAGAACTTTCTATTTTAATGTAAATTGTGAATAAGTTAATATTAAATATTTGTGGATTGAAAGGGTTTTCTAAACAAACAAGGGACATTAAATGAACTTTAAGTATTTATATGTATATTGGAAGCAATGGAACAGAATTTTCAATATTTAAAAAACCAAGTGTATATAACACATGTATGATGATTGTTAAAAATTATGTATTTATATTTTGGACTAATACTTTTTCGAGGATGGGTTTGTCAAATTTATTAAATTTTTTTTTCAGTGAATCCTAATGAATAGCGATTGGTGGAAAATAACGTAACCTAAAAGACACTAGAAAGAATAAGCAAAAATATAGCATTGCATAAGCAGCATTTGATGGTACGATTTAAGCAATAAACATTGTCTTTAAGTAATTTTTTACTCAAAAGCATCATTCATTGTCACCGAACCTTAATTGTTTCCGACATAGTTATCTCATTCTATTCCGAAATCCGTGATCGAAATCGTTGTAACCGGTCAGTTACCGAGAAACTGGGTTTCGGGAGCATTATCTTTGTTTTATTTAGGTAGATCCGGCATAACTATCTTGAATGGAGTGCCGCCAAGAGCGTGGGAGGTGCAAATTCCGACTTAGCATCAAATTAAAACGCGGATTAACTCATAATATGACACAATAGTAAAATAAATGGGGTTATGTGACACTGGCACATTATTTTTACGACAAAATGTCTATGGATAATAATATAATAGCAATATATGTTGAGAAATATTACCGTTCGTATTATATATTATTCCAAGTTAATTTTAAATAAAACTCAATGTAACGTCGGATAAGGCACCCCACAGCCCGTATCGTATATAATCAACAAATATTAAATTATTTACCAAGGGTACCGTATCCGTGGTGAATATATGTAATTGTATTTCGATTCGATATTGTTAGCCTTACTTCGGAGTATTAAAGTTGTTATCTAATAAAAGCATCAATGCAAGCAACCATCTGCGAGGGTTGAACGTAGAATTAGGTTAAAGGTTGGGGAGGTCGACGAGCGTTAAGCAGTTTTGGGGTCGAGGCTACATGGAGCGATCAATTTAACACAAAATAAACCACATGTTATATCATCAAAATCAGCAGTGGTACTCAGGTGACGGCTTTCATACGTCAATGGCGCACATACGAAACCACAACTAAGTTCCCTCAAAGAAAATTTTCCTTGTATAGTAGGAACAACGATAGATTTGGCGGTAGAAAAAAACTTAACGAAATCATCCACATGGAATCACGAATTTCAAGATAATATTAAATGCATCAAATAACTTCAACTTTTAGTCTGGACATGCTCTCACAATAATAGTATACCAAGCAAAGCAGACAATTTAATTGTAACAACATCCTAAAATCAGGTCAAAGGTATATAGAACAGTGCCCACAGGTAGGTCACAGAGGGTTGTGTGCATTCAACAATAGGCACCTGTGTACAGGTAACTGTCTATGCTAATATTACTATGATGTGAAAATGGAAAATTATGTTATCTTCACTAGGTTCGGTGTATGTCACTTACTAATAACTCTTGTTTAATATGTGCAGTAGGGTGAAGGCAGACAATCAAAAGGCTTACTCAATAGAGTATCAGTAAATAATCACTTACAAGAACACCTACATGTAGTACATGATGAATACAGTTCTCTTGCAGTAGGTAATGCTTGATAAACAAATGAAAGTGTGTGTTTGCCACAAATTTATATTATATTATATTTCATAATTTTTCACAAATCCTACTACATAACAAGTCACATATATTATAAATACCTGCCACAGCTTTATGGTTACCTATCCAACGGAGGTAGTTTGGGTAAAAAATATTTGCAATTATGATTTATCAATAACATTTGACTTCAATAGTTATAGTGGAACTTAAAAAATGAATCGATTAGGTATAACTATTGCTATATGATACATTTGAAGGTATTAACACTATCACATAATCGACTCAGAGGATATAGTGGTCAAACAAATATGTTAAAAATTTTCAATCTTAATGATTAAAAGATAAACTATGTATAAAAAATTTAAATTCAGTTGTGGCATTTGTTTACTCATAGGTTTTTTTTGAAAATAATGGAGAATAAAATATACACAAGATCCAAAAGTATCTAAAAATAAGCTTTTAATACAATTTATATATAAAGATAAACATAATTTTCAGAATTTATATAAAAAATTTGTAAACATTTAGATTTTTTTTCGTTAGGTTTTGTTTGCAATTGTAGGACATATAAAACAGTTTTTAATTTTATCTTCTTAAACCAATACTTGTAAAAATATATATATTTTATAAAACTATTAAGCATTAACCAATACTTACATTTGTTTTTGGCATTCTCATCCATGATCATGTTAAAATGATGGTGGCGGTTCCAAGCTGCCATTTTGCCTTCGTGCGGAGCCCCGAGAAGCACCAGGGCCGCCCCAGCGGGCCCAACTCCGTCTAGGGGCTCCAGTGTCCTCAATACACTACAACTTTGTCACACACTCATAACCCAAGAGGCATAATTAACACACGTACACTGGCTTAAAACGCCGTCGCCTAGGACGGCGGTGTCATCGGCGCCAAACCGCGCCGCACATGCCTTTGCACTTCCGCTCCACGCACTTGCACTCGCGAGTAAACAAGCACGATCAACACGGCAACACGGCACACGACAACGCGCGGTGATTCACCCGGCCGCCCGCACTGCAGCGGACTATGGCGGTATAGCGTGCGCCCGCCCGCGGACCCTACCAGACTGACACGGGACAACCAAACACACGTCCCGTCACGTGTGCAGCACCGACACCACCAACACTATCCTCCGCTCCTTAGATCCTCATACACCAAAACAATTACACTTGACAAAAAATCTATTTCGGCTTATGAAAATGAATGGATGCAACCGAACGAAACGCGACGGGAGGGAGCAAGACGGAGAACACGATTTCCCTTCTTCGATCCGATCCCAACAGGCTCGAATCGAACTCGTGAGTCGCGAACAAAATAATAACAAATGTGCATGAGATGCTTGTTAAATTATGTGCACGTGGGTTGAATCACAGGATCGAAGTACTTACTATCACTTTAGTATTTATAATATAATTACATTACAGTCGTGACAGTATCCGTGTTCACGACGTAAGTGCAATAGCAAGCTTGTGAACAATTTAAAATTTTGATGAAATGCGAACTACTCCATTATACACAAGTATCAAAAGTAATTGATTGATAACACGTTTCATTCGCGTAATTATAAAGTCATTAACTACACTATTTGTAAACAATACACAGCCCGTGATACATTCAGTAAAATAATAGTTTACAACAGAAATCGCGAACGCGTTGATCAAGCGCGACAAGTAGGACATAACATGGCAGACTCGACGAAAAGCACACGAATGTTGTCTTTGGTCGCTTTTATTTTTAAATGCTACAGTTGCCAGTACGTCAATTGTAAATACTTGGGATGTTTCTTTACAGTAAAGAACTAACCTAAGGAAGTATTTGTGTTATTTTGTATAAATTATGTTATTATAAAAATTAAGTGATTTTAATACTCTTTTAGTCCATATCATGATCAAAAATACTTGAAAGTTATATTGCAAGCCTAAATACTTGAACAAGACATCATAGACAATAAATTATAATCTATAAAAATGTAGCCAACTTCTTGGTAGAATTGTGAGAAACATATAGTAGATAATATTGAGTTAATGGTAATTTACATGAATTGTTCGTTGCCCATTAATGTTAGTATTGATAAATATAATATTTTAAAGTTACTCTACTCAATTAATATTCATGTTGTTATCTTTACAATAACTCATAAATTTTGTTTGGGTCTGATATTGAAACTTTTAAAATGAAATATATTATAATGTTATGGGTATTATCGCATACTTCTTATAACATTCTAATAGTTATTGCAAAAAGTATGAAATAATGGTAATGTTATTTATTAATTATACACATTATTTATAATACATAGAAATATTAAATTATGAAGAAATTACAATAATAATTGATTTATAGTACCTTTGAAATTTATTTACTGGCAATACTTAACTTATGTGAAGTGACGCCATTATCGCCATTACAGAAAGCTAATTCTGTATTATAGAAAAATAATACAATCTGAACGTTTACGTACAACCACTTTGTGTTATAAAGTTTCATTACTAAATTTTTCATTGTAAATAACTTCATAGCAATTGATTATCTTTTATTAAATCCATTGCTTTCTACTATATATTTCTACTCTATATTTTAACAACGTGTGTCTTTTGTTATAACAACATGCCGAAACGTGGAGGAAGAATTCGCAATTGGAAACCCAATGAACATTTTGGTGAGATTTCCTTCATTATAGCTTCTAATTCCCCTTCGTTTTCGAGTGAATTACTGTTAAGTGTTTATGTAAATTCTAAAGGTCATTTAAGAGTGACGCGATATCAAAAGTTCCTTGTTATTAGTATTTCCTTTTTTCATATAGAACATGATGATCGAGCTCACAGCAACAATACAAGACGTGTCAGCTTCAAATCCGGTTCATATAAGGGGAAAAGCAAATTTCGATCCTGGAACGATGCGTCTCAACTGTTGCTCGATGGTGATATTGACATGGGCGCATCTGGAGGTTACCCTATAAGGAAGGGCTTCAGAAATCAAAGAGGTCGGTTAAGCTCTCCAGCACCCCGGACCGCCAAAAGAAAATTTATACCTGGACCTTTGCCGTGGTATCAGATTGTAATACCATACGGAGCTAAACATGATAAAGACGTTATTTTACGATCACTATTAGGCTTTATATCGCCAGAAGTGTTCATACCACATTATTATAAAATAAATGGAAATACAGCTGTTTTCTATGTTGATGATGTTAAAATTGCTGAAAAACTATATGAGGCTGATAGAAAAATTGTTATGTCCGATGGGTTTAAACTTCTTATACTTGTAAGGAACAGTGTACCAAATGTAAATATTGATGCCGATATGAAAGAGAAAATGAAACTCGTCATGGCAAAAAGATACAATGCAGCTACTAAAGCCTTGGACTTAACCAAATTTCATGCCGACCCAGGTAAATATAATTTTAATACAGTAACTCTTTACAAGATAAGCGTTAAATTATATTGATTTTTTTAAAATTGTTTACAGATTTAACAGATATATTCTGTGCACTTTTCCGACCCATCATAATGTCTGTTGCTATTGATATAATGGCAGACAATATTCCGGATTTAGAAGCACTCAACTTAAATGAAAACAAAATCCATGGAATGGAACACATGAAGGTCCTTTGTACAAAGTTGAAGAATTTGAAGATTCTTTATTTGGGAGACAACAGGGTAAAAGAAATAGAATATTAACATGATTTTAAATTACTGTTAAAAGTATGAAAATATTGATGACATTTATCCACAGATTACAACTCTGGCTGCTCTAGAACCTTTGAAACCTTTGCCATTGGTGGAACTTTATCTTAAAGGAAACCCACTAGTTTCTAGGTTCAACGATCATGATATTTACGTCAGGTAATACGTTTTGATTAAACATGTTGTTTATAAATCTATTGATGTACCTTTATAGGGCTAAAGGCTAGATTTTGAAACATTCTGATGAGTTCAGAAAAGTGTGATAACATTTAATAAGCAAGGTCTTTATATGATGCTTGGAAATGCAAGGGGTATAGTTACTTTGTTAAGGGGGGGTGTTTAAAAGATCAATCTATTATGATTATATATGACCACATATATATCAATATATAATTATATTGTTTGTATATTTTTTATTACCAATGGTTATTATAAATTCAGCAATATGTTAACAGTTAAGCAACCTCATTAGATTGTGGATGTATGTATTTAAACTTGACAGGTTCCATCTCTTACACAATTGTATCTAAGATATATTTAAAAGATTTTTTACTATTGTAATAATATTACTAACTAAAATTTGTAAAAAATCTTTTAACCTTTAGTTTTTAACTTTTGATCATGTTTAAAGGCTATAATTTCGAAGTACACTTAGTATTTTGTGGTATTATATTATAAATCCTGTCAAAATTCCTTTGGTATATTTTAAAATACATAATCTACAAAACAAAACAAGTAATGAGTCCTAATTTATTAAATAGAAACTTCTTGATGTTTTTGTCTCACACATAAAAATCATGTTAACAAAAATATCATAATTATATTTTCTCTTGGAATTTTTTTGTGCAATGTGTTTATAGCACTTGTAACTATTTTTGTTAACATAATTTTATCATAAGAAATGTGTATTTGAATTTGGAATTACATATTTTCTAGGTTGTTCTCTGATTGTACATTTTATTTTTTAAATGGAAATAAATGTAATTAACATGAAAATTCCAATGATATTATAACATTAATAACATGGCCATATTTATTTCAATTCAATAATTAAACATGGTCAAGTTATTTACAATAATTTATTTCTTTAGTAATATTTTACAGTGCTGAATTTCCTTAATATGTATGAGTTACAGCCTTACATCTATTACCATATTTGTGTGTACAGCGACGTGCGGAAAAAATTCCCCAAACTCATCAGATTGGTAAAGATACACAATTAATTTAATAATAAAATATTTTACTTAGAATTCTTTGATGATTATTTATAAATAAATATAATTTCTAGGATGGCGTAGACCTGCCACCAGCCATCGGCTTCGACGTATCTGAAGATTTATCCCTCCCTTCCCGTCAACAATCCTTCCTTATAGACCCAGCCGGCCAGAATCTCGTTAGAGAATTCCTTACACAGTACTTCGCAATCTACGATTCCGATTCCCGTCAGCCATTATTAGAGGCATACCACGAAACAGCTACTATGTCAATGGCGGCCGGCTATTTAAGTAATGAAGGACGAAATGTACCAGGAAATAAGTAATTATACATTTCATTGAATAGATATTTTTTGTTGCATCGTAATTCAATTACGTTTAGGATATTTTCTTATTTGCTTTACGTAATTTATATTTTAATTTCAGATTAAACGCCTACATATCTAACAGTCGTAATATTATGAGGATAACCGACAGGGAATCCCGTCGACGTTACCTCCGTACAGGAAGACTACAAGTTGTTTCGTTTCTGTCAGACTTACCCAAGACCAATCATGACCTGATGGGATTTGCTGTTGATCTACTTGTATTCACTGTAAGAATTCAATAGTTTATAAATTTATTATTATAACTTCATGAAAAATCATTAAAACAAAAAAGTATAGACAGCACAATATTTTCTTGTAGATATGTAGCTATTTCATTTGTTGCTATGAAACTTGGCAAATTGTTTCCAATAGTTTTTTTTTTGTGGCAGTATCTACCTGCCTTATCCTAAGTCTTTTTTTATACAATAGGCATTTCTCAGGAATGCGTTGGGGTCCCTCTGCTCAGGCAAATAGCTTTGAAATGTAAAATTTTACCTGAAGCAAAATAATGTGCCCATGTACAAAGATCATAAATTCCTATTATTATTCTACAACAACTTTCATTCTTAGCATATTAAATGCAAACAATATTTTTTGTAACAGAACAACAATCTGTGACCACATTAAATTGGTCCTATTTATTTTTTATTATTATATGTTAATTTAAGAGACTTGTAATATTAGAGTTCACAAATTAATTGCCCCCTCTTAATACATTCAAAAAGCTATGATTTGTAATCAGTCTTGAATTATCTAGATTTAAATGTGATATTGAAAATATGTGACGTTTGTTTATAAAAATATATTTACTTCCACAGCCAGCGATGATAGTGCTAACAATGAATGGTGTCTATAGAGAGACAACAGCATACGGCAATCCGACTCGGTCTTTCCATAGGACTTTTGTTATTATACCAAATGCCACTGGTGGATTTTCAATTACTAATGACATGTTGTTTGTCAGTAATACTACTAAGGAGCAGGTTAGATTTAACTTTGTTATTTATATTTAAAATATTTTCTATCTATGAATTAGGAATATATTTGTTTAGCACAAATTTATTTGAATCATTTTTGTGTTTATACTATGAAAACTTTTGTCAATCACCGCTATCTTCTCAATTAAAAGTTTTCTTATTACTATAAAGAAAACATTATTATAAAGAAATGTGTTTTTATTCTTAGTGAATAAAAAAAAATATTATATTAGAGATAGCAAGTTCAAATCAACTTGATTGAGTGGGTTATTTAAATTTTTAATCATCTCAGTAAATAAATGTTATCAAATTTGTTATTTCATAACTACTAATATAGGTAAGATCAAATAGATTGAAATAAAACAAGTAATGAATATAAATTATAGGAGGATAAGTCATTTTCTGGCGGTGAAGTAGCTCCTTCAAGTTCAACTTCAGCACCTCCTGTGGCAACATTAGCTGCAACCCCATCATATGATGAGAATCAACGAATGATGCTTAACATGCTCTGCCAACAAACCGGCATGAACGAACATTGGAGCGTTAAGTAAGGGTTTATTATTTATAACTATAGTCACAGATATTATTAATATTATCTCACATAAGTTGTATTCATTCAAATAACAGGAGCATTTAATGTATGTTTCACTTTTCACTTACAAATATTTATATAGTCATATATCAGTCAACATTGGGTCTAGTTATCAATTATTTTGATTAAATGTATTGTTTTTTAGCTGTCTACAAGAAACTGGTTGGGACTATCAAAGAGCGTTGTTTATATTCAATCAACTGCAGTCGGAAGGCAAGATTCCACCGGACGCTTTTGTTAAGTGAAATAACGGTTAAGGCAGAGCCTGGTTGTAAATAATATAATTTAAGTTTATTACAAGAAGAAAGAAGACTCAGCAGATATGAACAGATTTAGAAAAAAAAAAAAAAAACAGACAGTAAAAAGTAAAACAAAAAATTAAAAAAAAAAGAAATAGAAATGAGAACATTGATTTCAATATCCTTAACAAAGAGTTTTAGAATATGTATAAAATGAATGTAAAGATACATATACATATATATATCCTGACAATATATGTATATATATTCTGTTACTTGTTCCATAATGATAAATCATGTTGAATAATTGATATCATAAAATCTATTTACATGTAATAACTTTGGTTGTTGCTTAAAAAAACGACATTTTATTTTGTAATATTATAGTCATAATATTAGAATTAAATTTTTGTTTAGAGAACTAATGTCTATGAATGTTTGTTCTTAAAGAGTTGTTAATAACTATATAGATGAAGTTGTTTTTGTTATAAGAAAACAGTTGTTAACAATTCCTATTTCATCTATATACAGTTGTAGAACTTGTCTGTCATTGTGTTGAGTTTTTATATTTAATGTAAATAGTAGTTGTACGTATGGTTAATTAGTTTACGATGATTGTCAGCTCGGTTGTTTAATATGTACTTTGAGAATTGTATTTGACTGTAAATGTACTTTTGTACTGAATCTATGTTGTCATGTAAATAACAAATAACTTGAAATGTTACTAGTACATTGAAAAATTATTTCGTTCCAAAAAATATACTTAGTTTTAGCTACCGGGTTGTGGGTTTGAAATGAGCAGTATTTGGGTGAAACTCATAAGTGGCCGATGAAATGTGTCCGTTGACAGTTCGACACTGGGTTATAAAAGTGACCTCATGGTATTCTTATGGCGTGTGAGTGACGCCCCATTGAATATTAACAGCGGAACCCCTCGGTGATACTTGTGGGCTAGCTGTTTAGTGTGATCGATGGCGTTGCCATGGTGTCGTCACGGTACTTTGCTTGGCTATGATTTGAGAACTCCCCTCTGCGACATTTTGGGCTGTGCTTAGGGTTATTTGTCCTTGATTAAGATTTAAGATAATAAAAAATATTTTTGACAATTTTTGTTTTTTTTCTTACGTTACTAGTGTTGGATTATTAGTATTGAATCTAATAGTTCCTTTTATCCAATATCTAATTGAGAGAATATTTGAAAACAAAAACAAAAGTTATTGAAATTGAATATTCAGTTAAAGCGAAGACTTGCGTCAGTTGGAAAGCAAGACAATGACAATCGTAAAAGTCCGGGAAATCGGTCGGTCACGGTTTTGAACTCGATTGTTATGCTGAAATATATGACCAAGAAAATGTTCTCATTAAATCCGTTTAACTGATAACATTTTTAAGCGTCGTCAGGCTTGATATATAGCACGTCTCATACTCCCATCTTGTGTAAAGAAGATTAAATTATCAGTGTCATGTCATGGCATTAATGTATAGCGTGTCAGACTTCTAGGTATATTTGGATAGTAACGCGTTGGATCATAAAATTGATATTGTACTAACTCCATCTTTTGAGTCTTTTACATTAAAAATATTAGCTTTCGGAACGACAATTCTTTGTTCTATATCCCGCCATTGTTAACTAGGTGATGTTGTTTTTTGTTCCGTTGACTTATAAACCAGAAAAAATCAATATCAAATACCTGTAACATGACTAATAACTAATAAATTACAACGAGGTTTTTTCTTGCAATGTTAATACTTATTCTTTAAAAATGAAACATGTTAAGATAGTAACATTTTTACTAAGCTTTCTTTTCTATATAATTCCAACACAAATAGGTACTCCTTTCTGTCAGTATTGCCACTTAAATACAAAAAAAATAAAAAATTATAATAATCATGGAATACGTGGTAATGTGTTTTATCAAGAACTATATAGATATAAAAACTATGGAAGTCTCACAAAACATATCCTTTACGAAGAGAAATTTCTAGTTACACTATAAAATACGTACCTATGTAGATAGTAGATAGTAGTAGTGACGCAGAGCGATCGACGACGTCTCGAGACATATTTTTTATTGTAGACTAACAAAAATACTGAATATCAAGACAAACTTAGAATCTTGCTTCGATGAGATTTAAAATTCATAATTATGTAACTTATTCATTCTATTTTGTATCAACTTTTGGTCCAAAATGCAAATCTTCCGCGAAATGCGCACGCGTTGTCTTTGTTTACTATTTGCTATTGATAACTTTATTTACAGTAAGACGTACAATGGAATATTATGTGTTATTAATTACGATTGCGTTTGCTATGCTTTTTCCTTAACATGTAATCCGAGGGGTTTAGTAAACAATAAGTTTTAAATAATAATTAAAACTTTAATAATTGGATGAAATATTTTACACTCTTTTCAAATAAACATTCTATTTAAAAAAATCTATGCATCTGTCATAAGTCATACAAACATCCTAGAGACAAATTATTTAACTATTAGCTAATATTATTGTATGAAAATCACTATTGGGTTGGCCTATCGATGTCAAATGGCAAATATTTAAAATGTTTGAAATGTAAATATTTTTTCCATTAATATATTATAGCTGTTCAATGTTTGCTTCTTGTCTATTAACATATTCAAGCCGCAAACTTTGTTTTTGTCCCGAAAAAAGATTAGTGTAATTTAGAAGAAATAAATAATATCTCGGTATTTAAGACTGCTCCTCAGTCGTTTCTTTGCGTTTTCTAGAACCAAATAGTTGATAATGGAAATTTAATGAATTTAATGAGATTAAAACACCACTGCCATTACGGACGTGTGTAATACCTAGTGTAAGGGATTGAAAATGTTTGGAGTTCTTTATTTGAAACATATTAGCTTATTTAATAGTTGTTATAAAATTGTCTACTAATATTTTAAGAAACCTTTGAACTTTGGAACTTACCTACATTGTTCTTTAACTCCACTGAGAAACAAAAGTAGAATATTATACACCTAAACATCTACGCGGTACCTTGGAATCTTTTCAAAAGGATATGGCGTTGTCTGTTTGACTCCTTTTTATAAGTTGGCGCATATATTCACAGTTCACGAATATATTTAGAATGTCTTTTTTTGCAGGAAATCCAGCCGTTCCGATAAAAAGTAAATGTAACGTATTCTTTATATGTATGGCATCTATTCTCATATGCATAGCTTTGAAGGCTACACATAATTCTGCTTGACTTTATACTTTTTTTTTAGAATTTTTTAAAGGTTCTAAACGAGCAGACGGTGTACTTAATGGAAGGGAGTTACCCTAGCCCATTGGCATCTGCAACATGAGAAATGTTGCGGATGCTTTACCGATCTTCATTGTGGCAAAAATCTATAAATATTGAATAAAATTAATCTTACTAATAAGATGAACTTCATTCAATGGATCCCGACCTAGAGTAATATTACCACGTGGCCCTGAATAATCTCTGTTAGTTTTTTTACCTATTTGACAGGTATAAGCTGGCTGCTGTCATACAAGGATCCCAATAAAATAATATATTCATAAAAATTGTTTGTAATGTATCCAGTTTTTAATATATGTACGTAGAGATATTTTTCAATACAATAAGCTTGTTATAATAGTACATTAGGGCATGTCAAACGAATAATTTAATTGGACTAATGTTGGCAAGATAATAAATTGGTCCATACTTCTAAAAAGTTATCCTAATTGTAATCTGTTACCGCAATCACTACTTTCTAAGGAATGCTATCGCTTCAGTGAAATAACAAAATGAACACGCCGGTGCTTCTAAAATAAGTCTTCATGCATACGCATATTATCAAGCTTGGGTGAACAACTTTTCATCTTCTAACTGTTTCTTGTATAGAAATTTACTGTTATGTATTAAATGAGGAATATGATTACGAAGACCAGACCAAACTGTTATTTCTCGTACTGACCTTGACATGATTTGGTTTCTGGTGCGCCATCAACACGATTGCTGTTCCTCTGTGCTTGACATGCAATACATCTTCCCCTGGAGTTCAAATATAAGATTGGAATGCGTTGTGCCCTGGTTTAATTAATAACATATTGAAAACGCTTTTATTAAATAGACAGATATTTAATATTCTGTAATCAGCAACAACATTAATTCAGAAATATTGACGACGATGATTTAATCGGTTCCTATAAATTGTCTACGTCTCTTCTTTCAACGAAGCTATGTACAGTATATTTCACAGGGACCTTTTTCGTGGCGCAAATCATAAAAAAATGGGTAAACTTAGATATACTAGGAAAACCGCATTAAAAAACGCGACAGGTGCTCTAACTACGTCATAAATATTTGAAACGTTATGGAGATCACGTTTCGGAAATGTCTTTTTCTTAGAAATTGTGTTAGTGAAAAATTTGAAGAAACGTCTTGTATGTAATTGGTCTATAATTTTTGTACCAATGTTTAACGCTTAAGAAGCTTTAAGACTGCTTATACTGTTTGTAATCTTTGTCTTCACGACGGTTATTTCTAACATTTTTGTTGTTTTTTTTTAACATTCATCAATATGTACAGGTGTTTAAGGAATAAGCGTTTTATAACATTGGAAATATTTAGTAGAAATAGTTTCAGAACGTGTTTTAAATATTCAACTCTCCTATAGTATGACAACAATTTATGTAATAATCAATTTGCCTTTAGAATACATTCTATTCTATTTTTGCAATAGAATAAACAAAGTTGACTATTTTTTACTTTATTAAAAGGCTCACGAGGGGGTAACATTCTTTATAAAAAAACTCGAACGGGTTAGGTAACCTTATAAGGACATTAAAATAAATACATATATGTGGGTTTAATTTTTTTGTTCATTTACAAAACAAAAGAGTAACAGTGTAAATAACTTCAACCTTACGGAGTGCTTGGTATAAGTTTGCATTTTCAACAAGAAGATTGTTCGTAACAAGGTTTTTTTCATATGTGAATCTTTATATCAAATTAGGGCCGCACTCGCCTCTTAAATACCATATTTTAAATAAAAATTATGATGTCAAAAGTATTTACATCATTGTTGAATTTTATGAATACACATATCATATTTAAGAAAATAAATAACGACACCCAGTAAGTCTTCAGTCGACTTCGTAATTTATGTAAATAAAAATATATAATAGTGATGGCAAAAATCGGATTTGATATTATTTATTTCGTAAAAAAATCGAAATGTAATGGCAATAATAAGGTGTGAGGGATTTTGCCCCTTTATTGGACAAATGTCAATAAAACTGTTTCTACATTTAAATAAAGATTAAGAATTTCGAATGTAGTTCACATATAGTTAAAATATTATTAAAATAATATGCGTATTATCTTATAATCGTATAAACTTACGAGATTTAGGATTCCTCTGGATCTAAAGTTAATTATGAAAAGAATTTTCAATTATTTAATGTATGCACCTACTAATATTTTTATTATATAATTTTTTATATATTCATTATTCATACTATGTTACTTAATGTGAAATATTTGAATTTAGTACATTAAAAAAATATTTTAGCCGTACCATAGATCATATGAGGGAACATCACTTATTTGTGTAAATCGATATTGTTTTTTGGGTATCTTCCTCTATGTTAAAATAATCGTTTACAATCCCTGATAACCGCGTTCTTACGCATTTCTTACTCTCAAAAGTACCTTTTCTAAATTAAAAAGGTTTGCATTCTAACCTCTTTGATGATATAAAGATTACTTTACTCATAATTAGTAATTTTTTTTATTTAAAACTTTAAATTGGTGTTATTGCCGTTGCGCTGTTTTAACAAAAACATTTCAATTTAAAGGCGTGTCTACACCGATTAACATGTGTAATAATACTTTAATATCATATAATGGTATATAATGAAGTGTTTTATTATTTAGTAATGAACCTTGCGGCGTAAAATCCATGTCAATAGTGGAGACATCTCTCAAGTCATCGACCGTGCTCAGAGTCCGGAGAAAAGATTCTTCGAGTCTTGGTGTGCAGTTTAACCTAAATTACGTACAATACCTCTTCCGGTGCAGACGCGGCGTTGCGAAAGTTTTATTTACTTGTTATAATAAAACACTTTCTGTAATTCTATTGGTAAAATACTAATTTCAACGACTGTTTAAGGAGACTCGATACAGTGGTAAGAATTATAATTTTGTTTTTTGGTTATTAATATATTTTGAAATATAAACGTAGTAATATATTAATGCCTAATGTTAGTTCTACTCGATTAACTGATTAATTATTTGGTTTGTTTATTTTTCAACATTTCCATTATGTTATATATTTATGTCATATTGATATGACGCTTTCGCCGTGTACGCGCGACTTTAGTGTACTCTATTTGCTTTTACTAGTGCGCTTATCTAGACTCAGTTATCTAAGATACCCGCTTGTAGTCGTTAGTCGTTCGCCAACTGTGGTAGGTGGTGGTTAGTGAATGTTTGTTGTGTGTGTTAGTAACGGTACCAAGCTAGCGGGACGGTCAGGTACGTTGCTTGAACATTGTTCATCTCAGCCATATTGACCCAATAAAGCGTAATAATATTCTCACTCATATTGCCATTATACGCTCATCATATAGTCAACTACCCACATCGCTGAAAAATATATTTAGATTAACAACCTCTTTGTTTCCTTTTCAACGTATAGTTCAAATGTTGAATTACTCACGGGCGTATCAAATTTTAAATGCTAAGGTTGAAAGGGATAACCTTTCATAAAATTGTGTATGAAATATTTATTTAATTTAAGAATAAAACCTGTTATATTTATGTACTTACACTCATAATAGTTTTCTTCGGTAATATACAATAGAATATTGAGAGTCGAAATTTATATGAAATACTTAGATAGTGTAGCATTGAACAAAATGAAATAAATCAGTGTATAAAAACAGTTGACAGGTAAAAAGGTCGGTAGATAATTACAAAACTGAAAAACAAACAAAACTGAAGGAAAATCATTGATTACAATATTGAAGATGATAATTTTATATAGTTACGAATATTGAATGACAAAACTCTTGAAAATATTTTTAATTTTTTGCAAAATTAAAATATAACGTACTTTTTTTACTTAATTTTAATTGAATCTGATTCGTTTAATGTCTTTTAAACAATATTCTGTAAATAATTGTTGAATACTAAAGTATTCGTTATTTAAATATTATATCAAGTCTGTTGTTTTTTTTTTTCTGTACCTATAAGCGGCGGTAGTCTTAAATGAATGGTGATTCCTGTTAGTTCTCGCAATTAAGTTTCTTATAAGACATAAGACTATCAGAAATATTTTAATGGAAATAAGTATCTCGATATTGAAACAAAAACAAATTATAATTAAAATTATAAAAGTCGCATTTTTAAATTTAAATTCATCAAAATGTTTCTGGCAAATTGTAAGCACTCGGATAAATTACCGAGTCAAAATAGTTACTTTAACTTTATTTGAAGAGAAACTTTATTATTCATTAAAAGTTACCACAAATACAATAGAG
The DNA here is from genome assembly GCF_018135715.1 of Danaus plexippus. Classification (NCBI taxonomy): domain Eukaryota; kingdom Metazoa; phylum Arthropoda; class Insecta; order Lepidoptera; family Nymphalidae; genus Danaus; species Danaus plexippus. The sequence goes on from NC_083541.1 coordinate 2,249,387, forward strand.
AAAGCAACAAAAGGGGAAACATATTTGTTTAATTGTCTTAACTTTGAAATGTACTTTCATGAAAATTATTGAATATTTAAATAGTTATAATATTGAGGTGAGCTGATATTTATTCTCTTGTAACATCTCAAAAAATTCTCCACTAATAGTTATTGATCATTATTTACATATTAGTGTAAATATTTAACAAATTTTGTAATATAATATTTTATTACACTATAAGTACATTTTGTTCGATTTCGATACAATAATTTTCCCTTAAAAGCTGTAATCGCATGACAACTCGCAAAAACATAAATAAACATCCAATTACGAACGTTAATTATAATACAAACGATAATGGCATTAATTGCTAAACGACAAAAAACTTGCATTCTTACCACGCTTTCTATATAATTGTTATAGATAATATTCATGTAAGGAAGCGATTAATACGATTTTATTTTTCGTCGCTGCTAACATTGCGTGTTTTTTTTTGCGGAAGAATTGGACCATAGACTAGATCTGCTTTCCGAGTTTTTGTGACGTGATTGCTTCCTGTAAACAAACAGTCATTGAGTTGATGTTGTGATGAAGTAATGAAAGCCTTTATTATTGACTGTCTTTCCTATAAGAACTTATTTGTTCCATTGTAAATTGGCTTCAACAAAATCTTTTAGCTGTATAAAGCCTCAATAATAGATTGAAGTCATAGTACATATATATTATATCATAAGAAATGTATTTATAAAATTCGGCGTGATTTGTAGGAGATAAAAAACTTTTATTAAATCATATCTATCCTGTATTTCAAAAGGTGAAAGTTCTTTTATAATTTTAGATAAGTTACTTAATCAAATCCAAACGTTTCGGAGAAAAAAATATATAAAGAATAATTTAAAAATTACCATATTTCTCATGTTATAAAACTTGACTAATAACATTGTGTTTTGAAATTAGTAATAGGGTCCTATATTTTGTGTAATTATATATAAATTAAATTGCAATCAATGTGCAAGTAAGAGTTGTATTCATTTTAATAATTACCTATATAGTTTTTTGGCTAAACAAACTAGGTGCGTCATTTTAAGTGATCTGTCAATTAGTAAAGTTTTTTGTTTCGGAAGTGATTTTATTAAATATCGACTTATTGAACATCACTCTGTAATTAGCAACACTTCAAGGAAGCTCTTATGTGTCAAGTGAGAGTGTGACTTCAGATTTCCTCATGATCTGACAGTTGTGACATTACGTCTATCAGGGTGACGTTATACAACTTTTTTTTTTTGTAAATATTTTGTGTTGTAATTTTATTTAAAACTTTTTTATTTTTAACTTTTCTCGTTTTTTTATTTTCAAATTCTTTATAACTGGTTATCTTTTTATTATATTCTTAAAAAAAAGAAACGTACAATAAGTCCGTTCAACCTTCTCACAGGCTTTATATAAGAGATATTATTGTCATGTGATATTGTCTCAGTAATAAGATCACGTTCACGTGATTTAATTAGTTTGTTCTAGTATTATGTGGGAATTTAGTTTTTATCACACAAATAATACTTACATGTAAATAAGGAACAGATATTAGAATAATAGGTACACAATTTTGTTTTCAGTGGTGTAAATTGAGGCTTAATAAAATAAAAAGATTTTTTTTTTACTGATATTATATTTGCCTAATTTCTAAGCATGTATGGATTTTCGTCAATTGTAACCCTTTGGGTTTAAATCGTTTTCGATGAAATTGTGAAATAATATATTCATAACGTCACTGTGGGCAAAACTTATCTATGGGACAATGGAATCGAATTAAGAGAACGCGGTGTCTGTGGGAAAACGCTTAAGTTATTGCCAAAAAAATATATTCTCCTTAACCTTTGTAAGTTAATCGTTATTTTTGTAATAAATTATATATTATTAATAATAATACATTCCTTAAATTCTTTCTTCAATTTAATTATCAAATTGTAGATAGCAGACACTTTTTGAAATTGTGTTTGTGTTTAGTTTATGATAAACTAAGCAATGTATATATACATTTTTTTTTATATGTATTTCTATACATTTTATTTCTATATGTATTTCTATTTCTAAAGAAGGTGAATTCTCAAATATAAGAATTCACCTAATTTACAAACTCTTAACAAATAACACCGGTTTACTAAATGGCATAATAAGCGAACAAACATTAGGTGTTTTTCAAGTTGATGGTCAAAACAGTCATGAATCGGAAGTATTATAATTTCAAACTCAAAACAACTTTTCTTTCTCACGGTGAGAAAGTTTAACAATGTGTTTAATACATTGTTATGTGATAGACTTTAATTTTTCCATCCTCATTACCGCGTAATGTAGGTATAAAGCTGAAATTCATGATTCATATCCTATATCTGGGAGTTAATTACTTAATTAGTTTACAAAACGGATAATGTTCGAGATGGTTTCAACATGGGTAGTGGCAATATAACAGAATAATAGTCCCAGTAAAGTTCCATTGTTGCCCAACAGATGGCGAGATCATTAATTTGCAGCTTTGTCCAAAGGAAACATTTCTGTTTTGCAATTACCTTGCTATTGCATAAAATTCATTAGTAATATTATTTTAATAGTTATCATTAATATGTTCTTTATGTATGTTTAGTTTATACTTGATTACATTAAATTACTTCAAACACAACTTTTCAGGGCCTAAAATGTTTCGAAAATTTGATCAATCAGTTGATGGAAAAGTTTTATATTTTATATTAGATATTTTGTAACGTAGTTCTTAGTGGATCCAATTAGCACTGTTGTGGTAAACGCTGTCACAGAGTTTCTTAACTAACTAGAAAAATGTACGTTTGTAGTCTAATTCTTGACGAGCTCCTCCGCTATATGAAGAAAAACCGGTTTATAAGTGAATTGTTATATTATAATCTTGTTTTTTAAGGAATGGCTGAAAAGATTTAAAGAAACACTTATAAATAAATAGCATCAAACACGCTACAAATAAATTTTTAAAACAGTATGAATTTTTAACATTGCTCTTTCTCGGAGCAATTTGATTAGCGTTAAAAATGTTATTTATATACATATTTCTGGAACAAGCAATGTCTTTTTGAAATGCAGATTTTTAAAGAATCAAACCTATATTTTGCGGCGTACAAAACTAATTTGTTTTCTTTTTCTAGAAACACATAAAAAGATCTCTTTATATTCTGTTTCTCGACAACATGTCTTCAATAAATGTTTTCTTATAACAAAAGTAATTATAAAAATATAAGTGAAATCGACTAACACATATAATACAGATACTATCTTTTAGTTTTTACACATTACAGGAGTTAGAAACCGTGACCAAAGATTATCTTGAATATGCGAGTGCAATATTTGCATTCACTTTTCGAAGGTTTTAGAAAGTATGAGAAGTTTTATAACGTTCCAATTATGAAATTATAATAATGGAACCGTTTGTTTTTATAAATATTTTTTATTTTGAAACGCGTATGTTATATCCAGGCCGCTAGAAACTTATCTGCGTACAAAGAAATGTTGACATTGAATTTTATCTTTTGTGATTGTTTTGTAATTATGTCACATAAGTGTATTGTTTTCGCAGTAACCATAAATCTAAGCTCGAGTCGTTTATTTTTTTATGATAAAATAAATAATAGTCACAGTTGTTGCGAACGTTTTGAAAAGACAGTGTAATTATTGCACTGTCTTAAAAATCTAATAAGCAATATAAGGATTAGGACAGAATTTAGCTTATAAGAATCTATCTAGAAAGAACTAATCAAAATTGTATATATTTTCCTACGATTATTCATACAAGCAGGTCGAATTAGAATTTAATCTGACTCACTAACATATTAGGTACATATAGGAGTAATGGTAAATAAAATGACTGTCCCCATTCCTTACTCTATCTATATGTTCTCAAATAATTTCAGTTCATTTTAATTCACTAAAAAGAAACTCGCTTTTCTCTCCTAATAAGAAAACCTTGTAAGAGTGTTTTGAAAAACATATTTACATTAGGTGAATGTGTGAGACGATATGAGCTTAAACGTTATTAGCAATTCAGGAAATGATCCCGAGACAAACGGAGATATGATTCCCTCAATTGTATAGAATTTTATTCTTTAACATCACAATAAAGATTTATAACACACACATTTAAATAATACTTGAGCTATTCAGTAAATTAAATGTGATATCTCAGTGCGTTATTATACGAAATCAGCTGTATAAGTTTACAGGTATCTATATAAGATTACGAGGCGACAATTCCTAGTAGGATCACAGGACAAAAACAGAAAATTCCCTTCCACATGTTTATTTATTTAAAATATTGCGTTACGGAAAACACACTTTTAAATATGTAACACTTTTGTATTACGTGTTTACTTTTGTTTTCGTAAATCAGTATATTCGGGTAGTAACATCTTTTTTTATTTTTTGTATTCAATGTTGTTGAAATTTTTGTATTAAAAAGAATATGTTTTAAATAAAATCTGAGTGTAATGACCTCGTGTCATTTGAAAATATTGCCATTAGCAAAATATATTTGATAGATAAAGTAAATGAAGACACTTACATCTCCTTTTTTCAATGTTCTTGGGTTAAAAATAAAATTTTTAAAATTGAATATACGCATGTTATTCACAAAAATATTTAAAATTAATCCACTTTATCTCAAGGGTTAATTAACTCGGGTACCTGAAATTGTTGGTTGATTTAAATAAAAGTGCCGTTTTCCTTCCAAAAATAATCTTACATAACTTATAATTTCTTTAAAACTAATACCTTTTCGGATATACAACGCGATTCTCGTCTGCCTGTGATCAAGGTCGCTGAAAATTAATTGAGACATTGGGATTATGAAGTTTAAAATAATAAAAAATTCGCGTATTAGTTTTATTTAAATGACTCGTGAAAGTCTTGGATCTCATTATAATTTTTTATCATATTTAATTTATGCAAATACTTAATACTTATTTGATATTTCACACAACGGTTAATTACTACTCAAATAATGAACAACGGGAAAACCGACAGGTTTAACATTCAATGCAAGGAGTTTTCTGAAAAAATTCTTTATAGTCTGTGTTATTTGATTGGTTTTCAGTTAAAATATATACTTTGTACTATCCTATCAACGTTTAATATATGTAGGTAATTATTTTTTTATAATGTATTTCTATTTTAAATCTTTGTACACTACAAATGCAAAATGCAGGACACATTTGCATGCGAAAGACGTCATAAACGCTTTAATTTAAGCCTAGTCATACGTTTCTATTGATATTCCAATTTATTCTAGGAAAATATTCCGATTAAAAAGGATTTTATTTGTGTTCCTTATTGTTATTAATGTTCTGTAATAGTTATATTTGCTATTAATATATTATAAAAATAATCTTTTATTTAATAGTAACATGTATAAAGACAAAGATCAAAATATATTTATAAATCTTTTAGTATAGTTTTTGAGAGATTTCTTCAAATTGAATCATAATTTGGGCTGCCTTAATTAAAAATACGGAAGAAATCAAACCTTACTTCAAAATTAACCAATAAACGCAGACAAGTTGAGCGATATCTTAAATTATATACGATGATTCTGTCGTGTTATAAGATAGTATATTTGTACATTTAAAAAAATATGTCCAATAAATAACAGCGTGAAGTCAAATCAGCAGTTGGTATGAGTAACAACACGCAAATTCATTTGTAGCAGAATAAAATTTAAAATACTATTTACTTCTCTAATTTTTCATTTTCCTTCATGAAAAACATCGAAATATGTAGCATTTGTTGTAGTTGATTTTTATAATTTAATTCGATATTATATTCCAGATGTTAAATAAAAAGCGCCCTACTCACTAGAGCTTATCGACGATAGCCAAAATTGTTTGATCGAAATATACTTAATGTAGTTGCTGGATTTGTCTTCTAAATTTATATTGTTGTTTTTGATATTGCAAAAAGGATTTTCAAAGAGCCTTCTCAGAAGCGAGCAAGCTGAGACGGTAAAATGTTCCTCTCAAACTGTTAACTCTCTTGTTATAGATTTGTATTAATTTTATCCTTTGTTGTTTTTTTTTTTATTTATTTTGTACTATGTAGGCTACAACGTTTATTTTCGACTTTAACATTGAAGTTTTTTCCAGTTAAAGGATTGTCGTCATAAATTCTCTGATTTTCTTTTTGTGACTTAAATTAAAAAAATCTCAAAGTATTAGACTACTTTTTCTATCCGTATGCATTATATAAAATTTCGTGTATATTACCTACATATTATAAATACTTTCAATATCCATTAGTACAGGAAATTACATTTTTTTTTATATATCAACAATCGCAGTTATTGTTGCATTTGGGAGTGGAATAAGAATTAAATTAATTCAATTTTATATTTGAAGACATTTAAATAAACAAAGAAAATGTTTAAAATATTACACACATACAAACAGACGTAACAATCTGAATCTACTTTACAATGAAGTCATTTAGAATATAAAACCTCATTGTGTTAAATAAAAAAAAATATTAATCAAATGCAAGATTACGTCACGGCTTAAATTTGGCGCCTATGTTACAATATAATACTATTTCTAGCTCTAGATCTTGTAAACTTCATGAGTGATGGTCTTATATGTGGTTATCACTTGTCCCAATTTCGTCATGGTGCTATCAGTAAATTAGTCTTATCTGTATTACTATCAACGGCACGCCAACGGTGTCCTTGCAAAGACATTAATTAAGACCAACTCCAGATGAATTGTGATGTAAAATATTATTTCTTATTCAGGATCATTAAAAATAAATTATATTAATATCATTATTATTAATAATGATCTATAAAAATGCAATTTTTAATTACTCTTCATCTCATTCATCTGAATAAAATCAATTACCACTTTTATATGGCAGTTTGAAGTAAATATTAAAAGAAGTTTTCATAACGAATCTTACTTTTATTTGGTATTTAGAAAAAAATATCTTAAAAGTAAGAGATTCGACGTGAATACAATTTGGTCGTTTACCTTTTTTAAGCTATTTTCATAGTGTTAACTATTTTGGTATAATACTAAAATAAAAAAACACATTAACAAGGATACAAATAGATTAGATTGCTTGATTCTATTTTATTAGTCATCAAAAGGTGGACAGAATTATACGAGATATATGCCATTTGAAAGTTATTGAAATAGAAATAGTATTATTAAATAAAGCAAACAATTAAACTGATTAAATCGAAAATAGAAATAATTGACTTTCTTTTTAGCTCATATCAACAGAGCTGAATTTCTAATCTCAAAATTTCCTCACATATTTAAAGCACGAACACGGTAATGTAAGCTTTAAAAAGGCTTCTGCGGCTTAAAATGTTCTATGTTTTTTGTATAAACATAATCAAATATGCCATTAATATAACCTTTGAGATATTTTCTTGGTACGACATTATCCGTATTAATTAGTGTCATCTCACTTGACGGTAATGTATGAATAAATAAATGAGATTTATTTTCTGTGGTTTAGAACTAAGAAAGTCGGTGTTGACTTTCAGTGTGTACCTAAATTTCTACTAAGAGTAAACAATTACTAATGGTGTTGTAATAAATTGTAGATTTACGTAATTTAACTGTTTCTTAAACACTCTTTATTTATGACGTTAAATTGATATTATATAGTCTAATATTTCAAGATGGCAGAAAGATTCTGTCATAAATTTGACACTTTTTTTTTGCAAAATGGCGTCAATTTAAATTATTAGACGTGATTTCATTGAGAAGTGTAATACAACTATACACAATCCTTAATTGTATACTTTTTTCCTCATTTGTAATTAGAAATGCGATATTTTTAATGACTACATTTTGATTTACAAATAAATTATTTTATTCTGTTTAGAATATCGTTACTGGATGACGTCAGAATATAAAAATATAGTATTTAAAAAAGCGACAAAATAACTACATGAAAAACTTAAAATGTAACTTTGATAATACGTTTAAACAAGTCGCGAACTTCTTATTCATAGATCATAATTTGTTGGAAATAAATCATCTTAATTATTTTGAAATTTAAACAAAAAACATAAAAAAAAAATATAATGAAAAATGTACTTTTAATAAGCACTACAAAAACGTGTATGTTAATAAATTGCTATACGATAAGGAGTAGTAACGAAATGGTATAAAAAACCTGCATTACGAGTTGAATTGACAATCACAATATAATATGGAATTGTCTAAAAAGCTATTTTAGTATGAGATGCCCTTACAGCAAGGCTGCCATTGACGTCACCAGCTCGAGGCCTTCCCGCAATGTGAAATTTACCTTATGGATATGTAATAAGTTTCAATTTACAATGTGCTCATGTATATAGGATCATTCGAGCTTGAGGACATGGCATTGACGGTAATTTAAAGTATACCGTATAACATTAATATAACGTTCGTTTTACTCTGTTCCCAGTTCTATAGGATCTTTGAAGAAGGTCATGTAGTGGATGTATATCTTCCTGGTCCTTGATTCCATGTTGAAGAAAATTTTATGGGTTTTTTTTATTGAGTTCAATTTTATATATGACTTCTAAAATAATGTTTTGACTTGTATGTTTGTATGTACGTAATAATATTAAAAACTTAAGGGTAAATATGAGAATTAAAGAAACTATTATTATTATTTAAATATGTTTGTTATGATATATTAAGCCTTAGACATATTTTGTGCTTTAAAGAATAACAATAATAATTTTTGAGGATATAGTACTTCTTTTTTTTTAAATAAAATTTAGCTGTGAAACAATACATAGAAATAAAAATAGTAACGGTGTGAACAAAAACCGTATCTGAATTTATAATTATATTAAGTTGTTTTTAATAAAAAAAATAATAATTGCCTTATACGTGTTATTATATTATAGCCGTTGGATGACCATTTTGAAATATCTATACTTAAAGATTCTCTTAGTGTTGCGTCAATTTAAATACATGAGAAATAAATGATACTTATATATATTATTAAAGATAATAAATACAGTAATATAATATCTTATAATGTAAAATTAATTCTGTGACGTAAATTGCAATGCGTCCTCATTTTTGTTGAGGAAAAATTTTTTGTATTTTTGAATTATATTTTAGATTTCATTCATTTGTATTTACACAATATTTACATGTCTTTAAGCATTATTTAGTGTGACATATATCAATCAATCTTAATTTTGTGGTCTATTAGTCCATTCATAAATTTTTTTATATCAAATAGCCCTGAAATAACCCCGGGAACGTCAAATTAACGCAAACCGTGGTAGTGATTTTTTATCACTTCGAATTTTTTTAGTATTCAAACTAATTAATGACTTATTACATTGTATAAAATAAGGTACATAAAATAAAAAAATAATAATAATTAAAAAAAAGATTTATCTTCGTAAAATTTGAAATATATATCAGAATTTCAAAATGTATAGTAATCGGAGTCTAGATATTGAGAAAATATAGAAAAAATATAAGTATTAGTTTCAATTTATACAGTATAGTGTTTGATGAAGAGGTGTGGTTATTATCAAATATGTATAAGATGTTAGTTGTTCATGTGATGTGTGACACGTTTTATAAGAGCACTTCAATGTATTAATAAAGACAATAGCTGTCATCACGTCAGCGCTGGATTTCTCGTGGGTGATATAAAACAATGGTGAATGGTTTAACTGACTAATTTCTACTATTAGCTATCTGTGATTATATTCGATGTTAGTTTTGTTATATAAGCATATAATTTACTACATTTTTATCACATTAAGCTAAATATTGAAGTTGTGTTTAGACACTGAATCCAGTGAGTGCTTCTTAATATTTTTTTTGGAAATAATTGCAATTTTCGTTTGTTTTTATCAGCAAAGTTCTAAGTGTATACATTTTTAACATTTTAAATGTACGTGCAATACTGTGACATTAGCAATACTTTTGTATTGTATGAAAGTTTTGCGGGTCTCAGTTTTATTATGGAACATTAAATAGTAATTTCACTCTGATCAGCTCAAGGTATTATTCTGATCTGGTCATTCCAAATGTGAGCTAAAATTCGTTAGTTAACTTTAATATTGTTGACAATAGTATAAATAAATAAGTATATATACATATATAATTGAACAAGAATAATCCTGTTGAATTCCTAATGAGGTTATCTAAACTCTAAAGTATAGTCATTTGTCAAACAATAAATTTAAACACAGTGGAAATCTACTTAAATATCATATTGACATTCCCACCGCATCTAAGATAATGGCTAGAACGTTTCCGTGTCGATTTTTTTATTTAAAGATAATATAACGTTGTTATTATTATAATGGAAAATAACTAGTTCAGCTATTAATATATAGCAAAAGAAATAATTCTGTATATACATATATCTTAAAGCTTATTTAACTGGTTTTATTGCAGTACTTTTCGACCATGTGACATGCATTCAACTGATTTTATTTATGTATTGTGTGTGATGTAAGGTATAATGAGAACATTAGTCTTGCATGACGTCCAATTGTTTCGTCTCGTTGACAAACAAAATACTTGAAAGTTTAAATCATCACCAGTTACGTAATTTACTCAGAATTTTATTCGCCGATTATGTTTGTTGCTCGTTAATTAATTCTATTAAAAAATATAAACAGTTATAAATGAAAAATATTTTTAATCTAAATTTAAGAATTTGTTGTTTCAGATCGCATGGCAAGGATATTGTTATCAAAAACAAGCAACTGATCTAGGTTTGTGACATTTGATTTATTTACATCCATCCAGATATCATAGTTTGATCAATAATGTGACGCAAATTGCAGGAGAGAATACCTTACGAGGTCTTGCCTTGTGCGTGTTTGTGTGTTAGTTACATGTAAATATTGCATTACCCTAACCAAGTTGCGGTTACAACATACTAATCAATGTATTTGAATATCATTATCATAATCAGTCATCAATCATAATGGATACGTTTTGTAATTGCATTTAAAATAAAGATATGATAAGATCTCGATAACCATATCGTCGATGTATTTAGAAATGGCTGTTAATTTATAATGTTTCCAGGATGCCTCGTCTGGAGCAGCCGCCGCCGGAGGATTTTCGTCGCGTCCTGCGAGAGAAGGCTCTAAGCCACAGCTTGTTTTATCTCAAGCTAGGCGCCGGCGTGGCCCCTGAACGGGCGAAGAGCCAGTCGCGTCGTGCGAGCGACAGTATCAACGCGCGTGCGCCGGCGACCGCGCGCCTTAGAAATGCACAGCCGAGAGTTTCTGAGTTATTGCGACGTTTTGAACCAGGACCGATGCAGTACCTGCGCCTGCCGCGATCCTCCAGCCCTCACGACGACATCACCTCATCTGATGATGACGACAGGGCTGCTGTCAGACGACGCAGCAGAGATCTGAGCGACGACTCCGCTGTTGAACTGGAACCGCGCAGACGGCATTCACACCCACGGGATATCACTCCACCACCAGACGCGATGTCTCCGAGAAGAGAGAGGACTCTGATTGAGGCTAATGTGGTGGAGTTGGGAAGAAGGGGTAGCGAAGGGTGCGAGACTAGAGGCAGATGTGTGAGGACCCCTAGCGTTGTTGTGAGTGACTATTCAGATGGAATAGCAGTGGGCGCTACTCAGGAAGAGGTTGATTGGCTGCGGGCAAGATCCCTCTCAGCAGACTCAGCCTGTTCATCGTGTTCTACTCTCTCCAGCCGGGACGACGAGGAGTTCGAGTCTCCTATACTACCTAAAAAGGTGAGTGTTTTGCAATTGATTTACCATATAAAGTTATTTATTTTAGAAAATTTGTAATGTTCACTGAAATAATACAGGTAAGTACAGAATTAATAAATTTATAATTTTAAGGTTGTGGGTGGCCAATGTTTTTAATCAATAATTCATTCTATGTACATATATACATACATATAAAGTGGCAGATACTATGAGTATCCAAGTAATTCTTTGATATGTTTAAAATAAGTGATACATATATAAGTGAATGATCCGTAAATGCAAAGTAACAAAGTTTTACTAAACATTTAGTATAAAAAGTATTGTCTTTAATTGCGTCCGAATTTGAAGGGGAAAAGAAAATTTTTGATGGGAGTTGGGAGTTAATCTTGTTGTAACAAAATTATTTATTTACGTTTTTAAAATTTGGAGAAGAATTGATAAAGACATCATCAATTCCACAATTTACCGATACATTGTTCTTTAAAACAAGGCGGTTATAATGAAGCATGTCAAGTAAGTTATTGATCTAGATAAATTGTTATTGTTATATGTCGTAATGAGTAATTTTTATTGACGTTTTCGTGACGAATATAAAAAATATTATCCATTACAAACACCACGAAATTAATGAGAATAATTTTCGGATGTATGATTTTAATCGTTTTCCATTATTTTTAACCACACAAACAAACACCCCGAGATCATTAGAATTATTTATTTTCCTGATTTTATTTTATCACGCCTATTGACGTCAATGTATTGTACTGTCAATTAAAATGCTTATTAAAATATTGCAGATATGTTAATTAAAGTATACATTAATTAAATTCGTAGTTCTGTTTTAATATGTGATTAGATTACCGATGTTATTACTGGTAACATTTTCTTGATCATATAAAAATATCTATCATTTTCGTATCTATATATAATAATGTAGAAGGTAATAAACATACCTTTAAATTAAATTCTGTAATAACGAAGCTTTTTAGTATGGGTGAAAATCTTTCCACAGGAAAATTCTAATTTTTCATTAACAAGCGAAATTAAAATCTCGAAATCCACAAGTTTATCGTTTTCATTTGAATCGATAATTTACTTTAAAGTCATATTTTTCTTATGAAGCTTACAGACCTTATTCCAACTTCGTCTGATGTCCACGCTTCTGTAATAAAACTAATATTTTTCGGATTTACTACGCGATTATAATTACTTGACAACATACTCCCGACGTTTCTCACCCCGTCTGCCCGTGAACTCTGTTGCTCCAAAGTAAACGAAACGTCGGGAATATGGATGCGTTGTTAAAAATAATTTAAACGCGTAGTAAATCCGATATATATTAGTCTACAATTCTGTTTTCTCTGTCTTGCAATAACAAAGTTTTCAAATTAATATTACCTATTATGTGCTGTTCTAATGTTGGTAACACTCTAAATTATTTATATCAATAATTCTTCTTATAGTTATAGACTGTCAACAAAAATATAGATGAGATATTTAATTAAAAGAATTGAAAAAAAATGAATACATTCCATTTTTAAAAATTTACTTTAAATCTAAGCAATGCTACACTTTTCTTTGCGTACCTAATGTCTAAGTGCATGAGATTATTGTTTATCGGCATTCTAAATTTCATAACAATTGATCTTGTTTATCACTGTTTAACCGACTTGGAAAAAGAAGTAATTAATGAATAGTTTTTATTTTAATTTATTAAAATTTGGAAAGATAAGGACAATAGGACAGATTGTTCTTAAAAATTATTTTAGCTTTTTAGCGTTTTCGTATGTTTACTATCAATACTGAGCGTAAATATACACGCAAAACCTTTTTACGCAGATAATGTGTTAAAGAGTGGTATTATGACAGTGGCTGAATAGTAAAAGATATGATCACAAAAATTTAAAGTTTTATATACGATCTCAAGAAAAACTCGCTTTGAATTAACCAACTGCCATTTTTTTTTCATGTTTTTTATTTATCGATTGCATAACTTAATAAATAGTTTTTTTTTATTCAGCTAAAGTTTAAATAGCTTCACATTGTATTTTTCCATGACAGAACGAGATAAAATAATATATATATATATTTGTCAGTTTTAATCCTGTCATTTTGTTAAGGCCGGATGTTCGTTTCCGCCGTCATGTTATTGCTAATGTCAAACGGGACACTAATTAAATGTGAACTAGACCTTTAAATTTTATCGTTTTTTAAACATAATTTTTATTTAGTTAATAAATTTTTGTAATAGTTTTATATTGAGATTGATGAAGCTCTTTGCGGGGTCGTAGGTATATTCTGGTTATAAGATTTGATTTGTTTTACCTTGTTTGCTTAACAGATTAAATAAAAATATTATTGAAAGCTCATATATTTTAACTAATTATTAATTCTAAGAGCATCATGATAAACAATTCCTGTAATTCAATACGAGTGTATTGTTTACTATAATTTTTCTCACATCAGCTTTGTTGGGTAGCATATATTGTAACACAATAAGCGAGTTTGTTAAAACATTCTTATATATGTATGTATATCATACCACTGACGTCATTTTGCGGTAAGGAAAAAAAATGTTCTGCTCCGTGAATTGAAGTCTGTTAGTTAATGTAGGTACTCGTAAATTTCAATTTAATATTTATAATGTATTGAGAGAAAAAAAAGACTCGATTGCTTCATTAATGATGAAAAGTACACAATGGCTTGTTATAGCTTTGTTGTTTTCTATAGTAGGTTGTTTTATATTTTTTTTATAGTTGTCCCACCCACCATTGACGTCAATCGACCGGTTTTATATGTGTGTGTGTATGTATGTATGTGTGTTTATATGTTCGTATGTGTGGTTTTGTAGGGCCGGCGTTACGGTAATCATGTATTACAATCATTTAGAAATCAGAGATAATATATGTTCATATTTATATTAAACAATTTCTTTGAAATTAATCGTTACGTTCACAAGCTAATGACATATGTAATAATCCTCATATTATTATTTTTGTTACCTAAGAGACTTGTGTTTCGCAGATTTGAATGTCATTTATGTTACCCATATGTCTCTATAAATATCTAAGACAAGTACACATTGATAAATTATATGTTTCTCTGTTATTTTTATTCAGCAGCTAGCTTTAATTGCTACATGTATTTAAGCATTTAATAAAATTTTTAATCTGTATGTATCGAGTATGATAACAATGGTTACAAATTTACTTTTAAGTGTAAATTATACTATTCATATATGATTTCATTTGGAATATTGTCATAGAAAAAAATTTATGAGTGTTTTTATAATTTCCTTTAGATTTTTGTGAAATTTCTTTATTTAATTGTTTAGTTAATATACTCGTATAACCAATCGCCAGCCCTATTGTGTGAGCAAGTGTCGAATCACTCGTTGCAAGCGTGTCGCTTGTTATAAAACAGGATGGCATCCAACATAAAATTGATTTCAATTTCCAACTAACAGTGTCATCGTTGGCTTACTAAATTGTCGTAATTACTGTGTGAACGATCGCATACGTTTGTGTTCTTCGAATAATGCCTTGGGACTTTATATAATCTGTTGTATGTGCTTTGTATAATCTGTTATGTCATTTGTATAATGCGTTAGATGTTCTTTGTATGATCCGTTATGTCGTTTGTATAATGCGTTAGATCGTAATCGATAGCTTCTACCTATTGTTGATGTTCTTTTCAATAATAAATCAATATTTATATGACAGATTTAATAGTTCCTAACGACCTGTTGTTTTGGATTTTTATGTAATTTTTAGTTTTGCATAACGGGTTATAAAGACGTCAACTAAGATATTATATATAATGAGAATAAATTTATATGTTTTATACGTAAAATACGTTTAAAAATTTCTGAATCTACAATGCTTTACTTAAATAATAATTTGTCCAGACACTGTTATTGGTTAGTAATATATTTTAAGATTCAGCTTCTTCTTCCAGTTTTACTTGCTAACATATTATTAACATCTCTCCGTCTAATTTCAGTGTATTTTGATATGTCTTACTTAACTGTAGAGTTGTATGAAAATCTGCTTAGCATGATTTTTAAATGTGAAACAACATCCGTCATGCATTTCATATGTATATGTATGAGTCTGCATGTAACCTACATTGCTATATTTAACCGAAAGTCGAGGGACTACCGAGAATTTTACACATGGAGATGGATAAGTTATGATTAATTTAACTTTATTTATAAATATGGCATTATATATGGCCCCTGCCCTTTATGATGTGTATCAGAAGTGAGTTTAAAATCCGTTAATTTGTAAGATCATAACAAACACTCTCGCATTTGTGATATTAGTGAGGATTATGTTTGTATTTTAATGTAGTTTTAGGTAGATGTTCATGCATTAATGTTCTAAGTATGTAAACAAGCCCCAAGTCAAACCGCTCGCTCCGAAGGCTACGTCTATGTTGTTTTGAGGTCGTTGTATGACGCACGACCCACTTTAGGTCTGATTTTATTACAGACTTCAAAACTAAGTTACAACTGATCCGACTGTTTGTATGTTTGAGAGCTATTTCTCGATAAATATTTCATTTTTGATCTTTGTTTTTCTATAGATTTTTATTTCCAAAACAATTTTTGCTTAGACTATGAAAACTAATCTTTGTGATGTGTCCACGTTGACAATACCTATATTCTAAATATTTATCCGGAGTATTCCAAATCCAGCAAAACAAACATAGATAGTTATTCAAGATTTTATATTTTAATCAAAATAAAAATGATCAATGATACCACCTCCTTTGATGTTACGGTTTTCTTAAAGTTATTTTAGTTACGGACCAAAGCGACGTTACGAAAAACCGAAGATGGATGCCAGAGAAGACGGAGGTTATGTTTAACGGTTTTTCGTACAGGTCGCTCAGGAATCAATTCGTAGATTTGAGAAATAAAGAGTATTGCTTGTTACAGATAATAAACGCTGATTGAGGGCGTTGACTCCTGAGCGACCTGGCGATGGCTGGACCTGGAACCACTTCATCGGGAACAAGGCTTCTATGTATTTTAATTTTAGTTACATCCGTTTTCTTTTATTAACATATTATTCATTTATTAATATAGAAACATCTTTATATTTTCCAAAATATATCCTGAGATATATCTTCGGATATATTTCGTCATTTCATTTTAGTGAGATGAAAATAAATGCGAAGATATATTACTTTTTAGATATTTTCAATTATAGCTTGTTTATACGAAGGCAACTTTTAAATAAATATTTTTTTGTTTAAATATGTTTATAATACAATTATTATGAATATTTAATTATATTATAACAGAATCAATATATCTCAGATTACTACAGTATTAAGTGTAAAATGTTAATGTAAATTAAGAGTGATAGAGTCTACGTCCTATATATTTGTAGCTATCAATTTTTCTTTTGTGTCCCGTCGGCTAATAACTTCCTCCAAAGATTCTTATGTTTATATTTAAGACGCTTATACATTTTAATACAAGTTTCCTTAAAGAGTTATCTATTTCTGTAATTCAATAATTACGTTAATTTTAAATAACGTACAGATTTATTGCAATGTAATAATGCACAAAATTGAGGAATAGATAATTGTTTTTGTTACATTATTCTTCGTACTTTAGGTGTTGTATTGACGTCGGTAATTCAATGAGAAGTTGGAAACTCTCAGTATATGGTGTGACAATAGACTTGGTGTAAGCATATAGCTATGCATAAATACTTCTTACCCCTTATCCTTATGATCCCCTTCATTGAAGAACTTTTGTTGTTCCATGTGTTACGAGTGTATCGAAATGTCAGCTATTTTGCAAATCCATTTAAAAATTTGCAAACAAAATATCTTTATTTTGTTTCCAATGACATTCTTGCATAATTAATATTTTATTAGTGTAACACTCATAAAATTACATTTATTTAAATTTATTAGCTGTCTGTGTTAAAATGTTATTTCTAAAAAATATATTAGGATTCCAAATTTTACTTATAATTATCAAGTTCATTCAAATTAATGATACTTTCTTTACTCAATATCTCGAAGTAACCTTCCTGGAACAATAAAATGTTTTTCATATAAAAATCTACGAATAAATTATAAATTATTAATATACGCGTTTCCGTTGAATTGTGTACTCGAGATATTACTCGTAATGATATTAACCAAATAATATTTACAAATGTTAATCTTATTAAATTTACAGATAAGTTAATATGTTTATTCAGCATGAATATGTTTTAATTAATTAATATTTTTTTTTAAATAAGTTCTCGTAACTTATAATCTGTGCAATATTATTAACAATATATTCGTTCTATTTATTCTATGCCGTTATTTATATAAGACTGTTATATTTTGTCGGAAAACTTTATAACCGCATAAGTTTTAAACGAGCATTCCAGAATAGTAACCAAGAATAACAATTTAAACATATCATGGTTATCATTTAATTACTTTGATGTTTGTAAAAACAATAATAATAACCCAAAAATATAATAAAATAAAAAAGTTAATATAAGTAAAACTATCTTATGATATACTTTTCATTTATTGCATAGAGTGAAATTTAGTTATTTTGTATAAGTTATACTATATTGTATTCTATACATAAGTTGTTGGTATTATAATATGAGCCTCAGCGTAACTATGACTTGTAATAAAAGTGATTGTTTAATAATTATTTTTATTCTTTATTATATTTAATGGCCCATCAAATAAAAATATATATCGGTACATACATACTCGTATATGATTAGACTTTTTCTACCATTTGCTTAATTTAAATTGATTAAAAATTATTATGAAACGTTCTTTGTTACACGGACTTGTTGAATTAAATATCTAAAATATTTTATTAATCTTATTATTAGTTTAAAAAATAATTTTGTCTTAAATTTTTCTATAACAAATATTAGCAGCACGGACGGAGCAGTCAAACCAGATTTAATGAATTATATTGATATTGGTTGCTACAAATAGGTAATACAGCCAGCCCAAAGGGTTACTTAGAGTATGTAAGGCTCCACTTGCGCAATCTTCACATCTCCATAACAGTTTTTTTTTTCTTTAACTATCTTTTCCAATCTAAAGAAAAAATATTTTGCTATGGCAATTATCTTACGATTTGAATGTCAACTAGAAGTTAAGTTCCAGATCGTTATATATTTGATTAGAGAAAAATATTTAATATTACAACATTGCATTATTTTACGTATTCCAACGAATTAAATCCAAAAGTATTCCAACGAATTAAATCCAAAAGTATTCCAACGAATTAAATCCAAAAGTATCACTAGCTAGGGGCGGATACAATTGTTAGGGCTGACCCTGACAAATTGTAATCAAAACTACGGGCAACCCTCCGTCCCCATAGTCCTTGCGATAATGCGATAATGTTCGTTATCCCCTAAGTCCTAAGCCCTAAGCTCTAAGGTATGAATATACATATATCCATATATATCCATAGAGAAGGGGGAATGCGAATGTCTTGCTAGTGACTTTACTCACACGAGATATTTGAAAACAAATAAATCTTCGGATAAGCATACTATAATCTGTATTACTTAATGTAATGGGAAAATTATTACGTTCTTAAACTTTCCGGGCTGAACCAAAATAACTACATGTGTATTTAAAAGTATCAAAAATATATAAAAAAAAAATCGTGCAACAAGAAAATATCCCTTATATTTTTCACCACTGCTGGACGTGTCTTAATTTTTTTTGGGACAATGCAGTCATAATCAAATGTTATTAACATTTTAATTTCAATTAATTATCACAGGAATAAATTAGAATTGAGGTATTATTTTTATTTCGATATAAAATGAAAACCTAATATGTAGTCTTTGCCTATCATTGCGTAAGTTGTTCTAATAAATTAGTGTTGATTCTATTCTTCATCTTAGTGAGATCTAAGAATTTCGCGAGTTTTATTCATTTAAATGAAAATAATATATTTCGGATATACTACGCGAATTTTATTATTTTAAAACTACATAATCCCGACGTTTCGGTTACTTTTCAGCAAGCGTGATCACGGGCAGACGAGATGTGAAACCTCGGGATTATATAGTTTTAAAATAATAAAATTCGCGTAGTATATCCGAAATATATTAGTTTCATTTAAATATTCCTCATCTTATTTAAAATATTTGTGAAAATTATGAAATATATATTTTTTTAAATGAAAGTAATATTTTTCGGATATACTATGCCTGCTTTATTTTATTAAAACTACATACTCCCAAAAATAAAGTGCGCGTAGTATATCCGAAAAATAGTAGTTTCATTTAAAATTTAAATGAATAAAACTCGCGAAAGTCTTTGATCTCATTATTATGAAATATAATTTAAGCAGCAAGGAATTTGAGGTAATTATAGGAAAATTGTCTTAGTTTTCTCGCATATATTCTTCGTTGGTCATTTTATCCAACTAAAGGGTTTTAAGTTGAAATATCTTAATATTCAAGAGCATTTGCGATTTGGTTGTGTAGGTAATTTGTTTTGTTTAAGTTAGTATTAAAAAAACATTATATCAATCTAAGCTTTTTCCTTTAATTGATTATTAATGTTAATCCAATACACTTTCTTTCTTATTTTCGAGCGGTTTCGTTTCGTTTGCATGATTACAGGAGCTTCAATTGAAGCTCCTCCCTTTTAAAATTAGAATGAACTAAAAACTATAAAAATATACATCCTTATATTTATTATTCATATCACAATTCAGGAAAAGTATAAAAATAAACGGAATCAATTATTGTTTTTTAATAGTTCGGTTTTTGCTTATTTTAGTAAATAACCTCATTTACATATATGAACATAAATATACACATAGGTTTTGCATTTATATTTCTATGTTTTATCCATAGTACATATGTTAAAGATATATATTTCATTCAGCCTGCTTAATTTTGTAATACCTTTAGTAGGACCGAATTGATTGCTATGTAAATTTAGTAGGCGTCAAAAACGGTTTTTGTTTCACGTACGAGTATATATTTTTTTAACCCACTCTAAAGTACGCATTTGTTAATTTATAGACTATAGAAAAAATAATTCTAATAATATTTTTTTCGCAATGTATTATTGTTAATCATATTAATAATGTACTTTAAATAAATAAAATCAACCATAAACAATTTTTTTTAGTACGCTTTATATTTTTATTTACATTTTATGGCCATTATTTTAAGTTGAATATCGACATCTAGATATGTCGGGATTAACAAGTGCCTTCGCCAAAGTGTCGTTTTATTTTTAATTTATTATCTACGGGAAAAGCTATAACATTCTTCTTCTTAGAACGCATCGGGCAGGTGTATAAATATTTATTTATATGTGAATACACATAAAGTGAATAGTACATCATTCAATGTATCGAGTTATTAAATCTTGTACCTTTTAAAGCGGAGCTTAAACTTTAAATATTTTCCAAAGTTCAAATAAATTTATGTCATTCAATTAAAATATTACACGCATATTACCTATCTATTCCATTTTTTTTTATTATTTTCGATAAGCAGTAAAATATTATTTTGTTATATCTTCGCATGTATAGTATTTTATTACAATACTTATACTTCACAAGTATGTTTTAAATGCCGCCTTCATCATCTAAAGGATGTATTAGAGAAATAAACAATCTGTCAAAGAACGAAATACGAGATGTCATTGTCAGATTTCAATTTCATGAAGCAAAGAACGAGCCACATTCAGCCCTTATCGTGTTATGTCATGTAATGTCATCGGACGTTTATTTTCAAAGCGAACACAATATAATGTTGAGTATGAAATATTTATAAGCCAATTATACTTAGATATATTGTATTAATATTTATTTTAAAAGGATAGATAAATCCAGGTCTTATTAGGAAATCTTAAGAGTATAAAAGTGATAAACGTACTGGAGTCGGTGTTGAATATGGCGATATAAACAATATTGGTGGGAGATATATTGCATGCCATTGCGTGATTTATATGCGTGTCTATGTCCGAGTTTCGCTAATTATATATAGATACGGATAAATTATTATATTGATTATATGCTTCTTGTTATTTTGACGGTTAGATTTATTGATATATTACGAAAAATGTGTGTGAACAATGAGTATGTATATCACTGTTTTGGACAAGGTAACATATTTTTCAAATAAACATTCTATGCCTCTAATTAAAAATATGAAATCAAAAGAAGAAATTCTTTGAATTAAATAAAACAGTACATAAATATAATTAAATCGCAATAAATATAAAACATTTATATGAAGTCTATTCCATGTAAGCTAGCACGGTATACGCTATTTCTAGAACACGCTTGGATTTCAAGTTATTTTGTACCGATGCGAGGGATGTCATTAATTTAGATGTGTACATTTCCACCTCCCAAACGAGTTCACTTCACTCATAAGCTACTTGGATTATAAAAAGAATAAGCACATTTTATATAATGCGCCATAAAATTTATATCTCTATAATAATTCACCGTAACGTAAATATATATATGAATTTTTATAGTAAGAATATTTCGCTATTTCAAATGCAAGGGATTTATTTGTAGTAAGTATTTCTTGTAGATATATTAATAAAGGTCGGGTCTGATATTTTAAGGGTTGGTTCAAGTTCATTCAAATCATATTAAAATATTTGTTGAACATACTTTTTGTAATATTACAATCTTATTTTAATTATTATTTAACTTAATTTGTTACGTCATTAGTGCGATAGGTATGAAATTTATCTTACGTATATCAACATATTTTTTATGTGGTTTCATAATGTACAGATTAAATAATAAGTATCCAGAATTTTGTTTTCAGTGCCGGCTCTTTAAATCCATTCGGCGGCGGAATTTATTGATAATGTGAGTTATTTTATTTGTTCTATTGTCTGTGTTTGCATCACTTTTCTTGGGACTTCAGGCGCAGCATATTCGACATACCAGCTTTTTATTCGGTTTTATTTAAATAAAGAATTCGAAAATAAAAAAAAAACTTTTATTGTTTATGATATTGTTGCCTCTTCATTCTTTTTTGTTCGGTAAGGTTAATTTATCTCGGCCGCGACTCGAATTGTTCGCGAATGACAGTTTAAAATTCCATTCAGCCGAACACAGAACGCATGTTTTTAAATGTGTCTCCTGTTTTACGACAAAAAAATTTTAAACAAATAATGTTCATGAAACATTTTTCAAACCGGTAGGGTCAGTAATAAAAGCAATAGTCGCCATTTTGACAAAGTAACAAAAGGTATAAACTGGATCGTACGTGAGATAAAGACGCGAAAGCATTAGAGAATGGTGGACTCGTTTACAGGTTATACAGATTTTAAATGTTTCAATATTATTTATATTACTCGCTTTATTTTAGTTCACTGTACATATAAAATTTAAGTTCTCGTCACATATTTTCCTCCTTTCCCTTATATGTTTTGATTACAATCATTACTATATCGGCGGAACCGTAGAATTGTGTAAATTTATTTAGTTCATTGATCAGATCTTTCTAATAATGGCTCAAGATTTAATTTTAGCTCTTTATAATGTTAAAAGATATAGAATAATTGTTGCTTCACGAAATAGAAGTCAAAAGTATAATCAATATTTAAATTTCAACTATCCATATATGTAGGTGTTACATGCAAAGATATAAGGTTTTATCTAATTATAATTTTAAATGAGATTCCTCTAGTAATTTAAATCAGCGGGTGTCTTTGATGTACACACGTATTCAATGAGTTTCCGAAGAACCCCGCTGTGGTTGTTGACTTTTCAAAAACTTCGCCAATTTTGTTACGATATAATATTTTTTTGTGTCAAGGAACATTTTTGCAACACTTACACTATCTCTTCTTGTCGATGGATCCATTTTCACTACCATAGACAAAAGAACATATTTTTACTTTCATTTTTATATTAATTATTATGGTTTGGTAGATAATAATGTAAGCTCATAAAAAGGTACATAAAGTATAATAGATTTTTCCAAATCTATTCAATCTATTCAGAGCCGCTTAGAATTTTATTATTTCGTATAACGTAATTGATGATAATATAATCAGTTCATTTCAAACTCTAGCATTTTTTAATATACTTCAAAGTGATGTCATAGTAGACGTCACTTTATTCATATGAGCTACGAGCGGCTGACTGGCTTGTTTAAATCAATCGAAAAAACTAGACGAGTCGATGCTACGGTAACCATGTTTGCAGAACGCTTAAACTTATCATGGATTAATACACCGCTGCCTAGACGGCCTACACGGTTCGAGGCATTTTGATCGAAAGAACTTACCCAGTACTTAGTAGTGTAACAACTCGTGAGCGGTTTGCACGCCTGCGATTGTAAAACCGTTAAAACATTTCGGGTTTTTTAAATATACATATGTATAGTGATGCGAATTCGCTTATCGATAGATTATAGATGACGATGTTGTGTTGTGTTTATTGTAACTTAGGATCCGAAGTTGCGTTCGATAGGAATTCCATCGATACAGAGGTTAACGAGTCATGTGTTTGTGTGCAGTTTGACCATTAGTTACAATATAATCTCAACATGTCATTATTCCGGTTGGTACTTTATCTGTATGTCAATAAGAACTTTGATATATTTATTATTGATTCTTAAATTTATAACATATATAGGCGTACTTGTTATATAAATATAATATTGACCATAGTTATGCGCATCGTATTTCGATAGATCGTTTTGATTGAGGTAATCTGTAAGTCGATCTCAACGTCGCTTTGACGCTAATTGCGGCAATGGTTCAAACGTATAATGTGTATTTATAACGTGTTAATAAAGGAGTATTATTGGATTTTTATACTACTATGTCGATATTAAGTTCAATTTTGTTTTGTATCAGTCACGAATACGTGATGTGCTTACTATGACGACGTCGCGACAAAAAATACTATGAAGCTGTCATTGTTTTTACAATAGTAATGTTATAGTAAATGCAATAAATCGAAATTTCAAATTCATATAAATATTTATTTGATTTTGATTAGATAAAGATTTATTTAAAACAAGGTGTATTGTAAACCGAACTCAGAAATATTTTTTTGGCTCAACGACTCTCTATAGCTACAGGAATTTTGATTACAAAAATAAACACGCCAACGATCTGCGCAGCACATGTGAGGATAATATTATACGATACTTCCATTTGGAGATTTAGCTGAAGTAGGATCTGTCTGTACGTACAAAAAGTTACAACGAAATAAAAGAAAATACGTTAAAACAACTCTGGTTGTAAACGCTTTTTGCGCTTACAACTTTAGCGTTTATAAAATACAATTCATTCTTTTATATTTGGTTATTTTTACTTTTGGAGCACTTTTATTAGAAGAGAAAACAGAAATAAAAGTTACGTCAGAAAACAAAAAATTCAGAGCAGAGAGTTATCAGTTTTTCATACGTAAATGTTCCCACATTACAGTATACGTAGATAATAAAATAAAAACGGGAAAGGCGTCGTATATAGTTAGAAACTTAAACTAAACTAATGGTAAAAATACAGTTAACATGCCAATAATAATTACATTTTCGAAATGTATTTTAAAGTGTAGACTATGGGAACAAAATAAAGCAAACATTTTTATATCTATTATTTTCATTTGAACTTTAAATTAACAAATCTTATTCATATTACTTGTTCCTGTTAACAGCGCAGTGGTTTGATATAAACCAACTTAGTCCTAACAGCAGGTAGGAGCCGATGATGTTATGCGTACCGTCTTAGTAAACTTAATTTATATCAAGTCACTTGATTGCATATTCGAGTGCTATAAAGCAGGAATAATAGTTTTAATCTTCACATACAGACTGTGATGAAAGGAATCTAACGATTTGAAAGTAAAGCTTGATATATTTTTGTGTTTAATTTTACGCTGTTCTTGAAATACAAGTTAAAATAGATATAGTTTCGTAATGTAGTTGTTTTAAACTGTCATGTACCATTTGTACTGAGTTAAAAAGACGCTGTCACTTATTGTTATCTGATCGTTACTAGATGTATTGATAAAAGGTGTCCATGATATGTGAAACACGGGCGATGTCTAACACGCTTCGTGATGGTATCATAGAAATTAATCTGTAAAGGTGCTTAGTACAAGTTGGCTTGGTTACGCTACATACGGACCGTTTGTAGTTTTTCATTCATAAATCATCCCCCGTTATAGTGTTACCCGATTTACTGGATTAGAAACAGATCACGCTTCGTATGTAGTGTGATATGAAAACTGGGACTTAGCTTACTGAATAAATTGATTCTACCTCAGGCGGAGGTTTATGAATGCAAATTTCTTACTAGTTTTACTTTTGATACCTTAATGTATTCTCTAAATTGTTATTATTTTTGATACGAATATTGATCCCTTTTTATATTTAAAATTGTAAACAATCCTATTAATAAAATGTGCTTTAAATTAAATAAAAATTTTAACATATGAGTCGACTGTTAAATATAGTTCTTTGTACATAAGTAATAACATTGAATATTCGCTCTTACTATTAGATTTATTAATTTATTTAATGTAAACATTCAGATTATAATACAATATAGTTTCTCTTAAGTTTATAACAGTTTCCACGGCTATTATATCATGGAGTGTATAAATTATGAATAGTTTATATTATGAAAAAATACAAAAACTACGAAGAGATTCCAATAATTAATACGGACAACCAATGAGTTTTCATTGACATTTTTAAAATTATTTATCAATAATACCTACTCACTTGTATAGTATTATATATATGTCTTTATAAAGGAAAGAGGAAAGTCGTGTTAGTTACACTATTTATAACTATTTGACAAAAAATTAGCGGTAACGAAGCTTAAAAGTAGGAGACGGATTTCGGAAAGTTTTCATCCTGTTCGATCGTAAATATAAAAACATATAAGTTCGTAAAATCCGGAATCTGCATTTTTAAGGCTTCTAAGTCGGAATAGAATATGCCACGTTATCTGCCCATTTCTAATTTTAAAATTGATGCGGACCGTGAGCAGAAATTAGTATATATATATATATACATATTGTATTTATTATAATTGTTGACACCAAACCGTACCCACTGGGGGTAAAGTATGTTATCTTGGCTTCGTATTTAATTCAAAACCCAATTTTTATGTTATAAATGATTTAGATATTTTAAATAATCTGATTATTAACTACGTTCGAAATAACAGAGGTCACTTTTATAAAAATTTATAAATATAATTTATAATATCTGAGAATTAATCTAATAATTGGTAATTTGTATGTATATAGCGAATAAACACTATATAAGAACAATATCAGTGATTTTTTTTATATATTTAGAATATAAGATTAATAGATACGAGGGAAATATTTAACTTGAATAACAAGTACAAGGAATATTGTGTGTAGAGAAAAGATAAATGTTTGTTTTGTTGGTACATTTAATATAGTCATAGATAACAGTCTATGTAAATACTAAATATACGGACATAACAATGCTTACCTAATAAATATGTAGCGATGAATTTGATAAGGAGTTACAATAGCAAGAATTTTTAATTTCTTAACAGACTATGACATTGTAGAATTTATGTCGGAGGATTTCTCGAACGATTAGTATCGTTGATTCATTTTTTTGTTATACTTGAAGGCATATTTAGATAACTATTGGGTTGCTAAGAACTTGCAAGAGTTTATAAGTACGTAGTTTTGTTGTTTAAATAGATATTTCTTTATAAATTGTTTATAGAGGATAATATTGTTCGTTACCCAATGATGTTGTAAAAGTACGTATTCAAATTAAAAAAAATATATGAATAAATAATAATTGTAATGATCGGTTTGCTTGATTAAGATCAATAATTAATAAGTATTCTCTGTCTAATTATAGTCGGTATCGTTACGCTACACGGCGTTAGCAGTTTTTTCATTTTTGTACTCAGTCACAGAATAACATTACGGTAGAAGCTAGCTTGTAATATCTAAAGCTATAAGACTGCTTAGTTTGATGGTGAAAGATTTATATTAAAAAGAAATTATATAAAAATATCAAGAAAGATTATGAGTAATTTATGGTCAGAAAAAAAATATATATTAGAAATTCAGTACGTTCCCGGTTGATGGGCATTTGAATTGATATGCCGAACTTATGGCGTATGAACTGATATGTTTAATAATGTTCTTAAAATCACTCGGATAGTTAAATTAATTGAAGCGAATAATAAAGAAATATAATTTAATTGTTTCATACTTGCAGTTTGTACTCATTGAAAGCACTGTAACCTTACGTTGGGATTGTTATAACTTTGATGATTCTGGTTGGGTTTTAAAAGATGATGTTTTTAAATCTTTGTCATAAAAACAAATCTCTCTCTCTCTTTCGTCGTGTCTTCATGTCTCAGGGAGTTAATGTATGAATTAAGTTATTATATGAATTTACACCAGGTGTTTGGAACTAAAACTTTATATCCGCTATTTATCTATGGTAGGTTTTACGTCAAACGGATATAGGTATTTGAATACCTACCTAAACTTTCAACGTTTCGTTTTAATTAAAATAGAACAATATATATATATATACATAATTAAGTTATTGTTTGAAGTTCTACACTCAAACAGTAACCGGTCAGATATAAAAGATACGAGAGGCTATAAATTTTTTCTTATAACTCTGTATAAAACGAAAATATGAAAAAGGTGAGAAAAATTATGTCATGATTTATTTATGTAAGCCCTCGTATAAGAAAAGTTATTGTTCATGGGATATGTGAGACGAATAACAAACGTATTGAATGTATATATAAATAACAATTTATTTTTATATGTAAGTATTATATTTTCAATATGAATATATTTTTTCTTTACTAAAAATATTGTAAATAAGGGTATATCGGATCTTGATATTTGGCTCACTTCAGAGACGATTCTGTCATACGAATTATTACTAAAGTTTTTTTATTATATATTTTTTTTATAATTATTTTTGAATGATATTGTATATAAATTATCAATAATTAATTGAATTTGAGTAATATTACATGAGTACCGATAACGACAAAATGAAATGTTAACGTACCCGGTAAAGAAATCTGAATAAAACTAATATTTTTCGGATTTTCTACGCGTATTTTATTATTTTAAAAAACTACATACTCCTCACGTTTCGGTTGCTTTTCACCATCCGTGATCACGATTGAATGAAATACGAATAATATTAGTTTTATGTAAATGAATACTCGCGAAAGAAATCTGAAATACAAATAGAAAAATAATATATGTATTTCTATTAGATTTCAGTGCTATTATTATCTTAAAGTTTTACGCAAACCGGTTCAGCAGTTTTGTGTGTTTGAGTAACAAAAGTGCAGACCTACACAAACTTTAACATCAATAACATGAATAACATATACATATATATATATATATTAAGCTTACGAAATTCATATTTTATAATATAAATGTCATACATCAAAGGAGCTTAATATTATGAAGTAACATTATAATTAATACTTTTATAATAAAAATATAACCCACTGATAATAACTATTATCCGAGGATGGTGATTTCGTCTTAGCCCGCAGCAACCGCCCACTTTATTTAGTTATAAATTAAAATGGTTTAATCCAAATCAGATATGAAACAGCGGCAATTAGAGACGTGTCTGTCGTATTGGGATTGAGTTGGGTAGTTGGGATTGAGTCCTACGTATATATCATGAGTTTTGTGTGTGCTTATTTCAAGAAATAAGCAATTGACGGCTGTAGCGGAATAACGTATAATTATTTAACTCAAATATTTTGTGTAGTATAGTCAATAGAGTATCAATCATTAATAAATGATTATGCGTGATAGTATTTATAAAATTTAATTCTGTAGAATGAAATAGATTAGTTTGTTTCTTAGTTTTTCAAATTGATTATATAGGTAAGACAATTATATGAGAATTGCAAGCAAAGTTGTATGAAAAAAATATGTTCCTATTATGAATAATATTGAAGTTATTGATGATTAATAAAACGATATGTCATTTTGGACGTACCTCCCCTATATGTATGTGTATAATGTGCTTCGTTTCAAATCACTGGACTATTGTTATAAGACAGAAAGAAAAGATAACTCGACTGAAATTTTGATTAAAGATAATCATAAGACGTTATTATTTTTCTCTGATAATATATAAATAAATTAGCAAAATTTTAAATCACCTTTAGGCGTGATGTGTTTGTACTAAATTCATATTTGCATGTATTGTCTGTGTCGTTAATACTGGTTTTTTTTTGTATAATTTTATTGCATTTCATCACATATGAAATTTGAAATATTTACTGAAAGCAGTTGGTATATATATTATGACTAGGATGGTACATATTTTAAGTGTCTAGAACAGAAGTCACAATGATGTATCCTTTTTTAATGTGTTCTTATAAGAATAATGTGTAAGTTTTTCATGTAACGCAATTAAGGAACTTGTTAAAAAAAAAATTTGTGATAATTTATCAGATCTGAAGGTTTATTTTAAACGAAACGCCGAAGTAGTGCAGTTTTAATTAACAGTCATAACGATTCTTATCTCTGAGGACCTACTTACATAAAGTTACACCGCTTTTGTTTTTTTATAATATATATGAATTATAAATCGATTTTGCGTATTAAAAATCGATTTTGGGGACCATTACGTAGTTTAAAAGGTTTGGTAATCGAGTAGGTGCAATGTGTATATTTTGTAAATTCGTAATCAAATCGTTTTTGGCATTTAAAAAAAATGTAGACCCAAATTATTTGAACCGGTTGTGTTTTAAAAGCGAAAGTTCAGTACGAGGGCATCGTAATGACATCTCCCATGTAATCTTCACTTATCGTAAATAAATGGTTTAGTAATCGCAAAATATATTTCCACTCAATGTATCGTAGCCGTAAAATCTGGTGGCGTAGGAAATTTTATTCATATCTGTTTCGCAATTAAATAAATAATGAATTCTACTATAATAATATTTCAACATTTTTCCTCGTTGAAAGATAAATTTGTTTTAAATTCAAAATGTTTCAAATGTATTTACATTAAGTTGTAGAATATAATACATATGATAAACATTTTCTTACATAGTTCCATTTTCTGCATAATATAATTTCTAAAAAACAAGTTAAAAAAAATACTAGGTATATTTAACTATAAATAAGTCTTTGTAGTAGGAAATGATATTTTGTGATAGATAGTCAGTTAGTTGTAGCAAAAACTAAACGGACAAAAACTAAAGAAAGAAAATAATAAAGATATTATACATAAACCTGTACAGGTTTTAAGTTTATAATAATACTTTTCTATGTAAAAAATAAATTTTCAGTTAAATTTAAGTCCTATCAACAAATAATACAAATGTATGTCACTCTTCTGTTGCAAAACTGAGAATATATATATATATATATATATATTTATATATATATATATATTTTTATATATATATATATATATATACATATATATAATGAAGATTCATATCTGACACCGAGTGCTTTTAATTATCAATACTAATAGAATCGGTAGCGGAACTTAATCAATAAGTAGCAAGTGTGTCTTTATCTTTCGCTTGTATCACAAGACGTAATGTCAATTAGTATGAACGTCCTAATGGCGAAACATCTATCTCGCTGTCATTTGAAAAAGCATGCTTATTTTTATTTTAACTTTCCCGTTTGCTTATTATATCCGTTTATTTTCTTATATAAATGATAAAAAACTTTTACTTCAACAGAAAAATATGAATAATATTTTTTTTGTATGCGACTTCCAGACAGTTTCAGGCGCATTAGTTTTCAACACATTATTATCTATGACAAATTAATTTGTTAAAGAAAACGGAGAAACTTAAATTATTCTGTTTGACATAAACATAACTTGTTCTTGGCTAATATATATTATTTTTTACATAATTAACTATAAGTAACTACATAATCCCGACGTTTCGGTTACTTTGCAGCAACCGTGATCACGGGCAGACGAGGTGTGTCCCTCGTCTGCCCGTTTTTAAATAATAAAATCCGCGTAGTAAATCCGAATAATACTAGTTTTATTTAAATGAATACTCGCGAAAATCTTAGATCTCATTATATAAGTAACTACGTTTAACAATGAGTAATTAGGGCATAAAGCGATCCGACGTCCAAATTATATGAACGGCATAATGCAATATCTATTACTCTCATATAACGAAGTCCACGAAACACTTAAAGGTGATGGAATTGTAAATATTATCTTATGAGAGAAATAAATGTTTGTTTCGTCGGCTTTAATTGAATACACGTTTTAAAAATGAGACCACATTAATTCAAAAATCAATAAACTTGTTTTATCTTATTGTAATTTATTATGTTTTAATTTAAAAGAATTTAATGAGATATTCCGATCTCATTCATAAAATTTTATATCTATATATTTTTACTTTTGGAACATCGGCAAGAATAAAAAAAAAATTTTAAGCTCTATGCTCTATAAGTCACATTTTAGGGGTTATCAAACAAACTGATATTAATATTTTTTTTTCTTATATACATTTATTACTTATAAATTTATTACCATGTAGCGATAGTAAAAAAATAATGGTTGAAAATAAATTTAATTTAAATGTATACTCGTTAAAGTCTTAGATCTCATTATAAATCAACTTTGATTTTTATTTTACTATTAGAAATAAAAATTTAAAATAAGGCAAAATATATGTTAACGATATTCTTATATTTATGAATGTTGAACCTTAATTCCTTTATTAAATGTTTCGTAAAGCCAGCAGAATTACTACACGGTAAAAACCTTAAGCTACGGACACCTTTTATCGCGATTAAACCTTAATCGCCCGCTCTCGATCTGAGAGGAATTCAGACTTATCTTAAAATGTCAGCGAATTGTCGTAAAAATTTACGATACACACAATTTTGAGTTTTCTTTGCGCAATTAAAGCCATATTTGCTGACTTCTTAAAGTGCTTAATAGTGTTCGGTTTTTCTCTCAAAAAAGTTACATTTTCTGGGTGTAACTTCATTGCACACACAAATATGTTTTACGAGAATTATTAATTCATATTTTGTACCGTTTTGTATCACACATAGAAGATAATATTAGTCAGGAGGAGTGAAGCGCAGATCGTTTATATGAAAAATAGGAAGTTTTTGATCTTATATTAAAGTAAATGTTAATTTCAGTATTGTATTGAGTTCTCATAATCCATCAACGCCTCATAGCTCCGCCCGACGTCGCATTCAGTGGTGTCGGAAAATCCAAATAATAAATAAGCTCACAAGTTCAGTTTATCACATAAAATTTTATTTTCTAATAATCGTGATACATTCAGACGTATGATCTATATATGTGATTTAATTTATTAGTTGGACAGTGATGTATGAAGGATATTTTTTCTCATTTACAATACGTATTAAGATAATGATTAAATATCACGAAACAGACAAACCATAAACAAAACAGATTCATTATATAAATACGTTTTAAAGCCTTTTAACCGAAGACAAATAACTTGTTTTGTTTGATGAGGAATGTGTTAACGATCTTACCTAAATTGAAATCACGCACGCAACGACTAAGAAGTATAAGAAGCCGAACTTTCTCAGTTTCGTTACAATATATATATATATATATATATATATATATATATATATATATATATATATATATATATAGTATGTATTTTGATATCTTTTTAAGGTATTAATTATTCTTTACTTGTTTCAAAATATATCCATCTCCAGTACATTAAATTAGCACACACATCAAAAATATGTTGCACGTTTTTCTTAAGTGCCGATAATGCTTTCCGTTAAATTATTTCTAAGTTCAAAATATATATTTTTTAATATTAATCACTTCAGTGTTTACTATAATCTCTCTTCAAATAGAAAACAAATTATATTTGTGGCCTGGCTGAGAATTTTATTTAATTTTCATCTTTATATTCAAATGTTTAAGGTTGACAATATTAGAATAACAAAAAAAGTCTTCTTAGTTAGTCATCTAATAAATTTTCTAAGTATAATAACTCGGATACATAATAATGTTTTTTTTTTACTTCAAGATAAATTCAGTTGAATCTCTGCAGTGATTTGACACGTTTTCTTTCCAACAAGTATGTAATATATAAACCTTTTCCAAATTTATAATAATTTTTGGTCATGTTTTAATGTATTTATGGATATTGATTAAAAAATTAATTCAATTTGGAGGGAAAGTTTCCAAATTGACACAGCTATAACATATATTACCGCTTTCCGTCTATACAAAGCTATCTTTTATTTTATTTCAGAATAAAATTATATCAAAAATTTTAATAAATATACGAATAAAGTTATTAACAACTAAATCTTTTTAAAGGGTAACGAAATTAATAAAGCCAGTACTCTTCGGTGTATTCATCTACGATGTACATTTACTAGAGACGAGGAATTCTTTAGCCTGATACATAGTAGTCCAGTTTAGTTGTTTTTTTTAAAGGAATTTTAACAATAAAAATGTATGCATATTTAAATGTAAATATTACATTGCATTTATATAACAAGCGTGTCACATAAATTAATCTTAAGTAATTTTGTTCATTTAAAATCACTGTAAATCAAGTGGCACTGAATAGGAATGGGAGCGATAGTTACCATTTAAATGCACCTCGTTTATTTTATCACTTAGATCTCCCATGAATTACCACGTAAACGCGCTGAGCGGTTAGTGAGTAAATCTTATAATGGATTGCGGAAAGTAAGTTAATAGTTAAGCCTTGGATAAATAATTGTAGCTAGTGCAAAAAGTGAGTAAATATGAGTTTTTTTTATAATAATCGTGGCTGATATTTTATTACAAAAAAATATCCTCTCTTTAAAATCATGGTTAAAGTTATTGTCCGTTGTTTTGTTACACTATTTTACATGTAAATATGTTATAACTTAAAAGCCATCGCTGTTTAAATATATATATTGAGCTGATCATTTCTTAACGTGTACAATAACTATCTGTTCTAGAAGTGATATCTACAAAAACTATGTTTTGACGAACTATTATTCGTTATATTTTAATCATTTTTTTAATCGTATGTCGTTCCCTCGGATTACGTTCTTGCGTATGCAACCTAAGTTATAAAACTATTGATAATATTGAAAATAAAATAAAGCTAAAATATTTAATTTCGTTTTAGGTTGTGTTATTAAAACGTTTTAAAAGTTACATCCGAGTTTTTTCAATATTTACACCTATATAATGTACAAGAATAACACATTCTAGGCCTATAACATAAACAGCGTGAAACAAAAGTTTACATAACGTTTTGAGTGTAGTGAGCTTTTTAAGGCTTTATTGTTTGCATAAACCTTCGACACAGCCAAAGGGAGTGGCTAAGTTTCAGTGGGCGTGGCCTAGGTGGGGTGGTTGTAGGTATCACCTACTCCGTAGTCACCATATCTCAGAGCTGACTTCACTATGAATTATTCATATATCTAGATTAGCGGAGATTGATTAACAATATGTGCCCCACTTAAGCTGGTTAGCATTTCTGTTCTTTACTAAACAGAATAGTTATATTCATATTATGGCTTTCTAATATTATGTCTTTTAAATATTATCAGAAATACAGTCGATTTTTCTTTAAATCGGAAGCGGGATGTACCCACATAGTTATCACAGAATTTTCCTTACATTAACTAACGTTTACGTGTAAAATATAAGCACATTGTTTGAAAGAAATTATGTAGTCTATTAGCCAAATAAAATATTATCTTTTAATGAAACTCACACACACACACACACACACACACACACAATCATGTAACCTGATACTCTGTCAATGCCTGTCGATATAATTTAAATAAAGTACATAAATCCAATTCAACATAATATTAACATTAGCCATATTTAGTATGAATTCATGAGCTTGTATCTTCGTACGTTTCAAGAATATACAAGACTCGTGGCTAGTATCAGATTTTTCTTGGACGTTAAAATTAACGAGTGAAACATACAATGGACCACCCGCGTTTTGTTTCGCTATGAATACAAACAACACTATTATATATTTATTAAGTGTGTTTATTCACATTTAACTAGACAACCTTTTGGCTTGAGTGTTAGATAAAATCTAATATCCATCTTTATCATAATAGACTTAAAGGACATTGTATTATTACTTCATACAAAAACCATTGAGAGATAACTTCAAAGATTTGTTTATGTGTTCAAAACAAGGAACATTTAATTTAAATTACCAGAAACATGCCGTCCAAGGATATTATAAAACGAAAACTTATTTATTTATTTATATTATTGACAAATAAATAACAATAAATTAGAATGTCAGCATTATAATATCGTGGTAGCGGTATTAAGGCTCGCGAAGGCTACGCTCGCGCGTGTTCGGAATAACTTATATAGAGAAATATCGGGTACAATTAAGCTGCGAAAATTTAAGTTTTTATAAACGATGTGTTCAAAAACCTTGAAGGGTTTTATACTTTTTATGTCCGACATTGTAATGAATAATTTATTAATAGCATCGTCGTGAATGACAAGCTTTCGTTTCCCTTCTGTTAAACATTTAATTTATAATTAGTTTTTGCACGCGACTTCGTCCGCGCTAATTTCGGGATTAGTAATATATGTATAGCTGTCCGGGCGAACTCTAATCCGCCCCTGAGGCCATAAACAACCAGATATTGGAATTTACTAAGTTTTTGTTATTTTTCTATCGAATAGAATTAGATATCCTATGTCCGTCTCCTAGTTCCAAGCTATCTCCCCATAAATTTTCAACTATATCCCACCAGCTTTTATTCAGATATGAATAATGTAACTAACACAACTTTCTTTCATATTGTTTACGTACGTAATTCTTAATATTATGTAATTAAATTAAAGCGTTGCAGGTTTACTTCAAGCAAAACGTACTGGATACATAAATTTATACTCATTCTGAAATGACAACATTATTGGTATATATTTATAGATCGATTTATTCTCGTTCCGTCCTCATAACATTTTGTCTGACAATATTCATTTCAGTTACAATTTAGTCGTAATTTTAATCTTATTGACATACAGATACAAGTACGGATTTATCCACGGACACATCAAATATACATAATCATAGAAAGTGATATATAGTGATCTGTTGTTGCGGAAGTGAATGATGCGGGCGACCAAAATGACGTCGTCACAATGTAGGAGCGTCACGCCGCCACTGTCGCGGGCGAGCTCGTCGGATCTGGTGCCTCGGTCGCCGGACCTGGCACGACATCGCAATCTATCCCCGGACCTGTCTTTAGATTTCTCGCGTCATAGACCCTTGTCCCCGGATTTATTGGATCTAACTCTGTCGCCTGATTTGCCTCGTCGATCGCGATCACCAGCAAGACCGAGATCCTTAATGGAGACGCTGCTTGTTGCTAAAATGGAAGCTCTCAGTACTGGCAAGCTGGTGCGGACGGATTCTTTGGATAGTTGCAGTAGTTTCGGATCGATGTCATCACTGCCCAGTGATGTATGCAGATGCGATGACTGCCTCCTGGGTATAGTCGACTTCTATCTTCCAAGTCCAGATTCTAATAAGGCACTTAGAAAGGTATGTCGTAATTTGTTTTCAACCTTAATGTTACACCCTATGATCTTCTGTCGAAGAATAATTATCCAAAAGACGGATCCCAAATTGAAATAATACGTATCCGATGCAATTTTAGTGACCCAAATCATGTTCGCGTTTCTATAATAACATACGACTTGTCACGAAATGATAATTATTGATTGACACTGATTGTGGCAAATCCGGATTATAATCTGCTTATTAAAAATAATACATTTAATATAAAATGAATTATCATATTAATTTTAGTTAAGTAAACTAATTTAACCATATTAATTGGTCCGGATCCAAATACAGAATGTTCTGTGAACCACAAATGTAACCCTAAATCGCGTAACAAATAACAGTTTTATTACGTTTGTATTTTAGATATATTTGAGTTGTTTACCTGACTGTACACGTCGTTAGCGGATTATAATAATGTGACAAGTGAAATTTAATGCCAGGTGCGATCAATGAGTATATTAGGTGCTTAGATTAAAACAAGTTTCTGCTTGATAATTAAATTCCAAGCTTTACTAGACGGCGTATGAAACGAATAACTAGCAATATGTTGCTTTAGATTTAAGGATTATAAAATTAAATAATATATTAAGTGTATTTAAAACATTAGAATTATTAATATTTATTTTATAATATTGGTATATGTATTAGAGAATTTTCAAAACGAAAATATATATATATTTTTTTTTATTATCTATTTTTTTATACTAGGTATTTAAATATAATTTTTCAACTTAAACTATACTTGGATTTAAAATTTTAATCATAATCGGTCAGACAGTTTTTCTCAATCACAAACACACAAAAATTGGCATTTAACATATTACAAGAATATAATTAATTTAACTATAACAAGAGGAATACATTTATATCGATTACCAGTGCAGAAGAGGGGAGCGCCCCCTGGTATTGTGAAGAAACTTTACGCAGACCTTTCAAATGAGTCTCTTGAAGCAGTTTAATAATATTTCAAGAGATGGCGCTAGGTCACATAGTAAAATAATGCGCGGGAGTTTATTTCTTGTACAAGTAAAAAATAACTGAATCGAATATTGCAAAACACTGAAATCTATTGCTGTAGTCGCCTTTATCTCTGTAAACAATGTTATGATCAAAGTCTCCAATATTTATGTAAATTTTTCATTGTTTACTCACGTAGAATTATCATAAACGTATCCAACCATCAACCTACGTCAAGATTTACGCAACTTTTTCACTCGTGCACGAAAATTGTTACGTAAATAATACGAAATGCATTGTGAGACAGAAAACGTGCCAAAATTAACATTTAATTTCAATTATAAGTTATAAAATAATATTTTTATGATTGAAGTTTTATTTTATTTCCACAGTTTATAATGTAAGTTAGTTTAAAAAAAATCCTTTTTCATTTACTTCGTGATATTAATTTGACCATAATGTGCTTTGTGACTTTCTGAACAAAGTTGAGACATAATAATAAAAATTTACAAATTACGATTTTACAAGTGCCATATATTTTTTCAAAATATAAATATCTTATATAAAACAGCAGGGTAGAGGTCTCGGTGTCAGTAGTGGCTGTCGAGCTTGTTAACTTAAATATTAATGGAATGCTACAAAAAAATGTACAATAATGTTTGTTTGTTTATTCGACATTCGGTAATCGTTTCAACTCTCAAACGAGTTAACTGTTTCTTATAAGTTATATTCAATGTTAATACATTATCATTTATAATGCTATAGCGATATATTTGTTGGATTGACGTAGTAAATATCGTGAGTTTATTCGAATACCGGTCTAATATATTTTAGACTTAACCTCTTTTGAATTATGGTCGCTATTCATTTATGTTTGTTTTATGTTAATTGTCGCCGAAGAGTTCGGTGTGACGTCACCAGACACGTTCTGAATATCCAGAGAGGTGTGTGCGTCACTTGGACGTCATAAATCCCTTCGGACGACTTTCTATGCCGTTTAGTGCTATGGCATGGTGTGAATAACTGCATAGTTGTCAAAAGGTTTACTACTATATAGACAGTTGGTCAGGATATTGACACCTAATATATTTTATGTATCCTGCCAATGTGAGAGTATGTATAGTATTTCCG
The DNA here is from genome assembly GCF_018135715.1 of Danaus plexippus. NCBI lineage: Eukaryota > Metazoa > Arthropoda > Insecta > Lepidoptera > Nymphalidae > Danaus > Danaus plexippus. Next base: position 2,288,813 of record NC_083541.1, read on the forward strand.
TGTCTTTTTAAAATACCGCACGATATAAATCAACTTTTTATGTGAATGCGAATGGAATTGTGGTCCACAGATGCGATATACCTCAAGATTGTGATATACACCTAAATCATCGAAATTTTTTGGCACCTGACTAAATTGATTTGGTTGTTCCGTAAAATATTTAACGATTATGTTTCCCGTATGTGTTAATAGCTTAAAATTTGCCTTTCTGCTTTGAAATTTTTAATTAAGTCATGAATAACATACATGTCGCGGTGATTGTAATATTTTTTTTATATAGTAATAAAACATTGCTAATCATACATTTACGTCTTTATTTATGTTTAACCCGATTTCGAAGGTCTTATATAGATTATTTGGCAAAAGTTTTCGTTAAAAGTGATAAATTAAATACTTTAGCTTGATTTCTAGATCTCGAGATTAGATTTATATTGTCGAGGGAATTATGAGACAAATCTTCCATTACTGATATTTTAGATTTGTAACGATGGAAGTACAGTTGAATTTTTGAAGATATTTTATCTCGAGCACAGAGTATATTTAAACTGTGATCGAGTATTCGGAACAAGAACAATTTTTTTTACCTAGTTACAAATTTTCCGTAATACAAATCAACATATTATATGTTCTTGAAGTAAATTGTATGTCCCCTTAATGTTTATATAAAAATTATTAATATTAATAATGTTTTTCCATAGTAATAGGTTTTTCCACAACACAGAGTTTTATTTGTTAATGAATTTAATTATGTAGTATTAATGCTCCCATTTTCCCTCCAGTTGAAACCACTTCAGAAATCACAAAATGTTGAGTTTATTGATATATATATAGGTACAGGGTTTAGAGAAATTTAGTTATATTACAGGTAATATTTAAGCTTATTTAAATGATATCGTAATAAAAAAATACATAATTAGAATATAAAAAAAAAATATTTAATTTATTCTCTTCACTTCATTTTATTCTCAACATTATAAAGGGGTATGATGAGAAAATTTTACATGAAAATAAGCGTGAGACATATTTTTAACCAACATGAAAAAAAAAGGAAAAGGATATTTTTAATTTAAGGCATTTTTTCTCGTATATTCTCTCAAAGCTTCCTTTTTGTGAATCTAGATTCACGATTTTCTCAAACATTCAATGTAAATGTGACTTTGTCATAAAATTTTGTAATAATTTCATTGAATGAGTTCGATATGACAAATAAAAAAAGCATTAAGCGTGTAACTATTTGGATTGTATATCAAAACACAGATTTGAAGCAATGTAGCAATGTGTTCGAAATGTGTTTGCTCTTAAAATTTTTTAACGATCAACAAAATTATTTTAAATATACATATATATTTTTTTCTTTTACTCCTTGTAAACTATTTCTGATAGCGGCTTTTACGGTGTTACTGGCAGCATATTAACATAGTTTATTTAAATATTTTATGTATTTAGAACATGCTGATTGATAGAAAATTTAAATTCCATTTCCAAACATATCAAATAACTAAGTGATGACGTAATGTTTTAGGTCATAAACATTTTGCGCAACTTGATTACATCTATACAGCCATATTGTGTTTTACTGATTTCAATCTATTACAAGAAAAATGTATTATTCATAAATTAAATTATTAATACAAGAAAGTCAATCGATAGACTTACATACAAATTTAATTTTAAATATATTTTATATATTTAGTATAGTGTATTTTTATTGAATTATAGGCTTATGGAAGATGTATAAAGTATCTTTTGCTAATATTATTATATAATTTTTGAAAGTAAGTATTCAAATAAATGGAAATCATATGTTCAAATGTTAACTATAGCGACTCAGATTATTATCATTCAATTTCTTTAAACAGATCAATGAAGGGGTTCATTTAGACAAATAAAATACTATTTAAATTATCACAGGCTCGTTAATTCGTGATCGTCTTGAGTAATGAAACGAAATTCTAATAAAATTAAAACTTAAGGAAGCTTCTTCAATATATGAAATTTGATCTTTTATTTTAATTAATTATAAAAAAATTATTAATTAATTTACCTCTACATATATATTACAGTTAAGAGTATTTATACGCTTACGTATTAGAGGTTTTGTTTAATTTTTATTTATATATAATGTAAATGTTTATTTATTAGACTGAATTAAATATAATTTCTGCTCAAAAAATGTCCAGTTCGACAATTGTTACATAAGATTTTGAATCCAATAGCAATAGATTAATTACAAAACATAACAAAAAAAGATAAGTGGAAAGTAGTCTTTAAATCATATCAGTCGGATATCAGATTTTAAAATTGGTCTGTTAAAAGTTAAGTAAATAATGTATACTTACTAAAAATATTCAAAGAAATGAAGTACAGTTATTTTTTCTTGCTACTTTCATTATATATATAAGGTAAAAGTTACAAGAAAATGTTCTTCGTCTTATATTTTACGAATTTTTTTATTTGGGGAAAACCCAATGAGATAAAACAAAATTAGAGAGAGGCCTATTCATTAATACAGAAGCCTAATTTCATGTTCTGTTAGAAGTACTGCAAAGCTAATTCCGTATTATCACCTCGTATTTATCCAACGAATCATACATAAAAATTCATATAAAATATCTTTGTTTCGAAAGTATTATAATAAGAAAAAGTTTCAAGCCGACGTCGTCACAATTAAACTTATCTCAAACAGAAAATAAAAACAAGTCGGACAGTTATAAAAATAGCTCCAACATTTAATATCAGTTGCTAGTAAATATATTTTTCTTTAACATATTTAATGAATTGAAATTCCAATGTACATATGATCACAATTTGAGTACAAGTATGGTAGAGTTGTTTTTATTTATTATGTACTGCTTAAAAGCATTTGACCATATTTTTTTTATCAGTAAAGTGGTTTGGAATATTATGTTCTGAATAATTTGATAGCAGGTAAGTTTTTTCTCAGATTCAATCTTATTGTAGACACGTCGACGGATTAAATATTTTTCAGCTATAAAGATACTAAATCGTATGTGAAAAAAAAAAAATAATTTTGACAATTTTGCTTGTGTATGTGGATTCGTCAGTGAATGTTATGAATATTTTATATAGTGTCATTGTAATAATTTCTATCCAATGTTATGTACATTTTTGTATGAATACAAAGTCACGGGCATGCTCTTACGAATACGTCTGCTATCATTTGCGTATCTGAACGAGTTGTACGAATGTTCAGTTACGAGGCATGCGGCGGTCGACAGGCCACTCCGCGCAGTGCTCACGCCGCGCGCACTACTGACGCCCGCGCCTCCGACTAGGTGCAGAATGTGCAAATTTTTGTGAAATGAAAATGTCGTTGGAACTAAAACCGAATGGGATGATTATTGGGAAGTTACAATAATGCCGGAGTGTCCCGATTCGTTTAACTTTACGATACCAATTATCAGCTATACAATGGAAACGGACAATGACACTAGTAATACCGAGAGGCCGCTGCCAAAGATTAAGAAGACGTCGTTGTTGACGCCGGTTAAGATTGAAACTCCGGATAGTGGGAGGAGGCTGTCTGAACCAGTCAGGTATTACATTCCACCGCAATGTAACAACAGGTTATCACCTAGGAGCGCAAGGAAACGGGATACAGGAAGAAATTCCAAATCGTCAGTGAAGACCGAATCGCCGTGCAAAGAGACTTTTGGACCGAAGCCATGTAGCTGTGAGGATTGCAGATCCTCAAGTCCATTGCCCCCTGGGTATGGTCCGCAAACGTTAACGCCTGGATATGATCAGATGCAAAGTTCATTGTTGGAAGTGCCGTGGTCTGAGGATTACACCGAAGCATCGAGTGATGATCTCAGTTCTGAATGGGATTCCGATGTACCAGAACCACCACGACCCACACAAAAGGTAATTAACATAACAATAACCCCTGTTGTTTCTGGTGATGGACGACTCACTCATTGTTCAGACATAATTATTGTTTAAAACTTATCTGTTATATAAATCCTCTAATGACATATTTTGTGGCCTATATTACTATTATATGCAAAATTTCCATTAAATGAGCATTAATATATTTTGAATTGCAAATGTCGCGAAACTCGTTGAAAAACGTATAGAACTAAATAAAAATAACTTAAAATACGGAAATCTTAATTTAAAAAAAAAATCCTTTATTTGTTTTTGAAATTAATTTCTGTTTTAACGGACTGCGTAATTTTCATTTATTGTGAATGGGTTTAAATATAATTATGGAATGGCGTGTAAAAACGTGAACGTCTGGTTTAATGAGTGGTGATTGGTGGCGAAAAGAAAAAGTAGTTCGATAATTAAAAACCAGCTCGTGTACTCTAGTTGTGATCCGTGACGACTTATTATTGATAAAATAAATATTATTGCCGTATAATCAGACTACGGCGCTGTAACCACATAGAGATCAAATACAGATAATGTTTAAACTATAAAACGAACACGGGCACAAATAATGGAACAACATTATCTCGTTTGCTTTAATCTATGTACTTTGAGAGATAATTTGAATAATTTGTGCACTAAATAAGATAATAATGATCTAGTTAACTGAATTCATTCGTAATGAATGATGTAATTATGCCAAGACCGGTGCTGTATCCAATTTAATGCATGCAATCTCCAATGGCAGTGCTAATACCATCGAGCGTTTTTTTCACTCGGACGTCATACAAGTTATTGAAGTGTTTGATTAGCATTTAAGTTTATAATGACGTACCGAACGAAGGTTAAATTTATTTTCGTTTGTTCCCTTGCCTTTCCTTGACATATTCTTTGTGATACATATACAGGTGTTTTGAAATTACTATATGTGATGCGTTTGTACCTGTATATGAGAGTCAGAGATTTGCTTCGATTGATATAATATGCTGTAATTATAAGTAAACGTATAGGTTTTTGTGTGTGACTTCCATCGATCACATTGCTTTCACTGCGACTGCATTGACTTTACCGTTACCGCGCCAGTAACCTCGTTAAAGTATTTACGCACACCCATTGTCTCATTGATCTAGTTTTTGTTCGATATTACTACAATTTATATACTTATACAACAATATACATTGTAATGCGATTACGTTTATTAATTTATGCTGATTATAATGGTGATGTCTGTATTTTATAGCTTGACAAAAAAAAACAAGGAATCTTTTCAAAAGAAATTACATTCACTTCACATGTGGGAACTACATGGAATATATTAATAAATTATAACCTATAACTTATATTGATGTCTGATCTACATTACTATGTAAATTTCATTTAAGTATCTTGAATAATTCTTTACTTAAATGAGCAACAAACATCCATAAATCCATACATCTTCATAAGCGTTCGCTTTGATAACATTAGAAGGACTTGAACACATACTACTTATTTGACAAGAGTTTGTGAATATGGATTAACGTTTATTAATGTTTCGAGAAAGAATGCTGAACTTATATATAAATATATATGTATATATATTATAGCATAGACATTTTCTTTTATTATTATATGTATAAAGAAACGATTGAGAGACCATAGCTTAAAAAAATATTCACAGATAGTATTTCGATATTTTATTGTCATTAGTATGCGTAGATTATTTCATAATTCACATTTAAATGTCACGAAGTTTATTTAAAAGCTGATTTAACTTAATATTGTGTTCAGTTTTATGTCCTTGGTAAATGAATTGATGATTTAGTAACATATTGCTTAGTAGAATTATTATTATTATAAAAAAATATTGCTGTATTTATTTATAGGTAAATCTGCGTAAAACTTTCAATAGAATATATAGTATGTTTGAAGTTAAAGAACTAAGTGCAAGTGATTTAAATGATTCCATTTAAAAGTGGACTCTAGAAATAGATTACAAAAATATTGTATGACATTTTGTTTTTCAACATTCAAACTATGTGCTTGGACAAATAATAATGTATATGATAAGATCGGGGCTTTTATGGATCATTGAATGTTTTTTTTTCATTATTTACTACAAAATATTTATAGAGTTATCAATAAGAAAGCGATCTTGTAGCTGGGCTACGAACTTAAATAAAAATTACATTTCCACTCCACGTTGTAGCATAAAAAACTTTACTTTGGTATAAGTCATATTTAAAAAAAAAAACATTTTAAATGATTCTAATCGCTTTCACATAAATTTTTATAAAGTTATATATACATAGTAACAGTGTATTACGTATTTAGGTATAGTAAGTTATATCAAAATTTCCCTATTCGCTTACGAACACTAGATCTAAGAAATAATTAATACAATTCTGGGTACTCATTATATTATTTCTAATAATTTATGTCACGGTACGTTAATCGTTTCGTTACCGCAAAAACTAATGTCATTGTGACGTCATATTTCGATAATTTTACAACTAATAAGTCAGAAAACCTTGTCGTTCCTACGAAATCTAAATTTTTTTATATGCTTGTATTGTTTTACAGATGTCCTTTTATTTTTTGTTATTTGCTCATGATGTGGGTTACGTTTTTAAAATATTTGAATACCTCCCACATACCCGCCACATAAAGATTTTGTTGACAAATGTTTATTCAGGTATTGCCAACATAATTTTTTCTATTTATCTTAAAAAAATCTATCAACTTAAAAGATACGTTTGCTGTGAGCAAACGATATGATGTCAATGATATTATTAAATAAGATGAAAAAACATAACCTCCTACGTCGGTGTAGAATAGTTTTTTTATATTACACAGACTAAACATATTTAGTACTTTGTACTAGAGCTGATTTTACAAAAAGTGATGTTTTTGTTTTATTAACTATACTTAATATACCACAATATATATATATATATATATATATATATATATATATATATATATATATATATATATATATATATGAATTATAATTTAAAAGGTTCGTATCTGGCTTTTATATGATTTTTAAATCGACAATATATATATATATATATATATTAGTACAACAATGTAACAATTTTAATGTTACATTATAAATAATGAACAAGGCAAACGTTTTATAGTTACAAAGTAAAATTATATATCTGTTCGTAATAAAGACGAATGTATAATAATCGTTTGCGAGGGATGGTATACGAGCTTAATTGATTGCATTAAATTGATACCTGATTGTATATAAATCATCAAGAAATATTTTTTACTGATAATAATCTGAAAGGGCCAACGGTAATTAATGATGAAAATTTCATAATAAAAACCTTTTCCAAGTTTTCATAGAAAATAAGTAATACCTAATGATTTACTTTGTAGTTTTTTGTGTCTGTAGACTACTAAGATAAATATTAGTTAGTAGTTATATATAAACAATCATGGTTCAAGTATGATAAAACGTCACTAATGATAACCCTCGTCTGTCTTGGTGTCACGATGGCCTAATAAAGTGTCTCCGCTAATTAGTGCAGCGTTATAGAAGCAGACGTTATCATTGTCTAGCCTTTCAATCGATTACCCACGATCAAATAATATTTTTTCTACTAAAGAATTAAAAAAAATAAACACAGAGAATAATTTCTATTACTATACTATAAACTATTAGTATTGGACACGAACTACTTGAAAATTTTTATTTCTTATTACTATTTTCATTACAAATTCAATACTTTAAGATAACAAATGATAAGACGCAGGCCATTCTCCGATAACTTGGAAATATTAAGATAAGTCCCATTTACTTTTCTTAAAACTTTAACTCAGTGTTTGAACTTTTACTCGTAGACCCGACAGACCTTGTCCTGTCATGTCAAGGATATGAGAGCAGGGGGCTGGGCTTACCCATCCCTTAGGGATATAGTTTGTTTTTAAAGGCATAGACCACGGATTACAATAGTACCCTATACCCTATTTCCGACTAAGATAAGAGTAATTTAATAAAAAAATTATCCAAAGTTACTCTAGAAGTAGGAGATCTTCATAAACGTTATTGAAGGCTTGCGATCTGATTGAATAACTGATAGACAACTGAGAGATAAATGATGTCGGACAAATGACAGTTACGTATTTTAAATAATTTGATCTAAAAAGATATGAAAAGAGTTTATACTAAAGGTAATTGTAATATTTCTTATCTTTTACATTTTCCATACAATTTCCTTATATTTTCTTTCGTAGAAATTTTCAAACAACACAACAATAAAAAAAAATGGCGAAATCGATCCAGCCTAAATCTATACGTATGTATGTCCTTCTCCTGGCTTTATTCTCGCTTCCCATTAATGTTGAGCCAAATACGAATAGACGTTCTTGAGTTTTTAATAATGTAACTAACACAACTTTCTTATGTATATAAATAATAAAAACTCAGAATATATTACACAGGCAAAGATTGTGTGCATGTTTCTCTGTTAGAATTAAAAACGACTTAACCTTCTCGGATGTAATTTTACTATAATCACTTATTACTTTAATGTTTTATGGAGTGCGAATTAAGACAAGTGCATCATACGCTTTATGTAAAGTTAACATGTGACGGTTGGGATGTCCAAGTTTTTAATAAAAAATATATCTGGGTCACGTTTTCTTTATATTTTATTTACGTAATATACAACGTACGAAAGCTTTAGGGTTCAGAGTAGTGGATTTTATATTTTTATATATGTTTATCTTTGAACTATCCTGAATTATATTATTTTCGTATAATATAGTGACAAAAATGTTTCCTTAGAAAAACATCTATAACATATTTTTTGTATACAGTTTAAATTTTTATTTACCATTGTTGGGCTTTTTACTTCTTTATCAGTATTCTGTTAAAAATACCTTTGTAATTAAAAAATAAAGTAATTTCTTAATATTGCATTTAATTAATTTAAATTCTTTAAGTTGCGTGGTCCCTTTAGAGAGTAAAGGTTTTTTAACTCAATGACTTTTCGTATACATTCAATTAAGTTTTTGGGTATACGTTATAACCGTAAAAGCTTTGAAGATTGATAACCGCCTATTATTGTATCGGTAACTGATGTTAAATGTTTTGTTTTTCACTGCATACAGAGAGTTTGTTCGTAACGTTAGTCACGCTACGTTAACCGATCTTAATTTAGAACATCAGCATTACTTTGCTGAATGACTAACATTGTACCATAAAATGCTTAATGTCGGAACAGACGTATTTTTTTTAATATTTTCTATTATATTACCTACTAACTATACCTACTACCTATTAATGATTCTACTATAGGTAGATTGTAATCTATAGATAAGATATGACATTCGAAACATTATTGATATAAGTAAACATTTTTAATTTTTACTTCATTAACATAAATTTCTGTTTTCGTCTAATAAATAGATTTTACAAATATATGTAGCTTTACTTGGTGTACACTTAAACATAATCCGATTCAAGAAATGTCATTGTCCTGAAAAATATTGAAAATGTTGCCATTTAAAAAATTCTTTATAATCCACCAATTTTGGTTGGATTATAATACATACTATATTCAGTACGATTAAAATAATTTCTATTAAATATATATAATATTTTATTTTATTAGAATCTTTGACATATTGTTATTCATTACAATTTACATTGTATATTCGCACATAAAAATATTTTTACTGCCGTTTCGTGCTCAGCTCTAAGGCCCGGTTTATATAAATAATTGTTACCACTTCATTTGTTGTGTATATTTTAAATCTTGTCACGTAAGTTGCCATTTGGCACCGTTCAGATCATAACTCCACATAAAACAGAATTTTTATATCATTTTTTTTTATTACGAATTACTATAGCTAATATCATGATTACTCGTAGATTTCCTGTATTTTCGGATGTGAGTAGTGTTTCAAGATACTTGAATTTATTTGGAAGTGATTATTAATTATATGTTTTTTTTTTTAATGTATTTATTTATTAAACGCTGCCGACGGCGTTACAAACACTAATACGGCGGCCAGCCGATTGATGCGTACCCCCTTATACGATGTTTTTTAATATAAATTATTTATTTTTAAATTATTATTGCTAAAACTGTTAACGTAAAACCTCTTTTTGTTGCTATTAAATACTTTATAGCAGCAGAGTATTATTTTAGTTTATTTAAGATTAATAACAACCGGCTAATTAATGTAACATTTTAAACCTTCGTCGAAGGACAGGTTCAAAATAAACATAAGTGACGATAGAAATATTGTTAATAAAATCGTGTCTCTGATATTATCTAATTAAACTAATACATTTTATTTACATTTTGAAATTGATTTAAATTACTAAGTTTAATTAATTACCTCTATTATCTTTAAGAGAGGTAATTAATATACATAAATAAATGCTGTGTATTAATTAATTTAGAAAATTGTATGTTTTGATATATGTTTATGTTTATTTAATATACACTATATATGCGTTGCTCAAGTGAAATTAAATTGAGCGTTTCCCAACGAGTAACTCGTTTAATTTTCAAAAGTTCATATCACTAATTAAATATCAAGTTTATAAAATGAGTGCTATAATTTAAATTTTAATTTATAGTCATACATGTGAGGTTTCTAGTTACTATTTTAAAAAGGTTTCTCATGAGTTTGTATTTCTTTATGCAGTTTAGTTTAGAAAGCAAAAAAAAGCAAAAAAACTCAAGTACTTATTTATTTTCCTGTTTCTTAGATATAGGAAAATTTCTTCCAGCTAGTAAATATTAAAATCTGATAATAATTACTTAATTATTTTCATATAAATGTTTTATTGGATTATTTAAACAAACTCTAGAGTGATATATATTTTTTTCAATTTGGAAAATTTTCACTTCCTGATTACTTAGAGGTAGAATCTTTGTTGGCATAAGGTTTAGATTTATTATAGTAAATATAATGTCCGATACAAAATAAAGTTACAGTATAAAATAACATAAAAAAAGAATATCTAGTTAAAATTAATGTTCGTATGACGTCACAGCTAACCTTCTGACGCTAACAATGAGGTAAGCTATCATAGTATTATCTCTAATGATGGTCAGGTAAGTGCAATTACCCTATAATTGGTAGCCCGGCTAACTCGTTGTTAAGGCAGCTTGTGGTTTAAATTTATTATAGCTTTGCTTTTGTTTAATATAACCGAAATATTATTTCGCAAATAAGGGTCTGTATAATCTATAGGTAAGATTATTTTTTATTTACAAACAAGTCCAGTTAATCTTGCTTTCAGAATTCATATTTTTATAGAAAAAGTGTTCTGTGAATAAATTCACTGTCATTTTATTCGTTCTTCCGATTTTAAAAGCTTCAATACATATCTACATATGGTCTCACAAATATATTGAAAAATGAGACAAAATAATATGATAATTTTATATCAATAAAGTTTTTGTAAATATATTTTAAATTGTCATTAAATAATGCTATCAACGTCCGGCCAAATATCCTATCAAACGACGTGGGTTGAATTGGTCTGACTTTAAAATTGTAATAAGTGCTTATATTGCGTTGCAAGAAAGATTTTATTTCTCTGCAAGATTCCTCTCAATTTTATTTTTAGGTTCATTGAGTGATTAATTTTCAATTTTACAGTCAATATACATTTTATTACACAATTTCGTCGTTAAAAAAATCAATTTTATTATAATTTCCAACTCTGAAACATGCGAATGAAACTAGTATTATTCGGATTTACTACGCGGATTTTATTATTTACGAGGCACCTCGTCTGCCCGTGATCACGGTTGCTGCAAAGTAACCGAAACGTCGGGATTATGTAGTTTTTAAATAATGAAATCCGCGTAGTAAATCCGAATAATACTAGTTTCATTTAAATGAATACTCGCGAAAATCTTAGATCTCATTATCTGAAACATGCGATTTTATAAATCATCAAAATTTTAAATCCAACATAGACAGAAAACACGGGTCTATCTGGATTGTTTAAGCGACTTTTATGGTATAACTGAAGTAAAAGGCTAATTACTTTTCTGTATAACTTGTTGCAGAGCTTTAAAGGAGATAGTTTAAAATATTTAACGCAAAAGGCGTTAAGCTTGAAACGGCAATCAGTCACAAAAACTAGCGCACCATTTATATAAAATTTTAATGAGTATTGTACATGTGAGTTAATTATGTTATTTAACCAAAACAGAGATTTTTGATCGAGAATCCTTTTTTTAAATGACTTGGAAGCCTCTCTAATAACCTTCTATTAAAAATACAATATAAAAGTTGATATTAATCCTTGTTAGTCATTAAATTAAATTGAATCCTTTGAAGTTGTATAATAGATTTTGTATTTAAAATCTTGTAGTAGCTAGAACTGTACGTAGTCTATTTTTTCTTTCTATTTTAATCTAAAATTATACTGCCAAGTTTTTGTTTTTACATATAAGGACATTATGTAAATGGACTTAACAGGTCGAATAAAACCTTTTAAAAATAAAGAAAATAAAAAAAAAATCTTAATCAATACGATAAACCGGTCTGACAATATCACCGCCGGGTGAGCGTTTTGATGCAATCTTGATGGGCTTAGATACAGATATTGTAGATTTAGAGCCGTGTTATAATTTAGTACGAAAAACTAAAAGAATAAAGGAAAAAAAATATAAATAAATTTTAATTGAGATTTTTTTTTGTATTTGATCTTGAATAAAAATAATATATGCAGTAACGATTTTGATATAATCGTCATACGTCAAAATTAAATAGATCATATTTTTGAAAATGTTAAGATAACAATTGATCGACCATCAGCATTTATAACGAATTTGAGAATACAACTATTTAAAGTTATTTGTAACTTATAGCTACAATAACTTAGTTATCCGCTACGAGTATGTTGTTAAATAAAATTTGTGAAGGCTAATTTTATTTAAACCAAAAATATTTCCACTGCCATTGAAATGATTCTATTGACGTCACAGCACCAGAGATAACAATACTTACCACGAGCTGAATGTAAATACAGAGGCAAATATTGATGAAAAATATTTAAAGATGTTTCTAAATATCTAAAATATGTTGGTCGTTCAAGGATCTCTAACCAATAGTAGTTGGTTAATTTTACTTGTATCACGTGAGTCTGTATTAAAGTAATTGATTTAATGTCACGTAAACATCAAAATAAATAAATTTCTATGCTATTTTTTTTTGTTTCAAACAACATAAAAAATATAAGTCTTCATGGTATAAGCAAAAAAAAAAAATGTTTATAATTTATTTTATTGCATACTTTATGAAGCTCTAATTTGTAAATTCGTCCAAAAAATTACAGTCTGAGTAAATTAATGCGAAATTAATGCGAAAAAAGTACTTCCAAGTTCGTATTTTACTGTATTTACAAGTTTCAAAATGTGCACAGTATAATCCACAATAGCGCGTAAAGTGGAAACACAACACTATTAATTATATATTAAAAAAATATACTTTTAAACAGTACAAGTAATGAAAATATATTTTACGTAATAAAATGGTTATAATAATCTAACGAAACAATGTCTAAAAAAATCACATAGAACGCTTGAAATTGGTAACTATAAAAAATTATTCTATCAATGTCAATTAACATTTAAATTGATGAATTCGTTGTATTACGGTCGGAATCGTATGAAGGGCGACCTCCAGTATAAATAATTAGAGGTACATTGAACAAGAAATTACGAACAGAGATTTTTTATAGTAGCGTTATTGAGTTTTTTGCTTTTCGATATGGGTCGATGCGCTCGAGTCGGTTTCAATGGACCTCTGTGTGTACGAGATTTACGTCAAACGTATAATTAATATGATTAACAAAAATATATTTAATATTATTATTTATTATAATATTATTCATGTATGTTTTTTATTTTGCAGGTATGTAAGAATTTTTTTTTGAGATATAATAATTATTTTATTTGGATTAATCAGCAATTTTTGGAGGTGTGTGAAAGAAAAAGGTTTTAATATATATATTAAGGAACACGCATTAAAATCTATTAAATACTTTCATTTCTTCGATCGCACAAAACGATATTTGTACTGATATGATTAATAAGGCTCAGTGATTTAGAAACAATGATGCCTTATAAATATTTCTTACTAGTTGTTTGAATAAAATTCCTCGATGTAACTTCAGAAGTTTCTGCATGATATAGCATCATATATCAGACCAACTCCGTAATGTTTAATATTTTTTTTGTATATTTTTTATTTAAACGATATTAAAATATTAATGTCTTAAAAGGATACCAATTATAAAATCCTTATAAATCAGTGATCTGTCCGTATAATATATAGAATAGCCTAATTCCATTAACGTTTTATCAAAATGACAACCAGTTAATATTGGGGCCTAATAACGTAAATTGAATTTACTTAGTGTCACAATCGAGAAATATTAAATCAATAAATAAAAAAGTCTTTATGACCTACATGTCAAAATCATTGTCACAAGATACGCCAAACGGCTATGCTTATTTTGTCTAAATTAGGTAAAATATTTAAATCGACCGGCTCACCTAGCTTTAACATAATAATCATTCAATATATTTGCGTAAGAAAATTCTTGCTAATCTTTAACTTTTTTTGGTTTAATGGTGTTAAGTTTTGCATAATATTTTGCAATTGCTTTTTTGTCAAATAATTTCGGAAGAATATTTGCAAAGGCATACAAAAAAAAAATTTCTTCATATGATCAGAAAATTGATCAACTGTAATTTTTTTTATTTATGTGCTACAAACTGTTTAACATTACTTTTTTTGTTAAAATTTATGAAGCCTTTTTTCTCAAATGTAAAAATATTCTCATCATCGCGAGTTGATTTCTTTTATAGAGCATTTTCTGAATTTTATTGATTTAGACGGACCCTGCATTTGTATTTCTACTATTTCCAAAAGAAATTATTATAAAATGTTAAAATTGGTTCGAAATATGTTTTTTTTTGTTGTTTTAGTCCTCACATGTATTTTGCTTAATATGGAATATGTGCGTTTTTAGAAGTAAAAGTTTGTGGACTGTTGTTCCTAATAACTTGCTGATTATAAAAAAATATTTGTTTCATTATTCGGTAAAGTCAAGCCATTATATTATATTTTCAATCTGCAACCAAATAAATTTTCACGGGCACCAACGAAAGAAACGTCATTCTAGGATCATAGATGTAGAGTCGAGTTTGTCATAGACCCATTGTAATCATTTTTGGAATCAAAGCTTTACTAATGAAGAGAACTATTCTTAAAGCAAAGAAAAATATATACCAATCGTAACTAAAGAGAAATAATCTCGCTTACCCATTTGCGTTATGTTAAGTTTGAATATTATGTTTTTGAAAAATGCAACAATTTCAATAATATGAACGAGATGTTATGACAATAAAGCACGTAATGTTTTCATTAAGGCAAATTACTGACTTTAGAATATTTTTAGCTGATTGACTTTATGACTTAAAATAACCATATAGAATTAGTTAAAATAAGTTTAACAATATAATTTGACATGGTATATATTTCTTTATTTATGTTTTTTATTTCAAGACTTTTTTTAAATAACTGCAGTTAATTATCACAAAAAAAAAACAGTGTCTTTAAGGAAGTATTTTATTTTTGTAGTTTTTCAATTGTTCTATATTTTTTTTAACACGATGAAGAAACCGATAATTGTTTCGAGAGGTTCATAAAATCGTTTAGGCCAACAAGTAACATTTTACCTAAGCACCTAAAAGAAAGCGAACTATCATTATCTATAGCGTAGGTGTTTCTTACTTAATGCAGAGAAACACAGTCCATAGACTCTAATTAAATTTTTAATGTGCATAAATAACTTCAATACTAGACAATATTACACAGTTTATTTTTTGGTCTAGAAATCTTTCGGGACCGGGAGATAAAAACCAGTAAATATATAAAGATAAACGAGTGGTACATTCAATAAATTTACCAAACTAAACACAGACTATGTTTATAATAATAATAATATTAACATAGCTATATAAAAAATTCTACAGCTATTTAATATGACGATGCTCACTCCTAAGGAATCAGATCACGGTTCGACCTTGTGGTGATCCTAAATAAAATTTTATTGCACCCGACGTTCCCATGTTGACCCCAGTTACCATCAATGATGTCATCTGAATCACATCAATTCATTTGATAGTAATCATTGTATTATGAGTTATACAAAGCTCCCGTTTGTATCATTTCATCTTGATGTTTATGTTTTCAATACATTAAGATTTCAATCGATTTTCTTTACGCTTTGTTATACCAGATCATTTGTATCTAGTATATGATTTTTTGGTCCAAATTTTGAGACAAGATTACGTAATATTTTCTAGTAGTGCAATGTTCGTGGAACGCTTAGGTTAGAGCAAAACATTTTCTAGCACGCTCGTTCAAAAGAGACTACATTTCGTTAAGTAGTATCTAATATGTTTGATTATATCTTACTTTAAAACTAAGTCAAATAATTATACTAAAATTACTATTACTATTCACTTTTTTCTTTTTTTTTTAAAGTACAATTTAATAAAATCGAAAGAATTAAATATTCTTTCTCCAAATATTTATATTGTCATCTAAATGAAACTAAAATTATTCGGATACACTACGCGTGCTTTATTAGTTTCATTTTTTTCATTTCAATTTAATATTCTAGTTTCATTTAAACGAATAATCGCAAAAGTCTTAGATCTCGTTATTTATAATGTCATTTTATGTCCGTTATTTGTGACTTAATTAAAATAAATGTTAGTTATTCTTATAATAGTTTCATATCGATAAATCAAGATAGCTTACATGATCTGTCTCTCAGTCAGCTCCTTATAAGGCGCCGTCTATAGTATCTGATAATATCAGCAAAAGTTTTGACCAACATTTGTTGAGTGTAACGTATATGATACATGGAACGATTCTATTATATATGAATAAAATATTGTATATATGAATTAATTAGCCTCTAATGTTAGGAGGATCTTAGGAGGGGCTTTATAAAGGAACTGAATTTTAATTTCTATAATATTAAATTTAGAAATAGATTAGAAGTCGGAGAAAGACGAAGGTTTTTTGATAAACTAGCCAAACTCTCGAGTTTAAAAGCTAATTGTTAATAAATAATAGACTAAAGAGTCTCTTTCAAATAATTAACGTATGTATTATATATATCCTCTATTATATTCAACTTTAATTTTCCTTTTAATTGCATACATATGTATATTTATTTGACGCGGAGTGTTGCAGCGCAAATGGGTATTTCTTACACGGAATGACTTGTAAGTGTAATGCTTTGTAAGTTCGTTCACCTCGCCATTAAGTTTTAATGTTCCAGTACCTACACGTTACTGTAATTAATATATAAAAAATAAACATTTCAATGATTTTTCATAAATCTCGGTTAAGATGCAGAAATATAAACATGTAATTTTAACGGTTTAATAACTTGTTTCAAAGCAAACAATATTTTTTGGAATCCTTCTTTTGTATGTATAATAAAACATTATTCAAAAATTATATATGAAGCTTATCTAATGCATTTATATAAACTGTCGTTTACTAATTTAAGTCCAATTTTGTGAAATAGTTTAATATATATTTGTTACATTTTAAATGATTAAGACAAATGTTTGTATTTCTTTTTAGTGGTCATGTTGAAGCAAAAATAGGAGGAGCGTTATAATACATTGAGTGTTAATTTCAATAAATAAAAATATAACTGAGAGAGATTATTAAGGAAGGTATTTTAAATATTATTTCATACAAAAATTAAATTTTAAAGAAATGTGTCGTATTCTCAAATGTCAAACCGATCTAGAGGACTTTAAGTCTGATTGAAGGGTCTACTGTCTTATTAAGACTAGTATTGCCGGTTTAACTCGCGGAATCAGCCATTTAACAATATTTTGCATATTGTTGAATGGCTTTTACGATTATTTTGGTTGTTTTTGGTAATTTTTTTTATTGCAATAAATGATTTTTACATTCGATTTTTTTGTACGTATATATGTCTGACATCTGACATCGGGCCTTCATTGAGAAATGTTATGGAATATGAAGTAAAATTTCCGTCTTTTTTTGCATCGCAAATAAAGACATTGGAATTATATACGATCTTGAGATTGTGATGCTCAAACAATTCGATGTGAATACTTAATTGATGGATAGGCTTTTTCCTATTGCCCACAGTCGCTTTAAAACAACCTCATCGCGACCTTAATATTTTCGGGTTTCTATATCTCGAGGTGTTATCCTTATATTATGTACCACTAATATGTATGGTTGTTCTGTTCAGAATTGCTCATGAATTATGAGTATAATAAAATATTTACATTTTTTAGTGAAAGTTTTATATCCATATTTCTGTCAAATGTCATTTAATCAGACAAATAAGAGAGGAGAACGGCATTAAAAAGGTATTAGGATTGTATTTCAATCATAAAAAAATATTATTGACTTTACCTTTTTGACAGAAAGCAACAAATTTAAAACATATAAAAAATTTGTTGTTATCTTTATAATTTTACTTCTAAGGATCACTTAATTAATTGACATCATTATTTCTTCGTTTTCGCTTCGTTCTGTAACGAAATAGTAAATGCAAACTCACATTGTACATAATACAATAGCTTGTAATATATTGTTATGTTCAATAATTACGTATCAAGCTCTTAAAACTTGACTTTGTTTTTAGTATCTTTTAAATAAAAGGTTTTAAAATGTTTGTGATCACGACAATGACTTCATTCAACAAATTGTTTCTGGAAATGCGTTGATTGTGTTAAATCAATTGATTTAAAATGACTAAGAATGTTCCAGAGTTTATTCGTGTATGAAACTTTGTTCTCAAGTTTGTCTTACAGAAATATGTATTTTAGCAAAACAATTTTGACTTAATACTATTTTTTTTTATTTATTATGAGAGAAAAACACATGAAAATCAATCTAGGATCATTAATCTATATTTAATCTTGACCTACTCCACTTCTATAGTATTTTTAAATCTCCTGTTTTTTCTTTAGTTCTGTTGTATAGATTCTGTTAGCAGAAAAAACGTAAATGAGACATAGGTACGTATGTAAGCAATAAACCATGTCATTATAAATTATTGTTCCTGAAATCAATACCTTTCCCTTTGTATATACGCGATAACTTATATTTACTTTGTACGGTTAAGAATTTAGTGTGCTCATCTAATAATCAAATAATACAATACCGATTTCAATGTTAAATTTATATGAAATTGACTTTTAAAATTGGCTATTAAAAAAACATATGTAATCAACTTAATAAACAGTGTGAGATTTAACTATGAAGTTATTTTTTATTAGTAAAAGATTTTAACTGTTTAATGCATTTACAAAACGTCAACTTCCGACGTATGAGCTAAGCAAAGATTGTGCCGTTTCAGATATCCTTGAAAGTTATATTAATATAATAAACAATGCCAGGGAAGGTCTGTTTATTAATTTGCAGATTCACCTAGACTTTGTGCGTCATTGATGCTCTTGACACGATGTCTGCAACAATCTAACCTTTATTGTTTTATACATAAAGTTTATAATACTCTAAAATACAGACAAGGGTAAATGACCTACGTAGGTTCACGAATTTATCTCTGTTACACCCATTATAATCATATTTGCAGGACAAGGACAAAGCATCTGCGTAGGCATAATTATGATTCGAATAGTTTTAATATATAAAATAAAATGCCTATAATCACGCAATATATCTTTTGCACCTGTTTAAAAGTTGATTGAATTATATTCTTGCGTCATTGAATGTATGAATTGAAATTCAATGATATGTAATGCAATAAGTTTTCTTCGTTGCAAATGAATGTTATGTGTAAAGTTGTTTACAAGTAATCAGGTTTTTGAGTTAGTATTTAATACGTTCGTATATATTCGTAGTGACACACGTACTAAGTGGTGTCGTAGGCAGAGAATTGCGTCACCATAAGATTTCTAAATGTACTGTTGTAATTAATTCTGGTTAAAGATTGCTCGTTGCTTTTACATATCTTTGTTGCGACTGACAATTTTTATGTCTAATACTTCAATAGATTTAATTGAAGTAAAAGATTCAATCATAATTTCTTTTAATCTATATAGAATAGTCGCATTCAAACTCGATTGAAACACGAATTGAAAGGGCGGTATTTCTTTTCAGTCCCTTTCTTGAATAAGCCGTCGTGTCCTTATTCAAGTTGAGAAATTAGGTTTATATTCTATATCGGTACTTCGATACCAAAGGATTTAATAAAAAAAAAAATAAGTATATAAATTTCCAGTATAAATCGCAAATAACTAAGGTTTAAACAACTTTAAAGATAGTATTAAATCCAAGAAGTAGCGTCCCATTTAACAATTCAATATTTGGTATATATTCATCTATTTATAATATTTAAGATAACTTTAAATAACGAAAATTAATTTCCACTTAAAACAAAATTAATATCATAATTAAAATAACACTTATACACACCCAAAAACACTTATTGCAAATGATGAAAACCATTAAAGTATAAAATTTTAAAATTATAATTGCTTCAATTACTTTAACGATAAGTGATATAAATATTCATTATAATATATATTTATCGCGTTTTGTAAATAAACACTAACATTTTTAAGCATTTCCATCTTTGAACCTATAGCCAATTAATTCGGAATTATAACTTTCGGAACAGAGAAACGAGTGGGTTTACGTCAAAAAGAAATATTCCGATATGGAAGCTTTGAAGGATTATAATTCGTTCTTCATATCTACCATGGATTTCCATTATAACTTATTTATTCCGAGCAACCAATTAACGTAACGTTATGTTAGAAATGCGATCTTTTTACACGACATAAGCGTTATGCGATCTGTTGGAATAACTGACAGACAAGTGTCAAACAACTGACAGCTAAATAAACGTGTCAAGCAAAGAGTACGTCAAAAAAGTTTTGATAAAGATAACTTTTGAATTTTTCTATTTCTGAATTTGTTTTTGTTTTATATGTAAAAGCTTACTACAAAGTATTAGAAAATACAAAAAGACTAATAATATCGGTATAGCCTTTCTCAAGTTACAGCGTTACCAGGAAGAATCGGGGTTTATTCTTATAAAAATGGATATAGATAATTTAAATTTATACCGTCTTTATTTCAATACAAAAAAGTCCATTTCGTTTAGATATCAAAAATGTTCGTAAAAAAAATTTCAAGTACACCACCGCATTAAGCACAGAACCTTTATTTCATAACAAGTGTCAAATTACGACGTTCACACTATTGTCTAAAGGCCGGGCGAGTTGAACACGTTTCTTTGTTTACGTATTTTGTAACATGTTTGTTTAAACTGGCATTGATTGACGTACATTAATGAAATTAAAATAAAAGGAATGTAAACACAAACAAGAAAATATAAACTAGTATGTTACGTGACGGTGTCATAGCGATAGTTAAATTAGATATTAAAAGAATTACTGTGTAATAGCAGGCCGCGCTAAGCTTCTAAGTAAACTTGTTCATTCTACACGGGTCTGACTCAGCAGTTCCGTGTGAACAGACTTTTTAGTTTTATATTTCTTTTTCGAATATTTTAGAATATTGTGTCACTATTTGTTCACCCTTCGTACAATATAGTCGAACCAATTAATTGTAATTTAGATTTAAAATTAAATTAAGTCATTTAAATTTTGGTTTCATTGCATCCACCGACCGTCGAAATCATAATTGGCGCAGTCGGTAGGATACTCGCGGATAGTTCGTGATAATATCCAACTTCGATACCGTGTTCGCGAGCTACCCGGGTGGCTAAGCACCGTTTTCGAGTATCCGAAACCTATTCGGTTCGAACGGTTCGGGGGAGATCTGAAAATCGATTCCGCAATTGATACCAAAATTCAGATATGCGTAAGTACTTTGAATCTATCTCAGTCCTTACTTTCCTAGTTCATATCCTTAATTTAGTAAGACTATAACTATTTTATTAATTAATTACTCACATATACCTTATTAGGGTTCAGTAAAAAATTAATTAATTTCTTTTATAGACGTAGTTAATCAATTTTATTTTTTTTTCTAATCTTTATTTAATAAAATCGATTTATTTCATAAAGAATATAGTTTTGAATAAACTTACATTTTCACCTGACTTTCAAATCAATTAGTGTGATTTTTATTATATTTTATGTTCGTTTCTTTCGATTCTTTCGATTGTTTAAACTTACTTTTTGAATTTTAATTGTGTATTATTTTAAATTGTGTGTGTCATTTTAAGCTACCAAGATTTTTCATCCACTCGAATATCGCAACTCTAGATTAAAGAATAGGTTAGATAAAAATAATAAGTTTAATATAATAGACGAAAATAGAGATTTAAACGTAAAAATGGCTGACATTGACAATATCTACAAATCACTAAGGTTGCTACCCGATTTCGACGGGAACACTCATGTTTTAACCCGTTTCATTAATTTATGCGATCAATTAGTATTGCAATATTTCCAACCGGGTCCTGGAAACGAGTTGTCTAATTTGGCTTTAATAAACGGAATCTTAAATAAAATTTCTGGACCCGCGGCTAGGCTAATTAATTCCAATGGAATTCCAGAAAACTGGCTAGGTATCAGGAGTGCGTTAGTGAACAATTTTGCAGATCACCGTGACGAGACCGCTCTTTATAGTGATCTTTCATTACAAACACAGGGTAATAGCACACCTCAGGAATTTTATGAGAGGTGCCAGAATTTATATAGTACCATTATGACATATATCTCTTTACATGAATCTGTCCCAACTACCATAGAAGCTAAACGAGATTTATATAAAAAGCTTACTCTTCAAGCATACTTGCGAGGTTTAAAAGACCCCATAGGTTGTAGGATCCGCTGTATGCGACCGGAGTCTATTGAAAAGGCCCTTCAATTTGTTCAAGACGAACTTAATACTCTGTATTTACAACAAAGAAATGAAGGTGTTTCTAGGAAAGATCTTCATCAAACTCATTTGAAATCTAATGCGATCCATTTACCGTCTAACAATTTCGTACCATTTAATATGCCCTTCAGGCACCAGAACATGCCTGGTCCATCAAGGTCATTCGCATCACCAAATAACCAAGGATGGCGTCCGAGCCAACCACAACAGATGCAACCACCCTGTGGCCCCTCTCGAACTCAACAAGTAATGCGCGCTCTGCCTCAGAATTATAATCCGCAAAGTAATCTTTTTAGATTGCCTAATAGTCCTCAGCAACCCCAACAACCATTTAAACCACGTCCGATGAGTGGTGTGAGTCACTTTATACCTAGGAATTTACCCCCTACAGGGCATGATTGGCGTAAATTTGGCAATCCACCTCCTAGTAATTATTTCAAAACCCGTGAGTTAAATTTCAACGAATTTGACGATGATTATAACTATAATGAATATGAATATTATCCCGATTATGATCAGTATTACTATGATTATGATCAATATAATGAACATTATGAGCCATATTATACCTCCGAAGAACCCTCAGCAGTATATAACGTAGATGAACCCATTTCCACCTGTAAGGATAGTAAAGATGAAAATTTTCAGGAAGTCTTAAAACCAGAAAAGCCAAGATAGAGCTCAATTTCCACATACAGAGGCAATTAGGTTATATTCAAATTTCAGAACCTCCACTTAAATTGTTAATAGACACAGGCGCAAACCAGTCATTTATTAGTCCGGAATCCGTTGAAAAATACTTTAATCATATACCCCTTAATTATGAACCATTTGAGGTCACTAATGTGCACGCCACTAGTACAAATAATTATTCCATTACTTTACCATATTTCCCTGAATTTAAAGAGCAAGGCGACATGACACTATTCATATATAAATTCCATAATTACTTCGACGGACTTATAGGTTTAGATTTATTGAGTGCGTTTGATTGTAATATTGATCTTAAAAACAGAATTCTAAAAACCCGCAGTACACATATTCCTATACACATGTATGACTCTAAAAACGTTAATCTTTATGAAGAGATTGTCCCCGCTAATTCTTCTAAACTAGTTAGATTACCTATTAATACGCAGGATGGTGATGTAATAGTGGAAAATCAATGTATATGTAATTGTATAATTCCTGAATGTCTAACTAAAGTAGTTAATAACCGCGCTTGGGTAGAAATAACTAACCCTTCATCTAATGATATCGTATTTTCCATGGACCGACCTGTAGAAGCTTCGCTTTTTAATTTTGAATGTACTAATACTGAGATTTTATCAGACCGCATAAAAAAAGTTTTATCTCGTCTCCGAACAGATCATATGAACGCAGAAGAACGTGCTAACCTGATTAATCTTTGTGCCAGCTACGCGGACGTGTTTTATCTTGAGGGTGAACCTTTAACCTTCACCAACAAAATAAAACATAAAATAAAAACTACTGATGAAATCCCCGTACATACTAAAAGCTATAGATATCCGCATGTTCATAGACAGGAAGTTAGAGATCAAATCAAAAAAATGCTCGAGCAGAATATTATCCGACCATCGGAGTCTGCTTGGAGCTCTCCTATATGGATAGTACCGAAAAAGGCTGATGCATCCAATAAAATCAAATGGCGTCTCGTCGTTGATTTTCGAAAGGTAAACGAGAAAACAGTTGATGATAAGTACCCAATTCCGAATATAACAGATGTATTAGATAAACTTGGAAAATGTCAATACTTCACAACCCTGGATTTAGCTAGTGGTTTCTATCAAGTAGAGATGGACCCCGCGGATGTTGAGAAAACCGCATTCAATGTTGAGAATGGTCATTACGAATTTTTGAGAATGCCAATGGGTTTAAAAAACTCTCCATCCACATTCCAACGTGTGATGGACAATGTCCTTAAAGATCTTCAAAATCAGGTTTGCCTCGTTTACCTAGATGACATAATAGTCTTTAGTACATCATTGCAAGAGCACGTAATTAACCTTGAGAAGGTATTTAAAAAATTGAGAGAGTCTAATTTCAAAATCCAGATGGATAAATCTGAGTTTTTGAAATTGGAAACTGAATTTTTAGGTCATATAATAGGTAGAGATGGTGTAAAACCAAATCCTAACAAAATCCAGGCTATTCAAAATTATCCCCTTCCTAAAACTACAACCGAAATCAAACGTTTTCTCGGATTACTAGGCTATTACAGAAAATTCATACCTAACTTTGCACGTGTGACTAAACCTCTAACTAATTGTCTTAAAAAGGGAAACAAAATAACATTAGATCAAAATTACAAAAATTGTTTCGAGCACTGTAAAACTCTTCTAACAAATGATCCGATCCTACAATATCCTGATTTTAGTAAAGACTTTATACTGACAACGGATGCGTCTAACGTAGCCATAGGTGCCGTTCTATCTCAAGGTAACATAGGATCAGATAAACCCATAGCATATGCATCCCGTACACTTAATGACAGTGAGACTAACTATAGTACTATTGAAAAGGAGCTTTTAGCTATAGTTTGGGCTACAAAGTATTTTAGACCTTATTTATTTGGGCGGAAGTTTAAAATCATTACTGATCATAGGCCTTTACAATGGGTTATGAACTTGAAAGAACCCAATTCTCGATTAACCAGATGGCGTCTCAAACTTAGCGAATACGATTTTTCAGTTACATACAAACAAGGAAAATATAATACCAATGCAGATGCCCTCTCTCGTATTGAACTTAATAATGAGGAACTTTCATCTATCATTGCAAATCCATCTACTTCAGATGACTCTAGAACTTTAACAGCCCCAGATGTTGATGAAAATTCATCAACGGCTACAGCTCATACTAGTGCTGAAAATCCCATACTGGAAATACCTATATCCGATTACCCATTAAATAAGTTCACAAAACAAATAGTTTTCAATATAGTTGGAGATATCAAGGTTAGACCAAGTGTAACAAAACCTTTCGATGCTTATACTAGAATTAATTTACAGGTTTCACAATCAAATTTAGAAGAAGATGTTGTAAATGCAATAAAAGAGCATGTCCTTCCAAAAATTAACACTGGCTTACTCATAAATCCACCTTTGGCTATGTACCAAATAATACCTATTATTCAAAATAACTTCAAAAATTCTGCTATGCGATTATTTGTAGTAAAAAGGGAAGTAGAAAATGTAAGAGAGTATCTCCAGCAACAAGACATCATTCATAAATACCACAATGGGAAAACTAATCATCGAGGCATCAATGAATGCTACCTTTCTCTCTCTCACAGATATTTTTGGCCTAAGATGAAAGAGCATATATCAAAATTTATAAACGAATGCATTATATGTGGTCAAGCAAAATATGACCGCAACCCTATCAGGCAGCAATTTCAAGTTTTAACACCTGCCACAAGGCCATTTGAATTAGTACATTTAGATCTCTTGACTATACAGAGTGAAAAATTCTTAACTATTGTAGATGCATTTTCAAAATTTGGTCAGGCTTATCATTTGAGAGATGGAACTGCAGTTAGCGTCTTACAGGGTTTACTTAACTTCTGCACTAACCATGGCGTACCGATTACTATTGTTACAGATAATGGAACTGAATTTACTAATCAGCTTATGGCAGAATTTGTTAAATTTCATAAAATTCACCATCATAGGGTTGCTCCACATACACCGAATGAAAATGGAATTGTGGAAAGATTCCATTCTACTATACTAGAACATTTACGTATTCTTAAATTGAGCCAAAAATCAGATTCAGTAATTAATATTATGCCTTACGCGATTTTAGCTTATAACAGTAGTATTCATAGTTTTACTAAGTGTAAGCCTCTAGATCTTGTTACAGGACATTTCGATCCTCGTGATCCTTTTAATATAGACATTTCCGCACACTTGTTACAACAATACATGATTGATCATAAAGCTAAAATGACTATAGTATATAACACGGTTCACGAGATAGGTATCAACGAACGGACTAATATAATGGCAGGACATAATAAGGATCGCGAGCCTGAAGTTACTTATTCACCTGATCAACCCGTTTTCATTAAAAACCCAGTTGCCTCGCGTCAAAAGTTGGCTCCGCGTTACACACGTGACGAGGTGACAGCTAATCTCCCAATTCACATTTACACTAAACGAAAACAAGGCCTTATTTCCAAGTCAAGATTAAAAAGAGTACCTAAAAGTGCACAATTGTTGCAGGAAACTCCTGGTACTTCATCTCTTCCTCATACCAGCCCTAACGCAAGAGATAAAACTTGAGAGTTTGGGAAATGGACCCGGAATTTTACCATTCAAACTAGGTTTAGCTAAGATTATATCTCACTATCATTCTTTCATACAACACATAGACCTTCATGAGATACGCAGTACAATCGAATCTGTGAAAAACCAGCTAGATAGTTTTAGCCCTCAATTACATAATAGAACCAACTCATTATATCAACCTCACATGAATTACTTGGAAAATAAGCTTTATAATGTTTTAAACCAATTAAAGTCTTTTGAGACAGATCGTGCAAAGAGAGGCCTCATAGATGGACTCGGGTCAGTGATCAAAACTATAACGGGAAATCTCGATTACACGGACGCTCAGCATTATGATGAAGCTATAAAATCCCTTCAGGCCAGTGAAAACAAATTAGTCACTGAATTCAATAGTCATGTCAGTCTCTCTAAAGAATGGTCCTCACAGTATTCAAAAATTATAAGTAATATAATAGAAAATCAGAGTCATTTGCAAACCCTTATTAATGAAATAAGTGAAAGCATTATTACGAGTGATAACGACTTAATTAAGTATGCACATTTAGCTCAGATACTTTTAATTATAACTGATAATGTAGATTCCGTTACCCATGAGCTATATAAACTTCAAAACGTACTAGGTTTTATTAAACTGTCCATCGTGCATCATGCGGTCTTGAATTTAGAAACTATGAATTCAATGATAAGTAATGTTAGAAACCTATATAGCAGTCAGAAGGTGTTAGATTTAGATATTAGGGATTACTTTGATATAGTTAAGATAGGTTCTTATTACGTAGGAAATAAAATAGTTATAGTTTATAAAATCCCCATAGTTTTGCCTTATACTTATGATATGTATAAACTATCTATTATACCTAACCTTAATCAAGAAATCCTTATTCCACCGTTCCCTTACCTAACCTTGTATGAGAAAGATTTCATGTACATAGAGGCAGAATGCCCTAAGTCCAGTAAGTGGTATCTTTGCGAGGATAATCGCCATCTTCAAAGCCAGGAATCCAATGATTGTATCCAGCATCTCATCTTAACTCAGCAACGTGGTTCGTCGTGCAACCCTATCACCGTATCATTGAAGAAGGCAGCTTTTGAGAAACTCGACGATCTACACTACAGCATCAGTTTCCCAGCCCCGACTAAAACTCATTTATCCTGTGGACAAGATTCTTATCGCACACTACACGGCAGCTATCTCGTTACAATTCCTCAAGCATGTTATATTGAAACACCGCAGTTTACATTAACAAACGTCAATAACCGGCTAAAAGGACAAGCGGTGAGAATAATGGACCTGCCCAGCTACAACGTCACTCCAGCCTCAGCATCTAAAATTAAACTGAACTCTATCGATTTGAAGCGTCTTCATGAAATAAACACCAAGGTCGGCTTACAACCTTTGCTGACCCTAGACCAGAACCGAAATTATACACTGTATCACACCACTATCCCTCTCTACGTGGTACTGATGAGTGTAGGCGCACTAGCCACCGCTCTATTATATCGCAAGTATTTCTACAAGCGGACATTACATTCCGGAGACAACCCTGAAGTCAACCAGATGGAATTGCAAGCAGTTTACACCATCCCAACACCAACCAGAAGGGTCGATCTCAATCAACCCCCAGCTCAATTCACAACTAACGTTGCCCATACTCGCTGATCTTCAGGAGGGAGGTGTTACGTGACGGTGTCATAGCGATAGTTAAATTAGATATTAAAAGAATTACTGTGTAATAGCAGGCCGCGCTAAGCTTCTAAGTAAACTTGTTCATTCTACACGGGTCTGACTCAGCAGTTCCGTGTGAACAGACTTTTTAGTTTTATATTTCTTTTTCGAATATTTTAGAATATTGTGTCACTATTTGTTCACCCTTCGTACAATATAGTCGAACCAATTAATTGTAATTTAGATTTAAAATTAAATTAAGTCATTTAAATTTTGGTTTCATTGCATCCACCGACCGTCGAAATCATAATTAGTAATACAATATATTGCTGCTGGAAATATTTACATGACAACTGGAATTATTGATAAATACACGTAATAGGAGTCGTTTTACGTATGTAGTTGTAACGTAATGGTTTATTTTTTTTTAATAATGTGATTTTTGACGATGCATAATTTAGTGATAATTTAAATTTAGAACAAACCCCGGCTGAAAAGAAATTTCTTAAAACGAATATTAAATAACATCTACATGTGAAGTTGAGTGTTCGCAAATTTTTTTGCTAGTAGCAACTTATTAACGATGAATCACTTTATATTCCAAGTTAATACATGATTCATAACATAATCTGCCAAAATTTTCAAGCAACTCTCAAAAATAACGACGATGGATACTTTTCCTGCTTGATTACGTGCTTAGGGTTTTTTGCGTTACATCTGGATCTAAACCGATCATAAAAAACCAACGTATAATCCAAATATAATTATATTTTACGGATTGTCTGGGGTTACCTGAACTATGAAATTAACGCTTAATATTATAAACGTTATCTTTTTTTAATGTGAAAGGTAGCAAACGAGCAGACAGCTTACTTAATGGGCAGTAGCCACCATAGCCCATGGACATCCGCAACATCTCTGTTGCTGATACGTTGCCAACCTTGCTTTTTTAGGAATAGGGAGGGATGGGAAAAAGGAAATGACGACAAAATGTGGGAATAAGGAAAGGGCAACCGGCTCTCTCATACTCATCGGAAGAAACGCAGCCATTAAAGAGTACTTCATGCCGACTTTCTGTGAGAGGGTGGTACTTCCCCGGTCGAGCCAGCCCATGTGCGATCTGTAGTTATATGACTACAGTTAGCTCCATCACCTACCAAAGATAACACTACATTGTAAAACATATCACTACGATAATAGACTTTGGTTTATGTAGATGATGGAATTGTTCACTATTGTGGCTTCATAAAAAAGGAACTATTGCTTAAATTTGCATGTCTTAGAAAAATTACGGGTTTTCAGAACGCCTTAAAAAAATAATTGAAATTAATTTCATAGCATCATTTTATTCACTTAAATGCTTAAGTACATTAACAGTAAATTATATAACAGTATTTTTATAGTGTTTTTTTTTTGTATAATTAATTTTATTATAAATAAAAAGGTATATAAAGCGAATGATGTTTATATAATTACTTTTATAATCATTGATATGTTTAAATTGTATAAAACGAACTGGTTTCTATGAAGATATGAAGTTTATAGGTCATCCAGAGGTAATCAGTGAAGATAATTTGACACGACCTTCTGCATGTTTTTCACGATTATTAGAACAGGTTTAAGAAAATGTACTTAAGACTTGATTCAAAAAACCTTATTCAACTTTTCCTGATCATAATATTTATTAAAATACTTATTTACACGTTGTTATACTACGATAAACTTATATGGTGTCAAAGATTGATTTTCTTTAAATACACTCTGAAATACAAGACGCAAATTTGTTTTATGATCTCCCTACGGTTGTAAACAGCGTCGAATGTTATCAAATATCAGCCATTGTCGTGGGATTGTTTAGAATCGGACTAATTACATACGTACATGGAGGTTTGTAAAAAAAATAATGAACCGCTTATAATTTTATTGGGATATTAACGAAAATATATAACTTTTAGATATCGTTTGAGTTATTTGGCTACACGAAAATTTCAGCGACTCAGCCTAATAACTGTAGCAGCTTTAAGTTTTATAGGACAAGGGAGGTCTAATAGAGAATAGTAATTCGTAGAAATCTTTAAAGCTCTAAGAAAAATATGTCAAATTAATTATATTGGTTAATATCAATCAAATATGCAGTGCAAGTTGTCGCAAAAGGCAATATTTTTAACGAAACTTGACACTTTTTTTATTAAGAACACTTATTTTTTAAGCTATGTACATAGCGTATTGTTAATGTTTTAATTGATTTGAGTAATCTAATAGGATAGTATAATTATAGTGTTAGTTCCCGTCCTTAAGAATAATAAAGATATGTATGTAAAACATTAAATTGGATTCCTTTAAAACCAAGTTACTCACATCAAAGTCGCGGAAGAGCTGTGACGAAATCTTATTTATTAGTCAAAGGTATTGTGGGCTGTGACGTATAAAATAATCCTTTCTCGCGAATTACGGTCCGATCCGGATTTCCACCAATCGTACAAATTTATAAGTTTTTACATAGGTCGCGTTATACTGACGTCACCCGTTTACCGCCTAACTGAGTCAGCCACAGATAATATTTAATACATTTATATTTGCGACGTAGCGCTATGGAACTCAGTGTGTCATAGAGGACTGAATATAGTGCACATTGCCGCCAAATTTGAATTTTATTACGGACTATTTTAGTTTACAGTCATTTAATTGAGTGAGTGAATTTGTTGACAGTGAACTACCATTATGTACTCCGGTGACATCTGTTTGAACATTAAGGATTTTATGGATGTCGTGTACTGTGCTTATATTTTTAATTCTTCTAAGGTATCGTATATTTTTTGATCAAAAACGCGTTATCATTAATTAATTACTTATGTTTAATTAATAGTCCGCGAGGTACTGGTACCGATTTGATGCAAGTTCAGTACTTTCCGCTTTTTTGTCCTCGTTGCGAAATAGGAGTTTGTTTCCAGGAGTTTTCATTGAAACTTGGCGTGATGTTTTTGTGTTTCCATTATAAATATGATGCTTTGGATATTAGCAACCTTGTAATATATAATCATAAGCATTGATTTTTAAATCAGTATAGTAACGTGCAATAACCGGCGACTAAATGTTTAGATTTGTATAAGTTTTCCAAACAGGAAAGTTTTTTTTTTTACTTTAATAAATTCATTAATGTAGAAATAAAAATTAAATAGGACTTTTTTGGCAGATTTTAAAATTGTAAGAGGTCTTTAATGTACTTCGACTGGCATATAATAAGTTATTTACTTTGTTAAATAACAGACAGACTCGATGAGATTTAAATTTAAATTTACACTAATATTAATCAATGAAATTTAAATGTTTATTGATAAAAAAAATACTAACAAAGTATTCGCGTGAATGTAATCCACGTATTTGTGGACATGTTTATCCTGATAATCATATTACACAAGTTCTTTTTTCATTACAGCAATCAGAAAGATGGAGGAAACTGAGGAATATTGTGCAATGGACACCCTTCTTTCAAACATACAAGAAGCAGAGGTACCCTTGGGTACAGCTGGCTGGTCACCAAGGGAACTTCAAAGCCGGCCCTGACCAAGGAACCATATTAAAAAAGCTGAGCCCTCAAGAGGAGAGATGCTTTAAGGTAATTTGAATAAACAGCCTTAAAAAATATAGATTTTGGATTATATTTGCCTATTTTAACATAGCACATTGCGTCATTTATAAATTGCAAATTTAAGTACAATATAAAATGTTCTGATTTTAAACGTCATAAAATATCAAAGTAATAATATATATTTTTTAATTTAATGCAATGGAAACGTACATTATGCTGTGATGAATAATTCATATTATGGAATAAAGTATGAAATAAAATATATATATAATAAAATAATAGCATCTGCTTTAGGAATAATAGTTATTGTTACATAACAAATTGTGTACACGTGGAACGAGTTTAATTTATGTCACACGGCAATACTTACACGTATTTTTATGAATTTTGGTTCATGATCACGTAGTTATATCGTTAGTATAAACGATGCTTAGAATTAATTTAATAATATAAAACTTCTAATAAAAAAAATTAATGATATTAAAAACTAAACAAATGATACTAGTACATTTTTCTATGAAATATGTATGTGCAAACATGATATAAACATTCTCGGTTCCAAGAATCACCGCAGCAATTTACCACCACACGCTACAAATATTTCCTTTGCTCCGACTGAATTGGATCTTTTTGATGGGAATAAAATTTTTCCCCTTAAGTATTTTTCCTTATTGTTTATTATCGACAATTTTAATATATATATTCCAGAACCTTTTTAGATGTATGTCGGAGAGTAAGATTTGAGATTTAATATATCACGCTTTCGATTTCAATTGTCTATACTTAAGTGTCGACAGGTTATGTTTTATTTAAAGGAAATAATTATATTAACCATAATGTTAAATAAATATAAATAACATACCATTCAGAAATTAATATTAGCATGTCCATAAATGCGCTAGTAAATTTAATTTTCCCAACTATTCGGTAGGTACGTAAATTCGCATTTAGGTAAATTAGGGATTTGATTTAAGTTACTTCAAGTCGCCTATATTTTGACAGATATCTTAACAAGAGTGCTATTTTTCTTCATTAAAATTTCATAACATCATTCTAATTGTTTAATTTCGGCTTAATTTCGACGTTGTCTTAATACACTTAACCGTGATTCATTTTAAAGGAGTCAGAAATCTGAATATAAAATGTTGATTATTGATGTCTTGGGATAGTTGTCGTATTAATTACCGGTTACTCGAGTTGTGTGATACTAATAAATATTTACTGTTTACACTGATAACACCAAGATTCTTTTCCTCATTCTAGTTCGAAGTGCGATTTTGTCGTCCAACTTATACTCATTTCGAATGACAAGTATAATTGTCGTTGGTGAAAATTTCTTCTTATTTTAAATAGGTAATAAATTTTTAGTTCGATGGAATTTATGCATATATTAAATAATCTAGACGAAAATCAAATTGGAACAACAATTGGTCATTAAATTATATTTTTAATTATTGCAATGACGTAAACAGCGGTTTCAAAATGTTACCAACCAGTTTCTTATCACTAATGCCACCATTTTGTAATTTAAACGTTATTTTCGTTGACGTCGGATGTCATTAGTTTTTTGGAATCGTTTGCGTCACTCATTGTCAAATAAGCTTTCATTATTAATGAGTTCAAATGATCGGGTCATAATAGGAGAACATTTAAACAAAAATCATATATATTATTCATAATATTTAAAAATAAAACAATTGTCCAGATTGAAGATAATACATTAACTAATACATATTATGATCTATTAACGTATGTTATCTGTGATTCGATCTTAAATGAGTCTAAAAAACATACATTCTACATTTACTAGACTGAAATTTATGTATTGTTTTCGAGGGCATCTTTACGATTTTAGCTTAAGAAGTAAACAGGTATGGACACTAAATGTCTATTGAAAAGGTAGTCTAGTATTTCAGTCTAGTGCATATATCACTATGTAAAGTCGATAGAATAAAACAAAAGAATAAAATATTATAATTATTTGAAATTACATAAGTCCTAATGAATTGAAGTAATTATGAGTAATCGTAACCTTATTAACCGCAATGAAAGTAATTTACTTGTTGTGAATTTTTTTTATATAAGCAAACACGTTATTCTGTAATTTTTATTGTTAATGTTACATAATGATGTTTTGTCTTTCAGTTGCTGATGAAGGATGTGTTACGACCTTTCGTCCCTGGTTACAAAGGGCAGGTCACATGCGAAGACGGCGAATGTATCCTTTTTAAAACCAAACAAATAAATTTCAGTAGAGTGTCCTATAGAAATAATATTTATAATGAAAAGTACCCCCTTTATTACCTGTTTACCCTTTATTTAGTAGTCTAAGGTAGTCTGAGGTTAAATCATTCCACTGTACTAGATTAATATTTTAAACAGATTTTGTCTTTGACTTTGCAACTTTATTTTATATTAAACCTCATACAAAGTTATAGTTATTTTACTGTTTTATGATAAATAATATATATGTATTTCCATATAATAAAGTCTTTAGTTAAAAGTATCAATAGGCCGAGTGCCCAATGATATATATTTCCAATAATATTTTTCTTAATGGCCACCTATCAGTATATTTACAACTCCAAGATCTCCTCAGCGATTTTGACTGTCCCTGCGTTATGGATTGCAAGATTGGCGTACGGACTTATCTGGAAGAGGAATTAGCTAAGGCTAAGGAGAAAACCAAGTTAAGAAAAGTAAGTAGATTACAAGAGATTATTTCTGTTTTACCTATTAATGTTGGTAGTTATGAAGTGTGACAATCATATATTATGTTGTTACGTTGGTAGTTTTAATCAAGTAATATTTCTCCAAATAGGTACTACGGATGGTTACATAAAAACTCTTTGTAATCCTACACGTGTTGTTGTACCAATAATACTTCTGATTTAATTGTAGTATCAATTGTAGATCATAGTTGTATAGTTTATTATTTGTTTAACTTTGAAACAAACATTTGTATCGCAACATACTACATTGATTATATTACGCGTATTATCTGTGTTCTATAGGAAGCGCCAGCAAACGTCAAAGGGTCGTGTTTAAGGGCAAAGATAATTTAATTATGTCTACAGTTTCATTTGCCTCGTTTTTAGCTTATCTTACAATCCGAATGACCTTTAGTATTTAGGTTTAAGCCCCGTTCTTAATATAGAAATTGTTTGTTGATGACAATGAAAATTATTTATTTATATAGAGCTTTATCAACTTAAAAACGTCAAAGCGTGAAAGACGATAACGTTTTATATGATGAGATTATTTTTAAAATGAACAATGACAGTTAATTTAATTTCTTTTAAGCAAAAACACAAAATTCTTGTGCAATTCTGGCTCTTTTATACGAAATAGATCACAAAACTTTAGTATTAAGCTTACATAAATTTGGTGAACTAATATTGACGGGATGATCTTTAAATCTTTGTATATTTTGTTAAATATTATTTGTTTTTTTTTTCCAGGACATGTACGAGAAAATGATCCAAATAGATCCAAAGGCGCCAACAGAGGAAGAGCACAGAAGCAAAGGAGTTACAAAGCCACGGTACATGATTTGGAGGGAAACAATCAGTTCTACTTCGACCTTGGGTTTCAGGATAGAGGGAGTGAAGAAGGCTGATGGAACGAGCTCAAAAGACTTCAAGACCACAAAAACGAGAGATCAAATTGTCGAAGCCTTTAAAGATTTCGCTAACACCTCCACTGCCGTGGTTAGTTACAATTATCATTCAAAAGGATTTATGTATTAGATCGATCATTATTAATAACTTCTCAATAATGTCCTCTTCTTAACTCTTCTTTTAATGAAATTTGTATTGTTACAGCCAAAATATCTCGAACGGCTGAAGGCTATTCGGACGACTCTTATGGAATCAAACTTCTTCAGAACTCACGAACTTATAGGCAGTTCCTTGCTCTTCGTTCACGACAAAAGAAAAGCCTCTATTTGGATGATAGATTTCGCTAAAACAGTACCTGTGCCAGAGGATATAACTATCGACCACGATTCCGCTTGGAAGGTCGGTAACCATGAAGACGGCTACCTTATCGGCATCAATAACTTAATATCAATCTTCGAATCCCTTATCAAGGACGATAACGGTAACATAGATCAGTGTTATTCGAATTTAAGTTTAGATAAAAACGTAAGAAGAGACAGCTTAGCCACTTGAAAGTGATATAATTAAGGAGTTTTTCTCCGTAACATGGATATAAACGTTGCAGCTCTGCATCTGGATGTTAAGACGATGTACATTTGTATATACTGACGATGTCATTGTAAATAATGATTGTATTAAACCAATTTGTATTACTGTTGATGAAAATACTCACGAAGCAGTCATTTGAGACTAATGATGTAATTTTTTATAAGATATAACTATAAAATACACATTCTATGAATAACAAAGGAACAAATGTTAATGTTTAAATCTCTTTTTATACGACACTGTATTTATGTAATATCTTGACGATAATTCTGTTTTATCCAAATAGTTTTGATTGAATAAATTTTATCAGATAAATCATTTACTGAAGATTATTAACATGGCTTATTACACGGGCCAACAAGAGTGTTAATACCATTTCTGTTTTAATGAACACTATGAAACGTACACAATTATTTTCTTGAAGTTCAAGTTTTGGATCTAAAAATAAGAATTCGAAACATTTTTTTATAAATATTTATTTGTTAATGTAAGTACACTATATTAGTGTAAAGACTAGACAATATGTAGTTTAGATGTAAGGTTTCAGATGATACTAAATAAAACGTATCACAATCGACGTGTTTGTACTTTTATCTGACCTCAAAATCATGTATGTATAAATTCAATAACATATATCACATATATCGATAGCAGTATTAAAATCATAAATAACGTATTTAAAATCTATTATAAATATAAATCTAAAATCTCACTTGTATTTACTATAAACAGGCATCATAAAAATATATTTGACATTAAATTGATTAATTTACCATGCAGGCATTAAGGTTACATACGAGTACGTTAATAAATAACTTTAACGTGTTTTAAAAATGGAATGATTATAAGTATATATCTAAATAACTGTACATCATGTTTAATGGTGGACGGCTTATTTTTATGGAATAAATTATATGCATTAACCTATTAATTTCACTAATTTATGAGGCACTATCAAGGTTTTTCCTTTGGACTATCTATCACTATGTCAGTGAGACTATTTCGCCGAGAGTTATCCTCGGAGGGGGCATTACTTTCTTTACGTATACGAGAGAATAGTCTCGGCACTGGCGCCAAACCAGACCTGCTATTTTCTACGGGTGCTGGAGAAAACCTTCTTGTTCGTGGCATTTGAACTTCAGCACTTTCGGTATAAGGCGGTGGAGGCTGTGTCAACATAGTCATACGATTCTCTCTTTGTGCCGCTGCTGTTATTTGTAACTCTGCTCCTGCTACAACAGTAGCTAACGTAGGGGTAAATTGTGGAGCAGCGGCACGAACAGATATTCTTCTTCTTCTTGGACCAGATGCTTCTTCAGGTTCTTTTGTCAGCATGGAAGACGAATTAAAATCGGGCTTTGTAGATATACGTCTCGTATTATTGAGCAATTCGTCTGGTCCTACGTCAGATGTACCGGCCTTATTAACTGTGTCTAAGACTGCTAATGCACGCAGTAAGTCTGCGACACTTGTATTCTCGAGAACCTCTACTTGCTCTGACTCTGGAAGATTTGTTAAATTGACATCTGGATCAAATAAACTGGGTCTACCGCGTCTGGTCCTATTTCGATAATTATCTAGTTCGCTTGAAAATAGACCATTATTACTTCCTTCAGTAGATCGCCTGTAGTTTTGGATATCTCCAGCAAAACAGCTACTGCGTCCCTTTTTAGTTTGATTTTGATATTGCTTAATACTAGACTCGAGGTCGCTCGTGCCACGTTCTGGCGTACTAATTTTCCTGCTTTTGCCAAAGGAAGGAAACAAACTGCTTCGACCATGACGAGTTTTTTCTTTATAATTAACGAGTTCATCAGAACTTTCAGGCATAGTATCATCATCACTTTGACGAGATTTACCAAAAGTGGGGAATAAACTGAGGCGACCTTTTCGAGTTCGGTTTTTATAATTACTAGCTTCATCTTCGTCTACCGTATCATCATCATTACTAGTATGATCATTAAAATCAAATGTAGGAAAAATGCTATGACGTCCTTTCCTGGTTTTTTCCTTATACCGATTAGCGTCCTCTTCTGGATCGCTGAAATCAAAAGTAGGAAATATACTATGCCTACCCGACCTAGTTCTTTCTTTATATGCTTTAGCAGCAGACGCGTTTTCATCTTCACTAAAATCAAATGTCGGAAAAATGCTATGCCTTTTTGGTTTTTGTTGATAAGCCGCAGCTGCAGCCCTATTTTCATCTTCAGAAAAGTCGTAAAT
This sequence comes from Danaus plexippus, assembly GCF_018135715.1. Taxonomy (NCBI): domain Eukaryota; kingdom Metazoa; phylum Arthropoda; class Insecta; order Lepidoptera; family Nymphalidae; genus Danaus; species Danaus plexippus. The sequence goes on from NC_083541.1 coordinate 2,327,639, forward strand.
TGGGAAAATGCTATGACCACGAAGATTTTCTTTATATCCATCAGAGTCACTCTTATAATCGTCTTTAGGAAATACATTTCCTCGTCTTTCTTTTTCTCTAGCAATTTCGGGTTCAGCTTTAACATTACTTAATCTTCCCTTTATAGTATCTTTGATATATTCAGCAGGACTTTCACTGGAGCTTGGTTTTCTAAAAAGTCTAGCAAATAAGCTTCTCGAATTCGATCTTCCATCAGTAGGTTGAACATTTGTTGGTAATGACAACTTTCCACTACGGATGTTGGCTTCTTTTCTATATTTTTCTGCAGTATCACCATTTGTCCAGGTAAAGTCATGATCCAGCTTTGATACTGACTCTTTGCGATAATTTGGAACAGCAACACTCAATGCGCGTGTTCTCATAGACTTGGATGGTATAAAATCTTGTCCAATGCTAAAGAATGGAGGTCGTTCACTAGCTAGAATATGTTCGTCATCAAATATATTGATTCCTTTATCTTGATGCTGTTGTTCAAATCCTCCAAGAACATTAACCACCCTTGCCAGTAACTCTACAGGCTTGACAATAGCCGAAGCAGTAAAAGTTTTCTCTTTATCGATGCCAAGCAAATCAGTGTCTGATTGAATTCGAAGCATATCTTTTGCGGTTAGTTGGATGTTTTCAGAATTTGCTCGCTTTCGTTTAACGATGGGATCCCTAGGCTCTATGTCGAACGTTAAAATAGGGCAACTCTTGCTTCTATACATATGTGGTGCGGCCTCTACGTATACGGGCTACAAAAAAGATATTTTTTTTATTATTTATAGAAACAATCCAAAAATATATATTTCAGAAAATAAATATGTATAAAGAAATTAATGGTGACTTACCTTAAATTTCAGTAGATTAGCTTCATTTATTATTTTCCTAATAACTGCTATGTCTCTAGTAAAACCTTGCAAAATTTTGCTCTGAGTTGATTTCACTTGATATGCGAATTTCTGTTCTAATCGATGAATTCGTTCGGATCTCATGCCACTTGTGATGAATCCCAGGAGCATAACTATGTACCCTAACCCAAATGTTATCCAAATAATCAAAAATATTTGATATGCGAAAAAGTATCCTGATTTGAATCCATTATTGACAGTTCCTAAAAAACATATATTATTATAAAAAAATCAGACTTAGTAATAATTATGGAACCTTACGGTTAAGTTGGTAAGAATACAATAAAATGGTCGTACCTGCAACTAAATCTCCAAAACCTATAGTGGTTAGAGTAACAAAAGCATAATATATGCCAGCGACGTAATCCCAGCCTTCAAACACGACAAAAATACAGGCGGGCAGGAATATGAAGAATAAAAAACCAGGAACTAAATAAAGAAAGATTTGCCCCAGCATACCCAAATTGTGGAAAATGTAATCAAATCTATCAGCACGTTTTTCATTTCTTCGCTTATATTTGCGATAAACCGAAATTAACTGAAAAAAAATATGATTTTTTTATGTTTATATTTTATATATACGAAATGAATTTGCAAATATTTTTTAACATAATAGTGGTTTTACCTGGAGTCCGAAATATTCACCCAAATTTGCGAGCAAGATACCATTGATCGGAATTCCAAACAAGCCATAGAATATCATAAGAATTCTTGAAAGGTGAGTCGTAGGTGCTAAATTACCGTAACCTTTAAAAAAACATTAGTAATAACTATTCAAGATTTTTATTTGTTTATTTGATACGGATCGTATAAATTTACCTATAGTACTGACAACGGTGTAAGAGAAGAAGAAAGAATGATAGAAATCCCATTTAAAAGGTGGTTCTGCATCTTCAGTGGTGTAATTAAACATGGACTTGCCGCAGTAGTCCGACAACTTACGGAGTATACTGTCCTGCTTGCCGGGATCATTCGGTATATAGTTCTCGTAAAGAAGATCTGGAATTAAACGCACATATTTTCATTAGAATAAAAATGTATAAATCAGTTGCTGCATTTATGACATTATCGTATATAAATTATGTTTCGATGGAAATAAATTTGCGAATTTAAAGTGAAATTCTGTTATTGTTTATGAAAAATAAGTGCGTCGCATTTGCATGATCCCTTCTTGGTACGAATTCTTCTATACATACCTATTATAATTGAATTACTTATTATTTGAAACTTTAATAGCTTAGTCTAAAAATATCTTGCGAGTGAAATAAGGAAAAAAATTCAATGGGCGAGCAATATTTAAAAAAAAAACCATTGTAGCAAAGTTACCCCTATACTAAAAAATGGGAAATTTATTACGTTTATGTAAAAAAAAAATATAATATAAAAAATAAATGATACCAATTATTTATTACTAATATCTAAATACTGTTTTTTGATGTCACAAATAAATGTATTTTATGATGATATTAATTATGGAATAGCCTTTGGAATTATTGTTCGTTGCGGTTTAATAATATAACGTTAAGCTATAAAATAAAGTATGACGCGTTTATTGTTTAGGAACAGATAAGACAATAAAATCCTATTGGCTCTAAATTCCAAGCATCCTTCCAAAGTTGACACTTATAACGATTGAAAAATCTGTATAAAACGTACACATCTTGTGCCTTCATATGTAAAATTAATACACGTTTATTTAATTACGAAATTATTAAAACATCCGCTATCTTATAAATGACTTTTAACTTTTAAAACAATTCTCTTGTATAATGTCAAACATTAAACAATGTTTTAATGGTCAACTTATAAACGAATAAAATAAACATAAATTTAGATAAGATTGGTATAATACAGTTTTATTTACAAATATTATTATTTTATTAATATAAAATTCATCTTAATAAAGAACACGATATGGCTCGATAAATGCTTTACAAATCAAGAGTGAGTATTAGAATTTCTGTATCAGTAATCCATACTAATATTATAAATGCGAAAGTAACTCTGTCTGTCTGTCTGTCTGTTACTCAATCACGCCTAAACTACTGAAACAATTTGCACGAAATTTGGTATGGAGATATTTTGATACCCGAGAAAGGATATGGGCTACTTTTTACCCCGGGAAAATGACGCATTCCCATGGGAAAATTCAGGTGGGCCGATCGCTTTTGCGCCTAAACTACTGAACAGATTTAAATGAAATTTGGTAAGGAGATAGTTTGAGACTTAAGAAAGGACATGAGTTACTTTTGACCGCGGAAAAACAACGCATTCCCATGGGAGAAATTACTTTTCTGGCCAAGGAAGGAAAAACAAAAAACATCGTATATAAAAATGTATTGCAGTAACCTATCTTCTTCTTAAAATGTATTAACCTAACCTATGACAATCACACTTAGTATGGCCTCATCCCATCTCGGAACAATTCAAACATACGTACAAAAAAGTATGGCTCAGGTTTTTTCATACTATACAAAAAACTATCCAATGCGGACGACGTCACGGGTAAAAGCTGTATATAACTAATTCAGAAATTTACGCGGACGAAGTCGCTGTCAAAAACCAAAAACTAGTGTTGTTATAAAGGAAACTTTGGCTCTTCAAATATCTTGTCACACGTCTGTTATGTTATGACGTGTCTAAATGTAGCAAGTGCATAAATTCTTAAAGTTGCTTTCATATCACTGAAATAGTATTCTATGCTTAATAATGTTTTTTGTATATTGGGATCAAATGTATCGAAAATAATTGATTTTTAGGGCATTGATCCGTTTTCTGACAATAGTGAATGACAGAGATAGAGTTTATTAAAGTCATCGTAAAAAATACTAACTGAAAGTGTATGCAAAATTTTATCCTTCGATTATTTCGAATTAAATTATTAATATGATAGCTGTTATTCAGGAGTAGCGTAATTTACTTTACAATTATACAAAAACAAACGAGTAGCTTTGCTCCAATTAGCTAATGGTTACACAAAGTAATGTTTAATAACGATCTCCTTATACAAAGTAGAAATAATATCCAAATCACGACTTGACAAGACAAACGGACTGTTAATAGGGTTCTTAATATTTGTTTAATATTTTGTTATAATTTTATGATCAAATATAAATGGAAAACAACTTTAGAACTAATAGAGCTCTACTAGTAACAAGAATTTTAAGAAAATATTTATATTTTTAACAAAAATATATTTAAAAAAAAAGTTTGTAAGATTATTAAAAAATTTGACATAGCACTATGAAGGCTGGTATTTGGTTGGTGTAGTTATAATAAATAGGGATACCTTTTGAATTTAAATAAACATATAAATACTATTGTTATGATATAAGAAAATAAGGCTTTTCCTTATATTGAAAACAAATTGTACTTTCATTTTTAGTTTTTCAATAATAGTAAATAAATATTCAGAATGAGAATATAAAAGTGAGCATATAACAATTTGTGAGCACAACTTATTCTAACACATAGAGTTGTTAAAAGATAAAATGTTCTAGAATTTATAAAAATTGGTAGATAAATTACGTATTTTAAACATTGGGTGTAAAAAACGCCTTGCTTGTATATATGTGAGTATTTATCAATCATAATGATATTTACGATTCTCGCGTTTGTTCATTTAAATAAAACTAACGTTTCGGATATACTACGAGTATTTTATTATTTTAAAACTACATACTCCCTATATAAATATGAAAATGTTTATTTTCATCTCGTCTGCCCGTGATCAAGGTTGCTACAAAGGAACCGAAACGTCGGGATTGTACAGTGTTAAAATAATTAAAAACGCGTAGTATATCCGAAAACCGTAATTTTATTTACTACTTACTTAATTTTACACATGACATCAAAAAGGTTCTATTGAGCTCTATTGATTGGTGTCCTATATGTTACTGAGACAAATAACTACGATAATACACTTGTATCTGACAAATAAATTTTAATGATTTTAAGACCGGGAATTATCTCTTTTTTGGTTTCAAATAAAGAAACCATGAATTATAATCTAACATTAATATAATTCATAAAAAGTATTTGCAATTTTAGCAATCCTAATACTTTTGTATTCGTCTTCGTCGCGGAAGCAATTACTAGTTTTCATGGTACCGACCATACAAATTTTATAGTATCGTTGAAGAAGGTGCGGTGCCATCATTGTTGGTTGATTTACATCAAATAGATATAAAATAGCGTCACCATTGAACCTTTACAATACCAAGGTCGGAATCACGGCTAAGGACTGGACGGTAGCGAAATATTCGCGAACAAAGACTTTTTTGCTTTCTTCCATACAGAGACATAGATTTCAATTATATAAAATAGCATAACTCTGTTAAGTATTATTAATCTTACAAATCAAATAGCCTTTCCGTATCTCAAGTGGCTTCTGTAATTGGTTTCGATAGATATAATGAAGTGTTTGGATTTCGATCGTCAGGCATCCGATAACGTGTACAAGATAGCGAATGCAATTGAGATATTTCTTGATGCTTAACAACATTATGTCCTTTATAGATATAAAGTAACATCACGAATTAACTGGAACTTACCTGCTTTGATGTATTGTATATTTGTTTTAGACATAACGATAATGATTTAAATAATAAAAATACATTGTAACGAATCTTTGAATTTTGCGATCCCAGTGTGTTTTATACATTAGTGTGATCGTGATTCCAATGACATTAACATATATTGTTGCATATTAGCACATTATATACAAATTTCTCATGAGAAGTATATTAAAATTGAATGGGAAAGGATTTATAGAGACAAAACAACTTATGTATATAAAAAAAAAATACATACTTACTTACATACATAGATGTATGCTACTTAGTAAGATCCTAAAGTAACCTTCCTACATAATTTCAGCTCCATGCAAACTATTTAGTCAATATATTAAAATTCAGTAACACTGCCTTATTTTAAATTATTATGAATATGAAATAATTCTATTCATACATATAAAATATATATAACATATTATTTTCAGTGACAAGCACAAGTCTAATTAATTTCCTAAGTCCACGATCACGACGCGCCTAAGGCCAGTACTGTTTGCTTGTGTCATTGAAGTTAAATTTTTCACTGATATATGCGTTTTTAATACAAATTTTGGTTATCGCTTATATATATAAGTAATTCAGTAATAATTTATATTGTAATCTGCATAATTGCTATAAATAATATAGAGTTATGGATGAATTTTAAAGAATATAATGTTTCGTTCAATGATTAGTGTTCATCCCTAAGGAGCGAGGCAGAAAAAATAACTTACTCTAAACATTCTGTGATTTTTGGAACCGAATAATAAGACTTATTGCTCTTTTCATACCGTTTACATCTGTAAGGAAACACCTTCAAATGCGGCTCTTATGAACAAAATCCGAATACATTTTCCTGATAACTCTATTAGGACACATTTTGGACCTTGTTTAATTTTTTTTTATTAAAAATTACCTTAAGTAGAAATTTTAACACACAACTTTATTTAATAAAAATTATTACACCGGTTTCTTTACACTAATATGTCCGTTCAGATTAATTGAGCAGACAAGATACAAGCGAAAATTATTAAATTCTAAATTTGTACGATTTTTTTCTTTCCAACTAACCATATTTTATAATGCTTGCTGTTGTTTTATGCAATCTGTTGTGAAACAATAAGTATTTTAGTATTTCTCTGTCCTTATATTTCCTATTGAGTTTACTCGATTCTTGTTAATTATGGTTTTATAATGAGGAAATTTTCTATTTCCGCTTATAAATCAAACATTCAGCAAACATTTAGTGTGAGGAGGTTGTTCTACGTCCTCAAACTTTTCCTTATATATAGACAATTGTAGCATGCTAATGGCGGATAGGAGACATCCGTGTTCTGTTAACAAGATGGCGCCCCAGCTTAATGTGTGTCACAATGACAGAAAGATTAAATAACATTGAATTTAAGTCTGAAATAACAAATAAAGAATTTGTTTAAATTAAACATTACTATTTTTATATTTTACCTGTATATGTGGTTTTAAAAATAACAACCGATGTAACAGGAATTTATTAAGAGATAATAAGGCAAAGTTTATATACAAGTAGAATCACTTTGGATAATAATTTCATATTATTATTATAATACTGTGATTAATTATTAAATCTTTTCTTTGGCGATATTTATTTATATTCCAATTTTTTTCTCCATTCTCACTTTTTTAATTCCCGTCGCAAAAAGGGGTGTTTTAAGTTTGAATCTGATGTCTGTGAGTGGGTGTGTGTCTGTCTGTGACATCGAATCTATGGAGTTTTTTTATTACTGTTGGATGACCATTAATAAATGGGGGCTTTTATGAAAATTTAATAAAATTGTATTATTATAATATTATGACATCATTCATTGTAAAATCACCGAATAGTATATTATTCAATGTCCCTTTTTTTTCCACATATATGTTTAAATAAATTTTTATTTTTCATCGCATTATTAAATTTTATAAGGAGTGTCCTTAAGTTAACAGTGTAATATTTTACATAAAAATATATCTCAAATCTACTTCGGAAACAAACTTAAAGTATCTGTGGCTAATAATGTCTGTTATTATCTTATAATAATTTCATTTATACAATGTATAAAAACATACCACTGATGACATTACAAGTTTACGCAATAAGTTGGCGCCGATTACACGCAATGTAAATGAGTTAGAGATATATATATAGAACGGTCAATAAAGTTTACTTATAACTCAATATTCAGAATATTTAAAAAATATATGTTTCTAGCGAAAATATATATATGTGCTAAACTTATCCATATTTACGAACACATTATCCATAGTATGTAGGACAACAACTTTTCAGAATGAAATGGCGTTAAATGCACTTGCAGTTCACGATGAATATGTCAAAAAACTAGGTACATAACTACCTTATATAAATTTAATTCATTTTACTTAAACCTTTTAGATCTCTGATTTTTCATTGACACTTTGCTTTACTTTTTCTGTTTAAGCGTTGTGTGTTTTATAACAAATTTAAATATTACAAAGCTCGTCTCTAATAAATAATTTTAAACAAAATCTCACGTCGATATATTTGGTTTCTTACCTTCCATGACCATTTTCAAATTATAATATATCAGTACAGTTTGGATGCTACAACGGTCAAGAAATTGACGTCATTTTTAATATAATTTTCCTTGAATATTTTTATATTGTTACGAAAATATGTATATATAAATATTGAAAGATCTTCTCTGTATATTATATTATTTAATGATAACTTTATTTTTCATAGTTATTTCTTTGCTGCAATAAAAAGTGTTCGACCAATTCCAATGGCGATAATATAATGTTTTAAGCTATGAAATTTTATTACTTTTTATTTTTTGAATTTTCACTATACTAGTTTTAAGTCTATTGTCAAATATTTTTTGAGTTGAATGGCTTAAGACGTTTGCATTTTCTTTTGAAACATGAGGTATTTAAGATGGGCCGTTTAACTTAATGTTTATTGTTAGGGCATGAAAACAGTTAAAATATCTATTTCCTATATTACACTACATTTATTGCTTGCCAACAATAATATTCGCTCATGTTTTGTCCATTTAAAGTGCAATTCGTCCGTAATTACCTAATTAGGTGTTATTCTGTTGTTTAGATGTTATGGAATGTGTCGCCATTAGTTTAACTATTGGTTTAATTATTTAAAACATGTCAATTTTATATATGCTTGTATTCGAATAGACACAAACTTTTGTTATTATATTATATGGTGAATATTCTTGTACTAAAATAGAAAAATGGACAGATATGTACCAAATTTATAAGTTAAAATTTAAATCTAATCCTGTAAGACCCGTATTCATGTCAATTTAAATGATTCCAGTTTCTACAGTTGTTCATATTATAATTTATCATTTTAATTAATGTATATTGATAGAATACACACTCGATTTACATTAACATATGGCTTTCAAACTTCACGTAAGTATAATTGAGCTCATGGACTTGAAACTAGATCGAGAATGTGTTTATAAAACTTATGTTTTGTGATTAAAAATATTTTATTTAAAGACGAGCGTGAAACTCATTATATTTTATTACGAGATTACTGTATGGTAATGTTCCGACGGGATTTATTGATGATATTATTCTGTATCTCGCTTTCGAAATTTTAATGACCCGAATCAATTATTTTGTTCGAGAGAAACATGACTCGATATGAGTACAAATATGAAACGAGAGGAAGTATTATTTATGTATAAAGTTTAATATGTATTTTTGTCAACAAATAAATTTTGTGTAAGTCATAACTACTAGTTTATTAGGTAGTATCAAAATGTTTGGATTTAGTGATATCTTGAAACAAGAATCAAAATTGATTTAGGTTTAAATCATCATTAATTGCAACAGTCTTATTTGATGTTGTAATTTTTTTCTTTCTTATTAATTAATTGAAACTTGAAAGTAATAATATTATAATGAATTTGATCTTTAGGAAGTCCGTAATAGAGTAGAAATTAAGTTTCCTGCCAGGAATTTACTAGAACGGTTTAAATAAATTTTATAGCAATTATAATATTCTTGAGAAAGTATTAATATTCAACAGTCATACGGATGTTACTAAGATAAATTAATATGAAGATAATTTTATAACTAAGGATTAAGTGACGTCTATTGACAATTACATTTTTTTATCAAGGACCGTGGAAAAACATGATGTCCTATACAATGAAGACGAGTTGAAATTTCTTGTAAATAATATGTATTGAGTGATTGAATTACGTTCAATAGTGAAATTATATCGAATTAATATTATGAGGCTAAACAAATAGCGCATTTGCGTTATATATACAATGTACATCTTATGTGTATCTGAATTTACTTCCATGCATAATAAAATCTTTAGATAAATTTTAATAACGCTTGGTGTAAATGTACACTAAGAATTATTTAAAGTATTATGATTAATCCACTTTCTTAAATGTTCGTTGTTGAAATTAATCCTTTTAGTATTTTTTAAGTCCTATTTTCTACTAACAACATTTATATACTATTCAGTCTTTCTTAGACACTATTTCTCGACAATAAAATTGACGGATGACTGAAAAATCAAATCACGAATCACATACGTCATAAATATAAAAACAAAACAAATGTCAAGTAACAATAAGTATTGACATTTTATAAGAAAGACAAACATAATTATAACAATTAGTATGCGTTTCACAATAAGAACATGAATCGTGGACGAGGAAAAGTCCTCAGGATATCGAAGACTATTTAGATACTATTGTCTCATTATTTTTTCATTATTGATACAAATCGATTATAAATCTACATTAATTATTATTTACTATATTGTATAACGAATAACAGATTCCTTCTCACAACTTAGTGATAGGTATATTATAATATTTTTATAAATTTAATTGATTCTGATATGAAATCTGTATTGTTAAAAGGTTACATTAAGAACTGTAGGTTTTGCGTATATAATATGGCTTTCTTTTATTTAAATTTTCGTAAATTTATGCATACATTTTATTTTATTATATCTTATTTTATTTTAATAAATATTTGTGTGCGTATTTTGTTATTGTATTCGTACTTATATCATGAACTTTAAAATATATATTAACAGGAGTTGCGAAATTCCTACATTAGACGGTAGTGTTTCTTATTATTTAGACATGGAATTAAAAGAAAATTTTGGAAACAGGATTCAGATGCTATCTTCATTTATAATAAACATTAAACATTTTACGTAAAACCGTTTACTGTGATTAAATATTTCGAAATTAACTCAATGGCTAATATTTTCATTAATTAATAAAAAAAAAATAGATAAAATTACGTTCGAATTCTGTCCCTCAAACGTATCTAAGATCGTGAAGTATAATTTAGTGAATAGTCCAAGTGAATTGTAATTGCAAGGGGTAAAGTTTATAGGCGAAGATTTTAAATAACTGATTCCTCTCCCTATGCAAAATTTCTACGGGATATGTTATATGCATTTCTTTATTTTATGTCATTTATGTTCGGTAATTAATTTTTTTAGAGTTTCATGACAGGTATGATAGTCACATCACTATGTTGGCAATCCTTTAAGTGGATCGATAAACGTTCAATCACTAGTGGAGTGTTAGTAATGAAAACTGCATTTATTCACTTATCTGAATGCAAGGTTAGTCCATTACTGTTAATTTAATAATTTCGCATATGTTTTAAATTTACAACACTTTAATTTTATATATTACAGATATGTTTGTTGTTAAATTCATTTAGGCTGTAATATTTGTAAAGAAAATAGCTTAATGGATTATTTCAATGGTCCAGATGAAAATAGCCCTTTGACATTTTCTACTTACGTGCTCTTAATTTGTAAATATACTAACTTTGTATCTCTAATCGTTCTAACTTCTCCTCCGCTCTCTGTGCTAGTTCCAAGGGGCTTTCTATGTGGTAAAATATACTGGCACCGACCAGCAAATACACAATATGCAGCGCCAACATGCAGGCCAATTGTTTTTTGGACATCATCTTGATTGATTATTTTGAAAATATTTTCAAATCAAAATGCTAAGGTTCAAGACACGACTATCACTCTTCAGATCACAGCATTGTCCATAACGTTTTAACATATATCAACATTTTCTATTCCTTAGTTAAGTGTCCGTGAAATTTTTCTAACACCTGACCACATTTTGATTCGATATAACGTACGGCACCGGATCCTGAGGCGAACATTGATGACGAATTAATTTACACAAACACATATGTCAAACATTTTTAAATTATGCCGTTCGATTGGTGAAAAGTAGCCCAAATCGTAGATGAGCCTGCCCGATTGGTTGACGTTCGACTTGAACGGTAGATGCGATCAAATGATTTTCCCGGCGCGCGCGCCTGAGAGTCGCGTGCGGCTGCAAATACGTCGTTTTTTATACGAACAGCTCTAAATGTTTCACTGGCAACTCGCAATAACTCGTAAAGGATAATATGTAAGGTTATTGCCAATATTACACTTATAAAGACGAATATTGCTAGCGCCTTGGTAATAGTAACGTGCGAGAGAAAGATTTCCGTTTACCATAGAAGATTAAAAGGATTCTGTGTCTGATAATGGTCGTCTATGTAAGATGAGTTACATCATTCCTCTCCTGATAGCAAAATCTACCAAGTTTAAACTCGTTTTACGTAATGTGTAAGCGATTAGTTTTTAAGCTCCAGATTATTATTGTTTAAATAGAAATGAACTTTATTTATACTCTGTTGTTGTATTTATAAAAAACAAAAATTTTTTGACCAAAAACACAAATAAAGTGAAGTAAAATTTTGTGTAGTTTAGTTCGTCTCTTTATGTTTTAAAATTTATCGGTCGTCCTTCTTATTTTAAGGAAGTGTTTAAAGGTTTTTCTAAACAAGATGCGTTCACATAATTGCACATTTTTCCTGACACGTTTCCTTAGTGAAAATATGATTTTGTGTTACACAAACATAGTGTTAAGATGTGTATTATTATATTTACATAAGAATCGTATCTGATTTCAGGATGAGTAATAAAAATACTTTATATAGATAAAATCCTTATATGTTACTGTAAATATTCCAAATCTAAGCTACATACAACAATATATTCTAAGAACAAATTAAATCCATGTATGTATTTGTATGTAATACTTGTAGCACAAACTTTATTTTGTCATTTTTATTCAACACACACATCGACGTCAGCACTCGAATATTTTTATTAGACACTAAAATAATTTCAAGTGATTAACGTTTGTCTGCTTATCACTTAACGTAGAAGCCTGATATGAAAGTTGAATCTTTAATTTATATATATTATTTCAGATAAATATATAATATTTATTTTTATGTGTGATTAAAAATCTTTTATGAAAAAACACATTTTAGCTCAATAGTTAAGTGTAATCATTAATATTATATGTATAATGTGATATTAATAATTTGCAAATGTTTTGCGATATTAAACGTTTGTTGAGATTGTTCTAAAATATTATTATTATTATAGCAATATTTATTTTATTTGAAACACTGTCTCGGAAAAATTGTTGCAACCATAAATATATTAAGTTCTTAATGTTTTTTTTCGCTATTTGTCTATATATTATGACATAAAAATTAAGATCAGGTTATAAAATTATTTTTTATCTACACCGTTGATAAGATAAAATTTAATTGAACATACTAATTAAAACACACTATTTTCTTTTTATCTCTTTTTGTTTTCATTTTTAGTTTTATTTTTTTATTAGTGTCGTATTTAATAGAATAATCCTGTAGTGCTTAAGCACACAATGATGAAGCATTATTGAATATCCTCCTCAGGGATTCGTCTTGTATCAGAATGTATTTATTCTGATCTTTAGCCTGTACTTAAAAAAAATCAAAACAGCTATAAATGTAACAATATCAACGTCCTTATATTTCGTTTTAGAAGTAACTAGCTTTTGCCCGCAACTCAGTCCGCGTAACCATCAAGGTTGTACTCTGCCACTTCGGCCATTAAACCCGAATTGCACTCTTTGGTTTCACCCGTCTAGTTTTGGGATCGGAATCGGGATTCGGGATCAGGATAAAAGGCCTATGTCATTTTCCAGCGTTCCATCTATCTCTATACCAAAATTCATCAAAATCGGTTCAGCTGTTACGGCGTGATAACGTAACAGACTAATACTATTCTAAGACCTTAACATATAATTAACGTATAATTATGTTGATAAAATTTTTTGCCAAATAATTTATTAATAGGTACAAATTCTAATCGTCTTATACTCGTAATAACTTCGAAGCGAAATGTCCGATTGGGATGAAACAAAAAGTATTTTTCTTTACATTTATGCCCTTAATAACATAATGCTTCATTTGGATAAGAATTAATATTATTTTTTTATACAAAAGCGGATATAGTGACTAAACTATGGCAGTCAGGTATATGCTCTCCCGACATTTTTCTAGATCTCAATAAGACCTAAAAACCCGAAGCTAATTATTTGTTTGTATTGTCCATAGTTTTTGCGGTGCAGGCAAAATAAGATTTTCGTCTTACGCATTGGGTCACAAATTAGCAATTTTCCTACGGATGTCTAATTTTTTTAAAGCAAAATATAACTTATAGCCTTCCTCGATAAATGGACTATCCATACTGAAAGAATTTTTCAAATCAGACCAGTAGTAGTTCCCGAGATTAGTGCGTTTAAACAAACAAATAAACAAACTCTGCAGTTTTATAATATTAGTATGGATTAGTCTACTACTTTAACATATTTATAAGTATTCTAAAAAATAATGATCGCTGGTTCTTCTCATGATTCCAATACTTGTAATATTGGTAAAAGATTATACAGATATTGACTTAAGATACATACGGGTGAAAAGAATTTAAACAACCAAGGATATTTTCACACCACATTACTATAATGAAGGTGTTACAGCAAAATATGTGTCATGGTGTATAAGGTGTGAGCAGATAGGTTTAATGCTACAAAAAAAGTACTAACAAGATCAAATCAAATGACTATAAATAATTCCTTAATAAGAGATATATTAAGGATTATTAGTTTATATTAAGAATTACACATAAACAAAATCCAGTAGAAAAAAGTTTCGAAATTATAAGGAAGTCAGTGCTTCTGTAAAAATGCCAAAACGCAAGATTTGAATCTTATCTTAATGATTACTGTTTACTTTTAATAAATGTTAATTTTGATAGTGAATTAGACACCAAAAGTAAAGTACCAAGGATATCTTAATTCCGCATTCAGTTCAATGGTTCCACCAAAGGCGAGAGATTTAATGATATTTTTTTCTGATATAAGAAAAAGCATAAAAAATTTACGAAAGAAAGGTATTGCTGTTTCCTTATTATGCTTTTTACCTATAGACCCATGATATTGGATTACCTAATTAATCGCGTTTAGCTGGTACGCACATATTTTTGTTTTAAAGCGTGAATATAGACTTGCCTTTACCGTGGATTGTTGTTGATCGCTTATTCGTAATTAGCTCCAAACCATTTAACTATAAATCTATAGTTTTGAAATTAGGCTCCATAAACGGAAAATAAAACCCTTAAATCTGGATTTGATAATTAAGTATATAAAATTTTCTTTATTATCTTCGTGTTTCTTTCGACACAGACAAAAAAATTCTAGTCACAGACAAAAAAATTCTAGCTCTCGCCTCACACGGAACCTAAAAAAATATTGTACAGAATAAAATAACATTTATATTGTATAGTACAAAAAGTTACATCCCTTTATATTCATATTGCTCAGAACAATAAGTCCATAAAGACAGATTGATACACCTATGCGTATACCTTTAATAATAGGCACTATAAGTAACAAGTTACTTAGTATAAAAGTACCGTCTAATCTATTCAGGATATTTTACTTACTTACTAAAAACCTGAGCCTGTATGTTGATTAACTATGTAATGGCTGTGAGGGACACCCTTAAAGCATTCTCTATTGCCACTGAATAGAGAAAAAACACCAAAAGGGTTTTACACTTGTATATAATTTTACATTTAGACAGTCTCGAATTTTGAAATCCCTCAAAAAATAAATTTATTCATAGATCTGTTATTGTGCCTGTATTTTTTATTCACGAAAAATACCTCTGTTTTTTTAAAGATATAAAAGTACACATATTTATACTGCCGCTTGTTTAAGACCTTATTTATTTTGCATATATTTTTTACATGACTGTTAAGGTAGGCATTAAGATAATCAGTATGACTTATGTTCCACATAAAAAATCTGATATTTTAATATGAAACTGTTTGACATAAGCATATTTTTTTTAGAATTTTTTATCTGATGGAAGGGCCTATGCTGGCAGTACTGTCTCTATTAGGAAAATCTCAACCTTTGTGTATTGGTATAGGTTAGTTTTCCTTTTGTTTTGCTGCGTTTAATTCGATGGCTTGTAAATGTCAAAGTCGTAATCTCTTTAACCAATAATTCAATCTTGCACCCTCCCCGTGTTAATGAATTTCAGAGGCTCCGCTTGAATCCTTGAGACGCCTTTCATGCGTTCGTCATTTGTCACGATTTACAAATATTTACAAGTTTCCATCTAATCTGCGCTATAAATTGGATTAAGGAATTAGCGAGAAAGCCCGTTTCAAGCCATGGGACGTCACTCGCATATATCTTTGAAGGTTAATGTACCTAGTTTGCCTGATATGTCTGAAACCAAGAAAGGCTAATACATAAACCTGTCATATATTAAGATCTTTAACAGTCAAAACATATCTTCCTTGCATTGTTCTTTACATGCGAATTTCATTTGTAAGTTTTGACGAAATGTCGTTTGAATTCTAATTTCCTTTGAAGGTAATATTTTTGTCATATTGCTTCCGATTTACAAAGAGGAAATCGAAAACACGTTTATCCATGTATTTATAATAGGCAAGAGCATTTAAATGCCTTTAATACGTTTATGACCACGTCTGGAGGTTTATATTAAACTGTCCTGATGACGTCACATAATATATTGAAAGATTATAAAATCCTTTTCCTTAAAATAGTAATATCGCAACCTTTCATATTTTAAATAAAAATTTATAAATAAGGAGAATTTCTTTTTTGAAAATAATCATAATAATAAAATATGAAATATATAAAAGAATGATTTTGAAACCAAATTGATGAATATTATAAATGATAAAAGTGAAAATTGCTACATGAATAGATTAAATAACAGATGCCTATGTGTAAAAGTACTTTATACCAAATAACATTTATAGTAGAGCCTGCTGTGTTAAAACCTTTTTGCAATCGCTAAGAGAGAATAAACGACGGTCTTAGTAGGTTTTATTTTTTGGTTTAAAAATATTTCATATATTAATATCTATATAAACTTAGATGCTTTTGTTGATTGTTGTGTGAATTTCGTACTTAGATGCGACAACCTGAGCAAAAACTGATGAAAACAAATAGTCTATAAACATAATGAGATTAGCTGTATTATTAACGAAATCCCATTTTGGCCTTAATTATGGGGCATTAGGCAATCATAACAAAACTGGCCGTCAAGGTATATTGACACTATAAATTCATTAAGTGTCTTTCTTCCTTAATTGCTTGTAACGCTTTATCAAAATAAAATCAAGATTATTATTTTTAAGATATAATTTACATATTAAATATTGATTACAACTTTCATGGAAAACTATGCAGGGTGTATGCTTGATGAAACTCATATAATGTATATGACATTAGATTATACTCTGCAATAAATAAAAGTTAGGCACTCAGTTATTTCAAATACTGACGATTAAACAGTAACGTCAGATGTAATTGTTTACTAGTAGTAATATTTTTTTGTGTTTGCAATTTCTAACATTTTTTTTTCAGTGCAAAACTTACGTTTACAAGGAAGAATAGAAAATTTGGAGGTTGGAGTTATTTGACTTATCTATTAAACTTTGCAAATTAATAATACACAGACAATAATTCCGTAGGTCAAGAAACTTAACAGTGAAATTGGACCTCATTAATGAAATCTTTGACTTGAATCTGAAATACACGCATTTATTTATGAGTTAAGAAATATAAAATATAAGATAATGGGTTCTATGTGAAAAAAAAATTATCTTATTCTTTCAAAGCTTTTTAAAACCATATAATTATTACTGAGTATAGTAGTACCTATTCTTAAACCTTAGCAAATAATCATTATGTAGCGCAGATTGATGTAATTAGAAAAAAAGGTGACGTCTTTTATGAAATGTGACTTTGTAACTGTTTGCTACATTTTGATCCATTTTACTAGAAAATTGACTACAGTTGAATTCTCAACCATCATTATCGTTTTCAGCATACAATTCTCAGAAAACAGATTAATATAAATCTTTATTAATAATAGCATTAACATACATACATCAAAGTTCAAAATAACTGTTACCCAGCTCCTGGTGACTTGGATACCATAGCAATAAAAATTATTTTCTTCTGTCTTCTAAATTAATATTACAATTATATATTTGATACTTATAAAAAAGGAATATTGGTGAGCGGAGATTAATTAAGAGATAATTCTTAAAATATATAGATTATATAACTTTTAAAAATTTACACTTCAATAAATGCACGAAAACTTGATTGATTTGAAGAACTTTTGAAGATTTATGAAATAAGTGGAAGTTATTATATCATGAAACTATTAATTTAGTCCATAACATATATTTGAACAGGTAGACATTAAACACTTGTAGAATCAAATTGAAGTCTTTCAAATAAAGCTAAGACAATGTAAAAATTATAAATTACATTAAATATTAAAGATATTTATTACTTAAATTAAAATATATATAATAAATACAATAATTTTTTAAAGTAAATTAAAAAATATATATTTATTATTTAGAATTAGGCTGAATGGACTACTGTTCTTTACCTTTTATTGTCGATATAGATAGTAGGTAACAAAAATACAAGTTGTGTATGTCAATTGATATTTGACAGTGACATTTCAAGGGTATTCAATATTCATTTCACAGCTGGTCACTTGGTTTCTGGTGGAAATTCACGTTGTTAATTTTTTAATTTTATTACTGCAAAAAAAAACATGGATTACAACAGCAAACAATTGGCTGAAGACCTCTTTCTTCGGGTTCCAGTAGACGCTCGAATAAGGTTTAATTTTATTGTATAAATGTTTTAGCAATTCTATTCTTCTAATTACAAAATGTAAATTTTCTATATGTTTTAAAATGATGTGTTGTATATCGCCTCCTCTTAGTTATGGGGCGAATTATAATGTTATTCAAATAACATATTTTATTAAAATCATAGGTTAATGCAAGTTAAATTTAATTATGATGCAAGAACATCACTCACTATAACCTTAAATGATGCACAATCATAATTACAACTTAGTTATGATGTAGTTAAAGTTATATTAACATTTCCTAAACCTTAAGAAAACCCGTAGAAGAAGTAGAAGAACATCATCCAAAACTGAAAGTTGAAATGCAAACTATTCGGTTGAACCCTGACTCACAGAAGCTTGTGTTGGATACTTTACGCTTTATACACGGTCCCGATTTCAAACTGAACAGTGCCAGCCTTTACAAGGTAAATATATATTAAGTATATAATCAATAGAAAATAAATAATGTTACATTTTCCTTCAAAGAGGATATAATTCAAAATTAGAGTACTTATTACAGTTCAATAATATCTGAGATTGTTTTATCAACAAAATTAATTGATTATTTCATTTTAATTTTATTACAGAAAATAAGAAAAAAAAAAATTTACTAAATATTAGTTACTTTATAAAAATTGCTTATTCTAATCATGATATGTCGTCTGTTAAACCTTCTTTGAACAATCTTTTTTAGTGTAATCTAATGTATTGATTATATTATACACTCGTTTATTGTTAAAAGTATTAAGAAATAATGTTAACATTAGATTTTGAAGTTGTTTAAAAATAATGCTTTTTTATTTGTACTTAATTCTAGGATAAGGGTACGAATTTCAGTAAACAATATTGGTTGGAGCGAGGTAACCTTATAGTGCGTGGTGGTTGTGACTATTCTATACAATCTCAACCAGATATGAAATCCTCTGAAGTTAGGTTGAGGGAATTTGCTTTGGCTAAGTTGGAAAAGTATGTATGGTATATTGGGAGTAATAGTTCATTTCGATTTAATGCCACTGTATTGGGTGTAATATTTCTAATAAATTTTATAGGTACTGTTTCCACAAGGCTCATTGTGCAGAGGCTTTAGAAAACGCAGCTGAAAACGTCGAAAAGGCTTTAGAAATTCTATTTAAAAAATATTATAATTTTACAACATTAGAAAACAATGAGAATTATCCACCGAAATCTGAGTTGTTGGATATGAGGAATGATGAGAGAGCTGTACTGGAATCTATATATGAGAATAGTTTCAGAGTTAGAGATACAAATGTTTGGACAGTTGATGTCAAGTTGGATTACATAACGAGAATGTATGCGGCCGACAAAGTAAAGAAAAAGAAAGAAAATATAAATTACAATACAAATTTCAAAACGAAAAAGAAAGAACTATGCAGACTGTTCCTGAACGGTAACTGTAGATTTGGCGCGAAATGTAAATTTACACATGAAACGAAAGACGACGAAAAGCTAGAAGAAGTAGAAAAGGAATCTGTTACCTACGAATTAGAAATACGTTTCCCAGAAGATACATACTACCCGTATGAATCACCGATGTTGTTTGTCAAAGCCAATAGCAGTTCAAATTTAATACCGACCATTACTTGCCTAAAAATTGCTGCCAGGTTGTACGACGAAGCCAAAACATTAGCCCTAGATGGTATACCCAGCATATACTCACTAGTTGAATTACTTAGTAATGAAGACGATATAGTTAATTTTATTAAATTTGACACTAGACAATTTCCTCAGGCTTCGGACATGTTGTTCCCTCAATTGTTAGAAAGTAATAATGCCGATAGCCAAACCAAACCAACACATTATAAAAAAGGTGATTCGAGGGATCATAGACATAATGTAAATTTCGATGAATTGCTCAAAGATAATAATGAAATAGCGAAACGTTATATGGAAAAAAGTGACAATAATAGATATAATAAAATGATGTCTTCGAGAAGAAAACTTCCTGCTTGGCAAAAAAGAAAAGAAATATTACAGGCTATGGAAAAATCTCAGGTCTGTTTTTTGTACTATACAAAGTAATTTATATATCTTAATCTTATTACTTTACTATATTGATGTATATGTTATTAGACAAGTTTTTCTAATAACTTTATTACTTTACTATATATATGTATATTTATGTATATATTGTTATTAGACCAGTTTTTCTAAGTGATTTGAAACTTTGTGTAAATAATATCCTTGTGATAGAATTTTAAATTTAGTAATACATACTACTTTAAAAAATTTTATTCACTTCTATTAACTTGCGATATACAAAAATATACATAAAACAATCTCAAACATTATTAAGGTATAATTTTATTTAAATTTACAACATACATGTTTTGAATCACAGGTAATAGTTATCAGCGGTGAGACGGGTTGCGGTAAAAGCACTCAGGTACCGCAGTATATTTTGGACAATTGGCTAGAAAATTATATAGGAAACCATGTTGAGATAGTGTGTACGCAACCCAGACGTATATCAGCTATAGGTGTTGCTGACAGAGTGGCTGAAGAGAGAGTCGAAAAGACTGGACAAGTTGTTGGGTATCAGGTAGAGTATTTTTCAATCTATTGACTACATTTTGATATAAAACAACTTAGTTATGGTATGTACACTCATCTACCAGCCAACACTTACCAAAACATAACATGTGACCTTAAATAGAGCTAAGTACATATCGAATTAATTCCACCGACCCTTTGTTGAGACTATATTAAATCAGTATAAGAGAAGTAGTATGGAGATTTTATTACTAACGTTATAGTCATTCAATATAAAAATGGTCACTTGTTGGTAACACTTATATGAGATAGTATTAATTTTTTGAGTGTCATACCTATAATATGTGTAGGTGTTTATTTGTTGACCTCATTCGTTACAAATATGAATCTATTGTGATAGTTCTATTTAGAGAAGTTTTTTCATCAGAAACTGATATGGTTATAAATATCAGTAGATATGATATTCAAATATGAGCTTTAAGGATAGATGTAATAGAATGCATTTTATTTATCACCTTTTGTTTATATATTTTTTTTATGTTCAGAGAATATCAATAAGTAACAGCTTAATAACATAATCTGTGCGCATTAAAATTATTTGGTTAATAGAGTCAAGAGATTGTTGTGGAAAAAAATATTGTATGCCAAATATAATATTTGCTTAGTAAAATTTATTATATTTTTAACTTGTACGGTTAGAATAAACTATTAGGTTAGTCTGTTAGTGAATTTTATATAGTGAAATGTATTGATATTTAATTTTTTAGATACGTTTAGAAAATAAGATCTCGTCGAAAACCCGTTTAACGTTCTGCACTACCGGTATATTGCTGAGGCGACTGGAATACGATCCGCAGTTGAAATCGATCACCCACATCATAGTTGACGAGGTTCATGAGAGGTCCGAAGAGAGCGATTTCCTCTTGCTAATATTGAGGGACCTTATCAAAGTTAGAAGGGACTTGAGGGTCATATTGATGAGTGCGACTCTGAATGCGGAGCTGTTCTCGGATTATTTTGACAAGGTTCCAGTCTTGGAGATTCCTGGTAATGAATAATGATCAGATTATTTTTTTATTAATAATATTTTTGATTATATATTATATTGAACAATTAAATTTTATGAGAAATTACTGAGTAATAATAGTATAGATGGTATAAGAAACAGACTTTCGTTTCAAAATTCTTGGGGAATAATAATATTTTTTATACACTACCGGTAACGACGAATAAAAAACATTTTTGTTTTAGGCAGAACTTTTCCGGTGGAACAATACTTTTTGGACGACATTTTGGATATGACAGATTATATAATGGAGGAGAACGGACCTTTTGCTCGTAAAATTAAGAAAGGTATTACAAAATAATATTTTCCTGGTTCTCTATTATGCAATACTTTAAATAAAAATGCTAATATGATTCTCGTGCCCAGGTGACAAGGACAAAAAGTTTGATTTCGAAACCGAGTTAGAAGCCTGCGATGTCAAGTCAGAATCCACTGAGCCGCCGAAGATAGTGATTCGTGACGAAAATCTAACGATATCACAAATAGTAGCGAGATATCCCAAACTTAGTAAGAAAGCATGCAAAAACCTATACCTCATGGATACTGAAAAGGTGAGAAAATAGGGTTTTATCAACTATTTAAAGAATATTGCTATGTATTCGTGAAAGATGGTAGATAATCTTCAGTAATGAGATCTAAGATTTTCGCGAGTATTCATTTAAATGAAACTAGTGTTATTCGGATTTACTACGCGGATTTTATTATTTAAAAACTACATAATCCCGACGTTTCACACAGATCACACCTCGTCTGCCCGTGATCACGGTTGCTGCAAAGTAACCGAAACGTCGGGATTATGTAGTTTTTAAATAATAAAATCCGCGTAGTAAATCCGAATAACACTAGTTTCATTTTAATCTTCAGTACATGACACGGTTTTATTTAAAATTATTTTTTATGTTTAGTACAGTATGATAGAAAAAGTGCTATAGGACTAATAATCTACACGTACACGAGAACAAAAGAAGCAATGCACAGAAATAACTCACATAACATTACATAAAAATATATTTTCCTAACTATTAATTAGGTTACTTGCTTATAATTTATAGTTTTTAGAAATAACTTATACCAATACAAAAAAATAATAAAAAAATATTCTGAAAAGTGTAATTACGTTGAGGCACTGCAATAAACGGACGTTATATCATAGGGATAAGATTTTTTTTTACCTTTATTTTAGATAAATTTGGAACTCATAGAGCATGTTCTGACATACATCGTATCTGGACACCATTCGTGGCCGACAGAGGGCGCTATTTTAATATTTCTGCCTGGTATAGGCGAAATAATGTCGTTATACGATCAGTTGATTGACAGTCATACGTTCAGCCCGAAGTGAGTATATTATCAGCTAAATGAATAAGTTAAGGATTTAGTTTCAAAAAAGCTTTAAAAATGTGAATCAAACATAAGGAAAATTTTCACGCACATAAATTACTTGGGATACATTTAAGTTGATGTTATGAATTGTTATGTAAGAATTCCACAAGATGGCTCTGTCACAAATAAAAAAAACTTAAATAACGTCTATTATTAATATGTAATGTATTTGAAGACTAATTAACTTGCATTATCTCAAAATTCGTAAACAACTAAACAAAAATTATATTAAGTTTATTTCTTTTAATAATGATTTTCAGAACGGGCAAATACAAAATAATTCCCCTCCACTCGACCTTAACGAGCGAGGAGCAGGCCATGGTGTTCCAGAAGCCGAGAGATGGCGCTAGGAAGATAGTTCTATCAACTAACATAGCGGAGACATCCGTGACCATAGACGACTGTGTCTTTGTTGTCGACTGTGGAAGAATGAAAGAGAAACGGTAGCAACGAAATTTTAATTTAAAAACGAAATACATCAATAATAAATACAAATTACTAGCGACTTGGACGTTACAAAGAATTTTGTCTACAAAAGTCTTAGTAATCTCATTTAATTCCATTAAATTCCAGCTTCGATTCCAACCGCAATATGGAATCTCTGGATCTGGTGTGGGTGTCTAGAGCCAACGCTAAGCAGCGGAAAGGTCGCGCCGGTCGGGTGATGGCCGGAGTTTGTATCCACCTGTTCACATCGCACAGATATAATTACCATCTCTCAGAACAGCCCGTCCCGGAGATACATAGAGTGCCGCTGGAACAGCTGGTGCTGAAGCTGAAGATATTACCGCTGTTCCGGAACATGGGCGTGCATGAGGTGCTCGGTGAGTGCTCGGTTACATGGATTGTACTAAATATTGAATACACTTAAAACTTTATTGATGTTTCTTAATTCAAACAGATCGTTAACAAAGATAAGGGCAATTTATGATTAATGTTGAAAATTTCGATTTCCAGGTAAAACAATCGAACCCCCTTTGAAATCTAACATAGATGGCGCGCTGATAAGATTGCAAGATGTTGGGGCGCTGGACAAAATGTATGCTCTAACGGCTCTTGGCAAGCACCTGGCTGCTCTGCCAGTGGATGTCAGGATTGGCAAACTCATGTTATTTGGCGCTATATTCTGCTGTGTCGATTCAGCTTTGACGATGGCAGCATTTTTGAGTCACAAAAGCCCATTCCTGGCGCCGTTTGGTAAAAAAGTAGGTATCTTTTTCAATACAGCATCTATATTCTATTATATAGACAAAAACTACTATACATGGATTTTTCACTTCACGTTCGATATTCAATAATTTACTTTCGTTACCAAATTTATATTTTGTTGTTAAAATGTTACTAAGGGACTATAGAAATTAGATTTAGTGATATTAAGCAATGCTTGAGAAACACTGAATCTAACTAACCTATGCTATATGTTAAGATTTTTTTTTCTGCAGTCGGAGGCTGATGCAAAGAGGAGAGAATTCGCGTGTTCTAACAGCGATCAGCTGACGACGTTGAGGGCTTATAGAGTATGTATTAATATTATATATATACATATATATATTGACTGATGGGATTCATTTTATCAATTTTAATATTTGATTGGAACAACTAATTGTTTGTCCAAGTAAATAATAGTAATAATTTTTTGTTCTATAAAATATATTTTTTTATAGAACAAAAATTATTACAATACTACATATGTACAAATTTTGTAACATATTTTTCAGAAATGGCAACAAGCGCTGAAACAAAGCTCACACTCAGCTCTGGTATTCGCTAACGAGAACTTTTTGTCGCACAAGACGCTTGTAATGTTAGCTGATATCAAGCATCAGTTGCTTGGTCTTCTCGCGTCGATAGGCTTCGTACCAGACATGCCGGGCTTGAGGAAGAAGATGTATAAGGATTCCGTCCAAGCTCTCACAGGTGAAGAGGTAATAAAAGCAAGCATTATCAAGCACTTATTATGAAGAAAAGGCAAATATATACCTTATGTACATTTTAATTGAACTCAAAATATAATAACCAGTTTTTGTTTTTCAGCTAAACTGTAATGGAACGAATGATAAACTTCTGGCCGCTATACTGTGTGCTGCGTTGTATCCTAACGTTGTGAAGGTAAATAAAAAAGATAATTATATATTGAAACATGCCTGTATGTATGTTACCACTTTGATCCAGTTTGATCCAGTTTTATATCTCATAATTTTAAAGGATTTATAGTAGTCTTATAAGAAAATATAATTTTTATTTTAAAATAATTAAAAAAAAAAACATTCACTAATTTTACAAATTTTAATTTAATGACATCTAAGACTTTCGATTTATTCATTAAAATGGAAATATATAACGTTTTTAATGATAATAATATACGCGTAGTAACCCGAGAAAAATATTAGTTTCATTTAAATTTTAAATTATTTTTGAAAACGACTGATTAGTGTTTAAGTTTTTATATACAAATGACTTAATAAATTATAAGTCTCGCATACATTTTTCGTCCAAGCTTCATATACGTCTAGTATATGTATGTTTGTCAAACACAACCTAATTCCAGCGAACATTACATTGATTTTTAATTATAATATTTGAACAATTAAGTGAACAAATAATCATACTACTGAATTTTCCAGGTTTTGACCCCGGAGAAATCTTTCCATATGCAAATAGGAGGCGCCATACAGAGGCAGCCGAATCCCGATGAACTGAAATTCAAAACCAAGTCTGACGGCTACGTTGTACTCCATCCATCGTCAGTTAACTCAAACGTCGGTTACTTCACCAGCCCCTACTTAGTTTACCAAGAAAAAGTTAAAACGACGAGGGTTTTTGTCAGAGAATGTTCTATGGTGCCGCAGTTGCCGTTGGTGCTATTTTCGGGTTTGTTTGGAAATTAATATTATATTTATTATATATACTGTATATTTATATGTCACTGAACTCCTAAACAGCTGGCCGGTTTGTATAAATTATTTTGTACGCATTTGAGTGGCGCCTTTGATGATTTAAATTCATAAATTAGCCCGACAGATGGCGCTGTAGTCAGTGTGTAGGTTATTTCAAACTAAAAGGCTGAAACTTAATATAATTATTGCTTCAATACACTTTATATATTCTCTCTGATTACGCGGACGGAGTCGCGAGCACACACTAGCGTGTGTATACATTCACACTAGATTCCTTTATACATAACATAATATTTGATTACAAAGAACATGTCAAATACGTTTCTAAATGATTATTAAAGCATACATTTACCAGTAATTCAAATATAAAATAATGAATCGTAACAATGTTAGATTTATTTGTTGTTAAAAACGATTGTGTTAATTTAATTGTTAAAAATATAATATTAACAGAACATTGTATGAGCATTATAACTAATCCTTGGTATTATTTAAATTATGAATTGCGACAACAGTATTGTAATTGTTTTTCAGGTTGTAATTTGTCAGTGGAGCTTCACAATGGGACGTTCATAGTGTCCTTGGAGGATGGATGGATCATGTTTCAAGTTGAGGAGCACGAGGTAATACTACATTTATTTATAAATGCCTGGAGGTTAAAGGCCAGATCTCACACGTGAGGGCGCGGGTTCGATACTGGCAAGTACCAATGTGATCTTTTCCGAGTCATATGGACTTTCTAAGAGTATTTAGACACCACTGACGGACGTTGAAGGAAAACATCGTTAGGAAACTTGGTCATATAATTTCAAATTATATACTGAAATCGCCAACCCGTCTTGAGCCAGCGTGGAGATTAATGCTCTGACCTTCTCCATGTGAGAAGAGGCCTTTGTTCAGCAGTGGGCTCTTATAAGCCGATGGTGATGATATAATAAAAGCCTATAAATTCGTAAACTTTTAGTCTTAATCACATAAATCATTAAAATTTTGTCTATTAATTTCTTTTTCTAAATCTCAACATAGATTTTAAGATATATAAGTTAAAATTAAAGGACTATCAGATTAATAACATAATGCTAATAAGGAAAGCTTAGAAATGGTTTAAATTTGGTATGTTATGAAAAACAACAATTAAATAATTAGATTAGTAAATATATATTGTTTTAGGTTGCTGAAATGTTGAAAACGATCCGAGCGGAACTCATCAGCCTGCTGGAAGAGAAAATTAATGATCCATCGTTAAATTTGCTGCACCACGAGAAAGGAAACAGAATTATCAAAGCGATTGTCCAAATAATTACTAAAGACTAAATGTTATTTATATAAAAAAGACAATTATATGAAATACACCCAAAAAAAAAGGTTTAAAATTTTTTTATTGGCAAAGTATTTTTTATAAAATTGCATTTCCTTATGTTAACTCATTTCCTGAATTTAATGCGATGTTGAAGATTAATTAATATTTTATGTGGAGAGAAACAAAAGAGGTTTTATATGTAATAGATAACATGGACCTCATAATAATTCTTATGTGACTCAGTATTGTGAAAATATATTACATTTGTTATACAAAGTAATATTGTCCCTCCAAGAATATTAAAAAAATATATTTTTAACATTTTTGAAAAATCATTTGTTAGCTTTTACAAGAATGTTTAATGTAATTAATAAAATATATTTTTGTTATCTGTGTTTTTTTTCCACAGCTTTTAGTTTACTGAACGAAATTTCATAAAAAATAATGTTTTAAATGCAATCAACAAATACTATTTTCAATATATTATATCATTTATGTTATTATAAACTTATACAAAGAAAAATAATAAATTTTATTTTATTATTATTAAATTTTATTTAAAAAAAAACTATATAATAACACTTGGTTAATTCATAAGTGTAGAACTAGTATTCATAGAAAGTATAACATCTCCATCGATCACGTTCACAAAACATTTCCCGACCAACAAAACCTTTTTGGTTCAACATATTGACAATGAAAGTTGACCTGACGTATATACAACATTAATCTAAACATTATCAGGCTGGGAACAAACACGCTAACGACGTTCGGTCACAGGCCTCGGCTATATTTCACTGCGGATAAAAAATTGTACGGAAAGTATTGGGCTATTCACGGTCGATCCAATAGTGCTCGCTCGTAAAACGCACGTGTTTCGTCCGTACATGTGTAAGGGCGAAGTTTTGGGTTAGGACCGTCCGAAGATAGTTTTGGATAGAGTGGATAAGATTTTAGGCTATTTTATAATATAAACCATTTTAAGATATTACGAGATAGTTTTTCTTTAACTAAACCCTTTTTTGTACAGATTTATTGAGACGGAAAAATACCTTTCAATAAGATAACTGAAAATAATATATTTTTATATCCAAATCGGCTTATTACTTTTTGTGAGATTAAAAAGCAGTGCATATATATACATCAGTAAGATATGGTAACTCAGCAGCGCTAACTAGTGGCGAATAGTACAATCTGTTTTAAGCGTGGTATAGTGTCAATAGCTTTTACATCACACAACAGATGGCATGAGTGTCGATTAATTTTCCAATAAGATAAGGATTACGACACACTGGCTATAACTAAACTGAAAAATAATTAAATAACAAAAACAACAGTAACGATAAGTAATTAACAAACAAGTAACTAAAATAAAGCGTTGAAGAATTTTGCTAGTTTCAATAAACATCAGACATTATAAAATAATAGCTGCTACACTTATTATTACTTAGGCCTTTATATTTGTATTTATGTTTATTTTAACTCGACTGCATTGTACCTACTGTAATTAACCGTAATTATTCAAATATAACTTGTCCGCGTATCCATAATACACCAACTAAAGCAAACACCGCCATTTTGAATCGGGTCACGTACGGGCCGGTTCGTAATTGGCGCCATTTACCGTCCGCCGCTTCGTTACACGTTTTCCTACGTCCGTTGCAAGCCAATATCTAGTTCTGAATTTCTGCAAGGGTTAGATTTACTGAGCTATTCAGCGTGGAAGGTCTGTTTTGGTTATTATTAGCTCTGCACGCTCTAGTAATGTTTGAATACCATAAATTTGATATTCATTACAAGTTCAGCATCGGGTAGTACGACAATTTTGTTCCTTAAACTTAACATACTAAGAGGATATGGTTTTGTAAAGTAGGTATTTCACTTCTTTTGTTCGAACAAAACTATATCTACAACATATTTTTTTTGGGTTTTAACAGTGATATTTTGTTATATTTTCCTTAATTGTTTCAGTCACTAGTTCCATACTCTATAAATTAATTAAAGCACCTTTGGATGTTTGTTTTAAACGATAATCTAAATTAAACATTCCTCAAATTCAATTTTTTTTTCAGAAACCAAAACTACATTTATTCGAGAGCGTTCCGAAAAGATGTGAATTAAATTTCAGTTAAACTTATTTGTATGAATGAGACGCTCATCTTATAATGTTTTTATTTTTTTTTTCGATCGTCATCAAAATAAATAATCTAAGCCAGCAACAAACTCAAACTGAATTAATATGACGCATAATTTAATACATACCTAATATTGTTTTCGGCCGATATCTAAAAACCAGATACCCGTAACTAAAATAACCATCCATTATCGCTGTTTTCATTCGGTGAAGCCGAATAAATCAAGGGAAAGCCGAAAGCCGACAATAAATTTCGTCCCAATCCTGGTCATCGCGACCCGAAAGGCGTTTTAGCTAACCCTGGGACGGACCTTTCCGCTAAATAAATCCCTTATCTGCATACGGCAAACCTTTCTAGGGTCCAGCCTAATAAATTCAGGTTGGGTTTGCAAACTTTCTTACGGATCTCTATAGAGTTGTTATTCCATACTGTTCTATTATATGTGATGAAATAAGTTATGACTATACGATCTAAATATCCAGCAAGCTCAGTATACATGTATTAATTAAGAAAATTAAACGAGACACTGCATTGTAAATAAAAAACAAAATACGTTTTTATTATGTACTTATAATAACTATGTATTAAAATTTTATTTAATTCTCTATAATATAAAGACATGGCGGACTCACTAACTAAAGATGTTATTTTCCGATCGTATATAATAATATATGAACGGTTGTAACATCTCTATGTTTATACGGACGGTCTGCTCATTTGAAAGGCGGCCAAGCGGCTTCGTTCTCAAATCAATAGTAATTCCTCTGATTATAATCTTTTCAGAAATACTTTTTTAAAACAATATTATATGTATTATATAATACAGATTTTTAACTCTTAGATACAGAAAATTATTTAATAATAACGTCCGAATTAAATGGATAAAAAATATATTTGCTTAGGAAAATATATTTTAAATAACGATAAAGAAAACAGTAAATAATAAAACACAAAATTCTATGAATATTGTGAATAAATGAGTAAATCAAAATACTAAAAAGAAATAATTATTTGGAAATCACTTTGAAACAAATTTAAAAATTTACTATTTAACTAACTACTTCTCCATATAATGCAACTGTAATTTAAATTAAAGTTTAAAAAATTTAAACAGGGAAAGGGTTCACAACCCTCAAAAAGGGATCTCTTTTATTCTTATGGTTCCGTATAATTCCGTCCTTGTCAGCGTGACCAGTTGACCATTGGTCGTCTCTACAATACACACACACACATAAGCATCCAGTTAAGCATTACGTGTTATGTAGGTGTGTGTTTGTATGGGCGGAGATAACTCCTGTATAGATTTTTATTTGCTTATTTTTCATGTGGTCCAAATTTATATTCTCATTTAAATAACATGATATTTAATTAACATAGATACAATTCAATACTAAAATGTAATCTTGATATTTGAATGGATTTATATGTATTTTTATATTATTATCTATAGTTGTTACAAATTTGACGAATCCGTCTGTAAAAGTTAGTATTATACGTAATAGAAGATTAAGGAGAATTCAACCGGCTTCAAAGTATTGGCTGTAAGTATTGTGATATCTTCATATAGAATATCTCGGGTTGGATCCTTCCTCAAAACTTTGGGGTCTAGGGACTGCTTTAATTGATACAAGGCTTCTCTACACTGTATTTGTTCGTTGTGTTATATATATCAATGCTGAGGATCTCGTGTACCATGAGATCCTCCATATTCATTTTATTGGATTTTCTAAGTACATGAGTGTTAAATTATATTTGAAATATGCACGTGAATTTCGACAAGTCTCGGGTCTACACGGTGGTGTCAACATATTGAAAGACATAAAAATAATGTTGGAATCCGCTTTAGAAATATAAAGTAATCAAACGTAAGTGTTGTTGTGGATATAATATATGTAACAAACCGGCCAATATGGTACTAACGTAGCGGGCTAACGATAAACATCACTACATTTAGATAAAGAAATAGAATAATTAGTCTACGACGAGTTCTTATCGTCACACTAAACACTGACAGATTCGAGTTTTTCGTTAATAATCTTCGCACGTCACAACAAAGGTTAGTGAAAATGTTATTTATTCGTGTTAAGTTAGACCACGTAGTATACAAACTTGTAATAACTAGTAACGGTACTGATAAGACCTATTACACATTAAGAGAACTGTGTAACGTGTATTGATTTTCTAAATTTCGTTTATATCTTCTTAGTTATTTTTTTATGTCTAAAAACCATCTCTTACAGGTAAGTATTAAGACTAGAGTAGAGACGTATAAGACGGTGCAAAATATATTAAATTGTCTCTTTATATTTTATAATATTATTCATTAAATTCTACATCTCTCAATTTAGGACGGTGTTTGGTCAGCGACTGATGTAGGGTCTATATGCTGTCTTTAACCGTACAAACAGGGTTGGCAATGGTTTGTAGCTTGACCGACTTTACTTACGTATCATTGTTGTTTAATATTCTTCATGTTTATCAAACAACAGCTTTGTTGAACAGAGCAATATAAGCTCTTTTGATTATTAATTTTTGTTGGCCTCTCTGTCTTTCTAACCTTCATTTGATAGCTTGGTAACATTAATAAAATAAAACAGCTATTTTATTATAATAATCAATTATTCTTAAAATACGTCAGAATTACTTCAAAAAAAGCATTAAAACTTATATTCCCAAACAGTCTATATAACATTATTTGTCTCAATATTTTTATAATAACACATAAAGGTCAGAGTTCAAACGAAATATCCTAATATAACCTTTTCAGCTTAAGATAAGAACTGTATGAATTCTGGTTTCATTTCAAACGCGTTTATTTGTATGGGATGCTGATGGCAAAGGTCAAGGTTCGAATTAATATACAAGTGTCCTTTTATATTTAAGATCAAAAGTGTATCATGGGGATGTAACCTGTTCATGACGTGTTTTGTCCTCGTGCTGAGATTAAAAATGTAACGAGCGATGCTGTGAATAGATCAATAGGATACACAACTATTATGTTATTTAAATATTTTGGGGTAATTCGGACAAGGGACAAGGGTCATTTAAGGTGAACTCTCACGATTGGTTTGAATACTCTTTTGAGGTGTTGACAAAGCAAAAATACTTAACAATAACAATATATATATATAAATATATATATTGTTGTTATATAATATATATTAAAAGCTACTTATATACAAAAAAAATTATATGTTGTTGTATTTATTGGCAATATAAGTTACTTATAACTCATAAATACAAGCTAGACTTGATTATTACATTAAATTAGAGAGATTTAAACAACACTGTAATTGCAAAAACATGTAATAAGCATTTTGTTTGAAATTAAGTGAAGATTAACAACCCTAATCTTCGCTAGGCAAGATAAGTAACGGGTTCTTGGAAGCTGTGATGTAACACATTTGTAACGTAGATGTAAACAGATTGCTCTAGCAATCTCCTACTGGATATTGTGGATACGTCCGCCATGTTATGCTATGATGGATATAATCAATCACAAATTATTCGTGTTTTGTATTATTTAATTCGTTATATTTTTATTACCTACCTACCTACATATTATTGTTACGTGATCCTTTTTATTTATACATAGTTTGTTAAAATATCTGTCATTTGGTACATTTATATAAATAAATGAGAATTAGTTACATGATAATTAGTGTTCTCTTCAAACGAAATCAAAATGGCGGGCATGCATGCACTTTCGTGGTAGCGTGTTAAGAAGGTTAAATAGAAATAAATAAATCAAAAATGTTATATTTTTTTAAGTTTTTAATTATAACAATGTTACCATATATAGTTTATAACTATAATTAGAATTTAAATGTGTTAACAGCTTAAAATATATTTCACTTCTTATATTACTTATTTAATCCCCAAATGAGGGCTGTATATTTGTTTTCTTTAGTACTTTATTCCTTTCTCTTTGTTTCAGGAGATTCTAAGTTGGAAAGATTGAATTTTTTTCCGAACTTATAATATTAGAATATACATGTATCGTAATTATATCATAGTTCGATGTGATTCTATCAAATCACAGCTTTATAATATTATAAATGTAAGATACAGGACTTTATAAATATTTATTCGTTTTCATAATTCACGCGAGGGGTCATGACGACATTTTTTATATGCTACTCGCTAGTTTAAGATTCATGAACTCGTCAGATATTCGGTGTTGAGGTTTGTAGGAGGATGTTGTTTTAAATGTATTTTTATATGGAATTCGTTATACATGTACATAAACAGTTATTAAATCATAATATTTTAAATGTATAAATATTCTTTGGTAACATAATAGTATGTATGTATGTTTATGTAGCAGGTAACTGAGTTTTGAATCATGAAATATCATAATGGGGTGGTTGAACGGTGGATTTGCCTCTCCCATCTTTGCCTCTATTTTTATTTGCGACGAGTTGAGACCATGAGGTGAGCGGGCGTGAGAGAAACGAGTAAGTAAGTTTATTTTTATAATGCGGTTGTATAAAATAAATCTAATTCTATTTTTGATGTCAAAATACTTGCATCTTCTTGATTTTTTTTACACCTACATTTAAAAATATATGTGGCAATCTTTGGTTGATATATTTATAATATTATGTCATAAAAAGCTAACTTCGAACATAAGTTTTATTTAAATAAAGTGTGAAAATTTAATAACATAGAAATTTTATTTCACTAATAATTTTATGAAGAAATACGTTTATGTACGTTTAGTAACCGGCCCAATGGAGAGTCGGCATTATAACCGATAAGTATATGGGGCTGCGTGTTCGTGGATTTTGAATAATATATTATTTTCTTATGTAAAATGCCCGATTACTCCCATCCGAGAGATTTTTCCGCCACAAAGAGAAGCTCCTTTATAGCACTTCATACCTTTTTGTTCTTAAATCTTTGTCATTTTATCGTACATGAATATTATATCAGTAAATATTTTATCGTAACATAATCATGCTTATTGCTATATATTATAATTTATTGAGAACCATTTAAATGTATAGATAACAATATGACCGGGTGGCCGAAGTAACCCCACAACCTGTAAAGGAAACAACGTAAAAAGAGGTATATATAATTTTATTATCAGAAGCCAGCCAGGACGGTAGTATCACCGTATATAGATTCGATTTTCTACGTGAATTCGTTTGACGGTTCTCATAATGCGACATATAAAACTGGGGACTTACAGACCCCGATACCAATTTTGGGTTATGACCCGACGACTCCTTGATAATATTCTCGGGTTATTAGGTACGGATAGGTTTTTACTATGGCTATTTTTTCAGCTGACATCGGATCGCTGGGACCGGAGTTTATGTACTGGCTTACCTTTTGTTTTATGACGTCACCGCTACAGGCATTATATTGCTGTCAAATTAGATATATCCAAACTTCTTTGTCCATATTATATTTGAAGAATCTAATATGACATAAGTTATGTAGCTGTAACTAATAATTCTGTATAGTTTTCGTTAAATTAATACCATTTACGATAAGACGGCATGAGATGTGACAGCAATGTCTTCGTCAAATCAACAAAGATTATGATGCTGTGTTATTTCTATTCCATTTAAAATACACATAAAAAAAACAGTAATAACATTATAATAAAACAAATATTTTTCGGATTTACTACGCTTTTGTAATTATTTTTAACTAAATGCTCCCGACGTTTCGGTTTTTTTGCAGCAACCTTGATCAAGGGCAGACGAGATGAGAAGATTGTTATAAAGTTACAATTTTCAATACATTAATAAATCACTTTATTAGTATTAAAAATATATTTCATACAAAAAATTAAAACTAAAATATGAGGTATCAAGAAATGTAACAGAATTGATTGCGATATATTTTTTGAGATAGCTTTGAAAAAAACAGAATGCGAGCACTAAATTTGTGATCATTCAACATCATCTAATGGCTGTGATCATGTAACATGATCATCACGTAATATTCGAATCACAGAATATAAAATTCAACCCAATGATAACACATAAAGAGCCTTTAGCTGTATTCGATACGTGATTTGATAGTCAACTTACGTTGTTACATTTATAGTGCTTTTATAAGGAATTTTTTTATCAAAATTTTTCTATACATGTATAATTTATTATTTCAATTATTTAGTAAAGTTAATGTATTAAAATAGACATTTAGGATAATGTCTGTTTTTTTAAAAAAACCCAAAGTTATTTCTCTATTGTGTGATCATAATTTACTTCAAGTATCTAGGCCGTGTGAGGATCTAAAAAGTATCTACTAAAAATGCAATCCAAACGTCAGATATACGAACTACTTTATTAAAGCATACTCTATATTCATAACGCTCCAACGACACGCGCAAATAATATCTCCCCGCGATGCATTGGGAAAGAAATGTATCAGAAAATATATAAAAAGCAGTATTGTGAATATAGTTGACAGACGTTTGTGATCTGGATGAGGCAACTTCATTTGGGAGGAGGTAATAAAAAAAGATTACATACAAAACTCCTTGTTTCAGTAAACGTCAGAGACAGAGCAGAGCTTGAATTGACGCGTCATAGTTTGAATTTGGAATACTTTAAAGAATGTATATTCAGATCGAGTTTTTTTTTATTTAGTGAATTATTTATTAAAACTGTTTTAAATAAACGACAAAATTTCAAAAAAAAAAAACTGAGATTCATGATATGTATTTCCAGTTTTCCGATATCCCAATATGTCTACGTGTGCGGGCGACCGTGTGATTTTTGTTAGGGATATGGGATTCTTTGAGATATAAACTGGCCTGACTCGGCTTGTCCGAAAAGAGGGGCCGCAGATCGAGTGAAACAAATCATTTCAAAAATAAACTATGGTTTTGCTATTTCCCTGTCGCTATTTAATAATAAACATATTTTGTAAAAAAGAGGAACCTATTAGTTTTAATTTACGACTAATTTGTTATTTATACTTTCATACTACGTTGTTTAATAAATATTTGATATTATACGCAAATAAGATAGTAAAATAAAAAAAAAAATCTAACAAAACATTTTGTCTCCAAATATATTTAGGCGTGTTAAGAAAAATAATTCGCCAACTCGACATTATAAAATTTTAATAAAATACAATAACGTTTACACAAATATTCTCGACCTAAAGCATTTTTATATCAGATCTGTTACGTATCGTTTCGTACTTTCGAGAATATTAAAATGCGTGCATTTTGCATAACGGCATCCGAACCAATTCACAGTTCAAAGGCTACACGATATTTTCCGAGCAAACTGGCCGAGAGTATGACAAGCATTGGATGTAAAGAATTATAAGCCTTAGTTCAATATTAAAGATAAAATTTTGTTATAATTTACTCAGCGGTAGGTTATTTTTAGACCTAGTTAAGGTTCATTGCATAATCATAAATTAGTTCTACTTATTTAATCATTATTAACAACAGAGGGACGAAAATAAATTAGTAACACCGTCTGGATAAGGTCATTGAATATTAAAACGACATACGCCCCACGTTGGGCGCCATTTTTTACATTCGATCAAATTTTATTCCCTCTTTTATGTTTTTTTTCTTATAAATCGTATGTTTGAAGTAACGCGTTGTGGGAGGTGTTTAGTAATGGTGGGGTTTTGCAATTGATTGTCTATTAGATGTTTGTTTTCTACTGCATTTGGTTGTACACTTGAATAAAACTTTTTGCATTTCGTCTATATCTTACTTACTTATTTGCTCACACTACAGAAATCAATCTTTGTTACGATTAGTCATATTTTTCATATACTTAACATGATAAATTGTTAACATACATATGTACATACATAGCCTAAAGTATTACAAAAGCATATCCAGATCACAAAGCAAAGTAAGTCGCGTGAATCCATTCAGTGACTGAATATTTAATATTTCCCACCGATCTCTTTACAATGTGGAGCCCATCAAAGCTCAGCTTCCAATAATCCTCGGTTAGATCCATCCTTTGTGAGGACGTTGTCTGTGCATTTATTATCTGTGTTTTTGGTTGCATACATTTCAGTTTCAATGGTTGTTTTATCTGTGCTTGAAACCACTTCAAAATATCAAGATCCGTGACACAACCTAAATTCACTCAGACTTTCTTATACATGTCGATTATATACAATTAGGTTCAACCTTTTTTTAACTCTGCAAAAAACATTGAAACTGTTGCTCGAATTTTGTATTAATAAGTACTTTAAACTCAGACCCAAATAATAAGTGCAGCTTGCATTTTAATTTTAAAACAACCTCGACCTACATACTAAGTACATATTGGCGCATTTACCGACCACACACTCATCCCGCATCGACCCACTATAATGGGGTATTTTTTATTCAAAATATATCCTTAAAAAAGAAGCCACCCCAGAAGCCAAATGGCGAAGAATTTGTTTAAATTGTCACGTACAGACGCGTCACACAATACGATAACAGCGCTTCCCAATATGAAGTTAATGAGTGTGCCGTTTATCTAATAACATATGAGTGAAAGAAAGAAAGAAAAAATAATTGCATTGGCAGCTAAAACTGCAAAAAACACAGCAACAAACGATGATAATATTACAGTAAGGTTGGGAATCTGCGATTATAAGTTATGAAATTTGAATAAACATATCTAAAATATGAAATACGCAAAATGAAATGAAACAAATAATTTATTTTATAATGTTGAGTGCCACTGCATTCAACATACGGTGAAGGGTTAAAAACGCATCGTAGCGCCATAAAAAAGGATTGGAGATATCGGATTTTAAAATTTTAAAATGTGCATTGTATTGAGGGTTCGGGAATCGATCGGGAACGACAAAGGGTAAACCATAAATAATAAGAACTCATTGATTTTACAGCGACAGCTTGCACAGCATCACTTTATCTGGGCTAATGGAACAGATCTTCATGAATATGTATGTTCCATATAATATTTACCTTAAGTTTTATAAAATTTTAAAGTATTTTAGTTGCAATGAATAGCTACTTTAATACATTGTAATAGACATATCTTCTTCCATAAATTAAAAACAACTTAATAACTTTTAAACATATTTTGTATCAAGAGTCGTACTACTTATTCTTATTATGAAAGTTTTTCCTATCTATATGCATATGTATATACATTGCAGCTGTATGCAGTTGTGTTTTGTGTGACCGTTTCTATTAAAATACTTGTGTGCCCTCATATTACAATTAAACTAAGTGTTTGCCACCCATTGGGTGGTAATTTTTGCCACTGCGGGTCCCATAGACACCTACTGTGATTGTATTATATAATGGGAAAGGATAAACAAACTCCCTTATTTTTATAATTTTTTATTTATAAAAATAAAATAATTAATTTGTTTACTACATTTAAAGTAGATCATTCGTCTCGCTATCAGTTAGTAATGTATTTATTTTTTGGGAATTTGTCAATCTATCAAGTTCATTATAGTATATGAAGTATAAAAATTTTGTGTATAATATAATATACAAAAAGTACAAGTCACCATAGTGGCGACAACCCTAAATTTAATATCTGTACTATGAACATAATATTATATAAATACAATAAATATATCTTGTACATTAACTACTACGTATGGCTCCATAAATTCCTATTGGGAATAAAATGCTCAATGTATCAAAAACATTATAACAGCGTCGTTAAAATGCTAAGCCTATGAGCCCGCGGCTCGGTTTTCATTGTATGCTACAACACGAAACCATTAATCAGTCTATGCTAGAATCATCAATATACCATTACGCAGATACGTCCAAGCACTCGATTCCAACATTCGATGTATCGATTATGTATCAGTAATTCGATTACGAGATTGGCTGTTTACTATCCCATGAGATCTTACACCAACAAGTTAACGAACACGAAGATTTTATAAATAGAAATTTTTCTATAGAATTTACATTACATTTTTGGAGCGGATCAGGCAGATTAAATCAAATAAGGTACATAAATAGGTTACCGCGATTTTCTTCCCGAATAGGGATTAAAATCATATCAATAACGTTTCATTGACCCAACTTTGAGCGCTCACCTATAAAATATAGTCCCATATTACTTCGTAGAATTAGTTACAACATACATTCAATTGTATATATTTCTATGTTGCACTTCTCTCGACATTTTGTTGCGGCGAGAGCTTTTGAGTCAAGTCCCACTTCGCTAAGAACAACATTGTTTGCATCCGTTTGATGTTTCCGTTTCTTATCTGGCAACTAATTCCAATAATTAGCTATTATACAATATTGACAACAAAAGACAAGATGAAAAATCATTTTGCGATACGATAATCTGGTAAAGAAATCCCGTCTTGAGTTGTCTGAAGCATCTACATAAAACCAATTAACAAAAAATGCATGAACAACGAAAAAAGTTAAACTTGATGTTGAAACATTCATATTCCATGAGACGATAACGTATAATTGGTCATAACTCTGGAATAGAAATCACAAAACATCACAGAAACAACAGTTACACAAAGAAATGATCTTTTTAAAATTGTAATTACATAATAAATTTTCGACAAAAATAGTGTAGTAAAACGTCCGGCGGGCATTAGTCATCCTTGTTGAAAGGTATCCTGTGGGAAATTACTAACGGGTCGGAACGCTAGTGTTATTCGCATACCGGAATTTTCTGATGCTGTACCAACTTTTAAACATTTTTAGTTGAGGATATTTGTTCGCTGTTCAGACTATTCAAAATAGATTAGTTGTAGCAGACAGCATCGTGTTCGCTTTAGAAACACTCTGTTATTGATATTACAAACTCATTATTACACTATCTATGTGTGTTATAAATATTGAAATTTTTCACGTGACTTAATCTTAACACATATTAACATCTGCTTATCTAAAAAGCGTTATGAGACAAGCTTTTTAGATATTCTTTCGCAGTTTTTCCCACACTTCCACAAAAGGGTTAAAGACTCCGCATTGTAAGATATCTAATTTCCTTGGAAGCAAAATTGGCGTAACATTGCTGTGGTATTTTATTTATTTTTTGTACTGGCAACCCTTTTTACCTGTGCGTTGTAGTTTTTTTCTTTTAAGCGCAAAGAAAAGGCGGTTAGTTTATATCCGGCCTCTTTTGACATTTCGAGGGTTAACCGATGTTCTTAATAAGGATTAATTATTTGAAGTGGTATTTCGTATCTGAGTGGGTTGACGTGAATCGTAGGTGGTTCTTCAGAGATTTTATTTATTACTGCATATTTCGATTCCTTTATAATAATATTATTTCGCTTTATGTCTCGGTATCGTGAAAATTTTCTTTATGTCGACATTCAAACTGTATTCCACGAATTTTTTTAAAGGTTTTAAATAGAAACTGTTGTGTAATTGTTTAACAATACATAAAATGTTTTCAAAGTTACATTTTTTAATTGAATCGTTATCATAAAATAAAAATTATATGGTAAAAATGTACGGTACATTAGTTTCTTGACAGCGCATCTGCGATAATGGTACAATTGACCCCTTAACTTTCGTGCTGTGCAAACACAGTTGCATCTTAACCCTAAGGATGTCGCCGTGAGAATACGGAAGATGCATCTCACCTGGCGACCGTAATATAACTGTTCGAGTTCAAACAATGAACCCTTTCGCATCCGTTGAGACCCATCAGTTATTACCGATACAAGCTATAACTAATCAAGGGTTAGGAGTTAGCAGGTGGCAGCAGATGTGTCTTGATTCGCGTGAAATTATTTTTCTTTTATAGATTTTTTTTATCTCGAACTAATCTCAGGCCTGTTAATGAGGTGTGAGTTTTAATAGCTTTCTTTTCAATTTGTTTATTAATTTATTTGATATCGTATATCTCGATAGTTTTCGGTTTTGATGAATATACTTTTATATAAAAAAAATTGAATAGTTGATATATGAATAGTAGGTATATCATTTTTAATCTCAATGTGTATATATATATACATTGAAATATATATGTAATATGTAAAATATATATTATATATATGCAATATATATATATATATATATATATATATATATATATATATATATGTATATACATATATATAATTATTGTTATTTTACATTTTATTTTGAATATTTTTAGAAATTTTTGAGTTCACACGATACATCTAGATATCGTATCGTAGGTACATATCATATATGTACCTTAATACGAGTATCTATAATATTAGTTAGATAGCTATGAAAAACGGATACAAAAAGATATTATACTGTAAAATAGAACAACTAAGGTTTATGTATACATTCAGATCGAAGGAATGAACTTTCGAAGAATATTAGAAACGGCAAGCTCGATCAATGTCACTCGACAATTGAGCGTTTGTTTAAAAATGCATTAGTGAGACAGATTTAAGTTAGTAAAAGCAGATTTTCAATAGCACATGGAAGGACTATTAACATATCCGTTCGAGACGTCGCCACCAGATACGTTTTAGGTTCAGTAAACAAGCATTTAGGTTTATTTGGCAAAAGCAACGTGACACCGTTCGGTCCGCGGATTCATACGGTAAATAGCATTTGTAGGTCCTCAAACATCTTGCGGCGAGTATCTCGTTACATATCTCTTATATATTTTCTTTATTCATGGAATAATTTAATATAACAAAAATATTATACTATTACGCGAGTTAATGCTGAATCTGTATTAAAATAGACAGAGCCTGCGAATTCTGGATGAATTGTCTATTGTATAATCAAACTTTTTGCATGTACATGAAAAAAAATCCATGGTTTTTAAATCTTTAATCACATAATATTATATGAATATATAGTATATTTTATTTTAAAGCCAACTTACTAGTTCGTAAAGAAATAATATATGAATTTTTTAATACAAATCTATCCATTAGTGTTATTGCAATTGCAGTATTTCATTATTTTATTTATATAAATATCTTACTGAAGGAATGGTGTGAATTAGATTAATCAAACATACATAAATAAGGTACTTTTAAGCTATTTCATTCACACCAGCTACAGTTATATATCTCTATTTCTTTCTAAATTCATTAACTTAACCCAGGCTAATGTTACACATATTCTTAATAACATACAGAGCTTAGGTTTAGCACTCCGTCTAGATTCTCTTTTAGTAAGTTTAGTAGACTTATAAAATAGTAATGTTTGAGAAGTGAGATAATTTTTGATGTATACGGTTAGCGGTAAATCGTAATAATGTTTACTTAGATATCTAGATGGAAAGGTTATAGAAATAAGATTTAGATGTTTACACCAATAGTATATGTTTATTATATATTTAGTTCTTTGCTATCATTTAAAACTGTTTTGTGTCTGAAGCTGTAGAAACCATTCCAACGAGAATTTCTGATGTCTCGGCAGTAGATTCACAATATTTTGTTTTTGTTTATTGTAAGGAAGCTATAATATTTACGGCTTTGCTATACTTTTAGAACGATTTGAAAAAGAGTATCATTAAATGATAAACACAAGCATTCTGACTTAATATTTTTTAAATAAAAAAAAATATATATTCGTTTTGATAATGTCTAACTGTTTTATCCAAATAGGATTTTTAAATTATAAATGTAGATATACAAAATTTTCAAATTGCGTGAAAAGGAAGCCATATTTTTCTACATATCCACCCCAGCATCCGCAAGTCCAAAAAAATAGATAATCAAACTTTTCTAACGCCCCCAGGCGTCTCGACAAGATTCTTGTGACCCACCTCTATCTGTTACTACATGAAATTCGCAAATAAAAATGCTAAGGTCGCCAATAATACAAGGGTCAACGGTAGCTGGCTATGATATATGTGGGGGCGTTAGGGAGAAAAAGCAGCAAATCATTACTGAGAGTTGACCAAACGGGGTGTGGGTCCCCTAAAATATGTATGAGACTAGAAAAGGCCCGTTATGGTGTCCGAATGTTGATAAGCCATTGGGGCTGCGAGATTGGAAGCCAATGGGGGAGGCATGGTATGATTAGAATTGTAA
Organism: Danaus plexippus; assembly: GCF_018135715.1. Taxonomy (NCBI): domain Eukaryota; kingdom Metazoa; phylum Arthropoda; class Insecta; order Lepidoptera; family Nymphalidae; genus Danaus; species Danaus plexippus. Next base: position 2,371,489 of record NC_083541.1, read on the forward strand.
CAGAAATCGTCCTGTGATTCTTTGATAGAATAAATTTATTGAGTTATTTGCAACATGTCAAGATATGCTGTTTCGCAAAACATAAAAATATCAAACATACAGCTTTTAAGATTACAATCTTAGATTACTGTTTAAAAAATATCTTATTTTACAAACTACGTCCATGGTCTATAAAGGGACATGTAGTCGTTATAAAGTTAGTAACTTTTTGTCTTCAGCAATGGAATAGATCATAAATCTCAAACTATAGAGTGGATCCAAACTTTGAATTCAACTTTTTAATGTTTATTTCTGGATGAAACACACACAGACGATTTGTATTGAAAATAAATTAAAGTACCAAACTTGTGGGAAAAATATCACTAGTACTAAATCAAAGCAAATAACGATCTCCACAAACGTCATTGTTGCCACAACAAAGTGTCTAAATCCCTTTAAATCCGAGAAATAGGATTTTGTTAAAAAAAAAAATACAAAAAAAATGCACTCGTTGACTTTAATACACAATGGTCGCTGGAAAAAAATCAAAAGTGTTGCGAGTGTAAGCTACCGAAATACCAAATACAATTGTCTTTTTTTAGTTGTAATGCTTTGGATAAATAATCTCTTTCAATTTTACAATTCAAACTTATTTGTATATTCTTTATGCCTATTCTATAACTACGATTTGATATTAAACTATGTAATAACAAGAAAATATAGAACCGGAAGGATGCTAATTAAACAGATTGTTAAAAAGTTTTGTTTATGTAATAAAATAATATATCAAACCTAATTACAGATATCACTTAAACACCCTATCACTTAACAGATCAAAAAGCACAATATCACCCTCTTCTCTAAAACCCATACAAACATAATTAGTGTTGTGTCACACAATATATCAATTTTTTTGCCAAAACACCTCGTTTAACCCCGTTTCCCTGTTTGGGTACGTTTACCCCAATTGCCAGAATCACAATGTTTTATGGTGTCAAGAGGTGATCATAGTTACATATTTGGAAATATTCGAGTGTCCTCATGACCCTAACGACGTTTATTTGTTTTTAGAATAACTATTGGCTTCTTTATTAATCAATACTTCAAATAACAGCCGAAGTTTATAGATATTTTATATAATTTTTTCTATCACCAATATTTTACCGATTTCGTAAGATATGAGTTGCCTTATGTATGTTACTCAGGAATAGACTAGTAGTAGTATTTTTATATATAATTGCTGGTATCTTAAATTCCGAGTAGTTTGTATTGTGGTTTCGAGAATTCAATATTAGATTTCACTAACCATTTTTTACTATTATACCTACATCAAACTTCTCATATATGTATGCGAAAATGTATATAATACTTGGATAGTTCTATTAACAATGGACTAACCCTTTCTCGCGGACCAGTTTTATTATTTTATTAATTTGAATGTTGCAATTTTGCGTATACCTGATCACGACAATGGTTTAGAGGGGTCTATTTTAATAGGTGTATTTAAAGTATAGGCAGATGCGTTGGAATACATAGAAGAGTATTTTGCATTAGCTAGGGTAAGTAACGGTACAATACTAGAATGCGAATCGGTCGGCAGTAAGTTAAACAATTATTATTATTATCATATTATATGCATATATTTTATTAATATACAAAGCTATAAATATTTTTACATAGCTAGTTTGTTTTCATAGTTTTGCTCTCAACGATACATTATTGCTAATTTTAAATACACATTTTTTTTATTCATTAGTGAAATTTTCATGTATATAAAATAACTTACTATACCGTATTTTGCGTAGGTAAATTTTCTAAATTAATAATAAACTACCAAAGATCCTTACATACATCAATAATAACGTATTTTGTGTTTATTATTATAAAAAAATTATATATATAAAACAACTCGCTTTAATGTAGTAATATGTAAACTATCTTTCATTGGGATCACTAACCTAAGGTGTATACAATTCGAAGTACCTCTTGCTTTATCTTAAAATCAACAATTAGCATACAATAAAAGTAAATTGGGTGAGTGATTTGTAAGTGGGTACTAGGATCGGGGTACAAAGTCGTAATGACTGTATCTTATCTGATCAGCTCGAGTGCTATTTAGAACTCGAAGAACCATGAACCAGAAGAAGTCGAGTGTTTTATACAATTATAGAATTAAACAAATTACCATTGATATATACACGTTACTTCAATTAACAATCGACTGCGTTTCAGTGTGAAATATTTCCAATAAGTTTCTATATGATAAAAAAAATTAATCAATCACGCTTCACTTAAAATATATCGTATCGCAACGGCTTGTTATTTTTAAACTGATTTATGATCAGAGACAAAGTTTAAAAGCGATTTTTTTTATCATATTTGTGTTTAGAACGGGTGTTTTATTTGTGTCAAAAAATTTCGCAAGGGTCGCTCAGACAACGGCACCTCGTAAAGGGTTTGATTATTACTATTACTAGAATATAAGTTAGTGTAACTATTGTTGTGTAATGAATTATTGGGTCGGGATATTTCAGGTACATTGAGTAGCATGTGAAGGAAGGGCTTCGTGCAGAAATGACAGTCTACATTCACACGCGAATGTGAAGTCAGGTAGAGATAATATTGACAGTTTGTGATCATATCAGTGATTAGAAAGAAGTTAGTGTTGTGTACTATTCTCTTTTGTGGAATATGTTCTTTTTTCAAATTAGCAATTAACTGCATTGCCTAAAGGTTTGTATATTACGTAAATATTATCTTATAGAGTTGTTATTAGTTCTTATAAAGTCAGCAATGTAAATTATAAGTAAGAAGTATAAAGTTCAATATTATTTTCAATCATTTAAATCAGTTTAATGCTTTAACTCCTTCAGAAAGGATTTGAATAAAAAGAAATTAATCAAACTCAAGTAACCAGGCATACAAGCACATTGTAACCCGAGACATCTCAACCTCTTTTGTACAAACTCTAATAATAATTACACCTTTTGTCAGTTAACCCTTTGACGCGGCGGTAATTCTTACCCTACCTGACCCCGGCCTGACTTCCTCATCCATTCCTTTATAGAACCGTCTCGAGAGTGCGTGTGCGCAGATTCAACGTTCCGATCGATATTATACGAAACATTATTTCGTGTTTCAAATGTGTTGTGTACCAGTGTTTGGAATTGTTTAATAAATTGTGATTAAAATAACATTTCAAGGTAATCATATATTAAGGATAATAATATTAATGTTTAAATCAATACTCAAGCTCATCAAATTCTTCCTCGACTAGAAGCATTAGTTTTATATTAATCCAATAAATAAACCTAAGCAGACTAGTAATAATATCGATTATATCAGCTATCTGCTAGTGAAAGTTCAGTGAAAATCGATTAAGTCGTGTCTAGGATTTCGTACTATCTAACGTGTATATTCAAAGGCGTTAAATAAGAAACGTTATTTAGATTAAAACCAAACATTCGAGTTGTATTTATTTCTGTATATTTTAAGCAGAATGATAGCTATGTAATTTTATGAGCGTGTAATAAATATGAAGTATGTTAAAATGTAACGCTGGACCCAAAACACGAATGTCCTGTAGCCTCACACAGTACGACACTGTTATATCCAACAAATTCCAATATATTATTTTTTATTGCCCTCCCTCGTAGGCGGGAGCGTCATGCGTGATATTTGATATAAAGTCGAAAGTCGACTTCGTTATATGATATACCAATTTTTTTCTTTCAAAGGACAATACCATCGTAACATATTCGCTAGATAGTGGATATTTTTCTTGAGTCACTCGGATGCTCCCAATTATTTTTAACATGCGAATGTTTTCAGCGCTCGTTTACTGAGCTCTGTTAGCGTTGTAGATTTGTTTTTTGATTAATAGACAATATTTTCTATGCTGTAATTTTTTTTTATTTGTTTTCGTCATCATTATTTCATACGGAGGACGTGTATTGTTGCGACAGACAATTATCAAATAAAATATAATATTCTTTGTATGAATTTATTGTAATTATGTTGCGATACGGAGAAAATATGTAATATATGGTTTATATACTATTGTTTACTGGAACAGAAAAATTTTAAATTATATAAAAATAAAATAAATATTTTTTAAACGTTAATTTGCGTTGTATAATAGCGTTCACTGGCAAAGAAAACTTTTTTTTAAAATATTTAACATAAAAAGATTCATAGCACGTGAAATTTAAATCTATTTATTTAACAAACACAACAATTTATGTCAGTGTCGAAGTATTTTTAATAACTTAAAAAAGTTATTTCAATATTATAAAAACATTTTGTATAAAATTATTCGTCAACTAAAGTTCACAAAGATATGGCCAAAAATGTCCGCCATGTCGCTAATGTTCAGAATAAATAAGCCGGTCAGCAACGCCCACCGAACAAGATTAGGGTTACTATTGTTATGTTTAATATATACTCTATATATGATGTTTGCGAAAATAAATTAAATCCAATGATTTCCTAAATCTAGCAACGATATACATTAATATTATGACAAGAAAAAAGTTATTTATAGTAAGATACATTACGACATAAAAATTTATTAATAAGTTGCTAATATTTTGTTTATAAAACTATATTAGGAAAATTACATTTTATCTACATTACGACAGAAAATAGAGCATGCATCAAATCAATACATTATTCGGTAGCAACTTCGCAATTTGCAGTCAATAAAGCTCAGTAATAGTGTGCAAAACTTGGTAGGGGGGCAGACAGGCAACAAATGTCGCGGTCAAACCAACCCCTACCAACCCCCACCAAACCCCTTCAAAACCGACCCCCACCCACTTGCATATGTTACTGGACTACGGAACTAAATATTTTACTGTCACGAACAGTACCATAATAAATTAGTTTTGATTCGAATTGTTTTAACCCGTAAAACAAACTACGGTAATAAAAATATGGATTAAATATTAATCTGTAAATTTATACACGTTTGAATTTTCGTGTGATATTATTTTTCATTTACGCTAAAGTTTTGAAAATCGAACAACAGCCGAATCAATTAGAGTCGTAGCTTCGACTTTCTAACTGGCCGAATAGCCAATAAAGGCAAATGGCGCGATGTCTCATTCCTATAGTCATCAAATATAACGTGATCCTTTACCTCGGGGTATGTTCCTACATGTTATATAAGATTAATGGGATTTCATGGGTCAAGGTGGCCCGGTTTGGTTATAGCTAAGTTTACGATGCCATTAGCTTGTTTGCTGTTCAGTCGGGCATTTATTTCTGCTAACATCACATTCGGCCGCTTCTCTTATTATGTTTTTCCCTTATGTTATTAGATAAGGGTTGTATTTGTTGTAACCTATTTTTATATTAACATTTTTTCCTTTCCCCGTTTATATATTTCATGGTAATTGGAACATAACTGTTGGTAGTAAAATTTTAGTTCCAAACAGTACGAAATACTAATACAAAAAAGTTAGTTTCTAGCTATATTGCTCAAATTCTTAACCAAAAAAAAAATCCTACCCACCTTTCGTGATTTAAAAGAATCTTTTACCCTTTACGTTAGAGCGACTGTTACCATCCCAACCATAACCAAGCAACATGGTATTACTCCGTCTAACTGTTCAAGTATAAAACATCCGTAGAGATTACTTAAATATTCCAATAATATAATTCTTTATAATTTAATATACCAATATATTTAACAAGGAATCATTTATAGGTTGTGAGCCACAGATAATAAAAAAAAATGTTGCCAAGCAACTTTAACGAAACATTTTTTTTATTTTAATTGTAAATTCAAATTATTATATACAAATGTATAATAACAATACAACATGTTCTATTCGGCCAGTTAATATATTTGATATATATTAAAGGTGGAAAGGGTTTCTCAGTCTACCTTTGTGCGGATGCCCTTCAGTGAGATCTAATAAAACCTTGTTACGGCCAAAGGGATACCAATTTCAATATTGAAAGTGTTCTTTTACATGATATGGAATTTAGGGACTTCTTTCTAATATTAAATCGGGGTAAATCTCGCTATTGTGTTACATTAGTGGCCTGTAACTGATTTTTCACAAGATAGTTCTTTTGCCGCGTATTTACATCGATGTTTTTAATAAAATTCTTGTTTGTATTGATATCAAAATATAGTCTAACAGTTAGAAAATGAAGATATCAAAGTTAGTATTGCCTCGGTCACAATTATTACGTAATTACTGATCATTAATCTTATTTATATTATACACTATTATAATATTATGAAGGCTTTTACGTTATGACAGAATTTTTGTAGTATTTTTTTGTTTTCCTTATGTTTAATCTTTATAAGGTCATAGGTTTGTTTACCAGGAAAGTTCGGACCGTAAATAACTCTAGGCTTATATGGAAAAATTTAATATGTCCATAAGAAATTCCACTAAAATATATTATTTTTATTAAATATATCGTAAAGTTGAATATTATGAAATATATTACTGTTTTTAAACTTTCCATTTAGTTTTCTTTTTGGCTGAAAACAAAAAAAAAATCTGTGATATTCCTGTAGGTTATGTAGTTCTTTTTAAATTCTAGAAGAACTGATTTTATTAATAAATCTTTATATGCCCAGTTAAATTCTATTTTATACATATTAATGTACGAATACTTTTCGAAACTACGGGTTAAATATCGGCGTTTATTACATAAAACTGACTTTCACGATTATAACAAAGTCTAAAGTAGAATTATTATAAAAAATAACATATAATTATAATGTTTTGAGTAGATTATTCCCTGAAACAGATACTCTTATTAATTCTCTGTGATAGATATGTAATGTAGGGCCAGCATTGGCGCATGCGCCGTCCGGTGGCCGAGACTACCTGACCGCGGCTGGACACTGATCAATATTAAAGTAGGAGGATGCTGGGGGAATGTCTGTTTGTCTCTAAGAATCATATAGAGCTGTTAATACTAGATTATACGATTCTTAATATGTATGATAGGCTATGGTGGGTTGGGATCATTTAATTCTGTTTAATAAAACGATTATTGTTACAAAAGTTTTTATTATCATTAATAGTGTGAAAAAATCTCAAAAAAAAAACTTATAAAACTTTCTTTTATTTATAATCTTTTTTTTGTTATAACTTCTATAATTCTAATTAAATATATATGACACATATTATTGTTTGTACTAACAGCTCTATATAATTCAGTCTTAACTCACCTTTCTGCGGACACTACGGGGAGGGTCCAAGAGAAATGACGACCCTTAACTAAAACACACACATACACATACGGCCATCTTACACACACACGCACACTTACTTTAGAGTGCTATTTGTATGTATTAGTGAGTAACCGTCAGAGGTTTGAGGGGCAGTGCAGACAACAGATAAATAAATAAAAAACATTTAGATAAATTACTATTTCTATACATGTGTACTAGTTTGATATAACACAAAAATAAGAATATATTTCCTTATTGCCTTCAAAACCTATGAATATAAAAAAGCGTTGTGGTAGACATATTTCCCATTAAGTAACAAGAACAAAGGGTAGACATAAAGTGTATTAGAGCGTCGGAATAATATAGACAGTATTACTATATATTTATATTTAACTTAATTTTAATTAAATCAAGACGGCATTTTAAATTATGTCTACGCTGCCAGTTTGCATGTGTGGGTGTCCAATTTCCGCGCGCTTGGGTTTTGTTAATTTAATTAGAGGCACAAAAAGATTACGGTCTGGAACAGGGCATTAGACCGCTTCCATTGATGCTTGTTACAGACTATACACAGCTTGTGTCTTTAATGTTTTTAGTTTAACGTCTTTAGGTGCTTTATTTAGTCGTGATTTGTTATTTTTAAAATAAGAACTTGTTCTAAAAATATACGGAGACTGTTTCTATGAAATTGTTTTTTTTTCGTAATACCTAAGTAACTAGTGCATTGTAAGGAGCTGAGTTTATATAGCGTAAGATAATTTTTAAGAGTTTTATATAGATGAAAAAAATATAGCGTTTTAAACATTTTTTCAACCTTAAAATCATAGTCATGCATAAGAAAAGAAAAAAGTGCAAAAACAAAAGTGTTTATAGAAAGGATCGAAGAATAATACAAGAAATATTTTTAATATATCTATTCAAATGATGTCTATACAGATGAGTGGAAGTTTGTTTTCGGGAGCACATTTTTTTAGGCAAATAAAGAATATCATTGATAATATGATATTGGGGTTTTGGAAATATTTTACCTTACATAAAGCGTGTTTGTTTTGAAAACAGTGGGCCATTTCGACACCGCGATTCTGCTGAATATAAAAAGTAAGTCGATAGCTTACCGAACGAATTTATACATTTGGATATCCGAAATATGGTCTCGCGACCATCCCTATGTGAACCACGCCGTCCCTCGCATTCATATACATTTCAAAGGCTCCGAAGGGATGTGTTGAATCATGCGAGGGTTCATATTACGCTGGGCCTTTGAGTACTGAGTATATCGTATAAATTCAGCCCACGGATGAAAATAACCGTAGTAGTCTCAGGGTTGTTTTCACATAATAGAACCATTTTCTTTTGTTTTTGTTGCGTGTATCTCGTTATTGGTAGACACACAATGAAAACAAAAGGCGGTGTCCTATATCTCATGGCTGGCGATATTTTTATGTTAATGGCGGAATGTTAGTCACATTAGTCACATGAGAACTGGAGGATTATTATAAGTTGATTTCGTCATTCTTCATGCGGAACATTACCAATTTTGCATTTATTAATTTTCACACGCAAAATTATTAACGTAAGTTATTGAATCGGAAACGGTGAAAACTTGGTGTGTAGTGTGACGATACAGGCCTAGAGTAAACATATTGGAGGGCATTTATTAGTTTTAAATTGAGACTTGTGAATGTTGATTTTATTATTGTTAAATTAGTCTTGTTTAAAGAATCCATTTGCTAACAAATTTCTTAAATCCATTTAGGATCTCTTTTGTTGCTTCCTAGTCCCTTTTTTAAAAATCTCACTCGTTTCCAAAATTTAAATGATTTTTTTATACCCTATCATTTTTTTTAAGAAAAAAAAAAATACAATTCTTTCTATAAGAAAATAACATAAACTGTAATGTGGTATTTAATATATCAATCTGTAACGATCATTGAATTCTACTAATTAATTGATATGAACGATTTCACGCCAGTCCGACAGAACATCACTAACGCTAGAATTTAGTTCACTTAGCATTTCCTCTCTAGCCTTTAACAGCTGGTCTGTGTGAGGTAACCAGTTAACAAAGATTATTATTAAGACAATAATATTAATAACCAAGGTCTTGGATCGTCTTTAGCGTCATTGTACGTCCAAAAGAGATAGCTTTTCAAACCATCAGTCCAGATAAAAAATATTTTCTACAATAAATACAATAAAAAATTAAGATGGTTTAACCAGTTTTGAATTTTTTTTTTTTTATATACATAAATCAAGAAAAACCCAAATTTTTAACTCTAAAAACAAATAAATTCAAAATGTATATCGTAATAACATTTTAATAAATATAGCAAATATTCTCACAACCAAATAATTCAATTAATATTAAGGGAATATTGTCACCCGAACTATTGAGAACTTAGTAAAATACTGAGCAACTTGTTACCGGTAGGTTTCACTACAAATTCCAAGTATTACAATTCCTAGCTTCATGCTTTGAGAAATTTCGGTGTATTGTACGAATGGATTCGCTCGATTCTATGAAACTTTATTTCATTCATCCTTATATTATATAAAAAAACAGTAGCACAAATACATTAAAAATTATGTTCTAAATTCAAAATTAAACAAGCTGTCCTTTTTGAATTTCATTGAGTAATTTTTTTAATCGTGTCAATTTCTTAGTTTTAAAATTCTTATATTATCTTAGTTATATGTTCTAAAATAACATTAGAGTTTTTCTTAATCTAAAAATATATTCATGAAGCTCTTAAATACATTTTTTCATCTACAATAATTATTTCATATCATTAGCCGCATGTGACCGACAAGGTTTATGACTAATTAAAATATATAAATGATGCTTAACAAACAAAGAACATAAAAATTAAAAAAATTGCTAAAAAAAAAATATACATCAAATTAATAGAGCAAATAGACTCAAATACACTTCACGTGAAATAAAACAAAACATAATTTCGAAACGGAATGACATGATGAATTTATGGAGCGATTGTTTGAATGAGTGAACTAGTGAACGAGTGAATGAAAATGACCTGTCCCACAAATATAACTGAACATGTATTCATATTGTGTTATGATATTTGTAGAATTTTGTATTCTTAAGTAGTATCGTTTATTTATACCATGTTTACGTCTGAAAGTGACCCTTTTCAAGTTGGCATTAACACTGACAACTTTGGGCACGCCGGATATAATTTTCTTCTTGTCACATTTCTTATATACCTTTATTTTATTCATGAGTAATAATTTTACCACTGTAAAAACATAAGTATTTTTCTTTGTATGATTGTGGATATTCGACAAAAGGAATTGAAATATGTATTTATATTATTATAAAATTTTCACTGAGAGAATAAATGTATAAATAAAAACAGCATTAATTTTTCCTCCATTATAACAAAAATGGAGAAATAAAAAGGGAAATCCTCATATTATAAAATATTTTTACCTATGCACGAAAATTCAGAGCGCGCTCACGCAAAAAATGCAACAAAAAATAAGCTAGAGTGGGGGCGAAGCTCCCAACGCCCACCACCCCTCATATATCTGCACTCGCCACCGTTAATCTACGAATTTCACGAACGTAATTTGTCCAGCGTCCACACAACACCATAAACAACCCAGATGCAACGGAACTAAACACATTTTCGCCTGACAAACGAATAGTCATAGAAGTTTTCCAAAACATCAGACCGTTAGGGGAGTCGGATCCACCTAAAAACGTGAAACTGATGAATGTTCCCCATTAGATGTTATTTATTTAGAATGTGGCCGAAAAGGGACTGAGCTTAAGTCTGCCTAAAGTTTACGTAGGACTGTATTGGGTTAAACTGAAGACGTTCTCGACTGTAGATAAATGTGTGATAGTTACGCCGGTCCAGTTTTTTGGGTAACTTTATGATAGTATTTTGTCATTGGTATGTGATGTCGGGTTAAAAATTGCGTTATTTACATCACATCGTTGTCTCCCTTTACCCACATTGTTACTTTTAAAGGATAAGAAAGAATTTTCTTATTTAAAACGGACTCTTGTCATTTGATTGTTTTGTTATGGCTTTTGGGCTTGAAAAAGAGTTTTAATTTTCCGGGTTTTGTATACTGTTGGACTGTTACCAGAGTAGTTAACTACATTTTGGTGATCTCACTGTCAGCGTGTCACTGGTTATAGATGATTCTTGTACCGCCTTCTAATATATTGACTTTTTCAATACGACGACATATTCCACATTATATTGATTAGGTTTCTGATTGAACTATTTGTTTTTTTTTTACTATAAAAAATTTGTGCTTCACGAATAATTAGTTCTTCACTATCCTTAAATATTATGTAAAGCAGATATCACAATCAATCTAATTAGTATTTTCAACATTAAATCCACTCTAAGTTCATATAAATTTAAAAAATATATAAAAACTATACACAATAAACGCCTAACTAACAATGGCCGATAAAAATTTGTGACCATTAAAAATTTTTTGTTTGCAAAATTATAAAAAAACCTTGAACATTAAGGTAACGAATATGGAAATTTACTTAAAAACGATCAAAACCAACCAACCCACTAACCAAGTAACAGTCGAAATGTCTAAGCCAATACGAATAAATTTTATCTTGAGTCATTTGTCATGTTTGCAAAATGTACACAAACTGTGGAAGACATTTGGCAACATTTGCAAAACGAATACCTTTATAGTCTTTAGGATTTTGCAATTCACTCAATTCTCTATGTACATATTATAAGTTATAGGTTACATCCCTTAATATCTTAACTGATTTAATATAAATTGTAATTTATAAAAAAATATATAAGTGAGAAAAGAGTATTCTCTTTTTGAAATACTGTCCTTAAAAGAGAATATGAATTAAACAGTAATGTCATTATAAATGACAAATACTTCAATGATTACTGAAAACTAAACTAAAGATGATATCCAAACGTTAATAATGATCAAAATTTGTTTTTTAAACATGAAAGGATTCCATTTTTAAAACTTTTATAACTAAAGACATACGAATAATAATAATTTATTAGAGAGCTGTTCGTGTTAACATCATTTCATTGTTGCTTTCAGCTTTATTATGTGTTACAATATATTAAAAACACATCCGTGTCATTACCATGAGATTGAATTTTCAAACTAAATAAGGACAGTAACATTTTTCATTCATAAATCATTTCTTGTGTTAATACCGATGTAAGTATATGAGCCAAAAACTGCCAACTGTGCGTATTTAGTGTAACTATACGAACATGTGGTAAGCTTACTGAACATGTCGTGTAATCCCGCGATGTATAAACGTGTACTATGTCGTATTCATGTCTAATGTATAGTATTTTTAATACATCTACCTATCAACTCGCATTATGGACGGGCGGACAGGTAGGGCTGACAAATTGTACATATAATTATATATTAGTATTTATTTATAAGAAAAAAAAACATTAATAGTTTTTGATAAACGTTTTAAACTCTTGCTGTATATACTTATATCTTTGCTTATAGCGAGTATTCCTTATATAAATATATATGTTTTGTTTTGTATCTAGAACAAAGTAATTAATATAATTCAGAAACAGCTATAATGTAATGGGATGATAAAAAAATCAAAAGTAGTTATTAGTAATATCAAAATTCGTCAACCCTAACAAATGTTGTGGTGAATTTCATATTTTTGTAAGTATCTACCTACATCATCTGTTTATTCTACATATGTTTTGGTTCACATGGATTTTTTTTGATTTTTTTCATGCTCTCATAGGCTTATGTAGCCGGAGTCTGGAGAGCTCTCCTTACATATGAAATAATACGGAAGAGCACTTCAGTTGAATGATTTAATTTACCGTTTAAAATTAATAAAATTAAATGTTTTTTTTTCTTCATTTATATCGTGTATTGAGGATACTCACGGCCTCCAAGCTATCCCGAATGTTTCAGCCTATCTTAAAAAAAACCTAGTTGAAATAATTGGCGCAATTGTCTAAACTATCCTTGAGTAATCCACATATATTATATAAAGTCCTATAGAATATTCAATACAGACAAGTATGAACCCTATTTTTTTGTAACTTAATCTTAATTTTACAAAGCGTAAAATATTTTTGCCTTTCAAATTACATATTTTTTCGGTTTAAAACGATGTAAGCTGCCGCAATGTTACTTAAGGAAATCCAACGTTGTTCCCAATAAGGAAGGATCAAAATACCTTGCGAAGTTATTCTTTAAAATCTGTCAGCCAAATTTTCTTTGCAATATCCAATAGTTTGAGAAGTCCTGCCATTAAAATTGAACTTTGTTTTTATAGATATAAAATTCATAATAGATTCAAGCTATAGGAGCGACTTACCTCATTTGTTGAATCCAATCGAAAGTTGTCGGTCCATAACAAAACACATAAATTAAGTGCTCAATAATAAATGGAAATGTCCCTTGCAGAGGACAGGGCATTAGGGCGGGATTATGAGGAATCTATCCCTTTATATTCCCGTTCTAGAAATGCTGCTAATAGTTCACGCTGACTTCACATTACAAGTTTAACAAGAATTTAACTAGATATTTTTTATATTGAAATAAGATAGTTTATAAAAATAAATCAGTTCATAGTCCTTATAATATAAATTTGAGAAGTACTATCGCAAAATATCTGTTATGAGGCTAGTATTATAACATTTCTATAAATAACTATTTGCGTTCTTTTATATTATTTTTCATCTCATCAATATAAGAGTACTTACTCTCAATACCATATAAAAAAAAAATATTAACGACTTTTAAAAACAGGAATACATTATAGCCACAATACTATACCATTCAGACACCATTAACTAACAATGTGGTAGCACGCGACAATTTTTAACACCGAGCAAACGAGTATCGTGAGCGGAGATAAAATCTATTCAAACATCCCTAAAAGTTGCGGCTACTTAGCGGTAGTTTAAATGGTTCGTGTCAAATCTTTTGTATACCTGTACAGAGATAAAATATCTGTTTGTCCAACATCCGAGGTCCAGCGACAATTTATACGCTATGAGACCAAACTAGTATCGCGCGTGTCGGATGTGGGGTGAGGGTCGCACGCGTTGGGAACCGGTTGGACATTGGTCAACTACCCTCACATTTAACTGGACCCAAAGAATATCCTTTCGCTATTGGTCAATGTTTTAATATCCAGCTGGTAATATTATACACATGTTATACATTTTATTTTTGATACTATTAAATTTAGCGGAAGAAGAAATCATTTTTTCTTTTAAATTAATCTACTTTTTAAAATAAATATTTATAAATAAATGCATTTTAAATTTACTTACGTGTTTGTTTTCGGGGCTACCAAAATGTTGTATACCAATTTCTTAAAAAACACCTCACTAAATTACAATTTGAAGTGTCGTTTTGGGAAAACAAAAAACATTTATATCAATGGTTGGAAAGATCTAAATTTTCTAGTCATTGACAGGCCGTAAAGAGAAGGAGGTCTCTTGGGACTCGTTGGTCTGTATAAGAGGTATATATGTATATTAAGATAAGATAAGATAACGGTTATCTTAAAACGGTTTTTGTCTACTCTTTACCATACTTATATTCGCCTATTACACTATTAATCCTCTTAAACTCATTAAGACATTACAAATTGTATAAAATATTTAAAAATAAATTATAATATTTACATTTAATTTAGTCACATACATATATGAAATAAATATAACACACAATAAAAGGATAATAAAAAATGGAGACATAAGTTTATTATTCAGAATTTATATTTATTACGCGAGGTCAGGGTAAAGTTTTCGGACTGTTACCCAGGGGAAAACTCCAGCACGGGATAAAACTGCGGGTAATTCACACGTACCTACCCGATGTCCTGTTCTGAATAAATTGAATTTATTTTATAAATGTATTTCGTTGATGTGATAATGTTTTTCAAATAACCAAATAGCCATAATGTTTTATAATGATTCATGCTATTTAAGTATTAAAGCAAATATTTTTGGATATATAAGTTACATAACATTGAGTAAATGATTTTGAATTGAAATTATAAAATATACTAGTAAATAGTATAATCTAATAATGGGCCGATAGAAAATATAGTATTTTTTACTCCATTAGTTAGGTACCTACGACATAGTTCGTTACCAATTTTTGTTCAAACTTCCCATAAATAAAAACTTCATTTATTTATCAATACAAATACGATACAAATTGTGTGCTTATTTTGTAATTTTAAACAAATTTTTATGTCCAAGTAAAACGTATACATACTGTTCTTGAAGTAAGTTATAAAACCAAAATATTTAAAAATCAATATTTTAATTCCTCACCAAATGTATTTGAGTAAAATTCACGACGATATACCAAAAAACTGTAGAACATTACTTAAAACTAGTAAAGTAAGGTGTTCTCAAATATTTATATATGCTTAGGTTAACCCGAGGTCCGTCTATCAGAGCTCTCTGGGGACCGGCCAGGTACCACGGCTTATGAATCTATAAGAAGTGACTATATATAAATTATAATAAAATTAAAAATAATAATAAATTGCTAAATATAATTGCAGGTAGAATAAAGAAATTTAATTCCACATATAATTATCAAATCAGTTTTAGCTACATGTATGTAAAGAATAGCATAAATTCCTATTTACTTTAAAATTTAAAGATAAATAATATATAATAAAATATATCGAATAAATCATGATATATAATTTAAAATAAATGTCTCCTATATATGTTCATAAGTTTGTACAGTCCAAGGGTCATCCCAGGATCCCGCAATAAAATATGCGCACTGACGTGAGGTCGGAACGTAAAAATGTTGTTTTTAAGACCCCCATTACGTATCTTAGGAGTTGAGAGCTTCTGCTGTATTTAAATAAACTATTGAAGTATATTTACATACATAATAAATCCATAAACAACAATCTAATTTAATCCATATGTCAGTTTGTCTCTTCACATTGCAGAAGGTAAAGATATACAACAAATCGTTGATCAATTGATTAATTTTAAAGTGAGATGCTTAAGTGAATTCCCGTGGTAAAAGTCGTTTAGAAAGTCCAATAATGAAAATAAACATATCCAACAAATTGAATGAGAAAATCGCATGTACGTATAACTCGAAGTAGTCGATCCCGAAACTCGAAAGAACAAATAACTCGAACTAACAGTATTGATAAAGTACGATCTCTGGCAAAGGGCCGTGATGGATGGTTGTTATAATTTATATGAAAGCCCTAAGGGCGTATCGGTTACCAAGTTTACTAGAATCCGTATTCCTTGGAGATGAAGTTTTGATCATTTATTAATGATACATTTGACCAACGCTCAATAAAATTCAAAACTATTGTGACACACTAATTGACAAAAGCTTTTACATAACAAACTCGACTTGTACAATGAAAACTTTAAATTTATTATATTATTCGATTTTAATTTAATATATACATATATATATATATATATATATATATATATAATATAATACATAGATTCCATCTCTGAAATATCTGTAAGTATATTTAAAACTATGAATTATTCAAAATATTGTAATTTTTTTTGTAATTAAAACTTCGTTAATTTATATAAAAGTATTTATATAACATATTATTAAACTCTAGTAAATAGGGATCCTCTTAACAGGTCCTCACGAGACTCTCAAACGTTCAATCAAAATGATAGTTACCTAATTCAGTTAAACAACCGCTGGACGAATACCATCTATGTACAATTAGGTATAAAAGTGCAGTAAATATAAATAAGTAAATAATAAATAAAAATATAAAAAAAAAATACATAATTTATATAATGTAGGTATATGTTATTCAAATCAAATCTTTCTTGGTGGATATAAAAAAAAACGATATTATTGCTTTACAATAGACATAATTAAATATTCATAATATCAATAGAGTAATTTCTCATGAGTGTGAGTTATTTTTAAATTAATGTTAGATAACTTGTGTTTATGAATGTACTTATCTGAACGGCTACATCCCTATTTCCTAATTAATCCAGTATCGCTTCACTCTCCAGAGTTTTGATCCCGCAGGATGACCTCAACTTGAAACGATGTTTACCTCGACTGCCTACTTTCAATAATTGTTATAAATTAAACGATGTACAGTTCAATATATATATTATTCTTTATACATAAATATAGCAAGGCTTAAAGGAGCTAGCAATTTAATTTAGTTTTGTTTAAAATGTTCGCTAATTTCTTTTTATTAATAGAAGGCATGGTCTAGTAAAAAAACAGTTAATTATATTTATATGAAAAGCTTAATTTCTATGTCACATTTATGCATATGGTTTTATACAATACATCAATTTTTTATTTTCTAACGGTAGGAACTTTTGTGTGCCATAAAAATAAATTCGAAATTATAAGAAAAAAAATTCATCGCTCTTAGCGTATTATTGAATAATATAAACCCAACACTATTTTATATAAAATCCTAACATATAAGCCGTACGTTTAGCAATTAATACTTGAGTGTGGTATATTTGGGTTTGACCCCCGGGATGACCCCAAACTAACGAACTAAATGAAAGGTTTACTAGGTCTAACTTTAATTAATATCAAACTCCCCGGGGCGGTCTATTTAAAATTATACAAACCGTATTGTATAAAACAATTACCTTCATAAATTGAGCACGAATATTATTCAGTTTTAAGAATTTATCCCACTAAAAAGTTTGACTACAAAGATTTTGAATTAGATATAAATTAAGGCTTCATATATTTAAAAATGTAATTCTCAAACTATTTCGAACTGTTCTTATAAGCGGGCGAAACATTGGCTACATTATTAAATTCGGCAAACATAACGCAGAGCAAATGTACATAAAATACGACTTTTGGGTACAATACACGTCTTAAACAAATATAAGAAGGCTGTGGCGAGTGACCCTTGGCCCTGTTAGTGTGGGTAAGGGACAAGCAGTAAATACACACTTACACTTTCAAAACTGTTGTATTTGTAAATGTTACTTGCTAGAGTTACAATGATCTAGACACGGCATCGATTTAATTTTCATGTCACATAGAAAATATGTAATTTATTGCTTATTTCATAAAACGTACTTATATTAATTATTCGATATCGAATAATCATTATAAACAATAAAATAGAAGGAAGATCTTAGGCATAAAATTATTTTGCAAGATTGTGTAATATTCAAGTCTACTATAGTTATTTTACTGGAATAAAAATTATATACTTATATATATTTGTCTATTCTAATAGATTTAAACATCTACCCTAGTAATGCCGTTAAGACGGGGCCACCTTCTGATACAATAACAGCGACCGTTCCTTGAACCCTTTACCCGCCTTTATAAATTGTGGTGTCCAGGGCCTATTGTTTGTTTATCTTAAATATTTTGTTATATATACTTAATAATGTACCTAATATTATTAAATGTGATATAGAAAAGTTATTTAAGGATACGACGTGTTGTTAAATTTAAGTAATTAATATGTATTACATAATTGATAATAGATGCTTGGAATTAAATGAAAGTTTATGTATAAAATCGTCTCGCATTATAATATGAACAAATATAATTGCAAACAAACTCCATATTTATATTATGAAAATATTTAATATGTTGTATTCGGTGGCATGCAGATACAAATATTGCGACCCTCGGCCCTTCAAATTGTAATAAAAAGAAACGTCTTGTTCCAAACCGACGTTTCATTTTCTCACAAAACATGTTGTTTTTATTGAAACAGGACGGACAGTTTCATATAAAGAACCCATATTAAATATAATAATGCAATACAAGGTGAACTATGTCCTGATGAGCGTTACATCAAAATTTATCGTTGTTATCTTAAAATTTTAATACGTTTGCATTTTGTTAATTAGTTAACTTTTATTGTTGAAAGTATTATAAGCAAACCATTTGATCAACTCTAGCTTCATAGCTATTGATCTGATAGAAAATTGCAAATAACTTACTAATTTAATTCCACCAAAAAGCTTGCGATATCTGTGCCTAATGCATGCACATCTCGACCCCCCGTGCGGCGTTTGAAACGGTGAGCTTACTTGCACATTCACTCGAATATTTACTAGCTAAATACTTACGCTTCAAGAGCAGAAATAATAGCTTGATTTGTTAATAAATGCTTACCATTCAATCATTAAGAAAATAAATATATAATTATAAAATATAAATGCAAACGTAACATCACTGCTTCTTTTAAAATCATGATTTAATTTAATATATAGACGTATAAAGAATTCAACACTTACATTTTGCGATATCCTCTTAACTTCTGAATAGAAAAATTAATTATATATATGATATTATTATATTAATAATAGTTTTGCTTCTTTGTATATTATGTTAGTATAATCTAAAATCAAACGCGGCACGTTCACCGGACCCTTTTGCGGCCAGTCCTCCCTCCGTGGGCAGTACACCCCCCCACAACCTTGAGCCATCAAAAACATAACAACCATCACATTCACATTAAAACATACCCTATAGTTTATAAGTTATGGGTCATAATCCCATGAAGGGGATCGCCATGGGCAGCAGAGGGGGACGGTCGTTGGATCGACCCTCGGCTACTATAGTGCGATTGTACGGTTTTGATTTCAATATTATTTGTTCCGAAGGATTTTTCTCTTTTTGTTTAATCATTTTAATGAGAATTCATTTTCTTTATTGCATTTAATTATTATCTTAATCCTGCTATATTTATCCTTATATTATGATAGGTAATGAATATTTACTAAAATATGTTTGTTCAAAAATGAGGCTGTTTTGGGTCAAAAATAAGAAGGAATTATTAAAGGACAAATAAATAATTAAAGGAAGCAAAGCTCTGGTCAAATATATAATATATAAATAGTGTATAAATTTTCACTGTTATTTTCCTTATACTGCATTCTTATTAGAATTTTTTTATCAACAATTAACGTTAACAAAATTATACTTGAACGAATAAGATTTTTACAATATATCTGTTCAATCTCATTTCATTCCATATAATAGTTTGTTTTCAATTACACATAGAAATATTATATTGTGAGATGATCTTAATTTAACTTTAAAGATAATTTCACTCTATTTATAATAAAACAGTTATTTTAATCCAGGGACTTTTCGCTTTTTTTAAATAATAAAATTCAACAACAGCTCATATCCTCACAATCTATGTATTAGATTTTTATTAAAACATTTTAAATCTATTTAATCATGAATTTAATTCTCATTATTTTAAACCCAAATCGTGTCGAAATAATATTAAGGTAAATTTTATTCATACGTGTTGTCAAAATGCTCTGTGTTGTGTTTTTCCGACATGATAGTTTGTTTGGACACGTAGTCGACACAACTGAAAGAAAGTTAGCGGCCTGTCAAGGCGCGAGTTATTAAAGGCGGAGATCGTGTCGTAATACATATATGTATAAATATGCAATTTTTTTATTTTTTTCTATTTGGCTGTCGATATTTTTATGAAAAAATATACTTAATATTCACATGCTGTCGTGTTGTTTACTTTAATTGAAAATAAAAAAGTATTTTTAAATTAACAGGAAAATGTTTATCAAAACAACGAATTCGACTATAATTCTTTATTAAATATAATTATATATTTTTTTTTATATAATTTATTTCACCCTAAGGGGTTAAGGTTAGCCAATAAAAAAAATCTAATTAGTTTTGCAATAACAACGTGACTACAAAATTTCATCTTACAAAAGATCAAGATTACAAAGCTTGTTTATTAATATGAAAAGTGTATTTCTTGAAAATTTATAAGTTTCAAATTACTTTTGAGGTAGTCCCAATATTACTAAGCAAACCGCTGTCGCTTATGACTCGCGGCACACCCTTAGGGCATGCGTGTCATAGTGACATGGGTCCAGCAGTCCGAAACAAATATACCTATTGCCAACTGTCGCGACTTTTGTTTGTCGTACAATGTTGTATTGGAACCTACCTCTTCTTTGTAATTCTTATACTAAATATTATTACAATTTACATTAAAACCTTGTAATTGGAACTATAGCCGGATCAATTCATATTGATGAAGTTGTAAATAGTTTAATAAGTTCTTAGTACTTTTTAATATTGATGTGATTTTGTGAGTATAAATTTCATCCACAGTTATTTCAAACGTAAATTTTACTCAAACAAACAATAAAACGAATTCGTTTGAACTTACAAATATTGAGCCCGTATTCCAAAAAATTGCAAATATTTTAATCTCGACAGCGTATTGTGTTATTACTGAAAAGTCTTAAAAAGTGTGCTTTGTCCTATGAGACTTTCAGTATATGAAGTTGAAAAATATTCCGTAACTCTAGTTAGAATTATTTCAAATAGGATAAAAATATAATCGCTGTCAAATAACGCCATCTATGAACGAGTAGCACTAAACCAAAAGAGTCTTATAGAGGGCGTTAGAAGTATGGGATGAAATTGTGAACACATTTCTGTTCTGCCACAATATAATTCAGCAACGATATTCTTAATCAATTGTGAATAAAAAAATTATTAAAAATATCCAAAAACTTTAATTCTAATAAGCGAATAGAGAGCAAATGTTCATATTTTCCAATAGGAAACCTTGTAATGGAACCCTAAGTTCTTATTAGTTGCTTTACATGAGACATTTCTTATACAAAACAATAAAGTTCTATATAATTGTAACAAAGTGAAAGTTTTAAATAAACAGGAGTGAAGTTTATTAAAGTTAGCGAGTGAAAGCTTCCACGGACGAAGTGAAAAATGCAACGAACTTGGGCGAAAGGGAAAGTGCTGGGATACTTCTATTTTAAACGGTGATTTGCATACCGAGGAAAAATTGCTTTCAAGGAACTAGATTCTCGAAATAAATTGTATCGATAGATTATTGTAAACTTATGGATTTCGGGAGCGTTCTTCATTTTAGTTTTTAATGTATTTTAGATTGTTTATTGCGTAATTCATACTATGTGTAGTTATTTTTACACGGCAATTATTAAACAAATAATATTTCTTAAAAAATACAAAGAGACATACTGTTTTAAATAACGTTTTGTAAAAATTAAGTTTACAATTATGTTAACATTTTTAAAGCTGGGAGAAGTAAGGAGCACGTTCTTTGTAATATTTTTTTTAAAGATAATTAGTGTTAGGTAGTCTGTTTTACAAATTATTATTATTATAAGAGCTAGTCTTGAAAATCTCAAAAGAGAAAGATAGATAGATCTGATTTATTTTGATATCATACATCTAATCTAATAAGTTTCTTCCTTTCGTTCATATTTTTTATAATTTTATTACTTCCGCTCTTTTTAAAGCTCAAATATTCGATAATTATTTTCTAAGTGTAACATCTATAATATAACGAAGATAGAAACGTAGAATGAATAAAAAGCTTTCTATTTTGATTTGCTTCCTAACAAGTGTGATATGGAATTATAACATTTTGGCGACAGTCATATATAAAGAAACTAAATCACCAAATTTAACAAACATTAAAAAAAAAATTACGGAATACTTATCTTTTTTAACCGTCGCTTATAAATTCAAATACTAGTATAAAACATTTTTATTTTACTCATTTTATTTTCATGTCTTATAATTTGTGTAAATAATATTTTGAGGTTATATTTAAAAACAATCAATTTTTTTATATTTATCACGTATTATTCCCTGAATACATGGATGTATTTATATATCTTAAATAAGAAACTTCGCCCTACCCATCGTTGCACCACAGTGGTAACAACGACTAAATAACATTTCTAGTTTGTGCCAATCACCAATCAAAAACAAAATATAAAGAACAATTTCTGCTGTTTTATCTGAAAATGTTATTAATTTACATAAAAACTTTACTAAGCTTTTTGTGTAAATAAAAATAGTTCTAGACACAGTACCTATATATATATATATATATTTTTTTTGAAAATAATATTTTTAATAATATATAAAAATACAATGAATATTTTAAAACGTCAACTCAATTTCATTTTACCTAAAAATTTACTATTAAACAGTTTTTTTTTTATCGTATTTCGAAAATAATTGCACACGACTTTAAGTTAACACAAACATCATTGCCATATTAAATTTATATAAATCATATCATTTATGAAAATATTTTTAAATTCTCAATAATCTAGGCACTCTTTATTTTCTATAAAATACATCGAATTGTAAATCAGCTTAGGTGAACTTAGAAGTAATCATTATTACTTCATTTGTTTATTATATTTTCCCTTTTTTATTGAGTTATTTGTTGTGTGGTTTACAGATTTTTTATGTTGTATGTTGTAAGGTATCGTTGTATAACTGTTGGAGTCCTATTAATTGAAAACGCTAAGAAAATCGAGAAACACTGAATAAAAATAACAGTGTAACCTAGTGTATAGCTACTTAGGTTAAATGTAGGTATATATGTAATATTTGAACTTTCTTTTTCGTAATCACATAACAGTCCTTAAAATGTTTAACCACTTTGTTCTATCATAATTTACTACTGTTTCAGAGCAAACTAATTTAATATTTGGTCCTTATATGAAATTGGCGTATTGTCATACTGGCCACTTTGATCTCAAATATCTCATTTTTAGTTAGGAATTCCAATTTCAAATTTACACAGCTTTACTGTACTCATACATTTGTTTTCTGTAAACCGTAAGTCATGTGTTTTTAGCATTTTTGATTTTTTCTTTACATCAGTCATTTTACAAAATGGTGAACCTAAATATCGCGTTAATTACTTGTTCCGCGTTGGCACCAATGTTGCAGAAACGACTCGAAGGATTAATGATGTGTATGGTGGCGGTGTTTCAAAAGAAAACACATTGCATTTTCGGTTCCAACGTTTTCGTTCTGGAAATTTCGACTTGCAAAAAACAAACACCGTGGGGGGCCAGCAAGACTTTGAGACTATTGTGGAAGCTGATCAATCTTAAAATACGTACGAGTCAGCTTCAAGCAGCCGTGTTGTGAAAAAACTGTTTTAATCCATTTGAAGTGAATTAGAAAGGTGAAAAAGCTTCTAAGGTGGGTCCCTCATGAATTGAGTTTCATTAGTCAAGTGGCATAATAATGAAGGGATGAAAAGTGGATCATGAACGAAAGCCGGAAATGTGAGCATTTCCGCTATGTATGAACCCGGCCCAACCAGCCAAATCTTGCCTTAAGCGAAAATTTACTCATAACAGTTACTTATAAGCGTTCGGTGGACTAGTATCGGTGTTTTTCACCTGAGTGTTCTTAAATCTGTCCAGACTATTACGGCAGAAGTATTTTATCAGTAGTTGCAAACCATGATTGAAAAGCCTTCTTAATAACCGAAGTTGGTCAATCGCCGTAGGTCACTGCTGCATCAGAACAACACTGGACCACACACTGCACACCAGATACTTACCAAAGTAGAAGAGCTTCAATTGGTATGTCAAAAACATTCACCGTACTCCCCGGACTTTGCTCTAACAGATTAAAATTTTTTTTGGAAATTTTGTATAACTTCTTGCAAGGGAAAATAACAACCCCGATGGACATTCCAAACATCGTTTAAAGATTTTATTGATTCCTGTCAAAACTGTTTTTTTTTTTTGGTAAAGGAATCAATTAACTACCTATGGAATGGCAAATATTCATAAATAGCAATGTTACATGCTTTGATTAAATAAAAAAAAAAATTAAAAAGTCGACTTCAGGTTACTCTTACAAAACGCCAATTTCATACGTAAGGACCTAAAATATTTTTTAATTTTTTATATTTTTCATATAGTTTTTCTCTTATACATATTTTTGTTCCGAATAAAGCGATTTATATGTTTTTTCTTTGTCAGCCTTTCGGATGACTGTAATCGCTGTAGACATCTATCGAAGGTTTAGAAAACTATTTTTGTCTTTGATTATAAGAAAAAAATTTTGGAGATTTAGTTCAATAAAAATCTACGATTAACCAAAAACCGTGAAAAATTGTTTTGGCAGTGGATTTATTCAATATCAAAATAGAAGTCCGGCTTTAACATGAGGTTAAAAAAAACCATTTAAACCGGAAAAGCGAAAACCGAAAAATCAGCGAATGAATTGAGTCAAACATACCAAAAAAATTTTACGTATTGAGTTCGTTACTTAACTTTCACATTGAATCTATATACTTCTGATAAAAAGTAAAGCACATAAGATTAAGTCTGTCCAGATATATGTACTGATGAGTGACTTTGGTGTGTCACTGCTGATGTTTATTTTTTTCAACTCTTAAGATCCTCCCTTGTTTTACAGTGATGTTAATTAGAAGCAATAGTAAACCATAATTGTAAAACTGTCTTTTAGGGAATTAATTGCTGTATACCAACAAAAAAAAACCCACAAATTATCACTATATCAAACGATTAAAATGTTCTTGACAACGTTATTCCGTGAACATGTTTAATTTTTTTTTAAGATTTCTCACAATAGTCCAGTTTTGTTCGAAATAAAAAATATATTCAACTATAGAACCAATCAACTATATATAAAACTGCCTATCTACATATTTTTTGTACATGTATTGCGTACCTACATACATACATTTGAATATACTTCTATATCAGGACATTGGACATTTCAACATAATTGGTTGGTTTGTCGTAATTATAAGTAGGTACTACTATAAAAGTGTTTTAGGGGTAACTTTTTATTTACCCTCCCACAAAAAAAAATTGAATTTTTATATACTTATACATAATTTTTTTAATTTACGGCTTTTTCGCCCTGAATCGTGCAATGTTTTGCCAATGTCAACGTTTTTATTTGTTGGACAAACTATACTTATACATTTTATACATAAGATTTTATCTACACAATAATAAACTAAATTTCCGACAACACAGGAAAATAAACTTTATATATTGACAGTTCACAACTATAATGGAAATAGTAATAAATAATAAGTATAAATAATCAATTATAATGAAAGTGATATACATATATTCAAATAAAAAAACTATTTCAAACATATCATGTACATAGCCCAATAGTTAATATAATAATTTAATGATAAGTATAATTCATATAAAGTACAGTAACTATACTTTTCCTATAACATATGTACAGATATATATATATTATCCCCATGTCACCAATGATTTTTTTGTAGAACTAATAATAATCTTAAAAGTGCATTTTACAACACTAACTTGTTACAAAGGGTGAAGTCTTGCAAATATTTAAACGAAGTTAAGAAAAAAATAAACAAAAAACGTAAACAATTTTGCTTCTGACTGATATTAAAAAACAGATGCGTTCAAGCTAATTAATACATAAATTTACCACATACCTACTTGAAAACCTCGTCATCATCATTAAATTTAATATGCAATATATATATAATGTACCCAGACCCAGTCTGAAAACGTTTATAATCAAATAAAACATTCCTCTAATACGAAGTTATAAATCATTCAACCCTGGAGGTGTACCAGATATTCCTTCATTTCCCAGCAAAAACTCATTTAGGCCCTGTTAAAATAGGCGGCGCTGAGCGGCTGGGGCATATCCGAAGTGCGATTGGCTCATTGATTGATCAACTTGATGATTTGATATATGGATGTATGATGATGATGTATGTTATGTAACGTGTATGGAATTTTATGTAAATTTATAGATTTTTTTAAATAATAGAGTCAGTATGAAACACCATTTTTATCATATAGAGCCGCGTCAGTTCTAACATTAGTTTCTTAATTTGAGATGAAGATGTCTTATCCTCCGCGTGCTCTCTATAACTAAAACATATTTACAGTTTACAGTTTACAGTTAATCAGTGATCGTACTGAACCCTTGCATCCCTTTGTACGGAAACCCAATAAGGAGGCGTTCGCGTCGGGTCCGAAGATAAGTTATTTATTAAATTATGGGAAGACAGATGTTCCGACAGCCATTAAATAGTCAATACAATCTACTTTTAATAAATTCGAATAACTTATTGTTTGATTGAACATTTTCTCCTTATATTATTCACTAAAACGTCAACGTAATGAAAATTTTATTAAAAACATACTTTGGAAAATAAACAAAATTAGAAAGACGTAATTGACTGCTTTTTACATTTTACGAATTTTAAGTTTCTGCATAAAATTGATCTACAGGGATTTATAACTATAAAACTAAGCGTAACTGAAACAGTGCACACTATTTGTACATACTTATGTATGTGTACATACTTACATAATGCTAAATATTCATAGATTTGATTTACATCAATATCACAGAGAATTCTACAAAGCTACTATGAAATACTGTCCTTTGAATTTCCTTGTTCATTATTCCTGTCTTCTCGCGTGTGTCTAACTCACTTTTAAGTCCTTTGTAAGTTTTTAAAATCGGTCAAGAATAGGTTATTGGATTGTATAAATAATTATCGATGCAACTTAATATTCACTATATTTTTTCCTTGGACTATTTATGTTGTGTAAAAAATAGCTATTATTTATATTATATAAAAACAATATTACAAAGAGGTTAATATAATTTAGTTAATAATTCTGTTTATGTACATGTCGTAGTTATAATAATATCTCATAATAACCAAACTATATATATCATGTTACACACATACGTTCGTTATACACATTCACATTGTTCTCAATACACACAACAGTCCAAGGGTGCAAGACAATGGCGGACATTAAACATGGCGGCTCATAACGACCTTATTAAAATTTAAATATGTGTGAGTCAACTGTCCTTTTGTTTTAAATTCGGATGTGAATGTGCTGTAAAATATTATATGACTTTTTTTTATAAAAGAGACACAATTGAACTAAATGAGGGTAGGAATAAAAATTTAAATTGTTCTTAACCTATTCCCAGACAACGAGAATATAAGCAACGATAAAATTTTACGAATCTATTTCTTAAAAAGAAAAGACGATAACTTTCGTTTTCTAACTATAAATATTTTAAAGTTTCTGACAAATAATTGCGCTTGTGTTGATATTAATGATAGTTATTACGATAGCACACATGTGTATCAAAAACTGATGTTTTGGAGAGACGAAACTTCTCAGCATCCCATGGATTCAGCGTGCGGGTGCCGGGTTCATCGCATTGCAGGGAGAGGAGCTTCAACAGTGCCTGGGACTTGCGACCAGGTATAGGTTTAAGTGGCCCCTATCTAACGCGCGTTAAACGCTCACCTCCACTGTCCAAGCTCCTTGTATTCCATATTTTTTAACGAAAATCCAAGTAAATAGTATTACTCATATACCTATGAAATAAATAAATTTATATGTAACTTAAGAAAAATTAAATGAGTAACATTAAATTACTGCTTTAATTCAGTGGCATTTAGCCGCTATTTTGAAGATTTAATGTAGTAATTACGTCCTTTAGTGAAGTTCCTAAGTCTGATCACGTATAAAAAGGTACACATACATCATCTTTTTTTTGTCAAAAAAAAAAACAGACAAGAAACTATTATGAAATATCACAATGTCTGAAAAAAAAATTATGGATGTCTGAAGTTTATAGTTAGAAATTATATTTCGCTTCCGCGCTATAATAGGTATACATTTAATTTATTTGTTCAACGTATTAATTCTTGGTTTTAAATATTAACTATAAGTTGATTTTAATATCTTAACTTTGACAAAATCTAAAATATTTAACGGAGTTAATACCAAACGCATATAGTCTTCTCTACATACGAAAAAGAAAAAATTAAATCACTTAACTTAAAACTAATAATTTCAGTTTGAACTGAATAAATGAAACATTAAAGATATCACATTCACAATATTAAGTAAATCTTTGATTAATTAACAAAAAGCCTATGTAAGTTCTGATTGCGGGCGAACGTCCGCCAAATGATTAACGAGCTGGGATTCCGGCTGTACATGATTAATACGTGCACCCCTTTATATGTTAAGCGGTTATGTGTTATATACAGTACATCAGTTGTGTTACGGATATGTGTATTGGGTGGGATATAATGAAGGTTTTATGCTAAAGTACTTCTGGGTTTTCAATAGTAGTTGAAAAATATTCTTGTGTTTTTGATTTTGTATATGTAATAAAATTAAAAGTTACTGTTGTTACATCAAACATAAATATTAATTTATAGACCTTTAAACTTAATACCTGAAATCGTAGATTCAAATATTTCATTTTAAATGTAATAGATAAAAATAATAATGGAAAGGCATGCGAACAATACGTCCGAGAAATTACAAGCAAAAACAATTACAGCATCCTTCCCTTCCGTCGCACCAGAAAATTATGACTCCGAGAATGACCAGGCGGAATTTCTGCCAAATTGTGACACCCCCATGCCCCACTCTGTGCGCCACTCTTTACCCCCTGTGGCATGTGCACGAATTAGGGCCGCTAGATTTCTATACGAAAAATGTTGTTGTTTTTCCTTCCAACCCTAGTTTCAACCTGTATGCCATATTTTGTAATTCAAAAGCATATTTTTGGTTATTTTCCGGCTGTGTATTTATTTTAATTATGCTTTTTAATCACGGTGCCTTCACATTAGTTTTGTTTTCGTGTGCATTTGAAATTTTTTAATAAATAAAGAAACAAGTAAGACGTTCCCTAAATTGCCAGAGTCTTTATAAAAAAAATTAATGAACAAAATAAACAAACGGTATAGTGGGTGTTTGAGAAGTGGTGGAACGTTTTGCCGACTTCGGTAACGTAATAAATGTTTTTGATCCCACATATCGAGTTTTCCATTAAAACTAAAACGTTATTCCTGTATGCTAGAATTATAGAATGCCAAAACGATATACATTAGAATAAAATTATTTAATCCATAAAAAGACACAATTTTTTTTTTATTATGCGTTTAATTCCGTGCATTGTGTTTGTAAAAAAAAAGTATATACATTACCGACAGCTTTCGATAGTATAAGTTTGTACAAACCAGTAACATAAAATTTTATTATTTACGTATGAAAAAGAATATGATTCAGTGTAATGCTTATATTGAGAATTGTGAAATATATTCACTTTTTTAATGCTTATTATTGAACTACCTGTTGAAAATTTTAGCTAGGAGTAGTGTTACCTTTACACTCAAAGATTCTTAACTACATTATAATCGTATAAACGAAATTACCTTAAAACAGTAGTAGAATTATTATTTATATTTACAGTAAAATGAAACTATAGTAGAACGTGGAAGATGTTCCGTCTTTTCACTCTATGCGAATGGAATTTTAATGCTTATAACATCGCTTGGTCATTGTCGTTTCTACAATTTCTGACTAGTCTTGCTGTAGCTAGGTTTGTATGGAAATGGCTTTATATATAATTTAATACGAATTTGTACTTATAAAGAAAGAATGATTAATTTTACATATACTAAGTTCTTAATTGACCATTGATATGAAATGTTTCCAAGTAATTATTATGGAAGGCGTCAGTTCAGTGACAATAAATATTTCTTAAAAACCATCTCCATATTAAATTAAGATCCTGTACAATGCGACTCAGTGGTATTTTACGCGACACATTTTAGAAGCAGTAAGACATTAAACCAACAATTATACTTTGCGATTACACACGTTCCCCACTCATACACAAATAGTTATAAAACTTAAGTGCCATATAAAATAATTACATCCTAAAATGTATTCGATTAATTTAACACCAAATAAAATAAATATGTTTTTTTTTTATTGTCACGAGCCAAACATTTGCATGCACAAGATTTAACTGCCTATCATTTTAAAACCAAAACAAGTGTCAAGGCTATAGATAATAAATTATATATTGTATTAATATATTTCAATTCAAAGATGTCAAATTTGAATTGAAATTATAATTTTAATGTATATCATTCATTCTTTCATTCATTAGAACTCATTCATCATATAAATTGTGACAGTTCTCTGTAAACAAAATGGCGGCGGTACTAATTTCTCAGAAATCTCGCGCCCATGCGAACCGCAATACTAAATCACCTATGTACCATCCGAATGGTCCGTACGAATGTATAAATATTCTAAATACACCGAAATTTCCCGACGTCATTACCTTACTTTAATAACTTCTTTCATTCCATCAACGCAAATTCAACTTGATGAAAATGGAATAAAGTTTACTTTATGTTTGAGGCATTTGGGCTTATGTCCTTTTGTATACCAGGACTGTGTTCAGAATCCTTTCTGTTAAACTATTCTGTTTGAATAATTGCCGCGTGGACCTGAAGGGTTAGTGCGCATATTCATGGCATGTTCTAGCCATTGCGGTTAGGGAAGGGTTATGTACTATAGTTATATACGCCGTCTGGGGATGCAGTGGACAGTGCGATGCGGATGACAAATTAAACGACTCGTTTGTAAGGAATTCTAAATAAAAGTACCATTGAGAATATGTAGTCTAGAGTCTACAGGACTGATGTTAAATTATTTTTAACTTAGCGATCGATTTAATTGTGGTATTGATTTCATTGAAGAATGTTTGTGAATAAAACCAAGGCAGCGTTAATGAGAAGAAGCCACAGTTAATCAGTATCACGTACCAGATAAAAGACATTGGAAACTAAAAGCAATAATAGTAACAAATGTAGCGAAGTTTGTTTTGGCGCGTGCCTTCGGCGTTCAAAACTATCTAAGATATTGGGAGATTAATTTATGAGGGCTTTGTGTTGGAGTAAAGACGTGTTCGTTAAACTATTTCGTTGTATTTTTTTTTTATTTAAAAAAAAGTTTTAATTACATTATTAAAGTTGTAATTTACATTTTTAAACTGTGAAATTTGTAAATACATATGCCGTTACTAAGGGATATTTCGAAATATTCTTAAAGGTGTTAATATTTTATAATTTTTGGAATTACTAAATAAGGCTATGAAAGTGGATAGCATTATTTAAGTTTTCTCTCAATATGTATATGTAATCAACTATATTTCAGAAATTTTCTTCTTATTATATGACACATGACACATGACACTATGATCAAAGGTTACCCTTAACAAAATTGGACGGGAATAAATAATTTTATTCAAACTGGTCCAGCTATGATTCACGCGGTCATCTCAGGTAAAGGGTCACAGCCTGAGGTGAAGAGATCAAAAGATCAAATGCTGTATGGACCATTACGGCATTGTTGGGGATGAGACCTTGAGGTCAAAAGCGAGATCATTTCAGAATATATTAACCAAGGTTTCATATACGATACGCATTTTATTATACTTTTCTGTTTTTGAATAAATGAATGTTTGTATGAATGCACCTATGACTGAATGAAAAAAGAATGAAATATAAGTGTTTTGAACACCGAAAGATTATATCAGAGGAGTTTTTAAAACTTTGTTATTTCTTATTAAATAAAATGAAATAAAATTGATCAAACTGAATTTTTTTAAGGATGCACTGTCTTTACCTTTACCGTGCTTCCGAGCCACTAATAGCAAAAAGAAAAAAATCTCTAACAGGTCATAAGTACGAGATAAAAATGTTCGGATATTTTTCAAAGAGTAACAGCGAGACCGTTTGAGTTACAGAGTTGAATTAAGTCTCCGATATTTTAATACTTTTCGTAAACATATAGATTGTATAAAAGAATTCATTATTACATTTAAGAATAAGTAAAAAGCTTATATAAAATTTAAGTAATATTAAAAACAACAAGTAGTTAAAAAATATAAACCAATTACATAAAAATGAGTAGGTAAATCAACCTCTTTTGATTCGAATGATTAATATAATTAAAATCACAATAAAATTCCAAATTTGATTTATGGAAATATAATTTCATAGGAATATCTCTTAACACACAATTCATTACATAAGTTCCAACAATAATATAAAGTTGTGAAGTTCAACTCTGCGCGGCCCCGTGCCACCCCGTTCCGAATTAATTGCAATCAAAAGGACAGGAATACGTCCCTGTGTGTGTTCCTGTGTCTGTGTTGTGTTCATTACATGTGCATATGATGTTCGTTGTGTGTGTGCATTCTTAGCTCTTGATTACTCCGTCCACTGTGCTACGTCCATTGTTTTTGGGGAATGCTTTTGGTGATATGTAAAATTAAAACGTTTTAAATCTTGAACACATTCCGATTTAAAGTTGATTGAGGTTTACAACTTTCTGAATATTCAGTTTGATTGTATGATTTTAATTAAATCAATTCATAGTGACGCTCATCCTGCGTATATCGATGTAGTGTAAGCTATAGAATCATTAAAATCGACGATTTACATCAATCATCAAATACAATCTCATATAAGATTCTGTGAAACTACATTAATATTTCAAGCCCTTTTGGTCCTCTCCAAACAGCCTATGGTCTTCCAAAGTTATTCCAACTTCGGGTGGTTCAGGGGTGGAAAGATTACTTTAGGGAACGCCTTATCTTTAACTTTCGTATTAGACACTGCTTTTTGATAACCCTAAATTGGCTCTAAGTTTTATGTGACTTCGTGTGTGAATGTGCATGTTAAAGCGGAGAAAGTTACAACTATTTGTATATATTGGGGGTAAAATGTTTAAGAACTTAACGATTACCTTTACATATATATGTATATTGTATGTATGTTAAGTTGTTATATAAATATATATTTTCTAAACATACGTATATAAACGTATTTATAACCTCGTCTAACCAACACCGCTGCATGGATTTAAATCAATTTGGTTAACGAATATAGCAAGAGAAGTTACGTGAAATAACTTAATTATGCCTTTATATACTAAAAGATTTTCCAATCAAAATAGGCCTGGTGAAGTCACAAATCGAAAAACTCATTAAAACTAAACGTGCTTATAACAAGTGACGGTTTTTTCTTCCTTGCCTTAGTTATATATTTCTTGCAATTTTAACATTATGTATTATAATTAAATTAAGTTTTTAGGGTAACTTAGCGTTTTTCATTCATTTATTACTCCATTATCCTTACGTTTCGATTACTTTTCGGCATTAAGTAACAGTTTATATATTTAGTCGTATTATAAAATTGACGTCATTACCACATACTCAAGTACCAACCGCCAATACACTGTGATATCTCTTAATTAACCTGTTAATATCAAGATATAATTATTACTGAGCACTCTATGATATTATCTTTCTACTCATTGGGCATAAGCGAACCCTTGGAACGCTCTTAGTATAGACGTGTAGGGAGACAATTGAAAAGTTAGGCGTAGAAAACTAATTTATTTAAAACGTATGTATTAGTATAAATATTTTTATTTTTTATTTTAATATTAAATATTTATAAACTACAAATATAATATATTTTAACTTAAATATTATATTTTTTTAATTTCTTTTTGTTCTACTTCAGATAGAAGTAAATATGCCGTAAGTGACTGAATTTTTTTTTTATTCCCAATTAATTGTATGGTTTTTGATTGATAAAAAACCTGGACGCCCTACCAATTACATCTACATAGCAAAGTCGAGGAGCAACGAGATTTTGACCAATTTACGGCGTGCGAAGTGGAAAGATAAGCTCATACGGCAGGGCATGCTATCGGAAAACTAAATGTGCATAAATATGTTTGCATTTACGCGTGTCTATACACATTTTAAATAAATTATTAACATAAGCTGAATTGTAGTGAAATAAAATTTAATATTAATTGAACATGGTTGACAAAATTTATGTTTTTGAACTAATACATGGTCCTGGCTAGCAATTTAGTGCGTGGTTTAGCTAAAACATAATTTTGGGTACATATTGATATGTAAACTGGAAAGTGCTTTAAGATAGGAACGAAACAAAATCAGAGCAAAGTATCGGTACACATTTAATTCATAAGGAAAATGTCAGTCACTCATTAATTTAGTTTAATTTTATTTCATTATTTTCTCAGGGTCTTCATCTGATTTTGAAGGTAGGAATCTGTCGAAAACCATGTCATTCTAAATATGAAATAAGTACTATTTTGATAGATACTTCTTGAATCTTTAAGGAAGAATCCTTTAATATTGGCATTTTAATAGCTTTCCAAGCCATGGATCACTATTCGCTTAAAGAGGAACCTTTCAACATACCTTGGTATATTCACTAATGACTTGAAGGCACGCTCGGACGAGGGGTGACCAGCGAGGGACGAAAATTTCCTAAAGGGTTACCCTAAAACTGGGGATGAAAGCGATAATTAATGCCTTAAACGACCATGGAGACGAGTTTTGAATACGCAATTTGAATCTTAATATCTTTGCAATAAGACTGAATATTTTTCCGCCAATTTAAATACATTTGGTCCAATTTTATAGTCGGGGGTGGCAAATAATAAGAGGTTTGGGTACATAGAAAGTTGGAAGCAAGTTGTTGATGAATGACACTCGAAGGACCCATTGCCCTTCGGATGTTTTAAGTGGGTTGGATAAGAAATGTCGGATATCTGGTGAAATATTCGAGCCTCGCTAGGTATGGCAGCCAATTAATGTGTGGAGGTGATATTGTTGTGTTCATCGCGTACTAATTGTATTAACTAAATTCATTACACGGTTTTATAATGCCTGCCTTAAACTATCGAATCGATTCATTGAAAGAAAAAACTCCTAGTTTAGAATATATTAAGGCGCATATAAATATATTTCCTTGCTATATTAGCAAAATATTTATTATATCATATGTGTATATAACGTGTACACAATACTAATGATAAAGTTACAATCCCCTATAAGATGACTTGCATCTGCCATATGGAGGGATTAGAGTCGCTAATTATTCCTGAAGTTTCTAAATTGCTTGTTAGTTTTTATTGGAAATATGAAACTAGAAGGGTTAGGGAAGATATTGATTGTAAAATTAACTATGTATTTGTTTTGTTGTTATATTGTTTTAATAAGATTCATTCAGTATGAAAATAGCTCATATGTTGTAATATTCTGAAGCAAAACTTTAAATTTTAATGTCCCATAAAATTGCGAAAACGCCTTCTGTTACAAGCAAACAGCACCGAATGGAGTAATAATGACAATATTGTTACTTACGCCTGTCATTAGTTACAAATATAACCTCAAAGGCGCCATTATACATTAGAATTTTAACGTCGCCCGCGAATTAAGTAATCCCAATCACAGTGTAGATTGTATTCGCAACTTTGCCGCCCATGAGAGGGACGGAATCCAGGAAGCCCAAAGTCAGAAAGGGACGAAGATTTTAGGGTTGCCTCTACATGGGTCTGACATAATGATATATTAATTTCTGTCGCGAGCTCCCATTGTTTTTGGTATTTAACGACGTGAGTCATGGTCATTACGTTTTCATAGTTCCATAAAGCCTCGAAACTGAATGGCGTCTGACGCTTAGCTTTTAATGATGCGTGTGTGTATTTTTTTTTTCGTGGTTATAATAAGACATTAAATTTATTCTCTTCGTAATCCCCGAAATAATGAGCCAAGAAATTTATATCCACATTCATTTAATGACAATGAATTTAGTGTTGCATTGCTTATTTTCGATGGAAATGTGGAAGTAGTAAATAATGCGCGGACAATTTATTATACACATATTATAGGTGTTGGTGATGTATCCAAGCGGAAGGCTTTTGATACGGATATCCCTGTTCACTTGCTCTACCCACTCATTAAAACTGGTCCGCACGTACAGAAATGTAAAACATTATGAATATTAGAATTATAATTAAGTAATATATTCATTTATATATCCAAAGTGGAACAAAAATTAAGATAAAATTTCTATGTATATTGTATGACGGTTTAAATTAAAACTCATGTCCCTTAACGTCATGGGACATCAAAGGTTAGTTTGGTATGAGAAACGCGTCACATTTGTATTAAAAGTCGTATCAATACACATACAGCGGGTTCGCAACACTCTGTGTCGTCACTTTTTAATTAGCGTATCTCTTTGTGGCACGCAAATTAGCCGGTGATGTGTCGCAAAGAAGCGCTGCCCTGGTTTTACATTAACAAATTACAAAGCTAGTGTTCTTTTTCCGGCACGTTTCGTGTTCTGTTGACGATTTTAATGACTTGTGCCGCTTTATCTCTCGTATATCCTTTAATGTTTAGCTAGCGTTGTTTAATTTTAATGAAATTCATTGCTTTAAAATTTTATTCGTCGTATGAATACAGACAAAATTCGCTCAAGTAATTATTGTTTTTTTTTTTTCGCTGTATTAAAAAAAATAAGAATTCGAATAGCCTCGGCGGTAATTTAAAATGATTGTCTTAAAAATATAGAACCATCACTTCCATATATTACCATCAACAAACATTTTTAAACTAGGATTCACTAAAGACTCGGTGCAAATCGGATAACCTTTTGCAAGACAGAAATAAAAATGTTAAAATATCTTCAAAACCATAATTAAAACCGTTGAAAGATTTGCGGACGTTTCTCCTTTTTTTTTCTCTTTCCTCGTTTTTCCAATTAGCATGTCTTTGGCCGAGAATTAGCCCCTGTGCGGATTCCGCAAAATACCGCCGTTCAAACTTACCGTTCAGCCTTTGACTTTAAGGTCGACAGATTTTATCATTGAGAAAAAAATCTAGATTTTATTATGCCCTCTCTAAAAATATTAATTACAACATAATAAAATTAGGTTTATTCATATTAAGTTATTGACTCTTATCGGATTTTCAATTTTGTTGAAAATGCATACATTTTTTTACAGTAGACAAACTTTTGTATATAAAAGAGATTTGCAGAGCTATGACATTATTTCATAACTATTAAATAATTTTCTTTTTGCAACCATTAAAATCTCAACGAACATCCTAAGATCGGGCATTATAAAAAATTATGCTAACAAGCTCAAATGCGTATTCAAAACAAGATGTCTGAAGGAAATGACGTGAAGGAAACACTATAATGAGCTGATTCGAGTATGCATGCATATGATAACAAAGGCTGCATTATGCTGTATTTCAAAGGGAAAATGATACAGGGTTAGGCTTAATGTACGTAACAGCATGGAAAAAAACATTGTGATATCAGAGATAATTAAGAGGTTCTTGTAACATGTTTCGTCTATCAATTGTGTAATCAATATTGTATTGATAATGAATTTTTGAGTGTACTTAATTTTTTAATTATACCTTTGAAATCCTTGTTGCAGCGCTAGGAATTTTTTTATTCATGTTTTAAATACACTGGCAACCAGCATGTCGGTAATTCCAAATGTTTTTTTGTTTTAAGGTTAATTGCTACGTTAAAAACTGAGAGGCAGTTTTTACATATTTAAATAGCTCGCAATATTTATGGACGTGTATTATTTTCAGATTCATGTATCGAAGCTGCGAACGGGGAAAGCATCAAGAATTAAAAGCCTTTTAATGACAACCACGATGCCTTCGCTTTGACGTTGTTAACCGGAATGGAGTCAAGAGTTTATGTTGTTAGCGAATAAAAATTTTAAATTAACCTATACACATATATTTTTATATTGCATTATGTATTTTAATGATTTGTGTAGTAAGGGTTTATTAATTTAATGGTCCTATAAGTGAATATGTATAAAAATACAATAATAAAGTTACGAGTGATCAGGTCTTAAGATATATTTTAGATTATTTAATTATTATAAAATACATTTTAATGTAATAAAGACAAATTTTAAATTATTTTTACACGAATGTAAAATGTATATAATATTAATAAGATATTCAAAAACTAATAAATGTCAATATTGTTACATTAAACCGTCCCGCTGAGTGCTGTTCTCTTAAAACCATAGATGGTTGATCCTCAAACAATAAAATCGAACATTATAGAACATGTGTTCTTAAACTGTACATACAGAGAACAGCGTTTTATTTCATAGTAAAAAAATATATTCTTCTCATAAATAAAATTGTAATAGGTAAATATGCACGAAGATAGCATTCGTTTTGTCCCTATTTTTTTTTTAAATACAATTCATATTACGAAATGCATAACGACATTTATTTATATTTAATTAGTTTTCATAGAATTAGATGAATTCAAATCGAATAAATTTTTTAATTTAATATCTTGCTACGTCTATGAAAATCAGACATGAAATAATGCATGCTTGTTATTTTATAAGAGAAAATATTACACACGTAAAACACTTGAAAATTTGAAGTAATTGATACTTTTTCAGTTACAGCTAATTAAGTACGAAAGACTCTACAAAATTTATTTGAGTAAAGCACTCTTTTCAGCCTTCAGCCCTGTCTAGTTGGTAGTGCCAACAATTAATTAGGATCTAAGGAACTTCAAAAGGTACAATCAACTTTAATTGGCACATCGGCGCCCCACGTGCGAATGTACAATCGGAAAAAAAATGGCAATTGCCAAGCACTCTGTTGCATTGCTCTAATTAAGGTGCTATTGATGTTCTGGGTTCCGTACATCATCCTGATGATATCGGAAGAGGTTTTATATAAAAAAAAACTCCTTGGTAAATAAAATATTATAAAAAGAACTGTTTGTTGGTTCCCATAGATACTATTAATTAAAGGAGTAGTTGAAGTCTCAAACGATATTGTTCATTGAGTTTCTGATTTGTATCAATACAACGTACTGAACCAAATCCATCAAATGAAATCTGTAACTTTTTGTTGGCACCGAATGAAAAGAATTTTAATTGGTAATTTACTGCCAGTGAAAGGTACTATGGATACTTACAATGTTATTTTAACTCAGCACACGATGCCGTATTATTTTTCCAATATTTTTATATCGAGCCTTCAAGTGGCCGCAGGCGCCTATAAACAATTGCAGTTATAACGCGAAGTGTCGCAGAACGCTCTCGTCATAGACACTACGAGCCACTGATTGCTGTCACAATATTATTTAATTATTCAAATACGATTTGCTGTTATTTTATACTGTCGAGCATTTCTCTTTTAACTTTATAATCACTAGTTCAATTAAATTATTTAAAAAAAAACTATCATGAATAAATATAACAATAAAGAGTGACATTAAGGATAACCTTTTTATTCTTTGAGGATGTATACCGATCATCAGAGCCATTATATTTTTGTGATATAATAAAATTCTTGTATTAAACACTAAACACACTAAATTATAACTTTATTACGGAGCATGTCAATAGCTTCATTACCTAATAATATTCTATGGTAGCCAACAGTTCACTTTTTCTTTACTCACTCGTCCTCAAAGGATCCTGATCTGATATTATATGGTTTAAATTAAGCTCTAGGAATTCACCGAGTAATTAGTTCTGAACAGTAACTGTTCCAAATACTGTTCAAAATACGTTAAACCTTTAAAAAAATCTTTAAAAATATTTGTGTTTGTCTTATAAATACCTTAAACGAGAAAAAAAAACCATTTTATTCACAAATCATCATTAATAATTTATAATACTACAGTTTGAATTTTTATCATAAACATAAAAATACTGAAAAAAATTATAAAAAAAATATGTGAAAAGAGTTTTCCATTCGACAATAATGTATGCAGTGTATGTAGTTTAAAATATATAAAATAATCTCACAGAACACGAGACAAAAAGTCTGTAACATGTCCGGTAGTCTGAGTACTTTGTATGCTAATGATAATACCGGCAAAGCCTTCGCCACAGTGACTTAGTGTTTGGTTTAGTTTCCACAACTGTAAGTACTTTTGATTTCAGTCA
The DNA here is from genome assembly GCF_018135715.1 of Danaus plexippus. Classification (NCBI taxonomy): domain Eukaryota; kingdom Metazoa; phylum Arthropoda; class Insecta; order Lepidoptera; family Nymphalidae; genus Danaus; species Danaus plexippus. Next base: position 2,412,202 of record NC_083541.1, read on the forward strand.
TGTTTTAACTTAACTAAGTACTATTAAAGAGTTCTCGACTAATCTTCACCGTTTTACCCGATAGCTAATAAAATATTTGTTATCCTATAGCTGGCGGAAAACACATTAAATCATCTATTTCAGGAAATAACAAGAGTATCAGACACTACTATGCATTCTATTAAAATCTTTTGAATATATAAATATAAATTATTACCAAAATATTATTTATTACGTATTACTTTAAAATATTATCAACAACAAAAGATTTACATCGTTTTTAAATACGCATTTGTTATAAATATATTCATGATAGATAGTATCTGTAACTCAAATATCAACACCTATTATTTTTTTTCATATAATTTGTCATAGAACCCTTCAAATGCGGCATCGCGCCTCCTGTTGACAAAACTTTATTACCGAAAATTTGACAATATTGTACCTCGTAACTCCTATTGTGGACGTGTACCCGTTTTGAAAGGTGATCTAGTTTTGACCCAACGTGCGTCGAAAATACAATGTAAACTGGATTTACACGTTTGCGTTATTAGTTTACAGACGACTTATAATTAATATACTTTCAACAGTTGTATTTAATACCCAATACTTTTTTTTTATTTAATGACTAATTCTGGTAGAAAATTAAATATTTTATATAGATATTAAAATGGATTGTTACGTAACTGCCAGGGCACTATTAAAAGGTAAAACATAAAAATATTTTTAGATCATTTATATTTAGTTATAAAATATTAGCGTTACTATAAAATTATTCCACATATTTTAAGTTTGTTAACTCGACATAAGTAACAGAAGTTTATTAAAAATTCAAAATTAGAAAACGCTAAAACAATAGGCAACATTCGTTCACTTTGCAGACGCAGTCCGTCTAGCGCTCACTCTGAACAATGGTGACCTATTGTTCGTGCGTCCATTTTAAATGAACAAAATGGCGTCCCGAATTCAAACGAACAAACTGAGATTTGAAACAATGCTCTAATCCTTGTGAAGGGTTAAATGCATGCTATTGGTCAAACCGAACCCCTCCGTTCTCGTGTGTGAGTGAAATTTTCATTTTAGATCTGTAAACGTTTTGTGATGCTGAATTAAGATTATATTTGCTTATTTCTATGTTTTAATTATTTGGAATGTGTTAGCATGTCTCTGAGCTTTTGTCTTGTGTGTTCTTATAAGCTGTATGTGAGTTTTCACGTGGTAAAAAAAGAAATATTTATTGTAAATGTAAACAGCAATATAACCAACATTATAGTCCAGCAACCTACATCAAACTGGAACTCGTTACAGAATGTGACTGTCTCAAATAAAGGTGTTGTTTTAATTACATTATCAGAGGAACACACGCAGTAGGTTGGGGTGACCCTTCTCAGCTGAAAGACATTCAAATAATAGGCTTTGGAGAAAAGTGGATATGTTTCTTCGCCACAATATTGCGTAAATAATTCCGACGATTCACAACCTTAGTGCTATCACATAATGGTTAAATTTGGGTGAATTATTTTCTCACAAACTGAGTTTCCAGAGGTTCTCGTGTTGATTATGTTCAACTGTCACGCTTGATGAGGAGGCAAGTTTGTCTAGTATTGTTTTTACGTACGCTCTAAAGGAAAATTTAATTTTAACTTTAATCAAAGAATTGCATTTTTTATACAGATACATATATAACATTACATTTGATGTAAATACGCTATCACCTTAAATTTGAGAACGTTATTTTCTTAAGTAGTGCGTGATGAGTTAAAGACTTAATATCAAACAAAAAACATTATATATCTGAGTTCAAGCGTTTATATCAAGACCGTGGCCCGAAAATTTCTCGGTAACATTATACCCTTACATTACGGCTAAGTGATAGCGTCACATTTGTTGGATTAATTCATCATCCGAATTGCCGTGGCCAGACTGATGGCTTGGAACCCCCCGGGGTGTGAGGGGGGAGGGGGTGTGGGAGGGGGCCGCAATACCCCCCACACGATTTACGTATGGATTTTTTAAATTGCGGATTGTAATTTCCTATTTAATTCAAATGCAAAATGTTATTTCTCCTTTGACTAACGATTTCAAACGTCTCAATTGATAAAACATAACTCTCTTGTTATATGTGTATATTTAATATTACTAAATAAAAACTCAATATACGAAAAATATTAAAACAACAATTTTATCTCCTATAAAACTTTTAGCCGCACTCTCGTATTTCCAATTGAACCCTCCACTTTAATCTCAATGTTACAAACGAATGGCCATTAATATATGTTTGTACCAAAAACTCGCTAAAGTAAAACGTAAAACTTAGTCAAAGAGCAAATCGCTACAAGCGGTAAGTTGCGCGAGCGCCCATTGCCCTTTGCACCCGAATCAACACCCCGGCCCCCCCCATTCTCCTGGCGCTTCGCCCTCCCATAGGACAGTGTAAGGATAAATGGGGAGGGCTGGCTCTTCTGGTTAAGTGTAGATTTTCCGAATGCGGTGTTGATGATGGCTGTATAGTGATTGGATACTTTCCATCGATAACTTCCATTGGATGTTTTTTATGTTACTTTAATTTAAAATTATATAAGTACTACTTAATTAGTATAAGCTGTTTTTAATTTTAAAAAATATTTAATATACATTAATATTTCAACTTGTATTCAACTTTTTTCGCTGTTGTAAATAAATTAAAATTAATTATTATTCTTAATTTATATAAGGATGTAGGATTAGTAGCATTTAAAAAAAATTTTTTTTTTCCTTAAGGCGTAGAATTATAGAATTGTTAACGAATAATAATGAAAAAATGCAATAGAAATGTGTATATAATATCTGTATTAAGTAATAATCTACTTTTCTTCAACTACACTTTTCTTTTTTACAACATTCCTATACGCGACAACCAAATTTAGATGCTTAATTTTATATCCAAATGAATTCTATCGATAGCAACTTCGTACATCCCTATCAAACCATTCTAGAGACCGTTGGACAGCGAGGTTGTAAATACTCCTGTAAAATTGTCCACGCTCCCTCCCCGAGAGCCTTTTGTGTTACATATTTCTTTGTTATTTACCTCGCACTCCGAAATACCTGTGTTTAATTAAATGTATACTCCTTTGTGATATTATTAATGATCTCCGTACAAAACATTGACGTTAATGACATAATTCTACGATAATGATATAAATGATAAAATTACTACCGTTACTTACGTTTCGATATATAAATTAAGTATTCAGTTTAAAATAATGTTAATATTGTTTTTTTTTTTGTTTTTAAGTTTTAACATGTAAGGACAATATGTATATAGATCATTTTATATATTGTTAAGTTATTCTATGTCGCTAAAATTAGGCTCTACCTGGCTGGACCGTTTTAATCACGAGGCAACGTTAATTGCTATTGCAAATGAGACGCACGCGGTTACTCACCACCTAGAATAAAGAACGACTTGCACAGATGCAATACATGACAAACTTTATATATTTCACACATATATATTTATAAAACTTTAATTTCTGCTTCATGATTTGGATGTTTTACATTTAACTTCGCTCCTGGGCTACCATTGAACTGTTTGTGTGTAAACGCGTTGCTTTCTGGTCTGCATATTAAAATTCGATCTGTGTACATTGCGCTTTATAACTAAATGTCTCCCTTTCACCTTCTACTTTCGCTTGGATAATCTTATTTTTAAAACATACAAAGCATTTTAATCCCACATCCATTTAAATAAAGTTCAAAATACGACAGCGGCTGCGCCAGAGTTAAAATGTATTACCTTTTATTGTGATCCTCAACATGGATTAAGAGAGAACGCGGTTTTGAATTTTGATTCGGATTGTAGCGAACATCTTGTCCATTCAAATTAGAACTCTCTTGAATTATTTGATACTTATTTTTTAATCTCATTGTTAAAGACGTTAAGAGCTTGTGAGGTCATGTAATGTTTGTCGCTTTAATAACATTGCATGATTTCTTTGTGAACAGCTTTAAATTGTATGGTTCATTTTTATTGTTAAATACAAGGAAGCAAAAGATCCTTAAAACTTGACGGCATATTTTTTCTTTTATTGCTTTATCAATGTTGTCGATTTTTGGTGGTGTATTTAATGGGGCAAGAGAAAAATAAATTAAATGACACTTACATAGGTGCAATATATAATGCATGTGTTGAATTAAAATACCGGTTCTGTGAGCACAATATATCGGACCTTGGTCAGTTATTAGGGCGTTCCAACCCTTCCATGCAACCCTAAAATAGGATGACCTTTTCGACCCATTTCTATTTTCTACCAAAATTATAACCCTGCTCGTGCTCTTTGCGGGGTGAAAATATGCTTTCGGTAATGTTATTTTTATTTATCATCAAACATGCGTCGTTACTCATTATTGTTGATGAATTATTGATGTTAAATTTGTTACAATTTTATAATATCTAAGTTAGATAAATTAAAGTATATAAATATTTTTCTTATGAAATTTTTAAGATACTCTATACATCATTTAATCTATGTTTGAATTAATGAATCGATGTTAAGGGATAACCAGTTCCGTTTTATTCGAAGGGGTTTTCGCGTGTCGCAAATAATGTGCAAAAAAATTCATTGTCAAATACAGCAGATGGTCAGTTGTAAAATATAACGACCAACGGTTATATTATTAATATTTTAACACAAGATGAATTTAGACGTTGAATGAGGTCGTTGAACCTAACGTATGCAGGAAAAAAATATTCAGACTCCTTCCGACTAAAACTAAGATGAATTCTAAAAGGATATCAGCAATAATGTAAATTTAGTGTTATTCTGATCGACTATATATTTCATGAAATAGAAGAAATCGGAATTTCAAAAAATGTGAACGCATTTGTCAGAGCACCCAAGTCAGCAACACCAAAGACTTACTTATGATATGATGTTTAGCGTTTTAATTCTTAGTCATTCCTGGCAATTGCGTGTTTTGAGTAGTGTTTTAAATAATTTAGTTCACAAAAATGCAATTAAAAAAATTTATCCTGTCTAGTATTGATTTCATACAAACATTCATATTTTCTAATTATTAAGCTATTATTTTTTTTATGCCCTGAATGGAATAGTTTTCGAAAATTTACAGTTGTTTGTTCAAATGCAAAAAGTTCTTTTAAAACGAGAACATACTTTTTTATCGATAGTTCTTTTGAATTGAAAAAAGCTGTGGTCTTCTAGAATCAATTACTCCTAAGTTATGCCAGGAGTCTTTATCTAGTTAAGAAGTCTTTTGTTGCTTCTTTAATGTATGACAAGTAATTTTTTATCGACGATCATAAAACATGCGACACAGCAATTTAGGTAACAAACAATTTACAATTTTCTATACAAAGAAGCTCATTTTAAGTCCTAAAAAATATTTGGAAAAAAGTTCCAAGTATACAGTCATATCTCGACACTAAGCCTGGTGATAGACTACGAAGACAACGAAGAAAGACAGTAAAATTTTATTAATACTAAAAAAGGATACGTGCGGTATAACTAAATCTCGAAATTAAAAGACTACAAGCGACCCTAAATTGTCCAATGTCCGATAGGGTGGGGCCTACAATGCCCATTGGTCAACATGAGAGGGCCGAACACTCAAGGGTTAATATGGAGGGTCCGATTCATTCCAACAAGATTTTTATTAAACCCAAAATAGGGCTTTATCATCCTTATATCCGTTGCATTAAAGGTGGATTTTCATATCTATCTTAAAATGTCCATCAAGTATTTATGGTACAAACTTATGTGGGTGAATGCTATTCTTTATTACACAAATTATAATTATTTGAAATAATAGTGATGGTCTTTGTTAATCCAATAAAGGTATAAGAATGTGGGTCTAACTAGAAATTTATGTCTCATAGAAGAGAAACATCTGCACTGCGCAATGTTTAATACGTAATAAAAGGGTTATTTCTTATTTGTACTTTATTAAATAATTCCTTGGTCAGCCGCAAGAGAGTCACGGATGAAAGTTTAAACATTACAGGCTGCTTTAGCTAATTAGCTGAACTCAATGGGTCTCGCTTGGATAATAGATCATGGTTTTGCTGTTGTTGGAACTTCAGATATCTTTTATTGTTATAGAATAGAGCAGACTCTTACTTAGATTAGCATATTTACGCCTAAAGTTATCACAGCTGAATGAACATTATTTTTTTAAGGTTATTTTAGTAGCAAACTTCATACACATCTATCCATATTTCAATATAAAGAAGTGAGAACAAACATTCACATGCATTCTTTAATTGTACTTTAAAATGATACTGTCGTAGTTAATTATTGATTTTAGTCAGTGACATCTATATTTGAAAACAGAAACTTGTCGAGAGGTGCCATCTTGTGATACTTTTATGCATTTGATACTAAAAATCGATATTAATTATCTTATTGGATCAGTAAATAAAAAAATAACAGCTAGAAGAAAAATATGAGGAAATTATCAATAATTTATAGGAATGTGCAATGCAATTACCAAAAATTTTCTTTTAAGAAGTAAAATAAAATCTTCTCTTCAAATTTATGGAAATATTAAATTTTTAAAGTCAACATATAATGTTCGATTGACCACTGCAAGATCAGCAATTATATTTTTAATTTAAATTATTTTGCTACTATCGTTTAAATTTCTTAGTAAATTTTTATAGATATATTTATTGTAGGAAAATTTAAAAATATAAAACATAACTCCTTTTAAGTTGTTGGTGCTACTCGCTAACAGGTGGCGCTAGTTGTAATAACCAAACGACGAGTTCGTTGAGTTGTTTCACGTCGCTCGTGGAGATGAAAAGTTTTTTACTTTCTAATTAAGTTTGAAATAACCCTTTCATATCTGTTTCGGAAAGTAGCCGTTATAATTAATTATTACCTAAAATTAAATTTTATTTTTTTTATAAAGAGGGGTATTATATTTGTCCTTTATAGGTTTCATAGATCATAGTCAATCATTCCATTCATTTAAAAAGAAGTTAATACCAAAGAGGCTTTAGGAGCATCAAAATTGAGTAAAATATTTGAATCCTGTTTGTTTCAATAACATTTGTTTTTCATATAACATAATTTAATCATTTTAAATAGAAAATATTAATAAAAGTATTTTTTACCCCTAAATTAAAAAATATCTCTGACTATAGTTAAGATCTCATTTCTCATAAACGGGTACCCTTTATAAATTTTACAATATTTTTTGCATCGGATGTAACGCTGGTTAGTTTCTTGCAAACCTCGTGTTTTAAAGAAGTCACAACTTTTTATGACTTTAAGCCATATGTAACGTTTTTTTTTAAAACGTATTTTTTTAGAATTTCGTGAGTATTCAAAGATCAATCATGACAATATTGTTTAGTATTTCAAAATAAAATTAAAAATATTTTAACCGTGTACATACACATCGAAGGTTAGCATGGAAAAAAAAAAAAATGCTTTCAAAAACTTTCTTTATAATTGAGAGTAAAATAACATAATACGTATTTATTTTGCCGTACGGCTGTAAATTTAGTGTCAGCTCGTGTATAAAAAACAAGCGAACGACATATCCCATCTCCGTATAAAACTATTGTACCTTCGTCGTAATAACTATTTATGATACCCAAAGAAAAAGTTACCAACAATCATAAAATTTTCCTGACGAGTTTTAATTAATTTACCAATGATTTTTTCAGATAAACGTACTAATGTAGCTGAATGTGTTCATGAGCTTTTTCGTAAAAGACTTTAAAGTGAGTCGAGAATTTTATATATGTAAAAAAAATATATATTTTTATCTCATAATGATTTCAATTGTTCTCAATTGCAGATCTAAATTTCATTGACATGTATGAGAGTTGTATTAACAAAAAAGCTTATATTTTATTTGTTGTTTATTCTGATTATTTGAGTTCGCACAGTCCTAAAACAATTTGACGAACTGCGTTCATTAATTTGCCGTGACTGTCGAGTCCAAGTGGTTGAATAAAAAAAAACATGTTTAATTAACAAATCATGGATATTTATTGAAATAAAAATAATAAAAATGAAAAATAATAAAAACAGTTCATATTTTATTACACAATAAAATTTGTCTTTTTTTTTCGCTATTTCGTCTCCTTTTGTCATCCTTAGTCTAGTCATGAATCCCCTCTACGTGTTTTTAATTACGGAATTTATTATTAAAACAAGAATTATTTTAAGTTATTTGTACTAATAAAACTACAACTACCGGACGTAGAGAGGATCTAATAATTACAGTTATGGTACAGTCAAGCAATAAATTAACATTTAAGTAAATTTAACAAAACAAATAAGGCAAGTAAAGGGTATATGTACCAACTACAATAACTTTTTACAAACAGACCACTTATGTTATACTAAGAAATATTTCATATTAAGTTGATAGTTACGTATATATATATGAATATTATATCAAATTAAAACGTTGATCTGAATGTGAAAAGTGTTTACAATAAGGATCTGTCTACATGACATAAACGTTAGCATTTATTATCGTGTAAAGAGGTCCAAATAGAAAGTGTGTGAAGATCAATACGGAGATCAGATTTAGGAGACAAAACGGAGTAATCTATTATAATTTACTTACATTTATCTAATATAAATTCTATTATAATTTATATTAAGTACGTATACTGAAAGATTTCACGCATGGACTAAAGGTACATGTAATAGGTCATCCACATACATACACTCAAAACAAATCTGGAATACACCTGTCAGTCTTAATAAAGTAACTGGCTTTCGAGAATAAAAGCACGGTGATAAAGATCGAAATGTCTCATTAGATAATTTATAATTTAATAAATTTAAACACTAATTAAATATAGAAGTACCTTGTTGGTAATAACACCTACCGTTACAAACGATTCCAAATTTCGCTTTCTACAAAGCTAATTATCGATTACAGGAAACTCACCGTTCTTGCCGAAATGTAATTTTATAATTTGTGAAATATTGTTGTCTATAAATATGAACATCCACAGGTAGGTACTCGATTTACATACATGTTACAGTTACATCAATTATTTACAGTTTTAACTAGAATAGGAAACATTTGCTTAGTATATTACATAATATCCTACTATAACTAAACAACTTAACATTAAGAAGCTACAAGATCTTAGAAAATACTGAAAAAAATCCTATCATAATTGACACTATACAGCTTAAATCTAAGTGTATTTATTTTTATGTATAAATCAACGTAGCTAACTTTGGCATTGGTTTCCTTTTTACAATCAATAAAACATGTCAAAACAAGATCAAAAATATCTAACGTAAAGATACAGCCTCCGAAAGAAATAACTAAAAACTTTCACGAACTAACACCAACAACGAAACCGGATCTCTCAACACTTCTTTACACAAGGATATGTCACTAAGGTATCTATCATTTAAAGTAATGCCCTTCGATACTAGGATTTTTTGGGCTGATATTGCAATTATATTAAGTATATTATTAAATATATCGTCAAATAAATCATTCCTTAAGACTAGAAATTGAACATATACCACCTACGACGTTATTCCGCAGCGTGTTCTACGATGTGAGAAAGCAACGATAATTTAAAAGAAATCTAGAATATTTGGCTGGGCGGCGCGGGTGGTGGCAATCGGAGACCACCCCACGGGTAGAGTCACGAAGCCTCATCACGACATGCGTTCGAATCATCGGATAAAGCAAGAGAAGCACCATTACTTTGATTCACAACACACTTTCGCATATGCTTCTCGAGGGTAGATGGCACGGAGAATGGCATCTCACAGAACCGGCAACGGTACACGTCTTTCCCAAGCCGGCCGTGAGTTTTCATATGCCTTGTCAGTTTGGAACTCTGTGCACATGCGTAGGAACACAGTTCACATTTATATGGCTTTTCTCCGGTATGCGATCTCCGATGAACAGTTAAATTAGAGCAGTTTTTGAAAACTTTTCCGCAGAATTCACACGTATCATTACGGCGGCCATCTTTAGATTTTAATAATGGATTCTGTAGTAACCCATTACTGCTATTCTTTAGACCGTCAAAAATATTATCTGGTGGCCGCTGAGCATGTAATGTTGGGAGCCACCAGCCTTCACCCCTGTCCATATCCAGTTTCATCCTCTTAGAGGCTTCAAAAGGGTTTTCAAAAGGGTTAAATAATGGATGTGGCTGAGGTGGCATTTTGGCAAACTCCTCTTTTAAACGAAGAGCCGCTGTTGGTGGCATACCGTTAGGTTTTTCAGAAGGAGGACCATTGTTGTTGTCACGGTCTTTAGCTAATTGCCATTTTAAAGAGTTGCCAGATTCTTGCAAAGCTTGTTTAAAAGCTTCACTATATTGTGCAATATTAGATAATCCAAATTTGTCCATGAGTTCACCGACCACGGATGCGGTAGGTGGGTGTGCAGGTATCGCTGGAGTTTGCTTACGTGGGGGCGCTGAAGGAGCACTATGATTAGATACGGTAAGATCTTCAGCTTCTTCAACCTCTTCTCCATCTTCATTTTCTTCCTCCTCTTCACCCTCTAATTCCTCATCATCTAAGTCATCTTCAGAATCATCTTCACCAGTGTCTCCCCCGGATTCTAAGTCTTCAGTATTACCTTCAGCTGCTCGATGAGCTTTCATGTGCTTTTTTAATTTTGAATTTTTTTCAAATGTTTCATCGCACTGATTACATTTAAAGGGTTTTTCTCCAGTATGAATACGTCGGTGAGCTATTAAACTGTTTTCAAAACGGAACTTCTTCCCACAGAATTCACATGTATGAATGGCTTCATCATTGTTTCTCTTTGTAGGTGGTGTTGAAGACGGCCTATCCGAAGGTGGTGCGTCAGCTGTTTGAGGTTCATTTCGTCTTTCTGGGGATATGGAACTCTGAGCTCTTATGGCTTCTCGAGGAGTGTCCACCGTTCCGGGTCCGGCGCCCACCGGAGGAGTCTGGCCGACTCGGGAGGGCGACGGGGAAGCGAACGGCGGTGAATGCTTCCTGGGGCTAGGAGAGCTCGAATTGCCTGTGGCCGCCCCTGGACTGGTCGTACCGGCCAGTTGCCGCAAGCGCTGCGAGTAAAAATCCAGCTGGGGTTCTAGAGAAAGTGGTTGTGATACGGGTGGTCTATCACGTCCTGTCAAAGATGTTGGAACGATAGGTGGTCTATCGGCTGGTGACGGAAATGTCTGGTGTGGTGGCAGAGAATTTGCTGCCACAGCGGCGGCCGCTGCTGCCAAGTTGAGTCCGTGATGGCGAAATTGCTCAGACACCAGTTGTTCCATTCTAAATCTATGATCGTGATGATTTGGTCTTGCAAACAAAGGTGTCGGTGGTACTGAAGGATGAGCTAGTGGGGGTAAGCTACCCGGCAGAGGCATCCTCAATAAGCCTCCCACTCCAAAAGGAGAGTGCATGTCTGGTGGTGGCAATAAAGGATGATGTCGAAGCGATGGTGGCGGTAATGGAGCACCAGTAGAAGAACAACCAGAGCTTGATGATGACGTGCTCGATGATGAATGGTTCTGTTTATTCGGTAATTGCTGAGGCATGCTCTCAACGTAAATTTTTACGCCATGCACGTGCTGAACGTGCTGAACCAGTCTCCAAGCAGAGTGTACTCGCGCTTTGCAGGTAGAACAGACGTAGTTGCTCGGTTCTGTAACAAGGAGAAAAACATTTACTTGATATAAAGATGGATGCGCCTTTCCGATGGGTGATATACGCGAATATTAACGCGGGCAAAGTGTCTAGTAATAGCTCTCACATATCGTAGTGTAGGCCTAGGGTGGGTTCGTGGTACGCATGTTAAACAGAAGGTCTACGGACCGGGTATGTCGGCAGCCGTGACTGATAGCCCCTCCGTGTCCCGGGTGATTCATGCACCTCTAAAATCTTATGAAATATACGCGTGCCGAAATCACGTACACTCGTCCGGGTTAAGAATGTTGATATTGAAATCTATATGTAACACTATCAACACGGAAGAAATATGTCTCTGCTGATAAACAATACGCCTTCAAGGTATTAGTTGATTTTAATGTTTTGTTGAATATATTTACATATAATTTGTATATTTTAATAAAATAATATTAATAGATGATCAATAGAAGTTTGAAGATAAAGACGCGTAGCAGAGCTGCGCCCATTTACAGTTTTGACAGTAATTTGATTGCTCATTGTGAAGCCACGGTACTTTTTATTGACTGCCATTGTAATATTTAGTCTTAACGAGGTTAAGTAGTGATGGACATTTGACAAAATCGAATGAATATAATCGACATCGTATCGTCATTCAGCAACACAAGATATAAAATAACATTAGATTGTAAGATTATTTTTATATTATATTCAATATTCAGAGCATGGATTACTATAGCAAGCATTATGAATTCAATTTTTTATCGATCTCCGTTGTCTGGGATCATCACTAGAGGTGGGCGCGGTGAGATAAAATCATGAATGTTAAGACGATTATTGAAATGTAACGGTCAGATTGTGACCGGTCGGAAAAAATACATTCACAGTATGTTTAATATTAAATTAATTAATAATTAAAATTAATGTTTCTATACAGATATAGGTACATCAAATAGCAAATATAATAATACACTATAATATATAATATCAATAAACAAATATATTTTACAGGCTGTTCGATTTATGACTTATCAATATTTAAAAAATTACAATACTTTTTTTCATAAAGCCATATTTGTAAATTAACATATTTGTAAACATGCTGTATCTGTTAAAATATACCACATCAATATATGACCTTTATGTCCGAGTATTGTGTACGTTTCGATTATCATTACCAAAGAAATTAGGTTCTCTCATTCATTTTAATATAAAAGAAAAAAAAAATAGCGCTTTTCAATCAGTTCCGGTTTCATGAAACTCTATTTAAATTTTAAACAATTGAATAATTCGGAGACTAATTAATCATCATAAGCTTAAAACATTGAAGTTAAATTACGATTGTTGAGCCATGTTTTTATCTGTTATTGCAATAGGTACCTACGGAACCATTTTATAAAATATATACCCTATCAATTATTTGATACTGTCAAAAACCATCGAATGCTTAGTCGCCACTGGCATACAATACTATCATTATACTATCGAAATATGTTTCCGTAACCAAACGGTACAATTACCTTCAAAAGTGTTAATAAAACTAGAAATTATTATAAAGTTATAAGTAAGTAAATATTTAAAAAAAAAAACTAAAATATACTATATAATTAAAACATTCAAACAATCTAAACATATTATCAAATTACGGTTTTGTACCCGACTGTACATTAGTGTAGTGGTTTAAGCGCTTTATTTCATTAAGAGATAAGATGGTGTGTGATAATAACGATAATTACACAAAGCCGAGATCCGTTTAAAGCGGTCGTGGTTTACATGTTATTGATATTATATTGTTTAATAACTATCCCGCTTCTCGATATCTACAGAGCTATTAAATAATTAAATTTATATATATCATTAATTATGGTAACATTGGTTTTCAACTACATATATAATATCTATGACGTGCTCAAGTTGCAATCGGAATTACTGAATTAAAGCGGAGTTTAGCAAGTTTAACAACCGTTTCGATTTCAAAAGGCAATCGTTGATTATTATGGCCATTGTGGTCGAATCAGTGGGGGTGAAATTTTTAAACGCCCCCTCGTCTGGACCCCCCTTCATCCCCCTAAGCTACGGGCAGTTACTTTTTTCTTTCCCGTTAAGTCCCGTAATACTAAGTAAGGTAGATAACACGGCCTCCGTTTAGTTATAATTGTCTTCTTATAATTTAAATATAAATTATTTCTTTTAAATTATAACGGTCCATTTATTCTTTAGTGTATTATAGATATGTGTATTGTAAGTATTATTGTTTCGATGTACATCTTAATGCGAGAGGCGTGCGGTTTTAAACTTATCTGTAAGAGCATTTTAAGCATATAAGAATAAACATTTAATCTAACATTTGATGTGTGCGTTAAGTACTACCTAACAATAGATTGTTTTTCTGTAAATTATATACTAGAAGGAAAAAAAACTTCCAAAACTGTAACCTACTTTTCATCAAAAATGCATCATTTTTAAAACAATATCATCGAGAGTACATGAAAGAGATAAAAGAGGTTTCGAAAAATATCGGTATATAGTATAGTCGGAAGCCGGCGCGCTGTTTCCGGACGACAGTTGTTAGCACGCCAGCGCCTTTGCGGCCATCGCGCGAACTAATGGCCAACTTTCCTTCAAAGACGTGCCAAGGTATTTTCTTTGAAAATTGCTATAAAACTGAATATATTACAATTTAAAAATATTTTATAATATCTTTTTAAAAAATCCGTTAATAAAAATAGAAATTTAAATAATATTCCCGATATTATTTAATAAATGACGCGGTGATAATTTAAATAATAAAGGTAACCTATTTTGAAGCTATACGATATTTATAAGGGACTTGTTATGCCGCGGACGTCCGTCGCCCCGCTCTGAATGACCACCTTCCGCCCTCGCGAATTGTGACATGTTGCGGTGGAAAATAAAAATTCAGATATAACAAATTCTCCAGTTTACGCCCAAATTTAGTACTTTAATGAAATATTTAGTGCCCTTCGTTTTATATGTCATAAACATAAATATAGCTAGCGATATTCTTTGTTATGAAGATGTGTTTTAATATATCAATTTGTTTTAAATGCGCTTATAATATGCTTCATATTTGAAACCTGACTATTCTAAAGAAGCAATGTGTTTCGTGAATTATATCATAAATATACAAAAGTCTGTAACATTTTAAACTAGTGTAGTCTTTAAAATTATCGGATTAAGAGCCACAAAGGCGTGGCCATGGTTAATGACGCATTTGATGTCATAGTCGAATGTCCTCCAGGCGTAAGCAAACAGCTAAAATAATAAGATGACCGATTCGACCGAGCGTCTGTTGAGTACACAAGTGTTATTAATGTAGGTATATGTTAATAGCTATCTACCAAATGACCCGAGACAGATACTTTGTAATACATATATTTTATAATATAAAATAGTCAATGAATTATGTAATAAAAAATTATAACATTCCTTATATCATAGCATATAATAAATGTATAGAGTTTAGTTATCAAATTAAGGTTTAAGCAAACATTGGAGTAATTTGTAATCAATTAGGGCAACGTCACACGGAGCGGCACGCCCGCCGTGATTTCTGTAAACTATCGCGTTACTTCGCAAATTGTTTCCTCCCTCGCCGGAATCAGTTCCGCCTTCAGTAATAGGTATGTTAATTTTTTTATGAAAATTACTCTTCGATTTTATTAATATTTAAAAAAATATTTTATGTGAATTATATATTTTTTGTTTAATGAAAAGTTATTATTATAAAATCAAAAGCCGCGATTATTTAAAATTACATAACCAATGTTTGGCTTTTAAATTCTATTAAAAATATATTTATTATAATTAATTTTAGGAAAGCTTTGTAGGGTTCTCAAATCATCGCTTTTTAATACAAAATCAATCACAAAAATCTACAAGACACTGAAATGTAATCTCAAAATTGGTCCGCAAGCGTCTTTGCCCAGATGTGTGGGGCTATTTTAAACTCGTAATAACCGTTGTCGACACGTGTGGAACGACCATTACCACATATTACAAAAAATGAAGGAAAAACAATAAAACGCTGGGGAGTGAGGGACATCAAAGTGGACGCGGTTTAAAATTGATTCCTAAATGTGAGTTTGGATTTATGGAAGACAACAAATGTATTTACTAATATTGTTCATAATATGAAAAGGGACGAATAGGAGGAATAAATATAAGGCAATAATAATATTGAAATAATTATCATATATAATATAAGTAGGAATTCGAAATTTAATTAAGGAATTCCACTGATCAGTCAATACAGTTCGGACCCCATGTCCAGACCTCAAAGCAACTATGACAACTATTCAATTCACCCACACACGCGCAATTAGTGCAAATAACAATGACCTAAAAAATCCAATCCTAGGGGATCCAGAAATACCTATGCTTATATCGCCATTAATCATTGATTACACAAAAGCCACTCAAACTGAGAAATTGCCTTCACTTAACAATCTATCATAGAATAAATCTATGATGTATGATATATTTACACACAGTGAATGCATTATCACCATTCCTAAATCAGCTATCAACGGACTCTTTTCACTAAAAGGGTGAGGTCTACTATAGAAAAGGTTGACCCTTCATAAAGACTTATCACCTCATATACAAAATAAGGTTATACTAATCCAAAAAAATGTATGCAATTTACAATTTTAAGAGCAACTTCTTTAAGATCAAATTTCAACAACCGAAAAATTGAAGATAGGATCTGGTGGAAGTTAGCGGTAGTTTTTTCTTAACAATCTCCTCTCGGACTTAACTTACGTTATCTCACCCACGAATGTCACAAGGAATAGAAACCCGCACATACATAATAAGGACGATATTTCTAAAGAAATTTAAATTTGCCCGCAAAGGTTCCGAGATAGGATTAAAGATTGGGCGTCGAGATGGCCCTTTGTGGCCGACCCTTAAGAAAACATGTCTTGATATGGAAATATCTAAGATAGGACTTAGTAAGAAATCATTTACGGGAGCGATCAAGAAAACGGTATATGAATGTGTAATTAGTATACAAAATACAAGAGATTTATCTTTATTGGGGAACCGTTGCTTCGCTTTTGTGGTAATATTTATTTCGCACGAGTGAATTCGTAAAAAGCTTTGTTGTTTAGACGCTGTTGACCGAATGCTTTACGGTGCGGTCGACCGTACGCTTAAGTATAAAAGGATAATTTTTATCAGCAATGTCACAAAAGGGGTGCTTTGTAATTAAACCAGATGACATAGAAAAAAATAAGACAATGTAAAATACGGGAGGTTATAACGATATATAATGGTACAGACACGATACATGCCTAACAATACACTAATTTGTGAAGCAAACACCGGACCCAATAAACACTTGTTACAATATTTAATTTGATACCGATACTGACGGCCACCGTTTTTAGCGTGTTTTGTGATGTTAATGACTGCAAAGAAATTCTGTGGACATAGCATAACCAAACAATAATTGTGTTAAAATATGTATATTTTTCAAAAATATAATAGAATTATTATTCAAGACACATGATGTCAAACGTCATGATATTTTGTAATACATATCTCAACTCGGAATCCAAAGGACACGCGCTAGGCACGAGACAATCTTTCCCCTACCTTTAAACCGAAAAGCTACACGTCAAATCTAAAATTAAAACCCGCCACTTAGCTACCTTATGTACAAAAACTAAAAATATCCTCAACCATTGTGTCACAGTCAAAGAAGTTCCGTAGGTCACGGTAAACCCATGAGCGTGTACGTGTCAGGAGCACGCCAAACATTTTTTATCTTTTAAAAAATTATAAAAGACCGCTTCCCACAATAGAGACTCGGTAGCATCTTTGACAATTATAATATCACAGTTTGTCATATGAAAATCTATTAATACACAGCTGTTGCCTCGCAACATTAAACCATAAACACATAGTCTAACTGCTGAATATTCAACCGAGTGTCTTGAAACCTTGGCTGTTTTGTAATCATGGTATCATGGTTAACATAAGGGTCATCACAAAAGGCACTAGATAACAATGAGCGTACGTCAATCGTGCGTTCATGCAAATAATTTTTTTCTTTAAAGCATCCCCTATATCTGTTCATAAAGCGATGGGGTTAATTAATATGTACAAAATAATACAATTTCAATCGACATCCCTTTTTTAGCCGGCACGAGGTCAGGATTTAACTGTCATCATTAAAGTTATATTCTTACAGAGACTATAATTCAAAAAGTTTGAGATTTATGGGAGTGATTGTTTTGTTTCTGGTTATCAGTCTGATATAAATATGATATAATATTATTTATAAACGGACCCTCATACATTATTGGATATAGCTGGTTTGACAGCTCTTTCGAAGGGGTTAATATGAACGTTTAGGATAAACTCAATAAGCCGAAACAACTGGTGTTGAGGCAACCTGCAATTGACATTTCTATGATAGCGAAACGGCAATCTTTATAGAGGCTGTATTCGAATTTCATTCCAATTCTAGATTTTTCATACGTTCGGAGCGCAAATATTTTTTTTGAGGCATTATTTCGTGAAACGATTCACCGAAATTAACTGTTACCGCTTAAAGTTGTAGTGGTTTACAAAGCAGTTGACAAAATGCGGGTCGAAAATTTTGAACGGTGCACAGTTTTCGGGTTTAAGAAAGCTTTTGTTGTGCAACGGTTTAATACAAAAGTGTCAAATGACGGCACATCTGCTCGCACAAAGGGTTATACTCTCGGATAGATTATTTTTCAAACCACCCCCGCAAGATTGTTCACTAATACAGATGTTCCCAATTTCTGATTCTTTTCTTATTTACAGAACTGATAAACTGTCAAAGGGTTTAAGAACCGTCTTTAAAAGAATAACTCAGTATCCTCGATAGATATAGCATTTTATGTTTCCAAACCGACTTGTACTTTGTAAATATAAGATACAATTACTTAATGTTTTGAAAAAATATTTATATTTCTACATAAAATGCATAACTGTAATATGTCCATATGCCGCGCTTTTGACAATATTAGAACACCTTTTACGAATGTGTTAGTGATGTGACAGGATTAGCCGACTCCAATCTAAAATGTATGACCGAAAGATGACGAAGCCAATTTTTCGTGACACGCCATTGTTGTTGTGCAACATCTTGCACAATAAAGGACAGAAGCTAAACGTAACGATAAAATTGTCTCAAAGGACTGAATCCTTTGACACAAATCATTAATAAAACCCTAAATACTGGACAAAGGGAACGCGATGACACAAACATTTTAAATAGAATGTGATCTAAACATGACACTATGCAGCTTTGTACCGGGAAATTGTCATCTTATTCGTAACATTTTTTTTTTATTTCAAACGTGATTTTAAGTTAGGATTTACGAGAAAACTTGACTTACACTATTGAAATTTAACTTTAATATAAATTAAAATAATTGACTTACCACTATGCATGGTATTTGATTCAGCGTCAGCCATTTCGGTTCTCGACTTCTTATGATCTTCAGGTGAGCTGGTTCTGTCCATGTGCTCTTGTTTAATTTTAGGTTTGATATCTTCATCTGGTGAACTCGAAGGCATCGGTGAAGTAGATGCTCTTCGTTTCGGAGTCGATACTCCTGCGTCAGCTTCTATAAAAATATTGTGATTTATAATATCTTTTTAGGGACTTATATCTAGAAAAAATGAAATAAAAAACAAAAGTATTAAGTAAATTTCGATGTATTTTTTTTATAAAAATAGTCTTAATAAGATTACTTACCATCCAACAGCCGCTTAGGAGTGCTTGATGCCCCGCCATCCTCAAGTAAATCTGGTGGAGCTATCGAAGGGCTTGCGAGAGGAGGAGTATGCACTCTACTGTTGGGAGGTCGCCTTGCTGTAAGGAGTGAGGGTCTTCGCCCACTCGTGTTGCCAGAAGCAATTTGTCCTGGTCGGGTTCCATCTTCTTGGTCTGAGTTTGGACCTATAACAAACAAAAACAATTAAGATATTTTGTAGCACTGTCGCCGTTGTTAGTAGATAGATAAAAAGATTTAAATACAGAATTATAAAATCTTGTCAAATTAAAGGTTTCTATTAATCATACTACAATAACAAATCTATCATTTTCGTGTACAATGTCATATGTATCTTACCTCCACTATAGCAGTGGTATGAAGTGAGGTCTTTATCGCAAGAGGAGACTTTGTGCTGAATGAATCGCACTATGTCCGCTAGCGCGAAAGCCTTCCTGCAGGCCCCGCATGTCAGCGTATCCGCTGGCAAACACGACGAACCTCCGCCTTCTGCCGCGCTGTCCGCATCCGCTAGAAATTTTAATTCTATTAGCTCTGTATATTAAATTATATAATTTTTTTGCAAGATTCGATAGTGGCTCAAGGAATCGATCATGACTCAAGCAAATAGACACAGCACATCATAAAAGTTTATATAGTAACATTACTCAATAATTGTATATTTTTTTTGTACTATACAGGCAGACAAAATTAATGTTTGAACAACTGATTGCACAAGTAACAGACGTAAGATGAAAAGGCATTCAATTAAAGACCAATTACACAAGTCTAAATATTAAACGACATATGGAGAATGACACTTTCAACCCTTCAAGTGGTGAATTATATTTAATTATGTCTTGTCTGTCACGGTCTCCAAACTTAAGGTGTCAGATGTGGTATTGACCACTTTAATGTTAATAACTGTTTCGGCCTGCGGTATTGTGGAGGGTTATTTTACACTTTTGTTAAGACAGGTAAGTTAATCGCTGGTGCAACAGATGGGGTCCATATCTGTTATAGTTCTCTTTGATAATATTTAATTATAAATTTGGACATAAATAAAATAATAATTAATAAGTTTTTGTAATGCTTTTTTATTAATATTTTATTTGGTTCGACTATAAAGTTCAATATTATTTTGATGTTTTTGACATTCTGACATGCTATGCAAGATGACAAAAAGCTTCTTTTTGCTGTCCGGCCGATATTAACTCATATTTATTTTTCGTGACGCCATTCAAATCACCACGCTGTACAATATTAGAAATGCTTAATATACGAAACCACCCATTTCATATAGAGCACATAGCTCTTTAATTGCCTAATAAATAAGCCGACACCGGCTTCGACGCCCGAGTATTATAAAGGCACTTTCATATTCAAGACTCACACAATTGGTCGGCACATCAAAGACGTACGAGCTAATTTTACATAAGTACTATGCAGACTCCCTTACATTCCGTTCGCTTTTATTATTATTTTTCCTTAAATCTCTTTGTGAGGAAAGTAGGACGTACTTTCTTGGGGAATAATGTACAGGGGTCGATTGTAACCGGAGCACTAAATTAATATAGCGAAAAAAACTACATGATTCGATCGTTTTGTTTACAATGTCATACCTGGTTTGTTTAGGGGGCTTATTATGTAAATGTGTCGTGTATTGATGTAGATTTTTTTCAGGGATTTACTTAGGCGATGGCTCGTGGCAAATGGTTTTGGTTTTTTGATCGTTTCCTTTTTTAACTTCTGCCTTATTTCCGTTTTGGTAATACGTTGATTTAAGGCGAGAAGATACTATTACCTTGACATCAAAAGGGATACAAAAAAAAATGTAAAAAAAATTTGACTCAAATTCATTTAAGTTATATTCGGAAATCACTATAGCATATACAATGCCGTCAATTGGCTATAAAATCGAACCCTATCGACTCAAGTTTGGGGTAAATAGTAATCGAACCAGCCGCAGGTAGCCACGCCTCCTCTAACCGGACACTGGTCATGCGCGGACACCCACTAAATGCTAGTTTTGGGTATTTAAGGCGACGAATATATAATAAGGGTTCAGCTTCATTGAAAGGGAATCTTGTATCAATACATAATCATCACCAAAATAGTATTTGTACGTCCAAAACTATTGATGGGTTGATTTTATTTTTAGTAAACACCACATGTGGACGTGGTCGTCATTTTTAGTCCTACTAGGCGTGATTTATTGAAAACTCGTGTCTAGTCTAGTCGAACGCCTCAGGTGAGGGAGGGCCACCCTTCGTAACTCACCGAAAAGTTTAAATTAGCTCGTTACAACATCGCATCACAGTTAAATCTGTGCTTTGTTTTTTTGGAAGAGAAAGTGTCACACGAGTAACTTGTGTGTTAGAAGTTGTGAGTAGACCGTCGTCGCATTAATTATTAATTACATTTTGTCCCTCTCAAATTGTGAAGGCGTGTTAATTTGTGTTGCCAAATTTATAGTAGTTGAACTATGGTCAACTTCAAACTTTTTAATATACGTTTTTTATTTTGTTTCTATGTAATACAACAAAACCCATATCCGATTGAAATGGAAAAATATAGATATATTAAATTTATAGATACATAGAGATATTATTTTCGAAAAAGATTGATCGATCTATCCGTTATGGAGAACAAAAAATATGTCCAACTTTGACACTATGACCACCGTGGATAAAATTAATTGGCAGGGGATCAGATCCCCATTGTGGGAGAAATCAAACGTTTTTCACCACAATAAACTCAAATAAAAATAATAATATGGAAAGCGGGGGCGGACTGTTAGCTAAGTTTCGATCAAACATCACTTTCAATATACTATTACAATCCTCGATGGAGTCCTATTCAAATGTTATTGTTGCTACTTTGTGTAATGTTAGTGTTGCTACTTTTTGTAATTT
The DNA here is from genome assembly GCF_018135715.1 of Danaus plexippus. NCBI lineage: Eukaryota > Metazoa > Arthropoda > Insecta > Lepidoptera > Nymphalidae > Danaus > Danaus plexippus. The sequence goes on from NC_083541.1 coordinate 2,434,492, forward strand.
GCTTGCGTTCTAGAATAAATTTATTACAAATTCTAACTAAAATATTGCATTAATTAATTCTATCGACCTATTTATTTTGTACATGTACTGCGTAACTTTGGAATCATTCGAGATCAGTAAAGCCATTCTTGTTTGAGATTTACATGTATTAAGAGTATTTTTAAGCTTTGTTTATATTGAAAGCATAATTTTGACATCAGCTTCTTTGACAACTCGTTATTCAATGGTTCCAGTTGTCGGAAATGGACATTCAGTTCAAAGGCCTTTTCAAATAAAGCCTTGTCGGCAAATTCCGATTCGCTTCATTCAAGTTGTTTTAGTCTTATTAAATTGTTTGATATAATTTATTTGGATTTATTTCTTGTCTTTTTGTATGTTTACACACCATCTTTGGCTTATTACAGCTTCGACAAAAATAAAACGAGTTGTCCGGTCAAAATTCTTTCTTTTTCTTTTATCTTTATTAATCTTAAATCTTAATTTGATGAGGTTCAAACTGTTTTACTATATTTATAAATATTTTAAAGATATAGAAAATGCATTTATTCTAAAAAAAGTCTATATTACTGATGAAATATTTCTTATGACAATAATTCACGTGACCCTAAGCTGTTTCGTAGTTGGTGCGTTCATTTATGTATTTAGCATAGGTGTATTAAATCAAGATTATAATTATAAGTAAAGGGTCAGCCAAACACCCCGCCCCGACGCCATTGAAGCGAAAGGCGGGCTATGTCAACAGTGCCAATGACGTCATCACAACCCTAGCTACATATAATTATAGTTTCTTTAATTCATATTTATACATAAGAAATCAAGATATTTAAATATCTTCAAAATCCTTTTTCCTATACAGCATAGACAATGCAAATCCGATACCACTTAATAAGAATCAACAAATAAAATACGTAACAATTCAGATGGTGCCATAAAAAGCCAGCTAAAGACTATCAAATTAAAAGGCGTACCTATAAAATAGGATTACCTCTTAAGGGTACGCTTCTCGCCCACCGATAGCTAATCAAATTATCCGACGTAATTCTAAGCGACAAAAACGCCTGATTATCTTTTTTTTTTGTCCGAAGGGAGCTAAAGATATCGGTAGCCAGTTGCAAAAATATTCGTTAAACATTGTCTGAATAAAATTAACCAGTATAAAATGTACAAATATGCAGATTTAATATATTTTTTGGTGTATATACTTTTATACTATTAAAAAAAATACACATTTTAAATGCGACAAATAGATTTATTAGGTACGGGGATTAAATTTAGATTTTCCTAAATTCTTTTACAAACAATGTAAATGAATTATGAGTTTGCCGCGTTTTTATGAACAGGTAAACTAAGAAAGAAAAAAAAATGGCGGCCACAATGATCGAATTAAGGCCCGGGTCAGTAATCGTGTTACTGATATCCAATATTGGGAATAACTAGAGGAAAATAGCGGCCTCTAGTGAATTGGCCGTTCGTTAGAGATATTTGAATTTTTTTATCTTTTTCGCTGTAGGTGTGTTACGCGATACCTCGCCTGGGGAAATGGACAGCCCTTAATAGAAAAATATTGGACGTAAAATTGAAAATTCACGGCTTTTTTGTGAAGTGGTCGAAATAAATTAAGAAATATGATACGATCAAATGCAATACTTTGATGGACTTTCTGATTAAAGTGAAATATATATTTAGATTTTAATATTTTATAGCTATCCAAAATTGTAGGCATATGTATTATAAAAAAATATCTCGAAGAAAATTATTGAGCGTATTTAAGATCTTTTTAAATAATATAAAAGAAAAGATGTAATTTTTCCCGAATTCAGTTATTTGTCACTACACGAGTGTCAATAAAAACGCCACACTGGACTGTTAGCTACTACACTACTATAGACATAGTGATGGGAGCATCTAAGTTTAATACAAAAATTATTTGTTCTCGACATACTTTTCTGTTTACTTATTTACATTTTACAAATACGCAATGAGCTTGTACTAAATTAAATATTAAGGAAAAATTTCTTTTTTTAAAGTCTCTAATAATAAATCAAACAAAAACACATGTTTCGAATTATTCGTACTGTGTTATGTCCTCACAATATCTTTTTTCTTTAATAATCAATAAAATCGGAAAAAATCTTTTGTGTTTAATGTTAGTTTTATTCAATAAAATGATAATTAATATGTGGTGTAACACAAACTTGCCGTATAATATTACTAATGAATAATAATATAAACGAGTATATAATTTTTTCATATTAATTCTTAAACTTTATTTTGTTTGGAGCATCGATATCGACACATCACTAATGCAGCCGTTAAGGCCGACACTTAACCCCTAATCCTTGGCAGTTTAGTCTCAGGGCAGGCATTTATGGCAAAAATCTTAATTCTGGCTGCCGTTAACTGCCCGCCTCTAATTATTGCCACCAACTGTATCTATTACGTGAAGTGCCTATAGGATATAAAATACATTTATATAGAAAGGTATAGTTAAATTTCTAACGTTACAATTTCAACAAACCAACTCCCTTACAATAATAATGTTAAGTCTTAAATAAATAATATCTAAAACTTATACGATAAGTTTCTGAATGCCGATGTCTGAAATGATTTTCAATCGTCAGTTGAATTTCTTTATTTCAAGTTTAAATAACCGTGAGGGACGCGTTTTATATTTTTCATAACGGTCACAATTTCCCGAAAGTATGAAAACAAGAGATACAGTTTTTCCGAAAGCAATAAAAGTTGGGTTATATAGCGACGTCCGGTCGGGACTTCTGCCAGAGACCAACCCTTGTGTGTACGGTGGACAACACATGGATTTAACGACAATCTAATTTGAGTTTTATTGCGAGCGCAGACGGTATGTTACCGCATGGATACATTTTCGCCAACACAAATAAATAGTGGACTTGGCAAGCTGTTATTTTTAAGTACTTTTAAGGTTATTTGAATGACATGTATATTTATGGTATAGATTCTGATGAACCATTTATGTTTACCAATGCAACAAAATATTTGCATTCAATAGCTTAAAATTTGTAATATTCCCTTAATAACTGTTTACTATAGTTTTCATTTATTTTGATGGGTGATTATTATAAATACGCGACTGACCGCAGCTATTTCTATTCCAAGACGGACATTATTTTGACATACAGCCTCCGCAAGATATTTGCGGTCAATGCAGAGAAACGCATATCTAAAGTACAATTTTAAATACTTTATGTTGATATAGTGCTGAGGTTTCTTGGCATCTCCACCGTGCCATTACTTAATGTTACTGAAAAATTCCTCTAGTTTTATTGGCTCAAAGCGAAATTTTGTATAAATTTAGTTTCGAAAACTGTACAATCAAAATGTAGGCTTTCAAATTTTTTATCGATAGACTCCCTCTTTATTAAGTACCTATATACTATATATTAGCAAACTATAACATTTAAATGAACTATAACATAGAATGTAAACAATCCCTATTGATGACATATTTGTGACTAATGTACTAAAATTTCGATCAAAGGAAATAGAAGCTATGGAAGAGTCCACTTACTTACTCATTTATATGTTAATGTAAATGGCATCAGATACGTTCAGATTCACATTGAGATATATTTCCATCCAGATATCATTTTCACTGCCTTATTACTTTCCAATTTGTCTTCAACATTGGTTATTGCCTCATTTATGGCAACCCCTCCTACGCGCTAACTTCTATTCATTGACTTATGTATATAAATAGAACTATTCAGATTTAATAGCATTCAACAATAGTGTTATATATATATATTTTTATTTTTGCTAAATAAACGTAATCGTAAATACCTTTTCGTCTTAAGTCGATTCCTGAGTCGAAAAATCTTGACTTACTCCTCGAAGACAAATCCATTTTAAAAGAGAACGCACAACTCAAAAATTCCAACTATATATCTAGTCACGTGAAGCTACAGTACAATCTCATAGGACCGCTGCCCACTCTTAAGACTCTTTGAGTCACAAAGCATGTGATCATCCTCACGGATGAACACAGACTGACTGGCTAGCTCTATAAAACTTTAGTCCCAAAATGTTATTAAAAAGCCCCCAGACTGCCAGGTAAAAAAAACCCGTATCAAAACCGTCGTTTCCTAGTGACCCCGATCGCTCTTGCATCCCTTTGTTAGGTTCCTTTTATTTATAATAGTACATTTTTTTCACACACGCCACCCCTAATAACGTGTGAGCTGAAATATGCGTACAGCACCCAGCCGAGGAGACCAAGGCGAAAGTTTCATACAGAAAAACATAACTGTCACCCATTTGAATAGCAAAAAGTGCATGTCACTGTGAATAGTATTGGCAAATGAATATTTCGTATAGATGGGTGACTTTTAATTGTGTCTCCGCATATTTAGCATGAATTATTGGTTCGACGCGGTTTTTGTGATTGACCCAACTGCACTTTTGTTTGTTGATAATAAAATACTGTATTAGGAAAATTACGACCAAATATTAGTATGTTTTTATAAAAGTATATCAGATATAACATTTATGTGGTATACATTTCATGCAAGCACCTTGGTAGTCGGCGCATGTAGGAAATTAGAGAACATTTCCAATACTTGCTCGTAACGGAATTATGATAATCGAATATTATCAAAAATGTGGTAGAAGTGACCCCAGCGGCAGAATGTTTGCTATTTCTAGGTAAACATACACGAAAGATTGACATTGAGTGTACATCTGGTAAGCACAAATATGGGGATAAACAATATAGTAATTCGATTTCGCCACGCTCGTCCGACAAATTGCGTGTGATGTTTTGTTATACAATCACGGGATTATTTTAATACAGCCCTTAATACAAATAACGAAATTCTGGCCATCACCTTTACCGAAATTTGTATTTCGGTCCTAATAAAATTATATCCGATACATTTAATTCACTAATAAATTTTTGCATTAATGTATTATTTGTCTTTACTCAATGTTATAATGTTTCTGAACGAGTTAAAATAAATCAGAATCCGTCCGGAAATTAAGACAATTGGGACATTATATTACGAAATCGTTTAAAATAAAAAAGGATACAGTTATTCGTTCTTACCTGGTCGTGTGAAAACTGAACAGGTGGCTGCGGTCGATTCTTCCGTTCGGTAATTATAGAATCGGACAATAAGTGGCGCGAGTGGACGCTTCGCGGTTTGGCGCTTCTGTGAGATTTTATGCCTTTGTGTTTATGAAAATCATAAAGTTATTTTGGTTGCAATGTTATAAAAAGAATAAGAATATCACTACTCATAAATATATTGCAATATTAAGCTAAAGATAAAATTAGTCAAAATTCAATCTTAATGATACAAATAGGAATCTTTAAGTGTCCGTTCCTTAATTACACAAAAAAAGCAAGTAATGATTTAATCGGTTTGGATTAAACTGTTTATTTATATAGTATTATGTTAGTGTTTTCGTTTAGAATAAAAGTAATATTTTAAATAAACATCAAAAAGATGTTAAATAGCTGGATAATTTTATGATACGAAGTATTTTTCTCACATCAATTATTCAAATACATTTTATAATATTTAAACGTAATTGTAAAATTGCCACATTATTATATTTACGAGTACTACCGACATACAAGACAAGCCATGTCATGTATACTCTATTACACATTTAATGTAATTGTAGCATTATTTTACAACGACTTTAAAACTATAAAAATAGTATCCTGGTTTACACTTATGAGAACTTAAATGACGTGATGTCAATACTACTTATGAGAAAAAATTAAGCACAATTAATGATAAGAATTTAATGTCACAATTCACCGGTAGATCCGTTCAGTTAACGACGTGCCGGAAACGCGGTGGAAATGTATAGTATTGCAAAAGCCAACATGTGCCCGAATTCTGGTCAAGGAATCTATTATACACACAATTGTGAAGATTCCAAAGGGTTGGATGTCATCGAATCTAACAAAAAAATTGGGACAGCGTGAGAGAAAAGTAAAAGGACACTTGCCATTTTTTTTTTAACATTACTTGAGCAAAACAAATATGAACGTAGAAAAATCGAATGCATAAGCTAGAGTACTGTAATAATGTATTTATTGCAGGGTAGTAAATAATATTTTATTTCTACTAGTAGGTTTTACAAAGCGGTCTCACGATATAATAATTGCTTTTAATGTGTTTAAACGCAATGTAATACTCAGTTTCATTATTTTCATATTTCATAGTAATTAAAATTTATGTTACACAAATCTGATGAATTAATAATTAAAATAAAACAAAAATAGTTAATAGTTTGTATTTCTATGTAAGGTTTTAAGTTTATAAATACGTAGAACTTTATTTTCAATTCACTAATCGTTTCTAGTTACAGCAGACAATAGACGCGGGTCACCAGTCACCATATCAGTGCATCTGAGATGATCTTTGGTAGACAAATAGATAAGTGGAACAGTAATCCTTATTTCAAACTCCATAAGGATGTTACTGCTTTAATATTAAAACTATTTAACGGAGTATGCTATTGACATCTTAGTAACGTATTTCTGGTGTAATTGTTTTGGTTTTCATGTGCACTTTAGAATTACGGAAAAGGTTTATGACATATTTAATCATTGCATAACGATATCAATATAAAAAAAATGGTAATGACTAATGATCTATGGAAAGCTTTAAATATCAACAAGGGCATAGGGTCCTATTCCGTAAAAAAAAATATATAGATTAAATTAAATGGTCTAATAATCTGTTTTTACATTTACAACGGATTGCGAAAAAATCACGCTTTGTTTACAGTAAACGTAGACATTTCACATGACCTCAATTAAGTCAGTCATCATATGAACGGATGTTGGTGCACAATCTTGAGTCGGGTCATCTCTAACAAGGCAAGCGGTCACGAACTGCCCGCTATGGGAAAGCTCCCAGACTTGTATGCATATGGTTTATATCTGAAGGAAACATTAAGTGACACTTGTTGTCACAGTATAGCTTATTGCCTACAAATCTATACTTTTTTGGTACTAATCTAGAAATTAAAACAACTTGTGATTCATTTTAATCGAATTTAATTCTTCTATGAGCGTAATAATTTTATTTTATCTACATTTTTTGACGTCTATTAGGAAAAGTTATCTATCATTCGTATACATATCTATATAACTCTTTCTAAACTATCGGTCTGTGTTAATCTTATTGAGTCACACTTAAAGTACTTACACATAGGGAAGGGCAAGCCATTATAAATCTATCGAACGCCTACAATAAACACAATACAAAACAGCACAATATAAATCATAAACGTACATCGCTATCTCTCAATCCTTCGACAACATGATTTTTAACACCCACTTAATATAATACAAAACAATAAGCCCCTTGACGTTGCAACTTTCGCTATTCCTCATATGCTAAGCTCAATTTTAAAACCATAATCATAATCGGATTGTAACAGTTTTTTCTGGATAAAATCATAATCTTTATATATGCAAAATGTTTATTGAGTTTTTTTTAATCATGGTTTCGATAGAACCTGTGCAAATGGATGGACTGAACATTAGCAAAAAACACTGGTAACTGGTTGTAATTCAATACAATACAGCGCTATTAAATACCGCGTCCATTCTGACATGTGGGCATCAAAAAAAAAAAAAATTGAAGTTTTGAATCAAAGGCATTGGACAATGGTCACGGGAACCAGGATTCTGTATAAAGGAGCAGGTAGAATTTGATACACTGCAATCTTTATGTCAATCAAAATTTCGAAACGATTCTGGTAAAATTTTATGTACCATTTTTAATTTCTCTAAATTCTCCAATATAAAAGTATCGCGATGGAGTTCGGAAATAATTTTTTTTTTTCATAAAATATATTCAGCCGGTGATTTAAAATTGTTTGAATCTCATAAAAATTTATAGTAAAATGTCATAAAAGAAAGTGACACTCGTAAACCCTTTCTTTGAGAATTGGTGAAAGGATTTATTACAATGACACAATAGATATTTTGCCTAACTATGAAAGCCAACCCTATTCTGTATTGTTGGTATATTATCGATACTGGTGTGGGTGCGAACTTCTGTCTGTTTGCCGAAAAAAAAATCCCTTTGACCAATTGTTTGTCAAAGGCTGGTATGATTTTTTGCCGAAGTGTTTATCGAAGGTTGACCATGGGAAAATATTAAAGATTCAGGTGCCTATAGCAGGTTTGAGGCCATTGTCAACCTGTTCCATGTGATCTTTTGATAGAATCTTTATATTTTTTTTACCGCTATCAAATATAGATCATATAAAATGTGTACATAAAACATAAACCATATATTAACGACCGGTGTTACCTAAATCCCTTTATCGAGCCAAATTACAGCAACCAAAGTTTAAATTGTCTGCGTTGAACCGTAGACATTAACAAATTAGCATCAAAGCCTGACAAAGATGGACTCCACAAACTGTCCACCCACTCTTCGGCTATTGATCACGGCTTACAATAAATTAATTCATGTTATGAACACTTTTTATTCTTTTGTATTTAGTAGAGTGTTTATTTTACTAGCCGCTATGGAGTCTAATGGGCGGACATTGGTCAAAAGAGATCTGGGTCACAATGAACGTTGAATTGAACGAATTCTGAATAGATCGTTTGAAAGCTTTTTGTTTTACTTTCCATTAAAGTTTTTATTACAGAAAAAAAAAAAGTTTTATAAAAACGATTTAACAAATGCGGTCAACGATTTTTCTATTCAGATTACATAAATGAATGCAAAGGTGCTATATGTGAATACCATAGAAATGTAAACGTCGACATATTTCCAATAATATAGATTACCCGCACTCGATAAGTCTATTTGAAGAGTAATTATCTTTCATCTTACAAAGATTATGTTTACCTCAACACCTTGAAGACAAAAAAAGAATGTTTGGCTACTGTTTCTATTGTTTGTAATGCGACTTGTATTGTTGGAAAAATAATTCTTTTGTCCAACCTCTTCTCCCAGAAAGGATTGTTTGCTTTGCATCTTCAGAAAGAAAGCCTGATGTTGTCCACGATAGAATTGTGTGTCCTATACTAATTTTAAATGTATATCGCCAGTCTTAATACCTCCAACGTTGTTTGATATGAGCAATCTAATAAATCTAATTTAAATATCGCCTGGACCTCCGCTGATACAACATATGTAAATGCATACATTTATTTCGATGGCAAAAAACTCTTTCCGATACGGACATTCAAAAAGACTAAAATGAATAAAACGATTGGTCCGGCTTTAAATTCGGAACGGATGGTATTTGCAGGCTCATTATTAAATACTAAATTAACTTCATTCCCATAATTTAAATACCATCCGAATAAATTATCCAATACGTTCGTATATTTTTATTTCCATCCATATCTAATGGATGAACGATGTCAATCGGTGAATTTTATACCTTTTATTTATTTATTCCTTTGACGAATTCATCTCATTGGAAACGTTCGGTGGCGATTGTTCGGTTTCTGTTAGTTTCTCACGAGTGCCGTGTAATTAAAATTAATATACAGGGCGTGCCATCAAAATGGCTATAAACAATTGCAATGTCTTTTTTTTAATAATAGTATAATTATGAAAGTCTGGTCAAGTTCTGATTATTAATAACACGCTATGGTACAGATGAGTTTATTTCAATAAAATGTGTTTCTACTATTATTATAATAATGTTTATGCTTTTACTTTACCATTATTGATTTGTAAATATAAAGCAATAAATCTCTTAACGTATTTAAGATAAGTATCATTACAATTGACATTTATTTATTATTTTAATGTGGATGCTCTATATATGTAGATATAAAGTATCAAGATCGGTGAAGCGCTCATAACTTCTAGTCTGAAAGGATCAAGATGGAACGTTCCGTTTGTAAATGCGTTGCTTCGATATTCGCTTAATGAAGACATATTGAATCGCCAAGCGGCAAAAGACAAGATATAGGCAGTGTTTTAAATTGACGTGCGGCTCTTTCATCCAGGATACTTAAAGGATACAAAAATAAACAAACAATGGACTAAAACAAATTAGAAAGTAAGTATATTAGGATGAGACATTTTATACATGTCCCGTTTTACTTTGTAATTAAAAAGTCAACAACGCGACGAAAACCCATGTCAATTAGTTGCTTGAATCGGAAAACAACAAATAGGTCCGAGATTTATATTTTATTTAGACACGGAGTGGAAGCGGTGGGAAAGTTAACTTGGATTTTTAAAACTTTTTAAAAGTTCAACTGACGCTTACCGTCTAGCCTCGCACCTGATAAAGTAATTTGACGATTCACACTTTTGAGGAGGGTTAGGGATTAAGTAAAAAGGGTTTATGACAATTTTTGCCGAAGTGTATAAAACGTTAATGACTATAGGTTCATAAAATTTTATATGTTACTTATATTTCAAAACCAAGCACACAAACGTAATTGTAGGGGATAGCATTGTTGGTACTAACAATGAGTACCTCAAACCCCATACATTTAAAATAAGAACAAAACGTGTCATCGACGAAATGACGCGTGTCGACCAATCGGGCGCGAAGGCGGCTGTCGTCGATGACGTCACACCAGAACCGACCAATCAGAACAGCCTCTCGCCTCCGGTCAACATGCGCTAATTGCCCATGTGTGCGATAACACTAGAAACGAGAAGAATTCGTGCGCATACGCATCCGTATAAGAAATCCAACGGAACTTAATTACTAATTAAATTATAAATATTGGTCCTACATGTGTTTGTTATACTCGTATATTAGAAATTTGTTACGATATTTCGTTATGTTGACCTTTATTTGGATACAAAGAAAATAATTCTCATATGAAATATATTTGACCATTCTGTGCAAAGTAGGTTAAACATGTAAGTAAAGCATGGGAACATTGTGAATTATAATAAAATAGGCAATTAAATTAAGATAACGCCTGACCAGTGAGAAGAGTCCGATAGAACAATGGTTGAGTGAGACATTTCATTTGTGTTACTATTTTTTTTTATCTGTTACTATACTCTCGGTACAGATGATAACTTTAATTTTATTGAAGCGAAGATATCGTTTGTTTTTTTTTAAGAAAATTATACTTATATGTATATAAATTGATTTAATATTTATGAAAATTTTATTTTCCGAATTCGAAGTATGTCAAAAAAATATTATTGTATTTATTTCAATATTTTCTCTAGGATCTGATTTGATTATGTTTGTATAGTTAATGGTGTTACACAGTTCATTGATCTAACTTAATTGTACGGCTAAATTAATAAGAATTCACTGCTAATATTATTTTTATAAAATATTTTATAATAAATATTTATTAGAGACTTTGACGTCTTACGTACCTATACATATATTCTAACTGGGTTCTTGCCTACCATTCATAATAATTTCTTTTGTAGAATAGAATAAAGACAATAAAGTATTTTGCTTTATATTTTATACACCTTTTAATAATACTTTTTACGTAAAATATATTATATATTATTATACACCTTTTACGTAAAATTTGAATAGTTTTTACGATAATTATTTAATGATAAAATTTTTGCTCAGTAGCAAGACTAGGATAATAAATTTTCGTAGACTCTTAAAATTAAATATAAATAATTTTATTATATACAAACTCCGTGTGTATCACAACTTTTCACATTTTTTTTTTATCAATTTTATCAATTTAGAGTTGACCAACAAGTGTTTAAATAATTTAAAGAATTAATTTAAAAAAAAATTCTTAATCTCTAGCACAGCAATTTTTTGCATGCCCATTTATTTTTCTAAGATTCATTTTGGTTACTTTAAACAAAAATGAAAATATAGTTATCACAGTTTTCATTACAAAATATCCCGCAGTTAAAGACTGAGGGTTGTTTTTATCTTCCCTTTAACTTCGGACAGATGACCAAGTCTACAAACATTGACGCACCGCTTTAAGTAGCTCGGCTCTGAATAGAGTTGAGATGAGCGTGTTGCATATCATCACTATCTTTAGGAGGCTGCCTTACATTCTTTACAATTTCAGATCAATTCAACATTATATTGTGACGATTTTACGTCTAATTCTCTCGTATTCTTAAAGTTTGATTTACAAAAATTTTGTTTATTTATTTAGAAACTCACCTTGCGCGATGCGTACAGCTGGCATCTTGATTCTCATCTTGATTTGGTCACCTATTTTTATTTCTTCGATGATATCTTTATCCTAAGAAATATTATCTTAATATCTCGCTATCAGCGTAACACTTCACATATGCCGCCGTCGCTCCGGCGACTGTATATATTTTAAAACGTTGGTGATAAGAAATATGTCACAAATAATCCAAATAATGTCCGACGGCTGTGACCGAGCGGGATAAAAGTCATTTTACTGAATTAATATACTACTCATATTGTTAGCATAAATTATTCTTATATTTCTTTTTCATTCTAACCGATCACATTCGATATTTATAAGACAAAAATAATATTTAAAATAAAAACAATTCATATGTTATCAACGCACGATACAAATATCTAATCTATTCACAATCATGACACTTTCTTATAGAATTGAAACACTGAATTTAATAAACACTTTACATTATTCAACGTTAAGTTTGTATGAGTTATGCTGGTTATAACGCGATGTAGTCGCGTGCGGTGATGTCAGGTGTATGCCGGTCCGTCCGTGCTCGTCCGCTGTCCGAGACCGTCTGTCCCGTGTCCCTTCGCTAGGGCTCCACGGGTCTCCAGCGGAGCCTCCGTCTCACTCGGACGGCCGACGACGGCGCGTGCGGGTCCGTACTCACTAGCCAGGGGTTACTCGCGGTCGACTCTACTCGGCTCTATGATAGAGACGACTCTACACACCCCCGACTGATGTAGAGCGGGTGTGAATGGGACGGTTGGTTATCAAGAGCGAGTCGGTGTGCGTGCGCGGGTGGGGCGGAGATGCATACAAAAGAAATGGGATAATATTTGCTTGCATATTTCATGACTCGATTAGGAGATGGAATTTTTAATTGAATGGACGTTGTCGCACGGTCAGTCGTGCTGCCGACGGTTTTAAGGACAATTTACAGAAATGTTTATTAGCGTCTCCGTATAAATATTACAGTAGTTATGATGTAGGTTATATTTTTAAAAGGCTTTGTGCTTTAAAATTATATATATTGGTAATTGATGATTATATTTCATATGGTTTTATAAAAAAAATTGTCATAATGCTTATCGGAACAATTATTTTACTTTATAATGCTTTTTTAAACGCTCCTTTTATAGTAAAATAAAACGAATGTCTTTATTAACAACATTTACATTTAAACATTTATGAATTTGAATTAATTGTAAAGAATATTATTTGAACACTACCGTAGCACACAGCTACGACTCTACGGACCTTGTAGACTTGTTTGGTAATCAAAACTATGTTCCTAAATCTTTCTAAAAATCAATATTAAATTGTTATATTTATTTTTATAATATATAATAAAAATATTATAAATATCAAAACGAAACTAAAACATAAACAGTTGCATCAAAAGCAACACGTAGTTATCCAAGACATTTCACTCTCACTCTTAGAACTTTGTGAGCTCATTTTTTACCGCGTTATTTTACTTAAGACGTGAAACTTATCTCGGCGGTCCTTGACTTTAATAAGTTTTATGACAGCGGCCCGACTGGCGCGAAACTGGGAAGCAACTTTTTCATAATTGTTTCTGAACTGACTTTAAGACGTGAAACGTTCGATTATTGAAATGATTTTAAACTTTTCGTTATAAAAAAAATTCACTTTCATTTGTCAATTATTGATATATTTTAAATGAATTTATTGATGTTTTTATGTAGGATTCATTAATGTTAATTATATAATTATGACTGTCCTAATTATGTTGTATATGTATAGAGGAGTAGAGTGAAAAATTTGAATTCCGACACAGCCAAAAAAAAGAGGTAAAATTCACTTCAAGTAGGCTGGACAGAAGCTGTATGGTCAGTTCGTGTCCGATGTGACCGATATATTGCTGTCTCTTTCTAAAGGTTTCACCTGTTAGATGAAAATAGAGACGGGTATGTTAACGCTTTTCTCATGTGAAAACCTTCGGATAATGTATGATGTATGTTCATCCCTCTCATGTGTAGGTTTATGAGGAAAATGTGAAAGGGATGGTCAATTTATTGACGCGCTACTCGACGCTAGGCGGCGTGGAAAATCAGCTTGAAAATGAACCCTCTCCGAGGTTTGTTACTTGGTCGAAGGTTTAGATTGAGTACGTGAAATAAGTCGATAGTCTTAACCTCTCAGTTAAAATGTTCATTTGTTCTGTATGAGCTTTGGCCTTAATAAAAACATATATTTAGGGTTTATACAACGAAATTTTTTATAAAAGAATAACATGACAAATATATTGTTATTTAATGGTTTCCTTTGTCTTGTCTATGTTCTGTCTGTTAGATTGACATAAGAAAACTAGGTAATTTCATCACCACCATGAAAATTTAATTCATTAGTACAATAGTCCAATTTAAAAAGCATTAAAAACAGATAGACAAATAGAATTACATTTAGATACATTTATAGTATATATAAAAATATTGAAGCACCCTGCCTATGACTTTAATATTATTTTAATTTTAATTTAAATAAGATAAACTCAAACACAAATATAATAAGGTAAAATTCATTGAGACGTAAGTACTAAGTAGTTGATTTACTTATCTTTTCAACTATGTTATAAGTGGTTATCAACATTTTAACGGGTAAAGTCAAGGTAGGTTGCTCAAATTGCATGTCAAATCTATAATTGCATTTGGGAACTTTTTTGCTTGAGACAGATGTGTCGCAGGATACACAAAATTGCTTGATACATGAGACGAGAAATAGTATCGGATGTAACAATTTTTCTAATCTTAAATATCTGAATTAATCGATGAGAGGATGTAATATTCTTATTATACTAGCTATCATATCTACTGCCTTGTTATAAAGGAAGCAATACTTCATATACAAATTCTTAAAATATAATATATTAGGCGATATATTATACTTTAAGAATATTCTCTATATAAAGAATTAATAACATATATGAATAAAAATCATTAATATTTTGAAATAACTCAAAATTATTCTAAAATTCTGTTTATTAAAAATAAACTTAATTTAATAATGTAATAAACAATATGCTCTCTAACTTGGCAAGATAAAACACAGAGCGCTGAAATAACTTAAGCGATTCTCTTCAAGGGCACATGTCACCTAATGTCGCCAACTTCTATTACCACCTACCACCATGATCCCGTACACGTAATTTAGACCCTATTCATATATTATAAGATTTACTTTCAAGCGAATTCCCAATAGCAGTTTAATATTTTTTTGTTTTCATATTTAAAAATAAACACACCCCTTAAAGTTCGTAGATTCGTTACATTTAGCCGTAATAGGTAGGGGTCTGCTAGTCGGATGGTTAAAGAGATTTATTGAGAATATTTCGTTTATTTATAGAATATTAATACTCATGTCCGAAAGTACGAATACATCACACAGGACCGTAATAAATACTACCCATTTACAAAGGTGGGCAGATTTAGAATTCAAAGAGCTGAAATTTAAAAATTAATGTTTGTTGCTTAAAAGTATACTATCTCAGAAATTGTTGATGATTTATTTCTGTTTTGGACTAATCAATATGTTTTATATTATAGTAACGATATTTTTACCTAAATATACTAAATATAATATTTTTACCTAAATATGCTTGCTAATACTAAACAAGGACTAAATCCTATGTCGTTTTGTGATATCATTTGGTGATTGGCACATTTTCTTCCTTTGTTCAGTTTTCACCCTGAATATAGTGTCAGTAGTTCAAATTCATTTGAACCTATTTAATAAATATGTATTTCTTCTAGACTTGACAGCGACACGAACATGTTGGGGTGAAGTGTTGGGAGGCACATTGAAAACTATCGTAAGAACAGACGTTAAAGTTATAATATGTTATTATTATTAATATAGGTAGTTGTTCGTTCAGTTTGATCTATAAAATGTTCCATAAAAAGGTATTTAATCTCGTCACGAGCGACATTTAATAGTCATAATTTCAAAACACATAGTTCGGTAAAGTGTAATATAGTCCATAAATCTATAAAGAAGAAATAATGTGAATTAAATTTTCACTTCGTAATAAATAATTATAGATGAGTTTTATAAGATTTGTATATTTTGTATTAAATGCTGTGAGTCAACGCGCCAACGCGCATTAAAAGCTATTGCCAAACACGAAACAGCAGTACGTAAGAATTGAAATCTGACAGGCTATGAAAATAATTAAATTATATTTTAACATTATATAATATTTAACGCATTATAAGTTACAAATAAGTTTTAAATTTAAATATACTAGCATTATAAGAAGCTTTATAAATTATTGAAATTGTCACAGTTACTAATGTAGCAAAGTAATTTATGGATACCGTATTATACGAGATTGAATATAAATATATACATGCATATGCATACAACTTCTTTGTGCTAAATATTGACACCCATACACATTGCAAAGGAATGAAATGCCAGAATATAATATTATCTCGTGATGATAACTAATCAATTTTTTTTTTAATAATAATTTAAATAAACTCATTATTTTTTTTTAGCATTAATTACTTATAACAAATCAATCACATGACCTCCCGATCTATGACATATAAATGTCAGATTAGCATATTAAATGATTCTAGCCATGCATCCGTTTGACGCCCACAGTTTTCTCACAGGCTGAATCATCGTTGCAAAATATTATTCGTTCGTTAATACTCCATCATGCGAATAAATCCTCTGGATCCACATTGTTATCCTACGTCTATGACAATGTTTTTAATGAGCTCACAATTTCAATGAATTTTCTTGTAAGACAACCGTTTAGATTACTAAACGCATCTAGCATGAATTTCTCTTTAAAATTTTACTTGCATATATTAAACTAACATAGAACATAAAACTTTATTCTTTATAAAGTAAATTACGTTAATATACCATTTATTATAGTAAGGGTATACTTGCACTATGGTATTATTATCTATTAGTATTAAGTAGTCGCAGCAGTAACCCTTATGAACGCTTGGTACGAGCAGGCACTGGCTATTGACCGGCCATCCCCCAGCTTAAGGTCATTTGGTTCAGAATATGACTAATATTTTTCATAGCATTATTTCACATATCACATTTAACATACATTATAATGAAATAACTTCAATAACATTCATATTTAGTTCCAATACTAATGTGTAATAAATTAAAAGTATTCTTCTTCAACCCTTTATTTTTAAACTGCTCAAGTAAGCTCTTTTGTATCAGAAAATACTATATAAATACTGACGTTATATACTAAGAATAGGCAAGAAATTTCAAATATTTTAATTAAAAAAAATTCCACTCGGCTGGATCTGTTACGTAATTTACAAAATGTTAGACATAAAGGTTTCTATGGCGATGTTTAAAGCACCCTCTGTAAAAATACCGAGATTTCGGGTGACGGCGGCGAGTGGTACCATTTATTGAGCCAAGAGACGGCTACCGTCAGGGATAAACTTGAGGTCAACGATGACTCACTGACATTTTTACTTACACAATATTCGTGCAATATTTGTGCATTTTTTTTTAAATAAGCATCATCTTATCGCAAACCATTGAACGAATTCTTGAAATAAAAAAAAACGCATTTATTTTTTATTTACATATATCTTAATAAATGATAAATATGTACCTACAACGTAAGTATTAATAAAAATGTAATATACAATTATTATTATATTAAAATATATACATATTAAAACAAAATCAATGTGATAAACAACGAACAAAAACCTTTGTTTTTTTTCCTAAGTCATTATTGTCGCGATGTCAATCAAATTCGACCTCCTGACCCTGCCCCGTGGTCAAGTTCGATTCCTAATTCATTCCTGATGACACTGTACAAGGTTGCACGAGAATAGAATTTGCATAAGCCACAGCATTAATAAAACTATGGCATTACTGTAACATTCCATCTGAGCACTACAACAACACTTCAAACAAAATACCGATAAATTGAGTTTATATTTTAAATTTAGATTTAATTCATATCAAAAGAAATGTTATCGAATTATAAAGAGTAGCTGTTTAATCTAAAACTATACTTAACAAACTTTATTTGTCCCTTGAATTCTTATTTCTTATATAGTTGTACAATGGGATAATTACAAGGATACTGATATTGCAATTAAACTACGACACTCACAAAGAGACATCTTGAATAATGACCGTCCAGTCAAGAAGGGGTCACAGTTTTTGTTGTCTTGCAATTATTTACAATTTACCTCAGTGTTAACAAGTTTAAATCATGATTCTTAACATAAAGCAGTAAAGTTCATTTTGGATTGTCTTATAAATCAATAAATATTTGTTAACAACGGCTGTAATATTTGTTTCCTTGTTTTAAAATAACGAAAATTGCCTTATAAAGTACCTTTTTGTTTTGACATCTTTTAAATGATTTTACTTATTTTATATATTATTTTATTTTACATATGTACTATATATTATAATGTAAAAATTACAACAAAATAGTTGAGATCCAGTGTACATATATATTTCGGGAAATCGTTTACAATATAAAATGTATCACATTATAACGTGCAACTCGAAACTGATGTTATCTTAAGATATAGGCAAATCTATCGCAAATCTCCAATGTCAAAGCATCAATATATCCGAAGATGAAGCCATTATAGTGACACCCAGTTGTGAATGATCTGAATGGCATTATTAGTTAAGAACCATTGTGTGTATTCGTCTCAAAGTAAATGTTTTGACAATAAAAGCCGTTGCGTATTGAGTTACTTAAGGGACAATGCTCCTGTAACAGTACAAAAAAGATTTAGAGACGTTTAGGATAGACAATTGGCTTAGTCGTTTAAAATGTCGCTTCTAAATTGTTAACAGAGACAATTATCTTGAGATGTGATAACAATATAACTACTATCAAATAAAAACTGTGAAAGTAGAGTGACGGATGTATGTATGTGTGGATTTTTGTTACATAACACTAATAAATCAGATACATATGCGAAAGTTATGCGTTTAATATAATTTTTACAGGAAAATATGCTTAATTTTTAATTTAGATATAAAATCGAGTTGAAGATAAAGGATGTTCGAAAAACCTTAATATATTCCTATCATATATTGAACATCTAACCTGACAACGAAAGTTGACACAAATATACATACATCAACATTGAACCGACGCCAAAATGCTTACAACACTAAAATCTGTTATTAGGGAAAGTAACTGACCACACGCTACCAATGTTATATGACCTTTGAATATTTTATACTATCTGCATCCGAGGGGTCGTGATTAATTGGCAGTGCACGGTGACACGAGCCTTCAAACTGACGAAACATCGGTGATTCCGAATTGAAATAAAAGTTAAACAATGGTTTCGCGGCCTGAATGCAGAATGAGTGTGGGCTGGCAGCCATGTGGGCTGGAGGTTACGAAGAGCTAAACATTAAAAACATTTATAGAACGAAATTGTAATTTAGGAGATTAAAATTCACTAAACTATATAAGGATTCGAAATTAAATTAGCTTCAACTCTCAAGTAATATAGAATCCAGATCTCATTTGTTATTATAAAAAGTCACTATTTATATAAATAAATAAGCAAATTATATTACTGCAACAAGAAAGTATTGAAAAGGAATACTTCCAATAATGACATGTATGGAGTCCCACTTTCGCGGTTCTGCCAAATGTTACTTTTGCTTAAGACTAACAATGATATGGAGATAGCATTATTAATTTAAAAAAAAATTATTCGGTTTTAACTGGCTAAGTCCATAATAATAGTACGAATAACAATGTAATAAATACAGATATAATACTTACAGTACAAAATGGTATTAAAATTTAAATATAATTTTTCTACGGCATCGACTCCACGCCACCTCAAACTAAAGTATTATCGGACATATACGTTTTGTGTTGTCAATAGAGTGATTACCGCTCATACTGTATCCTTGACAGACGACCGCACGACCCGCAGGCTGCTATAATGGCATAATACAAACAACGTTATTATATTATTTATATTAATAATAAAAGCAATAATTATAATACAAATTATTAGGAATTTAACAGGTTGGTATAGTATCTTTTATGTTTTCGGCTTCAATTGTTTAAATATATTTTTAGATCTATACAAATAAAAGCTGCGTTAAAATGTGTATATTTTAGATAAAAATTAAGACATTACCAGATCCAACGAAATCGATTCAGCACAGAATATTTCTTACATTAATCCAATTGAACCCAGACTACACTATGATTTTTAATAATGTAATATTCTAGTAAACCCTAATAAAATATAATAAAAACAAGTAAAAGTAAAAGAAGCTAAACAAAAAGCAAGTAATAATTTAAAGGGTAACTCAAGTAAAATATGTTATTTGTAAGAAATCGCCGGACTCACATGCGGTCAGAATTCAACTTAAATTTTTGGACTTCGAACGTGAATTCATGAGCTTTGCGGTTAAAGGGCCATTAAGTATTTAGGCGGTCGATTTACCTGTCTGTGACAGTTGGCTAATATTGGGGCTTAGAAATTAGCATTGAAGTCAATTGCATATTTTTGGATACGATTACTTTTTATGGCGTATGTTAATATATAAATTTAATAATAATATCTAGTTGATTCTTTTTTGCATAATTTTGTAATATATTTTACGTAAAGCGTAATATAAACATAAAAAAAGTAATATGCTTGTATCTTATACTCAAAGACAGAATATTACAGATGAAAATTTTTTTTTTATTAAAGTGTACATATTAATAATATATTATCAAAAGTTTTGAAAGCAAAATCGATGTTTCAACTATCTAGAGTATAAATTTCAATATAAACGGGATATCAATGTGAAATTGATATTTTCTCATATATTGATGGATTAACTGATGTAAGTCACAATAGGCAAGTTACCTAAAGATACACCCGAAACAAAAACTAAAATAAATCACTCATAACAATGGTCCGTTGTGAAAGATGTAATTGGTTCCGTATAATAGCTAGTAATTAATGAGCCTCACTGATGAGAGATTAACTCCTGCCCACAGCTGAATCTTATTTGGACATATACAATTACAATAGTAGTTGTAATGAGTTCAGGTCATAGGTATGATCCTCTTTTGTCTTACAGATACAAAATGTGCCAAGAAAATTATATAATGAACTGTTACATGAGTGTTAGATTTTTCTAAAGTATCAAAATTACCTTTACAAAATAATTGTTTAACTGAAATCGAACTAATCAAAGTTCTTCTGTATACCAAATAGGTACAAGTAAATGTCAAAATGTATGCATTCGTTTTTTAGAATAGCCGGAACAAACAAACAGGCAGAGAAGAATTGTCAAACACATACATCATATTTTTGACGAATAGAATACTCTGAAACTTTAAGTACTTATCTTCTGTTGGAAAAATTATAAACAATGGAAATAAGAAAAAAAAATTTAAAAGAAAAATACCCTTTTATCTTTACTTAGTTGACATTAAAAATATGTTTGACCTTATGAATGATACGAAGACAGTCCAAGGTGCAGTAAAAGTGTACAATCATCACTAACGGAGTTGAAGAGTTTGACATTTCGTTTTGTCGAAATTAGCATACTGGCTATTGGACCCGACTAACAGATTCTTAAAAGTCATCTTTGTTATCTGTTTGTGAGAAAAATTAAAATCATGTTTAATTTCATATACATAGATTAAATAATTTATAAAAATGTTTTCTTGTTTATTCATAATAATCGATAATCGTCGATATATATATATTTGTAAATTAATAAACTTTTAATATATTTAATATAATAACAAACGTAACAAACGAGAATGGATATTTTAATAACCAATAAACTAAGTATGTCATAAGTCACAAATTATGCGACAAAATTCAAGGAAAGCAACAGAAAGCGTCTAGTATGTTTAAGAAAATGAATAATACATAACAATACAAATCAATTCTCCTCAATTACAATGATAAAGCGATTAGCTATCAAATTCGTTCAGACAATAAAACAAAACCTCTGCCCACTCGTGCGTTTAAATTACTAGTTATAAAAAATCGACCAAATATGCATGAATGGACGAACGGTGTACGCAGAAGAGAGGTGTGATCACTGATGTCCACAGATAAATTTATCGTTAAACACTGCATCGCTTCCCAACATACATTGCTGGTTTTAGCATGGGGTATGTGAGTATAGTGTAATAAATAAAGTAATGTATTAAGAACGAAATAAATCAGTCTACAACATTTTCACTTTTTATTTTATTAGTACGAGGGGTGATTAGAATGAGCATGCGCGTGGGCAGGCGTCTTGTCATCGCAGGGGTCATTGTTGTAAACTTTTGAATTACATAGAATATATTCAGCATAGTTTAATAAAAATTATTAATATATTTTTAAGCATCTAACATATACTTATTCTTTTGCAGTTTATTTTATTCCTAAATTAAAATTGGTCTTAAATTTAAACTTTCCCCGTTTAAAATATATATAAAGAAATTGAAAATCACGAGTACTTGAATATTAATTCTGATAATAATTAATAATTTCATAACACATTACTAAGGTTCTCGTGTAACTCGTTGGACCGCTTCATATTAGCATTGAATGCTTGGGCCGGACACGTACCTTCGGCCTGTCATTAGCGGACGAACATTCAGTCCCACCCTGTATTGTATACATGCTGCTCTGTCATCATACACTGTTTTAATTCCCTAATATATTTCTGCTGCACACCAGGTACGAACCATTCGAAAAAACGCATTGAAACTCCTTGCGAGCCGACCTTTGTCCATTGATTTTTTACACACCACCCTCATATCATTATTTTTTGCGAATAAAAAAAGGTGTTTCTATAAAAATTTCAAAGGAAACGATGCGAATAATTCCTCGTTTCATGTTTCTTAGCGTTTTTATTGTATTTTCATACGCCCCCATGTGTGGGACTATCGACGTGATCTCTTTTTGATAGACCTCCTTTAGTGAGATGGACCCGGGTCTTTTGTCCACTGTTTTTAATATTTTTTGAATTCCATTGTTAAATGTTTAATTAGAAAGAGTTGATGGATGGCTTTATAGAGGCCTATAATTTATATACTATCCAAACTCAATTTATAATAGATTCTGAGCAAAATAAGCTGTTGATGGGACTAAGAAATTTGATAATAACATATTTAAGATAGTTATAATGTTTTGAAAGTATTGTTATGTAGCAATAATAAATGTATACAAGTTTCCGTGTTCTTACGGCTGATGGTATCTTAGACACATGTTGCGTCGCTAATGAATTTGAGGACGGAGTAAAAAACTTTTTAATTTGTATGTCGACAACTGAAACGGGACACTTGAAATGTATTTCATTTTATTACTGCTCCTCAACTTATGATTTTAAAGAGAAAGTATATTCCGAAATTATATTAAACCAAAATAAATTTATTAAAAATATCACTTTAGATCTGATAAATATGTTTTATAACGTTAGACTTGAATTTCAAGAGAATATGATCATTATATGATCTAAGAATTATAATAAAATAATAAATTCGAGTCACACACATTAAATTAAAACAGACGATCGCCAGAAGCCACTTGGTATGATTAATGCAAGCTCTAACGGACCGATCTCACAAGTTAGGCAAAAAAAAATATCAAACAAAAAAAAAGGGTATGGGTCCCTCGCCTGTAAAATAAATGTTCTGAGTTTTATTTCATATATTTGTATAGGTTATTAAATATATAAATAAGATATTAACTAATCAATAGCACTCGTATTTAATTTAAGATTTTTTTTCTTTATTAATAAAAATAATTTTCAATTACATTTTAAAACCGATGGGACGAGATGGGTTCTACAATATATCGTTATATTTAACTTATTAGTAAAATTATGAACAAACTACATTGTTGCTTTAAATCCTTGTTAATGTTAGCAGAATTATCTTAAATAATTATTATAAAAATTTATATTATGAATGGATTGAAGTAGTAAGTCAATAAATAAGAAACATACAAGTCTCTGTTTGAAACTCATGAGTTTACAGATCGTAAATCGTATATCAAAATATCCGAATTATATATACACCTACTTGTACTATGGCCAAAGCTTTCTAGCATATTGTCCACACGTGAGGCCCAGATGAACAGTGGTCCAGACAAATCGCCGCATGTGGACATACGTAGTTTCATCATATCATGTAGTTACTAATAGTCAACACCGTTTGTTATAACGATAATATTTAAATTTTAGATTATATTTATATGAATATTTAACTATTATAACGGCGGTTGTTTGACTTATTTGGTAATTTTAAAATATTTATAAGTCTATGGTAATGTTAAGAAGAGTATTGTAATTAATGTAAACAAAATTTCATAATCAAATATATTAACAAAAATATAAAGAACTAAATTTGTAATAGAGTTAGATGTATTGCAATATAATATTTCTTATCACCGAAGGTCTTTATTTGTTGTAAATAAATAAAAAATAATATGTTAAAGTAATTTATACTAAAATTGTTCAGGAATTCAAATATCAATTAGCCAATTAGACAATCATAACATTCAATAACCAAAGAGGACCTAGTTTGTTAGACTCATTGTAACCAGCAACAAAATCGAAAAATATACTGTTTGTTTTATTATAAATGTATTTTAGATTATTTCTACTAAAACTTACTGAACATAAATATGACAAAAGTGCAAACAAAGCTATAGACATGATAAGGTGTCATTCAAATATTGAATTTAAAATATTTTTGTATTTACATTTAAATAAGCTATAGGCATACAAAAATCATATAAATTTAAATTAAGAATTCCCTAATCATTCCAATGGAGCTGGCATCAAATAGGAAAGTCGGGACAAAAAAAAATCCGTGTTGTACCGCTAGCCGCATCTGGAAGCCGTTGCGCTCTCACCGTTAGTTCTGACCTGCAAAAAAACGTGTAGTGTAGGTGCTCCAGCTTTGTTGTGAAATTATATGTGTATAATAATTACGCTTGCGTGTATCGCGTTGAATTGTTTGGGAATACGAGAAACTTTTTACGCCATTGTTGAGTTTTTAGTTACTGTGGTTGCATTTTTCGAAAAATATATAAATGATATAAATTGTTGTAATTTACATTGCTACAATAATATTTATTATGTATATGTATTTTTTACTGTCTCTATTGCCGATATTTTTATATGCTATTCTCATTTCAGTTATAATGATATCATAACTTTGAACACCCTGTGCCTAATACCACAGGATAAGCCAAAGATAAAACAAATATCCGCTGGCTTAAGGGTCAAAACCCATATTGCGTAAAACCCATATGAGCTATGTTTTTTGTCCACCTCTGAAACTATTTTTAACCGCTGCTTGGTCTCCGCATGTTGGTTATCATGTGAAGGAAATGGGTCAAAACAATTTTTGAACGTCTCCTAAAATTTGGGTTGGTAAATAATTAACATTAAACACTCACCATAAGGGGATGAAAAAATCCTTTAATAAAATTATGTAAATAAAAATTTATATGAAAGTAAGCACATAGTATATTACTAGAAAATAGAAATTTTACAAATATCACTCTAACAGATTAGAAAATCATATTTCTTGTGTCATATTAAAATGACGGAACTTATAATTAGTCCTTATAAAGTTATAAGGCAGGTTGAAGTTATGTTCTCATAGGTATTAAAAAACATCAAACACAGCTTTAGATTGGAAAACAAACGTTTCCTTTATCACCGTAACGTGAATGTGACAACAACGGATACGTTTGTTTTACTGAATACCGTTAGGCTTGCACCTTGCGACTGTAAATAACCTGCGACCTATTTATCCGGGGATGAAAAAAGTTTTTTGTACTATCATGAGCTACATTCGATTTTCGACCCTGTGCGATCGAAATAAAATCTATTCTATAATGACTGTATTTGCTTTGTTTTTGTTTGAAGAGGCTGTTTGATCGCTTTCGGCTATTAATTAACTTGTGATATAGAAGTATTAGAGTGTCGTTAGTTTGATTAAATACGTGTTATATTGACCAAGTCTAAATTGATAGCATAATGTTTACAATTTCAAGGCGTTATGTGAAACTAGGAGATTTTAAAAACTATTATTTGTTGGGAATTGCCGTTTCAATCAGATCCTCTAATGACACAGTAGAACATTAATAAATTTTGTTTCCAAATCGTTTCCGAAACTGTCGGTTATAACGTCACAGTCAGTTTATAATATTTATAATAAATTATTCATAAGTAATAATTTATATATTAGACAATATTGAGTAAACGTAACGGTATCTGAAATTTAAAGAATTTCAATGTTAAATGATTTTTTTTTGTATTAATTTTTTATATGTACTCGTATTGTGTCCACTTTCTAACTTATCTTATACATTGAACTTGTAAGGGCAGGTATAACCGTCTTGGTCACGTCTGCGACACGTCTTCTAAATTTCGAAACGTGACTCTGATGATATAATGTAGAAAGTAACGAACTGATGTCGCGATCTTTATGTGATATTATTAATAAAAATATATATAATTAAGCCTTCTCATTTCATAAACTAATTAAAAATAAATTATTTAATTTTATTAATCCATTCTTTTTACTAGATACTTTAAGGGTTTCTCTTTGTGAAATAATCGTTTTTACCTGTTATTTTGCAATACATATGTAAACTTTTAAGAACCATAGCATATTCTTAGAAGTACTGCAGCATGAAAACCTCTACATTAGTATGAGCGTCACGTAACCAGGTCCAGCAGCCACGTAAAGGCGTGTTTACACTGCGATCAATCTCCATCAAGCGACGACACTTTATCAGTATCCGCCTACAGATATGTAGACTTGGCTTTATTTTAGATACGAAATCGGATTCGTGCGTAATTTTCCTTAATACTAAAATAGAAATTATATCGGTAAATAATGATTATTTACAATTATTAGATTATAAGCAAATGAATGAAATTTAAATACAGTTTATAAATATTTTTCATGCAAAAAATCAGAAATATTCAAGGCATGCAATAAAAAAATATAAAAAAATAAGTAAAAAAAAAAACTAATCAAAATTAATTTCAGAAAAAATTTCATAGTGCCGTATCTAAAATTTAAAAAGTCGTCATGAGAACAAAGTTTAACGCGATCGTCCATCAAGCTCTTATCACTTGTAACATTATCTCACGGGATGAAAGTAAGGAAAATATACACAACAAAATTATTGTTTTCGGTAGCCGAACGTGTTATAACATGACACACGAAACAATACCTGCAAGATATCATCAGAGATATAAATTCTGACTCCCGTTTATACTAAATTAATCCATGCAATACAAAACCTTTTTTTTTCTACATTTTATTATAAAAATAACTGACAACAATCAAAGATAAGTACTTTCCATGTAACAAGCCAAAGGCTATTTATTAAATACAAAAAGAATTAACAAAAATCCGTTCAAACTTAAAAGAAATGCGTACTTCATAGGTTACTTGGTGTGACTTCCCAAAAATGCAAAATATTAACACAAATTCAGCCAGTCAAAGTCGAGTAAAGATCAATTAACATCAATAGACATTCAGCACTTACAACAAAATTGAACATAACGCTCAGGTAATAATATAAATTAATATGTTTAATACCAAATCAAAGAAGTATGTGTATTTATAAACAAAAGCAATCTATACAACGGCCTCAATGTTGCAATAGTAAGCAAATGTATGGTCAAACCGGGGCATATATTGAAAGGAGTGGTGCCGCGTCTAGATACTTCGCTTTAACGGCTCTATTAACAGCTCATATCGACTGTAATGACCCGTTCTCACAATCTTTCATTTTACTACATCGGCAACAGTGTTGTAAGTATTAAATCATAATATAATAACATCAAAACGTAATTCCAATAAATAACCAGTAGGAAAAAAATAAATTGCACATTTTTAACATGGATATGCGAGTCACAAAGGTTACAAATCTGCGTTTCTTGAAATCACCTGCAAAATTTAAAAAAATATATAGTATGTATAAACTTAAAAATCTAAATAAAATATATTTTATATTTGACTTACAACACTTTACACTTGGACGTTCTTAAATATATTAAACTAGTTCGGATTCGCCATTCACGCACTGACAACTATATACAGTAATAATTCTTTTTAATGGTCCATTTGATTAGAGTCGTACAGTCAAAAACACACAAAAGAATATACGAAGGCTATTCACGAGGCTTTTCAGCTATGATTTATCAGCTTTGTTTTAATTGTTAACGACATGTGATATGTCATAATTAAGTTTTACGTAACAATAAAAGCTTGTCAAGGTTTAGTGCTTAGTAAAATTAACTTTCTACTCCTTTTAGTTGTACTTTTTGTTAAATAATTCAGGCGAAATAGGTCGGAAAACAGTAGTTATAATCATAAAAGTTCTGTCCAAAAAATCAACTATTTAATAAACGATCTGCAACGCAACTCATATACAATACAAACTGTTGTTTCTAAGAATGACCGCTTGATCCTTAGATAAGAAGGGACAAATTCATGTCCACATAAAACGTATATTTTGACAAGGGTAGCAATAATTTGCTAGTTGTGGGTAATCTATAAAACATTCTTATCGTCCGTCGTTATGGTGGTAGACGTGACGAGCCGAATACCATAAGCTGACCACCTGTTATCCAACAATAAATCCTGTTATATCAAAAATCATCCTAACATCCATTAATTTGTAGAAATTTATACTCAGAAGAAATAGTGACACTGTACCGTCAGCAACACACATTAGAAATATGAAATGCTCCTACAATATTAATCTATGATATTTAATTTATAATCTTTAGGTTTTGCAGCCATTCTTGTCTAAAACAACCATTTTTTAAAGCATAGGAACTCTGATACATTCAATAACAGCGCAAATTAATCATTTATTTACAACAAATGTAACAACATAGAAGTATATGAATGTTTCTAGTTGATTTGTCGTCACTACAAGGTTCTGGGCACGTTTCGTTTTTTTGTCGCTAAACGCCAGGCCATCTGGTTAGGATTTTTTATACACAAAAAACTTGCCTGACCCTTTCTTACCTTTGTGTTAGCCCTCGGTTTTTTGAAACCAAGTAGAACCCTAACAATATGTTGAATTAGCGTATTAGTAAAATTTTATCGGCCTGATGAAATTTTTGATTGAACTAACGGATTGTACCATAACGGTTTTGTATTTCGAGTCCTTGTGAATTGAATAACATTTTTTTTATGTATATAATATTAATAACGACTATTATAGATTCTTTACGTACAGAAGAAATACACCTGCGTTAATTTTGTTTTCCAATATTTGTATTAAAGTATTTCCTACTCAATTATTTGTGAGGCATTACTAAACGGAGACCGTAATCTGTCATCGTAATCAAAACGACAGCCTGCAGAAATTCGTAACTCCTCAGGTTCAAAAGCAAGCCGACTGTAATGCGCCAATCGAAGTACTTGAAATTAAAAAAAACGTCCCGGTTCTCGACCGAGTGTGTGAGTGAGTGAACGATCTGAACGATGAATGAATGAATGAAATATCGGCCTGCGGATCTCTCTGTTTATTGTATTAAATACTTTCCACAATAGGTAATATCGCGATTTCTATGCATGCGGGGGCTGAATGGGCGGAATGCAGTTTATAGAAGTTTGCAGTGGAATTCGAGGGGTTACATTACGAATCAATAGCTCGTTTTAAATTGAATTGTATAAGATAATGTTCCTATTAACTTTTTTAATGGGTGTAGTCATTATACAGCAATTTCATTCTTAAATATTGAGATATTAATAGGATTACAAAAACTATTATGACAGTTAAATGACGTAACCCTTTACTTTGGCACATAAATGGATTAAATATAATCAATGGAGAAAAAAATGATTTGCAATTCGGATTTTTTTCTCTTTCAAAACTGCTTGGCCCTTATGGAATAATCAGATCTATTCAAAAACAAATAACCTTCAATAAGATTTCAGTATCGCACATGTATCCGACCAGATACAGCATTGCATGACAAGCATCGCCTATTAGGCTCCGTGACTGCCTGAGCCATTTTGCTTTGTATTTATCGATACGTTCCGTGCGACACGCCGCAGACGAGGATCTAGCTTATACCATAAATACATGTGCAACAATTATGTAATGTCTAATGAAAGTCTTTAAAGCCCACGCTGCGGATGGACGCAGCCTAGAATTAGTCCAGAAAAATATCAACTTTAAACCTATTGAAATCATATTATATTAGATATTTTTATCAGTCACATTAAAATACCACATATATTTTTATTACAATTAAATCGAATAAATTTCTTAAAAAAACAAAAAGCAGTAATAAAACTGAAAAATCTTCTCATAAATAAATTAATACAAAAACCAATTAATGCTAACATAAAAGTAATACTATAAAATTATACTTTATAATCAAAAGGATACACCGGTATGTATCGAACGGGTGCGAAGGTGGGCAAAGGCCGCAGGTCACAGGTCATGGCACGGACATCGCCGCCCCGCCCTCGGACCTGGCCTGCCATATATACATACACCACTAGAATCTATAGTACCCGAAAACTCTTAAAATACATATATTCAATTCCTAAAATAATGACGTCATAGAATATGAAAGTGCATATTTCAAAGTAACAAAGCTCTTTATTTCATAATACGATAAAAAGATATATAAATAATGGTTTGTTATTTTTTCACTTGAAATAAATAAAAAAAAAAATCTAGTTTATATTGTGATATGGTTGTATACTGTATTTTAATTATGAGGCGAGGTGGCGCAGGGCGGGAATGGTACGGAACTCTGCCCTCTGGCCATCCGCCCGTCCCTTGTCCACAAACATCACGTAGGGAGTATTATTCGATACATAGACTTAAAAGCTATATTTGAAAACAATTTTTAATTGTAATGGTGTTAATAACTGATAGCTGAAATCTTTTAATACAGTTAACATTATTGAGAAACTAATATATAATAATATAAGTAGCTTTTATGTCGTGATCAACCATTTGTTTGTCAAGATGCCATTCGTTATTCTTGTAACATATGATATTTATTTAGTACGTAAACAAAAACAATTCAATATATCAAACATAAAAGACATTAAAACATAGTAAGCATAATGTTAATAATATATTGATGTTAAGGACGACATATGGAATTTATATTTTCATCGTTTAATTCACTGACTAATCTTACAATATCCCTGAATCATTGAGTATAAAAAATCCACTTAATAACATTAACATCTGTTATAAGAAACAATTATGATTTTGAGTAATCTTTGTCTCATTACAAGACTGACAGAATATATATCTTTATAAAATTTGTGTGCAATAAAGATAATTACCTTATACTTTCGCAGAAATTTTTATTTGAAAAATCATAACTAGGAGCAAATTATATAGCAATTTGTAGTTATAAGTAATTTCTAACAATACTTAGTAACAATATGATCTTAAAGCTCTTTAAGATCACTAGTTCGCTGGACAACGTAATCTTCTATACCGTTCTGCAATTTCTAATCTTCCAATTCACCATTCATGTTCCACGCCTTGATTCTGGGTACCTAAAATGTTACTATGCTACTTTTATAAACATGATTATAAGTACCCAATATCCAATACATAGAATAACACCTAACCTAAATATATTTCTACTTCGAAAATGTAAGATATTAATAAATCCAGTAAGACCAATTTCATCAACACTTATCATCGATTTATGTAATTTTCTTAACACACACTCGTATTTATGGAACGGCGATAAAAAATTATTTTATCAAACAAAAATTGTTAGAATTTTTTTTGATTTCCCGTCTCAAAACTAAAACACACAATAGTTGATGGTAAAAGAAGTATGAAGGTTATTGATTCCACATTTAATTTAACTTCGGCAGCATTTTAGTCGAGATTGACCAAAAAGAAGCTCATCGTCACGGTCCTGAACAGCGCGTGCCCGACGGTCATGGAGGAAGTCGTTTGTCCTCCGTCACACATGTGACTCGATACACTCCACCTATTGTGAACCCGTTGTTTTGATTTGACGTGTCGTAAATATACAGCTTAATGCTCTAGTCTGGATCTTAACGAGATCTGTAACAGTTTTCTGCTTGGTAACAGTACAAAACTGATTAAGGAAAATATATTTTGAGGAGTTGTACTGTCTGTTTTAGATTCTATTAATTACTTTAATGGATTATGAAATTGTTGCGAACATAATCTTTATTTATAATGTGGTTGTCTTGAACCTAGTTATGCATTAGGAACAATGGCATCTAGTAGAATATTCAGTGAAATGTCATAACTTGTCTGTCATTTATTAGCAATCAACGAACATGGCCAACATGACCATAATTATCAAAGCGCAAGATCCTATCACTGGCGAGATGATGTTACGCATCAGCCTTCAAATGACAACCATAATGTTAACAATCTTAACGCTTTGCTGCCCCCAGATTGCCTTCAGACCGTTGCCCTGCTCTTTGGCACATGACAGACGTCCGAGGCTTCCGCGTTTACATAACATATGTTGTACTCGAGAAGCTGGGAAGAATAAGAAAGAGAAATGGGGGTAAACATTGTATTAAATTTGTCAAGTGAGTAGAAAAGGAATCTATGAATGGTACTCTATCTATGAGGAATTTTTATAACATCTTTGACTTTTCTTACTAATATATATAGGTCAATTGAAAACGTGTGCTTACCTTCCCTAATTTACGACCTATTAATATAATTCTAATCTTAAACCGTGGGAACAATAATGTTTTATAGTAGCTGATTCATAAAATCAATATAGCAGGTTGGGATATTCTAATCTAAGAAAACATCAAGATACAAGATAAACAAACAATGGCATTTCTTTTGACCACATTAATAGTTTTATCGTCCTCTATCTGAGCGAGCGATTGTTGTAAGATCTCGTTATCATTTCACAGGTAAATAAATACAGTTTGCCAGAGAATTAGTGGCTGCGTCCTTGTTTGACGATATATGAAAATACAATAAAATTGTTCAGTAAAATACTCAGACGACTGTACTCTTCATATATTATAAATATTTATCAGATATTATGATTGCTAACAAGAATTAAAGTAACTTTATATGTATTTCCTTATAAATTAAATCTTACATAGAAATCTTTTCGTTTTAAATTCTATTTCGAGTTCCTTTAAACAGATTTCTATTTTTTATTGTCATCTTTGAAAATCGATTCAGATTTTGATCATGAATTAAACAAATATTGTTGATAAAGTGGCTGTATTAAATTTTCTGAAAAATGTGGTGGGTGAGAACATTTAAAGCACTTTAGGCTTTTAGAGTGTGATATGCTGTAATTATATTTGCAGTCTTAGCCTATGAAGTTATCTTTGATATTTGAGTCCGTATCTGAACAAATCTCAACACATCAAGATCGTAGTTTTATTAATATGCAAACAATTGTTTTATGATTATTATAATTGTACCTACTATCTGAACTGGGACTGTCCGTTTAAATGTCTTTTCTGATAACAGATTGTCTTATTTATTTTAGAGTTGTTGTTTGAGACGATGATAACACTGTAATTTATGAAGGCTAGTAAAGCCTTTCGTTTTATGATCTTAAGACTATTATTTACTGAAACGAGTTATAATTATCGTATTATATACCTATATTTTGCGTAACATTTAACCTTCAATGTGCAGTGAGGGTATGAATACGACGATGACACAGTAATATTTAGATCATATACATAAAGATATAAAGCCTTTTGTATATTTTATTTATCAAAATAGCCACATATTATTTTTTGCGTAAAGATTTTTGTTTAAATTTGAATAGAGTATGGGACATGTATGAAATTCTCTTAAGAACGAATTACGGATAAAAAAAAGTAATTTTCCTTGGGAAACCAACATCCCCAAAGACCATACCATCAAGGTCAACAAGTATTACGAGCTCACTAAGAATATGTTCGTTGTAAATTTGTACGCGGTAGAAGTAGGAGCGAGAGATATAACAGCCAAATCTCTCTACAACCTGCTAAAAGACAGGCCTGCCAAGAACTAACATCAGTTCATTCTTGGAACATGCGTCGAAGGCAGCCCTAGCAGATTCCTTTCATATTTGGTTAGGTTGGTAGACAGAGCAGCTTGGACAGTCGAGGTGAGCGTTTAACGCGCGTTAGATAGGGGCCACTTAAACCTACACCTGGGTCGCAAGTCCCAGGCACTGTTGAAGCTCCTCTCCCTGCAACGCGATGGACCCGGCACCCGCACGGTGAATCCATGGAATGCTGAGAGGTTTCGTCTCAATATGAATTATATTTTAAATAAATGAAAGTAAAAATGTATCAATGCTATCATTTTTAAAACCTGTGAATTCTACAATATTGTGTCATAATCGTTTTGCCAATATAGCCATTACGATATTGTTTCGTCGTTGAATTTACTATTCTGTATATTTAAACATTAAATATAGTCTCATTCCCAATATATCTATTCACATGATAAATCAAACTGTTCATAAAACGTCTGGCATTTATTATACATATACTGTTAAAGCAGTTATTTGTTTGTTGAAGAGAACTTTATGCGTCATATTTGCGTAGCGCACGACATAACCGTCTGCGGTCGTGAGGTTTCCTAACAATTTGTACGTCCTTTGGATTGTGAGTTTTTGAGGTGAAATCTACTTTAGGACAGTTATAAGTTAACATCATGACTATAACAATCTAGCTGGAGTGTAAAAAATATATAAATTATATATTTTTGAAAAACTTTTAACAATATTCGTCATGTCTATAACTATCCTTAATTCTGTATACACTAAATTAATATTTTGTGTGACGATACATAATTTAACACTATCTTTACGTAACACGGTTATGAATATTTTATAAAAGTTAATATGCAATTAAAGAGTATTAACAAAGATATAGTCATGATGTAACAATTATTTTTAAATTAATTATAGTACATTTAACACTGCCTTAGATCTTTTATTTAAGATATTAATTAACATAGAAATAAAAATTATCTACGTTTGTTTCACATTATAGGACAACAATTCGTTATTATTTTAATTATTCACAAGAATAATAACTACAAAGCTAGAGTCTCATACATTACGTTTCTACGACATAATTTATGCGTTTTATTGTCCTACGGAAATCGGAGGCCAGTTTCGTTAATCGTTTATCCAAAAAATGTAATAAACCAGCCCCATGGTCAGGACCATTAGCAGTCGACCGTGATTTTTGCCATAAAAGTATATAATTATTATTCATGGTTACTTCTTTCACCCTGCGAATGCAACCATTTATCAATAGCATAATCTACGAATGTTATTGAATGGTAACAACGAAACCGTGGAGTCGATATGTAATAAATATATTTTTTTAAACAAATAACATATGCTAGATTTACTGTCGCGTTTGTTTAATATGTTTACAGTAGTTAAAAATTATGAATACGATAAGAAAACACTGTTTGCTTTTCGCAGAAAGTTATGCATGATGCAATATGTCAATGTTTGTTATTAGATTGAGCAAAAACTAAATTGCGTTTGATGTTAGCTTAACACTTGTATACATTTGCTTCGACCGATATATTTAACATTGAATTATAATACAGTAAATGAATGCAAAACACTGATAATGAATAACGAGTGACAATGTAAAGGTAAATTTATTAAAATTTACTAACATAATTTTTTTATTTCACAAACACTACTCTACAATTTCTATAGCCTTGTCCCCTAAGGTGAAAGGTCGCGTAGGGCACACGACGGTCAGTGGCTAATGGTACCGACTGGGACCCGTCAATCGTCATACGAGCAAAGTTTTTATGTTACCTCTCATTACATTGCTGTTTTATTACAACATCTATAGAAGTATAGTTGTAGGAAACAGCATTGGATATGCAACTTTAACGGACAAACGCAGATAACTGAAGTAGAGAATCATAACAGAATGTTTTTATACACTTAAATTTTAGCAAAAATGAACTTTATCGTTGAACTATAAGGATTATAATTCGTTGCCCTCATACTTGCGTTATTTGTAATTAGATATTTGGCCATACGTATCTATAGGATCTTTGTGTTTCTGGAACCATAAATGTATTGTTACTATATAAAAAAATATAATATGAATCCAGCAATATTAAATATCAGCGGTCATATTTATGAAAATAAATACAGTTCGAAAAAGCAGACGAGATACAAAATTCACTAACTAAACAGAGCTTACTTTCAGGGTTAAGTGAGCGCTATTTAGTTCTTTGCCCCGACATAAAATGAGTAATAGATATTTTCCATGAGAAAATAAAGTAAGTTGAATTTTTTTCTATTTATATCTATGTCCTACATATATTATATGAGTATTTCACTAACTAATGGCCATAGAAAGATAATATTATTATATTATATTACTGACAGACAAAATGACTGTAAACCATGTTTGTTCGGGCATTAATTTTATAATTTCGAGATAAATTTCTATGAAGTAAAGTCAAAACCGTCAGAAGCAACGTCCGCGGCGTAACTTCGAAATCCAATCAAGGATCTAGGCTTATAATTAATTTTATGAATCTTGCGTTAAATTTCACATGAAATTAAATAAATTAATGATATGTTGTTTTCATAATATGACAATGACAGACAGAAAGTGTTAAAGTAATTTATAAACTGATTGTTATAAAAGTATAGGTGCAAACACATTGTTATTTTACAGTATATTAGCAAATATCTTGCTTATCTTTTAATATGGTTTAAAAATTTAAGTTCATTGTCCTATTATAATTGATTCTTGAAGTCAACGCTCTACTATCGGAATACTTTAGCGATATATTCTTACAGGTTTTTTGAAAACCCGTTGCTTTATCGAAAACACAACTAACAATTGATGGGTGACCAACCAGCCGTCTAGTTATTTACATACCTATCAATAACAAGTGGCCCATTGTCGTTTTAAACTGTTCGGATACTAAAACTACTGAAAAAATCGCCATCAATCAATCTAAAATAAACCTTATACCTCTAATAGTAGAGTAAATTTTAACCGAATTTTTATTCAGAGAAAAGCGACGAAAAATATCCTAAAAACAACTTCCAAATTAGGTCCTATCCTAAAGTAATTAAGACGTATATTCCCTTGAAGGTATATTTTTTACATTGTACCAGCCTATATACGCCCGCACGTCCTCTTTAGATTAGATAAAGGCCACGTAAAATAAAGAGCGACACCAATACACTAATGACAGAGATACCGGCGTCGGTCCGCGGCGGTAATTAATTTACTGATAAAAATAACATCATGCTATGAGACAGTGAATTTCCTTTCATATATGTGAAAATAAAATATTTTACGTCCCTCACTTTTAATTTATCTGTCACTAAATTTGTTCAACTGATTTGGCCATAGATTTATGTGGTTAGCTTGAATATTAGGAAAAAATTCACAGAATCGCATACAGAGCTTGAGGATATGAACATGTTATTATTAATTAAAATTGTGATCGCAATTCTCAACTCGATTAATGTTGGCATATAGGTATAAATTAATCATATTTCTAAAGCTTATTGTAAGTTTAAAAGTCAGTAAAGACAAAAAGCGAATGTTCTTCTTAGTTAAATACCTATCCCAAATATGAAAACATTGCTTTTCGAAAGTTTCTTTGATGTATAAAATTTCGCTTATCAAAAGATGCAAATCTCCACATTATAGACATAATTTAAACAGACAGATTATCCTACATTTGATGTCTTCCTATATGCTAACCCGGGCTCTGGGAACGAATAGGATACCAAAAGGCCATGGCGAGATTACATAATGATCGCCATTTCGTGTACCTATACCTCCACTTTGAAGGACTTTAGTGATGTACCAAATTATCTATCTTTTAAACAATCGATATATAAGTAACTTTCTTATGTTCTTATTCATTTATATCACTTAATATGGTATTAAAGTGAATATAAATTTTGTAGTAGGTACTCAATGTAATAACTTTTTACGTTTTTTACCTTTTGATTGCAATGGTTAAAATATATTTTACTTTTTGTTTATTTTTTTCATAGGGGAGCATAAATTTTGTATATAAAATAATTTAGATTATAAGCCAATATATTTATTAAAAAGGCTATCGATATTTTGAAATCCCATATCTAGACGACATTATTTCCATAACTAATTGTAAATTGCTCGCTGTCAACGCTGTGCGCTAATGTGTCATATCATAACATATCAGGCAACATGCATTAAACCATATCAATCTTAAGTCGTTAAGCATAAGGACGGTTTTACAACAGCAAAACTATAATGGCTCGCACTGGCTATGTTCGTCTGACCCTAACCTGTCATTATTGCAAAAACGTGTCAAGTGTGGTCCAACCAATTACATATACTATGCTGATATCAATATAATAAGATTCTTCGTTTTAAGCTGCAATATAAAGATTAAAGACGCTAGTATTATTCTCAGTACATATATGTAGAATTATTTAAACAAACATCAACAATCATGGAAAATTGTAATAGATTCACTCACGTATAATCCCTCTGGCGGTTGGATGTTAAAAATATCATTATCAAAGAAACCGCCGACAGATACATCATATTTCGTTATATCTAAGAAATTTAACGCTATTATTCTGTCTCGATCTGGTCAAAATTTCATTCTATTATTGGCCAAAAACTTTGTTAGTAGGGTGACCACATTCTGCTCATGGACTATATTTCAAATTAGAAGTAGAGCAAAATTATTTTCTTTTCTGAATATGTCTTGTGATAATGGCAATACATTAGACAATTACAGATGCACGATTTTAATATTTTTAATCTCTGTTTGTCCGTAACCTATACAAACTTTTATTTATAAAATTTAAAGTATATAAATAAAATGGTATCCAAACGTATGGAAAATTATGGTATATCAACTATAAGCACTGTCCGCTGAGTAAACACGGGTGTTGGTTCGAGCAAAATTCTTCGCGGTTCGTTTGACATTTGAATAGATCCTTACAAATAACGCAAATATATAATTTCATCCTTAAAATATTTTACTATTGCATTATGTGCCTTATACTAATACGTTTAAGGTTTTTAAAATCAAATAACATAGAAAGGTTTGAACAAATAGAATTACTTTAAAGCCACACAGTAGCGAATTATTTTGGCGGTTTTTTATTCTTTTCATACAAATTTTATCTGTGAAATTTACATAAGGTGAATTGTTTAGTTGTAGTCAGATATAGCTTAAAGTGAACGCTGAATTAATATTTAACAATAACAGGTCAGAATCGTATCATTTAATACACCTAAACAAACTGAATTTTATCAGAAATTGTAAGGACGAAAATACTTGAAAAAAATTTATACTGGTTTCTACAAAAGGTTATACTATCCATACCTCAGCTTCCACACATTGTAACATACATAAAGACTGTAAGACGTTGTACCTAGTATAGTCAATTTACCGGACTTTTCAAGAGATTTGTTACTGATGGTGTAATTCTTTACGCAAATTATTGTGTTCGAAACGGGAACATTATTCCTATCACCAATAAGTAAAACTAAGAATATTGGGCACATCAATTGATTAAATTGTTATTAATTAAGGAATAAAAAAATGGACTATTAAAAAAATATAATATTAATGACAAGCAAACAATAGTGATGGTCTTATCAAGGTTAGTACAATCGGGTACAGTCTCAAGTCTCGAGAGCATGAAAGCACACGTGTCGATGTCCCTTAATCCAGGGCTTTGCGTCATAATCCGACCACCCAGAACATTGTACCTATTATGCTGGCCACAGAAAATACCCCCATTATATAGGGCATAGGTGCCATTATTATTTTACACTATAAAATCAGGACCACCTACCTCAAAAGTTTTTGCATAGTACTTTTCAATGCGAATGTAATGACGTTCGTGATTTTTTGGCTTTTTGGAAGTCTATATCGATTTTTTTTTGGCAACATTTGTATGACTTGAGGCTTAAGTGCTTGTAACGTATTGTGATCTAAGGATTATAAACCATTAGTTCTGTAATTGTGGTTAAAAGTGACAGCAACAAAAATTACTTCAAAAAAAGAGGTTCCCACATGTCGCAATTGTCAATCTAATCCATTGATTAAAAGCTTCATAGGTTTCGTAACAGCGAAACTTATATAATGAAAGGATATCCATCCGTTACAAAATAAAATCAGAAAAATTTAATAAATAATAAAACAAGGTGTAAAATTATACTCTGAAATTGTTTTTACTAAAAAAATACATATTAGGGAAATAAATAATTTTGCAAAAAATGTATTGAATCTTTTTTTCTAAATATGTAATACAGTAGGCAAGAACATGATAGTTTTAGATTCAAACGTGTTACAGTTAGTTTATTCTTAAAAAAATACTCCTACGTGTACCTTATAAAACAGTTATTCCATTTAGATATGGACAAGAACAATTAACAACACACATAAGTCAAACATACAATAAATGCATTGGACCATGAAGCGAATAATATTAATGATGTCGGCGATTACACCCCATATGTTGTATAGGATAAATATTTGATA
Source organism: Danaus plexippus (assembly GCF_018135715.1). Classification (NCBI taxonomy): domain Eukaryota; kingdom Metazoa; phylum Arthropoda; class Insecta; order Lepidoptera; family Nymphalidae; genus Danaus; species Danaus plexippus. The sequence goes on from NC_083541.1 coordinate 2,475,154, forward strand.
TCATTACAAAAACGATCAAAGCAATATATATTTCATCTATAAATATTTCATCTATACTAAGTATATAAAATCAGTTAAAAAATTTGTTCAAAAAACAATCTTGTCACGCAACTAACAATAAGGTTGAATTCCAGTCTGCCAACATTAATAATTAATTAAAACACATGGAGATTTCAATAGCAATCATCCGTCAAAACAATAAGCAGGTAATGTAACTTAAACAGGTATGTGATTAATTGTTATTTCATTACAAATTACAGTACAGATGCCTGATATTAAAGGTCACAATAGCTTGATACAATAAATCCTTTTAAATTATAATAAACATCTAAATTATATATTCGGTCTAGACAAATTGTTGGCTTGGGGACAAATCATAAAGACTGGATTGCAAATATACAAGTAATATCAATCTCATTATTTTCATTGAATCATAAATATTAAACACGTAATGTAAAAACATTTTTTTTTTGTTTGTTTGAACCGAAAAACGAAAAAAAATTTATTTTGATTTAGATTCCAAAATTTATATCATTCCATAACTTTAATCACAACAAATATAAGTGCGATCATGTTTTTTTTTTTACTTTCTTTGAATATATTTTCTTGAAAATTTTCCTTCGTTTATGAACATATCCTTCGGTAGGGCGGGCGTTGAGTACGAAGTGTTCAGTGCAAATGTGTCCGCATTCACAATACAAGACTGTCACGACTCGGTCGCCGTGTGCTCAATGCATACATTATGGCTACCATGAAGCCTTATCACACTCCCAAATATGTTACCGTATATTAATTACATATTTTTTTTGTCTTTTAATTTAAGTTTAGTAAAGGCTATCTTAATTACCACATATAACTACATACATAATTTCGTCAAATCAGAAAAACAAACAAATTTTTTTATGATGTTTTAGGAAAATTAAGCGCCCATAGCGTGTTATATTTAGAAATATTATAAAATTGAAATCGTCATTAACCTTGTAGCTTGCGGACAATAACAATATTTATATTCCAACTAACTTTAAAGAACCTTTGTTTCAACGGTAATGTTAAAGTCACAGTAAAACAGACAAGTTTTACCAGCATTTAACACGGAATTTGGTGTTGAAATAGTAAAAGGGCACGAGATAATCCTTGTTTTGTAAGTGAAACCGCAGGCTAATTGCGTCCATCTAAACTCGATATTAAGCTCTAAGATGGTCTGTTCATGAAATAAATTAAATTAATCTAATTTTTTTTTTAAATGTTCAAAAATTTATGAAAAATAAATATTAATTTAGTTATAACAAAAACACGTATACATTTATTTAATTGCTTACAATTCCTTTTAAAACAGTGTCCATTATATAATGAAGTCCGTGTAAAATGTCCTTAAGGAATGATCGTGGACAGAGCAATTGAAATTAAAAGTAAACTTCGAGGCAGCTATTATGACGACACTGTAATTTTACAGAGGACCGTTTCTTAATAGTTTTATTAAGTGAGCCAGATCAGCCAAAGGAATCATAATAAAGTCACAACAATTTGTTGGAGTACAAATTTTAAACTCAACTATGTTTTCAACATTTCCAGATATTTAACAAAACAATAAGGTTCTATCAATAGGGTGATGAATGATTATGAAGAAAATTCAAATGTACAATAGAACATCATTATTTATCGTAATACTAAAATTACTAATAGACTAAATTGTTTCTGTTGGCTTATATCGCACTCTAGATTAGAACAAAGTAATTAGAAGCCAAGTGACTTATTCATGAATATTTTTATTAGAAAAGTCGAATGCCAAATAGATAAGACAATCTTAATTTTTTTCCTGCAAACATTTCAAATATATATATAATATATATACAATAAATGTTAAAGATCGTTTGTTTGTTATTTCTTCGTGCTGACACTCGACAAACGTCAATTCTTCTAACAAATTCAAATAAAAAAAATATATTAGTAAAGTTATGGTCAAAGACGTATACATGCACGCGAAAGACCTATAATGAAGAAAAATTCGTTACAATTACATAAGAACATAGCAATCTCTTTGAGATGACGAGTCCACATAGCATTTGGAAAACAAGCGACAGATTTGAGGAGCAAACATCGCTATCATCGGACTGTGTAATCAGATAGTGGTATTTAATTAAGGATACGGTGACCGCGACACGAGGACATCTCGTTGCCAGATGAGGAGCTGGAAATTATGTAAATACTTAAGATACTAACATATTACTTGGGAGAGCGATTTTATTATATTTTGATAGAATATATACTTTGTACTAAAACAAGCAGTGATTTGTTGATATGTTAAAATGTTTGTTGTTTTTTTACTATACATAAAGAGCTTAAAAGCAGTCACGATATATTATAAAACTGTCTATTTTATATTATACTGTAATTCTTATATATAAATACATATTTATTGCTTCAATAATTCTTCTATATAACACTTTCAATGTTTCTTGTTAAAGTCAATCCGCTCCTCTTATGCCTGTGAACGAGTTTACGGTATTTTCCATAGCCATAATGCTTTACAAATATGAGTAACTTTACGGTACTGACACTTTTAGACCACACACAATTACGTCGTTATATTAAATATATTGACGTCATAATTTTAGTATTGTTAAATATGAACAGTGAATTAGTTTTAACATGTATTGATAATAATTATACAATTTACAGTTCAAAATTGTACAAACATATTTATAATTAATTAAGTAAAATAACCAAAACCGCAACTCCTATTATAAAAGTATGTTAAAAATAATACAAATAATTTGGTGTGAAATAATACTATTGATATCATAAATATAAATTTGCTTAGCGACTGTAAGTTGAAACGGAGGGACCTAATTAAAGCATGTTGAATTAATTGGGTTCCTTCATGATTAATTTACAGATGAATTAAAATTAGTAGCATTCTGTCATTTATCTTATAACAACTATCACTTTATTAAAAACCAATTCATAAATTACAATTAACAACATAAAAGCACATTGGTATTTTTTTATATAAAATATACAAACGAATTTTATAAACGCCGGACACATTCAGCCTTTACTATCGATGGATTCTTTAAATTACCTTTAAAGGAAAACCCACATATTTATTAACTTTTTCATTAATTCTGTATAAAAAGCAGGGTAATTATTTTTTCCCGTTTAACAGCTATCACCGGAAACCGTGATAACATCATCGAACTGAGATCCTCTCACGATTTGAGGAAATCTACCATAGATTACGGAATACCCTTTGATCGGTATATCGGTAAGTATAGTCTGTGTTTTACCTTTGTGGTCATAAAAGCAAAATATCTTCTTACGTATACGTCAATTGTTATTGATGGTGTTAAAAAAAAATGTTTTTTCTACATATATTTTAAATTTTTAAAAGTAGACATGGTTTTTACCGTTCCATAGATTTTTTTTTATAATATAACGAGAAAAGATCACTCAATATGAAGAAAACTAATATGATAACAGGCATTACCAGGCATTAAGTCATATAACCGGTATCATTCAACGCTGTATTTGTAGTCAAACGAATCTGTGTCGTGAAAATGCTATTACGAGCTGTATTTCTTAACACCCATAATCGTTTTGTTTCATTTACAAGCAATTCAGTTTGGATCTTTAAAAAGGATGTATATAACCACATCGTATATAAGAGATTAAAATAAACAAATCACTATAAAAAAAAGAATTTTTTTATCACATCAACACCGACAACTCAGCCGATCATGATTAACAAAAGTGCCCCATAAAAACTACTTCTAAGAAAAATAATTGTAAAAAAATATAATATCTAATTGTGTTAACTCATAAGTTAGGGATTTTATAATAAGTTAATTACCTTTTAAACATGCTAACTAGATTATTTTAACACAAGATTTTAAGGCAATAAATCATTATTGTATCCAGTATAGCACTTAATTCTTTTGAAAACCTCAACTACCGTTTCTTTGTTACGTAAGTCAAAACAAAAACAAACTTATCTTTATCGAAAACAATTACATAGTCATTAAAACAAACTCCTCGGGGAGCCAACAAAAAAGGGGACAAACCTAAACAAATGTCACAAATCAATTGTCCTTTTTTGTAAAATTCGGACCAGCGGCGGCTTGTGAGAGAATTCTAATACCTTTACAACAAACACCCGCTCGTGTTGCCACAGTCCAACAATTTAAGCTATATTTTTCTTTGTATACTATGGCGCAATATGCAATATCTTAAAAGAGTTTTTACTCTGTGGTAGTAATAGTAATAGAGGCAGGTTGTCGTTAGTAGCAACCGCAAATTTGTCAGACCACCTTGCTGCAAAATTGAAATTTATAGTCCTAAAGTAAGAAAGAGGATATAAGCCGTGCCGTTGCATAATCCTCACTGCATTTATTGTTGCTTTTGTTAACTTTATTACTGCCTTATTATGCCTCTTCACCGATATCATAATTACATTAATATTCAATAAATATTTGAAAAGTAAATGTATGCTTGTTTTTGATTTGAGTGAGCATTTTAGATTGTTACCAGCGCTTTATTTAATTATATTATACACCATTAACAGACAATTTGATCAACGAAATAGATATCGGAAGCAATTCTATGACTCATGATAATCGATTTCACAAGAACATATCAAGTCTATCACCAAAATCAATCACGCCCACGGAAAATCGGATTGTATTCAAAATCTGCACGTGAGCCAAAGGTCGCTCCTTATATTAGAAAGAGGAAATCCGGAGTTTATTGTTATATCCGACACTTACGCACTTTACCTGACCGACGGATAAAGAACTATAAAATGGGAAGGTAGATGCACTTTTTTCTTAATTATACGGTGTTGGAATTATGACAAAAAAAAAAATGTAAATTTTGAACGCAAAAAACGTATGCTAATAGAATGCAACGGTCGCGATATTGTTTGTTGCAACCAGTTTTTGCAATTATATTTAATATTCTCACGTTAGCATTTTTTTATGAAAATTCCTAATGAGGGTTTAATTTGAAGAACTCTTTGGGGTTTGATTCTGGTGGTTTTTTTTTTCCTGCTTTTTGCATAGTTTTATTGTTTGCGAAAACAAAGTCTCGTAACACGGCTGTCGGAAAAAATAATTACTATGTTGATTAATGCACATTATCTGTACATAAATTTCAACTTTAAAGAGGGATTTTTTTAAGTAATTCATGTACGAAAATATCTATAGTACAATTTTTTGTTTGTAGTAAGAAAATCCTATATAAAATTTAAAAAAGGTAGTGTTAAATATATTATTTGTTTTGTATTATTATAATTTTCAAAATAAAAATGTGAATCATAAAATACTATTTATAAATATATGTCGACTTTGAAATTTGCTATATTGTAAAAATCATATTGCAAATATTACAAATATAACGGATACAGGTCTATCAAAATTTTTATCTTCAATAAAAGAAGACCGCATCTCCTATTGTGCGAAAGAAATAAATTAAACTATCCTTAGGGGAAGATTTTACCGTTAATTCTAATCTACATGAAAAAAACTCTTAAAAAACTCGCGGATGTCTGTGGGAACAGGGCATCTTAAAAAACTATGACAGGAAGCGTACAGTAAGTGTAAATATCAGAGTTGACATAGAAATTTTATGACGGATATTTATTTGAAAGATTTATATCTGGGTCCTCTGTTTTTATAATGACCTATGTTTTTTTTAGTACACGGTAAAATATATTAAAATTGATTTATCACTAATCAAGTCCAGGCTAACTTAATAAAAGCGAGAAATAATAAAAAATATATATATTTTAAAACACTTTTTTCATGTTTGTACACGTACATATTATTAAAACTGCCTCATACTTCAATATATTTCTCATAATATTCTTACTTTATATAATTAAATGACCAAATGAAAAATAAAAGGACCATTATAATTAAAATTTAAAAAAACTCAATGTTTCTATTTAAAAAAAATTGTCGCTTAACTTTGATGGGCGGAGGTTTTGGTTCTTTTCAGGAAAACGTTACTTAACTTACTTATTTATATAAAAATGTAACCTACATTTTGTATTTAGTTTATATAGAAATAAATTAAAGCTAAATTTACTGTGTGTTAAGAAAGTTTACACCAAACATTCTACCGGAACTATCAAATTTGTTGAGACCAGTCGTTTCCAAAATTTTAATACCATTGACTTGTAACTTGTAATAACAAACCTTACTTTATTTCAAAAATATAATTTGTACTATCTATTCAGCCAATTTTTTTTTTTATTCTGTACCATAAAATTCTAAGTCATTACTAATTATATAAAAGGCATAATTGATTTAATTTAGGTACAGCTTCAAAAGCATTATATGAGATGAAGTTTGGCGATCTCAGTTCCATTGTCCCCTAGTTTTTTTTACAATCAAAAGTCCCGTAGTGTGTGTCTGTTTATAAAAACATATGCACATTTTTTTAAGATCGCATCCCTATCAAGGTGTGTGTATTGTGCAAGGGACATCTTGGAGGGTTTTTAATAATTCTCTAAGTGCATTTTTTATATGCGAGTAAGTTTTTTAAGTTTTCTCACGCAGCGATCCATTGAAAGTCTGATCTGTGGGTAGATACATCCGATTGTATTGTTGATCGAATTCGAGTGGATGTAATTGTTCTCTCTTCGATTTCTGTTATAATTTTCTATAGATATATATATTTTAAAATTATAATTTAAAATTGTATATATTAAAACCATTTCTTTATTACCATAATTTATTATTTGAACAGTTTGTCTTTTGGTTTAAAAAATGACATTCATTTTTATATATATAGATTTAATCATAGGAACAATAGAAGAGATTATTAAAAAAATATATACATATTTCAATATTACAATAAAAACAACTGTAATTTAATATAAACGGAACGACAGGAATACGGCTAATGTGTATAAAAACATTCAAAAAAACATCAGTCGTGAGCTACTGGAAATTAGAAAAAAAAATTAAAAAGGGTGAATAGAACAATGTTAAAAAAATGACCTAATATAATATAACTGGGTTCTGGGACAAGCGGTTAATTTCGTTAAAATGGATTTATGACTTGGATTATGTAGCAGAAATACTAATTATTACAGATACTGTATCACTGTAACTCATTTTTTAATCATAAACATTAATATACGTGTCGGTAATAAAAATATTAATGGCAATCATCGTACAGAATTTCAGCCAAGTTCTTCAGTCAATGCTTAAAGATGAATGGCATAAAAATATCTAATTCATTATATGAAAATTAAAAGTTGGGATTTAAGCGTAAAAAAATTAATACATATTGCAAAGTATACATTAATAAAGAGCAATAAATGATGTTCAATATATTTTCTACTGTATTTTATACCGTCTTGGTTGATTCTTGTCCAAGTGATCACGTCGGGATTTATTATAATAAGTATGTTCTTAACGATATCAGACAGACTTATATTGGAGTACCCTAGGATTATAAATATTATTACACAAGAGCAGTCCTTGACAGTTAGTCTTGATATTTTTAAGATTGCACAATTCATATTTCAACAGTGAGAATGACACGGTCTTTAGACACACCGATACATCCCTTTCACTTCTAACGCCAGCAATTGCTTCAGCCCAATTTAATTGTATTGTTCTAAGTTGAGTAATCTTCAAGATAATATATAGTCCTAGATAACGGAAGAGATATTTTTATAACATAAAAGCATTTCCTTGCTTAATATTCATTAATAATTCATTCGCCACCAAGCTATCACCATTTTGTTCGTAATATTCGCTATTTCCTACATAGTAGTGTGAATTAGGGTCTCGTAAAAGACTTTTATATAGCACCCTGTAATCAATATCTGTACATAAACCTATCAAAAAACGCATACAGGCGCAGATGCAAAACAAACTCACTAACGAAGTATGGGCAAGGACATAAATTATTTAAATTTGACTTGTAATTCTGTATGACACAGGATATGCATAAAAGGGTTAGAAAAAATCCTGGGGGTGATATTTTTTGTTTAGGGTCAGAAGCGTTCGGGACGTTATGGTAATAATGGACTATTGAATATCAAACAGGTTTTTTCGCACGATCATTTCTGTATAGAAATAAAGATGTATTTATATAAATCTCTATGTATTTACACATTTGTATACCGGCCTATTCTATTTATATAAATTCTATGATCAAGGAGCAATAATAATTATTTTTTAAGCTACACTATATATGCGACATATTTCTAAAATCGCTATTTTTTTTATTATATATAAAAACCATCTCTTATAAACTCTACTTAATTTCAGCATTTTAAACAATAGAAATATATCAGGTTTTTGGTCTAACGATCTTTAATTAACTACGAATTACTTAATAACATTGTAGAAGACAGTTCAAAATTGCTAGACGGCTTATACTGAAATAGTTTTGTAGCAAAATTTGATTTTATATATTTTAAAGAAGATGGCTACCCACATAACCGCGGGGCTTTAACGTCCATGCGAATTACAAAAACTTTTTTATCCATCACAAACGTCTATCTCAAGTCATCCAAGATATTTGTAGAAAAAACAGCGACCAGGTGCAAAAAATAAAAAAAATAGACAATGACTGGCGAATCTGAACCCTTATAGGACTATAATGTGTAATCCTTTTGGCGAATCCATGCTTGGACCGTTCTTTTAATACTTTTTTGAGAAATTATTCCATTATCCTTGCTTGGCCATTGTGTAAAACTTTATATCAGTTGTATTTGTGATCAGAAATTATAAGAAAAAAATATATCTGACAGTGTTTATTTGGTACGATCTCAATGAAATACAATGTTGCATTTTTTCATCTAAAAACTATATTTACTTTTTTTACACAGGTAGCAATACAGATAAAATTTAATTTAAATATAACAAATTGTTGATAGTGTATATAGGAACGAAAATTTTACCAGCTTTTCAAAAACGGTTTAGCCTGTTAGAAGCCAGTTGTGAAAAAAAACCTAAATCTTTCATTACATCGATACATAATAAAATGTTTCATAAAAATTCTTTCAGTCGTAGCGTGTGATGCACAGAACATTAGCAATAATTTTCACTTTCTATTACACGAGTAAAATTTAAATATTTTCACTTTTTTTATCTTAAAATGCAAATAAATAATATTTTTATATTATTTGAATTTTCATTAATTAATGTTATTACGAGAAAGTATAACAAAAATGTGGAACGATTTTCCGCTCAAAACAATAGTCCACACGTGTCCGCTTAGCATTATTGATCATATTGGTCGTGTATGCGATGCGGGCTGCTCACTGTTACTATGAACATTACTAACATTGAAATAATTATATTTTCACTCCACATTAAAACATATTAAATGTCAACTAAAATACAAATACGAAATAATTCTTTTTGTAATGAAATTAACAAAAATGTTAAACAAATTCTAAAATTATCATCAAAGCATAAGGTTATATTAAAAGATCAAGTTCTCATATTATGTGGTTGTGCTTGAAATGAGTTATCGTGACGTTATGGGACATTGCGCTTTTGTACTGATTACCGACCAGAACACTGCTTATCATGTAAAGAAGCCCTTTTTAAAATTTACGTGCGAGGTACATTCATATTTATTCAATAGTAAAAAAACCAAAGCTATTGCTTTCAAAGAATATTCTTAAGAATTCGAATTTATATTCGCAAACTTTAATGAATAACTAAAATATTCTCACACAAACTAACAGTCAATAAATAAAGATAAGATACAAAAAAAAATATCACCCTGAGAATTTTTAATCCTCACCTATGACCCCAGGGCATTTACTGTGGACCGTTAAAAAAATATACACTGCCAAAGAAAAGAGAACATTGTTTGAAATAAAAAGTTAGGAGTAAAGTTACCTTCCGATTTGAATAAGTTTTTTGCGCTGAGGGGTGATCACAAAAACCTCGCCCCGGACAGAGTCCGTGTGATTTTTTTAAAGACGAGGGCAGTAAAAAGCGGAATATGCATAGTATCGCAAATTAGTTACGGTCAGAATTCACACGGTTGCATCTGCTTTTAGACAAATAATAAGATAATTTATCAGCATCCATATGACTAAAAAGATATTCTTCATTGGTGATTCTTTTTATTTTTAGTTATGACGTATCTTAATTGCTTTTTATGAGAAGTTATCATTTCGTTTGTTTTAAATGAGTTTTCTTTATTTGTTAGGTTGGTTAGTATTTGTTACTATCTGTAGCAGATATGAAAAAGGGAAGTTTTCTTATGGATTACATGAGTCTTTTATATGTTATTATTTTTAATCGACCTTGCGAGTATTTTTACAATTAGAAGAACTCTTTGGGGTTTGATTCTGGTGGTTTTTTTTCCTGCTTTTTGCATAGTTTTATTGTTTGCGAAAACAAAGTCTCGTAACACGGCTGTCGGAAAAAATAATTACTATGTTGATTTATGCACATTATCTGTACATAAATTTCAACTTTAAAGAGGGATTTTTTTAAGTAATTCATGTACGAAAATATCTATAGTACAATTTTTTGTTTGTACTAAGAAAATCATATATAAAATTAAAAAAAAAAACCTTTCAAACTGTACGTATTTGTTCCCAAAAAATTGTAGCCAGTGTATGTTAGAGTTACTCAACCATTACACTTATCTGTTATCGGCTACCTATTTACATTCGAGGAAATGCAAAATGCGGGCGAACAACGTCCGTGCATTACTGACAGCTTTATAAAATAACCACTAGTATTTTTAACTCCTCTGTCCACATACTGATATCTGGGACAATACAAGAGGAACATACTCAAGTATATGTATATATTAATTCATAAGCGATGTATGTTTAAATTAAACTAACTTTTTAGTGCCTTTGAACACTATATCAGGATATTTTTAATCTTAAAAAAATGAATTACAATTGCTGCTTTTATTTTAATATAGCCAATATTAACAACAATTTACTATTTAATTTATGTTAACTTTATGAAAATAATCATAATGAATACGTATACAAAATACAAAACAGTTTGTTGGATGACTAATATTTTACATAGCACTTGAATGGGACATACGATCTCTTATAGTCGCATTACTATTCATTAAGAAATAAAAGATTTTCATATAAACGCGTACGCAGATGTTTTGTCCACTTTTTATGCTCCATTCAATGGAATTCCGTTATTTTACCAAACATCCAGCCGATATATCAATTGATGACAGATGCGATGTGAATAATTCTGTTATTGATGGCCCATTATGGATATATTTAGTAATTGGTGTGTATTATCTATATATAAATAAAATTGAAGTATCTGAATATAACAGATAAAAATCTGAAGTACCTATAAGTGACGGAAAAATCTAAATTTTTCTCCTCAGCCTGGCTCTCTATAAACAGGATGTTCTTAATTGGATGTCATAAGCTTTCAAGTGGAAATGTTTGGTTATTATTTAAGATATGTTATATTTTTGAACCTAAGAAAACAAAAAGCAAACGAGGTCAAATGTGGCAATTAATACATGATTCAGATTTATTAAGGTTCATTTCTTGAACCAGTCCCCGATACTATTTACTCCAATAGTATTTAAATTACCCAGATTAGTAACAACTTTGACTTAATATTCTGCATTCATAAGGATATAATACATATACATAAATGTTTATACATTTTTTGAGTTTCTGAAACATACCATGAATAATATTGATTTTTCATATGAAACTGCAAAACATAGAAAAACAAATAAAAAATAACTGTAGCCTTATAATATAAAATTAAAATAAACTCGTCTGCAATGTTTCATTGCCAGCCTTTGGTCGTGTTACGCCTAATGCTATCCCACGATAGTTATATAAAACAATATTAAGCTCCTAACAGCATCACAACATTGACCCTACGAATGACTCACGGGTCTATCAAATCTTAATAGATTGCACAACGTGTGGGAGGAACGGTTTGCATTATAATTAATCATATACAAATAGGTGTTACTGAGAATGAGCTTTTGTTTAACGAGAGATATTTAGTTATTGAATATTAATATTTTTATTATAATTAATTTATACGACTATAAAGTGATTAAAATTTGATAATGTTACTGTAATGTCAAAATCATTGGTATCATGAATGGTATTATGAATTATTTTTCTTTACTTATGGTCCTGTGTTATATGAGTTGACTTCAAGAGGCAAAAGATTTATATGACATTTGATCCTCAAATGTCGCAAAATGAATCTCAATCGACGACAAAGAACAAATAATCATAAAAAAATACGTCATTAATCGCATCTTGTAACGCCTTTACTCTCGTATTTCATGCAAATTCGTCCGACTGACAATGAGCCCATTTAAACCATAAAACAAAATTAAAATAACCATAACAATAAAAACACGTAACTCTTATTCCCACAGCATAGAATAACAATTTGTTTGACAACGAATGGTAATAAAAGAAAGTGAGCATTGGTAATAATATTCATATTATTATGCAAATGCACTCTAGACATGGATGGGCAGTTAGAACAATAATAGGCGTGGGCAGGATTAACTCATTATAGTTAACATCGCCTGGACTAACACCTTGACCGATTTTCATATTGACTGGCTGAGAAAGGTTATGGGAATGACACGTTACTAACTTATTGCATTTGCATTACATTAATACTATCTCATAGACAGAGTTATTGCTCATATTTTATATACCATTATGACATGTACGAAAGAAAATACTAACTACTAATATTACTATGTAATAAATTGTTTTCATATTACATATATATTAAATGCATTGTTTGTTCATAATTATAATTTTAATTTAAACCTTTCGTTAGGGGTATTCTTATTGTCAGTTCGATATTTCATGTTGATGTTTTAAATGAAAACTATTTAGTTTCACGATATTGATCGTATTAAAATAAATATCTAATAACGTATAATGTTGTGAATGATTGTAAGAGATGACACGATTGCAGGTTGTCGTTCCGACGGGACATCCTGATAACACGGCGTGTCCGCGGCCATACACCGCAAGCTCAATATAAGTACATATCACAATTAAACATTACAATATTCACAACATCAATACATATAAAAAAGTAAAGTATAAAAGTATTGTACACTTAAAATGTATGTAACGGACATGTAGCAAAATAATATAAAATGTTTTAATCTGTGTGTCATATTAGGCTAATCAATTTTCTGTATCTGCGAACATTTAGTAAGATAACTGGAGTTAATTTTATTGTATGTGTATTATATTCTAACGAATGCCAATTAAATCCTATTGGAAAGTAATTCCATTTGGTTTGGATATCAAAAAAACAATATTTTTTATGTTTTCAATGTATAAAAAAAAACAGTATTGCGTATAATTATTTGTTCCTTGAGTGCATAGTGTAACTGTGCGACCATTGGCGCACGGTCACCAATTACCCTATTGGAGGCAATTGTTGTGCGACGTTTGTCCACCGACCGCTTATCAATTTCACTCATCCTTTTCATATCTAAATAGCCATTTCATGAAACAAACTAATGTATTTCTGTTCAACTGTTATTTAGAATAATTTTAAACTAAAACATTAATTCTTTGGTAGGACACGCTGTTTACAAAAAAGTAAAAACTATCTCCAAGAAAATTGGAATATAAAGCGTTTAATGATAGATATAACAAATGAATTTTAATAATGTAATAACTGTTTTATGGAAAAAATTAATAATCAAAATAGTACAATATTTATATTATATGAGAAAATTAAATTACAGAAATGGAACAACTGTTTTTCTGGAACAGTTACCTAAAACCGAAACATTTTTTTTATTAAACAGAGAGGAATATTGCGCTGGTGCGATATTATTTCCTCCACATAATTACGGAACATAATATATTACAAGTAATTCTGAGAGTGTATTAGGAAACGTGAGCACTGAGCGTCCGAATAGCTTACAACCCTGTAGACATTTGTGTATCTACCCTAAGCTTTATAGATCATAAGTCACGTAGACTTAATTTATATACATATACTTTTTTGTCCAATTAGGTCTGTATTCGTCTCGAGTGTCTGGAACATTCGAAATTTAAATATATTTCTTATCATGTGAACAATAATAAAAAAAAAATCAGTGATAAACAAAAAAATTTCGAACTGATCTAATAACCGGGTACTTCACAGAATTATATTATCATCGGATAGAAGTGACTTAGGTCAACATGATACCATAATTCAATTAACAAAAACCAGTGACGCGTTAAACCCTGGGTAATCTCCGCGATCGCTGTCCGGTAATCGATCTCAATTATATAACGATTACATATTATTACGCGAATATAACAAAAACTGTACTAAATAATAAACGTTTAAAATAAATTAAATAAAATTAAACTTAACTAATAATAAGGTATCACTACCTTACCATTCAAGTAATAAAGCATTGAAATATCCTTTTATATTAAATGTTAGGACTTTTTTGTCTAATTTATATTAAGAGTATACATAAATCTAAACTTATTTAAATAACTCGTTACTCTAACGTCATTCTAATCTAGAATCATCTAGTATCTAGATATAATTAGATCAAGCTGAACTCATCTGTAACATTAACTTAATTCGCTACCACGAAGTTTACCTTAAACGTGGACATGCGTTCTAACTGAGTTTAATGAAAATGTACGACGTTTTGAATCCCTTTGATAACCTGTTATGGTGCGACCCTACGCAAATTGGCTTGGAAACCTCTTATTTACAACCATTGTCAGTTTTGTTCTTGCGATTTAGGTATATTTTGATTATGAAATATCTATGGTATTCGAGGCTAATTATTTTATCTAATTCGTTATTCAAAATTGCTTAACATTAATGCGATAACAAATGACTTTAATAGCACCTAATTAATTGTTGAAATTGCAAGTGTACTTTTTTCCAATAAGATTTCGAACCATGGATATTCTTGTTTGAATTGTTACATTTCTTGGAATATATATTACAAAAACTTCTACGCCACAAAAGCTTTCTCGCGCTTTCTATATAAAAGCAGCTTCAGATAAATTTATATCCACTACTAAATTGAGACGTTTACATGTATTGACAACGAAATAGGAAACGAAGTAGTGCCTAGAGTGATGCTGGCTTAGGAAATACCGTTACATGGCGATGGTGCGGTTCAAACGCCGCGATTTTATAGCTCGTCATGATAATGAAAAAGTTTACTTTTAGATAAACTTTCATAATAATAGTTTAACAAATAACTTATACCAAAATTTATACCAACTTCAAATTTACTGTCCGTAATCGCTCAAGCGAAAGACCATCGCCCACTAGATGGCGTTGTTGATTTATTGCTAATAGCACGAAATCGAAAACGCTCATAAAACGCTCCGTTCAAATGGTTATAGCGAGTTGTTTGGCTACGCAATTACTTCGTGTGTGAAATACCCTTAACACAGTTCGCGGTTAGTTATTTAGATTTGGTTATAGCAGGGAACTTATCTGCGTTTATTAAAACGGAGAAGAACTTGAAATTTGTATGGTTAACACCAGAACTAGTTTTATCAAATTCAAATTCTCTGAACCAAATTTAAGTATGTACTTACTTATAACATAAAGTTATGATAAAAAACTTGTTAATATTATGAGCTGGCAAAACAAATGTAGTCGGATTTATGTTCAATCTTGTTCAATATATTGATTGAATTGAAATGGCTTTTTAAATCAGAATAAATGATGTTCGAGTGCCATAGCTGGATATTGTTTTTTAGCAAAAAGGTACAGGATAAAGTTAGCTTAATAATCTTTTCTAGAAAGTTCTAATGAAGGTAACTCGTAGTAAGTATCCAGAGACAACAAAGACCGTATGCAATATGAAGCCGTGTAGGAATCGTGCCGGACGATCGGACGCTCTCACGCGTTTGTCTTTATGAATGCTGTTGTTCTAGGTTTGAGATTGACTGCTTACTTTGAACATTTTTAATATAGCCAAGGTCATTAATTACAGCTATCATGAGAATCATTTGAAAATATTCACATAATTATTGGTATAATTGTGTTATGATTAAATTGAAATACATTGAGACACTAATAGCTAGATATTATTTGGATAGCTTAGTTTTTCGTAGATTTGTAGTTATTTTATTACAAAATGATATACGAATATTTATTTAATTTTATAGATTAATTATCTATCTTAGAAATTACGTTCATTTAAACGTCATCTATATCAAATTTATACTAAATTAACTTTTCATAATCCCGCCGTGGGAGCTGGCCGGGTCGTCACGATCGCTACACACGAGCGACCAGATTTTCCCTCAATACCTCAAATTTACTAATATGAAAAGATAAATACCATATCTAGCTGCATACATTATTGTATTGTTTACTAACAGGCGTGAGAAATTATTTTATCGTGCTAATAAAATAGATTTAATTTGCTAATACAGAATATATATAGAATTTTATTGTTAAATGTAATTTTATTGAAAATAACAGCGGTAATGTTATTAACATTGTGTTCTTTATTTAAAATCAAATTTATTTGGCACAAAATTTTGTTTAACAACTGATAAAGGCGAATATACCATTGGCATATAAATCTCTTCATATAAGTAGATTTCCCAAGGAGCTCGAACACATTCTATGGCTTTTGAAATATTAAACGTAATAAAGCTACAAAGATTTCACACACAGGACTAGAATCAAAGAAAAATCAGCAAACTTTAAATATTTAACTGATAGGTACATATATTTTGTTAACCGCGTCAGATTAGTGACGTCATAAACGATCTTATAAGCTTAGATATTAGAATTATATATAATATTTAAATCAGATACCCTTGTTAAGTATGCAGTCTTGTCATTCAATACCCAATTCTCACAGAACCTGCAATACGGTATTACAATAACAAATCAATTACATTTAAGCTGTAATTTAAACATATTATGTCTGAATATTAAACAGTAGTCGAATTCGAGAAATGATTTTGATATTACGCCCGTGAAGAAATATCGGACTGCTGTCAACTTTATACAGAAAGCGAAAAGATTTAATTGGATACAAAATAACGAGACATTATAAACCTTTTATATTATAATATAATTTTATTATAGAATTATATTTTACCGACTTATAGTACTGCAATAATGAGTTCTCACTAACTGATTATGTAAGACAACAAGAGCTCCTCTGTCCTGTAGAAGAAGGGTCACTGCTGAATTTAACTACACCAACCATCCAGCTATATCATAAATTTAAAATTGTTAGCAAATTTATGACAGTTTGGTATTAAGGAAAGATGTTTTTTTATGAATGTAAAATATGTTTTTCACTATCGGCTGTCACAGTATTGCATAAATAAATCCCTAGCCATGTAGATCGCTGTTAGAAAGTGAATTGATTGACAGTCAGCCACAATACAATACGTGGTAAACAATTATTCTGGCATTATTTCTATATTGGTTAGATCGCGCAATATTGAATAAATTTAAAACGGAGCAAAGGTCGCAAAACTATTGACTCTATTTTGATTCCATTGTTAGATAAAAACTATTGTGCTGATCTATAGCCACTTACATCATTGACAAACATTTATAATACTTTGGGGATAAACACTGAAATATTCTGTAACAATAAAATACGAGTGGCCAATCTAAACTGATACAAACGACCTTCGATACTTCATCGATGGAATGCTTAAGTTACGTGATAACAACCAATCGGACCTAATCAATGCATCCCCTTACAGGTTTATTACTTTAGTGACCTTGACTTATCTGAACATTGTAGAGGACATCCGATTGTACCGGTGATAGCATCGGCTTACGACATCCAAATGCCAAAATAAGGTTAAAGGTATGCCTTTCGGCATTCCCGGCCATGATTTATGCAGGAATCTGATGATATGGTAATTGGCAATTGTTGATGAGAACAATGGCAATCGTATCATTAGATTGAAAAAATAAAGCTGAAGGTATTAATTTTGTTATGTTCATATGACTGTTTGTTCCACAATTTGTTCGTCGATACAGGGACAATAATACATAAACTGGAAAAAATATTACATTAATATTTTAGTACTATTATATTATACTTTACTTCTGTCACATACGTACGTATATTTTTTAAGAAAACTATCCAAAAATGAATATACACATAACTCCGATGACTCTCAAACGCACCTATAGCACTAGAGTGGGTCACTGTGATGAACCTCTTTGGTCCCGCGGGAAAGGTCAGCACATGCTTTTATAAGCTGCTGCGACCTTTAAATATATGTAGAATATATATGTATTAACTTTTAATTATATGTATATATGGTATTATATAGCACGAGACTAAAAACCATAGGTAATAAAATGGTCCCGTAATAGTAAAGTGTTATATGACGTTTATTCCTGTTAGTTGGGTCAATGACTGCCTGTCCACTGGGTCACTGAGTCAGCTGCCTCCTACGGGAAAGGTTACACGCGTGCAAGCGCTCCGTCTTTTTATTTATCCAGGATTCAGGACACTTAAACACATTTCATAGCGGAAACTCGTAAATAATTTATTAACCTTTATTACAAAACCATGATGCATTTGTTAATTACTATTAGCAGTTACGTACAATTTTGTTTATAAATGATTTTTGTTTATATAAATGTTCTAAACTATTATAAATATTAGATTTTAAATTCATCGTTATTATATTTTCTTAACAAATTATATATGTTTCATTTATGCAATATCTTCAGTTACTTTGTAACCGGATTAAAGTAGACACTTTGCAGTTTGTTAACATATTATTATCCCAACTTCTTGTAAGAATCTAATTTGTTTTACTGCATTATAGATAAAACCGAGATTTGCACTTCGAAAGCTTTCAACGGCTGTCAATGTAAGTTAGACCATTTCTAATTTTACTGCGCACATTTTATGCCTTATCTTGATTGTAATAAAGTTAAAATTGCTAAATAAAAGTGCTAAATACATTTTCAAGCTCACTGGCCAGCAGACCTTGCTGTCCGCTCGTTCATTGAGCTCTTCCCATGACATTATCCTACCACTCGATATAAGTTCGCCTTACAATTGCGTATATAACAAACGAAAAAGTATCTTCTTCTTAGGACTTAAAGTTTATATTGTAACGTCCAAATATAAAGCATGGGATGTTTGGAAGCTCGCCCCAAAGTAGCGCATCTAAGGCACCGATGGCCCCAAAGATGGACCTCGCGTTTTATTTCCAGCAAGGAAGACACGACTTGAGTACGATGCATGGGGAAAATATGGCTCTAAGTCCGCACAACCGTATTTCACTAAGGTCGGTG
This sequence comes from Danaus plexippus, assembly GCF_018135715.1. NCBI lineage: Eukaryota > Metazoa > Arthropoda > Insecta > Lepidoptera > Nymphalidae > Danaus > Danaus plexippus. The sequence continues at coordinate 2,494,428 of NC_083541.1, forward strand.
GGGGTCACCGCGCGGACATTATTAAACTGTTCCTCTTCTAGGATCGTGAGACGTGACTTATGCTGATGTTTAAGTAGTAGTTTGACTGATAGTTTCACGTGTATGCAGTGGTCTCATGCGAATCTGCCTTGCACGATTCGCGATGTGGAAATTAGTTGGAAAGTTTTGCTATGACCGTATTCAGCGTTTAGAATAGCCGGATAATCATACACGCCGACATTTCACAACAGTGCTTAATGATCTTGCATAATGGTGCCGCCTTTTAATAACAAATAGTTGGCTAAGTTTGATATTGTATCGTAACAGATTTTTGATCATAGACCAACAAATTGTAATTATAGTTATTTATTAGGAATTTATGTAATATTATAGTGGTCATTTACAATTTTCTTTTTACAATTTGTTATAAGCTCCGCTAATGTTAACAGAAAATTATATTTTCCTTCATTTGAATGTCGTAGTTACTTAAAATGAGACTTTAAAAACTATATTTTCGTACTAAGACCTTTTAAATCTGAAAATTATTGAAAGAAAAACATTGGTTTGTTGTCTGTTCTGACGTTAAAATAATTCTTGGATGACAAATATGGTAGGAAATATCATACAAACTAATTATTATGTAACGCTAACCAAAGATCTCTTCCTGCTCAGAACAAAAACGGACATAAAGCTAGATGCATGGAGAATGTAATTAATACTTTTTGCGACAAAATCAGGAAGCCATGTGCAACTGTAAAAGTCGAAATGTGGGAAAATCGGCTGGAACAATGGGAGAGATGGCTGGTTTTTTTTTCGGTTGGAAGAGCGCACGTCGAAGGTAATTATTCGCGCAACTCATATGGGATATGAAAGAAGTCGGTTCCACCGTACAAAGTGAAAGTTAATGGATTAAACATTCAAATAGATATAAAATAAAAAATTTCAAGCCACATATGAGCGTTATTTTGAAATCTGTTGATTTTCTTTACAAGAAAAAATAACAAAGAAAAATAATACATATTATATTGCAAAAGTAAAATGATTTTTTAATTATGATATTAATAATCTGAGAATAATTATATTAATATTGAATCTGTGATTATTTAACCATCGATTAACTTTAAACAGAAGTTGCAGATCACACGGTAAAGCTGGGCGCCCTCATAAGTTTTTCACTAGGAAAAGCGCACACAATGCCCACACAAGAAGATGTGAAAACCATAGCCAAGACTGGACAGTTATTGTGCACACACCATTATCATATCTTCCTCGTTCCCTTAGTTAAGTGATTACGAGAACCGTTTACTTTGTATGGTCAGAAATACATTTTCTTAGTGCAATATTTAAAACTAAATAATTGTAATGGAACTTTCCCTGATAATTTTTATTTCTAATAATTGCCGACGGAAACCTTGATGATGTTGAACGAGAAGAAAGTAATATGAATTTTGAAAACTTATATTTATCATTTGAATAAAATAAGAAAAGTATTCAAATTCTAAGATAAGACGCGCACGTTGAAATCTTTGACAAGACGACGAATATAATCTTAAGAGGAAAGCAAAGAAAAGAGCATTGTTTAATTAAACATTTCCATGAAAAATAATTACAGTTAGTTGAATGAGAAATAAAAAACTCAATATAAAAAAACACGACTAAATATATTAAATTATTTCTTTAATCAAAACAACGTTACTAAATCGAAGATTATAAATTAAAAAAAAAAAGAATTAATTAAAGTAACCAAACCTTAAGTAACCTTAATTATTACTATTAACAGACGATAACGCCAATATAAACTGCGTGTAAGCAAATTGAATGTTCATTGAGCAGAAAACGGTGCGTGGGAATATAGATTTTGAAAAATATTGCTAATTGGAAGTACCAGCACGACTACCGGGACTTAAACGCTATTGATTTGTAAGTGTTACACGCAAATGGTGTACAATTTATTCATTCCAGACTGCCGTAGTTACACTGTAAAGTAACGGTCACCTTATAGGACCGAGAAACGTTTCGGAACAAACTAACAAGACTGTTTCCTACTGACATCGTGTAAGTAATCATGTACAAATATTTGTTTACTTTTACGGACATATTAATAACAATTCTATTTAATTTTTTCTTGTAGATTAATAAAATAATTAATTTTATTTTTTCTAAGAACTTCTTTAATAATAATATAAAAATGAAATGTCAAATCGTGTTTGGATGAACAGCGAGCCAAGCGTCTAGTTGCAATAGTTTGATCTAAGTAGCGTGGCGGGCACGACTACACGAACGCGTCGTCTAGGACCTTGTGAGGCGACTTATAACATTATATTAACGGACAGTTACACACACATCTATTCTAAAAACTTTAAATAGCATAAATAATGAAACAAATCACCACAAATTTTAAACAGTGATTTCTATACAGTTAAAGATAATTAATTTTAAATTATCGGTTGCCATGTATTATTAGGATAATGTTAAATTAAACTTTAAAATAACCAACGAAGATATTACCGGCCCGACAGTCGTGTCATCTTCTGACGCAAACAAAATATCATCACATCACCTTGCCTAATGATTCCAACAAATGGTTAGTACACCGGCAGTATAATGCTACGATAAATAATAATAATATTTACACCCTAACACCTCCTAACATACAGTAAACGATAAATACACACAACTAACTAAATAAACAACTGCTCTAAATAATTTCTTATTGAGACAAGAGTCGCGTGGTTTTGGTTGAAAAACTTTTATCATGGCTGAAAATCAATACATTTAGCGATTATAATGAGCCGACCAAAAAATTATTCGAACCCAATTGACAAAATAAATAACTCGCATATTACAACAAGATATATTGAAAACACTGCTTACTTTGAAAACAAAACCTAACACAGAATCACTAAAACAATTCTATGGTTTAATGAGCCGCAAATGCGCGTACGCATTTAAATATACTGTGATATCAGTGGCCACTTTGGCGCTGTAATTAAATGTATTTTATTTATAACTCGAAAATTGCTCTGCGCATTTCATCGGCTATCACGGATTGTAGCTAGGAGCTAATGGATAGTCCGACTCTTATAAATATAGAGCTGCTGGGATATTCAACAATAATAACAATTATACGAAGCCTATGCTAATATGGGATTAACATTTTTCGTAAAAGAAAATTACATTTGAAACAATATGGTTTAGTGTAAAATATGATTGAGTTTACTGATTATTACATAGCAAGATCTTTGTAAGAACTATCAAGATTTTATTTTCTTATTATGATTTTTAACTTCCATATCATTAATTTCATGTCCGATATAGCATGGCATAGCAACGTCCCGCAAAGGAGATAGCGCGGTATTAATTCATTACTCCAGCACTCGCTACAAGACCCAGGTCATTATCAATGTACTAGATGCTACATACTTTTCACACGGCGCTCTGCTTTAAGATAATTAACAGTTAAATATTTCAAGCAAAATTGCTATTATTTTAACATAATTATACATTTAATGTCTTTGGTTTGTTGTTTAAGTGATGTGATTTAAAGAAAGTATTGATACGATTTCTATTCTATATTTTATGATGAATGTAGGAGATCAACCATTTTAAATATCTGTTTTTTTTTTTTGTGAAAATATAATGAAACTTTTTTCAAAAGGCACATAATTTACGTTTAAGGAAAAGGGGATTCCCGTAGCAAAGAAAGTATATAAAAAACTTAATATCAATATAAGTATTAAATTCATAATAAAATAGAAATCGAATATAATAGAAAAAAAGTTATTGAATTATTGATATTATAGTATTTAATTAATAATTAAATGCTGGTTTAATTTAGTAATTCAGTCACTGTAATATCAACTGGCGAGTCCGGCGGTCCCGTTTTTTACTCGTGATATAGCGCTTTCCCCTGACCGTTACAAAATGAGATATGCTCATATGAGTAATACAACTACATTAAAAAATATTAAGAGAATTATAATTATTATAAGAAAAATGAATTCAGTCTTATAACGTCTATATATATTCATTTTTAACGATTTCTATGTACTATACTATACAGAGAGAAGGACGAAAATCCTATGCTATTTCCATCAATATGAAAATGTTAATGAGGACGCCGATAATTAATTTCATATCACATTTCTTGTGGGCAATTACGTGACAATATTACTAAAGTATTTTAAGATAATATATATAATATATATGATATGAGTAAAATTAAATTAATCAAGTGCAATTGAAAATATATAATTATCGCTTTCTAGCTTGGAGCTTGAAAGCTAAGATCGTATGCTTTGATTTGATTTGAGACAGCGAAATGATTTATTAATGAAATATCTTATACAGCATGTGCATCAAATACAAATGCTCCAAGCGAATCATTTCAATGAAATAAAATTGATTTCTTGAACACTTATTTAAGACTTCCATAACATATACATCTAACAAAGACAATTACAAGTTACATCCTACACTTACAAGTTAATCACGAGCTAATAGATTCAGCTGAGTTGCGTGGGCGCTTTGCGTCGCGCCCATCATGTTTGTACATATATGAAGTACTGAATAGACGAACATGTAATATTAGGCATTATAATACAAAAAAAAAATGTACAAAAAAGTTCAGCGGTCAATACACAATCCCCATAATAATTTTGATTTAATAATTTTAGAAACAAATTGACTGGGATTGAATTAATACACTTATATACGTAATACGTAATGTTTTTTCTAAAGTTAACTCTAAAACAAAGGATAATTACTTTATAATAATACTCTTTATATCTACAAAGTGCTAATTTATGACCATTACAACTTATGACATTTTTCATATATTACCAGAAACCGCCCACGCGTCTATTGTAGTCAAATGTACTAAATTATATTTGCCGCTAAAATAAAAACAAGGTACAGTACTGAGTGAGATATAAATAAAGATAATTTTTTTTGCAGAATCTAGAAAGTTAAAAGCCAATTAAATTTAAGAGAATTAATTGGCATTACACTTACCTACGCTAATTTATAAAAATCGTGGCATCATTGTGTCAACTTTCCATTTATTCATACAAATGACAATCGGTTCCGTATATTTAATTTCAATCATTGTTTACAACTTATTCCGTAAAAAAAAACATCTGGTTGAATGACATGAACATACGCATACACTTAATATTAATAATATTGATTAAAATATTTTATAATAAATGAATGTCATGTAGTGTTGCCATCTCCGATCAAATGTTTTGCAACAATTTAGGACGAAGAGTCGTTTATTTGATGTATTTGAATAAGCTATGAACGATTGTCATCGAGAAGCAAATGTATGTAAGTTATTGATTAAAATGTAATGTTAATTGCTGAGAGACGTTCTTATTGTAATCAGGTAGGAACGTGCGATACTCTATCGCGTTGTTCCCATGCCGTGTTTATAAATGACCGTCGCGGGGTCAGCGACGGCCTCCGAGATGGTCATCACGGACGAGGTACAGTCGCACACAGAACTGCTTACATTTTATATTATATATAGACATCTGTATTAGGTATAACATAGCGAAAGCTTTTCATTTAATATATCTTTAAAGAGCTATGAAAATTGTTGCTAAATGTACGGTCTATAGTTTTTTGGCTCATAAATATATATATTTGAATTTAATTACAAGCTTTGGAAGATTTGGTAAGACGAGTTGAGATTTCTGGATAAGATCATGTTCAACAATTATTAATTAAGATTTATATTTACAGAAATAATTTAATAGCTAGAAATTAAAAATAATATTTCAATGTTTAGTTTGTTCTTTGCAGTCGATGAAGCTGTTACCTCATTATAACCCCTTGGGTTGTTTACTTGCAAATTAAATCCATGCATAAATATAATAGTAACTTTTTTATTTGATCAGGTACTTATCAAATACTAAATATTTCATAAAAATCATTACTTTTTAAACAAATTCCTCCTTGAAAGTACGTAGTTGTAGCTTTTTAGCGATGTTTCGAGGGAACTTAGCGAGAGATAAAACTAATTTGTATGCTCTCTAAGTAATTTAGCACAATCTAGAATCGTATGTCATTTCTGCGAATTAACAAGTCATCCAAATTTCTGAACAATATACATACGTGCAAAACTTTTGTATGTGTGTATGTATTTATGGGGAATATTTTGAAATACTAATCTTCATTATAAAAGCTCTTAACTAGAATACTTAAAAAAGGCCCAAAATATACATACATCGATTAAATGGAATTATATAAATTTGTGTAACTCCGCGTACATTAACGCCATAAATGTTAAAGGCAGGAAAATATTGTATACAAAATAAAAAATAAGACACATTTAGTACTGTGCAAGACGAATAAGGAAAAATGAATTGTACCCTGTAAACATTAACAATCTTATACATCAGTAACGTGCGACTGGATAGCATCTTTTCTCATGGCGGGACGTGCACTTCCGACTGATAGCTGGCTGTGATGCTAGATGGACCTGGTTTCATTCAAAACAACGAAAAAACTTAATACAGTTTTAACTGACGGCTAGAAAATGGTAAGTTTGTGTCATTCATACACCTGTAGGATAGTTAATAACTGAATTTTCTACTGGCAACTAAATCTAACCGTCCGAAGTTATATCTAAGCAAAAATTATGAAATTAACAATTAGAACTAGAAAATCTTTAAGAATGTTACGATACTTGGGACCCGATTATGACATAAATTGCAAAAAAAAAATCACAATGCAACTCTAGTTAGACATCATTATATTGTCAAGTCGAGACTTTCTCATTGTCAGACGTGACGCTACAGACAGCGGTTGTAATAAAAACATTAATTTGTGATATTACCAACATAACGATATATTATTATGTGGCTTTCGTTATAACTATTGATATTTCCTCCAGGATGTACGACACATTTGGAAATTTTTAGTCCCTTTTCAATACCGAAATCTGACTTTTCGATTCTAAATTAATAATATGATTAGTCACCTTAGTTAGATTGCTATTTTAAACATAAATTTTACATACATATGCATGCTTACTTTTTCAATCTAGTTAGCTGTATTTGTTAATTTCAGTAGTGATTTCATTTTACTATTCGCTCTAGAAATTTAGCACTCAAAGAAAAGCGTAAAAGCTTTAATGTACCAACGATTATTGATGTTATGTAACTAACTTCTTAATATTTGGTGTTCTTAATGATTACATAATTAATACATAATATTTATAATAAAATACACCTAATAGACATTTTAATAGGATATATTTTCCGAAACCGAATACTGTTTCACAATTGCAAAATAACTCATCGAATCGTGTAAGCTAACATCTATCAATTTACATAAACGTGTAACATTATCCTTTACAGTAGTCTTGTAGCAAGGACAATGCCGGGACAAAAAACCAACATACGTCACAAAACATGTCAGCATAACATTGACCTTAGTGCCCTGCTGGCCTTTAACCCTATCTATCGTGTCTCTTTGGAACGTGTGACCTCAGGCGCATACGTAAATAATATAACCCAAATAGAAATTCAGAAACCGCGTAATTTTCATGTATCTGTGCATCGTTTTCCTCATCTGTGGTCCTATTATTTGCGTTCCTAGATGAGTTATGTATTTCACTTGGCCCTTGCCCCCAGCTTTGCGTCAGTCTATAGAACAATTATGCCGTACGTTACCATCGCACTGTTTGTTGTTCATTACCATTGCGGCGTATTATACGGGATATGGTTTATAACTCGTAACGGTATTAGAATTAAATTATAATGTATGTTATGTGTACGACTGTTTGCGGAAGGTCAGGGCTCCGGTTCGAGAGAGTGAACTTAATTATTTGTATTTACATAAATAACTTATTTCAGTTTGTCTCCGAAGCTATTTAGTTAAATGTACTACATAAAATTATTTTTAACATACATCTTTGTAAATATATTCATATATATATCCCCACGGATCTTACTCTATCCTAACTTCGAATAATATGAATAAAATATGTTATAACTTATGAGAATAAATCGTAAAGTTAAACGATGTATGGAATCCCATCACGTCTAAAATCGGCCATTCCAATATTGACAGTCGTTTTGCGACGCGAAAGTCTAAGGTATATGGTTTTATGACTCACTATATACAAATATATTAAACTATGAGCACAATTTATGACGTAAAACCTATTTGAATTTAATTCACAGGAAAGTAATTGTAAAGTATATAAATATAGAGATACTTGTTGTTGTTATTATATATAATATAAGTATTTTCTTTTAATAATTACTATACACAAATCACGTTTGAAAAAATCGAAGCAATTTAGTAAACTATATAAAGTGTTAACCAATATAAGTAAGTAGAATGAAACCACAAGTCGACCGCGTGTCTATAAATCTAACCGGCAATTCATCAAGACATTTCCTTATTTTATAAATATTAGGTAATAAAGGAGAAATATTTGAGTTTATTACTACATGAAAATATTTACGGGATACGGGATATCTTGCTATATTTAAATGTTGAACATTTTTATATCTAATTTATTATACATATAAAAAAAATCACCTTCCATGAAAACTTAGTGCCAATCTCATAATATTTTCCAAACCGATAATCATCTTAAAATATAATTCCAAATTTCTTAGATGCTCAATACTAACAATTATGCCCTGATATATATATATATATAAATATAATAAATATCTTAATAACTGAAAGTAAGAAATAATTTAATATGAACTAATTATATGTTAAAGAAATATTTTAATAACATTCTTGTACCCAAGTTGTTGTTGTTCCATTTAAAGAAACTACGAAATATAGTCAAATTATTAATAAATTTTGTATGACCTTATAGACTTTAAATAAAAAATATATATGGAGCAAACTTAAAAGCATTTTAAAACTCATCACTGTAATAATAACGTACGAGAATGTTTCGTCAAACAAACTTGATGCCTCTTCTAATATTCACTAAAATATAATATTAGTATAAAGACTATAAGACTATCCTAGTAGTTTATCAATCAGACTAAATACGTACGAGTTTTAATAGTAAGGGACGCTTAATGTATTCAACATCACTGGGGCCGTTTTTAAATAGTAAAATGTTTATGTATGAAGGTGTCAAAACACTCAACAACACAAATTGCAGACCGACTACGGGCACACATTTGAATACAAGCCAACGACAATATTCCCGGCCCGAGCTCTGGTTCAGATAGATTATTCCTCCTAAGATAGCCTTCTATGAAGATTTATTGCTTATAAACCTTATTGAATTTTAATGGTCATTATTGTACCATTGTCCAAGAATTTACAATTCTAGATTTAAAGCAAATTCATTAGTTCAGATACCAATGTATGTGGGAACGTATGATCATCACAGTTAGCCTTATGTGAACACAGATCAGAATACATTGACTGTATTACCTCATGAAGTTATGTGAAGTATTGATGTTTTACTTTAAGATTTAAATGGACTTTAAGCAGATCAATTTCTTAAAATCACAGGAACAAGTAGAATATTATATTAACAAAATTAATTATGTTAATAATCTAACGACATTATTTAGTCTTCTCATTAAAGTCGCAAGTCCTGAGTATTCGTCGTAGTATGTATGATTATAATCGTATCTCATTTTATAACTTATGTTAATACTATGACGTTCGAAGTTTTATGCTTGAAAAACTGTTAACTCTACGTATGTAGTGTGATACTACAAACTCGAAGTAAACATACCTATACATTGGTTGCTAATTTGTTCCTATCAGACCAACATAAGGCAGAACAAGTTATTTTTTTTTATATAAAATATGTTTTTTTCTACTTTATTAATGCGAGTTTTATATATACAATCATTTTATTTAAAAAAAATGTTTGTTTTAATATTCCCTAATTGTTCCTTAAATTTTAATTATTTTTTATTCATTCATATCTTATTCCTAATTTAATATACAAACAAATGGTAGGGTTAAATTATTCTCTGTTCATTACTAATGTATTTTGTAAATGTCATATATATAAAATTTTATATAGGAGTATAATATTAGTGCAAACGATTACTATAGTGGATCACGGGTCAGTTGAAATGTCAGCGGCCACTAAAGAATTGCAATCTCAAAGATTATGTTCATACTTGCTTATTTAATATTACAAATAGTTCTATTGTTCTAATGCTGTATAAAGGCCGTTCAGAAACAAATCATATTCAAGATGATATTTATTTTAAGTACATGCTATTGATATAATTAGAAACTACTAAAAGGAAAAACAATATAATTTTTACTCTGAATTGCCGAATAGTTGATTAAAATTAATATAAATTTATAAGAAAGCAATAATTTTACAGCAATGTATGTGTTTGTTTTCAATTATTAATTTATTGATAGAGTAAATACTATCTCATGTTAAGATCTCAATTCTAAAGGATGAGGAGAAGGCATAGGTCAACGGGCGCGTACCAAAATGTCATCGTCCCGGACTTAGAATGTACATACGTATGTAAATAAACAATTAATATAAATAGTCCTCTGGAACATATAAGGAACTAAGGTCGTATTTGTCCATAAAAATTACAACAAAAAGGGGTAGTTATTTATAAAAATGTACTTGGTATTTATTCATGTCCTCTTCCTTTTTTATAACAAATCTGTTTTCTACAATATTATTTACTCATATTACAGTCAAATTAATTGTAAGAAATTAGGTATAAAAGAAAAATTTTACTCAAATATAAGAATAATTATTATCGATAGACATTTTTTACTTCAAACAATAAGGAAACTTAAATCAATAGCACTTAAGTTTTGATTGCATTAAAATATGTAGACAATATTTTTACAGACAAAAAAGTATTAAATATATGAGTACATATCATAAAGCCCTTGCTCAAACCGAACCCGCAATGAACATTTTTGTATGCAATGCGCCCATCTTCCCAAAGGTCGCAGCATGACCGATAACGATGTCGGCCTTCTGTGGCCCGAATATACAGGCCATTGCCTTAGTTACCACTCCCACCGTCCTTTATAATATCACAACAATAAGTTGTCAAAGAAAATCAAAATAAAAACACGGAATTCATTACTAAAATTCAGACGTTAGATGCTGTCTTGTCCAATGTAGTACTTGTGTTATAATTGTCGTAATTTAATTTTTAATTTCAACACATTTTATATAATTGTTGATGTTGTTTAAAAACTGAATAGAAATCTCATATGAGTTGTTTAAAGACGAGACTATATTAAACATAAAATCTTTTAAACAGAACAAAAAATATATTTATATAAAATTTTATATATAATTATCCTTCTAGATAAGGTTTTGAATGATAATAAGTAAGTTTGAAAGTATGTTATGACAGTATCCTTTAGTCACTACATCAATTGAAAGCTGAACATCGGTTACAATGAACTAGTCAGATAAAAAACCAGACGAATAAAGAAGTCTCAAGCAATTTCTATGCATAGAGAGATAAACATTAAATAAAATATTTAGGAAACAAAATATCCTGAGACTTCCAACATATTGGTCACCGTCAATATACTTTGTAATACTAGTATTGATCAAGTAAATGTATCTAGAAGAGAAATCTGATAGAAGTGTTTAATAAAAATAGTAATATTTCTTACAATTACTTCGGTAACTTTCGAAAAGCATAAATATATATAACTATAATCTATAACTTATTTATAGAGTACATGTTAATTGAAATTATTATTTTTTAGTGTAGCTATATATGTGAGAGTAGAGTAGAGTTAAATTTCCTTGACCGTAATAAACAATTCAGTGAAAACTTCTTAATTAATATTTAAAACTGTATCCTTAAAGGTGAACTTTATTTTTTTAAACGGAATATAAATATGTATTACCTATAGAATTTGAGTAAATTTTACCTATTCTGTTTTATTCTGTATTGCTTAAGTCTAGTCCTTATTAAGATTTATATCAAATTATGAGACAACTTCGAAATCCTAGTCAGGACAGCAATTATAATATTATAATATTAGTTAATGGAGCAGCGTAATTTTTTTTTAATATTTCATATATATAATCATGTAGCTCATTTTAACATATTACTTATTTTCTTAATTAGATCACATTACTACAGCCTTAAGCCGCGTTATGAATAACAGCCTAATAATATACATGGTACTGAAAAGGCACGGACCCTTCGGGACAATCGCACGTGGGTGGCGTCTCCAATCTCAACATTATGCACACCCGCTATTCTAAACCTTTGCCTGTATTATGCTCCTCTGTATAAAATAATTACAGTATCTATAAATAGATACAGTCCAACGTAACAAGATAAAAAATACAAACAATAACCATTGGTGTTATTATTTTAAAAAATAAAAATTCGTTTATGAAAACAAAAGTAGTTGAGATTGTCATTAATTGAGGCTAACAAAGCTTTTAAAATAAAACCACCACCACCAAACATCTTGCACTTATAAAATCTCATATAACTACTACCCATCCTATCTTTGTTCTTATCTATTAAGATAAGTTTAAACTATCTAATCGTAACGAACAGTTATAGTAGAAGTAGAGTATCCTTCCAGTCGTGCGGGATGGCCACACTTGACCGTCGGACAGCCAAGGGACGTTCTAAAGTCTAAACCAATACACGCCGAACGTAATTTATAACTCGCTAATGATCATGTGTGGACTTTATTAACATTTATTATGCTAATATCGCAATGCAACGTTAAAGTCAATAGAAACGTTCATTTTGTTGTAACCTTTTGTTTTCAATAAACGAAACCTTTGTTGAGTGTTCCCGAATAATATTTAGCTATATTGTTTAATTTATGAACGTATCCGGATTTATTCCCCAGAGTGTATATAAAAATATGTCTTCTTAGAATCTTGGCATCATCGTAAAAGATTTTTTTTTATCTGGTAGCGAAAAAGTTGTTTGTTCTGCTGCAATTATGCTATTTCAATGTCATACTTTAACACGTTAATGGGAATGCAGGAAAAATTAAATAAAAATAAGAATATAATAGGCTTTAAAAATTTCAATGCAAAATATGAGTTGATATATCTTTTCTTTTCAAGATAAGTTTATTCTCTATATTCATAAATAACAACGAACTGAAAGAGTAACGTATAAACAAACGATCGAACATTTCACTATGTTCCGTTCGTTACATCGTTTACCGTTATTTCCTAATGACCTTTAATAAAAATCTTTCTCAGATAAAAAGCTTACAACAATAACAATGATCGTGAGCTCTGTTCTATTTAACTTATTGATCCCATCGACCCTTGATAGACGTCTTGCGCGTGGACCATGCAGACATTAATATAGGAATTACATTTGTCAATTATCGGACATTTATATAGGAAAGTCGTTAAGCGTAGGTGGATTTATGAATGTTCGTTATCTTTTACGATAAAAATGAACTAATTTTTATAAAATCACAGCTTAATCCACGAAAACTTTAGTTATCTATCTATAGTTCTGATAACAACATAGTTTCATCAAACATAAGTATTGAATACATGTACCTTCGGGATAATATCGACCGAATATAGATAATTTATGTTCAATCCATTTTAACTAAAAAAAGAAAATTAATTCCTAGTTCTGTAGATTAATTTGATTTGTACACGGTGGAAATAAGAAGACTTCCATAACTAAGTAAGTGACTAAAACCGTAAAATACTTTGGCATAACCCTCTATTTGCATAAAACTTCCCGTAAGAGAGCAGTCGACGGATACAACTGGGATTGGCAGCGTTCAGGAATAACGATATATTTCTACCCTAAACTATTTTTGTTACCAGTACTATAACCAACCTGAACCTTAGAAGTTGCTCTTTAAAGCCTCATAAGAATTATCAAAGTTAAAGTTTAATTAGAATGTTTTTTCAAACTCACAAACCAGTTATTGAAATCTTTAAAATGCATTGAACGCGTCACACAGTTGGTAGACGTCATAATGTCACTAGTGGCCATATATCAAAAAACGAAGAGTGGATGGATATACAATCCACGAGGCAAGCCGAAAACTTGGTCAAAGTTGAAGAAATCTAATTAAAACAGATGAAGGAAAACCTGGAAGTCCTTATTTGATTGGCCAAGCTTATATCCAGCAGTGGAGGGTGATAGCTAAATCGATGATAATTAAATCCAACTAAATTGAAGCCTCGGCATTGTTTATACTAAACCCTGACATGAAATGGCCACTAGCAATAAAGTAGTAGACTCGAAGTGTTGACCATCACACTTGTTTAAAACGTCCAAAATGATGATCACTTTACTATACGCTATATATATACAAGAAGAAAAAAGCAAAACTAAAATAGTGCTGGGCGTGTGTATGAATATTAATGTCTTGTCCAGTATTTTTTAAATATTTCCAACAAAATACGAACTTCCATACAAGCGCTGCAAAATTTATCTTTTTAAAGTAACACAATATAAAGAGAATTGGTAATTGTATCTGATAAATTTTTTTTGCAAAATCAATTAAAGAAATAGGATATATTTTAATGGTGACTAATTTTTCCTTTAAATTTATTACTTAAACCCGCACAAAGATGAACACGGTCAAAAAGTATAAATATCACTTATTACACAATACTTTTACAAAAAAAAATTGTATTTCAATATGAAAAAAATCAGTTTGAATTGGGGAGAAATGCGCAGATGTGTATTAAATTAATATGAATAAGTAATAAAAGTATGAAGTGGTTCAGAACACTTAAGAAGATATTCTGTTCAAACTACATGACAAAGCATCACCACCAATTCAAACTACAAACGGAATTTCAAAGTTCTGAACTCGTCAAATTACGACTGTAACCCCGAGAATGAAAACTAAAGTTGAAGCAAACTTTTCAATCAAGCCCCTATGGCCGTGTGCGGAGAATTAAAGGGAGGCCTCTCGATGCCCCTTAAAATGGGTTTGGCCTTGAGGAAATAGATTCTTTTTATTTTATTACTTAAATTTAAAAAAAAAATATTAATTTTTTTTTCTTCTCTACATTTGTTTATACCTTGTGCAATAAATTAAATTAAATAAATAAAATATAATTGCAACGGTGACATTTTTAATGTTATTTTCTGCAAAAAATATTTTATGTATTAATACAATTTTAAAATAAACTATTTGTAGTATGCATATTATATATTACTGTATATTACATGTGTTACACATAAAATAAATTAACTCATCATATTTATACGTTGATATTTTAACAGGCGATACATATAATTTCATAAAGTATGATGATGTATATGAAGAATTTCATAAGTATGACAAAAGCCTCCTCTACAATTTGTTCAAACCTAAGATAAGTCACTAAACTTATCTCAACCCGAGAAGTAAGTCGAAAAACTTACCAGTCTTACACGATGTCGGGTCCGGGGATAAGTTAATTTATTATCTTCACTATCTCAACCATCTTCAGATTTGAGTTTATAATGTTATTTCAAATAACTTGCTAGTTAATAGTTTAAAGTACGTCTATGAAATGTTTTCCGATATCTTCCTTGCATGTTCTTTATTAATAATTTGACGAGTTTTTTCATCTTGCAGCGACGTGACAGTGAGGCGGTATTTTACGCAGCAACTAATAGAATACTCGACTTATAATGAAATATTCAGAAAATTTTAATTACTAGCCTTTTAAGAAGGTAACCTTATTATTTCTATAGCGTAAATCCCACTAACAACTTATAATGTAAATGTTTTTGTTATATAATTTTCGATACATAAAAAATACTCTTGTATTATAAACTATATTAAATTGAGGATGAAAACAAATACGTATCGCAAATAAAAAGTACATCCGAGTAAATTCCATCTATTCGTGTCACAATTCCGAAAATATCTTCAAAAGTTAAATGCACTGTAACCGGGTATTGTCGCGTATTTTCGTATTTCGGTGCTAAAATCGAGTGAAATTATTGACCTCGTTTATATAAACGCCATTCAATAGACACATTATTTAGCGAAACATCTCGTTAAGTGAAACAAATTATTAGGTTTTCAATATTTTCTATAAATTCGCAAATTAATATACAAAAACGTCAAATTTCTGTAATCAAGATTATGTATAAAACTGATTATGTATACATATTTATTCCTCCCGAAAAACCTAAAAAATATATTTGAATGTATATTTTTTCTTTATTCTTATATATGTAGCTTCTGAATTGATTAAGCTACTACGATAGATATTTTTCTTTTCATTCAATTTTCTCTTTAAAGTCACTCCTTCACATTTTTGTCTGTATAACGAAGGGATAGTTGTCCCGTTACAGCAAATCTTTATATTTCAAGCTGCTTTTAACATATTCATTTATTTGATACAAATTGTTCTTATAAAGAATGTAGAAAAATAATTTTGATTAAAATTACAAGTTAACTTCTAGTAAAAAAAACTTCTTAAGTATATAATTATAATATCTCAAATTATAATAGGAACTTAGACCGTAAATACAAAAATCTAGAACTTAATAACTAACCAAGAAAAAACTATCTCAACGATAAGTATAAGATTTTGAATTTACTTGTCTAAAAAATTACATTTGAACTTTTTGCCTCACAGATACTTTTAAAAGAAAAAACAATAATGCGAGCGGAGTCGCGGATACTGTCTAGTTTATTCCAATCATAAATGTATACGGTTCCAATACATAACAATCAGATGAGTAATCAGAACGACATACTGATGCGTTTAAAGCCGACGACGATGACCGCGGTGGGGACGGTGTTTATTAATATATTTTTTTGGCTCCCAGCCAGATGACCGCTGCGCAGGCGCATCCGTTTATTTAGAAAGTGTTAAATGTCTGCGAAAATATTTCGCGCAAAGCAAATTGACTTAGTGATGTTTGTTGTGGTAATGTAAGCTTTGTTTTCTTAATAAATGTTCTGAATAACAACTTATACTATATCGAGTTTTGGTTAATGTAAAATTTAAACGATCAAATCAATAGCACCCAATACTTCGTTTTGCTGTGAATATATTTTGATTGATATTTTTAACCTACAATTAAAACATTTACACCAACCCTTTTTTTTATTACACGATCACAAACTAAGTCTCGCTCATTTCCCAAATAAATAATTAAACTAATATCTTTACAGAACTTAGAAAAGTAGATTACTTTAAATACGTTTAAACAGCTAATGTTTGCTAACATATTTAGTAAACATGGAACATTTATAGTACTGTACTGTGGATATAATAAACGCTCATAACTTTTCTAAGCAAAATATTCACGATAGTAAACTCAAATAACATAACCGCTTACGCAATGACGATGCAAATGACAAATTCAATGCCATGCGGACAATTCGAAATATTATAGATAAAGTAAATGGTCAATGCTGCGTTCCGTACAATGGGAATGATGATTTTGCACAATTTTATTAATCTAAATAACCGTGGATCATTGATCATTGGCTCAATAATACGAATTAAAGTTGTCAAGACGTTAGCTAGTGTGTATGAAAACATTCTATCGATAAATTCCATTGGAATAGGAGCCATGAGATTGTTGTCAAGATTTTTATATAAGAAAGTGAATACGTGAAATGTAAAAAACTAAATAGATCCTTCACTTTAGAAACAGAATTTCTTACATTTAAAATAGTAAGTGTTATGTAATCAAAACTCTCTAGAATTTTACGTACCAAATATTATCGCAAAATGACATAGGAATCGATTGTATTGTTGAGGATAATATCGACACTTTAATCACATCACTCGTATAAATCCGTCGTCCGTCGGTGCGTGCCAAATGATGTGATCGATCATACCTTTGGTTCACGACCAGGTGTGGACCAAATGTGTTATTATTAATTATATATGTATGTACAATATTATAAAGCACGTGCTTAACAAATTTAACAAGACGAAGACGACACGTTAATGTAAACAGTTTTATATTTATTAGACTCATTTAGTTCACACCTTTTGCTAAATGTCCATATTATATAATGTGTGTTCAGCAATCTATCACCACGTAATAAAACGTTCAACTTCCTGACCTCAAACATCAAATATTTGCACCCCATTGTTTGTCCAAACTCACATTCCCGCTAACACGCTAAACCCATGTTGCCTAATAAAAATCACTGACAAGTCCGGTCCGGATATCAGAAATTTTCCCACCCTTCGAAATTTTTCCAGGCCAATTTATTCCCACTCACAGCACGATATTAAACCTTATGGGGTTGGAATAAAGTAGTGGATTATCCGAATCAGAGATGGGCAACGCTTTCCCTTTCGACAGATTTGGTCCATATGTCAGAACAAGTGAACCGGCTTCTTAACTGGACACCCTAAATTGACTATACGAGGGGAAATGGTGGTTAAAGGAAATTCCTGCGGGTATCAAACTCGAGGGTCTTACAGGGTAACTGATATGGATTGCTCGATATGCTCACACTTTAACCCGACATATTTTCCTATAAAAATCAGAATTTCATGGTCGGTGAATTCGCGGAATGTGTTATGCTAATGTTATAGTGTTATTATTTAATAACTTGTAAATAACATGCTTCCATGGAACCTCAAACAGCTGAACAAATTATAAAAATACTCAGAAGAATTGTGACAAAATTAAATTTGTTAAAGACACTTGAATAGTTCACTAAATATTCATTTAATCATCAAAGTATTACTCTTTATACTATAAAAGTTGTGAAAATTTCTCCACTTCAATACTGAATAATTCATCTTTCACACACCGGAAGTGGGATCAATTGGGCGGAAGACTTGACCGTGTCGAGTGACCCTTCCCTTGTCCCTTCAATTATTCAAAGCTTAAGGGCACCTTTTGATATACGAAACGGCGTTGCTGTATTACGTATATTCACTCGTATTTAACTTTGAACCCACAATTTCAATTACATATATAAAAGAAGATTATGATATAAAGATATAATCTTTTTGAAATAGAAATTTTATTAAAACATTTAAAAGATATAACTTTTCCAAACGCTCACAAATACATTTATGTAAACTCTATCATCACTTACAAGTTGTTTACACGAAAGCTACTTTAACCACAGTTTGAAGCACCAACAGTACGGTTACAAAAAACACCACGGACGATGGGAAAGACTTTGAGGTTTTGTTCTCTTGGACCAGAGTACGGGGAGCGACCACCGTCGGCATCGCAAACGCCTGGTTATTGCAACGGTTCAACTGGGGAAAAAAAATAGGTAATTACGTATTATTGAGATAGATCTTTCCTAATTTATTAAACAACAAATGTTTAGAGGCGATTTCTAATCATTGAAAAGAATAAAGAATATAATACTGCTTGTAAATATATGTCATATTATAACGTAGATGTGCTTTCACCTCACAGCACGTGGTATCTGGTGAGCCGATACATCCCGAGCGACAACCACGAATCACAGCCTCATAGGAACTGCCTTTAGATATCACAGATGTAAAACATTTGTCATCCACACTGTGACAGTTTATTGTGTGTACCCTGAAATATATCAAAACATGCGCGTGGATTGTAAGACAATTTACTTGTTTTATAACATACATGTAATAAGTGCTTATAAAAAATCATCTGCCACAGCCTCAATACAAATATTCATCATGCATCATTATCTTCTCATAAATTAACGTTATGGTCTAAGTTTCCTGAAGTACGTGTATTGCTTTGTCATCAAAATGGCAATCATCTGTAATTACACTTCAGGAACAAACCTGTACTTGGTGGGATCCAGACACGCTTTCAAAGGTGCATCCGATTTAAATGCACACACATAACATTCTAGGGGACGTCTTTTAGAAGTCCTTGTCACTGAAATGATCTTAGTTGTCTGTGGTAGTATCGCCGGGGCTCGTCTCCCTGCATTGTGTTCGTGTTTGTCTCCCGGAGGTTCTTCTTCATCGTCATCATCATCCTCTTCTTCTTCTTCCTCTTCATTTCTCCTAGAAATTCGATTAATAATCTCAATCTTACAATCATAGAAAAATTAATTTTTTAGTCATCAAGGTGTTCTTCTGACAGTTGTGTGATTACGGTTCTGTACAAGACAACTTACTCCTCGTCATCTTCATCCTCTAATTTTGAACCAGTTCTCGTCGGCAACAGTAACAGTACGGCGAGCACAAGACAGTACCGCCACCGAACCATTTCTTCCCAAACTAGAATAATTTTTTTCTCCTATTCACGGTAAATTTGTCATTTTAATTCCAACATTGTTCTCAATACACTCAGTACTTCAATAAGATTTTTTTGACGTTACTTTTCATTACATTTATGTTTAGAATATTTTGTTTCTTTTCTTCTGGCATTCATTATAAGATCTCTTTGTTGGGTCTCCTAAGGATTGGAATACACTTAAACTTTTCGGAGACCCGCTGTAATTTAGGTTTCATTTTTTTTTTGTTTATAAGTGAAATATCCTTAAAAATATCAAACATAAGTAGTATTTCTTTACGCTATGTATATTTTTATTATTATTATAAACATAACGCAAAAGTTACAATAAAACGTAATGTGTTTAATATTCCGAAATTCAGTAGACACAAGTGACATCTTGTGACGAATTATAAAAATGGCTACTCGCTGACAGATGGCACTTTACACAATTTAAGCTCAATACCCTACAAGATTTAAATATTTTAAAATGGTTTCCAATTAAAATTACACTAACGGTTTATAACTTTCACTCATGATTTCTTTTAAACTTTAACATAATTACCTAAAGAAGCTAAAACTCTTCTGTCCACTGCTAGAAGTGAAAAATCAATTCCATCCGATTTGAGAGTACGCATAGAAAATTAAAGCAAAATTCCTTTATTTCTTATTACTTGTCAAAAGCAAAGGTAATTGTTATTGTCCCCTTAATAACTCTAAATCTACACATTATAATAAAAAAACAAAAATTTATATTTGTTAGTAATGAGTTTGCTTATTACATGTGCTATAGGTACATTAAATACTCTTTGTTTTGTAGTTAAATTACTATAACAGAAATTATTAAAGCCGTATATTTTTTATTCCTTTAACTGAACGTTACATACTATTAATATAATAAAAAGACATATCGAGTGTTACGTCATTTCACGGAAATATTTGTAACAATTTACTTAAAAGAAAAGAATTTTCTAAGTGACACCTAATTATAAAAATATACGTGATGTACTTTCATATTAACTTTCTTATAAAAAGTTTCCTCGCTTTTCATAATTTTTGTCCAGAGCTCTGTAAAAGCTGGTAAGAATTTGATCAACGTTTTTACACTTATTCAAATAAATAGTATTTGTGAAGACATACATTTACTGAACTAAAATGTACTTAACAGAAAAATGTTACATCACTTAAGCGTATTTATACTGATTATATTCCTAAGAAGCTGTTGAAAGGAGTTGAAAGTACTTTATTTATCTCAAAACAATTATCTATCATAATATAATTACTTGTGTGGATCACGAGGTGATTGTTATTATTATTATTATTTTGTCAAACAGGCATAATTCATAAAAGATCTTTAATTTCTAATTGGACTTTCATTGAAATTAATTTATTACACATTCTCTTGTTTTTTTTTTATAATATATTGCTATCGTCACATTACTTTAAACATTTAAGAAATACTCTTAATACCTGCTCTTGCAGAAATCAACTGAATCGTGAAACAAAAGCTTCCTCAGTGAAGGTATAAATTGATCTCAATGGATAAATAAATGTTTGTAAATTACTTGTTAATTCTAATGTATTTCTAATAGAATCGGAAGATGTAGTTACTGTTGCGATTACAAAATTAAAGATTACAAAAATATAACTTAATTATTATTTCTTTAAATCACATTTCTCTCGTAACGTACTTCCGATAATATATTATTTTTTACATCCCTTACACTCTATAGGAATTAAAGTAATGACCATTATAAGAAGAGCTCATATTAATTTCAAACGGAGACATCTTGTTGGTTTTTACTGAATTTTATTTAGATGTATATAACAAGTCCTGATTAGTATTAGGAATAGTTTGTTTAAAATATTACACGTAAGCCTTTATAGGCGCTTCTAATCAGTTCCGAAAGAAGAAGATATTTAAAGATAAAGAATCGTCTATTTTTAAAGCAATTACCACAGTATCTGTTTTGGTAATAAATAGGTTTTTTATGTAAGTCACATATAATTGTTCTTTAGTTACAATGAAGAATGTAATTATGAATTAACACAAACCTCTAATACAGTCTATTGCTGTATATTGAGATTTACACACTATATTTAAAGCGATAAAATTGGCAATAATAGTTTTCATATAATTCAGTAGAAAGAAATTTATATAATCATTATTAGGCCCACGTTGTTTAATTCACTCGTCTAATAGTCATGCGAAAATAGTAGTTTTTTTTTTCAACAAAATCACGTATTTTCATTTCATTTGTTTTTTTCTTTCTATTCTTCAATGAACATAGTCGAAAAATCGTGTCAACCAGTGCTCATACAAGGCCCTTACGATATTGTCGAATTTATTAACAAATTTAAGATGTATACTCACCTTCCACCAAGACTTGAAATATTCCCAAAGGGTCAATTTATTCCGGTTTTTCATTGAGCTAAGTCCGTCATAAGCTTCGCTATTAATAAGCGATGAGCAGATCTAAGCACTAGACTCACGCATCCACACATCCATAAAACTGCATGTAGGAGTGTGCATGCGTGCATGTGTGCATGTGCCCTTTGCGTGCTCACGCCTTACCGGCTCCAGCTACCTTCACAAAGGCGGCCCGCCCGCAATTCCCATCGCATAAACCCGAATACACGACCTCATTAAAAAATGAAACCCTACAAACATGCCTCAGCCTACAAAACACAACTTGTCAAAGTGAAAAGCGCTGCCTAGTGGTGAGTAGCGGAACTACGCCACTCGCGGAATCAACCTCTGTACTTTTTTAATTAGCCTCATACACTGGCTGAATGCGTGAAATACGTTAGATTTTTTTCTCTCGTGCGCGGTTAGTTTGGTTGCTTTGAGTAAAGTATGTTAATTCACAAGTAGCGGCCCTCATGTTTTTGAGCTGTTTCGTGGGGGATTTTCCTGCGTAACTCACCGCCATAGAGGAGTTAATTAGCAGCGAATTACTAATAATATACGACTACAATATTACCAGCTGAATTCAGCCGCGCGTTCGGAGCGGCATTTCGGACATATTATTCCTCTTATATTATTATAGCATGAGAAGTTTATTTCTGAAGACGCTAACCGAGACGTCGCTAAGTCTTTTATCTCAGACTAGGTTCATTGAAAAAGTGCAAACTCTGTACAAAGTTCACTTTCGCCTTGTGAACTAATTTTTCGCTCGGTGTCAAGTTCATGGTTCCAGGGAGGGAGAGGGCGGCGGGGGGAGGGGAACGGGAGTCAGGGACGGGGGGGGGAGTGATAAAATAAAATATTCATTATGATTGCTCCAACGCCAATGTTCGCGAGTACGCGATTATGACTCTGTTCAGTCTTGGTCGTTGCATGGTTTCCGACATGTTTAGTATTATACAAATTATTATAAAGTTCTGCTTCTGCTTCTGCTTCGACTCCAATGAAATAAAATTGTTATTAGAAAGACAATCACAATAACATATATATTTTATTTTTATCAACGAATCCTCTAATTAAATAAACACTTAACTTTCAATCCCTTGGCTGAATAATTAGTAATTTAAATTAAAAAAAATTACACTTTTTTTAATTCTAAGTGGCCAGTTATTGATAATCCAATAAGATGTCCCGAAAACTGATGTAAAAATGAAATCCCGACCTACCTCACTGTAGACTGAATAGAAGTTGGAATTCTTTTAGCATCCTAATTAACCTATTAATAGCCGGCTTAAAAGTTGGCAACATTATAACAATTATATAACCTTTTTGTATCTAAGTAAAACTTACGCAATCATCTTTCTTGTCTAATTTTGTATAAAAAGTTTTGATAATCTTATGCTTTTCACTTTCTACAAATATTATAGCTGTTTAGGACTGGCTGAAAAAAATAATACTTAAGTACTTCAATGATAACAAAGTATAACCTTTTTATAAAAAAAAGAAAAAAGTCGTTTTTTTTTTAATTTATAATCACCTTATCTTATACGAACGATCGTTCGTACAAGATAATATTCCCATATGACTAATAATTTTAACTCAACTATGTAGAATTACTTATTAATTCGAGTTAATTTTATTTTATTTGAAATAAGATTATTATAATTTATATAGTGTAGCTATAACTAATTTATCGCTTATAAAGTTATTAATTTTTCTACCAAGTATAGAACCTACTCGTTTATCTAGTATGAGTTTCGTAGTGTTGACTTAGATACCGCTAGTATGAGAGTGTACATGAAATATATTTAGCTTTCTCGTCATCTGTAAACGTTAGGTTTGTGTTAAAGTCAACTTATACTACGCATATATTCATCGTTAGGTAATTTATTTCGTATATAATATAAATATACACAAATAAGATTAGAAAAATACAGTATTGGATACGTAATTAATTTTCCAATAAATCTCATTCCCAATAAGAATGATAAATATTGAAACAAAACTTATATATACATATAGTTTGATTTTATTGTTATAAATAAAGATTTTCATTAACGTCCTATATTCTAATACGCGATCTCATTATCGAGTTATCACACGCCCAATTGTCTCACATCATTTTAGAATAGAAATGATACTTTTAAACTATTTTAACAAGAACTAACTAAACGACCACTTCAGGGAAAATGGCATTTAAATAAAAAAAAACGGCATCAAAATCTGTCAATCGCTTTGAGAGCTATAATGCTAGACAGACAAACATACATCGACGTCATACTTATAACACCTCGCTTTTTAAAACGTTAAGAATAAACAAATACACGATTAAATTAAAAAAAAAATCTTTATTTTTGCGGTAGGTACACAAATAGATTTTCATTTCCAATAAAAGGTGAACTCTACGGTTTGAAACTAAAAATCTGATAACATAAAGTAATGGAAACTAACATTTTTATATACATAAAGGACTACTCGTAATGTATGGTTAGTGATATGTCTCTAGAGGGTTAATAGGGGAGGGGGAGACTCGAGCGGGGGGAAGGGGGAGGTCACGTAACAGTGGCGCTGTCAGCAACATACTGATGCTGACAGAGTTAACATACAACTTATTAGACATTTCGGAAATTCGGTTTACTGTGGCAACGCTACTGGGTCTAGGGATGGGAACTAATTATCGATATAATTTATTAAACTTTTATTGCATCACCTCAAATTATTTCGTCTATCTATCGCATGTTGTATTACATAGGCTGATGAAGTGGGTATTAAATAAGAAATACTTGCTTCGGTTTATGTATAGTGATCTTTCAACATGTATTTAATAACATGTACTTCGTACTTCTATAAGATAGGTATTAGATATCTGGAATTATAAAATATAGTAAATATTTTGCCTATCACTAGTTATATATACAATATAATATCCATTAGCTCGTTATTGACTTAATATTAAAACTCCCTTTTCATACGCAAAGTTGAATGATTTTCAAAAAATATCAATTTATATATTTAAGAACCAAAAAAAATTGTTATAGCATCGTAGTTTCAAAAACCACACTTTATTTCTTATGTTTAATATATTAGTACAATATTTATACTGATATGGATTTTATAATAAAAACATTAAAGTAGTCATTTAAGTAGCCTAGTTCACTAATATTATAGATAATTGTTAGAAAAGGTACTACTTTTATGACAGTTAATATAGGGGAAGTACATTTTTTAAAACTATTTTAATGCATTAAAGTGTGTTAATGGTTGTTGGTATAAAAAAAAATATTCTTTGAAGTAAATAGTATTTGTAAAATTCAATCAATAAACATTTATTTAATGACAAGAATAATATCAATTCATAATATAATAATATTAATATTTTATATCTATATGTAAAATCCCATCACTATTTGATATCCAGTTTGTACAGCAAACGTTTGTCCGGGACCAGCTTCGCCCGGAGCTGAGTAAATACGCCGATATATACACTTATATACTGAATTAACCCACAGTATACAAGTATATAGATTTAATATTTACCTTAATAAGTATAAATAAGTAAGTAATATTTTATCAATACTAAAAAAAATGAATAATTAAAATGATTTTAAAATTAGAATTACTTCTAAGAATATTACTTACATGAGATTTTTAATATCCGTATATGTTAAGGCGTGAACACACGACGTCGTGACGTAAATGTGACGTTTAAAGTCTGTACACGCATTAAGTAGAGACGGAATTAAATAGGTGAATGCACGTGTTCATATTATTTGATAGATACAGGATGTTTCGTGAATTTCATTCAATAAGACCGATAGAATGTTTGATGTACATTATTTACTACGTCATCATATATACAGGGTGCGTCGTGAGCACTCCTGTACTGGTAGTGAAGATATATAAAGGGTGTTCAACACATGTAAGAGATCAGAAGGTTCAATTTAATGCCGTCTTCTGTTGGTATGTAGACGTTGTTTGTTTGTGGGTGGATGGATCTAGTGAAAATTCTCCTTTGTAGCTCAACTCCACCCTGTGGTTTGGTCCGATTTCATAAAACATAATTAGATTATTATTATTTTTATATTAAACTTTCATTTACAATATTCTCATATGATCTCCTTATGATATATAACAACTGATAACGAATTGATATAATTTTAAATTGCATCGTATCATTTAAAATATATCGTATTATTATCATAGGCTTTAAAGCTACACCAACGTTGTTCGTTCTATAGGTGTCACTTTATTTAAGTAAAACCTCTTTTATGTGAATGTTACTTTTAAATCTCACAGCTCATGGCTTGGACCACAGGCGAGGTTAGATTTGGTGGGCATTATGTAGACGCATTGTTTCTCTTACATTATGTATTCCAGGACTTAGAATATACTGTGGATAAGTTCTGGTATTTACATAAATGATTTATATAACAGACACTATATACGTACATACACAAAGTTATATTTTCCCTTCAGTTGATATTCAAACAAATATTTATTTAATGTTCTATTAAACGTTGTTAAAACTCTATTTTTATGTTATTTGTTATGAATTTTTTATTTTATTTTTTTATCTATTACAATATCAATCACACACACAATCAAGCGGACCCGTAAACGGACACACATACACGCACACACAGAAGGAATTAATTGCAATTTCATCAACACTAGTCAAATAATTAAATCATTAGAAGTTCCGTGTCAAAGACAAGAAAATATTATAAAAAAATCCATTATTTCTATTCTAACATTAAAAATGATCTGGAATAATTATTGTTGTTAATAAAAATAAATAAATACAAATAGATTTGCAGAATATTTTCATTAAAATCCTAAATCAAGCATATACGCTAACATTAATTAACGATTCAGAACTCGGTGTACGACGTACATAAAGTCGGGGAGGCTTCGGGGGGTTACACGAGAACTTGCTTAGATAATGTGAATACATTAAACTAAGTCGAAACTAACGCCGTATCTTGATGAAGGAACTTCCTCTAATTACGGATGTACAAAAACAAAGCCTTTGACGTACTTAATACGTTTTACATACAAAAACATTGATTATTATTAAGCCAGTTTGTAGCTAAGAGAATATAAATTATATGCTGTTTACATTTGAAAAATGAAAAAAGAAGTATATTTAAATGTACGTAACATATTTAAAACGTTGAATCGGAAATGCACTGAGTGTAAGACAAATATCTTGATATGAATAATTAACAAAAAAAAATTAACTTTGCTGTGCATTTATTACTCGCATATAAATTCTCTCATACACAGCTCGAACTCAACAATTTGAATTTCGAACATCACATAAAACCGGATAACCGTGTAACCGAATCCGCCGCCGTTCATCCGGATTACCTCTAACTTATCCCGGTATTGAAACTTGGATTAATATTTTATATGCGTTCAGTTAATAAAACATAAATGTATTATAATTAGCAAGAATAATTAATTAACCCGTTAATATATACCTGTATAAATACCATTCATTATTTTATGGCAGCGTATAATGTACAAGCACTTAGGCTTATTGGAATTGGATAGCGGAAACAATTTAGTATAATTGTTTCATATTAACAATTGAAACCAGACTAAGACGAATATATGAAATCTGTAAATGATTTATTTTTGAAACCTACAAATGAGATGGTTTGCATAATAATTTAGTCAATTTGTATGTAATGAGCGCCATCTATTAGTGAATAGTTTCGCTAAACATAATGGGAATCGATTGAATACTCGCAACGTGCTCCCTAGATGGCACTTACATTGACATTAAGACATTTCCATTTTATTTAAATCTGTGTGTAATACAACGACCTAAATAATATAATATTTCAAATATATCACTTTATTTATACTATAAATGTATGTCTTTTTGTTACTTTTCCGAGCCCACATTACTCGACAAATTTTAATGAAATTATGAAGATAAAAATGTTCCTGGAATATTTGGACATGGACATTTTTATGTAGATAGAGTCCAGCGATATCTAGCACAAAGGAAGTGCCAAAAAAATCTTATACGTTTTGAAATGTTGATCATACTAAAAAAACTACACATACATATATACATAAACATATATATGTAGAGTATACAGTAGAGTTTCACTATACAAAAAGTATCGTAGTCCGAACCCAAATGCCTTACTGATTATACCGTATACTGGTAAATTCTCATTACATGAATTAAATACAAAATCACTGGTTATACTGTGATGTCATTACAAAAAAAAAAATATTAAAAAAATTTTCTTTAGTAAATATATGAAACTAA
The DNA here is from genome assembly GCF_018135715.1 of Danaus plexippus. Classification (NCBI taxonomy): domain Eukaryota; kingdom Metazoa; phylum Arthropoda; class Insecta; order Lepidoptera; family Nymphalidae; genus Danaus; species Danaus plexippus. Next base: position 2,523,238 of record NC_083541.1, read on the forward strand.
AAATCATGTACGGGCTTATTTCGAAGAAACGGCAATTTCAAGAATGGTAGGCAAATTACTACTAAAAATAATTAACCTGTATTATTATTAAAATATATTTATATGTAATTCACTATTGTAAATATTTTCAGCTATAGTGAATAATAAAATTATATGTATTACAAGAAGAACGAATGAATGTAACATTATATATATTTTACGTATACACTCAATTACATTAAATACGGAGAGCCGACAAATAAACATTACGTAACCAATATACAGCAGTCAGAAGTGTATCTGAGTCCCTACAGGCTCTCCATCACCGTTGATTGATAAGCCGTCCCACAAACTGACAACATACCAAGGATAAGACAAAAAATATAACACTATCAACATACATTACATTTATATAGCGGTATAATAAACCACTATATGAAATACTTAATATTTAGCGAATTTAAATTTCGAACAATATAATTTTATATACGTACATATATATAATTATAACATAATTAATTTAATTATTATTCAAATATTTTATTGTTTTTACATTATATTTATACAATGTTAAAACAAAGCACATCTACACTAATTCTAACCTCCTAACATTATTGATGACTAAACCAACCCCCACGAAATAGGAAGTGGGGTCAAACGCTAACTTAGACGTTTCGACCGAATAACTTTTACATACGAAAATCGATCGTAATACTTTAATATAAAGTCTAATTTGCAATGCGTTTATATATAAGAGGAGCGGGTTATCCCCCCAAGGTGTTTAAGCCTGAGTCGCCTGTAATTTTGGGGCCTAATGCGTCTATTTCAAGTTACCCCAAGGCTTAAGACGGCTGACGGCTGAGATAAGGCTCGTGTGGACGTTATTGTTACGGATACTGAGTCTGTAATTCGACGGTTAAGAACAGAGGTTTTATATTAAAGCGTATAATTAAAGCGGAATATATTTAAACTATTGTCTAATCTGACAACGTTTATATTAGGTTTTTTTTTAAATATAAATGACAGCAGACTGTAATGAAGATGTTTTTTTATTGCGGCAACATTTATTATGTGTCAAAATATGATTATGATTGTGACAGTTGATCTAGACGCAATATAAGAAATAGTTATTATCACTTGACATTGGCGAAATCTATAAGGAAACGGCACTAACCAAAAAGAAGAAGAAGTAGTTATTATACATGACACTGGCAGAATATACTGTGCAAGTCTTTGCACGCATGAAGGCCATATTTTAAACAAATAAAACAAAACAAAAACAAGAAATAGTTATTTTTGATAATAGTAGTAAGATCATTTAGATTATAATATAAAAAAAAAAGTATTTATTTGAATGGAATCGTTATAGTAATGAAATTTTTTAGCTGTTTTTATTTTATTTAGATTTGCTGTGAACTGTTATAAAATATTCTATATAGTATATTTGATATTCCCATATGAAAAAAATATATAAAGACGTGTTAACAATGACTTTATAATGATAATAAAAATAACAATTTATTTATAATGTCGATTTTTAATAATGTCTCAGTTAGAGATGTACCAAACTTTAACAGTTAGGTAAAATATAAATGAGGTTTTATATATTATAAAAAAAATTAAAAGAAATTACGTTTTTGTAGAATGTGAAAATTATGTGTGCAATACAATAATGAGATAAAGTTTTGGAATGATTTTAAAATATGTAGTGACAATCAATATATACAACTGATAAAAATTAAGTTGAATAAGATATTTATACTTATAAAATATTTTAAAATTACTTTTACGCCTAATATAGTGTTATATTAATACATCATAATATGGGGCTGTATGTGAAAATTCCTTGACAAAAAAATATTAAAAATTTTCATTTTCGAACAAACATTAAATAACAATACGTAATGATAGAAATGTTATCAAGAAACATTCCTCATACGTTCCAATACACCTGAACGCTGACGAAGACCAAAAAAAAATTAAACAACCTCCTTTGTTGGCGTGAACGCTAAATTGAGGAAATTTCCATCCATTCTACATCCAGGCGTCATCCGCGCCTAAACCCCGCTTCAATTTCAATAGCACCTCACACCCTCGCACTCGACGCCCCCACGTAACCGTCCCTTTCTATAACACGGAGGTTACTCTAAGCCGAACAAGGACGACATGTCCCATTCCCCAGGGCTGGTCCGAATGTTAGACATATATTGTATTATATCGTGGGGGGTGTTCAGCGGGGGATGTAGTTTCGGCAGCCCTATGTCGACATAACGGTATCTACACGCATGTGTGCGTGGACTCTCTCATGTTACAAGGAAATTAGGTGGTGGAATTAATTTCGTCTTTCTATATGAGAGCAAAAATTCTCTCAAGACAAATTATAACCGACACATGTAGGGCATCGGTGATTAAATTGTTTTGTTTTCTGCTTTATATTAATGACATATAGAATTTATAATAGAATTTATATTTTATTTCTTTTTATTAAATATTTTCTTTTAATGTTCCATATAGGCATGTTATAATATATTTAATCGCGATGCTTCTAGCGACGTTTAAAAACTTGGTAAATATATCGTTTGACATACACTTTAGTTTCATTACATCACATTTCAAACAAAAGGGAATTTTAAAACCATCGCTTTGAGGCTTCCAGCGATCTCATGTTATACTTTGTTGAGAGAAAATCACGTTTTATATCTATATACATGTTTATATATCCTAAATTGTGTACTAATACTCGTATACGACTTTATATTAATATTACTATATTAAAGCTAGTACTATTTATCTAGTTGGTACTGATTGCTACACAAATGCATTGCAATTCAATGTAAGTGAGATCAAGTCAGCGCTCGCGGCGATTTGACTAACATCAAATGAAACAAGGAATTCTCAATTTCTTTGCAACTGATATGCAAAATGTTATGCTCCTATGATATATAACGATAAAATATTATAACAATATATATATATATATATATATATATAATATATATATATATATATAAGAATCATTATATAAGATGTATATATACTAATAATCTTGTAGCCCTTATGAGTACTAAGATTCGGTTACCTTATTTTATTGATTCATAGTGAAAATTTCAGAACTCTCATCTGACAATTATAAGGGTAGAAATATTTTTTTTAGTTTGAATGTTGTATGTGTAAGCCAGTGATAGAATTATTTTTGGCTTACTAAAGGGTTCAAGAACATGAAAAGGAAGGAATTAAAAATAAATGACATAAACTAAAAAAAAAAATAAGTTCCGTTAAAATTAAGCAAATCTTCACTGGTTGCTTTAAGAAACATTAACGGTTGATTTAATATCTTTACTAAAATTACTTAAAGATAGTTAAAAAATCTTATACAAATGTGGTGTTTTAAAGTAAAGTAAATTAACAGTTACCACTTATAATTCGACATAAAAATTAAAATTTTTATTTACGGCACACTATAAGAGACCTCAGGTTATGATATAAAAAAATCTATTATAATAAATACTTCAAACAACAATAACAATCGTTCTGTCCAATTGAAAAAAAAAAATCATACCAGTGCAGTAACGCAGCGGTTTCTTTAAATGAAAAAAAATATTTCCATAAATTAAACGAAATAATATTCAGAATAAAATAGTTTACTTTATATTTTAAAACAAATAAAACAAAACCAAAAAAGTGAGCTGTTTTCGATGAAATGAATGGAAACTACAAATTTCAAGAATCTTGAATGAAGAGCAAAGACAAGGAGAATTAAAAAAAAATACTATTCGAAGTTCAAAGTCAGGAAAGTCCATTGTACTAATTACGCGGCAGACGGCGCGCTTTCACTCTCGCCCGCGCGCTGTTTTAATTATTTTTTTAGCGTCTCGGCGTCTGGCGGGATCCCGGAAAAATCGTGTACGAAATTGAAGGGATGTGACCATTTATTGTTTATTCATACAATATTTTAACAATTAATTAATTTGACATCTGTCATAATCATAAAATTATCTGTGCATTTTGATTGAATACTGTGATACTATCAAAGAGTTAACACAGCTGATGTTAATAGCGAATATTATTATGAACACTACTATCTTATTTTTAATTTTTAATGTAGGTAAGTAGTAATTAAAATAATATTAATATTAATCCAAGATGGCGTATCCATGTTCTAACGTAACTTGCGAAGTTTCTCGCTTCGTTCAATCTTTGATACTTTCTTGCATTTTTTTTAGCTCGCCTTATTAATGAAAAGTAGGTTACAAACTTCACTTTAAGAATGAAAGTTACGATCGCGTTGACGTAGGTCGACGAACGTTTTTGTTTATATAAAAACTTTTTTGTTAAATTAATACAAGTTCGAAAACTCGTTTATATCTCTTTAATTTCATTGATAGTTGAAAATTCCATTCAAAAAGGATTCATACAATAGCGTATTTAGTAAAAGAAGAATTTAAATTTAAATAAAGAATATAGAATGATAAAACCTTTGATATGGGAAGGACTCGAATATGCAACTTCCTCAACTATCTAATTGCTTACGCAAATAAACTATCGTGTTATACTATTTTAATGTTGAAAATATAATTATATGAATTGAGTACAGTAGCTCGCAGCATCATTAATAATATATTAGATGGTAATCCTTTTATGTGTCAATGTCTATTGATGTCGGTGAGAGGACACGAGATTACCTTTACTAAGACTCATAGAAAAAGCAAACAAATAATAACAATGGCAACCCCACGGGTGAAGTTTTTTTTTTTAACTCGTTTGCGTGTAGCTTTTTTATGACGTTTGTTGGTTAAATATAATTAAATATAAATATCGAATTTTATATACTATATTGTTTTATTCGTTTTTAATGTGATTTTAATAAAAATATGTATAAATTTTATATAAATATTCATAATTAAATCGTTCCTAATACATCGGTTTATTGTAAATCTAATATTACATATATTAAATAAATCAATAAATGACCGTTAACACTATAAAACTCTCAACGCACTATAAAACTCTCAACGCACGCCTCGGGCGTTCCTAAATCTTCCTGAGAATGAAGTCTTGGTCCCTTTAAAAAAAACGAACCCCATCGAGGGTGACGTTTTTTTTTTCATCACTTCCGTCAATATGCAAAAGTCTTTGATATCGGAAATAATTATATGCATAATAAAAAGGATTAAAGGTCCCCATAGCTTGTAACTCTTTACTTTTCCTGTCACCTTTCGAGCACAATACGCAAGCTGGTGCCAACGGACGTGGTGTTACGTGTTAAATATAGATGTAATTTAAAATATGTTAAGATATAAAATTGTTGTAAATTCAATGGACACTCCAAAAATCTAACACTTAACGTAACCCGGCATGCGGCCTCTTGACTTCAATCAAATAATCACTGCCCTACCCTCCGACAAATATTCAAAATGGCCGATAACAATTGAATAGATAGAATCTGCTTTACGCCAAATCTGTGGGTGAATTCCATTTAATACGGCAAACTTTATTTATAAATACATTTCATTTTACCACAGCTAAGAAACACCAATTTTATATCTCATCCGTTATATTCCGAACTTCAATATAAATAGATTTTATATTATTTTAGTTCTTAATTTATGACTGTGTAATCGAACACAGATGATAATAATAATAATAATAAAAACACAAACAAAAAAACCTTACACCCTTGACACACCGCACATCCCGAATGACAATGGGATGCAGATTCCGAATCTCTAGATAAATAATACATTTTGATTTATAATGCGAGCGAAAAAAAATACTCTTCATATATATAATGCATAATACCCCATCAGTATCGGGATGCGTAATAATATATGGGTGTAAAAATATCACAGTAACAACGGCTTACATTCAAAACTTAACTAAAATATTTAACGGATGTATTCAGACGTGATTTGATTTATTCTAGTGATATGCAGATGTCAGTTTTAGTTATTTTTTGACTGTTTCTCATTCACGGATCATTGGTCATGTCGATACCCGGTTAGGGCCATTGTTGGGTTCAAAGGGTCAGATGACGCTGTGCGGAATGTATGGAAAATATTATAATGAAAGCAATGGAAAAAATATTACGCGCAAAAAAACAGGTGAAACAAAATATGATGACGTCATTTGAAGTTATAGAACGATGGTCGGGTGTATGATGGGGTGGCGTTGTCTATGCAAATTAATGAACGATAAGGAATATATGCAAATTATCATTATTATAATCTATCTTGGTATAACAAAAAAATTATGATCTTAAAAGAAGCTGTGCAAATAACATTATTTTTTTTTATTTTGTTCATCCAAAAAAAAAATACTCGATATAATAATAATACTTTGAGATCGATAATATTAAGAAAATATGAGTAGGTATTCCATAAATAATTAAAAACAAAACCAACAGCATACAATAACTATATTATGTAGTAAATATTACCTATAAATAACATAATGTTATCTAACTTTGGGAAGCCCTGTCCTTACCTAGTGATCTCATTTCCATGCGCGTACGCAAAGGGTTAAGTTTTTTTTTTATTCATAGCAACAATAGTTGCATAATAACACGTCACGTATACTTAGTGCGTTTTAAAGTTTCGATACGAATACATCGCTCTGTTAAGTGTTAGTAAAATCGTATTAAGGTTATTGATTTGTGTTAATGACTTGTGTATAGATTTTACGGTGATGTCATGTTTGAGGTATTTTATTAGATTTTTTTTTTATTTTAAACTGTTGTATACATTTGTATTTTTATATTTAGCTTATGTTTTGTATATAGAATTCATTGATACTATTCAAAATGTCAAGAACAATGTCTTTAATGACATAAATTAAATGTTGCCAGAGATTAAAGAAATTAATAATAAATTCAAATAACGAATATTCTTAACAGATTTAGAAATGAATGAAATTGTCAGAGTTTATTAATTTTAGTTTTAATTATACTATTAATGAATAATCATATTTTATCATATTCCATACTAACGTCGGTAAAATTCTTTATATTTTTATTAATTTTCTCCATCAAAAGTTGTTTTGTACATAGATCATACAAATTCCTTCACATTACAATATCAATTGAATGTATCCGCACATCCTCCGCGACTTTAACTTCGTGAAAAGTTTGAAATAACACCAAATTTCTCAATACAAAACAATTTTAGCAAATATGTTAAAAGCCTCACCTATTTTTTTTAACAATATAACAATATTCTCTCGTTTGACTTTGTGTTTTAAAAATAGAACACTATTGCAACTTGTAACTTACAAAGCTTCTTTATTAATTTATCTTTATACAAGGCGAAAATCTATCAAGAAAGTTTTGTCTTACATGTGAGTTTGTATATATTCTTTGACCTGTATACTCTATAGTAATATGATATAACAGTATCGATTCCATCCTATATTTGCTGTACACGAGCCGTATCTGAGGCTTAGGACGCCATTTCGCCGGGGCACTTCCTGTTAACATAAATCTTCCCTACTCTATAGAAGCTCTTACATAATATATTACACTTGCATCTGAAACGAACATTAGCTATTGAAAGGAATTGATTTTCTCTGTGTACGGATATTGATTTTCCCTTAAACTTAATGCTCTTTTTTAAAGAAGAATCCTGTTATCTCCCCTGTGAGGTGATGTAGCCAAAAAAATCTAATAACCATAGTTTTATGGCGGCCTCGCATAGCAAATCGATCACACCCTCGCTTTCTGAAGGATTAGGGCGTCTTGATGGAATAAAAGAAAACGGTCTCTTTCCTATTCGACTAAACGAGAGAAAGCAGGTGGAGTTATTAAATAATTATATGGAACAAAATTTACACTTTAGTCGGAATAAATTAAGTTTCCATTTACGAATATGAAATATTTAAAGACTTATCTTTTTTTAAATATTTTTCATATCATTTTATAATAGGTGTCCCATCCATGGGACGTACTAATATTGTTACTTTGCTTTATACGTCTTATTGATAATTATACGTTTGAAAGGGCACACACGCTCGCTATAAATAAGGTGAGCAGGAAAATAAAAAAAACATTAGTCTTAAAGAGGGAAGGTATCACCAGAGGTTCTGCGGAGGGCACGTCAACTGTGATTTTTATTTTAGCGATAAAACCATTCAACCTTACATATGGACCTGTAATGTTAGTGACTTATAACACTTATATCTATATTGTATACACATTGATATATATATATATATATGTACACTCGCCACTCGCCCGATACTAAATATTTGTATGATTTTAAATTAATGTAATATAATAACTAAATAAAAACATAATTAGTATGAGGACGTTTTCTAAATTTATGCCTAAATGTATGATTTAGATTGTAGATGGCAGTAGTAAAGTAACTCCTACACAAAACACAAAACTGGATAAATCTGAAGATAGTATGTCCAAGTAGATACATAGAGGGTACATAAGGGTGGCGTCCCCAAGACGAGGAGGCTGGGGCCCTTCGAGACCCTTATCTGTTATGACCATGTGAGGGGAGAGTTATTGTACGGTTAGGGTTCCGTGGGTGGTTGGGAGACCTCACCCGAGCACTTAGGAGGGACATAATATGTTATTATTTTTAGGCACGCGTGACTCTTGATGCGTTCAAATTTTTCAGTCTTTTATTTTGAACGCGACAAAAACAAGAAATATCGGAACAGAAACGAGTTTATATTAAACGTGAAATAACTGTTGTTATTATTTGAAAGAAAATTACAAAGAATATATTTTTATAAATAAATGCCTGACATAGCAATGCATTGGTCCCCGCAATAAAATTATATACGCCTACCAAATAAAGAAAAGTCCCCTAAGCGACATTCTGCATGCAAAATTTAATTTCACTATCCCGGCCGTTTCAATATAGGTAATATACAAAATTTATGTTCCATGTTTGAATTTCAATGCGTCATAAATTTTATTATGCCTTCAAGTTTGTCGGTTCTGAAACGTAGCTTTTTAGTTTAATTGTTACAATACACTATAAATAAGTGTAAATAAGAAAATCAATATTATCATAATCACAAAACAATTCGAAAAATATTATACTGTTATATCGAAATAAAAATGTAAATCATAAAAATTCACTAAACAACAATTAATACAATTATGAGGGCGAGGGATGAAAACATTGCGTTTAAATCGTGTTAAAAGCCAATGTAATATAATTTTCCCGCGTTTTTACCCCCGAACTAATTACAAGTCATTTTATTAATAAAGAAGATCGCTACAATTAGGGCGGTAACACTTAATGAACGATAAATGCTCTTCTCTTTTTATAAGGCGTCTTATGTTTATAATTAGTTGTTTATTACAATTAGATGTTTATTTTTTAAATAATTATTCATATAATATATGTATGTATATATGTATTTTTAGTCTTTCAGTATTATTTAGGAATTTAAACTAAAAAAACCGATAAGGTTAAAAAAAGTTAATGGGTAGTTTGTATAGTTTTTTTTCTATCATCCAACACTATTATCACATAGAGTATTAGTCAAACATGTATTATTAGTTAAGAATAAACAAATAAATATAAATAATTGTTTTATAACATTCTATAACGTACGCCCGTTATAAATCATATGTGCCCACTGTATATTTGGCTATGGGCGCACGGGTCAACTATTTACTATGAAAGGATGATGTACGGTTTGTTTATTGGCTGGGTTTTTTGAATTCCATTAAACGCTGATGTCCGAGGGTCAGAATGACCCCTCGCTCGGCTACATTATATAAAGCTGGCCCCCAACCGGTTATGTGCTAGGAAATTTTACGTATTATTTGTGAATTTGTGGACGCGTGTCTAGTTAAGGTCAACCCGGGGTCGAAAGTTCAAGACACTATTAAGAAGACATTAGAAACAGACTAAAGGGTTCAAGACGCTGATAACTAGCTTCTGTGACGTCAGTTAATAAAATACCTAAGCCACAATAAAAATAATTTAGACTTTATTTATAAATTAAATACAAACAAATTAATTCGTATGGGCATTAGAAGCGGAGTCTGATATATATAGGGCATAGTTTAAGTGAGAAAAGCGTTTCGAACGCTATTATTTTGTCGGATATTTGAGGTACGGCCCTCCCGAGGTGCCCTCTGAATGAAAAATGAGTAAAGTTTCCCTCTCCGTCGCGTGTTTACTTTAACACTAGTTATATAAAAAAAAATGTGGGGTCGCTACAATCCCCATTGAGTCACGTATAACGTTCTTATTCATATAAATGAAGTTCTTTGAGAAAAACCAACTCCATTTATTTATTTCATACAAAAAATGAATTATTAAAAACCTCAATACAGAGTTATAGTTTATTGTAAACACAACTAGTTTTAGCCGGTGTCTTTTCTCGCGAGAACAGTTTGTTAATTAAACTTCATATACGTATAACCTATAATATATAAAAATGTATTTTTTGCATACTAGGTATATTTGTTATTAAATTATTATTTTTTAAGATTTTCATCTTTATGTTACAAATTTCGATTTTTTGTGAAAGTTGAATTAAAAATTGTTTTACTCATCTAGTTGGTAAAAAACAAGAGGTAAAGAAAATTTTTGAGATTACCTATTGATTGGAAGCTTGTAAGTATTAAGTAAGAAGATGATTACTTTAAGACGTAGTAATTGACAGACAGACATTTAATATACATATATATAGATATAAAGTAGATTTGTATAAACATAAATAGTTTTTATTATTTAGAATTTGTGTTATATATTTAAAAAAATCAATGATTAATTAATACAATAGCTTTAATACAATAATTGCATTACTTGGTTATTTTTTTTAACGAAGTTAATTTGATAAAATACCAATCATTACGTTTCTTTTAATAGTTATAAGATATGTATACAAAGAATGTATTTAGAATAACGAGGTTTATACACAGATAATTAGGATAAACTGAGATGTTAAATGTCTAAAAGAAGCTATTGAAACTAACTCTACAGGTACTAAATATTATATATATTAATGTACGAAAATCCTAACAAAGGTGTTAATTGTTCGTGATATTTTTTCTTAAAAAAAAAAAAAAAACAAAGTTCTTTCTTTACAAATTCGAATGCTCAATACATGTTAATATTTTTAATTTATTACTTAATTACCATAAATTCGAATTATTTTAACTAAATATCATTTGTTTAAAACCAACGTGAAATGAAATCCAAACTCTTCATGATGTCACGACACAATTTTTTATTAATTTTGGCATTTGTAATTTATAATCTGTTTTATATATTTTTTATCTCTGAGTTTGATATAAATATTTAAAAAAAAAGTTTACTACGTAATGAGAGTAATAATTTCTTAACATATAAAAAACGTAATTTTAGAAAATTCTATTATGTTTAGGTATATCTAGGTACATCCATTCTGGATATGATATGAAATCTTTAACATATAAGATTGTATCTTAAATATATACAGAGAATAGCTAATGTAAAAATTAAGAATAAAAGTCTTTAGAAATTATGTTTACCCATAGCAAAGAAATGATACTTGGTTAATTTTTATTAGTCATGCATCGCTTTTAAATTTCTTAAATACAGATTTAATAGAAAATTCATAAATGTTTTACTTAAAACGCTAACAACTAATATTATATGAGTGTATGGAATAAAATAAATGTTATAATATATGTACGTTCAGTGTAACATCAAACAAAGGGTTCGCAGAACGAGAGGCTACAGTCAAGTTTCCACATATCACCTGTCTCCGTAGTTGGGAGTCACGAAAATGCGTACTCGGACCCCAACACACACATACGTGAGCACATAACACACACACACACATGCTAACGTATGTGGAGGACACGTGAGAGAGGAAAGACGTTATTTGGAATGCTGCGAGTGTGAGAGGGATGGGGTTTGCAGGACGAGCGATACAACAAATCAATACGAGCGGTGGTGACCGGTAGCCTGTGTCACTACCCTGCCTCACCCCCGGCCCGGGCCTTCGCCCCCCGCGGCCCACAGACCGCACGCCCCCACCTACATTGTCAACTACCACAGAGTAAGTTGGCTTGAGTGTCCAAGGTACGGAATCCTTTGTTACGATCAGCTTCGAATTGAATGTCTTAGAGTGTAATAATTTATACGTTCTGAGATGTCTCATTATAAATGTAAATATAAAACTATATTTGTATTTTATTTTCAAAGAATAAACTTTCTGATTCTTGTCACTTAACCATTTCAAAAATCAAATAATTAGGCCACATTTATTTATTTTAACATTCGGGGTGCGAATTATTAATATAACATAAGTTATTCCTATTATATGTTAAAATGTCTTTTCTATACAATAAATAGCTCTGTAATGATAATTCGCTTGACCGCGCATATGAAAAGTAAAATGTAATTTGGAACTTGATACTCATTTTAATCTAAAAGATTAATTTGTTCACGAATTTAATTATTATAGAAAACTAAATATTCTAGATATTTCATTTCCACTACATATATATAAATGTAGCAATTTATATGAATTGTGTATTTAGGTTATAAATTCAAAATGTCATTTATAGTAACGAAATAAATCCAGTAATCTGTTATCTCGAAATGTCCGCCATTTTCGGTATCCTAGCAACGGCTGGCCAAGGGTACCTTAATTCACTACCCTTCGTCCGGAGGGCTCATAGAGGGACGTTAAACTGCAAAACCACCCCCTCTTACAAACAGGCGTAATTTATGACGCGCGAACCCCTTTTATATGAGTGTTACAGAGATTTTGGAAATATTTTATTATATGTTATTCGATATTATGTAAATAACAAATACACAGATTCATTAGATCGATACAGAGCCAAAAAGAACAATTATCACTCCATAAAAACTAAATGAGGCTAAAAAAAGTTCGCTTGAAAATAGTCTTCAAAGAATTCCTCAACTTTGTTGTTAGCTCGAAGGTTACTCACTATTTACAACTTTTTGACGATATTAAACTATTTTATAGGGATAAAGTATTAATGAAAATTAAATATACCGTATTTATCGGTGTTATTAGAGTAATATAAATCAAGAAAAATCAATAATCATTGTCCATTGTACATATATTTTACCCTTATGGCCGGTTGGCGGCCATCTTTGAAAACCCGCCCACGCCTCCACCCGATCTAAGGGGCTTCTCAAACCCACTAATATTAATGCTTATATGTACATATATATCTGGATTTACTTGAAATTTACTTATACTAATACAATGAAATATATTGTAACATACTATTTATATACAATAATATATATGTTATTATATCAGTGATCTTATATTTAATAATATAATTCTTATTATTTTGTTATATTAAGATTAATATTAATAATAATTCAGTGAGTTTATTTTACGATATATTTTACGGCTCCTCTTTATGGCCTGTTAGATACTAAAGCGCAGATTCCACGTTAGCGGCTTGCTTTTGAATAACTTACTAGGTCATATGTTCAGTGCTCGGTGTACCTTCAACTTATTTTTAGAACTCATAAACGTAAAGCTTTACAGGTAACTATTATATTATATTTATAATACAATTTTATATATATAAATATATTTCATATGTGATTTTTTAAATTTCATTAGATTTTTTTATCGCAATAGAATCTTTCAAATATTAAATCTATTTATATCCCCTTAATATATAGACCTGATAATAATACGTTCAGTAAACATTAAATATTCAGTGTTCAATCGTCAGAGCGATACATCATTCAGGTTCAGTGGGAAGGTTCGACACCAATTTTCCATTTGGCAACAAAATCGATACAAGCCCTGGCCATATAAGCATTCCGGGGGGTGGCAGACGGGGTGTCTTAGGGGGTTAAGGTTTAGTCCCGAATATTGAATTTCCCTTGGGACAAACCCGTTTCGCTTTGTCCCTTGGCCGGGGTTATATGGGCCGGATGCCCGAGATACACACACTTATATACGCACACGCGTAAGTGTTGGTTAATAAGACATACGTGACTTTGGGCGTTCGCTCTTATATATTTGATATCAACTTTGAAATGTTATACGCTCCAGAGCCTTTAAATTAGATGATGTTTTTAAATAACACACGCCTCTCGTAAAACATACTTGAACGTATGCCATTAATTATATTGAAGTTAATTTTGTATTACAATAACTATACAGTAAATATACAAACAGTTGTGAATTAAGATAAATTTAGTGTCCCAAATAACTCCAAACCCTCGCCATTCGCCAACTATTTCTCAGTCCATTTGCTTCTGATAATATATGGAACACAAGATACATGGTTGTAACACCCTAAAAGGGTAAACGTGTTACTAAGATCTACGAATACAATTGTGTTTCGCTGTATGCACTGTAATACAAACGAACAAACACACATGAATTATTGAATATTTAATATATTTTCTTATAATTCTAAACCACTCATAATATTTTTTTAATCAACTTAGTTATTTTATTCAATTTCATATATTGATGTATATATTTTCTTTATTACATATTTAAGAAATAAAAACATTCCTGTGAGTGCTGAACAACCATTTATCTTAACCGCAACAAGGAAGACAATAATACAGTAACACGAGATATAACAATATAAGCCTTAGTGTACACAACAGAATCATTTGAATATAATGAATTTTTTTAATACATATAAAGGCTATTTTCGTATGATTGATTTAACACGTATTATGTTAAGCAATTTGGTTATAACTCTATATTTACATCAAGGGAAGTCACAGATAATATAATACATCTAAGCCATGTACCTACTTCATACATCATGGCTGAGTTTCAATCAGTCTTTGTCTTATACGTTTGGGTTTTAATACTATTTAATATTTACAACTGAACAAATGTTTACATTTATTATATTATAAAGATCTTTTTGTAGTACCTAGTTGTTATTATATTAGACGTGGTGTTATTTTTCAATACTGATTTTAATTGATTTAAATATGTCAAAATGATGGTCACAGATAATATATATAAATATTATAAATGTTCAATTTATTTTTTCTTACATCGAGTATCCTTGTATTCCAATACTTTTG